>NC_140702.1:3577151-4777151 GCF_054131305.1 Coturnix japonica
CAAGAAATTCACAGCGTGAGCTCCCTGTGCAAGATGTATTTCAGGGAGCTCCCGAACCCGCTGCTGACCGAGGAGCTGTATGACAAGTTCTTGGTAAGCACAGGGCAATGTCTTGGAAATGACACGTACCTGTTCCCTCGGCGTCTTGGCTAGTGGTTGCAGCAGTTCCCCAGCTCTGGGGTCTTCTTTCTGTTAGCCCCATGAGGCATGTCTTTGCCACATCCTGCCTCTCACTGATGGCACTTGTGGTGCCAGGAGGTGCTTATTTAAGCTATTCGCAATGGTTGTGAGATTTCCCTTTCCTTTGCTGTTCCCCAGCTATTGGTAGAATGGGGTTTATAGCAAGGTGGACTTGGAGACGAATGCCTGCTGCAAGGAGCTGCACTGTGCAATCAGGCTGTAAAGCCCCCCAGAGCTTGCACTGCTTGGCCTTGATGGCACAGGCTGCGTGCTGCTGTGTTCCCCTGATGCCTCTTGGAAGGCATCGAGTCTGCCTCGGTGCTGACCACCAGCGCGCTGTCCCCATGGTTCCCAAACCTTTGGCAGCTCTCCAGTCTGACTGGTGTCTGAATCCCTTCCTGCCTTTTTCCAGGACGCTGCTGCTGCTGCAGAGGAGGAGCGCGTGCAGAGAATGCAGGATGCCATTCAGCAGCTGCCCGCTCCTCACTACAGGTCAGTGCTGCGCTCGATCTGCTGAGCTCAGCCCTGCTGCCTTTCAGAGGGCGATGATGCGATTCCAGGTGTTGTCTCACACCTGCAACATCATGCCTGTGCACGCTGCAGCGGCTGAAGGCTGCATTGGGTCAATTGATTGGGTCAGTTCCTTGGCACTGGGGCACGGTTGGTGCAGCCGATGGCTGCGGCTGTGCTTTGCAGGGCTTGGTGCTGCAGCGTGGTGGCACTGGGAACGTTTTATCTACTTAATATTCAGGGATGGTAGCAATGACAACAACCAGCATGAAGTTATGTTTGTTTTGTGCACTGAATTATGGCTTGCTTTTTGGTGCTGAACATCTGCCTCTCTTGTTTTCCAGCACCCTCGAGTACCTAATGAGGCACCTGGCGAATCTGGCAGGGAACTGCTCCGTGACAAACATGGACGCTAAGAATTTAGTGATTGTGTGGGCTCCAAACCTCTTAAGGTAAACTTCTTTTTCCGTTTCAACACGATGCTTAGTTCTGCTCTCCCCAAACCCCAGGGGCACAATTTCTGGATGACAGTTTCTACTCACTTGTTTAGCTGGGACTGCTGTGTCCCTGATCATCCAGGAGAATTTCGTCAGTTGCATCGCTGTTTGCCCACTGCGGAAGTCTCCAGAGCCCAACTTGACAGTTTTTCTCTGCAAAAGCTCAGACTTGGGGAAATGATCTTGGGGAAATGACTTGTAAGATCTGCCTTTTTTTCAGATCCCAGCGGAGCCCTTCTGCCTGCGCCAGCAATGAAGCTGCCTGTGTGGAGCTGCAGAAACAGGCAGCTGTGGTGGAGTTCATCATAACCCACGCAGATGTCCTCTTCAGCTCCAAATCCACATCAGCCGTGGGAGAGGGTGAGCTTCTTCCTCCATTAGCTTGATGTTGATCTGACACCTTGATCCAATACAGACCTTCTCCAAGACCCCTGAAAATGCTTTGCTGTCGAGGAGACAGGATGAGCAAGTGTGAAGGAAATGCAGTACTGGGATGGCTGTGCTGCTGCTTTCTGATCCTCCGGCTTACCTGTGGTTTTCCCTTGCAGGGCACATTTCTCTGGCCGGACCCAAGTCTGTGCCTCCTGCTACAAAGCTGCTCACGCTGCAGGAGGCACAGGCTCAGAGGAAAGGCCAGAGCAGCTCTCCCACTGCGACATGGAGCAGCGAGATTGAAGTGGAAGAAGGCCCCGAAGCTATACCGGGGACCTTCCACACAGTCATTGATTTTCCATCTAAAAGGTAAAGAGGACTTCCCTTTCCAGCCCCTATCTTCATTGGTTGGGTGGGTTTTACTGGTTTAATTTTTGTCCATTATATATATATGAGCCTGCCAGCTCCTGTCCTGTCTGGCTGTGTAGCCTTTACTCACATGCTCTGCATCTTGATTGACATCATTGAGAGGAATGTAGCCAGCAGGACTTGAAGGCAGAGCTGTAGGAATGGAAGCATCCTCTGCTGTTTGAAACACAGCGCGTTTCTAAGCTATGTTTCAGCAGAAAGCAGGCATTGCCACGAACGGGCAACAATTGGCAAGGGCTCAGTGCAGCTCTTCCCTCACCCTGCACCACGACTGACAGCATGCTCTGTTTTCTCTCTCCAGACCAAGTTCTCCCAGTAAGAGGGCAGAGTCAGCAGCTGGCAGTTGGTGTTCGTGCTTCTGCCTACACAGATCATCCCCTCAGGCTGAACACCAACTGCAGAGCAGTGCCAGGGAGCCCTCTGAAGCAGAAGTCTTGGTCCTGGCAGGTAAGGGTGCAAACCCAGCTTTCAAAACACTGCTTGTCAGCAACACAGGTTGGACTAGGGCCCTGGGCAACCTGATCTAGTAAATGTGTATGTTTGGTGGCCCTGCTAGGCAGGGGGGTTGGAACTACAAGATCCTTGAGGTCCCATTCAACCCGGGTCATTCTGTGATTCTGTGATCTTGTGAACGTATGACACTAACCCCTGTGCATCTACTCCTTCCTAGGTGACTCGAGCCCTTGTCTACCTCGAAGCTGCAGGGCATTTGATGATGGCGCATCCTGTGCTTCCATCAATGTGGAGCTGTTAGGAAGCACAGGATGCTACAGTTCAACTGACAGCCTTCCATATGTAATCAGCGATGGAGAGAAGAACATCATCGTCGTCCAAGCTCTCATTCATCCCATCCCTCCTGAAGCTGCTGACCTGAGCCTGCCAGACACTACATGCACCAACCTGGATTGTGACCCAGAGCCTTTCAAGGACAGCCCAGCCCAAGCACAGCCCGAGTGCCCCGAAAGCGACACCACCATGCAGGCTCAGGTCAGCGTCACAGAGGAGAAGCCGAGCATCTCGGAGGGGGGCATAGAATCAGGCCAAGAGACAGAGGATCCGGGCAACATCACGATCTCTGAGCCACTCTCATGATGACAAAAGAGGATGAGTCCCTTCTTTCCACCAGACCTCACACCCCCTCCTTTGTCCCATTGAATAAAGGCACGCTCGTGCTCAATCAACACCTTGACTGAATTCTGAGTTTTCATTCGCAGAGATTGGGATGAGTGCAAGAAACATCAAGGCAGCTCAGCTTGCAACGCTCTGGCTGTGGGGTGCGTGCAGGGACACTGTAACCATACAGGGAAAGGCTTCCACTGCTTCCTAAAGCTGTAGTCCAGCCCTGCTACTGCTCTGTGGCACAAAGCCCTGAGGGATGTTCCATATTGTTAACCTAAGTGAAGCCAGCTTCATGCACTGTGTTTTGTTGTTGCTGGGTGAGAGGGGGATGCACGTTGGTGAGAAGATGAGCATTGCTGGATCTGCCACGAGTGTCCCTTCTGCCTCTAAGAATATGTCCTAAGTAGGATGTGAACACTGCTGGCACTTCCTCATTGCACGTGCTTGGAGGATCTTCAGTTCTTGCACATTCAGGATGTCTGTCAGTGACTACGAGGAAATTCTCCAGTACTAGGAATTCCATGAAACAGTTGGAACGGGTAAGTGTCATCTTTGTACAGAAACAGCACGCCTAACAGTCTGTCTCACCGCTCTAGAATTAATCTGAGAATAGATTAACAGCTCTTGTCAGTTCTCTAAGTCAGGTTTCATTAGTATAAACTTGAAATTGGATTTTTGAAACCAGTTGGAAATTGATGGTGCTGATTACCTCTTCCTCTAATTAAAACATTACACCCAATGCTAGGTACTCTGCTGTACTTGTTGTATTATATTAGAGAAGAATTCACGCTCAACTTTAAGCATCTGTGTTTTGAATTATAGGTGGTTTTGCAAAGGTAAAACTCGGGCGGCATCTTCTTACTGGTGAAAATGTTGCAGTAAAAATCATGTAGAAAGTTACTTTAGGGGTAAGCCAAAAGGCATTTAAATATGATAATATCTTCTGTTGGAATTGTGGACTTCTCTAGAACACAGGGGCAGGTGGGATGGTACATAGGAATGCAGCCTACTGGTCCCATTGCCTTTTGAAAGATGCTGTAGAGCTGGAAAAAGTTTAACAGAGCACCACAAATCTTGTTCCTCCTTGTTCAGAGGGCAGTATTCTCTGGCTGTAAAATGGAGGAAGTTATTACATTATTACATTACATTATTGTTACTTTATTACAGCAACTTTACCAAAATGCCAATGAAAATGCTGAATGTTTTACTTTTCATTTTTCACAGCTCTGTTTCAGAATTTCTATGGGAGTGATGTCAGTCATTGCTGAGTTGATGTTGAATTGTGTACTGTCCCATATGTGCTTGTTCTGTTCCACAGCAGTCAGATGTGGTACCTGGTATGTCACAGTAGTTAGCGATTTCGTCGCTTGCTTTTATGGTCTCTTAAGGATGACTTGCCTCATGCTAAAACAGAAATTGATGCCATGAAGAACTGAAGTCATCAACGTGTCTGCCCATTGGATCATGTAAGAGAGACATCAAAGAAATATTTATAGTCTTAGAGGTAAGAAATAATTTCTGCCACACTTCAGTTGACTGTTTTTATCTTTAGCAGTAGACAATAATATAACAATAAGGCTGAAAAGAAATGATTCCTATATATCTCAGTGGAGACTGGGTTCAAGATTCATTGGTTTGAGAATTAAGTAGAAAATTTTATATATTCTGATACATATTCTCTTATTGAGCATGGGGAACAGGAGAGAGCCCTGTCGGTGCTGTTCCGTGCTTTCTGTGCTGTCATTGTTACTTCTCTCTCTCATATTCTCTAAATGCATTTTCAGATAACCTTAGCTTTCTTATGACAGTATTGTCCTGGATGGGAGCTGTTTGATGACATTGTTTCTAAGGACCACCTTTTGGAAGAGGAAGCTCCAGTCTTTTTTTGACAGATTCTTTCAGCAATTGCTTCTGTTCACAGTCAGGGTTATGCCCAGAGACCTCAAACCAGTGAGCCTGAACTGCAGTCAGTCTTCCATAAATAATAATGAATGTGTTTTTATTTTTTTGTGCCTCAAGGAAGAGTATCCTTTAAACAAATGGTGGCTATACAGAGGGTGTGGGGTGAGATGCATTACTCTGTCACTCTGTCAATTCTGTCACTGAAGACTTGAAGCACAGGTTAGGTACTGGAAGGCTTGAATATTTCCTCACCAATAGGTTATAGCTTTGCATTTTGTAAGCTGCTGATATCTCTCAGTAAAGCAAATCATTACAGCACGAGCATTTTCCTAGGCATCTTATGAAATCCCTCTATCTAAGGCTACTGGAAGGCACTCTGAACAAAAATCATTCTCCCCAGCTTCTCTTCTCTGAGTGGGAGCTTCAGCCCCCTGCACAGGCTGGAGGTCATCCACAGAGTTTGTTTCAGGTTGTTATCCTTCCTGGCCAAAAACCAGATACAGTATTGTAGATGTGGTCCAGTGAGTGTTGAAGCAGGACTGACTTGTCCTGGTCTGGTTGTGCTGCTTTTTAATGCAGCTGATGATCTTGTTGTACTTCTTTTCTGTCAGAGCACACTGCTGGCTTGCATTCAGCCTGTGGTCTCTCACCACTTGTCCTCCTAGTCCCCAGGTCCTTTCCAACAGATACAAGCTAGTATTTCCCACCTGGGATATTGGAAGATGGGAACTTGCCAGCAGTCAGTGAAGATCTCTGAGACAGCGAGAGCGAGCGAGCTTTGAGTAGACTGGGAACCACTGTCCACAGCAGGAAATAAGAGAAGAGAAAATATGTTTCCTTGGGCACTTGGGTGGAAATCATTCCTGACTGCTTTCTCATCCACCGGGAAAATCTGCTGATTGACAATTTGAAGCTGATGGACTTTGGACTCTGTGCAAAGCCAAAGGTAAGAGGATCTGTTAAATCAAATACAATGTGCCCCCAAGTAATGCATGTTTGACCACCGTATGCAACAGGGGCTTGTCCAAACAAACACCCTAAAATCAAGCTGTTTCTGTGGCTGACGTGTCATTGCATCTTGTTTGGAATGGCCTGAACTGTGTGAGAGTGGTTAACAGATTGCTCAGAAGCACAGGTAGATTATTTTCTCTAGCTAGACTCCCTGTTTTCATAGTCTAAGCTGTAGATAATCTTGTAGGTATATCACCTGTCTTTTCAAAGATTCTGTGATAGGAGCATGGGGTTGGTGTGCCTAAGGAACCTTCTAAGGAATTGTATGTAGGATGAGATTGTGGATAGAATAAAATGACTTTTGCAGTTGACGTACGGATCCTGTGATTGCATATGCTTGAACTGAATTGTTTCTTGATTATAAAACTGATTTCCAGAAGCCTTTATTAACATGTAAGATGGGTGCCGGTAAGAAAGAATGGGAAGACTACCTTACTGATTCCAAGAGAATTACTTATCCTCAAATGATTTTTCCTGGCCAAAGTTAGAGCCTCTCACAGGTAATCGAGACCAACAGGCTGTTGTTGCACCTTCAACAGACACAATCTAGATGGTAAGCTGAGGAAAATAAAGCATCATGCCAAGGGTACTAGATAAGTGAGCAGCTTGAGATCTGCACATTTATGTGATACTCATGGTCTTAGACAATATTTGCTTAGTGAGGTCACACTGAATGAAAAAAATATCTAATGAATGAAAACATACACAGGAGAAGAAGCCTCTGAGGCTTCTGAAGTGTTATGACCAGAAGACATAAACTCTGTTAAATCAAACGTTTCTCTGTCTTTTTTTGTGTTCTTCCAGGGAGGCCTTGATTACCGCCTGAACACATGCTGTGGAAGCCCAGCTTATGCAGCACCAGAGCTAATCCAGGGCAAAGCGTCTATTGGCTCAGAGGGATGTAGAGCGGTGTTTGTTTTCCCCTCTTTCCCTTCCCTCTGCACAGAGCATTTCAAGGCAGTGGAGCTCAGGTGGGCTCTCTTGGTTTCCCTTCTGAATTCTGCTAGGTTGCATTGCTTGGTAGCTCTCAGAAGCTGTCAGTGGCCACAGACTAGAAAAGTGCAATTGGTCTCAGTTCACACAGCTGGCTGGTTTGTCTCTGGCTAATCCTGAACTGCCTCAAGCGACTGCTTTGGGGCTCTACAGAACAGCAGCTTCAGAGATCTCTTTCTATGACTAAGTTTTTGAAAGAGCAATTTGCTCTGTTCATTATCCATCATTTTTGTGCAGTCTGTTTTGTCAGACTTGTCTTTAGCTTCCAAGTTGTATGTGAAGACTTGTTTGCACTGTAATGCACAATGTATGAAAAATTGAGAGATGAAAATGTGAAGAGTTTTTCCAGCTTTGATTTCATGTCTGGAATTTTGGAACCCACTACTTGCAGTTGTCAATCTGTCCAAACTGGTCTGGTTTGCAATGCTCTCATACTTCTTGAAAAGCTCTGCTGTTAAAGGCAGAACAATTCCTACAAGTGCCATGGCCCCACTGTTGTTCTAATTCTTGTTTCTTTGTTTTCCACACGCTGCTTTTCAAGCCTCCTTTTTCTTTTCAGTCCAAGTGAGAATTGCACTGTGAGGTGTCTGAACCTTGTTGTGCCTCTACATAAAGAGAACAGCAGCAAAGCCTGACAGGTGACTGTGCTGACAGCTCTCGTAGCCAGTAACACGTAACTGTGCTAAATCCCTTGTGACGGCTTTGATTTCATTTTTGCCAGTGAAATCCTTGTAAAAGGAACTGCAGCAGTGTGATGAGCTAAGGTGAAGATGCTGGTTTTAGTAGTGCTCTAAGCTGAGTGGAAGGGCAATTGAATGAGGGTTATATGCTTTCTGTGGACAATAAGTTTGTGGTGCTGTTGGGGTGGGTCCAGAGGAGGGGCCACTGTGATGATCAGAGGGTTGGAGCAGCTCTCCTATGAGGAAAGGCTGGATTGTGGCTCTGGGCAGCCTGGTCTGGTGGTTGGCGACCCTGCACATAGCAGGGGGTTGGAACTGGATGATCTTTGAGATCCTTTTCAACCCAGGCCATTCTATGGCTGTTCAGTTCCATACTGGAACAAATATAAAATGCTAGCTATGTAAAACATGGAGTCAAACCTGTGTGATTTGTCCACACCAGGAGGTGATTAGAAAACAATTTTTTAAGCTACAAAGCTGCTTGCATGAAAGGAAAAGAAAATAAAACTACAAGAAAAAGGGAAAACCTTTCTTCCTGAAAATAGGAAGAATAATGGACCTGACATGAAATTTGGGTGAAGCTGCCTGATTTTATGAAGCTATTCCCATTATTTTCTTGGTGCTGTGTTTCCCAAATGAGTGGTTTCTGGCTGTGCTGCAGCACCAGTCTGCATGTGAACATCAACTCTATTCACCATCTGGGAAGATTAGGACTTCCCTTCTCCCACCAGCACCACTGAATTACAGTTACTCAGTGGTTAAACAAAGGAATCCTGAAAGAAGGGTTTACAGCTGTCGTGTTATCTGAAGTGCTTGGGGCATTCTGATGCTATTAAGCTCTATGTATTAACAAGTTCAAAAAGAAAAGGTAGGCATCAGATTGTTGTGCCAGTTTCTAAGTTATTTGGAAAGCTGTACCACCCAACCACTCCTTCTGTTTGATGGAGGTGACAAAGCTCAGTTTAATTTCTGACTGCTGTTTAAATTCTGAAGCTGGAGCTGGTTCCTGGAGCAGAAACAGCTCGGAAGCTGTCCCTCCTACAAGCAGGCACCTCTGAGCAAAATATGACATCTCAATTTCTGATGGTAAGGTCAGGAGATCTGATTCCAGCGTCTAGCTTTCGGCTTCATGCTGTGTTAGTGGGACCTTTGGCATCTAGCACTGACCAACAGCAACTGACAGGCTGGTAACAGTGCACCCCAAAACAGTTATGTGTCTATTTATGTTATGAGGGAAAATTGCATTGCATTGAGATTTCCTATTTTTACACTTTGCAGATCTAACTCGCTGCTGGAAGAATCCTGTACGCCTTGTTCACACCATTTTCAATGAGCTGGATGAGTCTGTTGTTGGCATTTTAATACCATTGACCAGGCAGGCAATATGTATGGAGTATTTGGCTCTCTCTACAGTCATGAATGTTTGAGTATCTTCAACATGTGGCTCATTGCTTCCATTTCAGGCTGCCCAGAGAAGCTGTGGATGCCTGTCCTTGGTGTTGAAGGCGAGGTTGGATGGGTGATGGGCAGCCTGAGCTGGTTAGTGGGCAGCCAGCCCATGGCAGGGTGTTTAGAACTTAATGATCTTGAAGGTTTCTTCCAACCCAAGCCCTCCCGTGATCCTATGATTCTGTGATTTCATTCAGGTTTATTAAGATGAGATGAGTTCTCCTAAATGCGCTGTTCTCCATATGATTATAATTGGAGTCTAGATGGATGACTTAAACCAGACTCCAAACTTTTTGATGGCCAAAATGAAACGAAATCAATCCTTTACTGTGTCAGTAGTCTGTAACTAGAGCCCATCAGGTAATTCCCAGCCTCCTGCCTGTATCAGTGGCTGCACACAGTGAAAAAGTCTGATGGAATTTTAACCTCTAAAATGTTCCAAAGCAACCAGAGGGTGAATATATTCACTATGCAAATACCTGCAGGAATAAGCTTGTCATGTATGTCCTCAGGTAGCACAGTAGTTAATGGTGGGACTCAGTAGGTCATGCTGAAAGTTGAGTCTGCTGATCTTGAAGGTCTTTTTTAGCCTAAATGACCTTATGCTAATATTTCTGTATTTATTTCTGTTCAGCTCCCAGAAAACCTCCCACCCAGCCCCCAGCTGACCCCGTGGAGAAAAATAAAACAGAAACCTCAGTGACGCTGGCATGGTCCCCTCCCAAGATGCACCACCCCATTCCAATCAATGGCTACGTTGTGGAACGTAAGGAACTAACTGGCTTCACGTGGGTGAGGTGCCACGAGTCTCATGTCCCCGTCCCAGAGTTCACGGTGAGCAATCTGTCTGAAGAGGCTGATGATCAGTTCCGAGTGTCTGCAGTCAATGCGCATGGACAGAGCCCGTCTCTGGAATTCCCAGGGAGCGTGCACCTTGGTAAGCACAAAAACCTCAATGGAAATGGGTCAGTGTGTGCTGAGCAGCTGTGTTGGTTCCCTAAAGATGTTTCCTTTGACTTTAAGGATAGCAGTGCATTAACACACCAAAGGCTTTCCCTTATTCCTAGTTCTCCTATCTCCTGTCAACCTCCAGCTACCAATAAAGTGATACGAGTTATGTTTCTGTGACAGAGACATGGATATCCTTATCTTTTGATATCTCACATGTGCAAGAGGCAGAACTTTCTGTAACAGATTTGAAGCATAGAAGTGCTTCTTCCAGCACTCATGCAAAGGGAGAAGTAGAAATGTCCCTATGATTTAATCTTCCATCTCTAAATGAGATACCAGACTTGCATCTAAAGAGCATTAAGACATACATGTTGTTCTTCCTCAGAAGCAGTCCTGGCTGTGAAATCCCCCCTAACAACTGGTGAAGCTGTACCTGGAGGGGATGCCATGTTTACTATTGACCTTACAACAACGTGTTGCGGCACTTGGTACCTCAGTGGTAAAGTCTTACAGGAAAGCAAGTCCTGCATCATCAAGAGAACCCAAACTACTCACAGCCTAATGATAAAGAACGTCACCAAGAACAATGATGGAGCAGAAGTGAAATTTGTTGCCAAAAATGTTGATGTCAGCAGCAAGATGAGAGTGAGAGGTATTTGCTTTGATCCTTCTCCTTTCCTCTTCCAGTCAAGGCATAGTTGCTGTGATCTGATGATTAGAACTGGGGCTGCAGGCATTCACTGACTGTACCAAATACCTGAAATTGCATCCCATGGACTGACGTGAGTCCTGGTAATGACCTAAACATGATAGCACTGAGTGTAGGGTAAGCCAATCTACCCAGCTGCTTGGTATCTGAACCAGATTGCTTCATGCCAGCTGATGAATGTCTGCAGTTCACAGCTCTTGGCCAGTGCATTCAGTCAGCAGGTTTACCACTGCATCACCATAGAGCAGTACTTTCAGCTCCAGGTTCAGACAGCCTTTCTGATTGCACTGGAATAATTTAGAAGTAGGGGAGCAATCATTCCAATAATATCTCTATCAATCAGCGTTGCATGACCAAATAGAACAAATAAACATTCATGATGGGAGGACCTGTTTGTCATTGGGTGGAAACCTCTGCAGAAGCATGTTTAGAGCATTCTTAATCAGTAGAAGGAGATGTTTGGTTGATTTTTACTTAGTAAATCCGGCAAGAAGACCAAATGAAATATCTTGAATTGCTCAGCACTGACACAATGCTGAGTGCAGGAACAGAAGGTGATACTTTTTCAGAGATGTTGCAGCAAACATTGACCACGTTAGCCTGATATCAATTGAACTAACGAGGCCTTTGCTCCTGACAGGTGCTGCAGTGAGATTTACCAATAAGAGCAAAGATGTAGGAAAGATCTCCGCTCGGCTGCGTGAGGAAGCCAAACTGCAGGCTGAGCTTTCAGACACAGGCGCTACTGTGGAGTGGATGAAGGATGGGAAGGAGCTCAAGGCCAGTGAAAAATATGAACTGCACATTGTGGGGAAGAAGCACACCCTGAAAATTCACAGCGTCTCAATGGATGATGCTGGAAGTTGTCAGTGCATCTGTGAGGGGGATAAAATGCTCTATCAGCTTTCAGTGAAAGGTATGTGACAGTCTGGGCTGTCCTCTTCCTGCCCAGGGCCAGCAGACTGCATTCACCTGACTCCCCGACAGTCCAGCTGTTGTCAGACAGCATCTGGGGTGTTTTCAGTGGCTGTTTTGACTTGAACTGGCCAATCTGCTTTGTAGAGCCATTTGATTTCTGTGTTCTGTCCTGTGATTCATCCCTAAGATATAGAGGAAGTCAAGGGAAAGATAGGAAAAAGAGCATCCCAGCCTTCCTGCTCTTCTCTCAGGGTGGCCACGAGAGATGATGTCAACAGCTCTTTTTGTAGCAGTGATCCCAAATGTAGAAGAGACCTGTGAAGAGTCACAGGGATGTTTACTTAGCTGTCATTCCATGCTGGGCTTTTTCTGACACAGATGTAGAGAGAAACTGAACTTTCCCACGCAGGGAAAGTCTGTTTTGCTGCAGGGTGTAGGTCTGATCTCTGAGATCCACACGCTGGGCCTTGATTGCAATAAATGAGAGCCCTTTGTTTGCTCCAGTGGAAGACTTTCCATTTCTGCAGTACCCTCTGCAGATGACACAAATGCAAATGCACCTTCTTCCCAGCAACAATTGCCTTTTTTTTTCACACTGAGTATGCATGAGGCTCTTCATCATATTCTTCTGGCTTGTCACCCTTGTTGATCCATGGAGAAACAACAAAGCCCTAGAGTAGTGTATGCAGTTTGGCATTGGAGAGCTTACTTAATTGCTTCTTCTCAAAGAAAAAACTCCAGAGAGGCATGGAGACAGCTCCAAACAGAACTGAATAACGGGACTAAATTGATGGAGAGCAGAACTTCCTGCCAAGGCTTGTCAGCTAGTCTTAATTTTGCTTTTCTTCTCTCTCTTTGTCATGTTAGCATAATATTTCATACTGGCAGGTCTGCCCACAGAATTAACTGGCACAGGCTGCCCAGGGAGGTGGTGGGATCCCTGGAGGTGTTCAGGAACTGTGGAGATGTGGCCCTGATGGATGTTATCAGGGGGCATGGTGGGGTGGGTTGGGGTTGGAATCAAAGGAGGACCCCCATGTATTTCAGCAGGAAGCCCTACTGGTAATAAGACCTTTGGAGCAAATCCTGGTAGGGCCACGCTCAGCTGGTCCAGTCTGGAGGCTGTTCCTCCTTACTTCAGTATCTGCACTGAAAACCAGCAGCTGCATTTGTGTGGCTGGGCTCACATCCAGCAGTGGTGAGGGGACTACAATGATAAGAGACAGTTCCTGAAAAAATGAATGAAATTTGACTGTATGATAGTATGGAGTTAAATGTATTGACAGGATCTCAGGCATCCCAGTGTCCATCAGCTGGCTCTCGAGCTCCTAAAAGACAGGCGTTGTGTAGAACGTTGTTGAATTTGTATTATACATGTGTGTTCTTGGAACTGCAGAACAAATGCATGCATAATCCAGACTTTGATTTTAGCAGCTCTGACTGCGCTGTCTCAACAGACCCAACTCAGTTGTGTGTGCTGTTTTGAAATGATATGTTAACAAGAAGTTGGAAAGCAAACTCCATTACCCGCAGTAAAATAGGACCGTGGCCTTAGGCTTAAACTTTTGGCTAAGAAAGTGGTGAGATTTTGAATCTTTGAAGTCAATTATTCCACTGTGTGTTAATAGGGGCCAGTTTCATCATCTAACTTTTGAGCTCCAATTAATTTCCATAAAGGAATTGTGTTTTTCTTTTCAGTCCTAGTTGACTCCATCTATTAGGCTCGATTTGTTTGCAATGTCATGGTGAAGTGGTACAAAAATGGCAAAGAAATCATGACCAGTAAGAAATTCACAATGGAAGATAAAGGGAAAGTGCGTAAGCTTGTGGCTTCAGCTGTAACGAAAGAAGACAAGGGAACATGCATCTGCAAAATTGGAGATGACACTCTGATTTTTGGTTGGAAAGTCTCAGGTAAGTTTGTGAGGCAAACATGGGATTGCAATCCATGCAAAGCACTTCAGACTTAATTCATTTTATATGTCCAACCCTGTGGGTTTCCAGTATTTAGGACAAAGATTGCATATCTCTATTGAAGCAATTCTGACCTTACTGTTGTCCCTGTGCAAATCCATAGTACGAGGAAATAATGTAACTGTGTTGTTATGAAATCAGGACAGCCTTATCTCCAGATGGGGCTGGAGACATGACTTGAGCCCTGACATCTGGGCTTCATTCTTGTAGTTCATGAATTGCCTCAGCACTTACATCATCTTTAAACCTCTGACTGAAATGGTCCTAAGTTCTTAGCATGGGAATCCTGTCTCCTCTTTTGACAAATTAAACTCCACATTTGGAGAGTTGAGTGTCTCCTGCTGTACCCGAAGGACGTTGTGATCTCTGAGGTGTCTCCCTGAGGTGCTGTAAGCACAGCCATTAGCTCATAGTGCAAGGAAAGCACTGTCAGGTCAAGCCTGGAGGAGTAATGCTTGTCACTGGCATGTTCCTGTTCAGGGTAGAGCTGGAAGGTAAAATAACACAAGAAATTGTCATTGAAATTCAATATCTGTGAAATTCAGCTGGCTGCATCACCCAAATGTAATGAGCAGAGACATTCCAATCAGTTCTAACTGTATTTTCATGCTGTGCTGAATAAGCCTGAGTCAGGATGTAAACCACTTTCTCTTTTTTTCTTCAGATGAAGCCATTAATGTTGTCAACAAGCCCAAAACGACTCCAGAAATATCAGTCAGTCCTTCTGAAGACCTGGAGCTGGTGTGTGAGGTGTCAGCTGCAAGCGGAGCTGTCGTATAGCAGAAAGATGAAACAGAGGTGAAGCAGGACCAGAGGACAAGCATCATCTCCAAGGGGATGCACTGCAAGCTCATGGTCAAAAATGTGACCCTGAAAGACCAAGGGAGCTACAGCTGTGAAACAAAAGATGACAAAGCAACATTCCAAGTGAAAGTCAGAGGTGAGAAAATGCTTGGAATCTTAGCATGCAAGGAGTGAGAAAAGGGGAGGTGTTTGAAGAGATCTGGTTACAAAATTTGAAGGACAAAATGAGGTTGAAAATGCCAATAATCAGACTAATAAATGGTCTGGGTTGCAAAGGCCCACAGTGCTCATCCAGTTCCAGCCCCCTCCTTCCTCTGTGCAGGGTTGCCAAGCAGCAGCCCAGGCTGCCCAGAACCACATCTAGCCTGGCCTTGAATGCCTGCAGGGATGGAGCATCCACAGTCTCCTTGGGCAACCTGTTCTAGAGGGCCGTTCCCTTCTGATTTACTCGAAATGTAGAGAGACATCAGAAGAAAAAAAGAGAAGGGAGGAGGTTCAACAGTGCATGCAGGTGTTCTAAATCTCATGTCCAAATCTGCTATCAGATAGCGAAATGTTTAGCTTTGTGATATGATATGATATGATATGATATGATATGATATGATATGATATGATATGATATGATGTGATATGATATGATATGCCTATCATTTCCCAAGGCAAAATAGAGGGGAAAGTGTTTTCCTGCCTTAATGAGGCATCACGATGCTCCCTGTGAAGGGCAAGTATAGTGAAAACGGGGAACTGGAGTAAGCTCTGCAGCAGACTACAGCAAAACAGTGTGACTGTTGTGATGTCCCTGCAGAGGAAGAAGATGTGTTTATAAACAAGGACAAGGTACAAAAGGAGGTGAAGGCTGTACTGACTCAAAATGCCACGCTGAGCTGCGAGGTGGCCCAGGTGAAGACGTAGGTGAAGTGGTACAAGGAGGGAAACTGATCACCTGGAGCAAGAAGTTCAAGGCTGAGTCAGACTAAATCTGGATAGGTGAGTCTGCTACTCACAGTAAGAGACCTGGTAGAGCTGACTATTCCCAGAGCTCCAAGTAAAACAGATATCTGCAAATCACACACAAAGAACAAAGGACTGCTTTGGTGAGCATATTTCCTTTGTGCCTTTGACAGTCACAGTTGTGGCAATGGTAGAGGCCATGAGTAGTCTGTTCAGGAAGCCAGGAGTACTGTTCTGGGTCATGAAAAGGCAGCCAGTGGTTTGACTATCACATGTTTATGTGTTTTGATGTTTCACAGTGGGTCTTAAGTAAAAGGAACTCAGGCTTTGGTTGCCTGCAGGACAGATGTTCTTTTGGGTTCAATATGTTTGCATAGTGACATGCAACCATGGGAATGGTGTTCAAGGACCCTTTTGGTTCCTTCAGTTCCTAGGTTCTTTCTTGCCTAGATTTGACACTTAGTTTCAACAGAAGAGCTGATATTCTCTGGTGAAGGCTATTAGTTTGGGCACAAGTGGTAACCTAAACCTGTTCCAACCTGTATATAAAGACCTGCAAGATGCTCACATGTCAGTCCCTCAGTCAATACTTTTTCTTTTCTTCCCTCAGAGCCAAAACCTGTGTTTATAAACCAGGAGCAGGTGCAGAAAGAGGTGAGTGCTGCCCTGGCAGCAAGTGCCTCCCTCAGCTGTGAAGTAGCACAGGATCCAACTGGAGTAAAATGGTTCAAGGATGGAAGACTGCTTGCCTCCTCCAGAAAGTTCAGAATGGAATCTGTGGGCAAAACATGGCGTCTGGTTGTGGAGCAGCTGGAGAAGAAAGGTGCTGGAGAATACATCTGTGAGGCTGCTGGCCAGAAGATGACCTTCAAGTTGGAATCAACTGGTGAGCATTCGCTTTGGGAGCACTAAGCAGCTGTTTATGTGGCTTAGAGGAAGAGGAAGTGAGCCATGCCAAAGGGAAGGTGGTGTGGTGCAGGAATGCAGTTGAGATCAAACCCAGCAAACGTTTCCAAATTGATGAGGAAGGGGTCAGAAGAACCCTGACAATAACAGGGATCTGGACTGAGGATGAGGGAGAGTACTTCTGTGAGTCCAGAGATGACAAGAGCAGCATTACCATCACCCCCAAAGGTATGTCTCTGGAAATGAAGGCTGACAGTGTGGAAGGATCCTTGGCTTCCCTCATCAGCCATTACAACACTGCAAAGCTGAGTTCATTTGTGTGTTTATGCTGTTCTTTGTGTTAACAACCAAGTACAAAACTTGTCTTTCTCTCTAAATAACTGTGGAACAACTGCTTCTGAAGAGCACAGCAGTTAAGCGAGGAAATCAGCCTTCAAGGCTGGAATTAAGCATCCCAAATGTGAGATGGGATTTTTTTTTACCCCTTCTTTGCCTCTTTTCTTCTTGCTTCTTTGTAGATGCAAGGAGGATCTCCTCTACAGGCAGGAGATGTGAGTGTCAGTTATGGTGATCACTTCCTGCGGGTCATAAAATCTGATGCTTCCAATAAAATCATTGACTCTGTTGGCTCTTTGAAGGTGCTCATACATAACATGATAGCTGGTTTTGAGTTATACAACAAAAAAGCAGTTAATGGTTGGATGACTGGATTAGTCATTTGGAGGGGCTTTGAAGCCTTCACTGTGGGTTTCAGGAAAGGTTAGTGAAATATCTGGGGCACAAAGAGCTGAGCATGTCCTGGAGCAATGGAGAAGGGCTGGATGATTTTTGCGCGTATTTTCAGCCATAGAATTTTGTGTTCTGGTGGTGTCAGTACATTCTTTCGTACAGCATGGATGGGTTGGTTTGTTGCATTGGTTCAGACTTTTGTACTAGGAGCTCAGCAGTGGTTAAAGCTCACACTTGTGCAAAGTAAACAAGCTCCTGCAATTCGTCTCTACTCTGTTTTAGCTGTGGATTAGCTTGACAGTTCCCTTCCATAAGCTTTATGGTTCCTTTCTGTAAGTCTACTTACACAGACTGAGTTGCTTAACTTGAAGTCTTGCTCCAGGATTTTGGGCATATTCTTAGCAGAAATATCACAAATAATTTCACCAACAATTCTCCCCACCTATATGTAGCTTTCCTTTTTTTCACTGGAAGGTTTTACACTGGCAGATAGGGTGGGCATGTAGAAACAACCCCATTAATTCTCATGAAGCTCTGATTTCTCTGACTGGCCTTTGTTTTGTGATTCTGCATGCATGCCCTGTAGCTAAAGCCTGGATGTCTTCCCCAGCACCTTCAGTCTCCCATCCTTACTTAAGTTACTCCGTTGCAAATCTCTCTGCTAGTACAGGAGAGTTTTTATTTTACCCCTTCTGTGAGGCAGCAGCTGGATGAGAAGGGTGAGATGAGGGAGGACTAGGTTGTTTGGGTGGCTTTTTTTTTTTTTTTCTTTTTCCTAAGAGCCAACTGGGAATCAAAGATCCCAAAAATTGAAGACGAACTGTGTCATATAGAGCAGGGTTTGTCAAATCACTGGCATGCACTGTTAGGACATGTTCTTCATCAACATATTCCGGACTGAGAGTTGTCACAAAATTCTGCTCTGTGTCCCAAAATGTGCACTTATCACTTCTATTGGCAGTTATGCCAATATTCTATTGGCAATTATGTCAATAATGCATATAGGAATGTTTTGCACTGGGCCATTGCCACCAGAGTATCCCTGATATATCAAGAGGATTGTTGTAACATTATTGTCCCTAGCACAAGTAATGATAATGTGCTCAAAACAATAGGTTTTTTTGTTGTTAATGACAAGTTCTAGTAAGCATAGAGAGTAGGCACTGCCTTTCATTATTCCTTATGCCAGATGCTCCTAGAGACCTCATTCCCAACGAAATCCACATCCTTCTTTCTCCTTCTCAGAATTGCCTGTGAAAATCAGCAAACCATTGGCAGACATTAGCGTCACTCAGAAGGACAAGGTCACATTTGAGTGTGAGCTGTCCAGGCCCAACGTGGATGTCATGTGGTTCAAGGTATGGCATGTAATGGTGTTTTCCTTTCTGACTTGTCTGGAAATGAATGAGAGCCTTTAATTTCACTTCCAAGGGATGCGAGTCTGAGCTTTTGCTTGATAGCTTTTGCACTGCTCTCTTTTCTTTATGCTCTTTTACTTGCCCAGATCAGCACTCTTTGTTATTATGTCCTGAGTTCATTTATCAAGTTGAAATGGAAGTTTGTTTTGGGTTTCTTGTGAACTCCTGAGGTCTTGCTGCACAAAATATTGTTGGTTGGTGTAGAGTCTTGAGCTTCAACTCTAACAGAGAAATTCTCAGCCAGGATTTTGTAGCCTTGTTGTGAACTGTGTTTTAGGGTGAAATCTGAGTTTTCTTTGCACCTGACAGTGTGAGAATTTGCTCTGGCACTTTGTGTACCTCCCCTGTGCTCAGCTGTTCCTTCCCATACTTGGGGATAACGTCATTTATTCAAGATGATATCCAAACGGGCTTGTTAACAGTTTTCCACAGTGCTTTAAGCTGTCATAGGTCAGCCAGAATTTATGCATGTTCTGTAGCCATTCCTCCATGTTGAAAACACTGCACTGTGCTTAAGCTTCAGCATATGTTCCAGTAAGCACAGTTCCATTAATTCTAGGGAAGCGGGTGAATTAAGCATAGATCTGAAGGCTGCCTATGCTCAGTGCAGAGATGGAAGGACTCGTGGAGATCTGACTTGATACTTTCCCTTCTTAGATGGGAAGGAGCTCCATCATAGTAAAAAAGAGGGCATTACTTCCCAGGGAAATAGGAGAAGTCTCATGATTCACCAGTGTGAATATGAAGGTCAGGGAACACCCACGTGCCAAGCAGCTGAAGACAAGACATCAGCTACCCTAAAGGTTCATGGTATGTTTAAATGAAAGAGCAAATAAATCCTCTTGTGGTGTTTTGCACCACAGGAAGAAATGCTTCATGGGCAGTTTGGGCATTTCTTGGTTAGTCATTTTGGATACCTTTCTCTTTCTTCTTTATGCTCAAGACAGATTTTCCCTCCGTGTGTTGCACTGGTTAAACCCCAGTTTGTAGTTCATCAGCTGGCTCTGATGTATCAGACTGGTTACTGAACAGACGGGTCTGCTGTGCCCTGGTAGATGCCACCTTCCAAAGGGACGTCTGAAAGGATGCTTTTATCTGATTTCCTACTAGATGCTGTCCTCATGTGGCCACTTGGGTTCAGTGTTAGCATGAACATGAACATCTGTTCTGTCCCATGAGTTTGGTGAACTCTCATTTTCTCTCTCAGTCTGCAACCAGGTTGGGTTGGTGTTTCAGCACTGGCTGTTTTATGCAGGAACTCTGCTCCTGAGGTTAATCCAAGTTGTATCCAGGCCCTTCAGAAGGAAAGGGAAATAGTAGCACAGAAATATGAGCTGATTCTGACATAAAGAAGTGCAGACCTGGAGAGTTAAAAGGGATTGTGTGATGTTCAAGGGATTTTGAAGCAAAAATGTCCCCTAGGTAAGATTTCTAGCTGACATTCCCCATACATTGTGGGCACACAAGCTAAGGAGAGACTAGTGATGAGCATGCAGAGAAGCCAATGGTTCAGACAGGTTTGTAGTGACATGACATTGTAGAGTTCTGCCTAGTTTTCCATGGTGGAAGGTGGTGTTGTTACCAGTTTTCTTTAACATTTTTGTAGGCAACATGGCCAGTGGAATCAAATGCAGCCTCAGCAAGTCTGCAGATGACACCAAGCTGAGCGGTGCTGTTGATGTGCTAGAGGGAAGGGATGCTACCCAGAGGGACCTGGACAGGCTGGAGAGGTGGGCCCTTGGCAGCCTCATGAACTTGAGTGTGGCCAAGTCCAAGGCCCTGCACCTGGGTCAGGGCAATGCCAAGCACAGGCACAGGCTTAGAGGAGAATGATTTGAGAGAAGCCTTGACCCTGAGGAGAAGAGTTGGTCTGGAGGGAGGTGTCCCTGCCTATAGCAGTGGGATTGGAACTAAATGACCTTAAAGATTCATTCCATTCTATTGTTTTTCTACCCTTAATTTTGCTTGAAAGGTTTTAGAATAAATGAGATTCTGGTTTCCATGAAAACTGTTTGCAGGGAGCTCCATTGTAGCTAGTAAGTCTATGTTTAAGTTCAAGGCCAATAATGCATTTACTGTGTTGAAGAGAGAAATGACGCAGGAATGGATGATGGTTTAGAATAAAACATAATCCTACTTATTTTCTATGCAAGTATGTGTAAGGAAAAGATGCTTGACTCAGTTCTGGAAATACCCTGACAAATATATCTCTAGTGTTTCACAGCTGGAGATATCAAGATTGTGAAACCAGTGGAAGATGCGGAAGTGAATGAGTATGGGAGTGCATCTTTTGTCTGTGAGATTTCACACAATGAGGTTCAGAGCCAGTGGTACAAAGAGGACAACAAGCTGAAGGCTGATGACAACATCAGAATGCGGCAAGATGGTAGGGTGTAAGAGGGGGATCTTTCTCCTGAGTGGGGGGTTGGTTGGAGATCAAACAGAAAGGACATCTGAAATGAAGTGAAGAAGGTTCAGAAGGGAGTTCCCCTTTTGTTTTGGGACTGAGGTTACGGTGGAACAAGTGACAGGTGGGAAGCTTAGTGTGGGAAGTGTGATGCTATCCCACCATCCCACACTGCCAGGAGCAGGTAGGAAATGAGTGCAGTTCTTTCCAAAGTGGGGGTGAACAGGTCAGTCAGTTCACCTCTCCAAAGAGGTTTTGTCTGACAGTGAGTGTGATCCTTCTGTATCAGGTACTTTGAAGGTGACGGCGGCCGCATTCGGTCAGTCCTTGTAGAAGCCATGTTTAGATTCTGCTTTGGTGGGGATGTGGATATGGGGGAATGGGTGGTTTCATTGACATGAGAGAACAGGCAGTGATGCTGTGAAACCAGATGGATGATGCTCAGCCTGGCCATGTGCCTCAGAGCTCTTTGCTCAAGGAAGCCAAGTGTAGTTGTGGGTTTGCTCTCAAGAGCACAGTTTGGTAGGGATGAGTTGGCGGTTGGACTAGATGACCTTAGTGGTCTTTTCCAGCCTTAGTGACTCTGTGGTTCTCTGCTTCAGGAAGGACCTACTCGCTGACTTACACACGTGTCCAAGTCAAGGATGCAGCAGAAATAAAATCTGTAGCAGAAAAAGTGCCCATCTTACAGTGAAAGGTAATTATGCTTCTGATGACGATTTTGCTTAAATTATCTTATGTTATAAACCAGCCAACAACTTTTGCTTTAATGTCAAGGAAGTTAAACACCACCAGAACCTTTCACAGAAATAAAAACTCCTAGCTACCTACCTTTCTGCCCACAAAATATCCAGCTTGTCTTTTGGGATTTACTTTTGCTAAGTAAAACAGATTATTTTCTTAGGAGGTTGATTTTCTACCTCTAGACTTCAGATTTGTGTTTGAACGTTGAGGGATAAAAACATAGCTTGACTTTTTCTTCATTTTCTCTGTCTGTTTGAAAAGAGCACAGTTTTGTTTTTTTTAATATATACAATGTTAGGGTATATATATGATGTTAAGTGTGATAAAGAAAAGGGAGACATTTGAGTTAGCACAGTACTCAAGAGTTCAGTCCCCAGCTTTGCCACTGTTACAATTATAAGGGCAAGAACATCCTGGAAAATGAATTTCTCCTAAGTTGAGTCATTACATTTGAGCTACAGAGACCTTTACTAGGAGAAAACTTGTTGTTCAGAGCTAAGTTGCTGTATTTAACCAAAGTAATTATCAACATCCGTGTTTCATTGAACCTCTATTCCATTTCGGAATGCGAGGAGTTTGATATCGGGATGGGAAGGTCATGGTTTGATTTGGATGTTGGACTGGGAATCAGAAGATCTGGGCTCTCTTCAGGTTGTCAGTCTTATTGTCTGTCTTCTTAACAACATTCCTTTCTATTATTTTTAATGATGTTTTAAGGCATTTTGAGCTGATAGGTGTAGTGTTCTTTTGCAGTAATGCTGACGTGAGTAAGTAGGGTGATAATGTAAGGGTTTTTTACATTCCTTCTAAATCTCTGCTTTCTCCTGTTCCATCCTTCTTAAAGAGCAATCCATTAATCTAGTAAAGGAGCTGTGTGATGAGGATGTGACTGAGCCTGAAGAAGCCAAATTTGAATGCGAAGTATCCATTCCTTCTGTGAAACCTCCCAAGTGGTATCTACGTGGGGAAGTCTTACAGGCTGGAAGAAACTTGAATATGCAGCAAGAAGGCATCATCCACCGGCTGACCATACCGAAAACCACCACTGATATGACAGGCACCATTCAGTTCTCAGTTGGCAAATCCAAATCCACAGCCAATCTGCTCATCAGAGGTAACATATCCTGGCTTGGTATACATCATGAAGATGAAGAATTAATTAATGTACAGTCTTCCTTCACTGGTGTCTTTGAAATATTGTGTGTGTTTTCTGGAGGTTCTGCTCCATTTCCATTTAAAAGTCGTTGGACACTAAATGAGACAGCTGCGTCTCAGTAAAAGATCTGTTTGAATAGTTGTGATGTGCTTACTATTCAGATCTACAGAGCTGAGGTTTTGTCCTTGGCTATAGCAAAGAAGTCAAATCAGGTGAAATTAATTGTATTTCTGAAGTAGACAAGTTTAAGTTTGGTAGCACCTAAATTTGATGCAGTTTGTCATTGATTTCATCTGAAAGAAACTTCCAGGCTTTTTATCTGCTGTTGTCCCCAGCGTAAGATTATCCATTCACATGCTAAAGCACTTGTTATATTTTCAACTCACACTTATTTGAGTAAAAGCCTCAACTGGGAGCAATTTAATAAGCACAAAACAAGAGCTGGACCTTGCATTTGGTAGATAATATACAGTATTACTTTATAGAAATGTAGTCAATGGCATTCCCTATAGGCAGTCGTTTGTTTTATCTTTGGAGTGGTTCAAAGAACCATTGTGAACATGAGATTAATTGGAATGGAATACACACAAGAGACTTTCCTCTTCTTCCAATTGTCCTCATCCTTTCTTCTCTTCCACCCCTGCTTTTCAGATTACCATATACAAATCACCAGGAAGTTGGAGGACAAGACAGCTTTGGAACGTCATTCTGTCATCCTGTCCTGTGACTTCAGGCCTTCTCCAAAGGTTGTGAAATGGTTCAAGGGCCACACACCCATTGAGCCCTCTGAGAAGTACAAGATCAAGAGGGTTAAGCTTTCAGCAGAGCTCAAGATTCTGAAGCTGAAGCCCAATGATGCTGGTGTGTACAAGTGCAAGGCAGGAATTGCAGAGACTGAGGCCACGCTGACAGCTGAAGGTATGAGCAGGGAGGGTGGCCTCTTCCATGTCCTATTTCACCTCAGATTTCTCTTCTCGAGGTTTATTTCTGCCATTCTCTCCTGCTAACTTTATAAATGTATAATCTTCACTGAGAAGATTACACAAAGATCATCTAGTCCAGCCATTCTACCACATCCCAGTTTGATTTATAGTAACAGTGGTAACAGTTCACCTTGTTTCCCCACAGCCCGCAACGCAGAAGTAACGAAGCAGCTGCAGGATGTGGAAATTGAAGAAGAGAGCTGCTGCTGTCTTCTCCTGCGAGCTGTCCCATGATGACGAGGACGTGGAATGGTTCCTGAATGGCAACCTCCTTTACACCAACAATTACAATGACATCAAGAACGTTGGCAATTGCTGCACACTGACAATGAAGCAGGTTAAGCCTGAGGATGCTGGCACAGTGACAGTGAAGTCAGACAAGGTGTCAGAAAGCGCGCGCCTGAAGGTGATAGGTGGGTTTGATCACAGCCCTCCTGGATGTAAGAGATGCTAAGGAGCTCCAGTTCATTCTATTGTGAAGCAATCCTGCTTCTAAAGCTCACCTCTCTGGGGTGACAAGTCATCAGTTTCATGTCTGTTGACTGAACTTCCAGTGGAAGGTTCCATTGCAACAGATGTCAACGAAGTAGGATGATTTTGGTGTCCTGCAAAATCATTCCATTGCTTTTTATCATCATTTTACTTAACACAAGGAGTGTTACAGGAGCAATTTCTTTTACTGCTTCAGTAACATGCAGTGTCAATGCTGTTGTCTCCAAGGATATATGACTGCAGGGAGAGATCATTCAATGTGTGTTTTGTGTCTGGAATGACTAATGACCAGGCTGTGAGCAACCCGATCTAGCTGTGAATGTCCCTGTTTATTGCAGGGGAGCTGGGCTAGATGGCCTTGAAGGGTCTCTTCCAATTTTAAGGATACTGTGATTCTAATCTGCTCTCCCCAGCAATTAAGCTCTTTTACTCTATGCGCTCAGAGTTTGAAGGATTTCCTCTTTCTCCTTTCTTTTGCATTTGGTGGAAGTTTTTTCCCCAGTATAAACATCTGATGTGTGAAATAGAAGATAGATAAAAGGAGTCAATAAAAGGGGAAAATCAAAAGTGTTCAGCAGCTTATCCTCTTAATACTTTGGCCTGCTGTATGAGCTCTGCAGCACGTGAGGTCAATGCCAGCTCTCCAGCTTTAGAATAGCTGCATCCCAATTACTTCATATGCTATCAGTCCCACCCACGGCAATGCAGGCTGTTCCTCCTATTCCCTGTATTCTCCTACTGATTAGTTCAGAATTCCATAAAGCATATTCAGTCAACAGACATGAAACCGCTTTAGTATCTATATTGTTGTTGTCAGTACTGGTAAAGATTTATTGATCCCTCTTTAAAAATCTGAAAGCAACTGGAAATGTCTCAACTTCTGTATCACGTTGTTCTGTTTTGCCTGTTTAATTGCAGAGAAGCCTGCTGTCTTCATGAAGTCCTTGGATGATGTTTTTGGTGAGGAGCAGGGTGTGATTAAATTGGAATGCAAAGCCTCTAAAGAGAAGGTCAAACCAGTGTGGAAACAGGACGGTGTTGTGCTCACTTCTGGCAACAAGTATGAGCTGCTACAGTCTGGGAAGACCCTATGTCTCCTTATCCATGACCTCGAGAAGTCAGATGCAGGTTTATATACCTGTGATATTGGCACTGATGTTGCCAAGTCAAATGTCGGCGTTCAGGGTAAGTACTGTGGAAAGTAAAGGAGTGCTGAAAGCACATTCAGTGTGGTCACTATGTCTTACACCTATTCCCCCACGAGCCTTAATTGTTTCTACAATAGAAGTGTATTTCTGCAATTTAGCACAGTGATGTCTGGAAAATTCCCATTGCTTTTGATGTAAATGTATCTCCTTTTGCCATGAATATCACCAGACACGTCAAGAATGTCCTGGAAATGTTTCCTTTCTAAACATCCCTAAAATGTAGAAATGGTTTGAACACCAGTAGAGGTAGGGTGGTAACAAATTAGCTAATATAAACATTTAATTTCTTGTCATAGGCAAAACCCTTTTTCTCACGCAGCATCCTAGAGTTGTCCTCTCTGTTAGGTTTTTCCCTCTGTAGCTCATTGAATCTTCATTCTGCTCCATGGACTGAGCTGCTCTCCTTGTAGTTCTTCCAGAGCAAACCCAAGAGATTCACGTCTCTTTTTTTTTATAGCTTTCTGGTGATTCTGAGTGGAGAATGTCTTAGAGAATACATCAGTGAGGAACGCATCCATGATCTGCAAATCCTGAGTTAAAACACCAGTCCTGCTACTCACGTCAGTCACAAATGCCTTTTCTCCATATAAACCTCATACTAACATATCTCTTATCTTCCAGAGCTGAATATTGGCATTACCAAACGGCTGAAAAACACTGAAATCCAGGAGGTAGAAGATTGCACTTTTGAATGCATTCTGTCCCATGAAAGCATTGATGAGTTCAAGTGGTCACTGTATGGAAGCAGAGTGGAAAGTGGTGGGCGATTTAAAGCTTCTAACGTGGGTTGGTAAGAGACTCTCCTTATCAAAAGTGTGACTCCTACTGACTCTGGGGAAGTCGTTTTTATTGCCCGTGGTCTAACCTCCAAAGCCTCTTTGTCTGTGAAAGGTAATGAGATGGGAGAGATTCTGGGGTCTGATTCCTTCAGCTGTCTCCTGATAAGATTGTTGTGAGAGCTAACTCATAATATGGTTAAAGTGAATAGCAACCTTCTACTTGAACCTTGAAGCACTGAGAATTTCTCTTAAAAATAAGTAAAAGGAGGAACCATTTGACACAAATGTGAGAACTACCCAAAGCACTGGGGTAGTGTTGGAAATGGGCATCTCACTACAGCTTGTTCCATTACCAGTAAATCAGGAATGATCTGTTGAGGGAACTGTGGGAGCAAATATCCTCTAAGTATAAGCTGAAGGGATGGCCTTCACATCATCTAGCTGTACAACAAATTCCTATCTAGGACATGTGCATCTGAGAGCATCATCTGAGGCTCCCAGTGTGATCAGTGGAGAGAAGGAAGAGGCAGTTTTCAGACATGGTTCATCATCCTCAATGGGGTAGATTTAAGAGAGAATTAATGGTGCCTGGAATTCTATTGTCTGTACTTTGCAGATTACTGCTGGCTGTAGGATGGCCTCTGTTGCAAGTGCCTCTCTAACTGTACTCCTGCATGTAGATGCGTGTATTTTGAGAGCGGCATCCTACCCTAAGTGTATGTTACTCAAAAAGCATGTTTTCTTTCAGAAAAACCTACTGAGGTAACAAAACAGCTGGAGGATAAGACAGCAGCAGCAGGGCAGGACATCAGCCTTAAAATCTTTTCCTTAAAATAATCTGGAAACTGAATGATTCTCCAGTGTGATGTGGATCTGGGCAGCCTGGTCTGGTGGTTGGTGGCCCATTGGCAGGGGGTTTGAAACTAGATGATCTTTGAGGTCCTTTTCAACCCAGGTCACTCTATGATTCTGTGATCATTCTATGATTCTATGATCTTGGGTCTAAGTGAGCCAAGAAAAGATGGCAATCTGAATTAGTCTGTATTGAATATGTGTAATCAAAACTATATGCAGTTGATCAGATGAGATCCTACCAGCGCATGTATAATGGTATGAAACTTTCCAGATATCTTCTGGAATGATCAAGCCTATGTAAATGGGTGGACTCTGTGGTCTTCTTAGACTCTTTTCATCTCTATGTGATGTTCTAGAAGTGAGGGCAAAGGAGATTCAGGACACCTCTGTATGCTTGGGACTTGTTGGGGTAACAAATCCCTTTGTCCTACACCCTCATCCGCCTTTTTTCCTTCCAGAAAAACCTAATTACTTTATCAAGGAACTTTCAGATCTGAAAATTGAAGGAAGTGGAACTGCAGTTTTTACATGTCAGAGTGAGAAAGCCGCATCCTCCGTCATATGGAGGAAAGGCATTGCTGAGCTCAGGCCTGGCAGGAAATACGAGATGGCACAGAAAGGACGAGACCTGCAGCTGACCATAAGAAATCTGGAGAAAAGTGACAGTGACGTGTACACCTGTGACATTGGTGATGCCCAGTCCAGAGCCAAGCTGGTTGTACAAGGTATGTGTGAGAGCCATGTGACTGCGCATCCTGTTTCTCCACTACCAAGACATTATCTTGGTAGAATTTGTACATTTATGGCAGGTCTTTGGGGCTGCAGCTGTCTGGCCTGAATAGCGGTTCACAAGCCATGCACAGAGCGAGCTGCATGGAAAGGGAAAGAACTACCAAGTAGAGCCACTGAGAACTTCATGTATTATTTAAAAACCAAAAATGCTGATGTAAGGTGAGGCTGGTGACCCAGAAATCAGTGTGAACTTTCTATCTCTGACCTTTCTGAGTTAAAAATAGTTCTCTAAAGTTCTAGGCAAAAATTCCCTGATGCTGCATTCTGGGTAGTTGTCACGGTTTAAACAAAAACCTACCTGTGTCCATGACAGGGGGGGCTGCAGGCAAACGAGGTACTAGAAGGAGCTGAACCTCTTTCCCAACTACTTCAGAAGCAGCCCGAACCCCCTCATACACGGCTAAGATCTTCTTTCTCAGTTGGAGTGTAGCGCTCCTCAGACCCTTTATATGCTCGACTCCAGAATCCCAGGGGTCGGCCTCGGGTCTCTCCTGAAGCTCTTTGCCACAAACTCCAAGTGGGACCTTTCTCTCCAGCATCAGTGTAGAGGATGTTCTTCACATCCTGTCCTGTCTGTACTGGCCCCAAGGCCACAGCATGGGCTATCTCTTGTTTTATCTGCTCAAAAGCCTGCTGCTGCTCAGGACCCCATGAGAAATTATTCTTCTTCTGTGTTACTTAATAGAGGGGGCTCACTATGTGGCTGTAGTTTGGGACATGCATTCTCCAAAAGCCCACTACTGCCAGAAAAGATTGGGTCTCTGTCTTGTTGGTGGGCGGAGACATAGCAGTGATTTTGTCAGTCACATCTGCTGGGATGTGTCGATGCCCATCTTGCCGTTTTACACCTAAGAACTGGATTTCCTGGGCAGGCCCCTTCACCTTGCTGCGCTTAATGGCAAAACCAGCTTGCAAAAGAATTTGGATTATCTGTTTTCCTTTCTTGAAAACCTCTGCTGCTGTATGGCCCCACACGACAATATCATGAATATACTGCAAGTGTTCAGGAGCATTACCCTGTTCCAAGACAGCTTGAATCAACCAATGGAAATGGTTGGGCTGTGCTTCCACCCTTGAGGTAAACGGTTCCAGGTATACTGAACAGCTCTCCAGGTAAAAGCAAACTGTGACCTACATTTTGCAGCCAATGGGATGGAAAAGAAGGCATTAGCAATGTCAATGGTGGCAAACCACCTAGCTTCTTTTGACTCCAGTTCATACTGGAGTTCTAGCATGTCTGGTACAGCAGAACTCAATGGAGGTGTGAATTCATTCAGGCCACGGTAATCCAATGTCAGCCTCCATTCTCCATTGGCTTTACGCACTGGCCATATGTGGTTGTTAAAAGCAGAGTGAGTTTTGCTAATCACTCCCTGATTCTCTGATTGGCGAATTAGCTTGTGAATGAGGAGCAATGAGTCCCCATTGGTGCGGAACTGCTGTCTTGTACCACTTTGGTGGCAATTGGTACCACTTGGTCTTTTACCTGGAGCAACCCCACAGCAGAAGTATCATCTGACAGACCAGGTAAAGCTGACAGCTGCTTAACACCGTTTGTGTAAACAGGATCTATCCCAAAGGCCCATCGATACCCCTTGGGATCCTTAAAATATCCTATCCTAAGTTATATCGATACCGAAAATACATGGAGCCTCTGGACCAGTCACAATAGGGTATTTTTGCCAGTTTTTACCAGTGAGGCTTATTTTGGCCTCCAACATAGTCAATTCTTGGGAAGCCCCGGTCACTCCATGGATATATATTGGTTGTGTCCCTTGGTGACTTGAGGGCATTAGGGTGCATTGTGCACCAGTGTCCACCAAGGCTTTATATTTCTGTGATTATGATGTGCCAGGCCACCTAATCCACACAGCCCAGTATACTCTATTGTCCCTTTCCCCGCCCAGGCTGTAGTCAGGGCCCCTCTATTGGTTACCTCGATGGCTTGCAGCAACTGGAACTTCCCCCCTTTTGGGACATGTAGCCCTGTCTTTCATGTCTCATGTCAAGTTCCACATGTTGTTTGAAGCACCATCTTAGAGGCAGCCTTTATTTCTCCAGCCCACCACTCTCTTGTACCACGAGAGCTCTCCTGCTTCTCGCTGTGATGTGTGACTGAATGGAAGGCCCTGCAGAAGTCTGGGTAGGTGATGTCAGTTGCTGTTCCTTTCCCCAACTGGTGCTGGGAAAAGCAGGGAATGGGACTGGGAGACATCCCGGCGGTGGGATCCTGCCTAAGCAAAACTGAATGGCTGTTCTGATCCATGTATTTTAACCTGAGTGAATCTGACACTAATGAGGGAGGTGAGGGACCTGTGGGAAGAAAATGTATGTGCCGCAGTTTGTGGTGCAAGGTGTTCTAGGAGCTGCTGGTAACAGTGCCCAGAAGTCTTCCTTTTTTGACAGGGAGAGGATTAACAAGGTTATTTTAATGAATCTATTTCCTTTCTGTTCATCTTTCATACTACCTCTCAAAAAACTGTCTGTGGATTCTGTCATAGTTTTGTGCTGTTGCTGTCAATATTCTACATCATAACATCATGTGCAGTATGAATCATTAATTGAGGGTATAAATAGTGGAATCATGTACAAAGGAAAAAGGGTTAAAGAGAAAGTAAATTTATGTGTGGATTCTATGCATTCTCAAGTAGTATTTCTTGCTAAAGAGAATTCGTGTGCACTCTGTGCTTTCATCTGCACAAAGGATCTTGTAATCATCTGTGTCTGTGTTTCTTTTAGACCCAGAGATGGAGCAGAGAGGAACACAGACTTGGGTGGATCTTCATTCAGGAGCAGGGACACGTCATGCTCATCTGAGGTGTCTGGCTGACAGCAAGAGCAGAGAGGTAAGTTTCATAGGGTCGCGTGCCCATTTTATTTTATTTTTCATTCATGATGCATAGAGGCGTTCCCCAGACAAAGTGAGCATTTCTCAACTGGACTTTCTAGAAATGAGCTAGGCAGTGAAAATGGGTTTGAAGCATCCCAAAGAGCTCTGCAAGTGAATGCTGAGAGTTAATCTGACACCCTCCTTTGGAAACGTCCGTTGTCTGTCAGCTCTTCAGCTGTGCCCTAACACCTCCCATTGCGCTGCCACACCAGGATTGAATTCCAAGCCCACACTGAGTCCTGGAATGTTGTGGTGCCGTGTTGGAATCAGATGTGACCACGTGGTCTTGGCTCCCCGCCTTGTGGGGGGTCATGGTGGACCAGGCTGTTGGCCGTTGGTGATGTCATAAGCGGCTGGAATGAGGGGAGGAGCGGTGCGTTCTGTGTTCCTTTGTGGGTGAGCTAGTGGTCGGAGTGGTTGGTTGTGTTGTGGTTCTTGTGCCTTTTGTGCCGTTAGTTAGTTAGTTTTGTTAGTTAGTTAGTTTTGTTAGTTAGTTAGTTTTGTTAGTTAGTTAGTGTTGTTATTTAGTTAGTGTTGTTAGTTAGTTAGTGTTGTTAGTTAGTGCCATTAGTTAGTTAGTGCTGTTAGTTAGTTAGTTCCGTTAGTTAGTTAGTGCCTTTAGTGCTTTTTCTTCACACCGTCGTGTGCAGCAGCTTGTAGGTAAGCTTAACCAGCATGGGATGGACGGGTGGGCAGTGAGATGTTGAGAACTGCTGCCTGTTTGAGCTCACAGCACCGTATTGCTTACTCTTGACCATCAGATGTAATTTTCCCCTGCTACACACGTTCCAAAGGGGGTATCAGTAAAGTTGGCACCTGTCCCGTGCTTCTTAAATTGTCTTTGCTCAGTTGTGGAAGCATTGTAAAGTTGCTGGGCGGACAGGCATCACGTAGCCTGAGACTCAGCATGTCTTGCAGCAAGTGGATGGGATGGTTGTGCTGTGTGTGTTATTCCATGACTGTCTCAGCCCTGCTCACTGACCTGCTCTTTCTCTCTCCTCTCCTCGCCCTCTGCCCACTGCCTCGGTGCAGCTTTTGCTCTCATATAATCTGAGCAAAGCGACAAGGAACTGCTGCAGATAGCTTGAGGTGATCTCACTGCCAGGTACGTGCCATGATTTGTCCCCCCACATGGTTTTGCCGCAGGGTATGCGCGGGTAGCTCTGAAGAAGTCTGTCCATACTGTGCTGTGTGAATAGAGAAAACAGAAGTGTGTTTCTGCTCTGTTCCAGAGTCTTCACACTTGCTGTGATGGGTGCTGCGTGCAGTGGGATCAGCCGTGAGCCTGAGGTGGCGGCGACGGAGGTACAGTATGAAGCTCTGTCTGGTCTTTGTTCCCTGTGTTGAGCCTGCAGAGGGAGCTGCAGATATACTCGATATACTCTCCTGCGCCAGTGCCATTGCTGATTAGTCTGGGTAGAGAGAGATGCATCTTTGTATGGCCTGGCAATGCACGCCAGGAAGGGAAATAACTGTGATGAGACGTGCAGCTCCTTCTGAAGTGCTCCTGATAAGGATAGAGCGCATTTGCTGCAGCTTTCTCTGCAGATGTGCTCCTCACCTTGAAATCCTCCTGGTTTGTCCTCAGCTCTTGTCCACGACCTGTTCTCTGTTTTGCAGGCTGATAACATGCGGAAGCCGCAGCTGGAGCGTGTGGTGTCATCTTTAAACGTTCCAGCAATTGCGGCAGCCCATGTTATTAGGAGCCACGTCGCCCAGGGGCCGAATGAGCTCTCCCTTGAGGTAAGCAGTTCCAGGCGTTCCTTGTTGTCATGCATAGAAGAAGGCAGTCGTTTGAGCTGTGTTTTCCTACCAGATTTTCTGAAGCTGGGATTGATGTTTTAATCTCTTGCAGGTCGGAGATCTGGTGTGCATTGTTGACATGCCACCAAAGGAGCTGAGCCCCTTTTGGAGAGGCAAGCGTGGCTTTGAGGTAGGCACACATTTCCTACTAGAAAGCACAACTTCAGTAGAGTCGGGAATCTCAGGTTGATGGTGCTCTGCCTGCACAGGATGGCATCTGGATGCAAACAGTTGCCCTGTGTCAGTGTCAGTGGACATTCCCTTTGGCTCTGGGCTTGGGCTAATGCCCACCTGTCTTTTTGTTCTTATTACAGGTTGGGCTTTTCCCTTGTGATTGCGTTGAACTCATCAGCGGAAAAGTTCCCGATTCCCTCCTCAATTCATTGCCAGAGCCAGGTACGTATGTTACATTTGATAAGTGGGTTAGTAAAATGGGATCAAAATGTGGGTTTCAGGGAATTTGTTAATGCCCAAGTTCAGCAAGCTTAGCAAGAGTACTGCATTAAGCTCCTTGGGCACCTCCAGGGATGGGGAAAATCTGTTCTTGCGTATCCTTGTTGGGAATGTTCTTCCCGTTGTTACATGCCCTGTCAAATGCATTATGTTTGGCCTCGTCCAACTGAGCCAAGCCTGAAATTGAAATGAACTGGATTCTTTGTTTTGTTGTGCAGTGCCAAGGAGACGCGGCAAGCTCATCCCCTTCCTTCGCTCCCTGGTGAAGGCCCGCCCCAGGAGAGCGACAGAGCCGGAGCCAAAGAAGGAAGGGGTGTTTGGGTGTGACCTGGGGGAGCACCTTCTCCGCTCTGGGCATGATGGTAAGGAACAGCCCATTCCTGAGATCTTCCTCCGTTGGGCATCTAAAGGTGAAAGGGAGATCATATTTAGCAATTGTTTCATCCTGAAAATGTAGGAAGCCTTCTGGCCACAGAGAGCATCCTGCATCCTTTTCCTAGCTCTTCTGGTCATGAGATTGGATTCCTCCATTCCAGAGGGAGCTGTGATGGGACTTGCAGTGTTTGTGGCTTTGCCAGAATTACTTTCTCCGGGCTGTTGATAGGTCGTGGCATTTCTGGAAAGCCAAGAACACATCTCGGTGCAGTTTCCTCACAGCTATCTCTGCCCGATTTCTCCTCTAAGGTGGAAGAAGCATTAGCCCAGCTTTGCTTAGTGGATGGGATGTGAGAAGAGCACGGACTGAACCAGGACTTGAGTAAGAAGCTGAGCTAACTGCTGGCTCTTGTTCTGTAGTCCCCCAGGTCCTCGAGAGCTGTGCTCAGTTCATTGAGCAGAGTGGCGTAGTGCGCGGGATATACCGCCTGTCCGGTGTGGCGTCCAAGATCCAGCGACTACGGTAAGAGTGCTGCAACTTACACAGCTGTCAGTAGGCGCACGTGGCATGCTGTGGGCGTTCAGAGGAACCCCTTCCTTTTCCTGACTGTTATTTGTGTGGCTTTGGACTTGTTTTCGTCTTTCTCAAAGCCCTCTGCCCAATTCTGTGTCCTTCTCTGCAGCCATGAATTCGATACGGAGCAAGTTCCCGAGCTCAGCATCCAGGAAATTCACAGCGTGAGCTCCCTGTGTAAAATGTATTTCAGGGAGCTCCCAAACCCTCTGCTGACTGACCAGTTGTATGACAAGTTCTTGGTAAGCTCAGGGCAGTGTCTTGATAAAGACACATTCCTGTTCCCTGGGCGTCCTGGCTAGTGGTTGCAGCAGTGCCCCAGCTCTGAGGTCTTCTTTCTGTTAGCCCCATGAGGCATGTCTTTGCCACATCCTGCCTCTCACTGATGGCACTTGTGGTGCCAGGAAATGCTTATTTAATCTATTCACAATGCTTGCGAGAATTCCCTTTCCTTTGCTGTTCCCCTGCTATTGATAGAATGGGGTTAATAGCAAGGTGGACTTAGAGACGAATGCCTGCTGCAAGGAGTTGCACTGAGCAGTCAGGCTGTAAAGCCCCCCAGAGCTTGCACTGCTTGGCCTTGATGGCACAGGCTGCGTGCTGCTGTGTTCCCCTGATGCCTCTTGGAAGGCATCGAGTCTGCATCAGTGCTGACCACCAGCGCGCTGTCCCCATGGTTCCCAAACCTGTGGCAGCTATCTATGCTGATTGGTGTCTGAATCCCTTCTTGCCTTTTTCCAGGACGCTGCCGGTGCTGCAGAGGAGGAGCGGGTGCAGAGAATGAAGGATGCCATCCAGCAGCTGCCCGCTCCTCACTACAGGTCAGTGCTGCGCTCGGTCTGCTGAGCTCAGCCCTGCTGCCTTTCAGAGGGCGATGATGCGATTCCAGGTGTTGTCTCACACCTGCAACATCATGCCTGTGCACGCTGCAGCGGCTGAAGGCTGCATTGGGTCAATTAATTGGGTCAGTTCCTTGGCACGGGGGCACGGTTGGTGCAGCCGATGGCTGCGGCTGTGCTTTGCAGGGCTTGGTGCTACAGCGTGGTGGCATTGGGAACGTTTTATCTACTTCATATTCAGGGATGGTAGCAATGACATCAACTAGCATTAAGGGAGGTTTGTTTTGTGCACTGTAGCACGTGTTGCTTTTTGGTGCTGAACATGTGCCTCTCTTTTTTTCCAGGACTCTGCAGTATTTAATGAGACACCTGGCGTCTCTAGCAGGGAACTGCTCGATCACCAGCATGGATGCTAAGAATCTAGCAATTGTGTGGGCTCCAAACCTCTTAAGGTAAACTTCTTTTTCCATTTCAACACAATGCTTAATTCTGCTCTCCTTCAATCCCAGGGGCACAATTTCTAGATGACAGTTTCTACTCACTTGTTTTGCTGGGACTGCTGTGTCCCTGATAATCCAGGAGAATTTCGTCAGTGGCATCACTGTTTGCCCACTGCAGAAGTCTCCAGAGCACAGTTTGGCAGTTTTTGGCTACAGAAATTCAGACTTGGGGAAATGATCTTGGGGAAATGACTTGTAAGATCTGCCTTTTCTTCAGATCCCAGCAGAGCCCGTCTGCCTGCGCAGGCAATGAAGCTGCCTGTAAGGAGCTGCAGACACAGACAGATGTTGTGGAGTTCATCATAACCCACACAGATGTTGTCTTCAGCTCCGAATCCACATCAGCCGTGGGAGAGGGTGAGCATCTTCCTCCATTAGCTTGATCTGGATCTGACAGCTTGATCCAATCCAGGCCTTCTCCAAGACCCTTGAAAATGCTTTTGCTGTCGAGGAGACAGCAGGCGTCTGGGCTTAGATTAGAATATGGCTCCCCGTTTCTGGGTCCTTAGTGTGTCCAAACCCAAACCTTACATGGAGAAAACTGTCACTGCCGTTTATGTATTCTTCATGAAGGTGAAGCTTGATTGAAATGGCAGCAAAGCTTTCTGAGATCCCAGCCCCCTAGTTTTTATAGGCTTTTTGTTTACCTGTTTTGGTACAGTGAGCTGTTTTTAATTATGGCTGTGTCCTTTGCCCTGAGCATACCTCTGGGCACACAGTTAGTTTGAGCTCCTCTTCTTCCAGTGGCTTGGAAAAGAAAGTCTGAGAGAAATGCAGAACTGGGATGGCTGTGCTGTTGCTTTCTGATCCTCGGTCTTACCTGTGGTTTTCCCTTGCAGGGAACAGTTCTCTGGCTGGGCCCAAGTCTGTGTCTCCTGCTGCAAAGCTGCTCACGCTGCAGGAGGCACAGGCTCAGATAAGCGGCCAGAGAAGCTCTCCCACTGCAACTCGGAGCAGCGATGTAGAAGTGGAGGAGGGTCCCGCAGCTGTACCGGGGACCTTCCACACAGTCATTGATTTTCCATCTAAAAGGTAAAGAGGACTTCCCTTTCCAGCCCCTATCTTCATTGGTTGGGTGGGTTTTATTGGTTTTACTTTTGTCCATTATATATGTATGAGCCTGCCAGCTCCTGTCCTGTCCGGCTGTGTAGCCTTTACTCACATGCTCTGTATCTTGATTGACATGGTTGAGAGGAATGTAGCCAGCAGGACTTGAGGGCTGAGCTGTAGGAATGGAAGCATCCTCTGCTGTTTGAAACAGAGCGTGTTTCTAAGCTGTGTTTCAGCAGAAAGCAGACAGTGCCGGGAATGGGCAACTATTGGCAAGGACTCAGTGCAGCTCTTCCCTCACCCTGCACCACGACTGACAGCATGCTCTGTTTTCTCTCTCCAGACCACGTTCTCCCAGTAAGAGGGCAGAGTCACCAGCTTGCAGTTGGTGTTCGTGCTTCTGCCTGCACAGAACATCCAGTGTGGCCGAACACCAACTGCAGAGCAGTGCCAGTGCGCCCTCCGAAGCAGAATTCATGGTCCTGGCAGGTAAGGGTGCAAATCCAGCTTTCAAAACACTGCTTGTCAGCAACAGGGGTAGAATTCTTGCTTTCAGTGGGCTTGTACCTCCTTGTGGAGTTCAGGCCCGTGCCTGACATCTTCAGTTGACCCCTGTCTTTCCCAAATGAGTCTCTTGTCAACACAAGAGCTGGACCTGCACGAGGATCACTTTCAAGACAGTGACACATTTGCTAGAAGCCTATTTGCTTCTGCCCACCACCACTACATAGCCAAATGGCAAGAACCTGTTTCATGATTCATCTTCTGAACATTCAACACTAACCACTGTGCATCTACTCGTTCCTAGGTGAGTCTAGCCCTTGTGGAACTGAAGGACGCAGCTCATATGATGATGCCGCATCCTGTGCTTCCATCAATATAGAGCTCATGGGAAGCACAGGATGCGGCACTTCAAGTGACAGCCTATCATATGACAGCAGTGACGAAGAAAGAAATGTCATCATCGTTGAAGCTCTCATTCACCCCATCCCTGATGAACCTGCTGACCTGAGCCTGCCAGACACCTCAGGCACCAGCCTGGACTGTGACCCAGAGCCTTTCCAGGAAAGCCCAGCGAAAGCACAGCCCGAGTGGCCCGACAGCAGCACAACCATGCAGGCTCAGGTCAGCTTTACAGAGGAGAAGCCAAACATCTTGGAGGGGCAGGTAGAATCAGGCCAAGAGTCCCAGGCTCCGGGCAACAGCACGACTTCTGAGACACTCTAGTGAGACAACAGTGGATGAGTCCCGTCGTTCCGCCAAACTTCACACCCCCTCCTTTCTCCTACTGAATAAAGGCACGCTCGTGCTCAATCGTGCCATGACTGCATACTGAGTTTTCATTTGCAGAGTTTGCGATGAGTGTAAGAAACATCAAGGCAGCTCAGCTTGCAACGCTCTGGCTGTGGGGTGCATGCAGGGACACTGTAACCATACAGGGAAAGGCTTCCACTGCTTCCTCAAGCTGTAGTCCAGCCCTGCTACTGCTCTGTGGCACAAAGCCCTGAGGGATGTTCCATATTGTTAACCTAAGTGAAGCCAGCTTCATGCACTGTGTTTTGTTGTTGCTGGGTGAGAGGGGGATGCACGTTGGTGAGAAGATGAGCATTGCTGGATCTGCCACGAGTGTCCCTTCTGCCTCTAAGAATATGTCCTAAGTAGGATGTGAACACTGCTGGCACTTCCTCATTGCACGTGCTTGGAGGATCTTCAGTTCTTGCACATTCAGGATGTCTGTCAGTGACTACGAGGAAATTCTCAAGTACTAGGAATTCCATGAAACAGTTGGAACGGGTAAGTGTCATCTTTGTACAGAAACAGCACGCCTAACAGTCTGTCTCAGCACTCTAGAATTAATCTGAGAATAGATTGACAGCTCTTGTCAGTTCTCTAAGTCAGGTTTCATTAGTATAAACTTGAAATTGGATTTTTGAAACCAGTTGGAAATTGATGGTGCTGATTACCTCTTCCTCTAATTAAAACATTACACCCAATGCTAGGTACTCTGCTTTACCTGTAATATTATGTTAGAGAAGAATTCACACTCAACTTTAAGCATCTGTGTTCTGAATTGTAGGTGGTTTTGCAAAGGTAAAACTTGGGCGGCATCTTCTTAGTGGTGAAAAAGTTGCAGTAAAAATCATGGAGAAAGTTACTTTAGGGGTAAGCCAAAAGGTATTTAAATATGATAATATCTTCTGTTGGAGTTGTGGAGTTCTCAAGAACACGGGGGCAGGTGGGATGGTACATAGGAATACAGCCTACTGGTCCCATTGCCTTTTGAAAGATGCTGTAGAGCTGGAAAAAGTTTAACAGAGCACCACAAATCTTGTTCCTCCTTGTTCAGAGGGCAGTATTCTCTGGCTGTAAAATGGAGGAAGTTATTACATCATTACATTATGTCATTACAACATTATTACATTATTACAGCAACTTTACCAAAATGCCAATGAAAATGGTGAATGTTTTACTTTTCAGTTTTCACAGCTCTGTTTCAGAATTTCTATGGGAGTGATGTCAGTCATTGCTGAGTTGATGTTGAATTGTGTACAGTCCCATATGTGCTTGTTCTGTTCCACAGCAGTCAGATGTGGTACCTGGTAAGTCACAGTAGTTAGCGATTTCATCGCTTGCTTTTATGGTCTCTTAAGGATGACTTGTCTCATGCTAAAACAGAAATTCATGCCGTGAAGAACTGAAGTCATCAACATGTTTGCCCATTGGATCATGTAAGAGAGACATCAAAGAAATATTTATAGTCTTAGAGGTAAGAAATAATTTCTGCCACACTTCAGTTGACTGTTTTTATCTTTAGCAGTAGACAATAATATAAAAATAAAGCTGAAATGAAAGGATTCTTATATATCTCAGTGGAGACTGGGTTCAAGATTCATTGGTTTGAAAATTAAGTAGAAAATTTTATATATTCTGATATATATTCTCTGATTGAGAACGGGGAACTGGAGAGTCCTGTCGGTGCTGTTGCATGCTTTCTGTGCTGTCATTGTTACTTATCTCTCTCTGATACTCTCTAAATGCATTTTCAGACTCTAGAATGAAAACGTAGTATTACATCAGACACTGAAGAAAATAATTCAGTCCCAGCTGAAACTCAGACAATAACGTGTGCTTAGGATTCTTTCCCTACAGGAAATGTTAGATAATTATTGCTATTTGGTACTGTGTTCTGTAGCTGAGCTGGATTTTGTTATCCTTGAAGAAGTATCTTCCTCTGAAAGGGGAGTAAAACATGATGCTCCTAATGAGCGGAGCAGAGACACAGATCTGATCTGAGTGTTGGTTTCACATTTTTGTGATGCTCTTTGCTGCAGTTTGTATCTCGAGAGAAGCCCTTGTGGTGTCAGTCTGTTGTGTAACCTGCTCTAGTTTTGTGCCTCAAGGAAGAGTGATCCTTTAAACAAATGGTGGCTGTACAGAGGGTATGGGGTGAGATGCATTCCTCTGGCCCCATCCAATGGATTTTCTGTCACTGAAGTCTTGAAGCACAGGTTAGGTACTGGAAGGCTTGAATATTTCCTCACCAATAGGTTAGAGCTTGGCATTTTGTAAGCTGCTGGTATCTCGGAGTAAAGCAAATAATTACAGCATGAGCATTTTCCTAGGCATCTTATGAAATCCCTCTATCTAAGGAACCTTTCCCCTCTGAAAAATGAATCATTGTCTGTATGTTTTAGAAGCAACTGGCTTCCAGCTGAGAAGCTGATGGATTTATGGGCTTGGACAGGAACTGGGTGTGGAGGTGACTTGTAGAGATTTGTGCCTGAACCTGCTGCTCTGGGAATCGTGAGACCAAGTTTCTCAAGAGCTTTTCCCACTCTCATCATCACCTTCTGCGATGGATGAGGCTGCATGTTCTCTCTGGGTAATATGTTCAGTGCTTGGAAAGCTATTTCCTTCTATCTAGTCTGCTGTTTAGGTGTATGACTGTTTCCTGTCACTATCCCATCGTGACCTGCTGGCCAGAGCCTCAGTCAATCTTCATACGCACCCCCTCTCCCCACCCCGTAGGCACTGAGAAGCTGCCATGAGGTTCCTCTACACCCTGAACAAACATCTTTCTCCCCAGCTTCTCTTCTCTGAGTGGGAGCTTCAGCCCCCTGCACAGGCTGGATGTCATCCACAGAGTTTGTTTCAGGTTGTTATCCTTCCTGGCCAAAAACCAGATACAGTATTGTAGATGTGGTCCAGTGAGTGTTGAAGCAGGAATGACTTGTCCTGGTCTGGTTGTGCTGCTTTTTAATGCAGCTGATGATCTTGTTGTACTTCTTTTCTGTCAGAGCACACTGCTGGCTTGCATTCAGCCTGTGGTCTCTCACCACTTGTCCTCCTAGTCCCCAGGTCCTTTCCAACAGATACAAGCTAGTATTTCCCACCTGGGATATTGGAAGATGGGAACTTGCCAGCAGTCAGTGAAGATCTCTGAGACAGCGAGAGCGAGCGAGCTTTGAGTAGACTGGGAACCACTGTCCACAGCAGGAAATAAGAGAAGAGAAAAGATGTTTCCTTGGGCATTTGGGTGGAAATCATTCCTGACTGCTTTCTCATCCACCGGGAAAATCTGCTGATTGACAATTTGAAGCTGATAGACTTTGGACTCTGTGCAAAGCCAAAGGTAAGAGGATCTGTTAAATCAAATACAATGTGCCCCCAAGTAATGCATGTTTGAGCACCGTATGCAACAGGGGCTTGTCCAAACAAACTCCTTAAAATCAAGCTGTTTCTGTGGCTGACATGTCATTGCATCTTGTTTGGATTGGCCTGAACTGTATGAGAGTGGTTAACAGATTGCTCAGAAGCACAGGTAGATAATTTTCTCTAGCTAGACTCCCTGTTTTCATAGTCTAAGCTGTAGATAATCTTGTAGGTATATCACCTGTCTTATGCAAGGGACTGTAATAGGAGCATGGGGTTGGTGTGCCTAAGGAACCCTCTAAGGAACTGCATGTAGGATGAGATTGTGGATAGAATAAAATGACTTTTGCAGGTGACGTACAGATCCTGTGATTGCATATGCTTGAACTGAATTGTTTCTTGATCTTCAAACTGATTTCCAGAAGCCTTTATTAGCATGTAAGATGGGTGCTGGTAAGAAAGAATGGGAAGACTGCCTTACTGATTCCAAGAGAATTACTTGTCCTCAAATGATTTTTCCTGGCCAAAGTTAGAGCCTCTCACAGGTAATCGAGACCAACAGGCTGTTGTTGCACAATCAACAGGCACAATCTAGATGATCAGCTGAGGAAAATAAAGCATCATGCCAGGGGTACTAGTTAAGTGAGCAGCTTGAGATCTGCACATTTATGTGATACTCATGGTCTTAGACAATATTTGTTTAGTGAGGTCAAATTGAATGAAAGCAAAATCTAAGATGAATGAAAATATACACAGGAGAAGAAGCCTCTGAGGCTTCTGAAGTGTTATGACCAGAAGACATAAACTCTGTTTTTGAAAGAGCAAATTGCTCTGTTAATTATCCATCATTTTTGTGCAGTCTGTTTTGTCAGACTTGTCTTTAGCTTCCAAGTTGTATGTGAAGACTTGTTTGCACTGTAATGCACAATGTACGAAAAATTGAGAGATGAAAATGTGAAGAGTTTTTCTATCTTTGATTTCATGTCTGGAATTTTGGAACCCACTACTTGCAGTTGTTAATCTGTCCAAACTGGTCTGGTTTGCAATGCCCTCATACTTCTTGAAAAGCTCTGCTGTTAAAGGCAGAACAATTCCTACAAGTGCCATGGCCCCACTGTTGTTCTAATTCTTGTTTCTTTGTTTTCCACACGCTGCTTTTCAAGCCTCCTTTTTCTTTACAGTCCAAGTGAGAATTGCACTGTGAAGTGTCTGAACCTTGTTGTGCCTCAACATAAAGAGAACAGCAGCAAAGCCTGACAGGTGACTGTGCTGACAGCTCTCGTAGCCAGTAACACGTAACTGTGCTAAATCCCTTGTGATGGCTTTGATTTCATTTTTGCCAGTGAAATCCTTGTAAAAGGAACTGCAGCAGTGTGATGAGCTAAGGTGAAGATGCTGGTTTTAGTAGTGCTCTAAGCTGAGTGGAAGGGCAATTGAATGAGGGTTATATGCTTTCTGTGGACAATAAGGTTGTGGTGCTGTTGGGGTGGGTCCAGAGGAGGGGCCACTGTGATGATCAGAGGGTTGGAGCAGCTCTCCTATGAGGAAAGGCTGGATTGTGGCTCTGGGCAGCCTGGTCTGGTGGTTGGCGACCCTGCACATAGCAGGGGGTTGGAACTGGATGATCTTTGAGATCCTTTTCAACTCAGGCCATTCTATGGCTGTACAGTTCCATACTGGAACAAAGATAAAATGCTAACTATGTAAAACATGGAGTCAAACCTGTGTGATTTGTCTACACCAGGAGGTGATTAGAAAACAATTTTTTAAGCTACGAAGCTGCTTGCATGAAAGGAAAAGAAAATAAAACTACAAGAAAAAGGGAAAACCTTTCTTCCTGAAAATAGGAAGAATAATGGACCTGACATGAAATTTGGGTGAAGCTGCCTGATTTTATGAAGCTATTCCCATTATTTTCTTGGTGCTGTGTTTCCCAAATGAGTGGTTTCTGGCTGTGCTGCAGCACCAGTCTGCATGTGAACATCAGCTCTATTCACCATCTGGGAAGATTAGGACTTCCCTTCTCCCACCAGCACCACTGAATTACAGTTACTCAGTGGTTAAACAAAGGAATCCTTAAAGAAGGGTTTACAGCTGTCGTGTTATCTGAAGTGCTTGGGGCATTCTGATGCTATTAAGCTCTATGTATTAACAAGTTCAAAAAGAAAAGGTCGGCATCTGATTGTTGTGCCAGTTTCTAAGTTATTTGGAAAGCTGTACCACCCAACCACTCCTTCTATTTGATGGAGGTGACAAAGCTCAGTTTAATTTCTGACTGCTGTTTAAATTCTGAAGCTGGAGCTGGTTCCTGGAGCAGAAAAAGCTCGGAAGCTGTCCCTCCTACAAGCAGGCACCTCTGAGCAAAATATGACATCTCAGTTTCTGATGGTAAGGTCAGGAGATCTGATTCCAGCGTCTCGCTTTCAGCTTCATGCTATGTTAGTGGGACCTTTGGCATCTAGCACTGACCAACAGCAACTGACAGGCTGGTAACAGTGCACCCCAAAGCAGTTATGTGTCTATTTATGTTATGAGGGAAAATTGTATCGCATTGAGATTTCCTATTTTTACTCTTTGCAGATCTAACTAGCTGCTGGAAGAATCCTGCACGCCATGTTCACACCATTTTCAATGAGCAGGATGAGTCTGTTGTTGGCATTTTAACACCATTTCCCAGGCAGGCAATATGTATGGAGTATTTGGCTCTCTCTACAGTTGTGAATGTTTGAGTATCTTCAACATGTGTCTCACTGCTTCCATTTCAGGCTGCCCAGAGAAGCTGTGGATGCCTGTCCTTGGTGTTGAAAACGAGGTTGGATGGGTGATGGGCAGCCTGAGCTGGTTAGTGGGCAGCCAGCCCATGGCAGGGTGTTTAGAACTTAATGATCTTGAAGGTTTCTTCCAACCCAAGCCCTCCCGTGATCCTATGATTCTGTGATTTCATTCAGGTTTATTAAGATGAGATGAGTTCTCCTAAATGCGCTGTTCTCCATATGATGATAATTGGAGTCTTAAATTATAATTGGATGACTTAAACCAGCCACCAAACTTTCTGATGGCCAAAATGAAATGAAATCAATCCTTTACTGTGTCAGTAGTCTGTAACTAGAGCCCATCAGGTAATTCCCAGCCTCCTGCCTGTATCAGTGGCTGCACACAGTGAAAAAGTCTGATGGGATTTTAACCTCTAAAATGTTCCAAAGCAACCAGAGGGTGAATATATTCACTATGCAAATACCTGCAGGAATAAGCTTGTCATGTATGTCCTCGGGTACCACAGTAGTTAATGGTGGGACTCAGTAGGTCATGCTGCAAGTTGAGTCTGCTGATCTTGAAGGTCTTTTCCAGCCTACATGACCTTATGCTAATATTTCTGTATTTATTTCTGCTCAGCTTCCAGAAAACCTCCCACCCAGCCCCCAACTGACCCCGTGGTGAAAAATAAAACAGAAACCTCAGTGACGCTGGCATGGTCCCCTCCAAAGATGCACCGCCCCATTCCAATCGATGGCTACATTGTGGAACCCAATAAACTAACTGGCTTCACCTGGGTGAGGTGCCACGAGTCTCATGTCCCCGTCCCAGAGTTCACGGTGAGCAATCTGTCTGAAGAGGCTGATGATCAGTTCCGAGTGTCTGCAGTCAATGCGCATGGACAGAGCCCGTCTCTGGAATTCCCAGGGAGCGTGCACCTTGGTAAGCACAAAAACCCCAATGGAAATGGGTCAGTGTGTGCTGAGCAGCTGTGTTGGCTCCCTAAAGATGTTTCCTCTGACTTTAAGGATAGTAGTGCATTAACACACCAAAGGCTTTCCTTTATTCCTAGTTATCCTACCTCCTATCAACCTCCAGCTACCACTAAAGTGATACGAGTTATGTTTCTGTGACAGAGACATGAATATCCTTATCTTTTGATATCTCACATGTGCAAGAGGCAGAACTTTCTGTAACAGATTTGAAGCATAGAAGTGCTTCTTCCAGCACTCATGCAAAGGGAGAAGTAGAAATGTCCCTATGATTTAATCTTCCATCTCTAAATGAGATACCAGACTTGCATCTAAAGAGCATTAAGACATCCATGTTGTTCTTCCTCAGGACCAGTCCTGGCTGTGAGATCCCCCCTAACAACTGGTGAAGCTGTACCTGGAGGGGATGCCATGTTTACTATTGACCTTACAACAACGTGTTGCGGCACTTGGTACCTCAGTGGTAAAGTCTTACAGGAAAGCGAGACCTGCATCATCAAGAGAACCCAAACTACTCACAGCCTAATCATAAAGAACGTCACCAAGAACGATGATGGAGCAGAAGTGAAATTTGTTGCCGAAAATGTTGATGTCAGCACCAAGATGAGAGTGAGAGGTATTTGCTTTGATCCTTCTCCTTTCCTCTTACAGTCAAGGCATAGTTGCTGTGATCTGCTGATTAGAACTGGGGCTGCAGGCATTCACTGACTGTACCAAGTACCTGAAATTGCATCCCATGGATTGACGTGAGTCCTGGTAATGACCTAAACATGATAGCACTGAGTGTAGGGTAAGCCAATCTACCCAGCTGCTTGGTATCTGAACCAGATTGCTTCATGCCAGCTGATGTATGTCAGCAGTTCACTGCTCTTGGCCAGTGCATTCAGTCAGCAGGTTTACCACAGCATCACCATAGAGCAGTACTTTCAGCTCCAGGTTCAGACAGCCTTTCTGATTGCACTGGAATAGTTTAGAAGTAGGGGAGCAATCATTCCAATAATATCTCTATGAATCAGCTTTGCATGACCAAATAGAACAAATAAACATTCATGATGGGAGGAGCTGTTTGTCACTGGGTGTAAACCTCTGCAGAAGCATGTTTAGAGCAGTCTTAATCAGTAGCAGGAGATATTTGGTTGATTTTTACTTAGTAAATCCGGAAGAAGAGCAAATGAAATATCTTGAATTGCTCAGCAGTGACACAATGCTGAGTGCAGGAACAGAAGGTGATACTTTTTCAGAGATGTTGCAGCAAACATTGACCACGTTAGCCTGATCTAAAGTGAAATAACGAGGCCTTTGCTCCTGACAGGTGCTGCAGTGAGATTTACCAATAAAAGCAAAGATGTAGAAAAGATCTCCGCTCGGCTGTGTGAGGAAGCCAAACTGCAGGCTGAGCTTTCAGACACAGGCGCTACTGTGGGGTGGATGAAGGATGGGAAGGAGCTCAAGGCCAGTGAAAAATATGAACTGCACATTGTGGGGAAGAAACACACCCTGAAAATTCACAGCGTCTCAATGGATGATGCTGTAAGTTGTCAGTGCATCTGTGAGGGGGATAAAATGCTCTATCAGCTTTCAGTGAAAGGTATGTGACAGTCTGGGCTGTCCTCTTCCTGCCCAGGGCCAGCAGACTGCATTCACCTGACTCCCCGACAGTCCAGCTGTTGTCAGACAGCATCTGGGGTGTTTTCAGTGGCTGTTTTGACTTGAACTGGCCAATCTGCTTTGTAGAGCCATTTTATTTCTGTGTTCAGTCCTGTGATTCGTCCCTAAGATATAGAGGAAATCAAGGGAAAGATAGGAAAAAGAGCATCCCAGCCTTCCTGCTCTTCTCTCAGGTTGGCCACGAGAGATGATGTCAACAGCTCTTTTGTAGCAGTGATCCCAAATGTAGAAGAGACCTGTGAAGAGTCACAGGGATGTTTCCTTAGCTGTCATTCCATGGTGGGCTTTTTCTTACACAGATGTAGAGAGAAACTGAACTTTCCCACGCAGGGAAAGTCTGTTTTGCTGCAGGGTGTAGGTCTGATCTCTGAGATCCACACGCTGGGCCTTGATTGCAATAAATGAGAGCCCTTTGTTTGCTCCAGTGGAAGACTTTCCATTTCTGCAGTACCCTCTGCAGATGACACAAATGCAAATGCACCTTCTTCCCAGCAACAATTGTGTTTTTTTTTTTACACTGAGTATGCATGAGGCTCTTCATCATATTCTGCTGGCTTGTCACCCTTGTTGATCCATGGAGAGACGAGAAAGCCCTAGAGTAGTGTATGCAGTTTGGCATTGGAGAGCTTACTTAATTGCTTCTTCTCAAAGAACAAACTCCAGAGAGGCATGGAGACAGCTCCAAAGAGAATTGAATAATGGGTATAAATTTAAGGAGAGCAGAACTTCCTGCCAAGGCTTGTCAGCTAGTCTTAATTTTGCTTTTCTTCTCTCTCTTTGTCACGATAGCATAATATTTCATACTGGCAGTTCTGCCCACAGAATTAACTGGCACAGGCTGCCCGGGGAGGTGGTGGGATCCCTGGAGGTGTTCAGGACCAGTTCTTGGGACCAGTGCTTTTTTACATGGTTATCAGTGACACCAATGATGCAATGGAGTGCACCCTCTGCTGTTTGCTGAGTGGTGCGGCTGATGCAGTGGAAGGAAGGGATGCCATTCAGAGGGAGCTCAACTGAGAGGTTGGCCTAGGTGAATCTCATGAGGTGGAACACAGCAAAGTGCAAGGTTTTGCACTTGGGCTGGAGGAATCCCAGGCATTTCTACAGCCTGGGAGGAGCAGTCCTTAAGAGAAGCCCCGCAGAGAAGGACCTGGGGGTCCTGGTGGATGAAAAACAGAACGTGAGCCATCAGCGTGCTCTTGCAGCTCAGAGAGCAAATGGTCCCCTGGGCTCCATCAGAAGAGGGGATGGCCAGCAGGGACAGGGAGGTGATTGATCTTCATGATCCTTGAGGTCCCTTCCAACCCGGGCCATTCTATGATTCTGTGATTACACTCGCTGTCAGAAATAACGGCAGCTATACAGAAGCTGGATATATTGTGGGACAGTTCTTGTAACCAGCTGATTTTAAGACCTCGCCAGAGCTGAGAGTCTTAATTGCATGTCAGAAGAAAGCTGGGAAAGTGGTTATTGCTCATTCTTTTTCATTTGCTGATTCTTTCTTTAGTGTTCCTTTTCCAAAGGAGATTCTGGTGATGGAAGCAGTTGAAGAAAGAACCAAAGCAGCTCTTGCGAAGAGTGCTTGAAGTCCCTGTGGAGAGAAGCAAAGAACTTGGGCTTCCTCTGGGATGCTCCCCACCATGTCTCAGGAAGGAGACAACTGCTGTTCCACTTTCTGCTCTGTGTGTGGAAAGGTATGTCTGGGTTTCTTCTGCTTGTTTTTTCTTTCTTTTTCTGGCTTTGAAGGAGAAGGGGTGGAGCAAAGGGAGACCCACTGGTCATTTGTTACCTCAAGAACAGGATGGATTTTACATTCACTGTGAAAAACCTGGGCTAGTAGCATGGACATGTTTCAGGCTGGACTCTTCTTTTGCTGCTTGGTTTCCTTTTGGCTACAGGGAGACAGCTGTCTAAAGGTGTGTTTTCAAACCCACTCTCCAAAACCATGTTTCACTGTTGCAGGTGGTTCAGTGTGCTCTTGCAGTGCAGAAGCTGTAGTTTGCTGTAGAATCTGAATGGTTTCTGTTCCTAGGGGAGGACTGGGAGGAGGTAGTGAGAAGAGAATTCAATGCCTGAGGTGTATCTTAGTGAGAAATGTTGGCATGAGGTGCTGAAAGTCTTGAGCTGTCAAAGGCCAGTGATGCTCAGACTCCTTAACCTGCTGGAGCAGGGTGGAAGCAAGGAGTGGGCACTGCCGTCCCACAAGCGGCACTTGGTTCTGGTCTGCCAGGTCTGTGCTGGCCTGGATTTCTTCTGAGAAGTTTGTTGGAGCTGCTTGGAGTAGTGAAGGGTGGGGAAGAAGTGCTGCTCAAGAGCTAAGGCTCGGCTTGATCATTTTGGATGGATTTAACCATGGTATCTGAAGACATAGTTTCCATCAGAATGATCCCAGCATTGTGCAAGTGTCTCAGCTGAAGCCCCTGAGCAGATGTGTGAGAGCACCCTCCTACTCCAGCTGAGCCATAGGAAAGCTGACTGTGCCCAGTAATTACAGCTTCTGCAGATTGAATGTGCTTCCAAGTGTTTTCCTTAGTGATCAATCATGTCCCAGCACTGTGATATTCCATCTCTGGCACAATCTGGAGCATCTCTGCAAACCTTGGGTGCTCATTCCCACCAGAGTTTCTTCCTTTCTCTCTTTAGAATCAGTGTGGTGCAGTTCCCTGTGTTTGTGAGCAGCAGCCAGCAGGCTGCAAGAGATCCAATGGCAGCTTTCAGCACACAGAGGGATGTGATGGGGACAGACTGTCCTTACCGCCATGCATAAGTGAGTTTTTACCGTCCTCTCTCAAGAAGTATGAAAGAATAGAGTTTGAATAATACTTGTGAGCAGGTGCTGTGCTGTAGGGCGTGTCAGGTAACCATTAATTTGGGGGTGCAGGAAGGAGCAGTGAAAGTGATGTATTAGTTTGTGTTTTGACTGTTGGAGTGCAGTTCCATTTCTGGAAGCAAAACTATGGGCTAAGATGGAAAACAGAAGGGAGAAGGCTGATACCTGGATAGTGGGCTGAGCTTTGGTGACTGCAGCCATTTGCAGTAGAAGTTTTGCTGTTTTGCACAGTGGGGTTCAGAATGGGAGCTGATGATGAATGGGAGCTGCTCGAGGGACAGACTTCCATGTACAAGTTGCAGTGCCTCAATGACTTTCTTGTAGCGAGGAGCCCAAAACTGAACATAAGACTTGAGGCGCAGCCTCCCCAGTGTTGAGTCCAAGGGGATGATTACCTCTCTGCTTCTGCTGGCCACACTATTTCTTATACAGGCCAGGATGCCGTTGGCCTTCTTGGCCACCTGGGCACACTGTTGGCTCATGTTCAGCTGAGCATCGACCAACAGCCCCAGGTCCATTTCCTCTGCACAGCCCTGCAGCCACTCAGCCCCAAGCCTATAGCGCTGCATGGGGTTATTGTGGCCAAAGTGCAGGACCTGGCATTTGGCCTCACTGAACCTCATCCCATTCACCTCAGCCCAGTGAGGTTGATCCAGCTTATCTAGATCCCTCTGAAGGGGCCTCCCTTCCCTCAGGGAGATTGACACCAGCTCCCAGACAAAAGACAAAAAGAGAAGAAAGCAGAAATGAAGAAGGCTTCTCTGAGAGCTGCCCCTGCACCTGCAGAGGTGAGTCCTTGTTATGGACAGACACAGCTCTTGTTGTCAGGGCCTCCATCTGTCAGACATGAATGAGGCTGTAAAATCCTGAGGGAAGTGGTGTCCTGGTTCTGTACTTGCTTTTTTCCTTTGCAGTTTTTGAAGTGTTGCACAAAATGAAGGAGAAATCTCTAAAGCAGTTGGTCGGGATGCTGGCATGGTGATGTTACTTAGTAATTAGTGCTATTATTTTGTAGTATGTTAATAGTTTGCTAATAAACAAAAAACAAGGGGGGGAGGAAGGCGTTCTGATAACAGAGGATGCTGAGAAGGCAGAAACACTGAATGCCTTCTTTGCTTCTGTCTTTAGTGAAAAGGCTCTCCCTCAGAAATCCCAGACCCTGGAGGTTAATGAGAGAGTCTGGACAATAGGAGATTTCTCTTTAGTCAGGGAAGAGGTGGTCTGTGATTGCCTAGGAAACATTAATGTCCATAAATACATGGGATGGGTGCATGGGGTGCATCCACGGGTGCTGAGAGAACTGGTGGAGGTCATTGCTGAGCCGCTCTCTGTAATCTTTCAGAGGTCTTGGAGAACTGGGGAGGTGCCTGAAGACTGGAGGATGACCAATGTCACTGCAGTCTTCAAAAAGGGCAAGAAGGAAGAGCCAGGTAATTATAGGCCAGTCAGCCTCACCTCTGTCCCAGGGAAGGTGATGGAACAGCTTGTGCTGGATGCCATCTCCAGAGAACTGGGTGATAAGGAGGTTATCAGGAGTAATCAGCATGGGTTCACCAAGGGGAGGTCGTGTTTGACCAACCTGGTGGCCTTTTATGAAGATGTCACTAGCTGGGTGGACGGGGCTAGAGTGGTAGATGTAGTCTACCTTGATTTCAGAAAGGTTTTTGATACTGTCCCCCATGACATCCTTATAACAAAGCTGAGGAAGTATGGGATAGATGAGTGGACAGTGAAGTGGGTCGTGAACTGTCTGACTGGCAGAGTGCAGAGGGTTGTCGTTTGCTGTGCTGAGAGGGGATTTGATCCAGGTTTATAAATACCTGAGGTGTGGGGGCCATAGTGGCACGGCTGGTCTCCTTTCAGTAGTGCGTGGGGACAGGACTAGGGGTAATGGGCTGAAACTTCTGCATAGGAAGTTCCACATGAATGTGCACTATAACTTCTTTATGGTGAGGGTGACGGAGCACTGGAACAGGTTGCCCAGGGAGGTGGTGGAGTCTCCTTCTCTGGAGATATTCAAGACCCGCCTGAACACCTACCTGTGCAACGTGGTGTAGGGAGCCTGCATTGGCAGGGGGGTTGGACTCAATGATCACTAGAGGTCCCTTCCAACCCCTACAATTCTGTGATTCTGTTGGAAGGTGGGAATGCAAGAGAGAATATTGCGAGCAAAAGCTGTGGAGCGAGATAAATGGCATGAGAAAGCAAAGCTGAGAACTAAGGAAAGCTCCAGAAGAGAAAACAAAGTCCAGTAGGGCATATTTAGACACAGGTGAAGCATCCATGAGTGCACTGAGGAGTACTAGGGTGCTCTGGAATGTCTCTTGGGCTCCCTACAGCACACATACTTGCTCTGGGGCATGTCTGGATGTCTGTAGAGCTAATTGTGGGGCCCTGAGAAACGTCTGGGGCACATTAGGGGGCACTGGCTTCCATGTGAGTGTTCCCAGGTTCCCAGAAGTCAACAGGGAAGCCTTTGGAGACCCCTTGGGAAGACTCAGTGGGGCCCTAGAGTGATGTAGCAGCTTGTGTTGGTTGCATCTGCTTGGCAGGGAAGCGATTTCCCTGGTGAGAGCTGAGTGACTGGAAGGTGATTTCCTTGGTTTAATTAATTTAATTACCTGGATTATAATTAAATAACACTGTTCAGCGTTCAATCAAGATTTCTTTTTTTTTCCAAAGTACTTCAGTTGTGCAGCTGTAGCAGCTTTGCTAAGATATATCGAGTTTATTCAAAATTCCAGTGATGCTCCTAAAGCACTTGAAGTGCATTTGAGGGGGGGAGTGACAAAACAGCTCTGAGAGACACATCATCAGATCAGAACATTGGAACGGTAACTAATAGCAGAGATTCTGATAAGAATATTGAAGTTTTCAAATTACCTTTTCTTAAAGTTGTATTTCACCAAGTTTCATCAATGTGCACACTGAAGAGCTGACTTGTTATCTTTCTTTTTATAAAAAATCATGTGTTACAATTGAGAGCAGAAGTTATAGGATGGAACATTCTCCAAGTAAAGTGCAAAAGAACAGACTCAGTGTTCTGTACAGCGTGGGCAGATCTTGAATTATTCCAGCAGTTAACTCCTGAATTTTTTTTCAGACTCTCAGTGGAGTTTTATACAGCGAGACTGTAGGGATCATTGCTTAGATTTCCTTCAAGTACCTATGGAATACCTGTACATTCTCTTAATTGAAACACTGTCTTTAACAGAATGAAATTTGAGAAATGAAATGTAATAACTCCAATGTGAGTGTATCATCTCACCAGTGGCCTGCTAAAAGCTGTGGAACAGATGCTGTGTCAGATCGTACTCAGAGAGTGGAAAATCTTCATCAAGCTCCCTTAACAGGTAGGTTGTTGCTGTTCCAAAGAAAGCAACTGCAAATTTTCATGCCAAAGCCCAAATCCAGCTATGTGGGAAACACACGGCCCCCATTACAGGGATGTGCTGCAAGTTTCAAAACCAGCCATAATATTGCACAAGAGAGATTTGGGTCTGGCTTTGCTAAATAGGAAGGTCAGTGCGGCTGTAAGATCTGATTGGTGAGGAAAGAACCCACTGCCTCCTAACCTGTTGCCTGCCAGAATCCAAGCTTGAGATGCTAGATGCCTTGGTTTGAAGGATAGTGGAGTAACGTGAGAGGGTCACGTTTTGCCATGTTGCTCCTCATAGAGGATCCTCCTTGGAGAAGGAGGAGTCATGCTTAATTGAATGGAGGTAGGACTGGGAATTGATTTCTCAGCAGCTGGAGATAAGACTTTCTGCAGTGCTTTTCTCTTTGGTAGAATCAGTTGCCTATAGACAAGTTGCTGTCTGCTTCTGTTCTGAAGCACTAATGGACCAAAGCATTGGGCTGCTCTGACAAAACATGCCTCAAACTGCTAGACACGAGCTGGACTGTAAATCCATAGTATGCTTTCTGTCACTTGGTCTCTTTAGTTGCTGACTCTATCTCTGGGGTCTTACTGACAGGCAGGACTGTGTTCAGGATGGCTTTTTGGTGCACACGCTGCAGACAGAGGCTGCACGGGCTGCTGCCTCTTCACACGGTGCCACTTCTGCACTGAAGGCATTTGCTGTTGGTCAGTTTGTTCACCTGACAGTGTCATCTAGCAGGTGCCCACAAATACTGTTGCCTTCAGTGTGTCGTATAATGCTTGATGAGATGTACTCCACTTCAGGAGGACGGCACTCGGTGGTTTGTAGGTGCAGTCAATGCCACGCCATTCCTAGTTCTACCTGAGTTGTGCACCATGTGCCCAGAACCAACCCAGTTATTCCGGTTGCATATAAAGCCCTGAAAAGCCATCAGTCACCAGTTTATTTGTTCTGCCCCAACATCTGTGCAGCCATTTAAAAACCCTTTTCTTTTGCAGGTCCCTTGCAGCCCGTCCTGGCAGCCTGCAGTAACGAGTCCTTTTTCCATCGCTGTGCCACCTTGCTTTGTTACTGCAGGCTGGACATTCAAAATACAGAGAAGCTCCTGTTGTACTGCAACACCTCTCTGATATAAGGTAATCCCTTCTTGCCATTATTCTGTTGGTTCTTGTAGAGATCAGTACACATGGGAACTTTTCTCTTTGTCCTTTGTCAAAAGCTCTGCTTTGCTGTTTGCTTGCTCCAGTGCAGACAATGCTGGACGTTCTTTGCTGGCAGTTACCTGTCTGTGACAAACATTTTCCTTGGTAAAGACCTCGGGACACTTAATGCTGCATGTGACAATGGACACCGGCCAACCTGACATTTTCCAGATAGATAACGAGTTACAGCCATGAGGCAGTCCAGGCTTTGGGGGGATTGTTAACCTTTAGAAAAGAGGTTTCCATTGCAGCCAATCCATCACCAGTATGCAACAGGGATCTTTACTGCGTCAGTGGAAGAGTGCTGCTGGCTTTCATGGGGGCGTTACTTAATGGGATTGTTTGGTTTCCCAAAGCAGACATACGAGCTCAGCCATTGTTTCCCTTATAGTTCCTTATTTCCAGAGCTCTGGGATTTGTTGGGATTTCTTAGGAACAAATCTGAACTCTGGGAAAGTGGTGTTTTCTTGTGAAATACCTTGGTTTGAATCACAGCTCTCATTGGAAGTAAACTAAAGTTAGCTCAGAAATCCAGATTGTTTGAAATAAAGAGGATCCTACAGCCAGTGCCGTGAATCTTTTTAACTGGGCTCTGAAAAACTCCTGGAAGTGAATTCTTTCTTGTTATCACTGGCTTTGTAGCAGCCGTTTTTACATTTGCCTCAATATCATTCTGGGTTTTCTGAGTGTGTCCCGTTCCTGAAATCTCACTTCTCCTTGGGGAAATCCCCTCACAACCTTTCCTGCAGATTCCACTATACAATGTCTCAATAGCACTTAGTCAAGTGAAAGTGCAGTACCTGATGATTTTTGCCAAGATTTTTCTGTCTGTATCTTGGGAACTTTCTGCCGGGAGACAGAATTACACCAAACTCCTGAAGTAATGCAAGTTTTTCCTCATAAAATAAGCCATTTTCTGTAAATTCTTTCCTGTGTTGCTGTAACTCTCCAATTTTCAGTGATCACATATCAACTGTTTTATGCAAAATCTTTTTCAGGAGCAATAAGGAGATGAATTGTTTCAGCTCCATGAACCGACTGCAGATCTGCAGAAGACGTCAGACCCAGTGAATTCTTCCATCTGTTCCAACCTGAGTTCCATCGTGTTTATAAATCTGGGAGCAGAGCAGAGTGGCACTCGTGCTGCCCCTGCAGACACAGCTCACTAGCAGCATCTGCCAAACACTGCCAACATCACTGCCCAAACTGCTGCACCACAGCTGGAGGTTACTGCCAGATATACATTGTTCGGAACACCAGAGCCAATACAAAACTTATTTTAATGTGAGTTTGGAATTTATTTCCCAATCAATCCCCATCTGGCCTCTAAGTTAAGATGGGGGAGGTGCCATCCCCAGCCCTGCACAGCAGCCTCCACAGCTCACACGGTGATCACCCATCCGCTGCACATGGTGTCGAGTGACGTCAGTGTTCATTCCCAGAACATAGTGCTTTTTAAAGTGCAATATGCAGGAAATCCTGGTTAGGAGAAGCATCCAGAATGTCAGAGGATGGTCCGAGTGGAACAGTTCAGATGTTTGCTCTATGATCTCTTGTCTTCAAGCTTCTTCTAGGAAGGCTGTAGCATTACGAACAGAAATACATTACCCTTTGATTACACTTTGCATGCCACATGCACTCTGTTAAGTTTTAACATATCAAGCACTAAGTGTTGTTGCAGTGCCATTTGCAATGCTTGTTGCACTTGTGAGTTTAATTCTTCAAAAGCATGTCTAGTCCAATTTGACAACATGTGGACTTGCCAGGTGGTGTTTTCAAAGATGACTTTATGTTTTGCCAGGACAATTTATAGAGCAAATATGTTCTCTAATATCGTAGAGATTCTCGGTCCAGCAGTCAGCTCTGAACTGAGCTGAACACTCGATTTGGGCAGCACTATCACTATACCACGCTACAACTCTGAACATTGCTCCAAGGCTAAATACAAATAGAATTTTCCATTTGAGCATCTCCAAGGCAATCCAAATGGTTCAGGATAAAGACTGATTTGGCCAGTTCAGGTATTGATATAGTCTATAGAAATTTCAGAGAACAGAGTGCGTAGGGCACCCCACCATATAAATTACAAGAGGGTGACCCCAGCACATTCACATCTCTTATCAAAACTTAGACACTTTCCAACAACCGTGTTCCCAATGGGCCTCCTGGACTGGTGTTACAATCAATGACTCCATGACACTACATCACGTTGCAAAGGGCTTTATGATGGGTTTCTTCTGTGACCACATCTAACTGATAGCAGATAGGTCCCTTGATTCAAATCCCAGTTTGTTAGGAAGTTGGAGATACCATGGATAGTTACACGTCAGTCATCATCAGGTGGATAAAAGCAAGGAATGAAGGTGTCAAAAGGAATGGTACCACAGTGCAGGGAGTGAGTGAGCCAGGACGACCTGTACAAACTGTGTTAACCCCAGTGTGAAGTTGAACCGATCTCAGGACTGACATCACCACCCACAGCCACCCAGAGATAATATTGTTAAGAAGCACGCAGGCCAAGCTCTGGGAAGCAATTACGGCAAAGCCAGCTGCCAAGGGTTAATGCTTATCAAGTGATTCCAGTGAAAGATCGGAGTCTGGATTGGTTGGGGAGGGAAGGATTTGTTGTTGTTGTTGTTTGTTTCCTTTCATCTTTGTGTGTGTTTCCATCTGTTTGGTTTTTAAATACTCCTTAGTTTCTTTAAAAAATAATTAAAACAATTCCAAATAAGCGTGGCACCATTGAACTTATAACTCCAGATGAGCTTGATAATACTGACAAATTCCGCCGCAAAAACACATCTACCTCTCACACGTGGAATCTATGAGCAGAATCTAGCACAGAAGGCCACTGCCCCGCCCTCCACTATGAGCTGGGCCAGAAGGCCTCACTGTCCAATAGCTGAAGGCCACTGCCCCGCCCTCCACTATGAGCTGGGCCAGCACACAGCACAGAAGGTGCTGGCGCAGCACACCCAAGGCATTCACTGTCTGCACACCCTTGCGACAGGGACGAGAGGCAGTGGGCGCTACGGGGTCAGGGGCAGCTGTCCTTGCAGACCCCACGAGTGAGAGCAGAGCGATTGTTGGTGGCCTTTGGCCAGAGCTTTTGGAGGCCGAAGGTCTCTTCAGCTTCAGATCTTGCCATGGCCGTGCTGCGAGGCAGTGCGGGACGGGGACAAGGCAAGTGCAGCCGGCCCTCTCCCCGCCGGGGCCCGGCACAGCCCCCAGCCTGCGCTGCACAGCAGGAGGAGAAGAGCTGGGAGCTGGAGGTGCTGCAGGCCCAGCTGGAGGGCGAGCGGCTCCACTGCCAGGAGCTGCAGCGCCGCTGGGCTGCCGAGAGATGTGAGCTGCAGGAGGCGGCAGAGCGGGAGCGGCAGCTGCTGGCCGACCAACTGCATTGTGCCTGGGAGAAGCAGCAGGCCCAGGAAGAGCAGCAGCTGAAGGAGTGGGAGCAGCGGCAGCGGGCGACGGTGACCCGGCAGCTGCTGCGCTGGAAGGAGGCCGAGCTGCGCGCCACAAAGGAGCTGCTGCAGCGGGAGTGCGATGCAGCCCTGTGCCAGGCTCGGGAGCTGCAGCAGCAGCTGGCCAAGGTGCTGAGGAACCCCCCCAGCCGCAGCGAGGCGGCCCATGCCCAGCTGCAGGACGTCCTCAGCAAGCTGCGCTGGGAGACGGATGGGGAGCAGCCCGCCTGCATCCGCCACCTCCAGCAGCAGCTGGAGCTGGAGAGGAGGCTCTTCAACCAGTACGTCGTGGGCAGCTTGGAAGACGAGCTCCGCAACGGAATGTCCTGCTCCCAGGACGGAGAAGGAGCTCTGCGCCGCCACTGTGCAGAGCAGGGCTCCAGTCGACCGGCCATGAAGGACGCTCACGTCCAGGTGAGATGACACACTGAGAGAGTGGGGATTGTTCAGCCTGGGGAGGGAGGGGAGGCTCCGCGGACACCACTGGAGGCACCTCTGGGCAACGTGAGCTAGTGGAAGCTGTCCCTGCCCTTGGCATGGGCTTGGAACGGGAGAGTCTTGAAGGCCCCTTCCTACACAGACCATTTTGTTATGGTATGATTTTCTGGTTCTAGGTGCCAGAGACAGCCAAGGAAGACCTGGGGCTCCCTGGAAGCCGGCCCTCACCCCGCCGGGGCCCGGCACAGCCCCCCGCCTGCCCTGCGCAGCGGGAGGAGAAGAGGCAGGAGCTGAAGGCACTGCAGGCCCAGCTGGAGGGTGAGCGGTTCCGCTCCCAGGAGCTGCAGCGCCGCTGCGCTGCTGAGAGACGTGAGCGGCAGGAGGTGGCAGAGCGGGAGCGGCAGCTGCTGGCCGACAAACTGCGCTCCAAGTGGGAGCGGGTGCGGGTGTCAAAGCTGCAGCGCCTGCGGGAGCAGAGCCTGAGGCAGTGGGAAGCAGAGATTCGCCAACTGCTGCGGGAGAAGGAGGCCCAGCTGCGCCAGATGACGGAGCTGCTGCAGAAGCGGCGCAACGACACCATCCGCCACGCATGGCATCTGCAGCGGCAGCTGGCGGAGGCGCTGCTGAGGAGCGGCAGCAGCAGAGCGGACCGCAGAATGCAGCAGCAAGTCCAGCGGCAGCTCTGCTGGAAGTCCCGTGGAGAGCAGGCCGTGGAGAGCAAGCGCCTCCAGTGTGAGCTGCAGGAGCAGAGAAGGCGCTTCCTGCACTACATCCTGGAGCACGTGGAGGGGCAGCCACCCGCCTCCTGCAGCGGGGCCAGGGCCTGCCGTCGGGCTGTAGCAGAGGTGGGTGTTCAGGCTGCAGAGCAACAAGAGGCCCTGAGCAACCTGGAGAGGCAGTGCCAGGCCCTGAAGGCCCACAACCACCCTGAAGGCCCAGAAGCGTGCCAGAAGCTGCAGAGTGTCCAGCAGGCTGACGTCAAACTTGGAGCACTCGGCAAGCGTCTGGAGGAAAACTGCACACAGCTCCAGGAGATGGGGACAAAGCTGAGGCTGCACGGAAATCCCAAACGGGAATGCTCCAACCCCCAGGAAAAGCTGGGGGAGCCGAACGTTTGGACAGCGGCAGTCTGCATCATGCATTGTCGCAGACCATCACCACCAATACGAAGATTCATAGCTCGTCACAGCTACAATCCTTTTGAGGGCCCGAATGAGGACCCAGAAAACGAGCTTCCACTGACAGCTGGACAATACGTTTACATCTGTGGAGACATGGATGAGGATGGCTGGTTTCTGGGAGAGCTGACGGACGGCACAAGAGGACTGGTCCCTTCCAATCTGGTGGAAGAAGTTTCAGATGATGAGCTGGATACCACCGTGCCTCCAGGGCTTCGTGATCTCCTGCTGGATACCGATGACGAAGAGAGACCAGGCAGCAGGAGAGGGGCAGAAAGTGATGGTGATGAAGCGTGCCAGAAGCTGCAGAGTGTCCAGCAGGCTGACATCAAACTTGGAGCACTCGGCAAGCGTCTGGAGGAAAACTGCACACAGCTCCAGGAGATGGGGACAAAGCTGAGGCCGCACGGAAATCCCAAACGGGAATGCTCCAACCCCCAGGAAAAGCTGGGGGAGCCGAACGTTTGGACAGCGGCAGTCTGCATCATGCATTGTCGCAGACCATCACCACCAATACGAAGATTCATAGCTCGTCACAGCTACAATCCTTTTGAGGGCCCGAATGAGGACCCAGAAAACGAGCTTCCACTGACAGCTGGACAATACGTTTACATCTGTGGAGACATGGATGAGGATGGCTGGTTTCTGGGAGAGCTGACAGACGGCACAAGAGGACTGGTCCCTTCCAATCTGGTGGAAGAAGTTTCAGATGATGAGCTGGATACCACCGTGCCTCCAGGGCTTCGTGATCTCCTGCTGGATACCGATGACGAAGAGAGACCAGGCAGCAGGAGAGGGGCAGAAAGTGATGGTGATGAAGCGTGCCAGAAGCTGCAGAGTGTCCAGCAGGCTGACATCAAACTTGGAGCACTCGGCAAGCGTCTGGAGGAAAACTGCACACAGCTCCAGGAGATGGGGACAAAGCTGAGGCCGCACGGAAATCCCAAACGGGAATGCTCCAACCCCCAGGAAAAGCTGGGGGAGCCGAACGTTTGGACAGCGGCAGTCTGCATCATGCATTGTCGCAGACCATCACCACCAATACGAAGATTCATAGCTCGTCACAGCTACAATCCTTTTGAGGGCCCGAATGAGGACCCAGAAAACGAGCTTCCACTGACAGCTGGACAATATGTTTACATCTGTGGAGACATGGATGAGGATGGCTGGTTTCTGGGAGAGCTGACAGACGGCACAAGAGGACTGGTTCCTTCCAATCTGGTGGAAGAAGTTTCAGATGATGAGCTGGATACCACCGTGCCTCCAGGGCTTCGTGATCTCCTGCTGGATACCGATGACGAAGAGTGACCAGGCAGCAGGAGAGGGGCAGAAAGTGATGGTCACCATCCAGAAATCTGTGCCTGTGTGTTGGCTTAGCCTGGGGGACACCGAAATTCCTCTCCATAAGACATCAACATCTTATCAAGATTCCACCTTTCTGGATGAAGGCTACCTCCTGCTCCACTTGATGTTCAAGTGGAGTGTGGTCCATCAGCAGCAAGACCTTAAAAATTCATCCCTTGTATGACTGAGGATTTATTACATTGGACTGGATTAAAAAAAAAAAAAAACAAAAAAATTCACAAAATACACCAAAACAACAACAACAAATATTATATATTATATAATATATATATAGTATATAATTATGTACTATATACTATATATATATTATGTATAATATATAAATATTATATATTATATAATATATATATAGTATATAATTATGTACTATATACTATATATATATTATGTATAATATATAATATATATTATATATATTATAATATTCTAAAAAAAATAAAAACAACCAAACCCAAAAAGTGTGTCCAGTCTTCTTGGTTTTTGGCAATCCGCTTTTGTAAAGGTACAAGGAAAGGAGGAGGCTGAGGAAAGCCTCCAAAGTCTTTCTCAAGCGCTCTACCTTCAAGTATTAAAATCGAGAGAGAAAGGAATCATCACTGCTTGCCTCTGTTCTTTGAGACACCTGAAGTACCTTGGAAGGCCACACTGCCTGAGCCCTACAGACAGTCTGTCCCAAAGCAGCTGTTTGATCATTTCCATTGGTTGACAATGCATAGCGCTTGCATTGTCTGCAGGCACAGACTCAGATGCACAACCACATCCTTATCTGTAGGTCCGTACATCCTTTATGTACATGCTCATGCTCCCCCTTGACATTTTCTCTCTGAGTGTGAGTGTCAGAAGACATTAATGTGCTCTGGACTCTGTGGGAAGAGGGTGTGCAAGGACGCGGTGGTAAGTGTGTGTGGCTGTCAGGTGAGTTCCCGGACGATTGGAGGAAGGGTCACGTCACTTCCATTTACAGGAAGGGGAGCAGGGAGGACCCAGGTAACTACAGGCCGGTGAGTCTCACCTCCGTGCCTGGGAAGATTATGGAACAGATCCTCCTGGACAACAGGCTCGATCACATAAAGAACGAGCACGTAATCCTAGACAGCCAGCACGGCTTCACCAGGGGAAGGTCATGCTTAACTAATCTTGTGGCCTTCTATGATGGAGTGATGGCGTTGGTGGACGAAGGGAAGGCGACCGATGTCATTTACCTGGACCTGAGCAAGGCCTTTGACATGGTCCCCCATCTCATCCTCATCTCCAAATTGGAGGGAAGTGGAATTGATGGGTGGACAACTAGATGGATAAGCAATTGGTTGAAAGGCCGCAGACAGAGGGTGGTGGTCAATGGCTCTATGTCCAGGTGGAGGCTGGTAACGAGCAGTGTCCCTCAAGGGTCTGTCTTGGGACCGGTGCTCTTTAACATCTTTAATGACATCGATGAGGGAATGGAGTGCACCCTCAGCAAGTTTGCTGATGACACCAAGCTGAGTGGTGCAGTCGATTCGGTGGAGGGAACGGATGCCATTCAGAGGGACCTTGACAGGCTGGAAAGCTGGGCTCGGGTGAACCTAATGAGGTTCAACACGGAAAAGTGCAAGGTTTTGCACTTGGGCCGGAAGAACCCCAGGCACCTGTACAGGCTGGGAGGAGTTGTCCTTGAGAGCAGCTCGGCTGAAAAAGACCTAGGGGTCCTGATAGATGAGAAACTTAACATGAGCCAGCAGTGCGCTCTGGCAGCCCGGAAAGCAAATGGGATCCTGGGCTCCATCAGGAGAGGGGTGGTCAGCAGGTAAAGGGAGTTGATTGTCCCTCTCTACTCTGCTCTTGTGAGGCCCCATCTGGAGTACTGTGTCCAGGTGTGGAGCCCTCAGTACAAGAATGACATGGAGATTTTGGAATGGGTCCAGAGGAGGGCCACGAAGATGATCAGGGGGCTGGAGCACCTCCCCTATGAGGACAGGCTGAGGGAGTTGGGCTTGTTCAGCCTAGAGAAGAGAAGGTTGCGGGGTGACCTCATTGCAGCCTTTCAGTACCTGAAGGGAACTTACTCCTAGGAGGGGAGTAAACTCTTTGAAAGGGCTGATAATAGCAGGACTAGGGGAAATGGTTTTAAGTTAAAAGAGGGAAGATTTAGGTTGGATGTTAGGAGGAAGTTCTTCACTAGGAGAGTGGTTAGGCCCTGGAACAGGCTGCCCAGGGAGGTTGTGGATGCCCTGTCCTTGGAGGTGTTAAAGACCAGGTTGGACGGGGCCCTGGGCAACCTGATCTAGTAAAGGTGTATGTTTGGTGGCCCTGCTAGGCAGGGGCGTTGGAACTACATGATCCTTGAGGTCCCTTCCAACCCGGGTCATTCTGTGATTCTGTGATTCCGTGTGTGTGTGTGTGTGTGTGTGTGTGTGCAGGGATGGGGTGGTGTCCATTGTCACGAGCACAGAGGTGTGCAAAGCGGTGGGCGATTGCTCCGTTGAAGCAAGAAGCAAGCGTGCCAGTGCTCCAGTTGTAAGGAAGTGCATTGCTGGAACAGGGCAGAGCTGAGCCTGCAACTGCAGCCTCCTTTGCACAGCCCAGCTGTCAGAGGGTGAGACAGTTGTGCTTCCTGAGCAGCTCAGGGACGTTGTGGCCAGAAGCAGCCGAGTCCAAAGTTCCTGGTGTGAAGTGCTCCGAACATCGGGCTCTCTGGGCGAGCTCCCGGCTGACAGCACTGCTCCCCTCTGCCCTCGCCTGGGCCTGCTGGGAGCTGCAGGAACTACCACTCCCAGGATGCTGTGCGGCAGCCCCGGGCGCCGCCATGACAGTGGTGTGTGCAGTGCTGTGCAGGGCTGGGCCTGTGGGCTCAGGGCACCGGGTGCTCCTTCCCTGAGGCTGCCAGGAGGTAAGGCACCGTGAGGGTGGTTTGGGGGAGAGCAAAAGACGTAGAGAGGACGTAGGTGGGACATGGAGGTGAGATAGATGGGGCATGAACTGGATCTAGAGAGAGGGGTGAGAAGGCAAGGTGGATATCCGACAGGTGGGGACAGGGGCCTGTACAGGTCAAGGGCCAAGTCCAGCTCTGCAAGCACAGCAACATGTCGGGGACGCCGGGCTGCGGCTGGGGATGGAGCAGAGCAAGATGGAGAAAGGGGGGAACATTCAGGGAGCGAAGAAATCTCCAAGTGGGGCTTTCTCCATAGCTCAGCCTGCAGCGCAGCCACACGACCTAGGCAGGCCTCAGACTGGGATCCTGCTGCTGGGTGCTGCAGGGTGCAGCCTGGCTCAGTCCTCTCTGCACCTGGGGACTGATGGCTGTGTCTGGGATGGCAGTGAGCCTCCTCCACTCCAGGCTGAGCCACTCAGCTCTCCCTTAATTAGAATTGCCATCCATCCCCCTTTCTCATCCCTCCATTCCCACGCAGAACTGACTGAGGAGGGGAGGGATGGGTCCAATGGTGGTGGCAGATCTGGGACACTGCCCTTTCTGCTGCCCTGAAGCCACATTGCCCTGAAGGTGGGCCTGGGGGCCTGGGGAGGTGGGCTTTGGAACTGAAGGAACGGCCGCAGGCAGGCAGGCAGAAATATGGCAAAGACATTTAATCATGGAACGTAGCAAACAGTCAAGAAATGACAGTATTCCCACCCAACCATTTCCCACCCTAACAATCCTTTCTGATCCCACCCCCTCCAACTCCCACCCCCAATCAACTTCCCTTGAGCGGTGTTTGTTTTCCCCTCTTTCCCTTCCCTCTCCACAGAGCATTTCAAGGCAGTGGAGCTCAGGTAGGCTCTCTTGGTTTCCCTTCTGAATTCTGCTAGGTTGCATTGCTTGGTAGCTCTCAGAAGCTGTCAGTGGCCACAGACTAGAAAAGTGCAATTGGTCTCAGTTCACACAGCTGGCTGGTTTGTCTCTGGCTAATCCTGAACTGCCTCAAGCGACTGCTTTGGGGCTCTACAGAACAGCAACTCCAGAGATCTCTTTCTATGACTAAGTTTTTGAAAGAGCAATTTGCTGTGTTAATTATCCATCATTTTTGTGCAGTCTGTTTTGTCAGACTTGTCTTTAGCTTCCAAGTTGTATGTGAAGACTTGTTTGCACTGTAATGCACAATGTACTAAAAACTGAGAGATGAAAATGTGAAGAGTTTTTCCAGCTTTGATTTCATGTCTGGAATTTTGGAACCCACTACTTGCAGTTGTTAATCTGTCCAAACTGGTCTGGTTTGCAATGCCCTCATCCTTCTTGAATCGCTCTGCTGTTAAAGGCAGAACAATTCCTACAAGTGCCATGGCCCCACTGTTGTTCTAATTCTTGTTTCTTTGTTTTCCACACGCTGCTTTTCAAGCCTCCTTTTTCTTTACAGTCCAAGTGAGAATTGCACTGTGAGGTGTCTGAACCTTGTTGTGCCTCTACATAAAGAGAACAGCAGCAAAGCCTGACAGGTGACTGTGCTGACAGCTCTCGTAGCCAGTAACACGTAACTGTGCTAAATCCCTTTTGAGAGCTTTGATTTTATTTTTGCCAGTGAAATCCTTGTAAAAGGAACTGCAGCAGTGTGATGAGCTAAGGTGAAGATGCTGGTTTTAGTAGTGCTCTAAGCTGAGTGGAAGGGCAATTGAATGAGGGTTATATGCTTTCTGTGGACAATAAGTTTTTGGAGCTGTTGGGGTGGGTCCAGAGGAGGGCCACTGTGATGATCAGAGGGCTGGAGCAGCTCTCCTATGAGGAAAGGTGGAGGGATATGGGCTTCTTTAGCCTGGAGAAGAGAAGGCTGCAGGGAGACCTCATTGTGGCCTTTCAGTACTTGAAGGGAGCATATAAACAGGAGGGGGAATGGCTGTTTATGAGGGAGGACAGTGATAGGACAAGGGGTAATGGTTTTAAACTGAGACAGGGGAGGTTTAAGTTGGATCTTAGGAAGATGTTTTTCATCCAGAGGGTGATGACGCACTGGAACAGGTTGCCCAAGGAGGCTGTGGATGCCCCATCCCTGCAGGCATTCAGGGCCAGGCTGGATGTGGCTCTGGGCAGCCAGTTCTGGTGGTTGGCGACCCTGCACATCGCAGGGGGTTGGAACTGGATGATCTTTGAGATCCTTTTCAACTCAGGCCATTCTATGACTCTACAGTTCCATACTGGAACAAATATAAAATGCTAACTATGTAAAACATGGAGTCAAACCTGTGTGATTTGTCCACACCAGGAGGTGATTAGGAAACACTTTGTAAGCTACAAAGCTGCTTGCATGAAAGGAAAAGAAAACTACTAGAAAAAGGGAAAACATTTCTTCCTGAAAATAGGAAGAATAATGGACCTGACATGAAATTTGAGTGAAGCTGCCTGATTTTATGAAGCTATTCCCATTATTTTCTTGGTGCTGTGTTTCCCAAATGAGTGGTTTCTGGCTCTGCTGCAGCACCAGTCTGCATGTGAACATCAACTCTATTCACCATCTGGGAAGATTAGGACTTCCCTTCTCCCACCAGCACCACTGAATTACAGTTACTTAGAGGTTAAACAAAGGAATCCTTAAAGAAGGGTTTACAGCTGTCGTGTTATCTGAAGTGCTTGGGGCATTCTGATGCTATTAAGCTCTATGTATTAACAAGTTAATAAAGAAAAGGTAGGCATCTGATTGCTGTGACAGTTTCTAAGTTATTTGGAAAGCTGTACCACCCAACCACTCCTTCTATTTGATGGAGGTGACAAAGCTCAGTTTAATTTCTGACTGCTGTTTAAATTCTGAAGCTCGAGCTGGTTCCTGGAGCAGAAAAAGCTCGGAAGCTGTCCCTCCTACAAGCAGGCACCTCTGAGCAAAATATGACATCTCGATTTCTGATGGTAAGGTGAGGAGATCTGATTCCAGCGTCTAGCTTTTGGCTTCATGCTATGTTAGTGGGACCTTTGGCATCTAGCACTTAATGATCTTGAAGGTTTCTTCCAACCCAAGCCTTCCTGTGATCCTATGATTCTGTGATTTCATTCAGGTTTATTAGGATGAGATGAGTTCTCCTGAATGTGCTGTTCTCCATATGATTATAATTGGAGTCTAGATGTGTGACTTAAACCAGACACCAAACTTTCTGATGGCCAAAACGAAATGAACTCAATCCTTTACTGTGTCAGTAGTCTGTAACTAGAGCCCGTCAGGTAATTCCCAGCCTCCTGCCTGTATCAGTGGCTGCACACAGTGAAAAAGTCTGATGGGATTTTAACCTCTAAAATGTTCCAAAGCAACCAGAGGGTGAATATATTCACTATGCAAATACCTGCAGGAATAAGCTTGTCATGTATGTCCTCAGGTACCACAGTAGTTAACGGTGGGACTCAGTAGGTCATGCTGCAAGTTGAGTCTGCTGATCTTGAAGGTCTTTTCCAGCCTACATGACCTTATGCTAATATTTCTGTATTTCTTTCTGTTCAGATCCCAGAAAACCTCCCACCCAGCCCCCAGTTGACCCCGTGGTGAATAATAAAACAGAAACCTCAGTGACGCTGGCATGGTCCCCTCCGAAGATGCACCGCCCCATTCCAATCGATGGCTACATTGTGGAACCCAATAAACTAACTGGCTTCACCTGGGTGAGGTGCCACGAGTCTCATGTCCCCGTCCCAGAGTTCACGGTGAGCAATCTGTCTGAAGAGGCTGATGATCAGTTCCGAGTGTCTGCAGTCAATGTGCATGGACAGAGCCCGTCTCTGGAATTCCCAGGGAGCGTGCACCTTGGTAAGCACAAAAGCCCCAATGGAAATGGGTCAGTGTGTGCTGAGCAGCTGTGTTGGTTCCCTAAAGTTGTTTTCTTTGACTTGAAGGATAGTAGTGCATTAACACACCAAAGGCTTTCCCTTATTCCTAGTTCTCCTATCTCCTATCAACCTCCAGCTACCACTAAAGTGATACAAGTTCTGTTTCTGTGACAGAGACATGAATATTATTATCTTTTGATATCTCACATGTGCAAGAGGCAGAACTTTCTGTAACAGATTTGAAGCATAGAAGTGCTTCTTCCAGCACTCATGCAAAGGGAGAAGTAGAAATGTACCTATGATTTAATCTTCCATCTCTAAATGAGATACCAGACTTGCATCTAAAGAGCATTAAGACATCCATGTTGTTCTTCCTCAGAACCAGTCCTGGCTGTGAAATCCCCCCTAACAACTGGTGAAGCTGTACCTGGAAGGAATGCCATGTTTACTATTGACCTTACAACAACGTGTTGCGGCACTTGGTACATCAATGGTAAAGTCTTACAGGAAAGCGAGACCTGCATCATCAAGAGAACCCAAACTACTCACAGCCTAATCATAAAGAACGTCACCAAGAACGATGATGGAGCAGAAGTGAAATTTGTTGCCAAAAATGTTGATGTCAGCAGCAAGATGAAAGTGAGAGGTATTTGCTTTGATCCTTCTCCTTTCCTCTTCCAGTCAAGGCATAGTTGCTGTGATCTGCTGATTAGAACTGGGGCTGCAGGCATTCACTGACTGTACCAAATACCTGAAATTGCAACCCATGGACTGATGTGAGTCCTGATAATGACCTAAACATGATAGCACAGAGTGTAGGGTAAGCCAATCTACCCAGCTGCTTGGTATCTGAACCAGATTGCTTCATGCCAGCTGATGAATGTCTGCAGTTCACAGCTATTGGCCAGTGCATTCAGTCACCGGGTTTACCACTGCATCACCATAGAGCAGTACTTTCAGCTCCAGGTTCAGACAGCCTTTCTGATTGCACTGGAATAGTTTAGAAGTAGGGGAGCAATCATTCAATAATATCAATCAGCGTTGCATGACCAAATATAACAAACATTCGTGATGGGAGGAGCTGTTTGTCACTGGGTGGAAACCTCTGCAGAAGCATGTTTAGAGCATTCTTAATCAGTAGAAGGAGATGTTTGGTTGATTTTTACTTAGTAAATCCGGCAAGAAGACCAAATGAAATATCTTGAATTGCTCAGCACTGACATGTAGAAGAGACCTGTGACGAGTCACAGGGATGTTTACTTAGCTGTCATTCCATGGTGGGCTTTTTCTTACACAGATGTAGGGAGAAACTGAACTTTCCCACGCAGGTCTCTGTTTTGCTGCAGGGTTTAGGTCTGATCTCTGAGATCCACACGCTGGGCCTTGATTGCAATAAATGAGAGCCCTTTGTTTGCTCCAGTGGAAGACTTTCCATTTCTGCAGTACCCTCTGCAGAAGACACAAATGCAAATGCACCTTCTTCCCAGCAACAATTGCCTTGTTCTTTTTTACACTGAGTATGCATGAGGCTCTTCATCTTATTCTTCTGGCTTGTCACCCTTGTTGATCCATGGAGAAACAACAAAGCCCTAGAGTAGTGTATGCACTTTGGCATTGGAGAGCTTACTTAATTGCTTCTTCTCAATGAACAAACTCCAGAGAGGCATGGAGACAGCTCCAAACAGAATTGAATAACGGGACTAAACTTATGGAGAGCAGAACTTCCTGCCAAGGCTTGTCAGCTAGTCTTAATTTTGCTTTTCTTCTCCCTCTTTGTCACGTTACCATAATATTTCATACTGGCAGGTCTGCCCTCAGAATTAACTGGCACAGGCTACCGGGGGAGGTGGTGGGATCCCTGGAGGTGTTCAGGAACTGTGGAGATGTGGCCCTGATGGATGTTATCAGGGGGCATGGTGGGGTGGGTTGGGGTTGGAATCAAAGGAGGACCCCCATGTATTTCAGCAGGAAGCACTACTGGTAATAAGACTTTTGGAGCAAATCCTGGTAGGGCCACGCTCAGCTGGTCCAGTCTGGAGGCTGTTCCTCCTTCCTGCAGTATCTGCAGTGAAAACCAGCAGCTGCTTTTGTGTGGCTGGGCTCACATCCAGCAGTGGTGAGGTGACTACAATTATTCCACTGTGTGTTAATAGAGGCCAGTTTCATCATCTAACTTTTGCGCTCCAATTAACTTCCATAAAGGAATTCTGTTTTTCTTTTCAGTCCTAAGTGTTGTCTCCATCTTTTAGGCTCGATTTGTTTTCCAGGGGGTTACAATGCAGTAATAGAACACCCTCCATTTATTTCCTTCTAGTTTGCTTGTTCCAATTCTTTCCTCAGTTTTCCGAGTTTAGACATTTTCTTTAAGCCCTGGGCTTCTTCCTTTGGCTCTGTCCCCTGTACAGTGTATGTCTTTCAACTTGTGGAGATAAGGTAATCTGGTACGTGGTTTATAAAAGCTGCCAATTTGCCAGCTTCTGAATTAGAATCTAGCAATTAGAACTAGGATTAAACGTGTATGTTTGGCCTTATGATAAATGAATGCCTCATGGTCAGCAATGTCCCTGCAGTTCTTTACCATCGTACATATTTTGTGTGCCCATATTTTGTTTCAGCACTGGCAGACTTCATAAACAAAGAGACAACTGGAGTCACGACTTGAGCCCTGACATCTGGGCTTCATTCTTCTAGTTCATGAATTGCCTCAGCACTTACATCATCTTTAAACCTATGACTGAAATGGTCCTAAGTTCTTAGCATGGGAATCCAGTCTCCTCTTTTGACAAATTAAACTCCACATTTGGAGAGTTGAGTGTCTCCTGCTGTACCCGAAGGACGTTGTGATCTCTGAGGTGTCTCCCTGAGGTGCTGTAAGCACAGCCATTAGCTCATAGTGCAAGTAAAGCACTGTCAGGTCAAGCCTGGAGGAGTAATGCTTGTCACTGACATGTTCCTGTTCAGGGTGGAGCTGGAGGATAAAATAACACAAGAAATTGTCATTGAAATTCAATATCTGTGAAATTCAACTGGCTGCATTCACAGAACCTGGCGTTAAGATCTGGTTTCTGGTTTCTATCTTGAGCCTATTTTCCATAACCCAGTCCTCATTTATGAACTGAAGCTCTACTGAAAGCCTTTTGCTGTGTATGCTCATGCTGCAGTGCAGCGCTTGTGACCTTTAACAGCACATTCACATTCCTCTGATCACAGGCTCCTTAAGGTTGATTAATACCCTCTAGTCCAACTGCTCACCCATCACCACCATGATGCTCACCATCAGCAGGCTAAAAACTCAGCAGAGATGATAGATCAAGCACAACACTGGATTTGGGATGGCTAGAGATTCCTAAGATATTGAAGGGTTGCTTGCAGGTGGTGTTGGCTCAGGTATTCACCCTGCATCCCACCTCCCGTTCTGTTTGGTTGAGAATCATGCATTCTGCAATTTCACTTTGTAATTCAAAGCCCCTTTCTTTATCTGTTAAAAAACTGATCTAAAACAAGCCGAGAAGACTCCGTTGGAACTGGTTGATGCAGAACAAAGGCATCCCCAAAGGACAAGTTGCACTGTTTGATGAACATTATTGGATGAGAGCTAAGCTAAGATTTAAAAAGTTCTGGGGCTGTCTGTTGAGCATCAAATCCAGAGGAAGCCTGCATGATTCCCTGAGAATGGATACCTCCTACTTTGGTGTAGGGTGAAGGGAACACTAGCAGTAACTCCTATCACAAAATGTCACATGGCTCAGACAAAAAAGCCATTAAGAGGGCTTAATTAGGAGCACCAAATGGTCACAAGATGGTCTTAGGGCAGGGAAGTAATCTATCTACGTGACATTGATTGATGCTATTAGTTCTAAACAGCTTGACTCTAGAGGGACTGTTCTTCTTTGGTCACCTAGTTTTAAAAGAATAGATGGCTCCTGTCTATTACAATTTTTAAAGCATTATTTGTTCACTGATGCCATAAATGTGCCTGGCATAGCAATTGGCCTTGGTATATTCAGTGACTGAAAGCAACAGTTGTTGCTCTAAGAAATGCAATGCTAAGCTGGGTCTGCCTGTAGCTGACAGCCATCAGCTTGCTCCTCAGGCAGGTTCTGTCTGGATGGAATGAAGGGCATGAAATACTGATGTGCTCTTCAAACGCTGCTTGTTAGCTTAGAGACAAGGTGTTGAATAGGTTTGTTCATGCATTGCAAACACGTTACTTAGCTGCCTTCATTTTAGCTTCAGAAGAACACGTGCAGAATACAGACTTGATTAAAAGAAATAAGAACTGTCTGCATAGAACTTACTCTTTCCTTACACAGGAGAATCAAACAGACGTTTGTATGTGAGTATCTCCAGAGGTGAAACTCCATCACCCAAATGTAATGAGCAGAGACGTTACAATCAGTTCTAACTGTATCTTCATGCTGTGCTGAATAAGCCTGAGTCAGGATGTAAACCACTTTCTCTTTTTTTCTTCAGATGAAGCCATTAATGTTGTCAACAAGCCAAAAATGACTCCAGAAATATCAGTCAGTCCTTCTGAAGACCTGGAGCTGGTGTGTGAGGTGTCAGCTGCAAGCGGAGCTGTTGTATGGAAGAAAGATCAAACAGAGGTGAAGCAGGACCAGAAGACAACCATCATCTCCCAGGGGACGCACCGCAAGCTCATGGTCAAAAATGTGACCCTGAAAGACCAAGGGAGCTACAGCTGTGAAACAAAAGATGACAAAGCAACATTCCAAGTGAAAGTCAGAGGTGAGAAAATGCTTGGAATCTTAGCATGCAAGGAGTGAGAAAAGGGGAGGTGTTTGAAGAGATCTGGTTACAAAATTTGAAGGACAAAATGAGGTTGAAAATGCCAATAATCAGACTAATAAATGGTCTGGGTTGCAAAGGCCCACAGTGCTCATCCAGTTCCAGCCCCCTCCTTCCGCTGTGCAGGGTTGCCAAGCAGCAGCCCAGGCTGCCCAGAACCACATCCAGCCTGTCCTTGAATGCCTGCAGGGATGGAGCATCCACAGTCTCCTTGGGCAACCTGTTCTAGAGGGCCGTTCCCTTCTGATTTACTGGAAATGTAGAGAGACATCAGAAGAAACAAAGAGAAGGGAGGAGGTTCAACAGTGCATGCAGGTGTTCTAAATCTCATGTCCAAATCTGCTATCAGATAGCGAAATGTTTAGCTTTGTGATATGATATGATATGATATGATATGATATGATATGATATGATATGATATGATATGATGTGATATGATATGCCTATCATTTCCCAAGGCAAAATAGAGGGGAAAGTGTTTTCCTGCCTTAATGAGGCATCACGATGCTCCCTGTGAATGGCAAGTATAGTGAAAACGGGGAACTGAAGTAAGCTCTGCAGCAGACTACAGCAAAACAGTGTGACTGTTGTGATGTCCCTGCAGAGGAAGAAGACGTGTTTACAAACAAGGACAAGGTACAAAAGGAGGTGAAGGCTGTACTGACTCAAAATGCCACGCTGAGCTGCGAGGTGGCCCAGGTGAAGACGTAGGTGAAGTGGTACAAGGAGGGGAAACTGATCACCTGGAGCAAGAAATTCAAGGCTGAGTCAGACTAAATCTGGATAGGTGAGTCTGCTACTCACAGTAAGAGACCTGGTAGAGCTGACTATTCCCAGAGCTCCAAGTAAAACAGATATCTGCAAATCACACACAAAGAACAAAGGACTGCTTTGGTGAGCATATTTCCTTTGTGCCTTTGACAGTCACAGTTGTGGCAATGGTAGAGGCCATGAGTAGTCTGTTCAGGAAGCCAGGAGTACTATTCTGGGTCATGAAAAGGCAGCCAGTGGTTTGACTATCACATGTTTATGTGTTTTGATGTTTCACAGTGGGTCTTAAGTAAAAGGAACTCAGGCTTTGGTTGCCTGCAGGACAGATGTTCTTTTGGGTTCAATATGTTTGCATAGTGACTTGCAACCATGGGACTGGTGTTCAAGGACCCTCTTGGTTCCTTCAGCTCCTAGGTTCTTTCTTGCCTAGATTTGACACTTAGTTTCAACAGAAGAGCTGATATTCTCTGGTGAAGGCTATTAGTTTGGTCACAAGTGGTAACCTAAACCTGTTCCAACCTGTACATACAGACCTGCAAGATGGTCTCATTTCAGTCCCTCAGTCAATACTTTTTCTTTTCTTCCCTCAGGGCCAAAACCTGTGTTTATAAACCAGGAGCAGGTGCAGAAAGAGGTGAGTGCTGCCCTGACAGCAAGTGCCTCCCTCAGCTGTGAAGTAGCACTGGAGTAAAATGGTTCAAGGATGGAAGACTGCTTGCCTCCTCCAGAAAGTTCAGAATGGAATCTGTGGGCAAAACATGGCGTCTGGTTGTGGAGCAGCTGGAGAAGAAAGGTGCTGGAGAATACATCTGCGAGGCTGCTGGCCAGAAGATGACCTTCAAGTTGGAATCAACTGGTGAGCATTCGCTTTGGGAGCACTAAGCAGCTGTTTATGTGGCTTAGAGGAAGAGGAAGTGAGCCATGTCAAAGGGAAGGTGGTGTGGCGCAGGAATGCAGTTGAGATCAAACCCAGCAAACGTTTCCAAATTGATGAGGAAGGGGTCAGAAGAACCCTGACAATAACAGGGATCCGGGCTGAGGATGAGGGAGAGTACTTGTGTGAGTCCAGAGATGACAAGAGCAGCATTACCATCACCCCCAAAGGTATGTCTCTGGAAATGAAGGCTGACAGTGTGGAAGGATCCTTGGCTTCCCTCATCAGCCATTACAACACTGCAAAGCTGAGTTCATTTGTGTGTTTATGCTGTTCTTTGTGTTAACAACCAAGTACAAAACTTGTCTTTCTCTCTAAATAACTGTGGAACAACTGCTTCTGAAGAGCACAGCAGTTAAGCGAGGAAATCAGCCTTCAAGGCTGGAATTAAGCATCCCAAATGTGAGATGGGATTTTTTTTACCCCTTCTTTGCCTCTTTTCTTCTTGCATCTTTGTAGATGCAAGGAGGATCTCCTCTACAGGCAGGAGATGTGAGTGTCAGTTATGGTGATCACTTACTGCAAGTCATAAAATCTGATACTTCCAATAAAATCATTGACTCTGTTGGCTCTTTGAAGGTGCTCATACATAACATGATAGCTGGTTTTGAGTTATACAACAAAAAAGCATTTAATGGTTGGATGACTGGATTAGTAATTTGGAGGGGCTTTGAAGCCTTCACTGTGGGTTTCAGGAAAGGTTAGTGAAATATCTGGGGCACAAAGAGCTGAGCATGTCCTGGAGCAATGGAGAAGGGCTGGATGATTTTTGCGCGTATTTTCAGCCATAGAATTTTGTGTTCTGGTGGTGTCAGTACATTCTTTCGTACAGCATGGATGGGTTGGTTTGTTGCATTGGTTCAGACTTTTGTACTAGGAGCTCAGCAGTGGTTAAAGCTCACACTTGTGCAAAGTAAACAAGCTCCTGCAATTCGTCTCTATTCTGTTTTAGCTGTGGATTAACTTTACAGTTTCTTCCACATGCTTTATGGTTCCTTTCTGTAAGTCTACTTACACAGACTGAGTTGCTTAACTTGAAGTCTTGCTCCAGGATTTTGGGCATATTCTTAGCAGAAATATCACAAATAATTTCACCAACAATTCTCCCCACCTATATGTAGCTTTCCTTTTTTTCACTGGAAGGTTTTACACTGGCAGATATGGTGGGCATGTAGAAACAACCCCATTAATTCTCATGAAGCTCTGATTTCTCTGACTGGCCTTTGTATTGTGATTCTGCATGCATGCCCTGTAGCTAAAGCCTGGATGTCTTCCCCAGCACCTTCAGTCTCCCATCCTTACTTGAGTTACTCCGTTGCAAATCTCTCTGCTAGTACAGGAGAGTTTTTATTTTACCCCTTCTGTGAGGCAGCAGCTGGATGAGAAGGGTGAGATGAGGGAGGACTAGGTTGTTTGGGTGGCTTTTTTTTTTTTTTTTTTTTTCCTAAGAGCCAACTGGGAATCAAAGATCCCAAAAATTGAAGACGAACTGTGTCATATAGAGCAGGGTTTGTCAAATCACTGGCATGCACTGTTAGGACATCTTCTTCATCAACATATTCCGGGCTGAGAGTTGTCACTAAATTCTGCTCTGTGTCCCAAAATGTGCACTTATCACTTCTATTGGCAGTTATGCCAATATTCTATTGGCAATTATGTCAGTAATGCATATAGGAATGTTTTGCACTGGGCCATTGCCACCAGAGTATCCCTGATCTATCAAGAGGATTGTTGTAACATTATTGTCCCTAGCACAAGTAATGATAATGTGCTCAAAACAATAGGTTTTTTTGTTGTTAATGACAAGTTCTAGTAAGCATAGAGAGTAGGCACTGCCTTTCATTATTCCTTATGCCGGATGCTCCTAGAGACCTCATTCCCAACGAAATCCACATCCTTCTTTCTCCTTCTCAGAATTGCCTTTGTAAATCAGCAAACCATTGGCAGACACGAGCGTCACTCAGAAGGACAAGGTCACATTTGAGTGTGAGCTGTCCAGGCCCAACGTGGATGTCAAGTGGTTCAAGGTATGGCATGTAATGGTGTTTTCCTTTCTGACTTGTCTGGAAATGAATGAGAGCCTTTAATTTCACTTCCAAGGGATGCGAGTCTGAGCTTTTGCTTGATAGCTTTTGCACTGCTCTCTTTTCTTTATGCTCTTTTACTTGCCCAGATCAGCACTCTTTGTTATTATGTCCTGAGTTCATTTATCAAGTTGAAATGGAAGTTTGTTTTGTGTTTCTTGTGAACTCCTGAGGTCTTGCTGCACAAAATATTGTTGGTTGGTGTAGAGTCTTGAGCTTCAACTCTAACACAGAAATTCTCAGCCAGGATTTTGTATCCTTGTTGTGATCTGGCTTTTAGGGTGAAATCTGAGTTTTCTTTGCACCTGACAGTGTGAGAATTTGCTCTGGCACTTTGTGTACCTCCCCTGTGCTCAGCTGTTCCTTCCCTTACTTGGGGATAACGTCATTTATTCAAGATGATGTCCAAACGGGCTTGTTAACAGTTTTCCACAGTGCTTTAAGCTGTCATAGGTCAGCCAGAATTTATGCATGTTCTATAGCCATTCCTCCATGTTGAAAACACTACACTGTGCTTAAGCTTCAGCATATGTTCCAGTAAGCACAGTTCCATTAATTCTAGGGAAGCGGGTGAATTAAGCATAGATCTGAAGGCTGCCTATGCTCAGTGCAGAGATGGAAGGACTCATGGAGATCTGACTTGATACTTTCCCTTCTTAGATGGGAAGGAGCTCCATCATAGTAAAAAAGTGGGCATTACTTCCCAGGGAAATAGGAGAAGTCTCATGATTCACCAGTGTGAATATGAAGGTCAGGGAACACCCACGTGCCAAGCAGCTGAAGACAAGACATCAGCTACCCTAAAGGTTCATGGTATGTTTAACTGAAAGAGCAAATAAATCCTCTTGTGGTGTTTTGCACCACAGGAAGAAATGCTTCATGGGCAGTTTGGGCATTTCTTGGTTAGTCATTTTGGATACCTTTCTCTTTCTTCTTTATGCTCAAGACAGATTTTCCCTCCATGTGTTGCACTGGTTAAACCCCAGTTTGTAGTTCATCAGCTGGCTCTGAAGCATCAGACTGGTTACTGAACAGACGGGTCTGCTGTGCCCTGGTAGATGCCACTTTCCAAAGGGACGTCTGAAAGGATGCTTTTATCTGATTTCCTACTAGATGCTGTCCTCATGTGGCCACTTGGGTTCAGTGTTAGCATGAACATGAACATCTGTTCTGTCCCATGACTTTGGTGAACTCTCATTTTCTCTCTCAGTCTGCAACCAGGTTGGGTTGGTGTTTCAGTACTGGCTGTTTTATGCAGGAATTCTGCCCCAGAGGTTTATCCAAGTTGTATCCAGGCCCTTCAGAAGGAAATGGAAATAGTAGCACAGAAATATGAGCTGATTCTGACATAAAGAAGTGCAGACCTGGAGAGTTAAAAGGGATTGTGTGATGTTCAAGGGATTTTGAAGCAAAAATGTCCCCTAGGTAAGATTTCTGGCTGACATTCCCTATACATTGTGGGCACACAAGCTAAGGAGAGACTAGTGATGAGCATGCAGAGAAGCCAATGGTTCAGACAGGTTTGTAGTGACATGACATTGTAGAGTTCTGCCTAGTTTTCCATGGTGGAAGGTGGTGTTGTTACCAGTTTTCTTTAACATTTTTGTAGGCAACATGGCCAGTGGAATCAAATGCAGCCTCAGCAAGTCTGCAGATGACACCAAGCTGAGCGGTGCTGTTGATGTGCTAGAGGGAAGGGATGCTACCCAGAGGGACCTGGACAGGCTGGAGAGGTGGGCCCTTGGCAGCCTCATGAACTTGAGTGTGGCCAAGTCCAAGGCCCTGCACCTGGGTCAGGGCAATCCCAAGCACAGGCACAGGCTTAGAGGAGAATGATTTGAGAGAAGCCTTGACCCTGAGGAGAAGAGTTGGTCTGGAGGGAGGTGTCCCTGCCTATAGCAGTGGGATTGGAACTAAATGACCTTAAAGATTCATTCCATTCTATTGTTTTTCTACCCTTAATTTTGCTTGAAAGGTTTTAGAATAAATGAGATTCTGGTTTCCATGAAAACTGTTTGCAGGGAGCTCCATTGTAGCTAGTAAGTCTATGTTTAAGTTCAAGGCCAATAATGCATTTACTGTGTTGAAGAGAGAAATGACGCAGGAATGGATGATGGTTTAGAATAAAACATAATCCTACTTATTTTCTATGCAAGTATGTGTAAGGAAAAGATGCTTGACTCAGTTCTGGAAATACCCTGACAAATATATCTCTACTGTTTCACAGCTGGAGATATCAAGATTGTGAAACCAGTGGAAGATGCGGAAGTGAATGAGTATGGGAGTGCATCTTTTGTCTGTGAGATTTCACACGATGAGGTTCAGAGCCAGTGGTACAAAGATGACAACAAGCTGAAGGCTGATGACAACATCAGAATGCGGCAAGATGGTAGGGTGTAAGAGGGGGATCTTTCTCCTGAGTGGGGGGTTGGTTGGAGATCAAACAGAAAGGACATCTGAAATGAAGTGAAGAAGGTTCAGAAGGGAGTTCCCCTTTTGTTTTGGGACTGAGGTTAGGGTGGAACAAGTGACAGGTGGGAAGCTTAGTGTGGGAAGTGTGATGCTATCCCACCATCCCACACTGCCAGGAGCAGGTAGGAAATGAGTGCAGTTCTTTCCAAAGTGGGGGTGAACAGGTCAGTCAGTTCACCTCTCCAAAGAGGTTTTGTCTGACAGTGAGTGTGATCCTTCTGTATCAGGTACTTTGAAGGTGACGGCGGCCGCATTCGGTCAGTCCTTGTAGAAGCCATGTTTAGATTCTGCTTTGGTGGGGATGTGGATATGGGGGAATGGGTGGTTTCATTGACATGAGAGAACAGGCAGTGATGCTGTGAAACCAGATGGATGATGCTCAGCCTGGCCATTTGCCTCAGAGCTGTTTGCTCAAGGAAGCCAAGTGTGGTTGTGGGTTTGCTCTCAAGAGCACAGTTTGGTAGGGATGAGTTGGCGGTTGGACTAGATGACCTTAGTGGTCTTTTCCAGCCTTAGTGACTCTGTGGTTCTCTGCTTCAGGAAGGACCTACTCGCTGACTTACACACGTGTCCAAGTCAAGGATGCAGCAGAAATAAAATCTGTAGCAGAAAAAGTGCCCATCTTACAGTGAAAGGTAATTATGCTTCTGATGACGATTTTGCTTAAATTATCTTATGTTATAAACCAGCCAACAACTTTTGCTTTAATGTCAAGGAAGCTAAACACCACCAGAACCTTTCACAGAAATAAAAACTCCTAGCTACCTACCTTTCTGCCCACAAAATATGCAGCTTGTCTTTTGGGATTTACTTTTGCTAAGTAAAACAGATTATTTTCTTAGGAGGTTGATTTTCTACCTCTAGACTTCAGATTTGTGTTTGAACGTTGAGGGATAAAAACATAGCTTGACTTTTTCTTCATTTTCTCTGTCTGTTTGAAAAGACCACAGTTTTGTTTTTTTTAATTTATACAATGTTAGGGTATATATATGATGTTAAGTGTGATAAAGAAAAGGGAGACATTTGAGTTAGCACGCTACTCAAGAGTTCAGTCCCCAGCTTTGCCACTGTTACAATTATAAGGGCAAGAACATCCTGGAAAATGAATTTCTCCTAAGTTGAGTCATTACATTTGAGCTACAGAGACCTTTACTAGGAGAAAACTTGTTGTTCAGAGCTAAGTTGCTGTATTAAACCAAAGTAATTATCAATGTCCGTGTTTCATTGAACCTCTTTTCCATTTCGTAATGCGAGGAGTTTGATATCGGGATGGGAAGGTCATGGTTTGATTTGGATGTTGGACTGGGAATCAGAAGATCTGGGCTCTCTTCTGGTTGTCAGTCTTATTTTCTGACTTCTTAACAGCATTCCTTTCTTTCTATTATTTTTTAATGATGTTTTAAGGCATTTTGAGCTGATAGGTGTAGTGTTCATGTGCAGTAATGCTGACGTGAGTAAGTAGGGTGATAATGTAAGGGTTATTTACATTCCTTCTAAATCTCTGCTTTCTCTTGTTCCATCCTTCTTAAAGAGCAATCCATTAATCTAGTAAAGGAGCTGTGTGATGAGGATGTGACTGAGCCTGAAGAAGCCAAATTTGAATGCGAGATACCCATTCCTTCTGTGAAACCTCCCAAGTAGTATCTACGTGGGGAAGTCTTACAGGCTGGCGGAAACTTGATTATGCAGCAAGAAGGCACCATCCACCGGCTGACCATACCGAAAACCACCACTGATATGACAGGCACCATTCAGTTCTCAATTGGCAAATCAAAATCCACAGCCAATCTGCTTGTTAGAGGTAACATATCCTGGCTTGGTTTACATCATGAAGATGAAGAATTAATTAATGTCCAGTCTTCCTTCACTGGGATCTTTGAAATATTGTGTGTGTGTCTGGAGGTTCTGCTCCATTTCCAGTTCAAAGTCATTGGACACTAAATGAGACAGCTGCGTCTCAGTAAAAGATCTGTATGAATAGTTGTGATGTGCTTACTGTTCAGATCTACAGAGCTGAGGTTTTGTCCTTGGCTATACCAAAGAAGTCAAATCAGGTGAAATTAATTGTATTTCTGAAGTAGACAAGTTTAAGTTTGGTAGCACCTAAATTTGATGCAGTTTGTCATTGATTTTATCTGAAAGAAACTTCCAGGCTTTTTATCTGCTGTTGTCCCCAGTGTAAGAGTCTCCATTCACATCCTAAAGTACTTATTATATTTTCAACTCACTCTTATTTGAATAAAAGCCTCAACTGGGAGCAATTTAATAAGCACAGAGCAAGAGCTGGACCTTGCATTTGGTAGATACTATACAGTATTACTTTATAGAAATGTAATCAATGGCCTTCCCTATAGATAATCATTTGTTTTATCTTTAGAGTGGTTCACAGAACCATTGTGAACATGAAATTAATTGGAATGGAATAGATGCAAGAGACTTTCCTCTTCTTCCAATTGTCCTCATCCTTTCTTCTCTTCCACCCCTGCTTTTCAGATTACCATATACAAATCACCAGGAAGTTGGAGGACAAGACAGCTTTGGAATGTCATTCTGTCATCCTGTCCTGTGACTTCAGGCCTTCTCCAAAGGTTGTGAAATGGTTCAAGGGCCACACACCCATCGAGCCCTCTGAGAAGTACAAGATCAAGAGGGATAAGCATTCAGCAGAGCTCCAGATTCTCAAGCTGAAGCCCAATGATGCTGGTGTGTACAAGTGCAAGGCGGGAATTGCAGAGACTGAGGCCACGCTGACAGCTGAAGGTATGAGCAGGGAGGGTGGCCTCTTCCATGTCCTATTTCACCTCAGATTTCTCTTCTTGAGGTTGATTTCTGCCGTTCTCTCCTGCTAACTTTGCAAATGTATAAACTTCACTGAGAAGATTACACAAAGATTATCTAGTCCAGCCATTCTACCACATCCCAGTATGCTTTATAGTAACAGTGGTAACAGTTCACCTTGTTTCCCTACAGCCCACGACGTAGAAGTAAGGAAGCACCTGCAGGATGTGGAAATTGAAGAAGAGAGCTCTGCTGTCTTCTCCTGCGAGCTGTCCCATGATGACGAGGATGTAGAATGTTTTCTGAATGGCAGCCTCCTTTACACCAACAATTACAATGACATCAAGAACGTTGGCAACTGCTGCACACTGACAGTGAAGCAGGTTAAGCCTGAGGATGCTGGCCCAGTGACAGTGAAGTCAGACAAGGTGTCAGAAAGCGCGCGCCTGAAGGTGAGAGGTGGGTCTGATCACAGCCCTCCTGGAAGTAAGAGATGCTAAGGAGCGACAGTTCATTCTATTGTGCAGCAGTCCTGCTTCTAAAGCTCACCTCTCTGGGGTGACAAGTCATCAGGGGCTTTCTTCCAGTGGAAGGTTCCATTGCAGCAGATATCAACGAAGGAGGATGGTTTTGGTGTCCTGCCAAAGCATTCCATTGCTTTTTATCATCATTTTACTTAACACAAGGAGAGTTACAGGAGCAGATTTTTTTACTGCTTCAGTGCCATGCAGTGTCAATGCTGTTGTCTCCAAGGATTTATGACTGCAGGGAGAGATCATTCAGTGTGTGTTTTGCCTCTGGAATGACTAATGACAGGCTGTGAGCAACCCGATCTAGCTGTGAATGTCCCTGTTTATTGCAGGGGAGCTGGGCTAGATGGCCTTTAAGGGTCTCTTCCAATTCTAAGGATACTGTGATTCTAATCTGCTCTCCCCAGTAATTAAGCTCTTTTACTCTACGCGCTCAGAGTTTGAAGGATTTCCTCTTTCTCCTTTCTTTTGCATTTGGTGGATGTTTTTTCCCCAGTGTAAACCTCTGATGTGTGAAATAGAAGATAGATAAAAGGAGTCAATAAAGAGGAAAATCAAAAGTGTTCAGCAGCTTATCCTCTTAATACTGTGGCCTGCTGTATGAGCTCTGCTCCACGTGAGGGCAATGCCAGCTCTCCAGCTTTAGAAGAGCTACATCCCAATTTTTTCATATGATATCAGTCCCACCTACGGCAATGCAGGCTGTCCCTCCTGTTCCCTGTATTCTCCTACTGAATACTTGAGAATTCCATAAAGCGTATTCAGTCAACAGACATGAAACCACTTTAGGTTCTATATTGGTGTCGTCAGTAATGGTAAAGATTTATTGATACCTCTTTAAAAATCTGAACACAACTGGAAATGTCTCAACTTCTGTATCATGTTGTTCTGTTTTGCCTGTTTAATTGCAGAGAAGCCAGCTGTCTTCATGAAGTGTTTGAATGATGCTTTTGTTGAGGAGTGGGGTGTGATTAAATTGGAATGCGAAGTCTCTAAAGAGAAGGTCAAACCAGTGTGGAAAAAGGACGGTGTTGTGCTCACTTCTGGCAACAAGTTTGAGCTGCTACAGTCTGGGAAGACCCTATGTCTCCTTCTCCATGACCTCGAGAAGTCAGATGCAGGTTTATATACCTGTGATATTGGCACTGATGTTGCCAAGTCAAATGTCGGCGTTCAGGGTAAGTACTGTGGAAAGTGAAGGAGTGCTAAAAGCACATTCAGTGTGGTCACTATGTCTTACACCTATTCCCCCACGAGCCTTAATAGTTTCTACAATAGAACTGTATTTCTGCAATTTAGCGCAGTGATGTCTGGAAAATTCCCATTGCTTTTGAAGTAAATGTATCTCCTTTTGCCATGAAAATCACCAAACACATCAAGGATGTCCTGGAAATGTTTCCTTTCTAAACATCCCTAAAATGGAGAAATGGTTTGAACACCAGTAGGGGTAGGATGGTAACAAAAGAGCTAATAGAAACATTTAATGTCTTGTCGTAGGCAAAACCCTTTTTCTCACGCAGCATCCTAGAGTTGTCCTCTCTGTTAGGTTTTTCCCTCTGTAGCTCATTGAATCTTCATTGTGCTCCATGGACTGAGCTGCTCTCCTTGTAGTTCTTCCAGAGCAAAGCCAAGAGATTCACGTCTCTTTTTTTTTATAGCTTTCTGTTAATTCTGAGAGGAGAATGTCTTAGAGAATACATCAGTGAGGAACGCAGCCATGATCTGCAAATCCTGAGTTCAAACACCAGTACTGCTACTCACATCGGTCACAAATGCCTTTTCTCCATCTAAACCTCATACTAACCTATCTCTTATCTTTCAGAGCTGAATATTGGCATTAGCAAACGGCTGAAAAACAATGAAATCCAGGAGGTAGAAGAGTGTACTTTTGAATGCATTCTGTCCCATGAAAGCATTGATGAGTTCAACTGGACACTGAATGGAAGCAGAGTGGAAAGTGGTGGGTGATTTAAAGCTTCTAACGTGGGTTGGTAAGAGACTCTCCTTATCAAAAGTGTGACTCCTACTGACTCTGGGGAAGTTGTTTTTATTGCCCGTGGTCTAACCTCCAAAGCCTCTCTGTTTGTGAAAGGTAATGAGATGGGAGAGATTCTGGGGTCTGATTCCTTCAACTGTCTTCTGATAAGATTGTCATGAGAGCTAACTCATAATATGGTTAAAGTGAATAGCAACCTTCTACTTGAACCTTGAAGCACTGAGAATTTCTCTTAAAAATAAGTAAAAGGAGGAACCATTTGACACAAATGTGAGAACTACCTAAAGCACTGGGGTAGTGTTGGAAATGGGCATCTCACTACAGCTTGTTCCATTACCAGTAAATCAGGAATGATCTGTTGAGGGAACTGTGGGAGCAAATATCCTCTAAGTATAAGCTGAAGGGATGGCCTTCACATCATCTAGCTGTACAACAAATTCCTATCTAGAACATGTGCATCTGAGAGCATCATCTGAGGCTCCCAGTGTGATCAGTGGAGAGAAGGAAGAGGCAGTTTTCAGACATGGTTCATCATCCTTAGTGGGGTAGATTTAAGAGAGAATTAATGGTGCCTGGAATTCAATTGTCTGTACTTTACAGATTACTGCTGGCTGTAGGATGGCCTCTGTTGCAAGTGCCTCTCTAACTTAAGTCCAGCATGTAGATGCGTGTATTTTGAGAGAGGCATCCTACCCTAAGTGTATGTTACTCAAAAAGCATGTTTTCTTTCAGAAAAACCTACTGAGGTAACAAAACAGCTGGAGGATAAGACAGCAGCAGCAGGGCAGGACATCAGCCTGAGCCGTGAGCTGTCAAAACCAGATGTGAACATCAGGTGGTACAAGGATGGCAAAGCAATCAGAAAAAGCCAGAAGTACGACTTGCAGTAGGAGGGAACTGGGGCCATTCTGATCATCCATGACTCTACCGCCAAGGACAGCGGGGAGTACACCTGTGAGACAGAGGACTCTGAAACAAAAGCCAGGGTCACTGTGCAAGGTGAGTTGAAAAGCACACTGGGGATGGCATGTAGAGAAGTCGAGGTAAATATCTGCAGCCTGTGGGTGATGTTTTTCTCTTCTGTTTCCTTGAGCGGGATCAATTCTTAGTTTTCAGAAAATATGGTGGATTAAAATATTTTAGTTAAAATAATCTCTAAACTGAATGATAAATGGCATGAGAAAGCAAAGCTGAGAACTAAGGAAGGCTCCAGAAGAGAAAACAAAGTCCAGTATGGCATATTTAGAGACAGGTGAAGAACCCTTGAGCGCAATGAGGAGTACTAGGATACTCTGGAATGTCTCTTGGGCTCCCTACAGCACACATACTTGCTCTGGGGCATATCTGGATGTCTGTAGAGCTAATTGCGGGGCCCTGAGAAACCTCTGGGGCACATTAGGGGGCACTGGCTTCCATGTGAGTGTTCCCAGGTTCCCAGAAGTCAACAGGGAAGCCTTTGGAGACCCCTTGGGAAGACTCAGTGGGGCCCTAGAGTGATGTAGCAGCTTGTGTTGGTTGCATCTGCTTGGCAGGGAAGCAATTTCCCTGGTGAGAGCTGACTGACTGGGAGGTGATTTCCTTGGTTTAATTAATTTAATTACCTGGAATATAATTAAATAACACTGTTCAGCGTTCAATCAAGATGATATTTTTCGAAAGTACTGCAGTCATGCATCTGTAGCAGCTTTGCTAAAATATATCGAGTTTATTCAAAATTCCAGTGATGCTCCTAAAGCACTTGAAGTGCATTTGAGGGGGGGAGTGACAAAACAGCTCTGAGAGAATCATCATCATATCAGAACCTGGGAACGGTAACTAATAGCAGAGATTCTGATAAGAATATTTAAATTTTCAAATTACCTTTTTCTAAAGTTGTATTTCACCAAGTTTCATCAATGTGCACACTGAAAAGCTGACTTGCTGTGTTTCTTTTTATAAAAAATCATGTGTTACAATTGAGAAAAGAAGGTATAGCATGGAACATTCTCCAAGTAAAGTGCAAAAAACTTTTCTTCACAGTTCCAATTAATGTCTTATGTTTTGTTCAGACTCACTAAATGATGTATTTCAGGGTACATCACATGGGAATATAAGAAGACTATTCAGAGCAGGAGCTGCAGAGCAAGATGAACGGCATGGGAAGGTAAGGCCGGGAACCAAGGACACAGCTTTTGTGTCACTCAGCCACCTGTGGCAGAGGTCAGGATTTCAGCAGGGATTTCTGCAGACGTTCCTTGAACACCCCCAGAGTGGGTGACTCCACCACCTCCCTGGGCAGTCCATTCCAGTGCCTGGCACGGACATTCCTGAGAAGTAATATTTCCTAATGTCCAGCCTGAACCTCCCCTGCTGCAGCTTGAAAACATTCCCTCTAGTTCTATCAATAATGACACGAGAGAAGAGACCGACCTCCAGCTCAATGCAACCTCCCTTCAGGAAGTTACAGAGAGCAATGAGGTCTCCCCTGAGCCACCTCTTCTCCAGGCTGGACATTCCCATCTCCTGCAGCCTCTCCTCATATGGCCCCATTGTGCTCCAGACCCCTCACCAGCTTTGTTGCCCTTCTTTGAACACGTTCCAATGCCTCAGTGTCTTTTTTGCAGTGAGGGGCCACAAACTGGAAACAGAATTCGAGTTGTGGCCTCACCAGTGCTGAGTACAGGGGGACAGTCACCTCTCTGCTCCTGCTGGCGTCACTGTTTCTGATGCAAAATGTATGTAAGTGTCACATGTGTGACATCCTTTTTGATGGAGTTCTGTGACTGGAGTTCAATGGATTTGAGAGCTGACTTGAAGCCTGTGGGCATCATCCAGGAGTTGGGGTGAGAGGATGAGGCGTAGGAACAGGAACCTCTTTGGTCGTTATTAACTCCCAACTTTTTGGTCAGGAATCTCTGTGTGTTTCTTTATCATGTAAAGAACAGAGTCATTGTGCAGCTTGTGAATGAATTGACTCACGCCTGCTGATTGGTGCTGTTCTCTACAGGGAGCTGCAATGGAAATGGACACTTGTGGTCCGCTGTCCAGCCCCCTCCCGTGTTGGATTTTCTGGGCTTTGAGACACGTCTTCCAGATGCACTTTGTGTTATTTCTGATGTGTTGACCTGTTAAGCTGCAGCCCCAAATGAGGATTCAAGTACTACCATTGGGACTGTAGTATTTCTTGCTAAACAGAATTCGTGTGCACCCTTGTCTTTCGTCTGCACAAAGGATCTTGTAATCATCTCTGTCTGTGTTTCTTTTAGACCCAGAGATGGAGCAGAGTGGAACACAGACTTGGGTGGATCTTCATTCAGGAGCAGGGACACGTCATGCTCATCTGAGGTGTCTGGCTGACAACAAGAGCAGTGAGGTAAGTTTCATAGGGTCGCGTGCCCATTTTATTTTATTTTTAATTCATGATGCATAGAGGCGTTCCCCAGACAAAGTGAGCATTTCTCAACTGGACTTTCTAGAAATGAGCTAGGCAGTGAAAATGGGCTTGAAGCATTCCTAAGAGCCCCGCAAGAGAATGCTGAGAGTTAATCTGGCACCCTCGTTTGGAAACGTCCGTTGTCTGTCAGCTCTTCAGCTGTGCCCTAACACCTCCCATTGCGCTGCCACACCAGGATAGAATTCCAAGCCCACACTGAGTCCTGGAATGTTGTGGTGCCGTGTTGGAATCAGACGTGACCACGTGGTCTTGGCTCCCCGCCTTGTGGGGGGTCATGGTGGACCAGGCTGTTGGCCGTTGGAGATGTCATAAGCGGCTGGAATGAGGGGAGGAGCGGTGCGTTCTGTGTTCCTTTGTGTGTGAGCTAGTGGTCGGAGTGGTTGGTTGCGTTGTGGTTCTTGTGCCTTTAGTGCCGTTAGTGCTGTTAGTTAGTGTTGTTAGTTAGTGTTGTTAGTTAGTGTTGTTAGTTAGTGTTGTTAGTTAGTGTTGTTAGTTAGTGCCGTTAGTTAGTGTTGTTAGTTAGTGTTGTTAGTTAGTGTTGTTAGTTAGTGTTGTTAGTTAGTGTTGTTAGTTAGTGCCTTTAGTTATTGCATTTAGTGCCTTTTTCTTCTCACTGTCGTGTGCAGCAGCTTGTAGGTAAGTTGAGCTGGCGTGGGATGGATGGGTGGGCAGTGAGGTGTTGAGAACTGCTGGCTGTTTGAGCTCACAGCACCATATTGCTTACTCTTGACCATCAGATGTAATTTTCCCCTGGTACACACGTTCCAAAGGGGGTATCAGTAAAGTTGGCACCTGTCCCGTGCTTCTTCCATTGTCTTTGCTCAGTAGTGGAAGCATTGTAAAGTTGCTGGGTGGACAGGCATCACGTAGCCTGAGACTCAGCATGTCTTGCAGCAAGTGGATGGGACGGTTGTGCTGTGTGTGTTATTCCATGGCTGTCTTAGCCCTGCTCACTGACCTGCTCTTTCTCTCTCCTCTCCTCGCCCTCCACCCACTGCCTCGGTGCAGCTTTTGCTCTCATTCCATCTGAGCAAAGCGACAAGGAACTGCTGCAGAGAGCTTGAGGTGATCTCACTGCCAGGTACGTGCCATGATGTGTCCCCCCGCATGGTTTTGCCGCATGGTATGTGAATGTAGTTCTGAAGAAGTCTGTCCATACTGTGCTGTGTGAATAGAGAAAACAGAAGTGTGTTTCTGCTCTGTTCCAGCTGTTCACACTTGCTGTGATGGGTGCTGCGTGCAGTGAGATCAGCCGTGAGCCTGAGGTGGCGGCGACGGAGGTACAGTATGAAGCTCTGTCTGGTCTTTGTTCCCTGTGTTGAGCCATTAGAAGGAGCTGCAGATGTACTCTCCTGCAGGAAAGAATGGGCCAAAAAGGGCCTGGCCAGCTGTCTGCGCCAGTGTCATTGCTGATTAGTCTGGGTAGAGAGAGATGCATCTTTGCATGGCCTAGCAATGCACGCCAGAAAGGGAAATAACTGTGATGAGATGTGCAGCTCCTTCTGAAGTGCTCCTGATAAGGACGGAGCACATTTGCTGCAGCTTTCTTTGCAGATGTGCTCCTCACCTTGAAATCTTCCTGGTTTGTCCTCAGCTCCTGACCACGGCCTGTTCTCTGTTTTGCAGGCTGATAACATGCGGAAGCCGCAGCTGGTGCGTGCTGTGTCATCTTTAAACGTACCAGCAATTGCGGCAGCCCATGTTATCAAGAGCCACGTCGCCCAGGGGCGGGATGAGCTCTCTCTGGAGGTAAGCAGTTCCAGGCATTCCTTGTTGTTGTGCACAGAGAGTATTATAGGGTGTGAATACCTCGGGAATACTCGCATATTTTTTGTCGTAGAAGGCCGCCGTTGTTTTACCTGTGCTTTCCTTCCAGCTGTGCTGAAGCTGGGATTGATGTTTCAATCTTTTGCAGGTTGGAGACATCGTGTGCGTTGTCGATATGCCACCAAAGGAGATGAGCCCCTTTTGGAGAGGCAAGCGTGGCTTTGAGGTAGGCACACATTTTTGACTAGAGAGCACAGCTTCAGTAGAGTCGGGAATCTCCGGTTGGAGCTGCTCTGCCTGCACAGGATGGCTGCTGGACGCAAACGGTTGCCCTGTGTCGGTGTCAGAGGACCTTCCCTTTGGCTCTGGGCTTGGGCTAATGCCCACCTGTCTTTTTGTTCTTATTACAGGTTGGTTTTTTCCCTGGTGAGTGCGTGGAACTCATCAGGGGAAAACTGCCCGAGTCCATCCTCAATTCCATGCCAAAGCCAGGTGTGTATTTTACATTTGACATCGAGGGTTAGTATAATGGGGTCTGAACGTGGCTTTCAGGGGGTTCGTTAATGCTCAAGTTCAGCAAGCATAGCAAGAGAACTGCATTAAGCTCCTTGGGCACCTCCAGGGATGGGGAAAATCCGTTCTTGCGTGTCCTTGTTGCGAACAAGCTTTCTGTTGTTACGTGCTCTGTTGAATGTGTTGCACTCGGCCTCGTCCAATCGAGCCAGGGCTGAAATGAACTTGTTTTTTTGTTTTGTTTTGCAGAGCCAAAGAAACGGGGCAAGTTCATCTCCTGCCTTCGTTCCGTGTTGAAGGCATGCCCCAGGAGAGCGAAGCAGCCTGAGCCTCCAACATTCTCGGGATCCATGTCCCTGCTTGACATCGTTGAGAGGTACTTAGCCAACAGGACTTGAGGGCTGAGCTGTAGGAATGGAAGCATCCTCTGCTGTTTGAAACAGAGCGCGTTTCTAAGCTGTGTTTCAGCAGAAAGCAGGCATTGCCAGGAACAGGCAACTATTGGCAAGGGTTCGGTGCAGCTCTTCCCTCACCCTGCACCACGACTGACAGCATGCTCTGTTTTCTCTGCAGAATGAGTTCTCCCAGTAAGAGGGCAGAGTCAGCAGCTTGCAGTTGGCGTTCCTGCTTCTGCCTGGGCAAACCATCCCCTGTGGCCAAACGCCAACTGCAGCGCAGTGCCAGGGAGCCCTCTGAAGCTGAAGTCTTGGTCCTGGCAGGTAAGGGTGCAAATCCAGCTTTCAAAACACTGCTTGTCAGCAACACAGGTAGAATTCATGCTTTCAGTGGGCTTGTACATTATTCTGGCGTTCAAGCCTGTGCCTGACATCTTCAGTTTATCCCAGTCTTTCCCAAATGAGTCTCTTGTCAACACAAGAGGTGGAGCTGCACGAGGATCACTTTCAAGACAGTGACTCTGTTGCTAGAAGCCTATTTGCTTCTGCCCACCACTACTACATAGCTAAATGGCAAGAACCTCCTTCATGGTTCATCTTGTGAAACTTCGACACTAACCGCTGTGCATCTATTCCTTCCTAGGTGACCCAAGCCCCTGTATATCTCCAAGACGCCAGGCATGTTACGATGCAGCATCCTGTGCTTCCATCAATGAAGAACTGTTACTAAGCACAGGATGCTACAGTTCAGATGAGAGCCTTCCGTATAACATCAGTTATAAAGAGAAGAATGCCATCATCGTTGAAGCCCTCGTTCATCCCATACCTGCTGAAGCTGCTGACCTGAGCCTGCCAGACTCCACAGGCACCAGCCTGGACCCAGTGCCTTTCGAGGACACCCCAGCCCAAGCACAGCCCGAGTGCCCCGACAGCAGCACCACCATGCAGGCTCACGTCAGCATTACAGAGGAGAAGCCAAACATCTTGGAGGGGGAGGTAGAATCAGGCCAAGAGTCCCAGGCTCCGGGCAACAGCACGACTTCTGAGACAGTCTCGTCAGACAACAGAGAATGAGTCCCATCTTTCCTCCAGACCTCACACCCCCTCCTTTTTCCTATTGAATAAAGGCACGCTCGTGCTCAATCAACGCCTTGACTGAATTCTGAGTTTTCATTCGCAGAGATTGGGATGAGTACAAGAAACGTCAAGGCAGCTCAGCTTGCAACACTCTGGCTGTGGGCTGCGTGCAGGGACACTGTAACCATACAGGGAAAGGCATCCACTGCTTCCTAAAGCTGTAGTCCAGCCCTGCTACTGCTCTGTGGCACAAAGCCCTGAGGGATGTTCCATATTGTTAACCTAAGTGAAGCCAGCTTCATGCACTGTGTTTTGTTGTTGCTGGGTGAGAGGGGGATGCACGTTGGTGAGAAGATGAGCATTGCTGGATCTGCCACGAGTGTCCCTTCTGCCTCTAAGAATATGTCCTAAGTAGGATGTGAACACTGCTGGCACTTCCTCATTGCATGTGCTTGGAGGATCTTCAGTTCTTGCACATTTCAGGATGTCTGTCAGTGACTACGAGGAAATTCTCAAGTACTAGGAATTCCATGAAACAGTTGGAACGGGTAAGTGTCATCTTTGTACAGAAACAGCACGCCTAACAGTCTGTCTCAGCACTCTAGAATTAATCTGAGAATAGATTAACAGCTCTTGTCAGTTCTCTAAGTCAGGTTTCATTTGGATAAACTTGAAATTGGATTTTTGAAACCAGTTGGAAATTGATGGTGCTGATTACCTCTTCCTCTAATTAAAGCATTACACACAGTGTATGCTAGGTACTCTGCTTTACCTGTAATATTATATTAGAGAAGAATTCACACTCAACTGTAAGCATCTGTGTTTTGATTTGTAGGTGGTTTTGCAAAGGTAAAATTTGGGCAGCTTTTTATTACTGGTGAAAGAGTTGCACTAAAAGTCATGGAGAAAATTACTTTAGGGGTAAGTGAAAATGCATTTAGATATGATAATATCTTCTGTTGGAGTTGTGGAGTTCTCAAGAACACGGGGGCAGGTGGGATGGTACATAGGAATGCAGCCTACTGGTCCCATTGCCTTTTGAAAGATGCTGTAGAGCTGGAAAAAGTTTAACGGAGCACCACAAATCTTGTTCCTTGTTGTTCAGAGGGCAGTATTCTCTGGCTTTAAAATGGAAAAAGTTATTACATCATTACATTACATTATTGCTACATTATTCCATTATTACAGCAACTTTACCAAAATACCAATGAAAATGCTGAATGTTTTACTTTTCATTTTTCACAGCTCTGTTTCAGAATTTCTATGGGAGTGATGTCAGTCATTGCTGAGTTGATGTTGAATTGTGTACTGTCCCATATGTGCTTGTTCTGTTCCACAGCAGTCAGATGTGGTACCTGGTATATCACAGTAGTTAGCGATTTCATCGCTTGCTTTTATGGTCTCTTAAGGATGACTTGCCTCATGCTAAAACAGAAATTGATGCCATGAAGAACTGAAGTCATCAACGTGTTTGCCCATTGTATCATGTAAGAGAGTCATCAAAGAAATATTTATAGTCTTAGAGGTAAGAAATAGTTTCTGCTTTCTGTGCTGTCTTTCTTACTTATCTTTCTCTGATACTCTCTAAATGCATTTTCAGATAACCTTATCTTACAGGGAAGCTGTTTGATTGCATTGTTTCTAAGGACCGCCTTTCAGAAGAGGAAGCTCCAGTCTTTTTTTGACAGACTGTTTCAGCAATTGCTGATGTTCACAGTCAGGGTTATGCCCAGAGACCTCAAACCAGTGAGCATGAACTGCAGTCAGTCTTCCATAAATAATAATGAATCTGTTTTTATTTTTCTTTTGGGGGAGAAAGCTACAGTTCTCCACTCCATTCCAGTGGATTGCAGGAGAGAACTGAAGTGGGGAGAAGTAACACAAAGTAGAACTCATGGGTTGAGATAGAATTTGGTACTGAGATAGAGAAAAGGATAATAGTTATGATGAATGCAAAAGCAATTGCTCGCCACCTACCAATCAGTGCCCAGTTAGCCTCCTAGTAGTGGAAGAGATTTACATAATGTACTACCCCTTCAAAACTCCTTCCACAATATGTCATATAGTATGGAATATCCTTTGGCCAGTTTAAGTCAGCTGTCCTAGTTCTGTTCCTTCTCACTTCCTTGGGCTCTCAGCTGAGATTGACTGTGGCTCTGTACAACGCTGCCTGGCAGCAGCTGTAAGCATCACTGCGCTATCTCCATTGTTTCTCTAGAATGAAAACGTTGTATTGTATCAGACACTGAAGAAGATAATTCAGTCCCAGCTGAAGCTCAGACATCCTTCATTATCTTGTGCTTAGGATTCTTTCCCTACAGGAAATGTTAGATAATTATTGCTATTTGGTACTGTGTTGTGTAGCTGAGCTGGATTTTGTTATCCTTGAAGAAGTATCTTCCTCTGAAAGGGGAGTAAAACATGATGCTCCTAATGAGCGGAGCAGAGACACAGATCTGATCTGAGTGTTGGTTTCACATTTTTGTGATGCTCTTTGCTGCAGTTTGTATCTAGAGAGAAGCCCTTGTGGTGTCAGTCTGTTGTGTAACCTGCTCTAGTTTTGTGCCTCAAGGAAGAGTGATCCTTTAAACAAATGGTGGCTGTACAGAGGGAATGGGGTGAGATGCATTCCTCTGGCCCCATCCAATGGATTTTCTGTCACTGAAGACTTGAAGCACAGGTTAGGTACTGGAAGGCTTGAATATTTCCTCACCAATAGGTTAGAGCTTGGCATTTTGTAAGCTGCTGGTATCTCTCAGTAAAGCAAATCATTACAGCACGAGCATTTTCCTAGGCATCTTATGAAATCCCTCTATCTAAGGCTACTGGATGGCACTCTATACAAACATCTTTCTCCCCAGCTTCTCTTCTCTGAGTGGGAGCTTCAGCCCCCTGCACAGGCTGGAGGTCATCCACAGAACTTGCTTCAGGTTGTTATCCTTCCTGGCCAAAAACCAGATACAGTATTGTAGATGTGGTGCAATGAGTGTTGAAGCAGGAATGACTTGTCCTGGTCTGGTTGTGCTGCTTTTTAATGCAGCTGATGATCTTGTTGTACTTCTTTTCTGTCAGAGCACACTGCTGGCTTGCATTCAGCCTGTGGTCTCTCACCACTTGTCCTCCTAGTCCCCAGGTCCTTTCCAACAGATACAAGCTAGTATTTCCCACCTGGGATATTGGAAGATGGGAACTTGCCAGCAGTCAGTGAAGATCTCTGAGACAGCGAGAGCGAGCGAGCTTTGAGTAGACTGGGAACCACTGTCCACAGCAGGAAAGAAGAGAAAATATGTTTCCTTGGGCACTTGGGTGGAAATCATTCCTGACTGCTTTCTCATCCACCAGGAAAATCTGCTGATTGACAATTTGAAGCTGATAGACTTTGGACTCTGTGCAAAGCCAAAGGTAAGAGGATGTGTTAAATCAAATACAATGTGCCCCCAAGTAATGCATGTTTGAGCACCGTATGCAACAGGGGCTTGTCCAAACAAACACCCTAAAATCAAGCTGTTTCTGTGGCTGACATGTCATTGCATCTTGTTTGGAATGGCCTGAACTGTGTGAGAGTGGTTAACAGATTGCTCAGAAGCACAGGTAGATAATTTTCTCTAGCTAGGCTCCCTGTATTCATAGTCTAAGCTGTAGATAATCTTGTAGGTATATCACCTGTCTTATGCAAGGGTCTGCAATAGGAGCATGAGGTTGGTGTGCCTAAGGGACCTTCTAAGGAACTGTATGTAGGATGAGATTGTGGATAGAATTAAATGACTTTTGCAGGTGATGTACGGATCCTGTGATTGCATATGCTTGAACTGAATTGTTTCTTGATCTTAAAACTGATTTCCAGAAGCCTTTATTAACATGTAAGATGGGTGCTGGTAAGAAAGAATGGGAAGACTACCTTACTGATTCCAAGAGAATTACTTATCCTCAAATGATTTTTCCAGGCCAAAGTTAGAGCCTCACACAGGTAATCGAGACCAACAGGCTGTTGTTGCACAATCAACAGGCACAATCTAGATGATCAGCTGAGGAAGATAAAGCATCATGCCAAGGGTACTAGATAAGTGAGCAGCTTGAGATCTGCACATTTATGTGATGCTATTGGTCTTAGACAATATTTGCTTAGTGAGATCACATTGAATGAAAGCAAAATAGAAGATGAATGAAAATATACACAAGAGAAGAAGCCTCTGAGGATTCTGAAGTGTTATGACCAGAAGACATAAACTCTGTTAAAGCAAACGTTTCTCTCTCTTCTTTGTGTTCTTCCAGGGAGGCCTTGATTACCGCCTGAACACATGCTGTGGAAGCCCAGCTTATGCAGCACCAGAGCTAATCCAGGGCAAAGCGTCTATTGGCTCAGAGGGATGTAGAGCGGTGTTTGTTTTCCCCTCTTTCCCTTCCCTCTCCACAGAGCATTGAAAGGCAGTGGAGCTCAGGTAGGCTCTCTTGGTTTCCCTTCTGAATTCTGCTAGGTTGCATTGCTTGGTAGCTCTCAGAAGCTGTCAGTGGCCACAGACTAGAAAAGTGCAATTGGTCTCAGTTCACACAGCTGGCTGGTTTGTCTCTGGCTAATCCTGAACTGCCTCAAGCGACTGCTTTGGGGCTCTACAGAACAGCAGCTTCAGAGATCTCTTTCTATGACTAAGTTTTTGAAAGAGCAATTTGCTCTGTTAATTATCCATCATTTTTGTGCAGTCTGTTTTGTCAGACTTGTCTTTAGCTTCCAAGTTGTATGTGAAGACTTGTTTGCACTGTAATGCACAATGTACTAAAAATTGAGAGATGAAAATGTGAAGAGTTTTTCCAGCTTTGATTTCATGTCTGGAATTTTGGAACCCACTACTTGCAGTTGTTAATCTGTCCAAACTGGTCTGGTTTGGAATGCCCTCATCTTTTTTGAATCGCTCTGCTGTTAAAGGCGGAGCAATTCCTACAAGTGCCATGGCCCCACTGTTGTTCTAATTCTTGTTTCTTTGTTTTCCACACACTGCTTTTCAAGCCTCATTTTTCATTACAGTCGATGTGAGAATTGCACTATGAGGTGTTTAAACCTTGTTGTGCCTCTACATAAAGAGAACAGCAGCAAAGCCTGACAGGTGACTGTGCTGACAGCTTTCGTAGCCAGTAACACGTAACTGTGCTAAATCCCTTGTGACAGATTTGATTTCATTTTTGCCAGTGAAATCCTTGTAAAAGAAACTGCAGCAGTGTGATGAGCTAAGGTGAAGATGCTGGTTTTAGTAGTGCTCTAAGCTGAGTGGAATGGCAATTGAATTAGGGTTATATGCTTTCTCTGGGACAATAACATTGTTGAGATGTTGGGTTGGGTCCAGAGGAGGGCCACTGTGATGATCAGAGGGCTGGAGCATCTCTCCTATAAGGAAAGGTGGAGGGATCTGGGCTTGTTTAGCCTGGAGAAGAGCAGGCTGCGGGGAGACCTCATTTTGGCCTTTCAGTACTTGAAGGGAGCATATAAACAGGAGGGGGAATGGCTGTGTATGAGGGTGGATAGTGATAGGACAAGGGGGAATGGTTTTAAACTGAGACCGCAGAGGTTTAGGTTGGATCTTAGGAGGAAGTTGTCCACCCAGAGGGTGGTGACGCACTGGAACAGGTTGCCGAAAGAGGCTGTGGATGCCCCATCCCTGCAGGCATTCAAGGCCAGGCTCTATGTGGCTCTGGGCGGCCAGGTATGATGGTTGGCAACCCTGCACATAGCAGGGGGTTGGAACTGGATGATCTTTGAGATTCTTTTCAACCCAGGCCATTCTATGACTGTACAGTTCCATACTGGAACAAATATAAAATGCTAACTATGTAAAACATGGAGTCAAACCTGTGTGATTTGTCCACACCAGGAGGTGATTAGAAAACAATTTGTAAGCTACAAAGCTGCTTGCATGAAAGGAAAAGAAAATAAAACTACAAGAAAAAGGGAAAACCTTTCTTCCTGAAAATAGGAAGAATAATGGACCTGACATGAAATTTGGGTGAAGCTGCCTGATTTTATGAAGCTATTGCCATTATTTTCTTGGTGCTGTGTTTCCCAAATGAGTGGTTTCTGGCTCTGCTGCAGCACCAGTCTGCATGTGAACATCAGGTCTATTCACCATCTGGGAAGATTAGAACTTCCCTTCTCCCACCAGCACCACTGAATTACAGTTATTCAGTGGTTAAACAAAGGAATCCTGAAAGAAGGGTTTACAGCTGTCATGTTATCTGAAGTGCTTGGGGCATTCTGATGCTATTAAGCTCTATGTATTAACACGTTCAGAAAGAAAAGGTAGGCATCTGATTGTTGTGACAGTTTCTAAGTGATTTGGAAAGCTGTACCACCCAACCACTCCTTCTATTTGATGGAGGTGACAAAGCTCAGTTTAATTTCTGACTGCTGTTTAAATTCTGAAGCTGGAGCTGGTTCCTGGAGCAGAAGAAGCTCGGAAGCTGTCCCTCCTACAAGCAGGCACCTCTGAGCAAAATATGACATCTCAATTTCTGATGGTAAGGTCAGGAGATCTGATTCCAGCATCTAGCTTTCGGCTTCATGCTATGTTAGTGGGACCTTTGGCACCTAGCACTGACCAACAGCAACTGACAGGCTGGTAACAGTGCACCCCAAAACAGTTATGCGTCTATTTATGTAATGAGGGAAAACTGTATCGCATTGAGATTTCCTATTTTTACTCTTTGCAGATCTAACTAGCTGCTGGAAGAATGCTGTACGCCATGTTCACACCATCTTCAATGAGTTGGATGAGTCTGTTGTTGGCATTTTAATACCATTGACCAGGCAGGCAATATGTATGGAGTATTTGGCTCTCTCTACAGTCATGAATATTTGAGTATCTTCAACATGTGGCACATTGCTTCCATTTCAGGCTGCCCAGAGAAGCTGTGGATGCCTGTCCTTGGTGTTGAAGGCGAGGTTGGATGGGTGATGGGCAGCCTGAGCTGGTTAGTGGGCAGCCAGCCCATGGCAGGGTGTTTAGAACTGGATGATCTTGAAGGTTTCTTCCAACCCAAGCCCTCCCATGATCCTATGATTCTGTGATTTCATTCAGGTTTATTAAGATGAGATGAGTTCTCCTAAATGTGCTGTTCTCCATATGCTTATAATTGGAGTCTAGATGGGTGACTTAAACCAGACACCAGACTTTCTGGTGGCCAAAATGAAATGAAATCAATCCTTTACTGTGTCAGTAGTCTGTAACTAGAGCCCATCAGGTAATTCCCAGCCTCCTGCCTGTATCAGTGGCTGCACACAGTGAAAAAGTCTGATGGGATTTTAACCTGTAAAATGTTCCAAAGCAACCAGAGGGTGAATATATTCACTATGCAAATACCTGCAGGAATAAGCTTGTCATGTATGTCCTCAGGTAGCACAGTAGTTAATGGTGGGACTCAGTAGGTCATGCTGCAAGTTGTGTCTGCTGATCTTGAAGGTCTTTTCCAGCCTAAATGACCTTATGCTAATATTTCTGTATTTATTTCTGTTCAGCTCCCAGAAAACCTCCCACCCAGCCCCCAGCTGACCCCGTGGTGAAAAATAAAACAGAAACCTCAGTGACGCTGGCATGGTCCCCTCCGAAGATGCACCGCCCCATTCCAATCGATGGCTACATTGTGGAAGGCAATAAACTAACTGGCTTCACCTGGGTGAGGTGCCACGAGTCTCATGTCCCCGTCCCAGAGTTCACGGTGAGCAATCTGTCTGAAGAGGCTGATGATCAGTTCCGAGTGTCTGCAGTCAATGCGCATGGACAGAGCCCGTCTCTGGAATTCCCAGGGAGCGTGCACCTTGGTAAGCACAAAAACCCCAATGGAAATTGGGTCAGTGTGTGCTGAGCAGATGTGTTGGTTCCCTAAAGATGTTTCCTTTGACTTGAAGGATAGTAGTGCATTAACACACCAAAGGCTTTCCCTTATTCCTAGTTCTCCTATCTCCTATCAACCTCCAGCTACCACTAAAGTGATACAAGTTCTGTTTCTGTGACAGAGACATGAATATCCTTATCTTTTGATATCTCACATGTGCAAGAGGCAGAACTTTCTGTAACAGATCTTAAGCACAGAAGTGCTTCTTCCAGCACTCATGCAAAGGGAGAAGTAGAAATGTCCCTATGATTTAATCTTCCATCTCTAAATGAGATACCAGACTTGCATCTAAAGAGCATTAAGACATCCATGTTGTTCTTCCTCAGACCCAGTCCTGGCTGTGAAATCCCCCCTAACAACTGGTGAAGCTGTACCTGGAGGGGATGCCATGTTTACTATTGACCTTACAACAACGTGTTGCGGCACTTGGTACCTCAGTGGTAAAGTCTTACAGGAAAGCGAGACCTGCATCATCAAGAGAACCCAAACTACTCACAGCCTAATCATAAAGAACGTCACCAAGAACGATGATGGAGCAGAAGTGAAATTTGTTGCCAAAAATGTTGATGTCAGCAGCAAGATGAGAGTGAGAGGTATTTGCTTTGATCCTTCTCCTTTTCTCTTCCAGTCAAGGCATAGTTGCTGTGATCTGATGATTAGAACTGGGGCTGCAGGCATTCACTGACTGTACCAAATACCTGAAATTGCATCCCATGGACTGACCTGAGTCCTGGTAATGACCTAAACATGATAGCACTGAGTGTAGGGTAAGCCAGTCTACCCAGCTGCTTGGTATCTGAACCAGATTGCTTCATGCCAGCTGATGAATGTCTGCAGTTCACAGCTATTGGCCGGAGCATTCAGTCACCAGGTTTACCACTGCATCACCATAGAGCAGTACTTTCAGCTCCAGGTTCAGACAGCCTTTCTGATTGCACTGGAATAGTTTAGAAGTAGGGGAGCAATCATTCCAATAATATCAATCAGCTTTGCATGACCAAATATAACAAATAAACATTCGTGATGGGAGGACCTGTTTGTCATTCGGTGGAAACCTCTGCAGAAGCATGTTTAGAGCATTCTTAATCAGTAGAAGGAGATGTTTGGTTGATTTTTACTTAGTAAATCAGGCAAGAAGACCAAATGAAATATCTTGAATTGCTCAGCACTGACATGTAGAAGAGACCTGTGAAGAGTCACAGGGATGTTTACTTAGCTGTCATTCCATGGTGGGCTTTTTCTTACACAGATGTAGAGAGAAACTGAACTTTCCCACACAGGTCTCTGTTTTGCTGCAGGGTGTAGGTCTGATCTCTGAGATCCACACGCTGGGCCTTGATTGCAATAAATGAGAGCCCTTTGTTTGCTCCAGTGGAAGACTTTCCATTTCTGCAGTACCCTCTGCAGATGACACAAATGCAAATGCACCTTCTTCCCAGCAACAATTGACTTTTTTTTTCACACTGAGTGTGCATGAGGCTCTTCATCATATTCTGCTGGCTTGTCACCCTTGTTGATCCATGGGGAAACAACAAAGCCCTAGAGTAGTGTATGCAGTTTGGCATTGGAGAGCTTACTTAATTGCTTCTTCTCAAAGAACAAACTCCAGAGAGGCATGGAGACAGCTCCAAACAGAATTGAATAATGGGTATAAATTTAAGGAGAGCAGAACACCCTGCCAAGGCTTGTCAGCTAGTCTTAATTTTGCTTTTCTTCTCTTTCTTTGTCACGATAGCATAATATTTCATACTGGCAGTTCTGCCCACAGAATTAACTGGCACAGGCTGCCCGGGGAGGTGGTGGGATCCCTGGAGGTGTTCAGGACCAGTTCTTGGGACCAGTGCTTTTTTACATGGTTATCAGTGACGCCAATGATGCAATGGAGTGCACCCTCTGCTGTTTGCTGAGTGGTGCGGCTGATGCAGTGGAAGGAAGGGATGCCATTCAGAGGGAGCTCAACTGAGAGGTTGGCCTAGGTGAATCTAAAGAGGTGGAACACAGCAAAGTGCAAGTTTTGCACTTGGGCTGGAGGAATCCCAGGCATTTCTACAGCCTGGGAGGAGCAGTCCTTAAGAGAAGCCCCGCAGAGAAGGACCTGGGGGTCCTGGTGGATGAAAAACAGAACGTGAGCCATCAGCGTGCTCTTGCAGCTCAGAGAGCAAATGGTCCCCTGGGCTCCATCAGAAGAGGGGATGGCCAGCAGAGACAGGGAGGTGAGTGATCTTCATGATCCTTGAGGTCCCTTCCAACACGGGCCATTCTATGATTCTGTGATTACACTTGCTGTCAGAAATAACGGCAGCTGTACAGAAGCTGGATATATTGTGGGACAGTTCTTGTAACCAGCTGATTTTAAGACTCTGCCAGAGTTGAGAGTCTAAATTGCATGTCAGAAGAAAACTGGGAAAGTGGTTATTGCTCATTCTTTTTCATTTGCTGATTCTTTCTTTAGGGTTCCTTTTCCAAAGGAGATTCTGGTGATGGAAGCAGTTGAAGAAAGAACCAAAGCAGCTCTTGCCAAGAGTGCTTGAAGTCCCTCTGGAGAGAAGCAAAGAACTTGGGCTTCCTCTGGGATGCTCCCCACCATGTCTCAGGAAGGAGACAACTTCTGTTCCACTTTCTGCTCTGTGTGTGGAAAGGTACGTCTGGGTTTCTTCTGCTTGTTTTTTCTTTCTTTTTCTGGCTTTGAAGGAGAAGGGGTGGAGCAAGGGGAGACCCACTGGTCATTTGTCACCTCAAGAACAGGATGGATTCTGCATTGACTGTGAAAAACCTGGGCTAGTAGCATGGGCATGTTTCAGGCTGGACTCTTCCTTTTGCTGCTTGGTTTCCTTTTGGCTACAGGGAGACAGCTGTCTAAAGGTGTGTTTTCAAACCCACTCTCCAAAACCATGTTTCACTGTTGCAGGTGGTTCAGTGTGCTCTTGCAGTGCAGATGCTGTAGTTTGCTGTAGAATCTGACTGGTTTCTGTTCCTAGGGGAGGACTGGGAGGAGGTAGTGAGAAGAGAATTCAATGCCTGAGGTGTATCTTAGTGGGAAATGTTGGCATGAGGTGCTGAAAGTCTTGAGCTGTCAAAGGCCAGTGAGGCTCAGACTCCTTAACCTGCTGGAGCAGGGTGGAAGCAAGGAGTGGGCACTGCCGTCCCACCAGCTGCACTTGGTTCTGGTCTGCCAGGTCTGTGCTGGCCTGGATTTCTTCTGAGAAGTTTGTTGGAGCTGCTTGGAGTAGTGAAGGGTGGGGAAGAAGTGCTGCTCAAGAGCTAAGGCTCCGCTTGATCATTTTGGATGGATTTAACCATGATATCTGAAGACATAGTTTTCATCAGAATGATCCCAGCATTGTGCAAGTGTCTCAGCTGAAGCCCCTGAGCAGATGTGTGAGAGCACCCTCCTACTCCAGCTGAGCCATAGGAAAGCTGACTGTGCCCAGTAATTACAGCTTCTGCAGATTGAATGTGCTTCCAAGTGTTTTCCTTAGTGATCAATCATGTCCCAGCACTGTGATATTCCATCTCTGGCTCAATCTGGAGCATCTCTGCAAACCTTGGGTGCTGGAGGGCACATGGTGAGTGCGTGGACAGGGTGGCACAAACGTGTGCGTGTGCTGAGGAGTTGGGTTGCACACAGGTGCACACAAAGGGGTGTTTGTGGAAGGTGTAGGCACGTACGTGTTCCCAGGGGTGGTTTGCACACGTCTGTGAATGCAAAGGAGGGCACATGATGCGGTGCGTGCATGGGGGTGTGCAAAGCAGGCAGGGTGGCACACGGGTGTGCATGTGCACGTGGATAGGGAAAGGCGGGGGATACAGGTTGACCTGTGCTGAGGTGAGTGGGGGCTCACGGTGTTGCTCAGTGGTAGATTCGTTCACACTGAGTGCTAACAGGAAACTCGCACACCCTTTTTGTTTCAGCTGTGCCAGCGCTGTGATCCCTTGCTGCTGGGATGGGGTGTTGGAAGGACGGTGTGCGTGCTGAGCTCCCATCTCTTGCAGGAATCAAGTGTAGAGCAAAAGGGATGTTTGGGCCAGGTGACTGTAAGAAGGCAGGCTGCTTTGGATGGTGGCAGCTGATGGAAACAGGTGCTCTGGGAACCATTCAGCTTTTAACAGAAGTCAGGGGTCATGCAGCAAGAGCAACTAAATTTTCAAATGGCTTCAGATGTGCACACCAAGTACGTCTGCCCTGCCGTGCCATCTCTGCATCTCTTTGATGAAAGCATTTTCATGACCACGTGTTGGGCCTGTTTGCTTGTAGAAGGAGGGATGTTAGGTGCAGTTCTCACTGAGAACTTCTGCTAGGATTTCTGTGTAATTTGAATCATGAGTGTTAGCACAGTGAGTTGAAGGAGGGCCCCGGAAGCAAATTTGGTGCTGTTGAAGCTCTGTGCAATGAGCAGGTGGGAGGTAACACGTGCTGGCAGGTGTGGAAACAACTTTGGGATTGAGGTGTGGAGGAAAGGGAAGGGAAGGGAAGGGAAGGGAAGGGAAGGGAAGGGAAGGGAAGGGAAGGGAAGGGAAGGGAAGGGAAGGGAAGGGAAGGGAAGGGAAGGGAAGGGAAGGGAAGGGAAGGGAAGGGAAGGGAAGGGAAGGGAAGGAAAAGGAAAAGGAAAAGGAAAAGGAAAAGGAAAAGGAAAAGGAAAAGGAAAAGGAAAAGGAAAGGACAAAGCGGATGGCAAAGAGCTTCCTGGGGAGGCTTGGTGCTTGCTTGGGGTTGGATCTGATCAACTTCTTGTTTGCTGGTGTCCATCTGGTGTTTGTGGAGTAGTTTTCATCCCAGGGTCTGTATGGTAGGATTGGGGCTTGAGCCAGGCCAGGGCAAATCCAGTGTGCTTTGCTCTCGTTCTTAGTGCTTGTTTTTGCTCAGGAGGGCAGGTGGAATCCTCACGGAGCAAGGCCTGCAAATGGGGTTTATGGAGGAAGGTCCTGCAGGCCTTGTGTGAGACCCATGGAGCTGCAGCGAGGCTGCATCTTTGTAAAACAAGGGAAATGCACAGAGATCTGAAGGTGGGTTTTTATGCTGGAGGGGATGTGCATGCTCGATTACATGTGTGTTGTCCGCCTACTGTAGGTGGGTTGGCTTGGAAAGGTGGTACCGTGTTTCTGTTGTCGGGAGAAGCGGATATCAACTCTTCTCTCTATTGAAAGATTTAACAAAAGAGCCTCTCCGTGCTTCTTAGCGTATGAATCACAGAATCATTTCCCAGGATTGGGAAAGACCTAAAAGATCATCTAGTCCAACCGTTCTCCTATTACCACTAGCTCCCACTAATACACGTACCTCAACACAACATCCAGTCATTCCTTGAACACCCCCAGGGTGGGTGACTCCACCACCTCCCTGGGCAGTCCATTCCAGTGCCTGGCCACCCTTTCTGAGAAGTAATATTTCCTAATGTCCAGCCTGAACCTCTCCTGCTGCAGCTTAAAACCATTCCCTCTAGTTCTATCAATAATGACACGAGAGAAGAGGCCGACCCCCAGCTCACTGCAACCTCCCTTCAGGAAGTTATAGAGAGCAATGAGGTCTCCCCTGAGCCATCTCTTCTCCAGGCTGGACATTCCCAGCTCCTGCAGCATCTCCTCATATGGCCCCATTGTGCTCCAGACCCCTCACCAGCTTTGTTGCCCTTCTTTGAACACGTTCCAATGCCTCAGTGTCTTTTTTGCAGTGAGGGGCCACAAACTGGACACAGAACTCGAGTTGTGGCCTCACCAGTGCTGAGTACAGGGGGACAGTCACCTCTCTGCTCCTGCTGGCGTCACTGTTTCTGATGCAAAATGTATGTAAGTGTCACATGTGTGACATCCTTTTTGATGGAGTTCTGTGACTGGAGTTCAATGGATTTGAGAGCTGACTTGAAGCCTGTGGGCATCACCCAGGAGTTGGGGTGAGAGGATGAGGCGCAGGAACAGGAACCTCTTTGGTCGTTATTAACTCCCAATTTTTTGGTCAGGAATCTCTGTGTGTTTCTTTATCATGTAAAGAACAGAGTCATTGTGCAGCTTGTGAATGAATTGATTCACGCCTACTGATTGGTGCTGTTCTCTACAGGGAGCTGCAATGGAAATGGACACTTGTGGTCCACTGTCCAGCCCCCTCCCGTGTTGGATTTTCTGGGCTTTGAGACACGTCTTCCAGATGCACTTTGTTTTATTTCTGATGTGTTGACCTGTTGAGCTCCAGCCCCAAATGAGGATACAAGTACTACCACCACAGTCCATTGGGACTGTAGTATTTCTTGCTAAACAAAATTCGTGTGCACCCTTGTCTTTCGTCTGCACAAAGGATCTTGTAATCATCTCTGTCTGTGTTTCTTTTAGAGCCAGAGATGGAGCAGAGAGGAACACAGACTTGGGTGGATCTTCATTCAGGAGCAGGGACACGTCATGCTCATCTGAGGTGTCTGGCTGACAGCAAGAGCAGAGAGGTAAGTTTCATAGGGTCGCGTGCCCATTTTATTTTATTTTTAATTCATGATGCATAGAGGCGTTCCCCAGACAAAGTGAGCATTTCTCAACTGGACTTTCTAGAAATGAGCTAGGCAGTGAAAATGGGTTTGAAGCATTCCTAAGAGCCCCGCAAGAGAATGCTGAGAGTTAATCTGGCACCCTCCTTTGGAAACGTCCGTTGTCTGTCAGCTCTTCAGCTGTGCCCTAACACCTCCCATTGCGCTGCCACACCAGGATAGAATTCCAAGCCCACACTGAGTCCTGGAATGTTGTGGTGCCGTGTTGGAATCAGATGTGACCACGTGGTCTTGGCTCCCCGCCTTGTGGGGGGTCATGGTGGACCAGGCTGTTGGCCGTTGGTGATGTCATAAGCGTCTGGAATGAGGGGAGGAGCGGTGCGTTCTGTGTTCCTTTGTGGGTGAGCTAGTTTTTACCCAGACGCTTGCCGAGTGCTCCAAGTTGCTCTGAAGCTTCTGGCACGCTTAATCACCATCACTTTCTTCCCCTCTCCTGCTGCCTGGTCTCTCTTCGTCATCGGTATCCAGCAGGAGATCACGAAGCCCTGGAGGCACGGTGGTATCCAGCTCATCATCTGAAACTTCTTCCACCAGATTGGAAGGAACCAGTCCTCTTGTGCCGTCTGTCAGCTCTCCCAGAAACCAGCCATCCTCATCCATGTCTCCACAGATGTAAACGTATTGTCCAGCTGTCAGTGGAAGCACGTTTTCTGGGTCCTCATTCAGGCCCTCAAAAGCATTGTAGCTGTGACGAGCTATGAATCTTCGTATTGGTGGTGATGGTCTGCGACAATGCATGATGCAGACTGCCGCTGTCCAAACGTTCGGCTCCCCCAGCTTTTCCTGGGGGTTGGAGCATTCCCGTTTGGGATTTCCGTGCGGCCTCAGCTTTGTCCCCATCTCCTGGAGCTGTGTGCAGTTTTCCTCCAGACGCTTGCCGAGTGCTCCAAGTTTGATGTCAGCCTGCTGGACACTCTGCAGCTTCTGGCACGCTTCATCACCATCACTTTCTGCCCCACTCCTGCTGCCTGGTCTCTCTTCGTCATCGGTATCCAGCAGGAGATCACGAAGCCCTGGAGGCACGGTGGTATCCACGCCATCATCCGAAACTTCGCATATATATATATCATTTATATTATTTTATATAGTACATAATATATAGTATTATGTATATAGTATACTTATACATAAAGTATATGTATATATATATGCAGACTGCCACTGTCCAAACGTTCGGCTCCCCCAGCTTTTCCTGGGGGTTGGAGCATTCCCGTTTGGGATTTCCTTGTGGCCTCAGCTTTGTCCCCATCTCCTGGAGCTGTGTGAAGTTTTTACCCAGACGCTTGCCGAGTGCTCCAAGTTGCTCTGAAGCTTCTGGCACGCTTCATCACCATCACTTTCTGCCCCTCTCCTGCTGCCTGGTCTCTCTTCGTCATCGGTATCAAACAGGAGATCACGAAGCCCTGGAGGCACGGTGGTATCCAGCTCATCATCTGAAACTTCTTCCACCAGATTGGAAGGAACCAGTCCTCTTGTGCCGTCTGTCAGCTCTCCCAGAAACCAGCCATCCTCATCCATGTCTCCACAGATGTAAACGTATTGTCCAGCTGTCAGTGGAAGCTCGTTTTCTGGGTCCTCATTCGGGCCCTCAAAAGGATTGTAGCTGTGACGAGCTATGAATCTTCGTATTGGTGGTGATGGTCTGCGACAATGCATAATCAGACTGCCGCTGTCCAAACGTTCGGCTCCCCCAGCTTTTCCTGTGGGTTGGAGCATTCCCGTTTGGGATTTCCGTGCGGCCTCAGCTTTGTCCCCATCTCCTGGAGCTTTGTGCAGTTTTCCTCCAGACGCTTGCCGAGTGCTCCAAGTTTGATGTCAGCCTGCTGGACACTCTGCAGCTTCTGGCACGCTTCATCACCATCACTTTCTGCCCCTCTCCTGCTGCCTGGTCTCTCTTCGTCATCGGTATCCAGCAGGAGATCACGAAGCCCTGGAGGCACGGTGGTATCCAGCTCATCATCTGAAACTTCTTCCACCAGATTGGAAGGAACCAGTCCTCTTGTGCCGTCTGTCAGCTCTCCCAGAAACCAGCCATCCTCATCCATGTCTCCACAGATTTAAACGTATTGTCCAGCTGTCAGTGGAAGCTCGTTTTCTGGGTCCTCATTCGGGCCCTCAAAAGGATTGTAGCTGTGACGAGCTATGAATCTTCGTATTGGTGGTGATGGTCTGCGACAATGCATGATGCAGACTGCCGCTGTCCAAACGTTCGGCTCCCCCAGCTTTTCCTGGGGGTTGGAGCATTCCCGTTTGGGATTTCCGTGCGGCCTCAGCTTTGTCCCCATCTCCTGGAGCTGTGTGCAGTTTTCCTCCAGACGCTTGCCGAGTGCTCCAAGTTTGATGTCAGCCTGCTGGACACTCTGCAGCTTCTGGCACGCTTCATCACCATCACTTTCTGCCCCTCTCCTGCTGCCTGGTCTCTCTTCGTCATCGGTATCCAGCAGGAGATCACGAAGCCCTGGAGGCACGGTGGTATCCAGCTCATCATCTGAAACTTCTTCCACCAGATTGGAAGGAACCAGTCCTCTTGTGCCGTCTGTCAGCTCTCCCAGAAACCAGCCATCCTCATCCATGTCTCCACAGATGTAAACATATTGTCCAGCTGTCAGTGGAAGCTCGTTTTCTGGGTCCTCATTCGGGCCCTCAAAAGGATTGTAGCTGTGACGAGCTATGAATCTTCGTATTGGTGGTGATGGTCTGCGACAATGCATGATGCAGACTGCCGCTGTCCAAACGTTCGGCTCCCCCAGCTTTTCCTGGGGGTTGGAGCATTCCCGTTTGGGATTTCCGTGCGGCCTCAGCTTTGTCCCCATCTCCTGGAGCTGTGTGCAGTTTTCCTCCAGACGCTTGCCGAGTGCTCCAAGTTTGATGTCAGCCTGCTGGACACTCTGCAGCTTCTGGCACGCTTCATCACCATCACTTTCTGCCCCTCTCCTGCTGCCTGGTCTCTCTTCGTCATCGGTATCCAGCAGGAGATCACGAAGCCCTGGAGGCACGGTGGTATCCAGCTCATCATCTGAAACTTCTTCCACCAGATTGGAAGGAACCAGTCCTCTTGTGCCGTCTGTCAGCTCTCCCAGAAACCAGCCATCCTCATCCATGTCTCCACAGATGTAAACGTATTGTCCAGCTGTCAGTGGAAGCTCGTTTTCTGGGTCCTCATTCGGGCCCTCAAAAGGATTGTAGCTGTGACGAGCTATGAATCTTCGTATTGGTGGTGATGGTCTGCGACAATGCATGATGCAGACTGCCGCTGTCCAAACGTTCGGCTCCCCCAGCTTTTCCTGGGTGTTGGAGCATTCCCGTTTGGGATTTCCGTGCGGCCTCAGCTTTGTCCCCATCTCCTGGAGCTGTGTGCAGTTTTCCTCCAGACGCTTGCCGAGTGCTCCAAGTTTGATGTCAGCCTGCTGGACACTCTGCAGCTTCTGGCACGCTTCATCACCATCACTTTCTGCCACTCTCCTGCTGCCTGGTCTCTCTTCGTCATCGGTATCCAGCAGGAGATCACGAAGCCCTGGAGGCACGGTGGTATCCACGCCATCATCCGAAACTTCGCATATATATATATCATTTATATTATTTTATATAGTACATAATATATAGTATTATGTATATAGTATACTTATACATATAATATATGTATATATATATGCAGACTGCCACTGTCCAAACGTTCGGCTCCCCCAGCTTTTCCTGGGGGTTGGAGCATTCCTGTTTGGGATTTCGGTGTGGCCACAGCTTTGTCCCCATCTCCTGGAGCTGTGTGAAGTTTTTACCCAGACGCTTGCCGAGTGCTCCAAGTTGCTCTGAAGCTTCTGGCACGCTTAATCACCATCACTTTCTGCCCCTCTCTTGCTGCCTGGTCTCTCTTCGTCATCAGTATCCAGCAGGAGATCACGAAGCCCTGGAGGCACGGTGGTATCCAGCTCATCATCTGAAACTTCTTCCACCAGATTGGAAGGAACCAGTCCTCTTGTGCCGTCTGTCAGCTCTCCCAGAAACCAGCCATCCTCATCCATGTCTCCACAGATGTAAACGTATTGTCCAGCTGTCAGTGGAAGCTCGTTTTCTGGGTCCTCATTCGGGCCCTCAAAAGGATTGTAGCTGTGACGAGCTATGAATCTTCGTATTGGTGGTGATGGTCTGCGACAATGCATGATGCAGACTGCCGCTGTCCAAACGTTCGGCTCCCCCAGCTTTTCGTGGGGGTTGGAGCATTCCCGTTTGGGATTTCCGTGCGGCCTCAGCTTTGTCCCCATCTCCTGGAGCTGTGTGCAGTTTTCCTCCAGACGCTTGCCGAGTGCTCCAAGTTTGATGTCAGCCTGCTGGACACTCTGCAGCTTCTGGCACGTTTAATCACCATCACTTTCTGCCCCTCTCCTGCTACCTGGTCTCTCTTCGTCATCGGTATCCAGCAGGAGATCACGAAGCCCTGGAGGCACGGTGGTATCCACGCCATCATCCGAAACTTCACATATATATATATCATTTATATTATTTTATATAGTACATAATATATAGTATTATGTATATAGTATACTTATACATATAATATATGTATATATAAATGCAGACTGCTACTGTCCAAACGTTCGGCTCCCCCAGCTTTTCCTGGGGGTTGGAGCATTCCCGTTTGGGATTTCGGTGTGGCCACAGCTTTGTCCCCATCTCCTGGAGCTGTGTGAAGTTTTTACCCAGACGCTTGCCGAGTGCTCCAAGTTGCTCTGAAGCTTCTGGCACGCTTAATCACCATCACTTTCTGCCCCTCTCCTGCTGCCTGGTCTCTCTTCGTCATCAGTATCCAGCAGGAGATCACGAAGCCCTGGAGGCACGGTGGTATCCAGCTCATCATCTGAAACTTCTTCCACCAGATTGGAAGGAACCAGTCCTCTTGTGCCGTCTGTCAGCTCTCCCAGAAACCAGCCATCCTCATCCATGTCTCCACAGATGTAAACGTATTGTCCAGCTGTCAGTGGAAGCTCGTTTTCTGGGTCCTCATTCGGGCCCTCAAAAGGATTGTAGCTGTGACGAGCTATGAATCTTCGTATTGGTGGTGATGGTCTGCGACAATGCATGATGCAGACTGCCGCTGTCCAAACGTCCGGCTCCCCCAGCTTTTCCTGGGGGTTGGAGCATTCCCGTTTGGGATTTCCGTGCGGCCTCAGCTTTGTCCCCATCTCCTGGAGCTGTGTGCAGTTTTCCTCCAGATGCTTGCCGAGTGCTCCAAGTTTGATGTCAGCCTGCTGGACACTCTGCAGCTTCTGGCACGCTTCATCACCATCACTTTCTGCCCCTCTCCTGCTGCCTGGTTTCTCTTCGTCATCGGTATCCAGCAGGAGATCACGAAGCCCTGGAGGCACGGTGGTATCCAGCTCATCATCTGAAACTTCTTCCACCAGATTGGAAGGAACCAGTCCTCTTGTGCCGTCTGTCAGCTCTCCCAGAAACCAGCCATCCTCATCCATGTCTCCACAGATGTAAACGTATTGTCCAGCTGTCAGTGGAAGCTCGTTTTCTGGGTCCTCATTCGGGCCCTCAAAAGGATTGTAGCTGTGACGAGCTATGAATCTTCGTATTGGTGGTGATGGTCTGCGACAATGCATGATGCAGACTGCCGCTGTCCAAACGTTCGGCTCCCCCAGCTTTTCCTGGGGGTTGGAGCATTCCCGTTTGGGATTTCCGTGCTGCCTCAGCTTTGTCCCCATCTCCTGGAGCTGTGTGCAGTTTTCCTCCAGACGCTTGCCGAGTGCTCCAAGTTTGATGTCAGCCTGCTGGACACTCTGCAGCTTCTGGCACGCTTCATCACCATCACTTTCTGCCCCTCTCCTGCTGCCTGGTCTCTCTTCGTCATCGGTATCCAGCAGGAGATCACGGAGCCCTGGAGGCACGGTGGTATCCAGCTCATCATCTGAAACTTCTTCCACCAGATTGGAAGGAACCAGTCCTCTTGTGCCGTCTGTCAGCTCTCCCAGAAACCAGCCATCCTCATCCATGTCTCCACAGATGTAAACGTATTGTCCAGCTGTCAGTGGAAGCTCGTTTTCTGGGTCCTCATTCGGGCCCTCAAAAGGATTGTAGCTGTGACGAGCTATGAATCTTCGTATTGGTGGTGATGGTCTGCGACAATGCATGATGCAGACTGCCGCTGTCCAAACGTTCGGCTCCCCCAGCTTTTCCTGGGGGTTGGAGCATTCCCGTTTGGGATTTCCGTGCGGCCTCAGCTTTGTCCCCATCTCCTGGAGCTGTGTGCAGTTTTCCTCCAAACGCTTGCCGAGTGCTCCAAGTTTGATGTCAGCCTGCTGGACACTCTGCAGCTTCTGGCACGCTTCATCACCATCACTTTCTGCCCCTCTCCTGCTGCCTGGTCTCTCTTCGTCATCGGTATCCAGCAGGAGATCACGAAGCCCTGGAGGCACGGTGGTATCCACGCCATCATCCGAAACTTCGCATATATATATATCATTTATATTATTTTATATAGTACATAATACATAGTATTATGTATATAGTATACTTATACATATAATATATGTATATATATATGCAGACTGCCACTGTCCAAACGTTCGGCTCCCCCAGCTTTTCCTGGGGGTTGGAGCATTCCCGTTTGGGATTTCGGTGTGGCCACAGCTTTGTCCCCATCTCCTGGAGCTGTGTGAAGTTTTTACCCAGACGCTTGCCGAGTGCTCCAAGTTGCTCTGAAGCTTCTGGCACGCTTAATCACCATCACTTTCTGCCCCTCTCCTGCTGCCTGGTCTCTCTTCGTCATCAGTATCCAGCAGGAGATCACGAAGCCCTGGAGGCACGGTGGTATCCAGCTCATCATCTGAAACTTCTTCCACCAGATTGGAAGGAACCAGTCCTCTTGTGCCGTCTGTCAGCTCTCCCAGAAACCAGCCATCCTCATCCATGTCTCCACAGATGTAAACGTATTGTCCAGCTGTCAGTGGAAGCTCGTTTTCTGGGTCCTCATTCGGGCCCTCAAAAGGATTGTAGCTGTGACGAGCTATGAATCTTCGTATTGGTGGTGATGGTCTGCGACAATGCATAATCAGACTGCCGCTGTCCAAACGTTCGGCTCCCCCAGCTTTTCCTGGGGGTTGGAGCATTCCCGTTTGGGATTTCCGTGCGGCCTCAGCTTTGTCCCCATCTCCTGGAGCTGTGTGCAGTTTTCCTCCAGACGCTTGCCGAGTGCTCCAAGTTTGATGTCAGCCTGCTGGACACTCTGCAGCTTCTGGCACGCTTCATCACCATCACTTTCTGCCCCTCTCCTGCTGCCTGGTCTCTCTTCGTCATCGGTATCCAGCAGGAGATCACGAAGCCCTGGAGGCACGGTGGTATCCAGCTCATCATCTGAAACTTCTTCCACCAGATTGGAAGGAACCAGTCCTCTTGTGCCGTCTGTCAGCTCTCCCAGAAACCAGCCATCCTCATCCATGTCTCCACAGATGTAAACGTATTGTCCAGCTGTCAGTGGAAGCTCGTTTTCTGGGTCCTCATTCGGGCCCTCAAAAGGATTGTAGCTGTGACGAGCTATGAATCTTCGTATTGGTGGTGATGGTCTGCGACAATGCATGATGCAGACTGCCGCTGTCCAAACGTTCGGCTCCCCCAGCTTTTCCTGGGGGTTGGAGCATTCCCGTTTGGGATTTCCGTGCGGCCTCAGCTTTGTCCCCATCTCCTGGAGCTGTGTGCAGTTTTCCTCCAGACGCTTGCCGAGTGCTCCAAGTTTGATGTCAGCCTGCTGGACACTCTGCAGCTTCTGGCACGCTTCATCACCATCACTTTCTGCCCCTCTCCTGCTGCCTGGTCTCTCTTCGTCATCGGTATCCAGCAGGAGATCACGAAGCCCTGGAGGCACGGTGGTATCCAGCTCATCATCTGAAACTTCTTCCACCAGATTGGAAGGAACCAGTCCTCTTGTGCCGTCTGTCAGCTCTCCCAGAAACCAGCCATCCTCATCCATGTCTCCACAGATGTAAACGTATTGTCCAGCTGTCAGTGGAAGCTCGTTTTCTGGGTCCTCATTCGGGCCCTCAAAAGGATTGTAGCTGTGACGAGCTATGAATCTTCGTATTGGTGGTGATGGTCTGCGACAATGCATGATGCAGACTGCCGCTGTCCAAACGTTCGGCTCCCCCAGCTTTTCCTGGGGGTTGGAGCATTCCCGTTTGGGATTTCCGTGCGGCCTCAGCTTTGTCCCCATCTCCTGGAGCTGTGTGCAGTTTTCCTCCTGACGCTTGCCGAGTGCTCCAAGTTTGATGTCAGCCTGCTGGACACTCTGCAGCTTCTGGCACGCTTCATCACCATCACTTTCTGCCCCTCTCCTGCTGCCTGGTCTCTCTTCGTCATCGGTATCCAGCAGGAGATCACGAAGCCCTGGAGGCACGGTGGTATCCACGCCATCATCCGAAACTTCACATATATATATATCATTTATATTATTTTATATAGTACATAATATATAGTATTATGTATATAGTATACTTATACATATAATATATGTATATATAAATGCAGACTGCTACTGTCCAAACGTTCGGCTCCCCCAGATTTTCCTGGGGGTTGGAGCATTCCCGTTTGGGATTTCGGTGTGGCCACAGCTTTGTCCCCATCTCCTGGAGCTGTGTGAAGTTTTTACCCAGACGCTTGCCGAGTGCTCCAAGTTGCTCTGAAGCTTCTGGCACGCTTAATCACCGTCACTTTCTGCCCCTCTCCTGCTGCCTGGTCTCTCTTCGTCATCAGTATCCAGCAGGAGATCACGAAGCCCTGGAGGCACGGTGGTATCCAGCTCATCATCTGAAACTTCTTCCACCAGATTGGAAGGAACCAGTCCTCTTGTGCCGTCTGTCAGCTCTCCCAGAAACCAGCCATCCTCATCCATGTCTCCACAGATGTAAACGTATTGTCCAGCTGTCAGTGGAAGCTCGTTTTCTGGGTCCTCATTCGGGCCCTCAAAAGGATTGTAGCTGTGACGAGCTATGAATCTTCGTATTGGTGGTGATGGTCTGCGACAATGCATGATGCAGACTGCCGCTGTCCAAACGTTCGGCTCCCCCAGCTTTTCCTGGGGTTTGGAGCATTCCCGTTTGGGATTTCCGTGCGGCCTCAGCTTTGTCCCCATCTCCTGGAGCTGTGTGCAGTTTTCCTCCAGACGCTTGCCGAGTGCTCCAAGTTTGATGTCAGCCTGCTGGACACTCTGCAGCTTCTGGCACGCTTCATCACCATCACTTTCTGCCCCTCTCCTGCTGCCTGGTCTCTCTTCGTCATCGGTATCCAGCAGGAGATCACGAAGCCCTGGAGGCACGGTGGTATCCAGCTCATCATCTGAAACTTCTTCACCAGATTGGAAGGAACCAGTCCTCTTGTGCCGTCTGTCAGCTCTCCCAGAAACCAGCCATCCTCATCCATGTCTCCACAGATGTAAACGTATTGTCCAGCTGTCAGTGGAAGCTCCTTTTCTGGGTCCTCATTCTGGCCCTCAAAAGCATTGTAGCTGTGACGAGCTATGAATCTTCGTATTGGTGGTGATGGTCTGCGACAATGCATGATGCAGACTGCCGCTGTCCAAACGTTCGGCTCCCCCAGCTTTTCCTGGGGGTTGGAGCATTCCCGTTTGGGATTTCCGTGCGGCCTCAGCTTTGTCCCCATCTCCTGGAGCTGTGTGCAGTTTTCCTCCAGACGCTTGCCGAGTGCTCCAAGTTTGATGTCAGCCTGCTGGACACTCTGCAGCTTCTGGCACGCTTCATCACCATCACTTTCTGCCCCTCTCCTGCTGCCTGGTCTCTCTTCGTCATCGGTATCCAGCAGGAGATCACGAAGCCCTGGAGGCACGGTGGTATCTAGCTCATCATCTGAAACTTCTTCCACCAGATTGGAAGGAACCAGTCCTCTTGTGCCGTCTGTCAGCTCTCCCAGAAACCAGCCATCCTCATCCATGTCTCCACAGATGTAAACGTATTGTCCAGCTGTCAGTGGAAGCTCGTTTTCTGGGTCCTCATTCGGGCCCTCAAAAGGATTGTAGCTGTGACGAGCTATGAATCTTCGTATTGGTGGTGATGGTCTGCGACAATGCATGATGCAGACTGCCGCTGTCCAAACGTTCGGCTCCCCCAGCTTTTCCTGGGGGTTGGAGCATTCCCGTTTGGGATTTCCGTGCGGCCTCAGCTTTGTCCCCATCTCCTGGAGCTGTGTGCAGTTTTCCTCCAGACGCTTGCCGAGTGCTCCAAGTTTGATGTCAGCCTGCTGGACACTCTGCAGCTTCTGGCACGCTTCATCACCATCACTTTCTGCCCCTCTCCTGCTGCCTGGTCTCTCTTCGTCATCGGTATCCAGCAGGAGATCACGAAGCCCTGGAGGCACGGTGGTATCCAGCTCATCATCTGAAACTTCTTCCACCAGATTGGAAGGAACCAGTCCTCTTGTGCCGTCTGTCAGCTCTCCCAGAAACCAGCCATCCTCATCCATGTCTCCACAGATGTAAACGTATTGTCCAGCTGTCAGTGGAAGCTCGTTTTCTGGGTCCTCATTCGGGCCCTCAAAAGCATTGTAGCTGTGACGAGCTATGAATCTTCGTATTGGTGGTGATGGTCTGCGACAATGCATGATGCAGACTGCCGCTGTCCAAACGTTCGGCTCCCCCAGCTTTTCCTGGGGGTTGGAGCATTCCCGTTTGGGATTTCCGTGCGGCCTCAGCTTTGTCCCCATCTCCTGGAGCTGTGTGCAGTTTTCCTCCAGACGCTTGCCGAGTGCTCCAAGTTTGATGTCAGCCTGCTGGACACTCTGCAGCTTCTGGCACGCTTCATCACCATCACTTTCTGCCCCTCTCCTGCTGCCTGGTCTCTCTTCGTCATCGGTATCCAGCAGGAGATCAAGAAGCCCTGGAGGCACGGTGGTATCCAGCTCATCATCTGAAACTTCTTCCACCAGATTGGAAGGAACCAGTCCTCTTGTGCCGTCTGTCAGCTCTCCCAGAAACCAGCCATCCTCATCCATGTCTCCACAGATGTAAACGTATTGTCCAGCTGTCAGTGGAAGCTCGTTTTCTGGGTCCTCATTCGGGCCCTCAAAAGGATTGTAGCTGTGACGAGCTATGAATCTTCGTATTGGTGGTGATGGTCTGCGACAATGCATGATGCAGACTGCCGCTGTCCAAACGTTCGGCTCCCCCAGCTTTTCCTGGGGGTTGGAGCATTCCCGTTTGGGATTTCCGTGCGGCCTCAGCTTTGTCCCCATCTCCTGGAGCTGTGTGCAGTTTTCCTCCAGACGCTTGCCGAGTGCTCCAAGTTTGATGTCAGGCTGCTGGACACTCTGCAGCTTCTGGCACGCTTCATCACCATCACTTTCTGCCCCTCTCCTGCTGCCTGGTCTCTCTTCGTCATCGGTATCCAGCAGGAGATCACGAAGCCTTGGAGGCACGGTGGTATCCACGCCATCATCCGAAACTTCACATATATATATATCATTTATATTATTTTATATAGTACATAATATATAGTATTATGTATATAGTATACTTATACATATAATATATGTATATATATATGCAGACTGCCACTGTCCAAACGTTCGGCTCCCCCAGCTTTTCCTGGGGGTTGGAGCATTCCCGTTTGGGATTTCGGTATGGCCACAGCTTTGTCCCCATCTCCTGGAGCTGTTTGAAGTTTTTACCCAGACGCTTGCCGAGTGCTCCAAGTTGCTCTGAAGCTTCTGGCACGCTTAATCACCATCACTTTCTGCCCCTCTCCTGCTGCCTGGTCTCTCTTCGTCATCAGTATCCAGCAGGAGATCACGAAGCCCTGGAGGCACGGTGGTATCCAGCTCATCATCTGAAACTTCTTCCACCAGATTGGAAGGAACCAGTCCTCTTGTGCCGTCTGTCAGCTCTCCCAGAAACCAGCCATCCTCATCCATGTCTCCACAGATGTAAACGTATTGTCCAGCTGTCAGTGGAAGCTCGTTTTCTGGGTCCTCATTCGGGCCCTCAAAAGGATTGTAGCTGTGACGAGCTATGAATCTTCGTATTGGTGGTGATGGTCTGCGACAATGCATGATGCAGACTGCCGCTGTCCAAACTTTCGGCTCCCCCAGCTTTTCCTGAGGGTTGGAGCATTCCCGTTTGGGATTTCCGTGCGGCCTCAGCTTTGTCCCCATCTCCTGGAGCTGTGTGCAGTTTTCCTCCAGACGCTTGCCGAGTGCTCCAAGTTTGATGTCAGCCTGCTGGACACTCTGCAGCTTCTGGCACGCTTCATCACCATCACTTTCTGCCCCTCTCCTGCTGCCTGGTCTCTCTTCGTCATCGGTATCCAGCAGGAGATCACGAAGCCCTGGAGGCACGGTGGTATCCACGCCATCATCCGAAACTTCACATATATATATATCATTTATATTATTTTATATAGTACATAATATATAGTATTATGTATATAGTATACTTATACATATAATATATGTATATATATATGCAGACTGCCACTGTCCAAACGTTCGGCTCCCCCAGCTTTTCCTGGGGGTTGGAGCATTCCCGTTTGGGATTTCGGTGTGGCCACAGCTTTGTCCCCATCTCCTGGAGCTGTGTGAAGTTTTTACCCAGACGCTTGCCGAGTGCTCCAAGTTGCTCTGAAGCTTCTGGCACGCTTCATCACCATCACTTTCTGCCCCTCTCCTGCTGCCTGGTCTCTCTTCGTCATCAGTATCCAGCAGGAGATCACGAAGCCCTGGAGGCACGGTGGTATCCAGCTCATCATCTGAAACTTCTTCCACCAGATTGGAAGGAACCAGTCCTCTTGTGCCGTCTGTCAGCTCTCCCAGAAACCAGCCATCCTCATCCATGTCTCCACAGATGTAAACGTATTGTCCAGCTGTCAGTGGAAGCTCGTTTTCTGGGTCCTCATTCGGGCCCTCAAAAGGATTGTAGCTGTGACGAGCTATGAATCTTCGTATTGGTGGTGATGGTCTGCGACAATGCATGATGCAGACTGCCGCTGTCCAAACGTTTGGCTCCCCCAGCTTTTCCTGGGGGTTGGAGCATTCCCGTTTGGGATTTCCGTGCGGCCTCAGCTTTGTCCCCATCTCCTGGAGCTGTGTGCAGTTTTCCTCCTGACGCTTGCCGAGTGCTCCAAGTTTGATGTCAGCCTGCTGGACACTCTGCAGCTTCTGGCACGCTTCATCACCATCACTTTCTGCCCCTCTCCTGCTGCCTGGTCTCTCTTCGTCATCGGTATCCAGCAGGAGATCACGAAGCCCTGGAGGCACGGTGGTATCCACGCCATCATCCGAAACTTCACATATATATATATCATTTATATTATTTTATATAGTACATAATATATAGTATTATGTATATAGTATACTTATACATATAATATATGTATATATATATGCAGACTGCCACTGTCCAAACGTTCGGCTCCCCCAGCTTTTCCTGGGGGTTGGAGCATTCCCGTTTGGGATTTCGGTGTGGCCACAGCTTTGTCCCCATCTCCTGGAGCTGTGTGAAGTTTTTACCCAGATTCTTGCCGAGTGCTCCAAGTTGCTCTGAAGCTTCTGGCACGCTTCATCACCATCACTTTCTGCCCCTCTCCTGCTGCCTGGTCTCTCTTCGTCATCAGTATCCAGCAGGAGATCACGAAGCCCTGGAGGCACGGTGGTATCCAGCTCATCATCTGAAACTTCTTCCACCAGATTGGAAGGAACCAGTCCTCTTGTGCCGTCTGTCAGCTCTCCCAGAAACCAGCCATCCTCATCCATGTCTCCACAGATGTAAACGTATTGTCCAGCTGTCAGTGGAAGCTCGTTTTCTGGGTCCTCATTCGGGCCCTCAAAAGGATTGTAGCTGTGACGAGCTATGAATCTTCGTATTGGTGGTGATGGTCTGCGACAATGCATGATGCAGACTGCCGCTGTCCAAACGTTCGGCCCACCCAGCTTTTCCTGGGGGTTGGAGCATTCCCGTTTGGGATTTCCGTGCGGCCTCAGCTTTGTCCCCATCTCCTGGAGCTGTGTGCAGTTTTCCTCCAGACGCTTGCCGAGTGCTCCAAGTTTTATGTCAGCCTGCTGGACACTCTGCAGCTTCTGGCACGCTTCATCACCATCACTTTCTGCCCCTCTCCTGCTGCCTGGTCTCTCTTCGTCATCGGTATCCAGCAGGAGATCACGAAGCCCTGGAGGCACGGTGGTATCCAGCTCATCATCGGAAACTTCTTCCACCAGATTGGAAGGAACCAGTCCTCTTGTGCCGTCTGTCAGCTCTCCCAGAAACCAGCCATCCTCATCCATGTCTCCACAGATGTAAACGTATTGTCCAGCTGTCAGTGGAAGCTCGTTTTCTGGGTCCTCATTCGGGCCCTCAAAAGCATTGTAGCTGTGACGAGCTATGAATCTTCGTATTGGTGGTGATGGTCTGCGACAATGCATGATGCAGACTGCCGCTGTCCAAACGTTCGGCTCCCCCAGCTTTTCCTGGGGGTTGGAGCATTCCCGTTTGGGATTTCCGTGCGGCCTCAGCTTTGTCCCCATCTCCTGGAGCTGTGTGCAGTTTTCCTCCAGACGCTTGCCGAGTGCTCCAAGTTTGATGTCAGCCTGCTGGACACTCTGCAGCTTCTGGCACGCTTCATCACCATCACTTTCTGCCCCTCTCCTGCTGCCTGGTCTCTCTTCGTCATCGGTATCCAGCAGGAGATCACGAAGCCCTGGAGGCACGGTGGTATCCAGCTCATCATCTGAAACTTCTTCCACCAGATTGGAAGGAACCAATCCTCTTGTGCCGTCTGTCAGCTCTCCCAGAAACCAGCCATCCTCATCCATGTCTCCACAGATGTAAACGTATTGTCCAGCTGTCAGTGGAAGCTCGTTTTCTGGGTCCTCATTCGGGCCCTCAAAAGGATTGTAGCTGTGACGAGCTATGAATCTTCGTATTGGTGGTGATGGTCTGCGACAATGCATGATGCAGACTGCCGCTGTCCAAACGTTTGGCTCCCCCAGCTTTTCCTGGGGGTTGGAGCATTCCCGTTTGGGATTTCCGTGCGGCCTCAGCTTTGTCCCCATCTCCTGGAGCTGTGTGCAGTTTTCCTCCAGACGCTTGCCGAGTGCTTCAAGTTTGATGTCAGCCTGCTGGACACTCTGCAGCTTCTGGCACGCTTCATCACCATCACTTTCTGCCCCTCTCCTGCTGCCTGGTCTCTCTTCGTCATCGGTATCCAGCAGGAGATCACGAAGCCCTGGAGGCACGGTGGTATCCAGCTCATCATCTGAAACTTCTTCCACCAGATTGGAAGGAACCAGTCCTCTTGTGCCGTCTGTCAGCTCTCCCAGAAACCAGCCATCCTCATCCATGTCTCCACAGATGTAAACGTATTGTCCAGCTGTCAGTGGAAGCTCGTTTTCTGGGTCCTCATTCGGGCCCTCAAAAGGATTGTAGCTGTGACGAGCTATGAATCTTCGTATTGGTGGTGATGGTCTGCGACAATGCATGATGCAGACTGCCGCTGTCCAAACGTTCGGCTCCCCCAGCTTTTCCTGGGGGTTGGAGCATTCCCGTTTGGGATTTCCGTGCGGCCTCAGCTTTGTCCCCATCTCCTGGAGCTGTGTGCAGTTTTCCTCCAGACGCTTGCCGAGTGCTCCAAGTTTGATGTCAGCCTGCTGGACACTCTGCAGCTTCTGGCACGCTTCATCACCATCACTTTCTGCCCCTCTCCTGCTGCCTGGTCTCTCTTCGTCATCGGTATCCAGCAGGAGATCACGAAGCCCTGGAGGCACGGTGGTATCCAGCTCATCATCTGAAACTTCTTCCACCAGATTGGAAGGAACCAATCCTCTTGTGCCGTCTGTCAGCTCTCCCAGAAACCAGCCATCCTCATCCATGTCTCCACAGATGTAAACGTATTGTCCAGCTGTCAGTGGAAGCTCGTTTTCTGGGTCCTCATTCGGGCCCTCAAAAGGATTGTAGCTGTGACGAGCTATGAATCTTCGTATTGGTGGTGATGGTCTGCGACAATGCATGATGCAGACTGCCGCTGTCCAAACGTTTGGCTCCCCCAGCTTTTCCTGGGGGTTGGAGCATTCCCGTTTGGGATTTCCGTGCGGCCTCAGCTTTGTCCCCATCTCCTGGAGCTGTGTGCAGTTTTCCTCCAGACGCTTGCCGAGTGCTTCAAGTTTGATGTCAGCCTGCTGGACACTCTGCAGCTTCTGGCACGCTTCATCACCATCACTTTCTGCCCCTCTCCTGCTGCCTGGTCTCTCTTCGTCATCGGTATCCAGCAGGAGATCACGAAGCCCTGGAGGCACGGTGGTATCCAGCTCATCATCTGAAACTTCTTCCACCAGATTGGAAGGAACCAGTCCTCTTGTGCCGTCTGTCAGCTCTCCCAGAAACCAGCCATCCTCATCCATGTCTCCACAGATGTAAACGTATTGTCCAGCTGTCAGTGGAAGCTCGTTTTCTGGGTCCTCATTCGGGCCCTCAAAAGGATTGTAGCTGTGACGAGCTATGAATCTTCGTATTGGTGGTGATGGTCTGCGACAATGCATGATGCAGACTGCCGCTGTCCAAACGTTCGGCTCCCCCAGCTTTTCCTGGGGGTTGGAGCATTCCCGTTTGGGATTTCCGTGCGGCCTCAGCTTTGTCCCCATCTCCTGGAGCTGTGTGCAGTTTTCCTCCAGACGCTTGCCGAGTGCTCCAAGTTTGATGTCAGCCTGCTGGACACTCTGCAGCTTCTGGCACGCTTCATCACCATCACTTTCTGCCCCTCTCCTGCTGCCTGGTCTCTCTTCGTCATCGGTATCCAGCAGGAGATCACGAAGCCCTGGAGGCACGGTGGTATCCACGCCATCATCCGAAACTTCGCATATATATATATCATTTATATTATTTTATATAGTACATAATATATAGTATTATGTATATAGTATACTTATACATATAATATATGTATATATATATGCAGACTGCCACTGTCCAAACGTTCGGCTCCCCCAGCTTTTCCTGGGGGTTGGAGCATTCCCGTTTGGGATTTCGGTGTGGCCACAGCTTTGTCCCCATCTCCTGGAGCTGTGTGAAGTTTTTACCCAGACGCTTGCCGAGTGCTCCAAGTTGCTCTGAAGCTTCTGGCACGCTTAATCACCATCACTTTCTGCCCCTCTCCTGCTGCCTGGTCTCTCTTCGTCATCAGTATCCAGCAGGAGATCACGAAGCCCTGGAGGCACGGTGGTATCCAGCTCATCATCTGAAACTTCTTCCACCAGATTGGAAGGAACCAGTCCTCTTGTGCCATCTGTCAGCTCTCCCAGAAACCAGCCATCCTCATCCATGTCTCCACAGATGTAAACGTATTGTCCAGCTGTCAGTGGAAGCTCGTTTTCTGGGTCCTCATTCGGGCCCTCAAAAGGATTGTAGCTGTGACGAGCTATGAATCTTCGTATTGGTGGTGATGGTCTGCGACAATGCATGATGCAGACTGCCGCTGTCCAAACGTTCGGCTCCCCCAGCTTTTCCTGGGGGTTGGAGCATTCCCGTTTGGGATTTCCGTGCGGCCTCAGCTTTGTCCCCATCTCCTGGAGCTGTGTGCAGTTTTCCTCCAGACGCTTGCCGAGTGCTCCAAGTTTGATGTCAGCCTGCTGGACACTCTGCAGCTTCTGGCACGCTTCATCACCATCACTTTCTGCCCCTCTCCTGCTGCCTGGTCTCTCTTCGTCATCGGTATCCAGCAGGAGATCACGAAGCCCTGGAGGCACGGTGGTATCCAGCTCATCATCTGAAACTTCTTCCACCAGATTGGAAGGAACCAGTCCTCTTGTGCCGTCTGTCAGCTCTCCCAGAAACCAGCCATCCTCATCCATGTCTCCACAGATGTAAACGTATTGTCCAGCTGTCAGTGGAAGCTCGTTTTCTGGGTCCTCATTTGGGCCCTCAAAAGGATTGTAGCTGTGACGAGCTATGAATCTTCGTATTGGTGGTGATGGTCTGCGACAATGCATGATGCAGACTGCCGCTGTCCAAACGTTCGGCTCCCCCAGCTTTTCCTGGGGGTTGGAGCATTCCCGTTTGGGATTTCCGTGCGGCCTCAGCTTTGTCCCCATCTCCTGGAGCTGTGTGCAGTTTTCCTCCAGACGCTTGCCGAGTGCTCCAAGTTTGATGTCAGCCTGCTGGACACTCTGCAGCTTCTGGCACGCTTCATCACCATCACTTTCTGCCCCTCTCCTGCTGCCTGGTCTCTCTTCGTCATCGGTATCCAGCAGGAGATCACGAAGCCCTGGAGGCACGGTGGTATCCACGCCATCATCCGAAACTTCGCATATATATATATCATTTATATTATTTTATATAGTACATAATATATAGTATTATGTATATACTATACTTATACATATAATATATGTATATATATATGCAGACTGCCACTGTCCAAACGTTCGGCTCCCCCAGCTTTTCATGGGGGTTGGAGCATTCCCGTTTGGGATTTCGGTGTGGCCACAGCTTTGTCCCCATCTCCTGGAGCTGTGTGAAGTTTTTACCCAGACGCTTGCCGAGTGCTCCAAGTTGCTCTGAAGCTTCTGGCACGCTTAATCACCATCACTTTCTGCCCCTCTCCTGCTGCCTGGTCTCTCTTCGTCATCAGTATCCAGCAGGAGATCACGAAGCCCTGGAGGCACGGTGGTATCCAGCTCATCATCTGAAACTTCTTCCACCAGATTGGAAGGAACCAGTCCTCTTGTGCCGTCTGTCAGCTCTCCCAGAAACCAGCCATCCTCATCCATGTCTCCACAGATGTAAACGTATTGTCCAGCTGTCAGTGGAAGCTCGTTTTCTGGGTCCTCATTCGGGCCCTCAAAAGGATTGTAGCTGTGACGAGCTATGAATCTTCGTATTGGTGGTGATGGTCTGCGACAATGCATGATGCAGACTGCCGCTGTCCAAACGTTCGGCTCCCCCAGCTTTTCCTGGGGGTTGGAGCATTCCCGTTTGGGATTTCCGTGCGGCCTCAGCTTTGTCCCCATCTCCTGGAGCTGTGTGCAGTTTTCCTCCAGACGCTTGCCGAGTGCTCCAAGTTTGATGTCAGCCTGCTGGACACTCTGCAGCTTCTGGCACGCTTCATCACCATCACTTTCTGCCCCTCTCCTGCTGCCTGGTCTCTCTTCGTCATCGGTATCCAGCAGGAGATCACGAAGCCCTGGAGGCACAGTGGTATCCAGCTCATCATCTGAAACTTCTTCCACCAGATTGGAAGGAACCAGTCCTCTTGTGCCGTCTGTCAGCTCTCCCAGAAACCAGCCATCCTCATCCATGTCTCCACAGATGTAAACGTATTGTCCAGCTGTCAGTGGAAGCTCGTTTTCTGGGTCCTCATTCGGGCCCTCAAAAGGATTGTAGCTGTGACGAGCTATGAATCTTCGTATTGGTGGTGATGGTCTGCGACAATGCATGATGCAGACTGCCGCTGTCCAAACGTTCGGCTCCCCCAGCTTTTCCTGGGGGTTGGAGCATTCCCGTTTGGGATTTCCGTGCGGCCTCAGCTTTGTCCCCATCTCCTGGAGCTGTGTGCAGTTTTCCTCCAGACGCTTGCCGAGTGCTCCAAGTTTGATGTCAGCCTGCTGGACACTCTGCAGCTTCTGGCACGCTTCATCACCATCACTTTCTGCCCCTCTCCTGCTGCCTGGTCTCTCTTCGTCATCGGTATCCAGCAGGAGATCACGAAGCCCTGGAGGCACGGTGGTATCCACGCCATCATCCGAAACTTCACATATATATATATCATTTATATTATTTTATATAGTACATAATATATAGTATTATGTATATAGTATACTTATACATATAATATATGTATATATATATGCAGACTGCCACTGTCCAAACGTTCGGCTCCCCCAGCTTTTCCTGGGGGTTGGAGCATTCCCGTTTGGGATTTCGGTGTGGCCACAGCTTTGTCCCCATCTCCTGGAGCTGTGTGAAGTTTTTACCCAGACGCTTGCCGAGTGCTCCAAGTTGCTCTGAAGCTTCTGGCACGCTTAATCACCATCACTTTCTGCCCCTCTCCTGCTGCCTGGTCTCTCTTCGTCATCAGTATCCAGCAGGAGATCACGAAGCCCTGGAGGCACGGTGGTATCCAGCTCATCATCTGAAACTTCTTCCACCAGATTGGAAGGAACCAGTCCTCTTGTGCCGTCTGTCAGCTCTCCCAGAAACCAGCCATCCTCATCCATGTCTCCACAGATGTAAACGTATTGTCCAGCTGTCAGTGGAAGCTCGTTTTCTGGGTCCTCATTCGGGCCCTCAAAAGGATTGTAGCTGTGACGAGCTATGAATCTTCGTATTGGTGGTGATGGTCTGCGACAATGCATGATGCAGACTGCCGCTGTCCAAACGTTCGGCTCCCCCAGCTTTTCCTGGGGGTTGGAGCATTCCCGTTTGGGATTTCCGTGCGGCCTCAGCTTTGTCCCCATCTCCTGGAGCTGTGTGCAGTTTTCCTCCAGACGCTTGCCGAGTGCTCCAAGTTTGATGTCAGCCTGCTGGACACTCTGCAGCTTCTGGCACGCTTCATCACCATCACTTTCTGCCCCTCTCCTGCTGCCTGGTCTCTCTTCGTCATCGGTATCCAGCAGGAGATCACGAAGCCCTGGAGGCACGGTGGTATCCAGCTCATCATCTGAAACTTCTTCCACCAGATTGGAAGGAACCAGTCCTCTTGTGCCGTCTGTCAGCTCTCCCAGAAACCAGCCATCCTCATCCATGTCTCCACAGATGTAAACGTATTGTCCAGCTGTCAGTGGAAGCTCGTTTTCTGGGTCCTCATTCGGGCCCTCAAAAGCATTGTAGCTGTGACGAGCTATGAATCTTCGTATTGGTGGTGATGGTCTGCGACAATGCATGATGCAGACTGCCGCTGTCCAAACGTTCGGCTCCCCCAGCTTTTCCTGGGGGTTGGAGCATTCCCGTTTGGGATTTCCGTGCGGCCTCAGCTTTGTCCCCATCTCCTGGAGCTGTGTGCAGTTTTCCTCCAGACGCTTGCCGAGTGCTCCAAGTTTGATGTCAGCCTGCTGGACACTCTGCAGCTTCTGGCACGCTTAATCACCATCACTTTCTGCCCCTCTCCTGCTGCCTGGTCTCTCTTCGTCATCGGTATCCAGCAGGAGATCACGAAGCCCTGGAGGCACGGTGGTATCCAGCTCATCATCTGAAACTTCTTCCACCAGATTGGAAGGAACCAGTCCTCTTGTGCCGTCTGTCAGCTCTCCCAGAAACCAGCCATCCTCATCCATGTCTCCACAGATGTAAACGTATTGTCCAGCTGTCAGTGGAAGCTCGTTTTCTGGGTCCTCATTCGGGCCCTCAAAAGGATTGTAGCTGTGACGAGCTATGAATCTTCGTATTGGTGGTGATGGTCTGCGACAATGCATGATGCAGACTGCCGCTGTCCAAACGTTCGGCTCCCCCAGCTTTTCCTGGGGGTTGGAGCATTCCCGTTTGGGATTTCCGTGCGGCCTCAGCTTTGTCCCCATCTCCTGGAGCTGTGTGCAGTTTTCCTCCAGACGCTTGCCGAGTGCTCCAAGTTTGATGTCAGCCTGCTGGACACTCTGCAGCTTCTGGCACGCTTCATCACCATCACTTTCTGCCCCTCTCCTGCTGCCTGGTCTCTCTTCGTCATCGGTATCCAGCAGGAGATCACGAAGCCCTGGAGGCACGGTGGTATCCACGCCATCATCCGAAACTTCGCATATATATATATCATTTATATTATTTTATATAGTACATAATATATAGTATTATGTATATAGTATACTTATACATATAATATATGTATATATATATGCAGACTGCCACTGTCCAAACGTTCGGCTCCCCCAGCTTTTCATGGGGGTTGGAGCATTCCCGTTTGGGATTTCGGTGTGGCCACAGCTTTGTCCCCATCTCCTGGAGCTGTGTGAAGTTTTTACCCAGACGCTTGCCGAGTGCTCCAAGTTGCTCTGAAGCTTCTGGCACGCTTAATCACCATCACTTTCTGCCCCTCTCCTGCTGCCTGGTCTCTCTTCGTCATCAGTATCCAGCAGGAGATCACGAAGCCCTGGAGGCACGGTGGTATCCAGCTCATCATCTGAAACTTCTTCCACCAGATTGGAAGGAACCAGTCCTCTTGTGCCGTCTGTCAGCTCTCCCAGAAACCAGCCATCCTCATCCATGTCTCCACAGATGTAAACGTATTGTCCAGCTGTCAGTGGAAGCTCGTTTTCTGGGTCCTCATTCGGGCCCTCAAAAGGATTGTAGCTGTGACGAGCTATGAATCTTCGTATTGGTGGTGATGGTCTGCGACAATGCATGATGCAGACTGCCGCTGTCCAAACGTTCGGCTCCCCCAGCTTTTCCTGAGGGTTGGAGCATTCCCGTTTGGGATTTCCGTGCGGCCTCAGCTTTGTCCCCATCTCCTGGAGCTGTGTGCAGTTTTCCTCCAGACGCTTGCCGAGTGCTCCAAGTTTGATGTCAGCCTGCTGGACACTCTGCAGCTTCTGGCACGCTTCATCACCATCACTTTCTGCTCCTCTCCTGCTGCCTGGTCTCTCTTCGTCATCGGTATCCAGCAGGAGATCACGAAGCCCTGGAGGCACGGTGGTATCCAGCTCATCATCTGAAACTTCTTCCACCAGATTGGAAGGAACCAGTCCTCTTGTGCCGTCTGTCAGCTCTCCCAGAAACCAGCCATCCTCATCCATGTCTCCACAGATGTAAACGTATTGTCCAGCTGTCAGTGGAAGCTCGTTTTCTGGGTCCTCATTCGGGCCCTCAAAAGGATTGTAGCTGTGACGAGCTATGAATCTTCGTATTGGTGGTGATGGTCTGCGACAATGCATGATGCAGACTGCCGCTGTCCAAACGTTCTGCTCCCCCAGCTTTTCCTGGGGGTTGGAGCATTCCCGTTTGGGATTTCCGTGCGGCCTCAGCTTTGTCCCCATCTCCTGGAGCTGTGTGCAGTTTTCCTCCAGACGCTTGCCGAGTGCTCCAAGTTTGATGTCAGCCTGCTGGACACTCTGCAGCTTCTGGCACGCTTCATCACCATCACTTTCTGCCCCTCTCCTGCTGCCTGGTCTCTCTTCGTCATCGGTATCCAGCAGGAGATCACGAAGCCCTGGAGGCACGGTGGTATCCAGCTCATCATCTGAAACTTCTTCCACCAGATTGGAAGGAACCAGTCCTCTTGTGCCGTCTGTCAGCTCTCCCAGAAACCAGCCATCCTCATCCATGTCTCCACAGATGTAAACGTATTGTCCAGCTGTCAGTGGAAGCTCGTTTTCTGGGTCCTCATTCGGGCCCTCAAAAGGATTGTAGCTGTGATGAGCTATGAATCTTCGTATTGGTGGTGATGGTCTGCGACAATGCATGATGCAGACTGCCGCTGTCCAAACGTTCGGCTCCCCCAGCTTTTCCTGGGGGTTGGAGCATTCCCGTTTGGGATTTCCGTGCGGCCTCAGCTTTGTCCCCATCTTCTGGAGCTGTGTGCAGTTTTCCTCCAGACGCTTGCCGAGTGCTCCAAGTTTGATGTCAGCCTGCTGGACACTCTGCAGCTTCTGGCACGCTTCATCACCATCACTTTCTGCCCCTCTCCTGCTGCCTGGTCTCTCTTCGTCATCGGTATCCAGCAGGAGATCACGAAGCCCTGGAGGCACGGTGGTATCCAGCTCATCATCTGAAACTTCTTCCACCAGATTGGAAGGAACCAGTCCTCTTGTGCCGTCTGTCAGCTCTCCCAGAAACCAGCCATCCTCATCCATGTCTCCACAGATGTAAACGTATTGTCCAGCTGTCAGTGGAAGCTCGTTTTCTGGGTCCTCATTCGGGCCCTCAAAAGGATTGTAGCTGTGACGAGCTATGAATCTTCGTATTGGTGGTGATGGTCTGCGACAATGCATGATGCAGACTGCCGCTGTCCAAACGTTCGACTCCCCCAGCTTTTCCTGGGGGTTGGAGCATTCCCGTTTGGGATTTCCGTGCGGCCTCAGCTTTGTCCCCATCTCCTGGAGCTGTGTGCAGTTTTCCTCCAGACGCTTGCCGAGTGCTCCAAGTTTGATGTCAGCCTGCTGGACACTCTGCAGCTTCTGGCACGCTTCATCACCATCACTTTCTGCCCCTCTCCTGCTGCCTGGTCTCTCTTCGTCATCGGTATCCAGCAGGAGATCACGAAGCCCTGGAGGCACGGTGGTATCCACGCCATCATCCGAAACTTCGCATATATATATATCATTTATATTATTTTATATAGTACATAATATATAGTATTATGTATATAGTATACTTATACATATAATATATGTATATATATATGCAGACTGCCACTGTCCAAACGTTCGGCTCCCCCAGCTTTTCATGGGGGTTGGAGCATTCCCGTTTGGGATTTCGGTGTGGCCACAGCTTTGTCCCCATCTCCTGGAGCTGTGTGAAGTTTTTACCCAGACGCTTGCCGAGTGCTCCAAGTTGCTCTGAAGCTTCTGGCACGCTTAATCACCATCACTTTCTGCCCCTCTCCTGCTGCCTGGTCTCTCTTCGTCATCAGTATCCAGCAGGAGATCACGAAGCCCTGGAGGCACGGTGGTCTCCAGCTCATCATCTGAAACTTCTTCCACCAGATTGGAAGGAACCAGTCCTCTTGTGCCGTCTGTCAGCTCTCCCAGAAACCAGCCATCCTCATCCATGTCTCCACAGATGTAAACGTATTGTCCAGCTGTCAGTGGAAGCTCGTTTTCTGGGTCCTCATTCGGGCCCTCAAAAGGATTGTAGCTGTGACGAGCTATGAATCTTCGTATTGGTGGTGATGGTCTGCGACAATGCATGATGCAGACTGCCGCTGTCCAAACGTTCGGCTCCCCCAGCTTTTCCTGAGGGTTGGAGCATTCCCGTTTGGGATTTCCGTGCGGCCTCAGCTTTGTCCCCATCTCCTGGAGCTGTGTGCAGTTTTCCTCCAGACGCTTGCCGAGTGCTCCAAGTTTGATGTCAGCCTGCTGGACACTCTGCAGCTTCTGGCACGCTTCATCACCATCACTTTCTGCTCCTCTCCTGCTGCCTGGTCTCTCTTCGTCATCGGTATCCAGCAGGAGATCACGAAGCCCTGGAGGCACGGTGGTATCCAGCTCATCATCTGAAACTTCTTCCACCAGATTGGAAGGAACCAGTCCTCTTGTGCCGTCTGTCAGCTCTCCCAGAAACCAGCCATCCTCATCCATGTCTCCACAGATGTAAACGTATTGTCCAGCTGTCAGTGGAAGCTCGTTTTCTGGGTCCTCATTCGGGCCCTCAAAAGGATTGTAGCTGTGACGAGCTATGAATCTTCGTATTGGTGGTGATGGTCTGCGACAATGCATGATGCAGACTGCCGCTGTCCAAACGTTCTGCTCCCCCAGCTTTTCCTGGGGGTTGGAGCATTCCCGTTTGGGATTTCCGTGCGGCCTCAGCTTTGTCCCCATCTCCTGGAGCTGTGTGCAGTTTTCCTCCAGACGCTTGCCGAGTGCTCCAAGTTTGATGTCAGCCTGCTGGACACTCTGCAGCTTCTGGCACGCTTCATCACCATCACTTTCTGCCCCTCTCCTGCTGCCTGGTCTCTCTTCGTCATCGGTATCCAGCAGGAGATCACGAAGCCCTGGAGGCACGGTGGTATCCAGCTCATCATCTGAAACTTCTTCCACCAGATTGGAAGGAACCAGTCCTCTTGTGCCGTCTGTCAGCTCTCCCAGAAACCAGCCATCCTCATCCATGTCTCCACAGATGTAAACATATTGTCCAGCTGTCAGTGGAAGCTCCTTTTCTGGGTCCTCATTCGGGCCCTCAAAAGGATTGTAGCTGTGACGAGCTATGAATCTTCGTATTGGTGGTGATGGTCTGCGACAATGCATGATGCAGACTGCCGCTGTCCAAACGTTCGGCTCCCCCAGCTTTTCCTGGGGGTTGGAGCATTCCTGTTTGGGATTTCCGTGCGGCCTCAGCTTTGTCCCCATCTCCTGGAGCTGTGTGCAGTTTTCCTCCAGACGCTTGCCGAGTGCTCCAAGTTTGATGTCAGCCTGCTGGACACTCTGCAGCTTCTGGCACGCTTCATCACCATCACTTTCTGCCCCTCTCCTGCTGCCTGGTCTCTCTTCGTCATCGGTATCCAGCAGGAGATCACGAAGCCCTGGAGGCACGGTGGTATCCAGCTCATCATCTGAAACTTCTTCCACCAGATTGGAAGGAACCAGTCCTCTTGTGCCGTCTGTCAGCTCTCCCAGAAACCAGCCATCCTCATCCATGTCTCCACAGATGTAAACGTATTGTCCAGCTGTCAGTGGAAGCTCGTTTTCTGGGTCCTCATTCGGGCCCTCAAAAGGATTGTAGCTGTGATGAGCTATGAATCTTCGTATTGGTGGTGATGGTCTGCGACAATGCATGATGCAGACTGCCGCTGTCCAAACGTTCGGCTCCCCCAGCTTTTCCTGGGGGTTGGAGCATTCCCGTTTGGGATTTCCGTGCGGCCTCAGCTTTGTCCCCATCTTCTGGAGCTGTGTGCAGTTTTCCTCCAGACGCTTGCCGAGTGCTCCAAGTTTGATGTCAGCCTGCTGGACACTCTGCAGCTTCTGGCACGCTTCATCACCATCACTTTCTGCCCCTCTCCTGCTGCCTGGTCTCTCTTCGTCATCGGTATCCAGCAGGAGATCACGAAGCCCTGGAGGCACGGTGGTATCCAGCTCATCATCTGAAACTTCTTCCACCAGATTGGAAGGAACCAGTCCTCTTGTGCCGTCTGTCAGCTCTCCCAGAAACCAGCCATCCTCATCCATGTCTCCACAGATGTAAACGTATTGTCCAGCTGTCAGTGGAAGCTCGTTTTCTGGGTCCTCATTCGGGCCCTCAAAAGGATTGTAGCTGTGACGAGCTATGAATCTTCGTATTGGTGGTGATGGTCTGCGACAATGCATGATGCAGACTGCCGCTGTCCAAACGTTCGACTCCCCCAGCTTTTCCTGGGGGTTGGAGCATTCCCGTTTGGGATTTCCGTGCGGCCTCAGCTTTGTCCCCATCTCCTGGAGCTGTGTGCAGTTTTCCTCCAGACGCTTGCCGAGTGCTCCAAGTTTTATGTCAGCCTGCTGGACACTCTGCAGCTTCTGGCACGCTTCATCACCATCACTTTCTGCCCCTCTCCTGCTGCCTGGTCTCTCTTCGTCATCGGTATCCAGCAGGAGATCACGAAGCCCTGGAGGCACGGTGGTATCCACGCCATCATCCGAAACTTCGCATATATATATATCATTTATATTATTTTATGTAGTACATAATATATAGTATTATGTATATAGTATACTTATACATATAATATATGTATATATATATGCAGACTGCCACTGTCAAAACGTTCGGCTCCCCCAGCTTTTCCTGGGGGTTGGAGCATTCCCGTTTGGGATTTCGGTGTGGCCACAGCTTTGTCCCCATCTCCTGGAGCTGTGTGAAGTTTTTACCCAGACGCTTGCCGAGTGCTCCAAGTTGCTCTGAAGCTTCTGGCACGCTTAATCACCATCACTTTCTGCCCCTCTCCTGCTGCCTGGTCTCTCTTCGTCATCAGTATCCAGCAGGAGATCACGAAGCCCTGGAGGCACGGTGGTATCCAGCTCATCATCTGAAACTTCTTCCACCAGATTGGAAGGAACCAGTCCTCTTGTGCCGTCTGTCAGCTCTCCCAGAAACCAGCCATCCTCATCCATGTCTCCACAGATGTAAACGTATTGTCCAGCTGTCAGTGGAAGCTCGTTTTCTGGGTCCTCATTCGGGCCCTCAAAAGGATTGTAGCTGTGACGAGCTATGAATCTTCGTATTGGTGGTGATGGTCTGCGACAATGCATGATGCAGACTGCCGCTGTCCAAACGTTCGGCTCCCCCAGCTTTTCCTGGGGGTTGGAGCATTCCCGTTTGGGATTTCCGTGCGGCCTCAGCTTTGTCCCCATCTCCTGGAGCTGTGTGCAGTTTTCCTCCAGACGCTTGCCGAGTGCTCCAAGTTTGATGTCAGCCTGCTGGACACTCTGCAGCTTCTGGCACGCTTCATCACCATCACTTTCTGCCCCTCTCCTGCTGCCTGGTCTCTCTTCGTCATCGGTATCCAGCAGGAGATCACGAAGCCCTGGAGGCACGGTGGTATCCAGCTCATCATCTGAAACTTCTTCCACCAGATTGGAAGGAACCAGTCCTCTTGTGCCGTCTGTCAGCTCTCCCAGAAACCAGCCATCCTCATCCATGTCTCCACAGATGTAAACGTATTGTCCAGCTGTCAGTGGAAGCTCGTTTTCTGGGTCCTCATTCGGGCCCTCAAAAGGATTGTAGCTGTGACGAGCTATGAATCTTCGTATTGGTGGTGATGGTCTGCGACAATGCATGATGCAGACTGCCGCTGTCCAAACGTTCGGCTCCCCCAGCTTTTCCTGGGGGTTGGAGCATTCCCGTTTGGGATTTCCGTGCGGCCTCAGCTTTGTCCCCATCTCCTGGAGCTGTGTGCAGTTTTCCTCCAGACGCTTGCCGAGTGCTCCAAGTTTGATGTCAGCCTGCTGGACACTCTGCAGCTTCTGGCACGCTTAATCACCATCACTTTCTGCCCCTCTCCTGCTGCCTGGTCTCTCTTCGTCATCGGTATCCAGCAGGAGATCACGAAGCCCTGGAGGCACGGTGGTATCCAGCTCATCATCTGAAACTTCTTCCACCAGATTGGAAGGAACCAGTCCTCTTGTGCCGTCTGTCAGCTCTCCCAGAAACCAGCCATCCTCATCCATGTCTCCACAGATGTAAACGTATTGTCCAGCTGTCAGTGGAAGCTCGTTTTCTGGGTCCTCATTCGGGCCCTCAAAAGGATTGTAGCTGTGACGAGCTATGAATCTTCGTATTGGTGGTGATGGTCTGCGACAATGCATGATGCAGACTGCCGCTGTCCAAACGTTCGGCTCCCCCAGCTTTTCCTGGGGGTTGGAGCATTCCCGTTTGGGATTTCCGTGCGGCCTCAGCTTTGTCCCCATCTCCTGGAGCTGTGTGCAGTTTTCCTCCAGACGCTTGCCGAGTGCTCCAAGTTTGATGTCAGCCTGCTGGACACTCTGCAGCTTCTGGCACGCTTCATCACCATCACTTTCTGCCCCTCTCCTGCTGCCTGGTCTCTCTTCGTCATCGGTATCCAGCAGGAGATCACGAAGCCCTGGAGGCACGGTGGTATCCAGCTCATCATCTGAAACTTCTTCCACCAGATTGGAAGGAACCAGTCCTCTTGTGCCGTTTGTCAGCTCTCCCAGAAACCAGCCATCCTCATCCATGTCTCCACAGATGTAAACGTATTGTCCAGCTGTCAGTGGAAGCTCGTTTTCTGGGTCCTCATTCGGGCCCTCAAAAGGATTGTAGCTGTGACGAGCTATGAATCTTCGTATTGGTGGTGATGGTCTGCGACAATGCATGATGCAGACTGCCGCTGTCCAAACGTTCGGCTCCCCCAGCTTTTCCTGGGGGTTGGAGCATTCCCGTTTGGGATTTCCGTGCGGCCTCAGCTTTGTCCCCATCTCCTGGAGCTGTGTGCAGTTTTCCTCCAGACGCTTGCCGAGTGCTCCAAGTTTGATGTCAGCCTGCTGGACACTCTGCAGCTTCTGGCACGCTTCATCACCATCACTTTCTGCCCCTCTCCTGCTGCCTGGTCTCTCTTCGTCATCGGTATCCAGCAGGAGATCACGAAGCCCTGGAGGCACGGTGGTATCCAGCTCATCATCTGAAACTTCTTCCACCAGATTGGAAGGAACCAGTCCTCTTGTGCCGTCTGTCAGCTCTCCCAGAAACCAGCCATCCTCATCCATGTCTCCACAGATGTAAACGTATTGTCCAGCTGTCAGTGGAAGCTCGTTTTCTGGGTCCTCATTCGGGCCCTCAAAAGGATTGTAGCTGTGACGAGCTATGAATCTTCGTATTGGTGGTGATGGTCTGCGACAATGCATGATGCAGACTGCTGCTGTCCAAACGTTCGGCTCCCCCAGCTTTTCCTGGGGGTTGGAGCATTCCCGTTTGGGATTTCCGTGCGGCCTCAGCTTTGTCCCCATCTCCTGGAGCTGTGTGCAGTTTTCCTCCAGACGCTTGCCGAGTGCTCCAAGTTTGATGTCAGCCTGCTGGACACTCTGCAGCTTCTGGCACGCTTCATCACCATCACTTTCTGCCCCTCTCCTGCTGCCTGGTCTCTCTTCGTCATCGGTATCCAGCAGGAGATCACGAAGCCCTGGAGGCACGGTGGTATCCAGCTCATCATCTGAAACTTCTTCCACCAGATTGGAAGGAACCAGTCCTCTTGTGCCGTCTGTCAGCTCTCCCAGAAACCAGCCATCCTCATCCATGTCTCCACAGATGTAAACGTATTGTCCAGCTGTCAGTGGAAGCTCGTTTTCTGGGTCCTCATTCGGGCCCTCAAAAGGATTGTAGCTGTGACGAGCTATGAATCTTCGTATTGGTGGTGATGGTCTGCGACAATGCATGATGCAGACTGCCGCTGTCCAAACGTTCGGCTCCCCCAGCTTTTCCTGGGGGTTGGAGCATTCCCGTTTGGGATTTCCGTGCGGCCTCAGCTTTGTCCCCATCTCCTGGAGCTGTGTGCAGTTTTCCTCCAGACGCTTGCCGAGTGCTCCAAGTTTGATGTCAGCCTGCTGGACACTCTGCAGCTTCTGGCACGCTTCATCACCATCACTTTCTGCCCCTCTCCTGCTGCCTGGTCTCTCTTCGTCATCGGTATCCAGCAGGAGATCACGAAGCCCTGGAGGCACGGTGGTCTCCAGCTCATCATCTGAAACTTCTTCCACCAGATTGGAAGGAACCAGTCCTCTTGTGCCGTCTGTCAGCTCTCCCAGAAACCAGCCATCCTCATCCATGTCTCCACAGATGTAAACGTATTGTCCAGCTGTCAGTGGAAGCTCGTTTTCTGGGTCCTCATTCGGGCCCTCAAAAGGATTGTAGCTGTGACGAGCTATGAATCTTCGTATTGGTGGTGATGGTCTGTGACAATGCATGATGCAGACTGCCGCTGTCCAAACGTTTGGCTCCCCCAGCTTTTCCTGGGGGTTGGAGCATTCCCGTTTGGGATTTCCGTGCGGCCTCAGCTTTGTCCCCATCTCCTGGAGCTGTGTGCAGTTTTCCTCCAGACGCTTGCCGAGTGCTCCAAGTTTGATGTCAGGCTGCTGGACACTCTGCAGCTTCTGGCACGCTTCATCACCATCACTTTCTGCCCCTCTCCTGCTGCCTGGTCTCTCTTCGTCATCGGTATCCAGCAGGAGATCACGAAGCCCTGGAGGCACGGTGGTATCCAGCTCATCATCTGAAACTTCTTCCACCAGATTGGAAGGAACCAGTCCTCTTGTGCCGTCTGTCAGCTCTCCCAGAAACCAGCCATCCTCATCCATGTCTCCACAGATGTAAACGTATTGTCCAGCTGTCAGTGGAAGCTCGTTTTCTCGTCCTCATTCGGGCCCTCAAAAGGATTGTAGCTGTGACGAGCTATGAATCTTCGTATTGGTGGTGATGGTCTGCGACAATGCATGATGCAGACTGCCGCTGTCCAAACGTTCGGCTCCCCCAGCTTTTCCTGGGGGTTGGAGCATTCCCGTTTGGGATTTCCGTGCGGCCTCAGCTTTGTCCCCATCTCCTGGAGCTGTGTGCAGTTTTCCTCCAGACGCTTGCCGAGTGCTCCAAGTTTGATGTCAGCCTGCTGGACACTCTGCAGCTTCTGGCACGCTTCATCACCATCACTTTCTGCCCCTCTCCTGCTGCCTGGTCTCTCTTCGTCATCGGTATCCAGCAGGAGATCACGAAGCCCTGGAGGCACGGTGGTATCCACGCCATCATCCGAAACTTCGCATATATATATATCATTTATATTATTTTATATAGTACATAATATATAGTATTATGTATAAAGTATACTTATACATATATTATATGTATATATATATGCAGACTGCCACTGTCCAAACGTTCGGCTCCCCCAGCTTTTCCTGGGTGTTGGAGCATTCCCGTTTGGGATTTCGGTGTGGCCTCAGCTTTGTCCCCATCTCCTGGAGCTGTGTGAAGTTTTTACCCAGATGCTTGCCGAGTGCTCCAAGTTGCTCTGAAGCTTCTGGCACGCTTAATCACCATCACTTTCTGCCCCTCTCCTGCTGCCTGGTCTCTCTTCGTCATCGGTATCCAGCAGGAGATCACGAAGCCCTGGAGGCACGGTGGTATCCAGCTCATCATCTGAAACTTCTTCCACCAGATTGGAAGGAACCAGTCCTCTTGTGCCGTCTGTCAGCTCTCCCAGAAACCAGCCATCCTCATCCATGTCTCCACAGATGTAAACGTATTGTCCAGCTGTCAGTGGAAGCTCGTTTTCTGGGTCCTCATTCGGGCCCTCAAAAGGATTGTAGCTGTGACGAGCTATGAATCTTCGTATTGGTGGTGATGGTCTGCGACAATGCATGATGCAGACTGCCGCTGTCCAAACGTTCGGCTCCCCCAGCTTTTCCTGGGGGTTGGAGCATTCCCGTTTGGGATTTCCGTGCGGCCTCAGCTTTGTCCCCATCTCCTGGAGCTGTGTGCAGTTTTCCTCCAGACGCTTGCCGAGTGCTCCAAGTTTGATGTCAGCCTGCTGGACACTCTGCAGCTTCTGGCACGCTTCATCACCATCACTTTCTGCCCCTCTCCTGCTGCCTGGTCTCTCTTCGTCATCGGTATCCAGCAGGAGATCACGAAGCCCTGGAGGCACGGTGGTCTCCAGCTCATCATCTGAAACTTCTTCCACCAGATTGGAAGGAACCAGTCCTCTTGTGCCGTCTGTCAGCTCTCCCAGAAACCAGCCATCCTCATCCATGTCTCCACAGATGTAAACGTATTGTCCAGCTGTCAGTGGAAGCTCGTTTTCTGGGTCCTCATTCGGGCCCTCAAAAGGATTGTAGCTGTGACGAGCTATGAATCTTTGTATTGGTGGTGATGGTCTGTGACAATGCATGATGCAGACTGCCGCTGTCCAAACGTTTGGCTCCCCCAGCTTTTCCTGGGGGTTGGAGCATTCCCGTTTGGGATTTCCGTGCGGCCTCAGCTTTGTCCCCATCTCCTGGAGCTGTGTGCAGTTTTCCTCCAGACGCTTGCCGAGTGCTCCAAGTTTGATGTCAGCCTGCTGGACACTCTGCAGCTTCTGGCACGCTTCATCACCATCACTTTCTGCCCCTCTCCTGCTGCCTGGTCTCTCTTCGTCATCGGTATCCAGCAGGAGATCACGAAGCCCTGGAGGCACGGTGGTATCCAGCTCATCATCTGAAACTTCTTCCACCAGATTGGAAGGAACCAGTCCTCTTGTGCCGTCTGTCAGCTCTCCCAGAAACCAGCCATCCTCATCCATGTCTCCACAGATGTAAACGTATTGTCCAGCTGTCAGTGGAAGCTCGTTTTCTCGTCCTCATTCGGGCCCTCAAAAGGATTGTAGCTGTGACGAGCTATGAATCTTCGTATTGGTGGTGATGGTCTGCGACAATGCATGATGCAGACTGCCGCTGTCCAAACGTTCGGCTCCCCCAGCTTTTCCTGGGGGTTGGAGCATTCCCGTTTGGGATTTCCGTGCGGCCTCAGCTTTGTCCCCATCTCCTGGAGCTGTGTGCAGTTTTCCTCCAGACGCTTGCCGAGTGCTCCAAGTTTGATGTCAGCCTGCTGGACACTCTGCAGCTTCTGGCACGCTTCATCACCATCACTTTCTGCCCCTCTCCTGCTGCCTGGTCTCTCTTCGTCATCGGTATCCAGCAGGAGATCACGAAGCCCTGGAGGCACGGTGGTATCCACGCCATCATCCGAAACTTCGCATATATATATATCATTTATATTATTTTATATAGTACATAATATATAGTATTATGTATAAAGTATACTTATACATATATTATATGTATATATATATGCAGACTGCCACTGTCCAAACGTTCGGCTCCCCCAGCTTTTCCTGGGTGTTGGAGCATTCCCGTTTGGGATTTCGGTGTGGCCTCAGCTTTGTCCCCATCTCCTGGAGCTGTGTGAAGTTTTTACCCAGATGCTTGCCGAGTGCTCCAAGTTGCTCTGAAGCTTCTGGCACGCTTAATCACCATCACTTTCTGCCCCTCTCCTGCTGCCTGGTCTCTCTTCGTCATCGGTATCCAGCAGGAGATCACGAAGCCCTGGAGGCACGGTGGTATCCAGCTCATCATCTGAAACTTCTTCCACCAGATTGGAAGGAACCAGTCCTCTTGTGCCGTCTGTCAGCTCTCCCAGAAACCAGCCATCCTCATCCATGTCTCCACAGATGTAAACGTATTGTCCAGCTGTCAGTGGAAGCTCGTTTTCTGGGTCCTCATTCGGGCCCTCAAAAGGATTGTAGCTGTGACGAGCTATGAATCTTCGTATTGGTGGTGATGGTCTGCGACAATGCATGATGCAGACTGCCGCTGTCCAAACGTTCGGCTCCCCCAGCTTTTCCTGGGGGTTGGAGCATTCCCGTTTGGGATTTCCGTGCGGCCTCAGCTTTGTCCCCATCTCCTGGAGCTGTGTGCAGTTTTCCTCCAGACGCTTGCCGAGTGCTCCAAGTTTGATGTCAGGCTGCTGGACACTCTGCAGCTTCTGGCACGCTTCATCACCATCACTTTCTGCCCCTCTCCTGCTGCCTGGTCTCTCTTCGTCATCGGTATCCAGCAGGAGATCACGAAGCCCTGGAGGCACGGTGGTATCCAGCTCATCATCTGAAACTTCTTCCACCAGATTGGAAGGAACCAGTCCTCTTGTGCCGTCTGTCAGCTCTCCCAGAAACCAGCCATCCTCATCCATGTCTCCACAGATGTAAACGTATTGTCCAGCTGTCAGTGGAAGCTCGTTTTCTGGGTCCTCATTCGGGCCCTCAAAAGGATTGTAGCTGTGACGAGCTATGAATCTTTGTATTGGTGGTGATGGTCTGTGACAATGCATGATGCAGACTGCCGCTGTCCAAACGTTTGGCTCCCCCAGCTTTTCCTGGGGGTTGGAGCATTCCCGTTTGGGATTTCCGTGCGGCCTCAGCTTTGTCCCCATCTCCTGGAGCTGTGTGCAGTTTTCCTCCAGACGCTTGCCGAGTGCTCCAAGTTTGATGTCAGCCTGCTGGACACTCTGCAGCTTCTGGCACGCTTCATCACCATCACTTTCTGCCCCTCTCCTGCTGCCTGGTCTCTCTTCGTCATCGGTATCCAGCAGGAGATCACGAAGCCCTGGAGGCACGGTGGTATCCAGCTCATCATCTGAAACTTCTTCCACCAGATTGGAAGGAACCAGTCCTCTTGTGCCGTCTGTCAGCTCTCCCAGAAACCAGCCATCCTCATCCATGTCTCCACAGATGTAAACGTATTGTCCAGCTGTCAGTGGAAGCTCGTTTTCTCGTCCTCATTCGGGCCCTCAAAAGGATTGTAGCTGTGACGAGCTATGAATCTTCGTATTGGTGGTGATGGTCTGCGACAATGCATGATGCAGACTGCCGCTGTCCAAACGTTCGGCTCCCCCAGCTTTTCCTGGGGGTTGGAGCATTCCCGTTTGGGATTTCCGTGCGGCCTCAGCTTTGTCCCCATCTCCTGGAGCTGTGTGCAGTTTTCCTCCAGACGCTTGCCGAGTGCTCCAAGTTTGATGTCAGCCTGCTGGACACTCTGCAGCTTCTGGCACGCTTCATCACCATCACTTTCTGCCCCTCTCCTGCTGCCTGGTCTCTCTTCGTCATCGGTATCCAGCAGGAGATCACGAAGCCCTGGAGGCACGGTGGTATCCACGCCATCATCCGAAACTTCGCATATATATATATCATTTATATTATTTTATATAGTACATAATATATAGTATTATGTATAAAGTATACTTATACATATATTATATGTATATATATATGCAGACTGCCACTGTCCAAACGTTCGGCTCCCCCAGCTTTTCCTGGGTGTTGGAGCATTCCCGTTTGGGATTTCGGTGTGGCCTCAGCTTTGTCCCCATCTCCTGGAGCTGTGTGAAGTTTTTACCCAGATGCTTGCCGAGTGCTCCAAGTTGCTCTGAAGCTTCTGGCACGCTTAATCACCATCACTTTCTGCCCCTCTCCTGCTGCCTGGTCTCTCTTCGTCATCGGTATCCAGCAGGAGATCACGAAGCCCTGGAGGCACGGTGGTATCCAGCTCATCATCTGAAACTTCTTCCACCAGATTGGAAGGAACCAGTCCTCTTGTGCCGTCTGTCAGCTCTCCCAGAAACCAGCCATCCTCATCCATGTCTCCACAGATGTAAACGTATTGTCCAGCTGTCAGTGGAAGCTCGTTTTCTGGGTCCTCATTCGGGCCCTCAAAAGGATTGTAGCTGTGACGAGCTATGAATCTTCGTATTGGTGGTGATGGTCTGCGACAATGCATGATGCAGACTGCCGCTGTCCAAACGTTCGGCTCCCCCAGCTTTTCCTGGGGGTTGGAGCATTCCCGTTTGGGATTTCCGTGCGGCCTCAGCTTTGTCCCCATCTCCTGGAGCTGTGTGCAGTTTTCCTCCAGACGCTTGCCGAGTGCTCCAAGTTTGATGTCAGGCTGCTGGACACTCTGCAGCTTCTGGCACGCTTCATCACCATCACTTTCTGCCCCTCTCCTGCTGCCTGGTCTCTCTTCGTCATCGGTATCCAGCAGGAGATCACGAAGCCCTGGAGGCACGGTGGTATCCAGCTCATCATCTGAAACTTCTTCCACCAGATTGGAAGGAACCAGTCCTCTTGTGCCGTCTGTCAGCTCTCCCAGAAACCAGCCATCCTCATCCATGTCTCCACAGATGTAAACGTATTGTCCAGCTGTCAGTGGAAGCTCATTTTCTGGGTCCTCATTCGGGCCCTCAAAAGGATTGTAGCTGTGACGAGCTATGAATCTTCGTATTGGTGGTGATGGTCTGCGACAATGCATGATGCAGACTGCCGCTGTCCAAACGTTCGGCTCCCCCAGCTTTTCCTGGGGGTTGGAGCATTCCCGTTTGGGATTTCCGTGCGGCCTCAGCTTTGTCCCCATCTCCTGGAGCTGTGTGCAGTTTTCCTCCAGACTCTTGCCGAGTGCTCCAAGTTTGATGTCAGCCTGCTGGACACTCTGCAGCTTCTGGCACGCTTCATCACCATCACTTTCTGCCCCTCTCCTGCTGCCTGGTCTCTCTTCGTCATCGGTATCCAGCAGGAGATCACGAAGCCCTGGAGGCACGGTGGTATCCAGCTCATCATCTGAAACTTCTTCCACCAGATTGGAAGGAACCAGTCCTCTTGTGCCGTCTGTCAGCTCTCCCAGAAACCAGCCATCCTCATCCATGTCTCCACAGATGTAAACGTATTGTCCAGCTGTCAGTGGAAGCTCGTTTTCTGGGTCCTCATTCGGGCCCTCAAAAGGATTGTAGCTGTGACGAGCTATGAATCTTCGTATTGGTGGTGATGGTCTGCGACAATGCATGATGCAGACTGCTGCTGTCCAAACGTTCGGCTCCCCCAGCTTTTCCTGGGGGTTGGAGCATTCCCGTTTGGGATTTCCGTGCGGCCTCAGCTTTGTCCCCATCTCCTGGAGCTGTGTGCAGTTTTCCTCCAGACGCTTGCCGAGTGCTCCAAGTTTGATGTCAGCCTGCTGGACACTCTGCAGCTTCTGGCACGCTTCATCACCATCACTTTCTGCCCCTCTCCTGCTGCCTGGTCTCTCTTCGTCATCGGTATCCAGCAGGAGATCACGAAGCCCTGGAGGCACGGTGGTATCCAGCTCATCATCTGAAACTTCTTCCACCAGATTGGAAGGAACCAGTCCTCTTGTGCCGTCTGTCAGCTCTCCCAGAAACCAGCCATCCTCATCCATGTCTCCACAGATGTAAACGTATTGTCCAGCTGTCAGTGGAAGCTCGTTTTCTGGGTCCTCATTCGGGCCCTCAAAAGGATTGTAGCTGTGACGAGCTATGAATCTTCGTATTGGTGGTGATGGTCTGCGACAATGCATGATGCAGACTGCCGCTGTCCAAACGTTTGGCTCCCCCAGCTTTTCCTGGGGGTTGGAGCATTCCCGTTTGGGATTTCCGTGCGGCCTCAGCTTTGTCCCCATCTCCTGGAGCTGTGTGCAGTTTTCCTCCAGACGCTTGCCGAGTGCTCCAAGTTTGATGTCAGCCTGCTGGACACTCTGCAGCTTCTGGCACGCTTCATCACCATCACTTTCTGCCCCTCTCCTGCTGCCTGGTCTCTCTTCGTCATCGGTAACCAGCAGGAGATCACGAAGCCCTGGAGGCACGGTGGTATCCAGCTCATCATCTGAAACTTCTTCCACCAGATTGGAAGGAACCAGTCCTCTTGTGCCGTCTGTCAGCTCTCCCAGAACCAGCCATCCTCATCCATGTCTCCACAGATGTAAACGTATTGTCCAGCTGTCAGTGGAAGCTCGTTTTCTGGGTCCTCATTCGGGCCCTCAAAAGGATTGTAGCTGTGACGAGCTATGAATCTTCGTATTGGTGGTGATGGTCTGCGACAATGCATGATGCAGACTGCCGCTGTCCAAACGTTCGGCTCCCCCAGCTTTTCCTGGGGGTTGGAGCATTCCCGTTTGGGATTTCCGTGCGGCCTCAGCTTTGTCCCCATCTCCTGGAGCTGTGTGCAGTTTTCCTCCAGACGCTTGCCGAGTGCTCCAAGTTTGATGTCAGCCTGCTGGACACTCTGCAGCTTCTGGCACGCTTCATCACCATCACTTTCTGCCCCTCTCCTCCTGCCTGGTCTCTCTTCGTCATCGGTATCCAGCAGGAGATCACGAAGCCCTGGAGGCACGGTGGTATCCACGCCATCATCCGAAACTTCGCATATATATATATCATTTATATTATTTTATATAGTACATAATATATAGTATTATGTATATAGTATACTTATACATATATTATATGTATATATATATGCAGACTGCCACTGTCCAAACGTTCGGCTCCCCCAGCTTTTCCTGGGGGTTGGAGCATTCCCGTTTGGGATTTCGGTGTGGCCTCAGCTTTTTCCCCATCTCCTGGAGCTGTGTGAAGTTTTTACCCAGACGCTTGCCGAGTGCTCCAAGTTGCTCTGAAGCTTCTGGCACGCTTCATCACCATCACTTTCTGCCCCTCTCCTGCTGCCTGGTCTCTCTTCGTCATCGGTATCCAGCAGGAGATCACGAAGCCCTGGAGGCACGGTGGTATCCAGCTCATCATCTGAAACTTCTTCCACCAGATTGGAAGGAACCAGTCCTCTTGTGCCGTCTGTCAGCTCTCCCAGAAACCAGCCATCCTCATCCATGTCTCCACAGATGTAAACGTATTGTCCAGCTGTCAGTGGAAGCTCGTTTTCTGGGTCCTCATTCGGGCCCTCAAAAGGATTGTAGCTGTGACGAGCTATGAATCTTCGTATTGGTGGTGATGGTCTGCGACAATGCATGATGCAGACTGCCGCTGTCCAAACGTTCGGCTCCCCCAGCTTTTCCTGGGGGTTGGAGCATTCCCGTTTGGGATTTCCGTGCGGCCTCAGCTTTGTCCCCATCTCCTGGAGCTGTGTGCAGTTTTCCTCCAGACGCTTGCCGAGTGCTCCAAGTTTGATGTCAGGCTGCTGGACACTCTGCAGCTTCTGGCACGCTTCATCACCATCACTTTCTGCCCCTCTCCTGCTGCCTGGTCTCTCTTCGTCATCGGTATCCAGCAGGAGATCACGAAGCCCTGGAGGCACGGTGGTATCCAGCTCATCATCTGAAACTTCTTCCACCAGATTGGAAGGAACCAGTCCTCTTGTGCCGTCTGTCAGCTCTCCCAGAAACCAGCCATCCTCATCCATGTCTCCACAGATGTAAACGTATTGTCCAGCTGTCAGTGGAAGCTCGTTTTCTGGGTCCTCATTCGGGCCCTCAAAAGGATTGTAGCTGTGACGAGCTATGAATCTTCGTATTGGTGGTGATGGTCTGCGACAATGCATGATGCAGACTGCCGCTGTCCAAACGTTCGGCTCCCCCAGCTTTTCCTGGGGGTTGGAGCATTCCCGTTTGGGATTTCCGTGCGGCCTCAGCTTTGTCCCCATCTCCTGGAGCTGTGTGCAGTTTTCCTCCAGACGCTTGCCGAGTGCTCCAAGTTTGATGTCAGGCTGCTGGACACTCTGCAGCTTCTGGCACGCTTCATCACCATCACTTTCTGCCCCTCTCCTGCTGCCTGGTCTCTCTTCGTCATCGGTATCCAGCAGGAGATCACGAAGCCCTGGAGGCACGGTGGTATCCACGCCATCATCCGAAACTTCGCATATATATATATCATTTATATTATTTTATATAGTACATAATATATAGTATTATGTATATAGTATACTTATACATATAATATATGTATATATATATGCAGACTGCCACTGTCCAAACGTTCGGCTCCCCCAGCTTTTCCTGGGGGTTGGAGCATTCCCGTTTGGGATTTCGGTGTGGCCACAGCTTTGTCCCCATCTCCTGGAGCTGTGTGAAGTTTTTATCCAGACGCTTGCCGAGTGCTCCAAGTTGCTCTGAAGCTTCTGGCACGCTTAATCACCATCACTTTCTGCCCCTCTCCTGCTGCCTGGTCTCTCTTCGTCATCGGTATCCAGCAGGAGATCACGAAGCCCTGGAGGCACGGTGGTATCCAGCTCATCATCTGAAACTTCTTCCACCAGATTGGAAGGAACCAGTCCTCTTGTGCCGTCTGTCAGCTCTCCCAGAAACCAGCTATCCTCATCCATGTCTCCACAGATGTAAACGTATTGTCCAGCTGTCAGTGGAAGCTCGTTTTCTGGGTCCTCATTCGGGCCCTCAAAAGCATTGTAGCTGTGACGAGCTATGAATCTTCGTATTGGTGGTGATGGTCTGCGACAATGCATGATGCAGACTGCCGCTGTCCAAACGTTCGGCTCCCCCAGCTTTTCCTGGGGGTTGGAGCATTCCCGTTTGGGATTTCCGTGTGGCCTCAGCTTTGTCCCCATCTCCTGGAGCTGTGTGCAGTTTTCCTCCAGACGCTTGCCGAGTGCTCCAAGTTTGATGTCAGCCTCCTGGACACTCTTCAGCTTCTGGCACGCTTCATCACCATCACTTTCTGCCCCTCTCCTGCTGCCTGGTCTCTCTTCGTCATCGGTATCCAGCAGGAGATCACGAAGCCCTGGAGGCACGGTGGTATCCAGCTCATCATCTGAAACTTCTTCCACCAGATTGGAAGGAACCAGTCCTCTTGTGCCGTCTGTCAGCTCTCCCAGAAACCAGCCATCCTCATCCATGTCTCCACAGATGTAAACGTATTGTCCAGCTGTCAGTGGAAGCTCGTTTTCTGGGTCCTCATTCGGGCCCTCAAAAGGATTGTAGCTGTGACGAGCTATGAATCTTCGTATTGGTGGTGATGGTCTGCGACAATGCATGATGCAGACTGCCGCTGTCCAAACGTTCGGCTCCCCCAGCTTTTCCTGGGGGTTGGAGCATTCCCGTTTGGGATTTCCGTGCGGCCTCAGCTTTGTCCCCATCTCCTGGAGCTGTGTGCAGTTTTCCTCCAGACGCTTGCCGAGTGCTCCAAGTTTGATGTCAGCCTGCTGGACACTCTGCAGCTTCTGGCACGCTTCATCACCATCACTTTCTGCCCCTCTCCTGCTGCCTGGTCTCTCTTCGTCATCGGTATCCAGCAGGAGATCACGAAGCCCTGGAGGCACGGTGGTATCCACGCCATCATCCGAAACTTCGCATATATATATATCATTTATATTATTTTATATAGTACATAATATATAGTATTATGTATATAGTATACTTATACATATAATATATGTATATATATATGCAGACTGCCACTGTCCAAACGTTCGGCTCCCCCAGCTTTTCCTGGGGGTTGGAGCATTCCCGTTTGGGATTTCGGTGTGGCCACAGCTTTGTCCCCATCTCCTGGAGCTGTGTGAAGTTTTTACCCAGACGCTTGCCGAGTGCTCCAAGTTGCTCTGAAGCTTCTGGCACGCTTAATCACCATCACTTTCTGCCCCTCTCCTGCTGCCTGGTCTCTCTTCGTCATCGGTATCCAGCAGGAGATCACGAAGCCCTGGAGGCACGGTGGTATCCAGCTCATCATCTGAAACTTCTTCCACCAGATTGGAAGGAACCAGTCCTCTTGTGCCGTCTGTCAGCTCTCCCAGAAACCAGCTATCCTCATCCATGTCTCCACAGATGTAAACGTATTGTCCAGCTGTCAGTGGAAGCTCGTTTTCTGGGTCCTCATTCGGGCCCTCAAAAGCATTGTAGCTGTGACGAGCTATGAATCTTCGTATTGGTGGTGATGGTCTGCGACAATGCATGATGCAGACTGCCGCTGTCCAAACGTTCGGCTCCCCCAGCTTTTCCTGGGGGTTGGAGCATTCCCGTTTGGGATTTCCGTGTGGCCTCAGCTTTGTCCCCATCTCCTGGAGCTGTGTGCAGTTTTCCTCCAGACGCTTGCCGAGTGCTCCAAGTTTGATGTCAGCCTCCTGGACACTCTTCAGCTTCTGGCACGCTTCATCACCATCACTTTCTGCCCCTCTCCTGCTGCCTGGTCTCTCTTCGTCATCGGTATCCAGCAGGAGATCACGAAGCCCTGGAGGCACGGTGGTATCCAGCTCATCATCTGAAACTTCTTCCACCAGATTGGAAGGAACCAGTCCTCTTGTGCCGTCTGTCAGCTCTCCCAGAAACCAGCCATCCTCATCCATGTCTCCACAGATGTAAACGTATTGTCCAGCTGTCAGTAGAAGCTCGTTTTCTGGGTCCTCATTCGGGCCCTCAAAAGGATTGTAGCTGTGACGAGCTATGAATCTTTGTATTGGTGGTGATGGTCTGCGACAATGCATGATGCAGACTGCCGCTGTCCAAACGTTCGGCTCCCCCAGCTTTTCCTGGGGGTTGGAGCATTCCCGTTTGGGATTTCCGTGCGGCCTCAGCTTTGTCCCCATCTCCTGGAGCTGTGTGCAGTTTTCCTCCAGACGCTTGCCGAGTGCTCCAAGTTTTATGTCAGCCTGCTGGACACTCTGCAGCTTCTGGCACGCTTCATCACCATCACTTTCTGCCCCTCTCCTGCTGCCTGGTCTCTCTTCGTCATCGGTATCCAGCAGGAGATCACAAAGCCTTGGAGGCACGGTGGTATCCAGCTCATCATCTGAAACTTCTTCCACCAGATTGGAAGGAACCAGTCCTCTTGTGCAGTCTGTCAGCTCTCCCAGAAACCAGCCATCCTCATCCATGTCTCCACAGATGTAAACGTATTGTCCAGCTGTCAGTGGAAGCTCGTTTTCTGGTTCCTCATTCGGGCCCTCAAAAGGATTGTAGCTGTGACGAGCTATGAATCTTCGTATTGGTGGTGATGGTCTGCGACAATGCATGATGCAGACTGCCGCTGTCCAAACGTTCGGCTCCCCCAGCTTTTCCTGGGGGTTGGAGCATTCCCGTTTGGGATTTCCGTGCGGCCTCAGCTTTGTCCCCATCTCCTGGAGCTGTGTGCAGTTTTCCTCCAGACGCTTGCCGAGTGCTCCAAGTTTGATGTCAGCCTGCTGGACACTCTGCAGCTTCTGGCACGCTTCATCACCATCACTTTCTGCCCCTCTCCTGCTGCCTGGTCTCTCTTCGTCATCGGTATCCAGCAGGAGATCACGAAGCCCTGGAGGCACGGTGGTATCCAGCTCATCATCTGAAACTTCTTCCACCAGATTGGAAGGAACCAGTCCTCTTGTGCCGTCTGTCAGCTCTCCCAGAAACCAGCCATCCTCATCCATGTCTCCACAGATGTAAACGTATTGTCCAGCTGTCAGTGGAAGCTCGTTTTCTGGGTCCTCATTCGGGCCCTCAAAAGGATTGTAGCTGTGACGAGCTATGAATCTTCGTATTGGTGGTGATGGTCTGCGACAATGCATGATGCAGACTGCCGCTGTCCAAACGTTCGGCTCCCCCAGCTTTTCCTGGGGGTTGGAGCATTCCCGTTTGGGATTTCCGTGCGGCCTCAGCTTTGTCCCCATCTCCTGGAGCTGTGTGCAGTTTTCCTCCAGACGCTTGCCGAGTGCTCCAAGTTTGATGTCAGCCTGCTGGACACTCTGCAAGAGAAGGGCTTCATAGAGCAGCAGCTGTGGAGGGAGCAGGAGAAACAGCATGAGAACCAAGGACACCTCTAGGAAAAGAATGAGTAGCTCGAGGCTTTCAAAGTAGGTCTTTGACCAGGAACTGTTATTGCAGTAGCTTTCCTCCAATTGGTGTGTATGGTTTATAAACGCCCTCGTCTGTCTGCTATAAAAGCATGGCTTTTCGGGCAGTCGATCGACGCCGCCGTATTTAACCATATTGCTGTCTGGCTGTTTGTCCTAGCGCGCTGACCTTTTGCCTTCAGGTTTGCAAACTACTGTCTCAGGAACCAGAGTTATTAGGCATTATCCAGGTTATCGTGTGCTTCTTATTGTTAATAGATTGGATGTGAAACCAATAGGTTCTAATGGTACCAATGGTGCTGGAATCTGCGGGATTAATCATTGAATGTATTAGTAATGCTCGGTTATGATGCTATTAGCCTATCTTAATTTAAAGCCTTTTCTTAATTTGCAAAGGCAAAACCTGGAAAGGAATCTCAGGCAAAGGGATGACCCCGTATCACAGAATGGTGATTACATCTTACTCTTCCACCCAGCTAACAGGGATTTTTCCAATAGGACCGCTCATCTCTTGAGAGGAAGGCGCACGCTCATAGAACTGAATGGGAGAGTTGATTTCATTTTCCAAGCAGGTGTTCCACTTGGGCTCTGTATCACGCACTGGCCATGCGGATATGGAGTCCAATGGGAAGAAATCGTTCAGAGCCTGAATGCAGGAGAGAATGTGTGGTGGGTGAGAGAGGAAAGGTGCACTTTGAAGCAGGGGACGCCCTGCTGGCACTGCCTGTCGCATCCACCACCAACACGGTTTGCTCTTTCTCCTGCTCCACAGCTGCTGCTCTGTCAAGTCCTTCTCTTGATCCATGGCTGCTGCCATTCTTCTGGGATTACAACAGGGGGCTGGGAGGGAGGTTTTGGGCAGAGGGAGGGAGGGAGGGAAGTTGATTGGGGGTGGGAGTTGGAGGGGGTGGGATCAGAAAGGATTGTTAGGGTGGGAAATGGTTGGGTGGGAATACTGTCATTTCTTGACTGTTTGCTACGTTCCATGATTAAATGTCTTTGCCATATTTCTGCCTGCCTGCCTGCGGCCGTTCCTTCAGTTCCAAAGCCCACCTCCCCAGGCCCCCGGGCCCACCTTCAGGGCAATGTGGCTTCAGGGCAGCAGAAAGGGCAGTGTCCCAGATCTGCCACCACCATTGGACCCATCCCTCCCCTCCTCAGTCAGTTCTGCGTGGGAATGGAGGGATGAGAAAGGGGGATGGATGGCAATTCTAATTAAGGGAGAGCTGAGTGGCTCAGCCTGGAGTGGAGGAGGCTCACTGCCATCCCAGACACAGCCATCAGTCCCCAGGTGCAGAGAGGACTGAGCCAGGCTGCACCCTGCAGCACCCAGCAGCAGGAGCAGAGTCTGAGGCCTGCCTAGGTCGTGTGGCTGCGCTGCAGGCTGAGCTATGGAGAAAGCCCCACTTGGAGATTTCTTCGCTCCCTGAATGTTCCCCCCTTTCTCCATCTTGCTCTGCTCCATCCCCAGCCGCAGCCCGGCGTCCCCGACATGTTGCTGTGCTTGCAGAGCTGGACTTGGCCCTTGACCTGTACAGGCCCCTGTCCCCACCTGTCGGATATCCACCTTGCCTTCTCACCCCTCTCTCTAGATCCAGTTCATGCCCCATCTATCTCACCTCCATGTCCCACCTACGTCCTCTCTACGTCTTTTGCTCTCCCCCAAACCACCCTCACGGTGCCTTACCTCCTGGCAGCCTCAGGGAAGGAGCACCCGGTGCCCTGAGCCCACAGGCCCAGCCCTGCACAGCACTGCACACACCACTGTCATGGCGGCGCCCGGGGCTGCCGCACAGCATCCTGGGAGTGGTAGTTCCTGCAGCTCCCAGCAGGCCCAGGCGAGGGCAAAGGGGAGCAGTGCTGTCAGCCGGGAGCTCGCCCAGAGAGCCCGATGTTCGGAGCACTTCACACCAGGAACTTTGGACTCGGCTGCTTCTGGCCACAACGTCCCTGAGCTGCTCAGGAAGCACAACTGTCTCACCCTCTGAGAGCTGGGCTGTGCAAAGGAGGCTGCAGTTGCAGGCTCAGCTCTGCCCTGTTCCAGCAATGCACTTCCTTACAACTGGAGCACTGGCACGCTTGCTTCTTGCTTCAACGGAGCAATCGCCCACCGCTTTGCACACCTCTGTGCTCGTGACAATGGACACCACCCCATCCCTGCACACACACACACACACACACACACACACGGAATCACAGAATCACAGAATGACCCGGGTTGGAAGGGACCTCAAGGATCATGTAGTTCCAACCCCCCTGCCTAGCAGGGCCACCAAACATACACCTTTACTAGATCAGGTTGCCCAGGGCCCCGTCCAACCTGGTCTTTAACACCTCCAAGGACGGGGCATCCACAACCTCCCTGGGCAGCCTGTTCCAGGGCCTAACCACTCTCCTAGTGAAGAACTTCCTCCTAACATCCAACCTAAATCTTCCCTCTTTTAACTTAAAACCATTTCCCCTAGTCCTGCTATTATCAGCCCTTTCAAAGAGTTTACTCCCCTCCTAGGAGTAAGTTCCCTTCAGGTATTGAAAGGCTGCAATGAGGTCACCCCGCAACCTTCTCTTCTCCAGGCTGAACAAACCCAACTCCCTCAGCCTGTCCTCATAGGGGAGGTGCTCCAGCCCCCTGATCATCTTCGTGGCCCTCCTCTGGACCCATTCCAAAATCTCCATGTCATTCTTGTACTGAGGGCTCCACACCTGGACACAGTACTCCAGATGGGGCCTCACAAGAGCAGAGTAGAGAGGGACAATCAACTCCCTTTACCTGCCGACCACCCCTCTCCTGATGGAGCCCAGGATCCCGTTTGCTTTCCGGGTTGCCAGAGCGCACTGCTGGCTCATGTTAAGTTTCTCATCTATCAGGACCCCTAGGTCTTTTTCAGCCGAGCTGCTCTCAAGGACAACTCCTCCCAGCCTGTACAGGTGCCTGGGGTTCTTCCGGCCCAAGTGCAAAACCTTGCACTTTGCCGTGTTGAACCTCATTAGGTTCACCCGAGCCCAGCTTTCCAGCCTGTCAAGGTTCCTCTGAATTGCATCCGTTCCCTCCACCGAATCGACTGCACCACTCAGCTTGGTGTCATCAGCAAACTTGCTGAGGGTGCACTCCATTCCCTCATCGATGTCATTAAAGATGTTAAAGAGCACCGGTCCCAAGACAGACCCTTGAGGGACACCGCTCGTTACCAGCCTCCACCTGGACATAGAGCCATTGACCACCACCCTCTGTCTGCGTCCTTTCAACCAATTGCTTATCCATCTAGTTGTCCACCCATCAATTCCACTTCCCTCCAATTTGGAGATGAGGATGAGATGGGGGACCATGTCAAAGGCCTTGCTCAGGTCCAGGTAAATGACATCGGTCGCCTTCCCTTCGTCCACCAACGCCATCACTCCATCATAGAAGGCCACAAGATTAGTTAAGCATGACCTTCCCCTGGTGAAGCCGTGCTGGCTGTCTAGGATTACGTGCTCGTTCTTTATGTGATCAAGCCTGTTGTCCAGGAGGATCTGTTCCATAATCTTCCCAGGCACGGAGGTGAGACTCACCGGCCTGTAGTTACCTGGGTCCTCCCTGCTCCCCTTCTTGTAAATGGAAGTGACGTGACCCTTCCTCCAATCGTCCGGGAACTCACCTGACAGCCACACACACTTACCACCGCGTCCTTGCACACCCTCTTCCCACAGAGTCCAGAGCACATTAATGTCTTCTGACACTCACACTCAGAGAGAAAATGTCAAGGGGGAGCATGAGCATGTACATAAAGGATGTACGGACCTACAGTTAAGGATGTGGTTGTGCATCTGAGTCTGTGCCTGCAGACAATGCAAGCGCTATGCATTGTCAACCAATGGAAATGATCAAACAGCTGCTTTGGGACAGACTGTCTGTAGGGCTCAGGCAGTGTGGCCTTCCAAGGTACTTCAGGTGTCTCAAAGAACAGAGGCAAGCAGTGATGATTCCTTTCTCTCTCGATTTTAATACTTGAAGGTAGAGCGCTTGAGAAAGACTTTGGAGGCTTTCCTCAGCCTCCTCCTTTCCTTGTACCTTTACAAAAGCGGACTGCCAAAAACCAAGAAGACTGGACACACTTTTTGGGTTTGGTTGTTTTTATTTTTTTTAGAATATTATAATATATATAATATATATTATATATTATACATAATATATATATAGTATATAGTACATAATTATATACTATATATATATAATATATAATATTTGTTGTTGTTGTTTTGGTGTATTTTGTGAATTTTTTTGTTTTTTTTTTTTTTTAATCCAGTCCAATGTAATAAATCCTCAGTCATACAAGGGATGAATTTTTAAGGTCTTGCTGCTGATGGACCACACTCCACTTGAACATCAAGTGGAGCAGGAGGTAGCCTTCATCCAGAAAGGTGGAATCTTGATAAGATGTTGATGTCTTATGGAGAGGAATTTCGGTGTCCCCCAGGCTAAGCCAACACACAGGCACAGATTTCTGGATGGTGACCATCACTTTCTGCCCCTCTCCTGCTGCCTGGTCACTCTTCGTCATCGGTATCCAGCAGGAGATCACGAAGCCCTGGAGGCACGGTGGTATCCAGCTCATCATCTGAAACTTCTTCCACCAGATTGGAAGGAACCAGTCCTCTTGTGCCGTCTGTCAGCTCTCCCAGAAACCAGCCATCCTCATCCATGTCTCCACAGATGTAAACATATTGTCCAGCTGTCAGTGGAAGCTCGTTTTCTGGGTCCTCATTCAGGCCCTCAAAAGCATTGTAGCTGTGACGAGCTATGAATCTTCGTATTGGTGGTGATGGTCTGCGACAATGCATGATGCAGACTGCCGCTGTCCAAACGTTCGGCTCCCCCAGCTTTTCCTGGGGGTTGGAGCATTCCCGTTTGGGATTTCCGTGCGGCCTCAGCTTTGTCCCCATCTCCTGGAGCTGTGTGCAGTTTTCCTCCAGACGCTTGCCGAGTGCTCCAAGTTTGATGTCAGCCTGCTGGACACTCTGCAGCTTCTGGCACGCTTCATCACCATCACTTTCTGCCCCTCTCCTGCTGCCTGGTCTCTCTTCGTCATCGGTATCCAGCAGGAGATCACGAAGCCCTGGAGGCACGGTGGTATCCAGCTCATCATCTGAAACTTCTTCCACCAGATTGGAAGGAACCAGTCCTCTTGTGCCGTCTGTCAGCTCTCCCAGAAACCAGCCATCCTCATCCATGTCTCCACAGATGTAAACGTATTGTCCAGCTGTCAGTGGAAGCTCGTTTTCTGGGTCCTCATTCGGGCCCTCAAAAGGATTGTAGCTGTGACGAGCTATGAATCTTCGTATTGGTGGTGATGGTCTGCGACAATGCATAATCAGACTGCCGCTGTCCAAACGTTCGGCTCCCCCAGCTTTTCCTGGGGGTTGGAGCATTCCCGTTTGGGATTTCCGTGCGGCCTCAGCTTTGTCCCCATCTCCTGGAGCTGTGTGCAATTTTCCTCCAGACGCTTGCCGAGTGCTCCAAGTTTGACGTCAGCCTGCTGGACACTCTGCAGCTTCTGGCACGCTTCTGGGCCTTCAGGGTGGTTGTGGGCCTTCAGGGCCTGGCACTGCCTCTCCAGGTTGCTCAGGGCCTCTTGTTGCTCTGCAGCCTGAACACCCACCTCTGCTACAGCCCGACGGCAGGCCCTGGCCCCGCTGCAGGAGGCGGGTGGCTGCCCCTCCACGTGCTCCAGGATGTAGTGCAGGAAGCGCCTTCTCTGCTCCTGCAGCTCACACTGGAGGTGCTTGCTCTCCACGGCCTGCTCTCCACGGGACTTCCAGCAGAGCTGCCGCTGGACTTGCTGCTGCATTCTGCGCTCCGCTCTGCTGCTGCCGCTCCTCAGCAGCGCCTCCGCCAGCTGCCGCTGCAGATGCCATGCGTGGCGGATGGTGTCGTTGCGCCGCTTCTGCAGCAGCTCCGTCATCTGGCGCAGCTGGGCCTCCTTCTCCCGCAGCAGTTGGCGAATCTCTGCTTCCCACTGCCTCAAGCTCTGCTCCCGCAGGCGCTGCAGCTTTGACACCCGCACCCGCTCCCACTTGGAGCGCAGTTTGTCGGCCAGCAGCTGCCGCTCCCGCTCTGCCGCCTCCTGCCGCTCACGTCTCTCAGCAGCGCAGCGGCGCTGCAGCTCCTGGGAGCGGAGCCACTCACCCTCCAGCTGGGCCTGCAGTGCCTTCAGCTCCTGCCTCTTCTCCTCCCGCTGCGCAGGGCAGGCGGGGGGCTGTGCCGGGCCCCGGCGGGGTGAGGGCCGGCTTCCAGGGAGCCCCAGGTCTTCCTTGGCTGTCTCTGGCACCTAGAACCAGAAAATCATACCATAACAGAATGGTCTGTGTAGGAAGGGGCCTTCAAGACTCTCCCGTTCCAAGCCCATGCCAAGGGCAGGGACAGCTTCCACTAGCTCACGTTGCCCAGAGGTGCCTCCAGTGGTGTCCGCGGAGCCTCCCCTCCCTCCCCAGGCTGAACAATCCCCACTCTCTCAGTGTGTCATCTCACCTGGACGTGAGCGTCCTTCATGGCCGGTCGACTGGAGCCCTGCTCTGCACAGTGGCGGCGCAGAGCTCCTTCTCCGTCCTGGGAGCAGGACATTCCGTTGCGGAGCTCGTCTTCCAAGCTGCCCACGACGTACTGGTTGAAGAGCCTCCTCTCCAGCTCCAGCTGCTGCTGGAGGTGGCGGCTGCAGGCGGGCTGCTCCCCATCCGTCTCCCAGCGCAGCTTGCTGAGGACGTCCTGCAGCTGGGCATGGGCCGCCTCGCTGCGGCTGGGGGGGTTCCTCAGCACCTTGGCCAGCTGCTGCTGCAGCTCCCGAGCCTGGCGCAGGGCTGCATCGCACTCCCGCTGCAGCAGCTCCTTTGTGGCGCGCAGCTCGGCCTCCTTCCAGCGCAGCAGCTGCCGGGTCACCGTCGCCCGCTGCCGCTGCTCCCACTCCTTCAGCTGCTGCTCTTCCTGGGCCTGCTGCTTCTCCCAGGCACAATGCAGTTGGTCGGCCAGCAGCTGCCGCTCCCGCTCTGCCGCCTCCTGCAGCTCACATCTCTCGGCAGCCCAGCGGCGCTGCAGCTCCTGGCAGTGGAGCCGCTCGCCCTCCAGCTGGGCCTGCAGCACCTCCAGCTCCCAGCTCTTCTCCTCCTGCTGCGCAGCGCAGGCTGCGGGCTGTGCCGGGCCCCGGCGGGGAGAGGGCCGGCTGCACTTGCCTTGTCCCCGTCCCGCACTGCCTCGCAGCACGGCCATGGCAAGATCTGAAGCTGAAGAGACCTTCGGCCTCCAAAAGCTCTGGCCAAAGGCCACCAACAATCGCTCTGCTCTCACTCGTGGGGTCTGCAAGGACAGCTGCCCCTGACCCCGTAGCGCCCACTGCCTCTCGTCCCTGTCGCAAGGGTGTGCAGACAGTGAATGCCTTGGGTGTGCTGCGCCAGCACCTTCTGTGCTGTGTGCTGGCCCAGCTCATAGTGGAGGGCGGGGCAGTGGCCTTCAGCTATTGGACAGTGAGGCCTTCTGGCCCAGCTCATAGTGGAGGGCGGGGCAGTGGCCTTCTGTGCTAGATTCTGCTCATAGATTCCACGTGTGAGAGGTAGATGTGTTTTTGCGGCGGAATTTGTCAGTATTATCAAGCTCATCTGGAGTTATATGTTCAGTGGTGCCACGCTTATTTGGAATTGTTTTAATTATTTTTTAAAGAAACTAAGGAGTATTTAAAAACCAAACAGATGGAAACACACACAAAGATGAAAGGAAACAAACAACAACAACAACAAATCCTTCCCTCCCCAACCAATCCAGACTCCGATCTTTCACTGGAATCACTTGATAAGCATTAACCCTTGGCAGCTGGCTTTGCCGTAATTGCTTCCCAGAGCTTGGCCTGCGTGCTTCTTAACAATATTATCTCTGGGTGGCTGTGGGTGGTGATGTCAGTCCTGAGATCGGTTCAACTTCACACTGGGGTTAACACAGTTTGTACAGGTCGTCCTGGCTCACCAGCACTCCCTGCACTGTGGTACCATTCCTTTTGACACCTTCATTCCTTGCTTTTATCCACCTGATGATGACTGACGTGTAACTATCCATGGTATCTCCAACTTCCTAACAAACTGGGATTTGAATCAAGGGACCTATCTGCTATCAGTTAGATGTGGTCACAGAAGAAACCCATCATAAAGCCCTTTGCAACGTGATGTAGTGTCATGGAGTCATTGATTGTAACACCAGTCCAGAAGGCCCATTGGGAACACGGTTGTTGGAAAGTGTCTAAGTTTTGATGAGAGATGTGAATGTGCTGGGGTCACCCTCTTGTAATTTATATGGTGGGGTGCCCTACGCACTCTGTTCTCTGAAATTTCTATAGACTATATCAATACCTGAACTGGCCAAATCAGTCTTTATCCTGAACCATTTGGATTGCCTTCGAGATGCTCAAATGGAAAATTCTATTTGTATTTAGCCTTGGAGCAATGTTCAGAGTTGTAGCGTGGTATAGTGATAGTGCTGCCCAAATCGAGTGTTCAGCTCAGTTCAGAGCTGACTGCTGGACCGAGAATCTCTACGATATTAGAGAACATATTTGCTCTATAAATTGTCCTGGCAAAACATAAAGTCATCTTTGAAAACACCACCTGGCAAGTCCACATGTTGTCAAACTGGACTAGACATGCTTTTGAAGAATTAAACTCACAAGTGCAACAAGCATTGCAAATGGCACTGCAACAACACTTAGTGCTTGATATGTTAAAACTTAACAGAGTGCATGTGGCATGCAAAGTGTAATCAAAGGGTAATGTATTTCTGTTCGTAATGCTACAGCCTTCCTAGAAGAAGCTTGAAGACAAGAGATCATAGAGCAAACATCTGAACTGTTCCACTCGGACCATCCTCTGACATTCTGGATGCTTCTCCTAACCAGGATTTCCTGCATATTGCACTTTAAAAAGCACTATGTTCTGGGAATGAACACTGACGTCACTCGACACCATGTGCAGCGGATGGGTGATCACCGTGTGAGCTGTGGAGGCTGCTGTGCAGGGCTGGGGATGGCACCTCCCCCATCTTAACTTAGAGGCCAGATGGGGATTGATTGGGAAATAAATTCCAAACTCACATTAAAATAAGTTTTGTATTGGCTCTGGTGTTCCGAACAATGTATATCTGGCAGTAACCTCCACCTGTGGTGCAGCAGTTTGGGCAGTGATGTTGGCAGTGTTTGGCAGATGCTGCTAGTGAGCTGTGTCTGCAGGGGCAGCACGAGTGCCACTCTGCTCTGCTCCCAGATTTATAAAAACGATGGAACTCAGGTTGGAACAGATGGAAGAATTCACTGGGTCTGACGTCTTCTGCAGATCTGCAGTCGGTTCATGGAGCTGAAACAATTCATCTCCTCATTGCTCCTGAAAAAGATTTTGCATAAAACAGTTGATATGTGATCACTGAAAATTGGAGAGTTACAGCAACACAGGAAAGAATTTACAGAAAATGGCTTATTTTATGAGGAAAAACTTGCATTACTTCAGGAGTTTGGTGTAATTCTGTCTCCCGGCAGAAAGTTCCCAAGGTACAGACAGAAAAATCTTGGCAAAAATCATCAGGTACTGCACTTTCACTTGACTAAGTGCTATTGAGACATTGTATAGTGGAATCTGCAGGAAAGGTTGTGAGGGGATTTCCCCAAGGAGAAGTGAGATTTCAGGAACGGGACACACTCAGAAAACCCAGAATGATATTGAGGCAAATGTAAAAACGGCTGCTACAAAGCCAGTGATAACAAGAAAGAATTCACTTCCAGGAGTTTTTCAGAGCCCAGTTAAAAAGATTCACGGCACTGGCTGTAGGATCCTCTTTATTTCAAACAATCTGGATTTCTGAGCTAATTTTAGTTTACTTCCAATGAGAGCTGTGATTCAAACCAAGGTATTTCACAAGAAAACACCACTTTCCCAGAGTTCAGATTTGTTCCTAAGAAATCCCAACAAATCCCGGAGCTCTGGAAATAAGGAACTATAAGGGAAACAATGGCTGAGCTCGTATGTCTGCTTTGGGAAACCAAACAATCCCATTAAGTAACGCCCCCATGAAAGCCAGCAGCACTCTTCCACTGACGCAGTAAAGATCCCTGTTGCATACTGGTGATGGATTGGCTGCAATGGAAACCTCTTTTCTAAAGGTTAACAATCCCCCCAAAGCCTGGACTGCCTCATGGCTGTAACTCGTTATCTATCTGGAAAATGTCAGGTTGGCCGGTGTCCATTGTCACATGCAGCATTAAGTGTCCCGAGGTCTTTACCAAGGAAAATGTTTGTCACAGACAGGTAACTGCCAGCAAAGAACGTCCAGCATTGTCTGCACTGGAGCAAGCAAACAGCAAAGCAGAGCTTTTGACAAAGGACAAAGAGAAAAGTTCCCATGTGTACTGATCTCTACAAGAACCAACAGAATAATGGCAAGAAGGGATTACCTTATATCAGAGAGGTGTTGCAGTACAACAGGAGCTTCTCTGTATTTTGAATGTCCAGCCTGCAGTAACAAAGCAAGGTGGCACAGCGATGGAAAAAGGACTCGTTACTGCAGGCTGCCAGGACGGGCTGCAAGGGACCTGCAAAAGAAAAGGGTTTTTAAATGGCTGCACAGATGTTGGGGCAGAACAAATAAACTGGTGACTGATGGCTTTTCAGGGCTTTATATGCAACCGGAATAACTGGGTTGGTTCTGGGCACATGGTGCACAACTCAGGTAGAACTAGGAATGGCGTGGCATTGACTGCACCTACAAACCACCGAGTGCCGTCCTCCTGAAGTGGAGTACATCTCATCAAGCATTATACGACACACTGAAGGCAACAGTATTTGTGGGCACCTGCTAGATGACACTGTCAGGTGAACAAACTGACCAACAGCAAATGCCTTCAGTGCAGAAGTGGCACCGTGTGAAGAGGCAGCAGCCCGTGCAGCCTCTGTCTGCAGCGTGTGCACCAAAAAGCCATCCTGAACACAGTCCTGCCTGTCAGTAAGACCCCAGAGATAGAGTCAGCAACTAAAGAGACCAAGTGACAGAAAGCATACTATGGATTTACAGTCCAGCTCGTGTCTAGCAGTTTGAGGCATGTTTTGTCAGAGCAGCCCAATGCTTTGGTCCATTAGTGCTTCAGAACAGAAGCAGACAGCAACTTGTCTATAGGCAACTGATTCTACCAAAGAGAAAAGCACTGCAGAAAGTCTTATCTCCAGCTGCTGAGAAATCAATTCCCAGTCCTACCTCCATTCAATTAAGCATGACTCCTCCTTCTCCAAGGAGGATCCTCTATGAGGAGCAACATGGCAAAACGTGACCCTCTCACGTTACTCCACTATCCTTCAAACCAAGGCATCTAGCATCTCAAGCTTGGATTCTGGCAGGCAACAGGTTAGGAGGCAGTGGGTTCTTTCCTCACCAATCAGATCTTACAGCCGCACTGACCTTCCTATTTAGCAAAGCCAGACCCAAATCTCTCTTGTGCAATATTATGGCTGGTTTTGAAACTTGCAGCACATCCCTGTAATGGGGGCCGTGTGTTTCCCACATAGCTGGATTTGGGCTTTGGCATGAAAATTTGCAGTTGCTTTCTTTGGAACAGCAACAACCTACCTGTTAAGGGAGCTTGATGAAGATTTTCCACTCTCTGAGTACGATCTGACACAGCATCTGTTCCACAGCTTTTAGCAGGCCACTGGTGAGATGATACACTCACATTGGAGTTATTACATTTCATTTCTCAAATTTCATTCTGTTAAAGACAGTGTTTCAATTAAGAGAATGTACAGGTATTCCATAGGTACTTGAAGGAAATCTAAGCAATGATCCCTACAGTCTCGCTGTATAAAACTCCGCTGAGAGTCTGAAAAAAAATTCAGGAGTTAACTGCTGGAATAATTCAAGATCTGCCCACGCTGTACAGAACACTGAGTCTGTTCTTTTGCACTTTACTTGGAGAATGTTCCATCCTATAACTTCTGCTCTCAATTGTAACACATGATTTTTTATAAAAAGAAAGATAACAAGTCAGCTCTTCAGTGTGCACATTGATGAAACTTGGTGAAATACAACTTTAAGAAAAGGTAATTTGAAAACTTCAATATTCTTATCAGAATCTCTGCTATTAGTTACCGTTCCAATGTTCTGATCTGATGATGATTCTCTCAGAGCTGTTTTGTCACTCCCCCCCTCAAATGCACTTCAAGTGCTTTAGGAGCATCACTGGAATTTTGAATAAACTCGATATATCTTAGCAAAGCTGCTACAGCTGCACAACTGAAGTACTTTGGAAAAAAAAGAAATCTTTAATGAACGCTGAACAGTGTTATTTAATTATAATCCAGGTAATTAAATTAATTAAACCAAGGAAATCACCTTCCAGTCAGTCAGCTCTCACCAGGGAAATTGCTTCCCTGCCAAGCAGATGCAACCAACACAAGCTGCTACATCACTCTAGGGCCCCACTGAGTCTTCCCAAGGGGTCTCCAAAGGCTTCCCTGTTGACTTCTGGGAACCTGGGAACACTCACATGGAAGCCAGTGCCCCCTAATGTGCCCCAGACGTTTCTCAGGGCCCCACAATTAGCTCTACAGACATCCAGACATGCCCCAGAGCAAGTATGTGTGCTGTAGGGAGCCCAAGAGACATTCCAGAGCACCCTAGTACTCCTCAGTGCACTCATGGATGCTTCACCTGTCTCTAAATATGCCCTACTGGACTTTGTTTTCTCTTCTGGAGCTTTCCTTAGTTCTCAGCTTTGCTTTCTCATGCCATTTATTTCGCTCCACAGCTTTTGCTCGCAATATTCTCTCTTGCATTCCCACCTTCCAACAGAATCACAGAATTGTAGGGGTTGGAAGGGACCTCTAGTGATCATTGAGTCCAACCCCCCTGCCATGGCAGGTTCCCTACACCACGTTGCACAGGTAGGTGTTCAGGCGGGTCTTGAATATCTCCAGAGAAGGAGACTCCACCACCTCCCTGGGCAGCCTGTTCCAGTGCTCCGTCACCCTCACCGTAAAGAGGTTCTTGCACACATTTGTGCGGAACTTCCTATGCAGAAGTTTCAGCCCATTACCCCTAGTCCTGTCCCCACGCACTACTGAAAAGAGACCAGCCGTGCCACTATGGCCCCCACACCTCAGGTATTTATAAACCTGGATCAAATCCCCTCTCAGCACCGCCAACGACAACCCTCTGCACTCTGCCAGTCAGACAGTTCACGACCCACTTCACTGTCCACTCATCTATCCCATGCTTCCTCAGCTTTGTTATAAGGATGTCATGGGGGACAATATCAAAAGCCTTTCTTAAATCAAGGTAGACTACATCTGCCACTCTCCCCCTATCCACCCAGCCAGTGACATCTTCATAAAAGGCCACCAGGTTGGTCAAGCACGACCTCCCCTTGGTGAACCCATGCTGAGTACTCCTGATAACCTGCTTTACTCCCAGTTCTCTGGAGATGGCAACCAGCACAAGCTGTTCCATCACCTTCCCTGGGATAAAGGTGAGGCTGACTGGCCTATAGTTACCTGGGTCCTCCTTCTTGCCATTTTTTAAAGACCGGAGTGACACTGGTCATCCTCCAGTCTTCAGACACCTCCCCAGTTTCCAAGGCCTCTGAATGACTACAGAGAGCGGCTCAGCAATGACCTCCACCAGCTCTCTCAGCACCCGTGGATGCACCCCATCAGGTCCCATGGATTTATGGAACTTAATGTTTCCTAGGCACTCACGGACCACCTCTTCCCTGACTAAAGGGAAATCTCCCATTCCCCAGACTCTCTCATTAACCTCCAGGTTCTGGGATTCCTCAGGGAATGCCTTTTCACTAAAGACAGAAGCAAAGAAAGCATACAGTATTTCCGCCTTCTCAGCATCCTCTGTTACCAGAACCCGTTCCTCTGTTACCGACCCCTCCAACCCCCCCTTGTTTTTTGTTTATTAGCAAACTATTAACATACTACAAAATAATAGCACTAATTACATAAGTAACATCATCATGCCAGCATCCCGACCACCTGCTTTAGAGATTTCTCCTTCATTTTGTGTAACACTTCAAACACTGCAAAGAAACAAAGCAAGTGCAGAAACAGGACGCCACTTCCCTCAGGATTTTACAGTCTCACTCATGTCTGACAGATGGAGGCCCTGACAACAAGAGCTGTGTCTGTCCATAACAAGGACTCACCTCTGCAGGTGCAGGGGCAGCTCTCAGAGAAGCCTTCTTCATTTCTGCTTTCTTCTCTTTTTGTCTTTTGACTGGGAGCTGGTGTCAATCTGCCTGAGGGAAGGGAGGCCCCTTCAGAGGGATCTAGATAAGCTGGATCAACCTCACTGGGCTGAGGTGAATGGGATGAGGTTCAGTGAGGCCAAATGCCAGGTCCTGCACTTTGGCCACAATAACCCCATGCAGCGCTATAGGCTTGGGGCTGAGTGGCTGCAGGACTGTGCAGAGGAAATGGACCTGGGGCTGTTGGTCGATGCTCAGCTGAACATGAGCCAACAGTGTGCCCAGGTGGCCAAGAAGGCCAACGGCATCCTGGCCTGTATAAGAAATAGTGTGGCCAGCAGGAGCAGAGAGGTAATCATCCCCTTGGACTCAACACTGGGGAGGCTGCGCCTCAAGTCTTATGTTCAGTTTTGGGTTCCTCGCTACAAGAAAGTCATTGAGGCACTGGAACTTGTATGTGGAAGTCTGTCCCTTGAGCAGCTCCCATTCATCATCAGCTCCCATTCTGAACCCCACTGTGCAAAACAGCAAAACTTCTACTGCAAATGGCTGCAGTCACCAAAGCTCAGCCCACGATCCAGGTATCAGCCTTCTCCCTTCTGTTTTCCATCTTAGCCCATAGTTTTGCTTCCAGAAATGGAACTCCTCTTTAACAGCCAAAACACAAACTAATACATCACTTTCACTGCTCCTTCCTGCACCCCCAAATTAATGGTTACCTGACATCCCCTACAGCACAGCACCTGCTCACAAGTATCATTCAAACTCTATTCTTTCATACTTCTTGATAGAGGACAGTAAAAACTCCCTTCTGCATGGCGGTAAGGACAGTCTGTCCCCATCACATCCCTCTGTGTGCTGAAAGCTGCCATTGGATCTCTTGCAGCCTGCTGGCTGCTGCTCACTAACACAGGGAACTGCACCACACTGATTCTAAAGAGAGAAAGGAAGAAACTCTGGTGGGAATGGGCACCCAAGGATTGCAGAGATGCTGCAGATTGTGACAGAGATGGAATATCACAGTGCTGGGACATGATTGATCACTAAGGAAAACACTTGGAAGCACATTCAATCTGCAGAAGCTGAAATAACTTGGCACAGTCAGCTTTCCTATGGCTCAGCTTGAGGAGGCGGGTGCTCTCAGACATCTGCTCAGGGGCTTCAGCTGAGACACTTGCACAATGCTGGGATCATTCTGATGGAAACTATGTCTTCAGATATCATGGTTAAATCCATCCAAAATGATCAAGCAGAGCCTTAGCTCTTGAGCAGCACTTCTTCCCCACCTTTCACTACTCCAAGCAGCTCCAACAAACTTCTCAGAAGAAATCCAGGCCAGCACAGACCTGGAAGACCAGAACCAAGTGCAGCTGGTGGGACGGCAGTGCCCACTCCTTGCTTCCACCCTGCTCCAGCAGGTTAAGGAGTCTGAGCCTCACTGGCCTTTGACAGCTCAAGACTTTCAGCACCTCATGCCAACATTTCTCACTAAGATACACCTCAGGCATTGAATTCTCTTCTCACTACCTCCTCCCAGTCCTTCCCTAGGAACAGAAACCATTCAGATTCTACAGCAAACTACAGCATCTGCCCTGCAAGAGCACACTGAACCACCTGCAACAATGAAACATGGTTTTGGAGAGTGGGTTTGAAAACACACCTTTAGACAGCTGTCTCCCTGTAGACAAAAGGAAACCAAGCAGCAAAAGAAGAGTCCAGCCTGAAACATGCCCATGCTACTAGCCCAGGTTTTTCACAGTCAATGCAGAATCCATCCTGCTCTTGAGGTAACAAATGACCAGTGGGTCTCCCCTTGCTCCACCCCTTCTCCTTCAAAGCCAGAAAAAGAAAGAAAAAACAAGCAGAAGAAACCCAGACGTACCTTTCCACACACAGAGCAGAAAGTGGAACAGCAGTTGTCTCCTTCCTGACACATGGTGGGGAGCATCCCAGAGGAAGCCCAAGTTCTTTGCTTCTCTCCACAGGGACTTCAAGCACTCTTGGCAAGAGCTGCTTTGGTTCTTTCTTCAACTGCTTCCATCACCAGAATCTCCTTTGGAAAAGGAACCCTACAGAAAGAATCAGCAAATGAAAAAGAATGAGCAATAACCACTTTCCCAGCTTTCTTCTGACATGCAATTTAGACTCTCAACTCTGGCAAGGTCTTAAAATCAGCTGGTTACAAGAACTGTCCCACAATATATCCAGCTTCTGTACAGCTGCCGTTATTTCTGACAGCGAGTGTAATCACAGAATCATAGAATGGCCCGGGTTGGAAGGGACCTCAAGGATCATGAAGATCAATCACCTCCCTGTCCCTGCTGGCCATCCCCTCTTCTGATGGAGCCCAGGGGACCATTTGCTCTCTGAGCTGCAAGAGCACGCTGATGGCTCACGTTCTGTTTTTCATCCACCAGGACCCCCAGGTCCTTCTCTGTGGGGCTTCTCTTAAGGACTGCTCCTCCCAGGCTGTAGAAATGCCTGGGATTCCTCCAGCCCAAGTGCAAAACCTTGCACTTTGCTGTGTTCTACCTCATTAGATTCACCTAGGCCAACCTCTCGGTTGAGCTCCCTCTGAATGGCATCCCTTCCTTCCACTGCATCAGCCGCACCACTCAGCAAACAGCAGAGGGTGCACTCCATTGCATCATTGGTGTCACTGATAACCATGTAAAAAAGCACTGGTCCCAAGACAGACTCCTGCATGACACCACTTGTTATCAGCCTTCACCTGGACATCGAACCATGAATCACCACCCTCTGTCTGTGGCCTTTCAACCAATCCCTTATCCACCAGGTGGTCCACCTGTCAAATCCACATCCCTCCAGTTTAGAGATAAGGATGTGGTGGAGGGCCATGTCAAAGATCTTGCTCAAGTTCATGTCAATGACATCAGTTTCCTTCCTTTTGTCCACAAATGCTGACACTCCATCATAGAAGGCCACCAGATTGGTTAGGCATGGCCTTCCCCTGCTAAAGCCACGCTGGCTGTCTTGGATCACATGCTCATTCCTTATGAGATCAAGCATGTCTTTGAGGCAGATCTGTTCTTCACCCTCTTCATTACAGTTACACATTTGAATCAAATAATTGGTGTTGCTGTCACAAAGAAAACCTCTTTGTCTTCTACTCCTGCTGCACTTCTGTGCTTTCACCAGCAGCAAAGGGAGAGGCCACCTCCTAGATCCAAATTTTAAGAAACCAACACCCAATAGGTGTCATCTGAAGTAAAATAGCAGAGAAATTAAGATGACTCTTCTGCATCCAGCTTGGATCACTCCCTCACTCAGGCACTCCACCATCAGATCAAGGAGATGCTGCCTTCAGCTTAGAGAATGTATGGGAAATCACAGCCTGAACCTCTGATTAATCAGCTGAGGCAAGTGTTGGGTCAGCTGCGGGAGCACAGGTGAGAGTAATCTAGCTGTGCTCCCAGAAGGGGTGGACCTCGACTGCACCTCCTCTGAGACCTCATTTAAGGGCTGACCACCACTGAGGCAGCATCTCTTGGAGATTGCTCCCCAGTTGAGACTGCCTCAGCTTTCTGGTCAAGGCATCAACATTGGTGAGTTTTCCTTTGCTAACAACCTTTGACTATTTACCACCACCTTGGTTAACATCTTTTTATTAGCCACCCTTACAGAGACCATAAGGGTTTGGGCTTCCAAACTCTCAGCAAGCATTTGGATCAGCCAGCTTCCTGCTGGGGAGCCCCCTGCATCACTGCTGCCTCCTTTGGTACCGTACCCGCAGATGCTCCAGAGCTCATTAGCATGGGCTTCCTTCCTCCCCTCAGCAGCTGCTCCTGCACTCACCTTCATTCCTGCTCAGATACCGGCCACTTCCAGCACCAGCTGACCTGCAAGACACAGAAAGGAAAGGTGGGAGTCATGCAAATCCCCATGAAGCCCAAGGCTGCATCACCACCACGTATGGCAGCCTCGGAAGTCAGCTGCAACTACATCCTTTGTCAGAATGGAAACAGGAATCGTCAGTTAAGTGTGACCTCTGAACTCATTGCCACCATCAGAAACAGGCACTGAAATCGCTCACTTCACTGACTCTGGTACCTCCAAATTCTTTTACTTTTAGGAAAATGCGGACACGGAATTGAAGGACACTAGAAAAGTGACATCTACTTCCCCGTAGGTGGTTAAACTTGGAAGCAGGACTTGAGCAAGAAAAGCTTCTCAGCTCAGAATCACGGAATTATCAAGATTGGAAAAGACCTAGAAGATCATCTGGTCCAACCATTACCAATACTTCCCGGATAAATCATATTCCATACACCACATCCAAACGTTTCTTGAACACTCCCATGGTCGGTGACTCCACCACCTCCCTGGCAGTGCATTCCAATGCCTGACTACCCTTTCCGAGAAGTAATATTTCCTAATGTCCAGCCTGAATCTTCCCTGGCACAGCTTAAAACCATTCCCTCTAGTTCTATCACTGATTACTCGAGAGAAGAGGCCAAACCCCAGCTCACTACAACCTAACTTCAGGAAGTTACAGAGAGTTATAAGGTCTCTCCTGAGCCTCCTCTTCTACAGGCTGAACAATCCCAACACCTTCAGCTGCTCCTTGTAAGCTTTGTGCTCCAGACCCCTTACTACCTTCGTAGCTGAAGATGTTCCAGAACCGTAAGGTTTTCTTGCATGGAGGGGCCAAAAACTGAGTAGGTCAGACCTCCTTCTCTCCATCATTGCTGTCATGTGGAAGGGTGTCCTTGGAACTGCAGTGACTCATGCATCCTAACTGCACTCCATTGATGGAAGGACACCGTGCATCATTGCAACTTGCCGGTGGGTTCCTGAGTTGGCAAGGGCTCGATTCGCCTGGAAGAAGTAGACACACAGCAGTTAGTGTAAACTTTAACTATCCAAGAGGGCAAAGGCTTGGTGCTGCCGGTCAAGCAGGTTTTAAGCAGCTTGCGAGACTCATTTGAGAAAGACAGGAGTCAACCAAAGATGTCAGGCACGGGCTTGAACGCAGGAATACAGAAGGAGGTACAAGCCCACTGAAAGCATGAATTCTACCTGTGTAGCTGACAAGCAGTGTTTTGAAAGCTGGGTTTGCACCCTTACCTGCAGGACCAAGACTTCTGCTTCGGAGGGCTCCCTGGCACTGCTCTGCAGTTGGTGTTTGGCCACAGGGGATGGTCTGTGCAGGCAGAAGCAGGAACGCCAACTGCCAGCTGCTGACTCTGCCCTCTTACTGGGAGAACTCAGTCTGGAGAGAGAAAACAGAGCATGCTGTCAGTCATGGTGCAGGGTGAGTGATGAGCTGCACCGAGCCCTTGCCTATATTTGCCTGTTCCCGGCACTGCCTGCTTTCTGCTGAAACACAGCTTAGAAACACGCTCTGTTTCAAACAGCAGAGGATGCTTCCATTCCTACAGCTCAGCCCTCATGTCCTGCTGGCTACATTCCTCTCAACCATGTCAAGCAAGATGCGGAGCATGTATGTGAGCAAAGTCTCAGCAGCAGGAAAGGACAGGAGCCGGCAGGTGTAACTGCTTTCTGAGGAAACGGTGCTCACAAGTCATCACTGAATGCTCTCTTGTGGGTCAGCTTCGGAGAAGGTAAAAAGTCCTTCACAGAGCGCTCCATGGACAGACTGCTGTGTCTGCTGGGGGACCTGGTTAGGTCTCTGATTCTTACGTTAAAACCTCCTCGGCCTCAGCTCACTGCCATCTTTAATTTCTAGTGCCAGCAAGTCCAACCAACAGCTCTGCTTACAGGAGAAGCACAATTGGTTTCATGTGCGTGGCCCTGAAATCTGGAAAACCCCAATGTTTCCAGGTACAGCCAGCACAGACCAGGATAGACACCAGCGTGGCTCTCTGCATCTCATGAGTGCCTGCCAATCAGGAAGGAAATGCACCTTGTGTGGCTCCACTGAGCCCGTAGGACAACTGTTTTTTAGTTGAGTGCTTGGAGATACAATGGACAAAAAATAAACCAATAGAAATCACCTGAACAATGATGATAGCGGCTGGAAAGGGAATTCCTCTTTCTTTACCTTTCAGATGGAAAATCAATGATTGCGTCGAAGTTCCTCAGTACAGCTGCAGGCCCTTCCTCCACTTGTATCTTGCTGCTCCGTGTTGCAACAGGAGAGCTGCTCTGGCCTCTCCTCTCAGCCTGTGCCTCCTGCACGGTGAGCAGCTTTGTGGATGGAGGAGACACCAACACAGACTTGGGCCCTGCCAGAGAACTGTGCTCTGCAAGGGAAAACCACAGGTAAGACAGAGGATCAGAAAGCAGCAGCACAACCATCCCAGTTCTGCATTTCTCTCAGACTTGCTTATCTGAGACATTGGAAGAAGAGGACCTCAAAATAACCATGTGCTCAGATGTATGCTCGTGGCAAAGGACACAGCCACAATTAAGAGCAACTCACTATACTGAAACAGGCAAACAAAAACCCTAGAAAAACTAGGGGGCAGGGATCTCAGAAAGCTTTGCTGCAACATTTCAATCAAGCTTCACCTGCTTGCAAAAAATCTTAACAGCAGTGACCGTTTTCTCCATGTAAGGTTTAGGTTTGGACACACTAAGGATCCAGGAATGGGGCACCATATTCTAATCTAAGCCCAGAAGCCTGCTGTCTCCTCGAGAGTAATAGAATTTTCAAAGGTCTTGGCGAAGCCCTGGATTGGATGAAGCTGTCAGATCAAGATCAAGCTAATGGAGGAAGACACTCACCTGCTCACTCTCCCACGGCTGGTGTGGATTTGGAGCAGAAGATGACATCTGTGTGGCTGATGAGGTATTCCACAACATATGACTGTCTGCAGCTCCATGCAGGCAGCTTCATCACTGGCGCAGGAAGATTGGCTCTGCTGGGATCTGAAGAAAAGGCAGATCTTACAAGGCATTTCCCCAAGGTCATTTCCCCAAGTCTGAATTTCTGTAGCCAAAAACTGGGCTCTGGAGACTTCCGCAGTGGGCAAACAGCGATGCCACTGACAAAATTCTCCTGGATGATCAGGGACACAGCAGTCCCAGCTAAACAAGTGAGTAGAAACTGTCATCTAGAAATTGTGCACCTGGGGTTGGGGGAGAGCAGAACTAAGCATCGTGTTGAAACGGAAAAAGAAGTTTACCTTACTATGTGGACATGCAGAGAGAGATGGGGCTCTGCAGCCTGGAGAAGACTCCAAGGAGACCTTAGAGTGGCCTTCCAGTATCTGAAGAGGGCCTACAGGGAAGGCTGGGGAGGGACTTTTCATCCGGGCAGGTAGCAACAGAATGAGGGCAAATGGCTTTAAATGGGAAGAAGGTAGATTTGGATTGGATATTAGGAAGAAATTCTTTACTGTGGGTTTGGTGAGACACCAGAGCAGGTTGCCCAGCAAGGTTGTGAATGCCTCCTCCCTGGAAGCATTCAAAGCCAGGCTGGGTAGGACGTTCCAGCAACCTGGTCTACAGGGAGGTATCCCTGCCTATAGCTTGGGTGTGGGACTACGTCATCTTCAAGAACCCTTCCAATCCAAGCCATTCTATGCTTCTATTTTCATGAGGCTATTTTTGTTCTCTGATTTGTTGTGCTTCCTGAGTAGAATAATCTTGCCCAGAACTTGCCTAGAAGATGCAGTTAAACTTGCTGAAGCCCAATGCCACAGACTGCTGGACTTTAGCCCAGCTGAGAGTAAGGAAGGCCACAGAGCTTACTCTAACTGCAAGAGAAGGAAGTCAGAAAGAAGAAATGGACAGACTCTGCAAGCACTGACAGATCTTACAGCCCTGATGACTGGAGAAAAGAGATAACACCACCAAGAGATAACAAAAGGAATCCATCCAGAGCAGAAAAATCTCAAACCTCAATAGTACTATTGGTCTACGTGGCTGAGCGAGAGGTTGGGAACATGCAGCCAAAGGGACAGGATCAAAGGCCTCCCTGAAATCTAGAAAGATTACATCCTTTGCCTTCATACACTGAGTGGGTGGCCTTATCATAGAACAAGATTTGATGACCAAGACTGGTTGCACACATGCTCCCTCACCGATGTTTAGGCCACCAGACTGTTTACCCGGGCAGAGCTTCAGCACACAGAGGCATTTTGACCAGAACCTTGTGCTGAACTCTAAAACTTACCCCCAGGCTTCCTGACTCTGTGGTACTGGCACGTCCTGTTTGGGATCGAAATCTCAAGGGAATGTGCTTGCCACGAGCCTTCTTAGACTGAAGCAAGAGATAGGTTGCCACAACTGGTCGTAATTCCGCTAGAAAACAAGAGGATTTAGATCTCTTCAGAAACATTGTCAGAACAAAGAAAATTTCTGCATGTCTGCCATATTTTCCCCTTGATGTGCAACCTTCACGTCTGATCACATTAGGGTAGTTTCAGGCGTCAGATGATTCTTACAATATGTCTGAGATCAAGAAGCAGACTATTCTCGTTTCTGCTTGAAAGTCAGTGTATTGTACAATTGCTGGAAGTGAAAACTAAAGCTGGTGCCAGAATCTCTCTACTGAAGTGAATGGCAAAGCTCCTACTAATTCAGTTTGTACAGCATTTCAGCTGGACTCCCATTTCTGGGGGCAAGTTTCAGCCCAGCTCCAAGGAGCATCGACATTCAGCTGGATTTTCAGCAGCTTTTTGACTACTATGAGAACCGTGGGTACAATGCTTGACAGACTCAGTGTAGTATAAAAAGCTTGAATTACTTATCAGGCATTAGAAGTCCTTTGAGTTAAGACTGTGAAAATATCACAGACTTGAACTGAAGAACTTTTTCCCCTTGTAGGTCGATTGTTCTCTTTATTCCCTGTACCTAAAGAAAAGTAACAGTGACTCCACAAATGATCTCGCCTACATAAAACTTACATTTTACATCTAGTCTTGCTAAGGTTATATGGAAATCTTAACAATCCTTCAAATGCTACCACTTTCTATTTAATAGAAAGACAACTCAATTGCAAGAGACAACTTTCAGATTCAGGTTAAAGCCAGAGTACCCATCATGTTTTAAATCTCTTCTACACCTTGGAATGTTATTATTGACATTTATACAGCATCTCTAGCAGCACTCAGTTCAGCTTTTCCCATTTATTTTTTAAAGTTACTGGAATTAATTTCTTTCCTGAAGTATTTGTGAACTGTAATTCCCCAAATTTATTTGGTTGTCTTACCTGATGTGTTGATATTTTCCACCTATTAGTGAAATATTTCAAAGCAGTGAGTAAAGCCAGCATGTGACATCTGCTGTTCATCCATCAGTTTCTGTTTTGAGTCTGCCTGGACTTCCAGAGATTCATAAGGATTTCAGCATGGTAAAACATAGCTGAAAGGCTGAGAAACAAAATTAATGGAGAAAAAAGGAATAAATGTGAACTTCAGAAATGTAGTTATTAGGTAGACTACGATGTTCTGCAGTGGTACCTTGCCTCTGAAAGGTTTGAAATATTTCATGTTTGAGAATATGTGAGTGTTAGAGTCTGTTCATACAGTAAGGTTATTTACTGCAGGAGTGGGCTTAAATACAGAGAATTACTGACATACGTTTCTTACCTCTGATGTTAATGCTGATCTACTCTCTCTTCTCTTGTTGTGAAACACAGAAAGCTGTTACACAGTCTTCATCAAGGTGTCCCAGCTGCAAGAATAAGACCTATACTGAGGAAACAGCTTTCAAGTCATCTCACAGCCCAATCTCACCGTGGTAGTGTTCTGCTGTGCAGCAGTCAATAATTAGCCATGATTTCAGATTCTTTTTAAAATAGTTAGTGTTATGGCTACATATTACAAGGAGTAAACAGAAAGAGTCGTCCAACTTCAGCAACTAGTCCCTCTGTGGCAATAGGTCCTGAGTTCTGAATTCAAGCAGAAAAGCCTGTCAGCAGATGAGACCTTTTACTAGAGCAGAAGTGACGCTTCTCTCTCTTCTTGATTCCTAGTTCCATGGCGTGCACAGCATGCTGTGCTGCATGCACAGCACAGCTGTTCTGCAGAGCAACAGTGGCACCCAGTGACCAACAGCAGCCATTGTCTGCAAATACACAGCAACTTCCCAGGATCTGCAGCAACAATCTCCCCACACACTCCACTTCACACAGACACTATGACCCTGATTAGACTCGAGCAGCAGACTGAAAACAAGTCAGAGTTTTAGATTCCAGGATATTTGAGGTTCTATAATGTGTGAAATTCAGTTACACAACAGTGCCTAGGCAGCACTGATACCCTCTGGTATCCTCCTGTAGAGTGCCATCATATTGTCATCATCCAAAGGAAAAACCCACACAGCAGAGCATACAGCAGTACACCCATGCTCCAAATATCTGCCTGAAAAAGACAAGCTTACACACCTGAAGCACCTCAAATGGCTTCCTGACAGACCGGATTGTCTGCCCTTGCCAAAGTCCACATATAGCCCATGAAAAGCTGGCTCTTTCCCTCAGGAAAAAAAAACCTTATCATCCCAGAGAAAGCATATAACCCTCATTCAATTGCCCTTCCACTCAGCTTAGAGCACTACTAAAACCAGCATCTTCACCTTAGCTCATCACACTGCTGCAGTTCCTTTTACAAGGATTTCACTGGCAAAAATGAAATCAAAGCCGTCACAAGGGATTTAGCACAGTTACGTGCTACTGGCTACAAGAGCTGTCAGCACAGTCACCTGTCAGGCTTTGCTGCTGTTCTCTTTACGTAGAGGCACAACAAGGTTCAGACACTTCACAGTGCAATTCTCACTTGGACTGTAAAGAAAAAGGAGGCTTGAAAAGCAGCGTGTGGAAAACAAAGAAACAAGAATTAGAACAACAGTGGGGCCATGGCACTTGTAGGAATTGCTCCGCCTTTAACAGCAGAGCGATTCAAGAAGGATGAGGGCATTGCAAACCAGACCAGTTTGGACAGATTAACAACTGCAAGTAGTGGGTTCCAAAATTCCAGACATCTCTCAGTTTTTAGTACACTGTGCATTACAATGGAAACAAGTCTTCACCTACAACTTGGAAGCTAAAGACACGTCTGACAAAACAGACTGCACAAAAATGATGGATAATTAACAGAGCAAATTGCTCTTTCAAAAACTTAGTAATAGAAAGAGATCTCTGAAGCTGCTGTTCTGTAGAGCCCCAAAGCAGTCGCTTGAGGCAGTTCAGGATTAGCCAGAGACAAACCAGCCAGCTGTGTGAACTGAGACCAATTGCACTTTTCTAGTCTGTGGCCACTGACAGCTTCTGAGAGCTACCAAGCAATGCAACCTAGCAGAATTCAGAAGGGAAACCAAGAGAGCCTACCTGAGCTCCACTGCCTTTCAATGCTCTGTGCAGAGGGAAGGGAAAGAGGGGAAAACAAACACCGCTCTACATCCCTCTGAGCCAACAGACGCTTTGCCCTGGATTAGCTCTGGTGCTGCATAAGCTGGGCTTCCACAGCATGTGTTCAGGCGGTAATCAAGGCCTCCCTGGAATAACACAAAAAAGAGAGAGAAACGTTTGCTTTAACAGAGTTTATGTCTTCTGGTCATAACACTTCAGAAGCCTCAGAGGCTTCTTCTCCTGTGTATATTTTCATTCATCTTTGATTTTGCTTTCATTCAATGTGACCTCACTAAGCAAATATTGTCTAAGACCATGAGTATCACATGAATGTGCAGATCTCAAGCTGCTCACTTATCTAGTACCCTTGGCATGATGCTTTATTTTCCTCAGCTGATCAAACAGCCTGTTGGTCTAAATTACCTGTGAGAGGCTCTAAGTCTGGCCAGGAAAACTCATTTGATGACAAGTAACTCTTTTGGAATCAGTAAGTCAGACTTCCCATTCTTTCGTACCCATCTTACATGTTAATAAAGGCTTCTGGAAATCAGAACAATTCAGTTCAAGCATATGCAATCACAGGATCCGTACGTCACCTGCAAAAGTCATTTTATTCTATCCAACCCCATGCTCCTATTACAGAACCTTGCATAAGACAGGTGATATACCTACAAAATTAGCTACAGTTCAGACTTTGCAAAACTGGGACTCTATGTATAGAAAATAATCTACCTGTGCTTCTGAGCAATCTGTTAACCACTCTCACACAGTTCAGGCCATTCCAAACAAGATGCAATGACATGTCAGCCACAGAAACAGCTTGATTTTAGGGTGTTTGTTTGGACAAGCCCCTGTTGCATACGGTGGTCAAACATGCATTACTTGGGGGCACATTGTATTTGATTTAACACATCCTCTTACCTTTGGCTTTGCACAGAGTCCAAAGTCTATCAGCTTCAAATTGTCAGTCAGCAGATTATCCCGGTGGATGAGAAAGCAGTCAGGAATGATTTCCACCCAAATGCCCAAGGAAACATCTTTTCTCTTCTCTTATTTCCTGCTGTGGACAGTGGTTCCCAGTCTACTCAAAGCTCGCTCGCTCTCGCTGTCTCAGAGATCTTCACTGACTGCTGGCAAGTTCCCATCTTCCAATATCCCAGGTGGGAAATACTAGCTTGTATCTGTTGGAAAGGACCTGGGGACTAGGAGGACAAGTGGTGAGTCTTCAGAACTGCTCATATCAGGGGCCTTTTCATTGTTGACAGTGGCCCAGGGGGCATCTCTCACCACAAAGCCCTTGGATGGGGCCTTGGACTCTTCATGGGAGGAGGGCTTCATATACACTTGCATTGCCTCATTGTCCACCACATCTGCAAGATATTCTTTTTCCAAGTTCAGGATGTGATCAATAGCTTCTTCCACATTCTCAGGGAGTCCTGTCACAGTCACGCAGTTGGGGTCAGGAGCTCCGCTCTGGGGAAAACGAATATCCACCTTGAACTCGTCCATGATTTTGCGGATGGCTTTGCGTGGGTTATGATGAACTCCACAATATCTGTCTGTGTCTGCAGCTCCACGCAGGCAGCTTCATTGCTGGCGCAGGCAGAAGGGCTCTGCTGGGATCTGAAGAAAAGGCAGATCTTACAAGTCATTTCCCCAAGATCATTTCCCCAAGTCTGAATTTCTGTAGCCAAAAACTGTCAAGCTGGGCACTGGAGACTTCCGCAGTGGGCAAACAGCGATGCCACTGACAAAATTATCCTGGATGATCAGGGACACAGCAGTCCCAGCTAAACAAGTGAGTAGAAACTGTCATCTAGAAATTGTGCCCCTGGGGTTGGGGGAGAGCAGAACTAAGCATCGTGTTGAAACGGAAAAAGAAGTTTACCTTAAGAGGTTTGGAGCCCACACAATTGCTAAGTTCTTAGCGTCCATGCTGGTGACGGAGCAGTTCCTGGCCAGAGATGCAAGGTGCCTCATTAAATACTGCAGAGTCCTGGAAAACAAGAGAGGCACCAAAAAGGAAGCCGTGCTGCAGTGCACAAAACAAACCTCACTTCCTGCTGGTTGTTGTCATTGCTACCATCCCTGAATATGAAGTACATAAAACATTCCCAGTGCCACCACGCTGCAGCACCAAGCCCTGCAAAGCACAGCCGCAGCCATCGGCTGCACCAACCGTGCTCTCGTGCCAAGGAACTGACCCAATCAATTGACCCAATGCAGCCTTCAGCCGCTGCAGCGTGCACAGGCATGAGGTTGCAGGTGTGAGACAACACCTGGAATCGCATCATCGCCCTCTGAAAGGCAGCAGGGCTGAGCTCAGCAGATCGAGTGCAGCACTGACCTGTAGTGAGGAGCGGGCAGCTGCTGGATGGCATCCTTCATTCTGTGCACCCGCTCCTCCTCTGCAGCACCAGCAGTGTCCTGGAAAAAGGCAGGAAGGGATTTAGACACCAGTCAGGCTGGAGAGCTGCCACAGGTTTGGGAAATGTGGGGACAGCGCGCTGGTGGTCAGCACCGAGGCAGACTCGATGCCTTCCAAGAAGCATCAGTGGAACACAGCAACACGCAGCCTGTGCCATCAAGGCCAAGCAGTGCAAGCTCTGGGGGGCTTTACAGCCTGATTGCGCAGTGCAGCTTCTTACAGCAGCCATTTGTCTTCAATTTGCTGTTAACCCCATTCTCGCTTATAAAGCCAAGTGTACTTTCACCATTTGTGGAAACAGGTCTTATATTAGGAAGATTATTAGAAATGTCATCCCAAATATTTGTTTTTAAACAGTGTCTCAGGGAATACTCAGGACTTCTCTCTACATTCCTACTAATCCCATCCTCATTTTCTTCCATTTCCTCTGCGTTTGATAGATGTACTTTTGTATCATCTGTGTAATTAGTGCAGCCTTCTTCATCTGGTATTCTCCAGGTATTTTCCACACTCGCATTTAAGTTATTGTGATCAGGAAGGACACAGAGACTTGGAAGAACAATTTCAGGTTTGGGTTCTTTTAGGTCGACGTTAAGTTCCACATCTCCAAATTCACCTTTACTTTCTAACTTATTACTTGATTCTGTCACACAAGATGAAACACAAAGACTCTTCAATTCTTCACTGAGGTCATCTTCTGACACTTCTGCCACAACGGATGGAGCTTTCGCAGATTCATTAATTTCACCAAACAGCTGCTTCAGCTCTGCTAAAATGTTTTTAAAATTTGTTTCCAACTCCCGTTTCTCTTTTTCAATCCACATCCTTTCGTATCTTTCTTCCCACGGCTTTAGACTTAACTGCTTGTCAGCACTGTGGGATTCCTCATTTTCTTCTAGGGCTTCCTGATGAGAAATTTCTGCTTTGTCAGTCTGCTTTTCATGTGCTGTATTTTCTATCAAGTTGGTAGTTTCTAAAATATATTTATCCTTAAATAAGCAGATAAAGACAGAAAAATTGCCATGAAAAATGAAATTACCGTTAAGCCATATAATTTACATTGCAAACTCATCCCCCCATACAACAACAACAACAACAAAAAAACCAAAAAAACTAAAAAACACCAAAAAACCCCAAAAAGAAACAACAAGAATTTGACTTTACTCTTGATTTGTCAACTTCATTCTCCATTTCAGAATACCTGTTTAAATTGGGAGCCTCTTTCTTTGGCTTCCTGCATCTTCAGTTTTTTCACAGCTTTCTTAAGAAGCCTCTTGAACCTGCACAACAAATCAGTCAAGAAAATAAGCAAAGGAACTAGGTATCTATTTGTCATGCTTGTACAAGAAAAGCATAGCTATGGCTTGCTTCATTTTTAACATGCTCAACAGGCCAGAAGTTAATAAGAAAAACCAGCATTTCAATGCAATAGATCACCTGGAGGGTCCAAATTTCACCTCAACAGAGGAAAAAAAGACTTCCCTCCCCGAAGTGCAAGGCAGCCTACATTTGCTCTTCTTATGGCAGCTACAGAAAATCATAGGCTCATGTACCAGAACTGTCTTGCAAGAACTGATGTGAGATCTGAATTTGTTCAGAGAGTTAAACACACCTACTTTTACATTCAAGTTCCTTAAAGCCTGACTTCTAACTTACACGAGCTCTCTTTCAAATACTAGTGAACCATACCTGTCACATTCCTGCCGCAGTTCAGTATTTCTTTCCATTTCCTCGTCAAGATATGCTTCAAGCGATCGTTTCAATTCCATCAGCGTCTTCACTTTCTTTCCTTCATCCTTACACTTTCAAAAAACAAACAAATAAAAATACATGATACACTCAGCACAGGACAGTACACATAGCAACTGCAGATAGCACATATCCATCCCTTTGCCACATTCAGCAGAACACTGAGGCACAGGATTCTTGTGAACATTTAAATCACTTCAGGCTTCACACAAGCGGGCCAATACCTAGGGATACCAATTAACGCCCCTGCTGAAGCAAATGCTCCTCTGCCTTTTTATTGGGCTTCGTGCCATATAGCTGGAAAAAAGATGCTAGAGAACAGCTTCCGCAGTTCCTCTGCTAATAGGTCAGCTTGCACAGGTAGCCACAGCCCTGGAGAACACTGCACACTCTACAGCATTCATTCCAATGACCAGCAGGCTCTTGTGGAAGAGTCTGCTTTTCTGGAATTCACCAGTGTCTTCTCAGTCATTACATATTTGTGCATATCTTATTTGTGGGTGTTTACTAATTTAGTTGCTGTTCCTCGTGGTGTTTTTTCAGACAAACCACAGGAGAGCTGGCAACTAGTTCTGTAGTTTGCATTTGCACCTTATTTATTCTGCAAGGGTTTTAAGCTCCTGTTATTCTGAAAACCTGCAGCAGTTCCTCCATACACTGCTCTGAAAATAAGGGGTGTTTTAATCCTGCTTGGAAATCAAGGGGTCAGACAATAACCAGAAGGAAATCAAATAAAGAACACAGGAACTGCTGTGTTGCTCCATGTGCTCAACTGGTATCAAACCACACAGTCTTTCTGATAGCACAACTCCGAGATATACTCTTGGCTTTTATTCAATTCCTTCATGACTCCCAAATCACAATAGTACTCAGGGCCTGAGTAGCAGGGATATAAAATCAGAGTATGTAAGAACTCAAGAAAATGTCAGCATTGCTCTGATTCCAATTCATTCAAGCCTTCATTTCTCTTAGCAAATGAACAATAACAGATGATATTTCATCATCTGTGACACTGGCCTCTCCCATATGTACAAAGGATTTTCTATAACACCATTATGAGCATTGACACTGCCAATCCTACCTTCTCAGTGACTTGTTGAAGCTTGGAAGTTAGCATTGCAGATTCTGTCTTGAGTAAATTCAGCTGTCCATTGTACTGAAATACTGTCTGTGTTAAGGTTTCCTCACTCAGTTTAAGTTCCTTCTGAAGATAATCATCATCATTTCCCTTCCTGGCGTGCATTGCCAGGCCATGCAAAGATGCATCTCTCTCTACCCAGACTAATCAGCAATGGCACTGGCGCAGACAGCTGGCCAGGCCCTTTTTGGCCCATTCTTTCCTGCAGGAGAGTACATCTGCAGCTCCTTCTAATGGCTCAACACAGGGAACAAAGACAAGCCAGAGCTTCATACTGTACCTCCGTCACCGCCACCTCAGGCTCACGGCTGATCTCACTGCACGCAGCACCCATCACAGCAAGTGTGAACAGCTGGAACAGAGCAGAAACACACTTCTGTTTTCTCTATTCACACAGCCATGGAATAACGCACACAGCACAACCATCCCATCCACTTGCTGCATGACATGCTGAGTCTCAGGCTACGTGATGCCTGTCCACCCGGCAACTTTACGATGCTTCCTCAACTCAGCAAAGAAAACAACGGAAGAAGCACGGGACGGGTGCCACCTTTACAGATATCCCCTGCCTGCTTTGCACACCCCCATGCACGAACTGCATCGTGTGCCCTCCTTTGCATTCACAGACGTGTGCAAACCATCCCTGGGAACACCTACGTGCCTACACCTTCCACAAACACCCCTTTGTGTGCACCTGTGTGCAACCCAACTCCTCAGCACACGCACACGTTTGTGCCACCCTGTCCACGCACTCACCACGTGCCCTCCAGCATCACTGCTGCCTCCTCTGGTACCGGACCCGCAGATGCTTCAGAGCTCATTAGCACGGACTCAGCTGGGCCCTGTGCTGTGCAGTGTCTGTATTGATGAGCTGGATGAGGGCACTGAGGGCACCTCAGTAAGTTCGAGATTACACCAAAGTGGCTGCGAGTGTGGATCTGCCTGGAGGTAGCGAGGCCCTACTGAGGGACAGACTGGAGAGCTGGGCTGAAGACAATGGGATGAGGTTCAACAAGAACAAATGCCAGGTCCTGCACTTTGTCCACAATAACCCCATGCAGCGCTATAGGCTTGGGGCTGAGTGGCTGCAGGGCTGTGCAGAGGAAATAGACCTGGGGCTGTTGGTCGATGCTCAGCTGAACATGAGCCAACAGTGTGTCCAGGTGGCCAAGAAGGCCAACGGCATCCTGGCCTGTATAAGAAATAGTGTGGCCAGCAGGAGCAGAGAGGTAATCATCTCCTTGGACTCAACACTGGGGAGGCTGTGCCTCAAGTCTTATGTTCAGTTTTGGGCTCCTCGCTTCAAGAAAGTCATTGAGGCACTGGATCTTGTACGTGGAAGTCTGTCCCTTGAGCAGCTCCCATTCATCATCAGCTCACATTCTGAACCCCACTGCGCAAAACAGCAAAACTTCTACTGCAAATGGCTGCAGTCACCAAAGCTCAGCCCACGATCCAGGTATCAGCCTTCTCCCTTCTGTTTTCCATCTTAGCCCATAGTTTTACTCCAAAAAATGGAACTCCACTTCAACAGCCAAAACACAAACGGTGGCGCAGTGGTAGTTATACCACATTGCAACACCAGGGCCCGGGGTTCGAATCCCCCTTGTGGCACAAGTGGTAGAAGTGCCGCTCTGCTACACAGGGGCTCGAATCCCGGGAGTTGGACTCGATGATCTCTAAGGTCCCTTCCAACACGCACGAGACTATTACTATTGCTATTACAAACTAATACAACACTTTTCACTGCTCCTTCCTTCACCCCCAAATTAATGGTTACCTGACCTCCCCCACCCGCTCTGGCGACAGTGTTGTGAGGCGGCCCCGCGCTGACTGCAGCTCGGCCCCTCTGCAACCCGCACCTGGTGGAGGCTCTGAGGTTTTCTCATGGAAGATCTGGCAGCATAAGGGCCCTCAGCTCTCAACACTGGGAAAGCAGAAAAATGGCATCGGAAGACATTGCTAAGCTTGCAGAATCACTTACTTCTTTACTGTGGGTGTGGTGAGACACCGGAGCAGGTTGCCCTGCAAGGTTGTGAATGCCTCCTCGCTGGAAGCATTCAAAGCCAGGCTGGGTAGGACTTCGTAGAATGGCTTGAGTTGTGGACAGAGTTACCCAGGGCTGTGAGAACAGCTGAATGATTGTTGAGAACTGGTCAACTCGTGAGCCTGAGACCTGGGATCCTCCATCCTAGGGTGGAACTTTACTGGAGCACGTGGATGCCACCAAAACAAAAGGACTGTGTACAATAGACTGAGAGTTTGCTGAGTTTCTTGGTTAACAGAAAGCACAACTAACTCAGCAGCAAGTGACGTATTTGGGATAGGAGATGACAGCTGGACTTTGAACCTTAAGGACTGCCAAGAAAGAAGCCATCTGCTCAACCCCTGAGCTGCAAACTCTTTCCTTAGCAGAAATGTAGAGATCCAGAGAATCGTAGAATGGCTTGAGTTGGAAGGGACCTTCAAGACCATCAAGTTCCAAGTCGCAAAGTTGCAACTCACCAGATCCAACTGTCCAGGGCCTCACTCGACCCAGCCTTGAATACAAGCAGGGATGAGGCATCCCTACCTCCTGTCTTATCCACTGCCCCTCTCTCCTCAGTTGGCTGCAAACTTCCTGAAGGTGCGCCCAGTTCCATTCTCTTGGTCACTAAGAAAGATGTTGAAGTGCACTGGTCCCCAGGTGGACCCCTGAGAGACACCACTTGTCAGCAGCCTCTGAAGAAATGGATTATCACTTCCATTCTGCGAGGATGCCAGTGGTCCAGGAAAGATTTCAGAAAATACTTAGGCTTCTTTGGGTACATGCACTTAAATAACCAGTGAACGGCATCAGAAGAACCTCGTACGAGACAAGAGTGACTTAACAGTTGTTTCACTGGAATCCGCTTCTTTGGGTCTACCTAGTGGGCAGCAACACTTGAGCTGTTACTGATATCATTGAAAAGAACTGGAGACAATTGTTCTATTCCTAAGAGCTTCAAGGTACCTAGAAGCACAAATAGAAACCAGCAGTATTTCATCACTTCACCAAAAGGAAGGTCAAACACCTGAGCTGTGAAGAGCAGTTACAGAACCCATGGTTACAGCAAATGTTCCACCAGCATTTTGTATTTATGTGACTGCCTAGATGTATCTGAAATGCATACTTAGCATGTTCAGCTTTCTTTAGGAGACATCTTTTGCTTACAGATCGGTTTTAGTTATACAGTACAATTAAGAACATTCAAGTGCAAGCTGCTTGAAGACTAAGTAATTATTAAAATATTAATTGTTTCCAATACCTGTGAAAAGGTGATAACAGAGGATTGCTTAAAGGTGGCTAATATAGAGATATTGACCAAGATGGTGAGAAACAGTCAAAGGTTATTAACAAAGAAAACTCACCAATGATGATGCCTGGACAGGATAGCTGAGGCAGTTTCCACTGGGGAGCAGTCTCCAACAGATGCTGTCTCTGTGGTGGTCAGCCCTTAAATGAGGTCTCAGAGAGGGTGGAGTCAAAGTCGACCCCTTCTGGGAGCACAGCTAGATTACTCTCACCTGTGCTCCCACAGCTGACCCAACAATTGCCTCATCTGATTAATCAGTGGTTCAAGCTGTGATTTCCCATACAACCTGTCACTAGTACCATGTTTTTATTTGAGAATTTTCAGCACATGGCAACGCTAACCTTTTCTTCAAGGATTCAAGGCATGAAACAATTTAACTTATTTAAGCCCTGAATATTTTCTAAGTACTGCATCAGTGTTTTGAGCTTATGCAGCAGCATTTTGTAGATCACTCTGAGTAGAAGCAGCTCTTTTACCTGTAGCAGTTGGTTAAATAGTAGGGCACTGCCAGGTAAAATCCATTTTGGACAGTGTATTTTCCTCTCTGCAATAAAAATAAAATAAAATATAATAACTAAAATAAAAGAGGATTTAGAATGAACACTGAAAAATTATTTGGACGATACTGACATTACTTTCCACATGTAGGAACAGACATATGCAAAATCAGCCTTAAGAATCACTTGGATAAATTCAATGGTAAAATTAACATGTGCTTGGCTGACGGCAATGCTGGAAGGCAAATTGCTAACATGAGCTACAAAACGCATAAGATCACACCAGACACACTTTGTTCTAACAACAGTTATGGCATATAGTCCATTTCCTTCAGTATTCTGCTGAATACAAAGTCCTGCTTACAAATGGACCAAGTTTCAGTGTACAGCAGAGATTGTACCAGACTAAAAAGCCCCGTCATTCAATTCATGTGCTCAGGTTGTTATGCACTCAGAAAGGAAAAAGAACTAACTGTTGAATTCTGAAGGCAATCTGTGGGGTCCTACATTACCTCCTGATTCTGGAAGAGGAAATTCTAATAGCAAATGCAGAACTTTGCTCTTTGTAGACATGAGAAGTGCTGGCATTTAGTAACATTCATTTCTGGGAAATCAAATGTTGTGTCTCTATTTTTACTACAGATAGTATAGGGAGCAGCCAGTTAGAGAACCAGATACAAAAAATCCAGCCCATTGGCAAGAAAATACTTCTCCTTAAATTCTGCATGCTATCATGGTATAGAATCAGGCTACAGTGCCACATAGGCCAACCAAGCATAGAACCAAATCCACAAAATACTGGCAGACAAAGCAGCAAAAACAGGGACAATATTCAGCAGACAGGCCTTTCTACCCACAGCTCAGCATGTATGCAATCATAGGATCCTGCAAAATCATTTTATTCTATCCACAATCTCATCCTACATACAGTTCCTTAGAAGGTCCCTTAGGCACACCAACCCCATGCTCCTATTACAGACTCTTGCATAAGACAGGTGATATACCTACAAAATTATCTACAGCTTAGACTACGAAAACAGGGAGTCTAGCTACAGAAAATAATCTACCTGTGCTTCTGAGCAATCTGTTAACCACTCTCACACAGTTCAGGCCATTCCAAACAAGATGCAATGACATGTCAGCCACAGAAACAGCTTGATTTTAGGGTGTTTGTTTGGACAAGCCCCTGTTGCATACGGTGGTCAAACATGCATTACTTGGGGGCACACTGTATTTGATTTAACACATCCTCTTACCTTTGGCTTTGCACAGAGTCCAAAGTCTCTCAGCTTCAAATTGTCAATCAGCAGATTATCCCGGTGGATGAGAAAGCAGTCAGGAATGATTTCCACCCAAGTGCCCAAGGAAACATATTTTCTCTTCTCTTCTTTCCTGCTGTGGACAGTCGTTCCCAGTCTACTCAAAGCTCGCTCGCTCTCGCTGTCTCAGAGATCTTCACTGACAGCTGGCAAGTACAACAAGATCATCAGCTGCATTAAAAAGCAGCACAACCAGACCAGGACAAGTCATTCCTGCTTCAACACTCATTGCACCACATGTACAATACTGTATCTGGTTTTTGGCCAGGAAGGATAACAACCTGAAGCAAGTTCTGTGGATGACCTCCAGCCTGTGCAGGGGGCTGAAGCTCCCACTCAGAGAAGAGAAGCTGGGGAGAAAGATGTTTGTTCAGAGTGCAGAGGAACCTCATGGCAGCTTCTCAGTGCCTACGGGGTGGGGAGAGGGGGTGCGTATGAAGATTGACTGAGGCTCTGGCCAGCAGGTCACGATGGGATAGTGACAGGAAACAGTCATACACCAAAACAGCAGACTAGATAGAAGGAAATAGCTTTCCAAGCACTGAACATATTACCCAGAGAGAACATGCAGTCTCATCCCTCGGGCATGTGCTTTTTTTTCAGTGGGGAAAGGTTCTATAGATATAGGGATTTCCTAAGACGCCTTGGAAAATGCACATGTTGTAATGATTTGCTTTACTGAGAGATACCAGAAGCTTTCAAAATGCCAAGCTCTAACCTACTGGTGAGGAAACATTCAAGCCTTCCAGTACCTAACCTGTGCTTCAAGACTTCAGTGACAGAAAATCCATTGGATGGGGCCAGAGGAATGCATCTCACCCCATACCCTCTGTACAGCCACCATTTGTTTAAAGGATCACTCTTCCTTGAGGCACAAAACTAGAGCAGGTTACACAACAGACTGACACCACAAGGGCTTCTCTCTAGATACAAACTGCAGCAAAGAACATCACAAAAATGTGAAACCAACACTCAGATCAGATCTGTGTCTCCGCTCCGCTCATTAGGAACATCATGTTTTACTCCCCTTTCAGAGGAAGACACTTCTTCAAGGATAACATAATCCAGCTCAGCTACATGACACAGTACCAAGTAGCAGTAATTATCTAACATTTCCTGTAGGGAAACAATCCTAAGCACAAGTTATTGTCTGAGTTTCGGCTGGAACTGAATGATTTTCTTCAGTGTCCGATTTAATACTACGTTTTCATTCTAGAGAAACAATGGAGATAGCGCAGTGATGCTTACAGCTGCTGCCAGGCAGCGTTGTACAGAGCCACAGTCAATCTCAGCTGAGAGCCCAAGGAAGTGAGAAGGAACAGAACTAGGACAGCTGACTTAAACTGGCCAAAGGATATTCCATACTATATGACATATTGTGGAAGGAGTTTTGAAGGGGGTAGAACTTCATGTCAATCTCGACCACTACTAGGAGGCTAACTGGACACTGATTGGTAGGTGGTGAGCAATTGCTTTTGCATTCATCATAACTATTATCCTTTTCTCTATCTCAGTAAATAATTCTATCTCAACACATGAGTTCTACTTTGTGTTTTTTTTTCCCCCTTCAATTCTCTCCTGCAATCCACTGGAATGGAGTGGAGTACTGTAACTTTCTCCCCCAACAGAAAATGCGTAATGCTTTAATTAGAGGAAGAGGTAATCAGCACCATCAATTTCCAACTGGTTTCAGAAATTCCATTTCAAGTTTATCCAAATTAAACCTGACTTAGAGAACTGACAGGAGCTGTCAATCTATTCTCAGATTAATTCTAGAGTGGTGAGACAGACTGTTAGGCGTGCTGTTTCTGTACAAAGATGACACTTACCCGTTCCAACTGTTTCATGGAATTCCTAGTACTTGAGAATTTCCTCGTAGTCACTGACAGACATCCTGAATGTGCAAGAACTGAAGATCCTCCAAGCACGTGCAATGAGGAAGTGCCAGCAGTGTTCACATCCTACTTAGGACATATTCTTAGAGGCAGAAGGGACACTCGTGGCAGATCCAGCAATGCTCATCTTCTCACCAACGTGCATCCCCCTCTCACCCAGCAACAACAAAACACAGTGCATGAAGCTGGCTTCACTTAGGTTAACAATATGGAACATCCCTCAGGGCTTTGTGCCACAGAGCAGTAGCAGGGCTGGACTACAGCTTTAGGAAGCAGTGGATGCCTTTCCCTGTATGGTTACAGTTTCCCTGCACGCACCCCACAGCCAGAGCGTTGCAAGCCGAGCTGCCTTGCTGTTTCTTGCATTCATCCCAGTCTTTGTGAATGAAAACTCGGAATGCAGTCAAGGCGTTGATTGAGCACGAGTGTGCCTTTATTCAATAGGAGAAAGGAGGGAATGAAAGGTCTGGGGTAAAGATGGGACACGTCCTCTGATGTTAAGGGGAAAGTGGCTCAGAGCTTGAGCTGCTGCCTGGTGCCTGGGACTGGAGGCCTGACTCCAAGTCCCCCTCCATGAGGCTCGGCTGCTCTTCAGTAACGCTGTCCTGGTCCTGCTTGGAGGTGTTGCTGTCGAGGCAGTCGGGCTGCACTTGGGCTGGGCTGTCCTGGAAAGGCACCAGGCCACAGTCCAGGCTTGTAACTGTGGCATCTGGTAGGCTCAGGTCAGGAGCTTCTGGAGGGATGGGATGAATGAGGGCTTCAACAACGATGACATTCTTCTCTGCATAACTGATGTTATATGGAAGGCTTTCATCAGAACTGCAGCATCCTGTGCTTCTCAACAGCTCTTCATTGATGGAATCACTGGATGCATGATCGTAACATGCCCTGCGTCTTGGGGATATACAAGGGCTCGGGTCACCTAGGAAGGAGTAGATGCACAACGGTTAGTGTCGAACGTTCACAAGATGAACCATTAAAGAGGTTCTTGACACTTGGCTATGTAGTGGTGGTGGGGAGAAGCCAATAAGCTTCTAGCAACAGTGTCACTGTCTTGAAAGTGATCCTCGTGCAGGCCCAGCTCTTGTGTTGACAAGAGACTCATTTGGGAAAGACAGGGGTCAACCAAAGATGTCAGGCATGGGCTTGAACGCCAGAAGGAAGTACAAGCCCACTAAAAGCATGAATTCTACCTGTGTTGCTGACAAGCAGTGTTTTGAAAGCTGGATTTGCACCCTTACCTGCCAGGACCAAGACTTCTGCTTCAGAGGGCTCCCTGGCACTGCTCTGCAGTTGGCGTTCGGCCACAGGGGATGGTTTGCCCAGGCAGAAGCAGGAACGCCAACTGCAAGCTGCTGACTCTGCCCTCTTACTGGGAGTACTCATTCTGCAGAGAAAACAGAGCATGCTGTCAGTCATGGTGCAGGGTGAGGGAAGAGCTGCACTGAGCCCTTGCCAATTGTTGCCTGTTCCTGGCACTGCCTGCTTTCTGCTGAAACACAGCTTAGAAATGCGCTCTGTTTCAAACAGCAGAGGCTGCTTCCATTCCTACAGCTCAGCCCTCAAGTCCTGCTGGCTAAATACCTCTCAACGATGTCAAGCAAGGACATGGATCCAGAGAATGTCGTTGGTTCCGGCTGCTTTGCTCTCCTGGGGTGGGCCTTCACCAGGGAACGAAGGCGGGTGATGAGTTTGCCCCGTTTCCTTGCCACTGAGCAACAAAACAAAGAAACCAGTTCATTTCAGGCTTGGCTCAGTTGGACGTGGCTGAGTGCAATGCATTCGACAGAGCACGTAACAACAGGAATTACATTCCCAACAAGGACACACGAGAACGGATTTTCCTCATCCCTGGAGGTGCCCAAGGAGCTTAATGCAGTTCTCTTGCTAAGCTTGCTGAACTTGGGCATTTACAAACCCCCTGAAAGCCACATTCTGTCTACATTTTACTAACCCGCGTTGACAAATGTAAAATACGTACCTGGAATTGGCAAGGAATTCACCAGTGACTCGGGAAGTTTTCCCCTGATGAGTTCCACGCACTCACCAGGGAAAAAACCAACCTGTAATAAGAACAAAAAGACAGGTGGGCATTAGCGCAAGCCCAGAGCCAAAGGGAAGGTCCTCTGACATCGGCACAGGGCAACTGTTTGTGGCAAGAAGCCATCCTGTGCAGGCAGAGCAGCTCCAACTTGAGATTCCCAATTCTGCTGAAGTTGAAATTATAGTCGGAAGCGTGTGCCTACCTCAAAGCCACGCTTGCCTCTCCACCAGGGGCTCATCTCCTTTGGTGGCATATCAACAATGCACACGATGTCTCCAACCTGCAAAAGATGAAACATCAATCCCAGCTTCAGCACAGCTGGCAGGAAAGAACAGCTCAAATAACTGCCTTCTTGTGTGCTGCAGAATATCCTCAAGCTTGACAGCAAACTCCTCCCAACCCAGAACAAGTCTAAGCTGCAACAGAACCTTCGAATCTTCATCTCACATGATATACTAAAGGTGTCTGAGACTATTCCTGCTGTGTTCACAGCTTATGCTACTTTCCCATGCATGACAACAAGGAACGCTTGGAACTGCTTACCTCCAGAGAGAGCTCATCCGGCCCCTGGGCGACGTGGCACTTGATAACATGGGCTGCCGCAATCGCTGGTATGTTAACAGATGAAATAGCACGCACCAGCTGCGGCTCCCGCATGTTATCAGCCTGCAAAACAGAGCACAGGCCGTGGTCAGGAGCTGAGGACAAACCAGGAGGATTTCAAGGTGAGGAGCACATCTGCAGAGAAAGCTGAAGCAAATGCGCTCTATCCTTATCAGGAGCACTTCAGAAGGAGCTGCATGTCTCATCACAGTTATTTCTCTTCCTGGCGTGCATTGCCAGGACATGCAAAGATGCATCTCTCTCTACCCAGACTAATCAGCAACGGCATTGGCGCAGAAAGTTAGCCAGGCCCTTTTGGGCCCATTCTTTCCTGCAGAAGATTACACCTGCAGCTCCTTCTAATGGCTCAACTCGGAAAAAAGAACAGCCAGAGCTTCATACTGTACCTCCGTCGCCGCCACCTCAGGCTCACGGCTGATCCCACTGCACGCGACGCCCATCACAGCAAATGTGAAGAGCTGGAACAGAGCAGAAACACACTTCTGTTTTCTCTATTCACACAGCACAGTATGGACAGACTTCCTCAGAGCTACCCGCACATACCCTGCAGCAAAACCATGCGGGGGGACAAAACATGGCACGTACCTGGCAGTGAGATCACCTCAAGCTATCTGCAGCAGTTCCTTGTCGCTTTGCTCAGATCGAATGAGAGCAAAAGCTGCACCGAGGCAGTGGGCGGAGGGCGAGGAGAGGAGAGAGAAAGAGCAGGTCAGTGAGCAGGGCTAAGACAGTCATGGAATAACACACACAGCACAACCGTCCCATCCACTTGCTGCAAGACATGCTTAGTTTCAGGCTACGTGATTCCTGTCCGCCCAGCAACTTTACGATGCTTCCAAAATTGAGCAAAGAAGACAATGGAAGAAGCACGGGACAGGTGTCAACTTTACTGATACCCCCTTTGGAACGTGTGTACCAGGGGAAAATTACGTCTGATGGTCAAGAGTAAGCAATACGGTGCTGTGAGCTCAAACAGCCAGCAGTTCTCAACACCTCACTGCCCACCCATCCATCCCACACCAGCTCAACTTACCTACAAGCTGCTGCACACGATGGTGTGAAGAAAAAGGCAATAAAGTCACTAACTAACTAACTAACTAACTAACTAACTAACTAACTAACTAACTAACTAACGGCACTAACTAACTAACGACTCTAACTAACTAACGTCACTAACTAACAACACTAACAACACTAACTAACAACACTAACTAACAACACTAACAACACTAACTAACAACACTAACTAACAACACTAACTAACAACACTAACTAACAACACTAACTAACTAACAACACTAACTAATTAACGACACTAAAGGCACAAGAACAACAAGTCAACAACCACTCCGACCACTAGCTCACCCACAAAGGAACACAGAGCGCACCGCTCCTCCCCTCATTCCAGACGCTTATGACATCACCAACGGCCAACAGCCTGGTCCACCATGACCCCCCACAAGGCGGGGAGCCAAGACCACGTGGTCACATCTGATTCCTACACGGCACCACAACATTCCAGGACTCAGTGTGGGCTTGGAATTCTATCCTGGTGTGGCAGCGCAATGGGAGGTGTTAGGGCACAGCTGAAGAGCTGACAGACAACGGACGTTTCCAAAGGAGGGTGCCAGATTAACTCTCAGCATTCTCTTGCGGGGCTCTTAGGAATGCTTCAAACCCATTTTCACTGCCTAGCTCATTTCTAGAAAGTCCAGTTGAGAAATGCTCACTTTGTCTGGGGAACGCCTCTATGCATCATGAATGAAAAATAAAATAAAATGGGCACGCGACCCTATGAAACTTACCTCTCTGCTCTTGCTGTCAGCCAGACACCTCAGATGAGCATGACGTGTCCCTGCTCCTGAATGAAGATTCACCCAAGTCTGTGTTCCTCTCTGCTCCATCTCTGGGTCTAAAAGAAACACAGGCAGAGATGATTACAAGATCCTTTGTGCAGACGAAAGACAAGGGTGCACACGAATTCTGTTTAGCAAGAAATACTACAGTCCCAATGGACTGCTGTGGTAGTACTTGAATCCTCATTTGGGGCTGGAGCTCAACAGGTCAACACATCAGAAATAACACAAAGTGCATCTGGAAGACGTGTCTCAAAGCCCAGAAAATCCAACACGGGAGGGGGCTGGACAGTGGACCACAAGTGTCCATTTCCATTGCAGCTCCCTGTAGAGAACAGCACCAATCAGCAGGCGTGAATCAATTCATTCACAAGCTGCACAATGACTCTGTTCTTTACATGATAAAGAAACACACAGAGATTCCTGACCAAAAAGTTGGGAGTTTAATAACGACCAAAGAGGTTCCTGTTCCTACGCCTCATCCTCTCACCCCAACTCCTGGATGATGCCCACAGGCTTCAAGTCAGCTCTCAAATCCATTGAACTCCAGTCACAGAACTCCATCAAAAAGGATGTCACACATGTGACACTTACATACATTTTGCATCAGAAACAGTGACGCCAGCAGGAGCAGAGAGGTGACTGTACCCCTGTACTCAGCACTGGTGAGGCCACAGCTCGAATTCTGTTTCCAGTTTGTGGCCCCTCACTGCAAAAAAGACACTGAGGCATTGGAACGTGTTCAAAGAAGGGCAACAAAGCTGGTGAGGGGTCTGGAGCACAATGGGGCCATATGAGGAGAGGCTGCAGGAGATGGGAATGTCCAGCCTGGAGAAGAGATGGCTCAGGGGAGACCTCATTGCTCTCTATAACTTCCTGAAGGGAGGTTGCAGTGAGCTGGGGGTCGGCCTCTTCTCTCGTGTCATTACTGATAGAACTAGAGGGAATGGTTTCAAGCTGCGGCAGGAGAGGTTCAGGCTGGACATTAGGAAATATTACTTCTCAGAAAGGGTGGCCAGGCACTGGAATGGACTGCCCAGGGAGGTGGTGGAGTCACCCACCCTGGGGGTGTTCAAGGAACGTCTGCAGAAATCCCTGCTGAAATCCTGACCTCTGCCACAGGTGGCTGAGTGACACAAAAGCTGTGTCCTTGGTTCCCGGCCTTACCTTCCCATGCTGTTCATCTTGCTCTGCAGCTCCTGCTCTGAATAGTCTTCTTATATTCCCATGTGATGTACCCTGAAATACATCATTTAGTGAGTCTGAACAAAACAGAAGACATTAATTGGAACTGTGAAGAAATGTTTTTTGCACTTTACTTGGAGAATGTTACATGCTATACCTTCTTTTCTCAATTGTAACACATGATTTTTTATAAAAAGAAACATAGCAAGTCAGCTTTTCAGTGTGCACATTGATGAAACTTGGTGAAATACAACTTCAGAAAAAGGTAATTTGAAAATATAAATATTCTTTTCAGAATCTCTGCTATTAGTTACCGTTCCCATGTTCTGATTTGATGATGATTCTCTCAGAGCTGTTTTGTCACTCCCCCCCTCAAATGCACTTCAAGTGCTTTAGGAGCATCACTGGAATTTTGAATAAACTTGATATATTTTAGCAAAGCTGCTACAGATGCATGACTGAAGTACTTTGGAAAAATATAATCTTGATTGAACAATGAACAGTGTTATTTAATTATAATCCAGGTAATTAAATTAATTAAACCAAGGGAATCACCTCCCAGTCAGTCAGCTCCCACCAGGGAAATCGCTTCCCTGCCAAGCAGATGCAACCAACACAAGCTGCTACATCACTCTAGGGCCCCACCGAGTCTTCCCAAGGGGTCTCCAAAGGCTTCCCTGTTGACTTCTGGGAACCTGGGAACACTTACATGGAAGCCAGTGCCACCTAATGTGCCCCAGAGGTCTCTCAGGGCCCCGCAATTAGCTCTACAGACATCCAGACATGCCCCAGAGCAAGTATGTGTGCTGTAGGGAGCCCAAGAGACATTCCAGAGCACCCTAGTACTCCTCAGTGAGCTCAAGGGTTCTTCACCTGTCTCTAAATATGCCCTACTGGACTTTGTTTTCTCTTCTGGAGCCCTCCTTGGTTATCAGCTTTGCTTTCTCATGCCATTTATCTCACTCCACAGCTTTTGCTCAGAATATTCTTTCTTGCATTCCCACATTCCAACAGAATCACAGAATTGTAGGGGTTGGAAGGGACCTCTAGAGATCATCGAGTCCAACCCCCCTGCCAATGCAGGCTCCCTACACCACGTTGCACAGGAAGGTGTTCAGGCGGGTCTTGAATATCTCCAGAGAAGGAGACTCCACCACCTCCCTGGGCAGCCTGTTCCAGTGCTCCGTCACCCTCACCATAAAGAAGTTATAGTGCACATTCATGTGGAACTTCCTATGCACAAGTTTCACCCCATTACCCCTAGTCCTGTCCCCACGCACTACTGAAAAGAGACCAGCCGTGCCACTATGGCCCCCACACCTCAGGTATTTATAAACCTGGATCAAATCCCCTCTCAGCACTGCCAACGACAACCCTCTGCACTCTGCCAGTCAGACAGTTCTTGACCCAATTCACTGTACACTCATCTATTCCATGCTTCCTCAGCTTTGTTATAAGGATGTCATGGGGGACAATATCAAAATCCTTTCTGAAATCAAGGTAGACTACATCTGCCACTCTCCCCCTATCCACCCAGCCAGTGACATCTTCATAAAAGGCCACCAGGTTGGTCAAGCACGACCTCCCCTTGGTGAACCCATGCTGAGTACTCCTGATAACCTGCTTTACTCCCAGTTCTCTGGAGATGGCATCCAGCACAAGCTGTTCCATCACATTCCCTGGGACAGAGGTGAGGCTGACTGGCCTATAGTTACCTGGGTCCTCCTTCTTGCCATTTTTTAAAGACCGGAGTGACACTGGTCATCCTCCAGTCTTCAGACACCTCCCCAGTTTCCAAGGCCTCTGAATGACTACAGAGAGCGGCTCAGCAATGACCTCCACCAGCTCTCTCAGCACCCGTGGATGCACCCCATCAGGTCCCAAGGATTTATGGACCTTAATGTTTCCTAGGCACTCACGGACCACCTCTTCCCTGACTAAAGGGAAATCTCCCATTCCCCAGACTCTCTCATTAACCTCCATGTTCTGGGATTCCTCAGGGAGAGCCTTTTCACTAAAGACAGAAGCAAAGAAAGCATACAGTATTTCCGCCTTCTCAGCATCCTCTGTTACCAGAATGCCTTCCTCCCCCCCTTGTCTTTTGTTTATTAGCAAACTATTAACATACTACAAAATAATAGCACTAATTACATAAGTAACATCATCATGCCAGCATCCCGACCACCTGCTTTAGAGATTTATCCTTCATTTTGTGTAACACTTCAAACACTGCAAAGAAACAAAGCAAGTGCAGAAACAGGACGCCACTTCCCTCAGGATTTTACATTCTCATTCATGTCTGACAGATGGAGGCCCTGACAACAAGAGCTGTGTCTGTCCATAACAAGGACTCACCTCTGCAGGTGCAGGGGCAGCTCTCAGAGAAGCCTTCTTCATTTCTGCTTTCTTCTCTTTTTGTCTTTTGTCTGGGAGCTGGTGTCAATCTGCCTGAGGGAAGGGAGGCCCCTTCAGAGGGATCTAGATAAGCTGGATCAACCTCACTGGGCTGAGGTGAATGGGATGAGGTTCAGTGAGGCCAAATGCCAGGTCCTGCACTTTGGCCACAATAACCCCATGCAGCGCTATAGGCTTGGGGCTGAGTGGCTGCAGGGCTGTGCAGAGGAAATGGACCTGGGGCTGTTGGTCGATGCTCAGCTGAACATGAGCCAAAAGTGTGCCCAGGTGGCCAAGAAGGCCAACGGCATCCTGGCCTGTATAAGAAATAGTGTGGCCAGCAGGAGCAGAGAGGTAATCATCCCCTTGGACTCAACACTGGGGAGGCTGCGCCTCAAGTCTTATGTTCAGTTTTGGGCTCCTCGCTTCAAGAAAGTCATTGAGGCACTGGATCTTGTACGTGGAAGTCTGTCCCTTGAGCAGCTCCCATTCATCATCAGCTCCCATTATGAACCCCACTGTGCAAAACTTCTACTGCAAATGGCTGCAGTCACCAAAGCTCAGGCCACGATCCAGGTATCAGCCTTCTCCCTTCTGTTTTCCATCTTAGCCCATAGTTTTGCTCCCCAAAATGGAACTGCACTCCAACAGTCAAAACACAAACTAATACATCACTTTCACTGCTCCTTCCCGCACCCCCATAGGAATGGTTACCTGACATCCCCTACAGCACAGCACCTGCTCACTAGAAATATTCAAACTCTATTCTTTCATACTTCTTGAGACAGGACGGTAAAAACTCACATCTGCATGATAGTAAGGACAGTCTGTCCCCATCACATCCCTCTGTGTGCTGAAAGCTGCCATTGGATCTCTTGCAGCCTGCTGGCTGCTGCTCACAAACACAGGGAACTGCACCACACTGATTCTAAAGAGAGAAAGGAAGAAACGCTGGTGGGAATGAGCACCCAAGGTTTGCAGAGATGCTCCAGATTGTGCCAGAGATGGAATATCACAGTGCTGGGACATGATTGATCACTAAGGAAAACACTTGGAAGCACATTCAATCAGCAGAAGCTGTAATTACTGGGCACAGTCAGCTTTCCTATGGCTCAGCTGGAGTAGGAGGGTGCTCTCACACATCTGCTCAGGGGCTTCAGCTGAGACACTTGCACAATGCTGGGATCATTCTGATGGAAACTATGTCTTCAGATACCATGGTTAAATCCATCCAAAATGATCAAGCGGAGCCTTAGCTCTTGAGCAGCACTTCTTCCCCACCCTTCACTACTCCAAGCAGCTCCAACAAACTTCTCAGAAGAAATCCAGGCCAGCACAGACCTGGCAGACCAGAACCAAGTGCAGCTGGTGGGACGGCAGTGCCCACTCCTTGCTTCCACCCTGCTCCAGCAGGTTAAGGAGTCTGAGCCTCACTGGCTTTTGAGAGCTCAAGACTTTCAGCACCTCATGCCAACATTTCTCACTAAGATACACCTCAGGCATTGAATTCTCTTCTCACTACCTCCTCCCAGTCCTTCCCTAGGAACAGAAACCAGTCAGATTCTACAGCAAACTACAGCATCTGCACTGCAAGAGCACACTGAACCACCTGCAACAATGAAACATGGTTTTGGAGAGTGGGTTTGAAAACACACCTTTAGACAGCTGTCTCCCTGTAGCCAAAAGGAAACCAAGCAGCAAAAGAAGAGTCCAGCCTGAAACATGCCCATGCTACTAGCCCAGGTTTTTCACAGTGAATGCAGAATCCATCCTGTTCATGAGCTAACAAATGACCAGTGGGTCTCCCCTTGCTCCACGCCTTCTCCTTCAAAGCCAGAAAAAGAAAGAAAAAACAAGCAGAAGAAACCCAGACGTACCTTTCCACACACAGAGCAGAAAGTGGAACAGCAGTTGTCTCCTTCCTGAGACATGGTGGGGAGCATCCCAGAGGAAGCCCAAGTTCTTTGCTTCTCTCCACAGGGACTTCAAGCACTCTTGGCAAGAGCTGCTTTGGTTCTCTCTTCAACTGCTTCCATCACCAGAATCTCCTTTGGAAAAGGAACACTAAAGAAAGAATCAGCAAATGAAAAAGAATGAGCAATAACCACTTTCCCAGCTTTACTCTGACATGCAATTAAGACTCTCGACTCGGGCAAGGTCTTAAAATCAGCTGGTTACAAGAACTGTCCCACAATATATCCAGCTTCTGTACAGCTGCCGTTATTTCTGACAGCGAGTGTAATCACAGAATCATAGAATGGCCCGGGTTGGAAGGGACCTCAAGGATCATGAAGATCAATCACCTCCCTGTCCCTGCTGGCCATCCCCTCTTCTGATGGAGCCCAGGGGACCATTTGCTCTCTGAGCTGCAAGAGCACGCTGATGGCTCACGTTCTGTTTTTCATCCACCAGGACCCCCAGGTCCTTCTCTGCGGGGCTTCTCTTAAGGACTGCTCCTCCCAGTCTGTAGAAATTCCTGGGATTCCTCCAGCCCAAGTGCAAAACCTTGCACTTTGCTGTGTTCAACCTCATTAGATTCACCTAGGCCAACCTCTCGGCTGAGCTCCCTCTGAATGGCATCCCTTCCTTCCACTGCATCAGCCGCACCACTCAGCAAACAGCAGAGGGTGCACTCCATTGCATCACTGGTGTCACTGATAACCATGTAAAAAAGCACTGGTCCCAAGAACTGGTCCTGAACACCTCCAGGGATCCCACCACCTCCCTGGGCAGCCTGTGCCAGTTAATTCTGTGTGCAGAACTGCCAGTATGAAATATTATGCTATCGTGACAAAGAGAGAGAAGAAAAGCAAAATTAAGACTAGCTGACAAGCCTTGGCAGGGTGTTCTGCTTTCCTTAAATTTATACCCATTATTCAGTTCTCCTTGGAGCTGTCTCCATACCTCTCTGGAGTTTGTTCTTTGAGAAGAAGCAATTAAGTAAGCTCTCCAATGCCAAAGTGCAGACACTACTCTAGGGCTTTCTCATCTCTCCATGGATCAACAAGGGTGACAAGCCAGCAGAATATGATGAGGAGACTCATGCACACTCAGTGAAAAAAAAACAACACAATTGTTGCTGGGAAGAAGGTGCATTTGCATTTGTGTCATCTGCAGAGGGTACTGCAGAAATGGAAAGTCTTCCACTGGAGCAAACAAAGGGCTCTCATTTATTGCAATCAAGGCCCAGCGTGTGGATCTCAGAGATCAGACCTACACCCTGCAGCAAAACAGACTTTCCCTGTGTGGGAAAGTTCAGTTTCTCTCTACATCTGTGTAAGAAAAAGCCCACCATGGAATGACAGCTAAGTAAACATCCCTGTGACTCTTCACAGGTCTCTTCTACATTTGGGATCACTGCTACAAAAAGAGTTGTTGACATCATCTCTCGTGGCCACCCTGAGAGAAGAGCAGGAAGGCTGGGATGCTCTTTTTCCTATCTTTCCCTTGATTTCCTCTATATCCCAGGGACAAATCACAGGACAGAACACAGAAATCAAATGGCTCTACAAAGCAGATTGGCCAGTTCAAGTCAAAACAGCCACTGAAAACACCCCAGATGCTGTCTGACAACAGCTGGACTGTCGGGGAGTCAGGTGAATGCAGTCTGCTGGCCCTGGGCAGGAAGAGGACAGCCCAGACTGTCACATACCTTTCACTGAAAGATGATAGAGCATTTTATCCCCTCACAGATGCACTGACAACTTCCAGCATCATCCATTGAGACGCTGTGAATTTTCAGGGTGTGTTTCTTCCCCACAATGTGCAGTTCATATTTTTCACTGGCCTTGAGCTCCTTCCCATCCTTCATCCACTCCACAGTAGCGCCTGTGTCTGAAAGCTCAGCCTGCAGTTTGGCTTCCTCACGCAGCCGAGCGGAGATCTTTTCTACATCTTTGCTCTTATTGGTAAATCTCACTGCAGCACCTGTCAGGAGCAAAGGCCTCGTTATTTCAATTGCTATCAGGCTAACCTGGTCAATGTTTGCTGCAACACCTCTGAAAATGTATCACCTTCTGTTCCTGCACTCATCATTGAGTCAGTGCTGAGCAATTCAAGATATTTCATTTGGTCTTCTTGCCGGATTTACTAAGTAAAACTCAACCAAACATCTCCTTCTACTGATTAAGAATTCTCTAAACATGCTTCTGCAGAGGTTTCCACCCAATGACAAACAGGTCCTCCCATCATGAATGTTTATTTGTTCTATTTGGTCATGCAAATCTGATTGAAAGAGTTATTATTGGAATGATTGCTCCCCTACTTCTAAACTATTCCAGTGCAATCAGAAAGGCTGTCTGAACCTGGAGCTGAAAGTACTGCTCTATGGTGATGCAGTGGTAAACCTGCTGACTGAATGCACTGGCCAAGAGCTGTGAACTGCAGACATTCATCAGCTGGCATGAAGCAATCTGGTTCAGATACCAAGCAGCTGGGTAGACTGGCTTACCCTACACTCAGTGCTATCATGTTTAGGTCATTACCAGGACTCACGTCAGTCCATGGGATGCAATTTCAGGTATTTGGTACAGTCAGTGAATGCCTGCAGCCACAGTTCTAATCATCAGATCACAGCAACTATGCCTTGAATGGAAGAGGAAAGGAGAAGGATCAAAGCAAATACCTCTCACTCTCATCTTGGTGCTGACATCAACATTCTTGGCAACAAATTTCACTTCTGCTCCATCATCGTTCTTGGGGACGTTCTTTATGATTAGGCTGTGAGTAGTTTGGGTTCTCTTGATGATGCAGGTCTCGCTTTCCTGTTAGACTTTACCAATGAGGTACCAAGTGCCGCAACACGTTGTTGTAAGGTCAATAGTAAACGTGGCATCCCCTCCAGGTACAGCTTCACCAGTTGTTAGGGGGGATTTCACAGCCAGGACTGGTTCTGAGGAAGAACAACATGTTTGTCTTAATGCTCTTTAGATGCAAGTCTGGTATCTCATTTAGAGATGGAAGATTAAATCATAGGGACATTTCTATTTCTCCCTTTGCATGAGTGCTGGAAGAGGCACTTCTATGCTCAAGATCTGTTACAGAAAGTTCTGCCTCTTGCACATGTGAGATATCAAAACATAAGTATATTCATGTCTCTCTCACAGAAACAGAAATTGTATCACTTTAGTGGTAGCTGGAGGTTGATAGGAGAACTAGGAAGAAGGGAAAGCCTTTGGTGTGTTAATGCACTACTATCCTTAAAGTCAAAGGAAACATCTTAAGGGAACCAACACAGCTGCTCAGCACACACTGACCCATTTCCATTGGGGTTTTTGTGCTTACCAAGGTGCACGCTCCCTGGGAATTCCAGAGACGGGCTCTGTCCATGCGCATTGACTGCAGACACTCGGAACTGATCATCAGCCTCTTCAGACAGATTGCTCACCATGAACTCTGGGACGGGGACATGAGACTCGTGGCACCTCACCCACGTGAAGCCAGTTAGTTTATTGGGTTCCACAATGTAGCCATTGATTGGAATGGGGCTGTGCATCTTCGGAGGGGACCATGCCAGCGTCACTGAGCTTTCTGTTTTATTTTTCACCACGGGGTCAGCTGGGGGCTGGGTGGGAGGTTTTCTGGGAGCTGAACAGAAATAAATACAGAAATATTAGCATAAGGTCATGTAGGCTGGAAAAGACCTTCAAGATCAGCAGACTCAACTTTCAGCATGACCTAGTGAGTCCCACCATTAACTACTGTGCTACCTGAGGACATACATGACAAGCTTATTCCTGCAGGTATTTGCATAGTGAATATATTCACCCTCTGGTTGCTTTGGAACATTTTAGAGGTTAAAATCCCATCAGACTTTTTCACTGTGTGCAGCCACTGATACAGGCAGGAGGCTGGGAATTACCTGATGGGCTCTAGTGACAGACTACTGACACAGTAAAGGATTGATTTCATTTCATTTTGGCCATCAGAAAGTTTGGTGTCTGGTTTCAGTAATCCAATTATAATTTAAGTCTGCAATTATAATCATATGGAGAACAGCGCATTTAGGAGAACTCATCTCATCTTAATAAACCTGAATGAAATCACAGAATCATAGGATCACGGGAGGGCTTGGGTTGGAAGAAACCTTCAAGATCATCCAGTTCTAAACACCCTGCCATGGGCTGGCTGCCCACTAACCAGCTCAGGCTGCCCATCACCCATCCAGCCTCGCCTTCAACACCAAGGACAGGCATCCACAGCTTCTCTGGGCAGCCTGAAATGGAAGCAATGAGCCACACGTTGAAGACACTCAAATATTCATGACTGCAGATAGAGCCAAATACTCCATGCATATTGCCTGCCTGGTAAATGGTATTAAAATGCCAACAATAGACTCATCCAGCACATTGAAAATGGTGTGAACATGGCGTACAGGATTCTTCCAGCAGCTAGTTAGATCTGCAAAGAGTAAAAATAGGAAATCTCAATGGGATACAATTTTCCCTCATAACATAAAGAGACACGTAACTGCTTTGGGGTGCACTGTTACCAGCCTGTCAGTTGCTGTTGGTCAGTGCTGGATGCCAAAGGTCCCACTAACACAGCATGAAGCCGAAAGCTAGACGCTGGAATCAGATCTCCTGACCTTACCATCAGAAATTGAGATGTCATATTTTGCTCAGAGGTGCCTGCTTGTAGGAGGGACAGCTTCCGAGCTTTTTCTGCTCAAGGAACCAGCTCAAGCTTCAGGATTTAAACAGCAGTCAGAAATTAAACTGAGCTTTGTCACCTCCATCAAATAGAAGGAGTGGTTGGGTGGTACAGCTTTCCAAATCACTTAGAAACTGTCACAACAATCAGATGCCGACCTTTTCTTTTTGAACTTGTTAATACATAGAGCTTAATAGCATCAGAATGCCCCAAGCACTTCAGATAACATGACAGCTGTAAACCCTTCTTTAAGGATTCCTTTGTTTAACCACTGAGTAACTGTAATTCAGTGGTGCTGGTGGGAGAAGGGAAGTCCTAATCTTCCCAGATGGTGAATAGAGTTGATGTTCACATGCAGACTGGTGCTGCAGCACAGCCAGAAACCAATCATTTGGGAAACACAGCACCAAGAAAATAATGGGAATAGCTTCATAAAATCAGGCAGCTTCACCCAAATTTCATGTCAGGTCCATTATTCTTCCTATTTTCAGGAAGAAAGGTTTTCCCTTTTTCTTGTAGTATCATTTTCTTTTCCTTTCATGCAAGCAGCTTTGTAGCTTACAAATTGTTTTCTAATCACCTCCTGGTGTGGACAAATCACACAGGTTTGACTCCATGTTTTACATAGTTAGCATTTTATATTTGTTCCAGTATGGAACTGTACAGCCATAGAATGGCCTGGGTTGAAAAGGATCTCAAAGATCATCCAGTTCCAACCCCCTGCTATGTGCAGGGTAGCCAACCATCATACCTGGCTGCCCAGAGCCACATCCAGCCTGGCCTTGAATGCCTGCAGGGATGGGGCATCCACAGCCTCCTTGGGCAACCTGTTCCAGTGCGTCACCACCCTCTGGGTGGAAAACTTCCTCCTAAGATCCAACCTAAACCTCCGCGGTCTCAGTTTAAAACCATTCCCCCTTGTCCTATCACTATCCACCCTCATACACAGCCATTCCCCCTCCTGTTTATATGCTCCCTTCAAGTACTGAAAGGCCACAATGAGGTCTCCACGCAGCCTGCTCTTCTCCAGGCTAAACAAGCCCAGATCCCTCCACCTTTCCTTATAGGAGAGATGCTCCAGCCCTCTGATCATCACAGTGGCCCTCCTCTGGACCCAACCCAACATCTCAACAACGTTATTGTCCACAGAAAGCATATAACCCTCATTCAATTGCCATTCCACTCAGCTTAGAGCACTACTAAAACCAGCATCTTCACCTTAGCTCATCACACTGCTGCAGTTCCTTTTACAAGGATTTCACTGGCAAAAATGAAATCAAAGCCGTCACAAGGGATTTAGCACAGTTACGTGTTACTGGCTACGAGAGCTGTCAGCACAGTCACCTGTCAGGCTTTGCTGCTGTTCTCTTTATGCAGAGGCACAACAAGGTTCAGACACTTCACAGTGCAGTTCTCACTTGGACTGTAAAGAAAAAGGAGGCTTGAAAAGCAGTGTGTGGAAAACAAAGAAACAAGAATTAGAACAACAGTGGGGACATGGCACTTGTAGGAATTGCTCCGCCTTTAACAGCAGAGCGATTCAAAAAGGATGAGGGCATTGCAAACCAGACCAGTTTGGTCAGATTAACAACTGCAAGTAGTGGCTTCCAAAATTCCAGACATGAAATCAAAGCTGGAAAAACTCTTCACATTTTCATCTCTCAAGTTTTAGTACATTGTGCATTACAGTGCAAACAAGTCTTCACATACAACTTGGAAGCTAAGGACAAGTCTGACAAAACAGACTGCACAAAAATGATGGATAATTAACAGAGCAAATTGCTCTTTCAAAAACTTAGTAATAGAAAGAGATCTCTGAAGCTGCTGTTCTGTAGAGCCCCAAAGCAGTCGCTTGAGGCAGTTCAGGATTAGCCAGAGACAAACCAGCCAGCTGTGTGAACTGAGACCAATTGCACTTTTCTAGTCTGTGGCCACTGACAGCTTCTGAGAGCTACCAAGCAATGCAACCTAGCAGAATTCAGAAGGGAAACCAAGAGAGCCTACCTGAGCTCCACTGCCTTGAAATGCTCTGTGGAGAGGGAAGGGAAAGAGGGGAAAACAAACACCGCTCTACATCCCTCTGAGCCAATAGACGCTTTGCCCTGGATTAGCTCTGGTGCTGCATAAGCTGGGCTTCCACAGCATGTGTTCAGGCGGTAATCAAGGCCTCCCTGGAAGAACACAAATAAGAGAGAGAAACGTTTGTTTTAACAGAGTTTATGTCTTCTGGTCATAACACTTCAGAAGCCTCAGAGGCTTCTTCTCTTGTGTATATTTTCATTCATCTTCTATTTTGCTTTCATTCAATGTGATCTCACTAAGCAAATATTGTCTAAGACCAATAGCATCACATAAATGTGCAGATCTCAAGCTGCTCACTTATCTAGTACCCTTGGCATGATGCTTTATCTTCTTCAGCTGATCATCTAGATTGTGCCTGTTGATTCTGCAACAACAGCCTGTTGGTCTCGATTACCTGTGTGAGGCTCTAACTTTGGCCAGGAAAAATCATTTGAGGATAAGTAATTCTCTTGGAATCAGTAAGGCAGTCTTCCCTTTCTTTCTTACCAGCACCCATCTTACATGTTAATAAAGGCTTCTGGAAATCAGTTTTAAGATCAAGAAACAATTCAGTTCAAGCATATGCAATCACAGGATCCGTACATCACCTGCAAAAGTCATTTTATTCTATCCACAATCTCATCCTACATACAGATCCTTAGAAGGTTCCTTAGGCACACCAACCTCATGCTCCTATTGCAGACCCTTGCATAAGACAGGTGATATACCTACAAGATTATCTACAGCTTAGACTATGAAAACAGGGAGTCTAGCTAGAGAAAATAATCTACCTGTGCTTCTGAGCAATCTGTTAACCACTCTCACACAGTTCAGGCCATTCCAAACAAGATGCAATGACATGTCAGCCACAGAAACAGCTTGATTTTAGGGTGTTTGTTTGGACAAGCCCCTGTTGCATAGGGTGGTCAAACATGCATTACTTGGGGGCACATTGTATTTGATTTAACACATCCTCTTACCTTTGGCTTTGCACAGAGTCCAAAGTCTATCAGCTTCAAATTGTCAATCAGCAGATTTTCCCGGTGGATGAGAAAGCAGTCAGGAATGATTTCCACCCAAGTGCCCAAGGAAACATATTTTCTCTTCTCTTATTTCCTGCTGTGGACAGTGGTTCCCAGTCTACTCAAAGCTCGCTCGCTCTCGCTGTCTCAGAGATCTTCACTGACTGCTGGCAAGTTCCCATCTTCCAATATCCCAGGTGGGAAACACTAGCTTGTATCTGTTGGAAAGGACCTGGGGACTAGGAGGACAAGTGGTGAGAGACCACAGGCTGAATGCAAGCCAGCAGTGTGCTCTGACAGAAAAGAAGTACAACAAGATCATCAGCTGCATTAAAAAGCAGCACAACCAGACCAGGACAAGTCATTCCTGCTTCAACACTCATTGCACCACATCTACAATACTGTATCTGGTTTTTGGCCAGGAAGGATAACAACCTGAAACAAACTCTTTGGATGACCTCTAGCCTGTGCAGGGGGCTGAAGCTCCCACTCAGAGAAGAGAAGCTGGGGAGAAAGATGTTTGTTCAGGGTGCCTTCCAGTAGCCTTAGATAGAGGGATTTCATAAGATGCCTAGGAAAATGCTCGTGCTGTAATTATTTGCTTTACTGAGTGATACCAGCAGCTTACAAAATGCCAAGCTCTAACCTATTGGTGAGGAAATATTCAAGCCATCCAGTACCTAACCTGTGCTTCAAGTCTTCAGTGACAGAAAATCCATTGGATGGGGCCAGAGGAATGCATCTCACCCCATACCCTCTGTATAGCCACCATTTGTTTAAAGGATCACTCTTCCTTGAGGCACAAAACTAGAGCAGGTTACACAACAGACTGACACCACAAGGGCTTCTCTCTAGATACAAACTGCAGCAAAGAGCATCACAAAAATGTGAAACCAACACTCAGATCAGATCTGTGTCTCTGCTCCGCTCATTAGGAGCATCATGTTTTACTCCCCTTTCAGAGGAAGATACTTCTTCAAGGATAACAAAATCCAGCTCAGCTACACAACACAGTACCAAATAGCAATAATTATCTAACATTTCCTGTAGGGAAAGAATCCTAAGCACAAGATAATGAAGGATGTCTGAGCTTCAGCTGGGACTGAATTATCTTCTTCAGTGTTTGATACAATACAACGTTTTCATTCTAGAGAAACAATGGAGATAGCGCAGTGATGCTTACAGCTGCTGCCAGGCAGCGTTGTACAGAGCCACAGTCAATCTCAGCTGAGAGCCCAAGGAAGTGAGAAGGAACAGAACTAGGACAGCTGACTTAAACTGGCCAAAGGATATTCCATACTATATGACATATTGTGGAAGGAGTTTTGAAGGGGTAGAACATTATATAAATCTCTTCCACTACTAGGAGGCTAACTGGACACTGATTGGTAGGTGGTGAGCAATTGCTTTTGCATTCATCATAACTATTATCCTTTTCTCTATCTCAGTACCAAATTCTATCTCAACCCATGAGTTCTACTTTGTGTTGTTTTTTCCCCCTTCAGTTCTCTCCTGCAATCCACTGGAATGGAGTGGAGAACTGTAGCTTTCTCCCCCAAAAGAAAAATAAAAACACATTCATTATTATTTATGGAAGACTGACTGCAGTTCATGCTCACTGGTTTGAGGTCTCTGGGCATAACCCTGACTGTGAACATCAGCAATTGCTGAAACAATCTGTCAAAAAAAGACTGGAGCTTCCTCTTCTGAAAGGCGGTCCTTAGAAACAATGTCATCAAACAGCTTCCCTGTAAGATAAGGTTATCTGAAAATGCATTTAGAGAGTATCAGAGAAAGATAAGTAACAATGACAGCACAGAGAGCAGAAACTATTTCTTACCTCTAAGACTATAAATATTTCTTTGATGACTCTCTTACATGATCCAATGGGCAAACACGTTGATGACTTCACTTCTTCATGGCATCAATTTCTGTTTATCATGAGGCAAGTCATCCTTAAGAGACCATAAAAGCAAGCGATGAAATCGCTAACTACTGTGACACACCAGGTACCACATCTGACTGCTGTGGAACAGAACAAGCACATATGGGACAGTACACAATTCAACATCAACTCAACAATGACTGACATCACTCCCATAGAAATTCTGAAACAGAGCTGTGAAAAATGAAAAGTAAAACATTCAGCATTTTCATTGGCATTTTGGTAAAGTTGCTGTAATAATGGAATAATGTAGCAATAATGTAATGTAATGATGTAATAACTTTTTCCATTTTAAAGCCAGAGAATACTGCCCTCTGAACAACAAGGAACAAGATTTGTGGTGCTCTGTTAAACTTTTTCCAGCTCTACAGCATCTTTCAAAAGGCAATGGGACCAGTAGGCTGCATTCCTATGTACCATCCCACCTGCCCCCGTGTTCTTGAGAACTCCACAACTCCAACAGAAGATATTCTCATATTTAAATGCCTTTTGGCTTACCCCTAAAGTAACTTTCTACATGATTTTTATTGCAACATTTTCACCAGTAAGAAGATGCCGCCCGAGTTTTACCTTTGCAAAACCACCTACAAATCAAAACGCAGATGCTTACAGTTGAGTGTGAATTCTTCTCTAATATAATATTACAGGTAAAGCAGAGTACCTATCATACACTGTGTGTAATGTTTTAATTAGAGGAAGAGGTAATCAGCACCATCAATTTCCAACTGGTTTCAAAAATTCAATGTCATGTTTATACAAATGAAACCTGACTTAGAGAACTGACAAGAGCTGTCAATCTATTCTCAGATTAATTCTAGAGTGGTGAGACAGACTGTTAGGCGTGCTGTTTCTGTACAAAGATGACACTTACCCGTTCCAACTGTTTCATGGAATTCCTAGTACTTGAGAATTTCCTTGTAGTCACTGACAGACATCCTGAAATGTGCAAGAACTGAAGATCCTCCAAGCACGTGCAATGAGGAAGTGCCAGCAGTGTTCACATCCTACTTAGGACATATTCTTAGAGGCAGAAGGGACACTCGTGGCAGATCCAGCAATGCTCATCTTCTCACCAATGTGCATCCCCCTCTCACCCAGCAACAACAAAACACAGTGCGTGAAGCTGGCTTCACTTAGGTTAACAATATGGAACATCCCTCAGGGCTTTGTGCCACAGAGCAGTAGCAGGGCTGGACTACAGCTTGAGGAAGCAGTGGAAGCCTTTCCCTGTATGGTTACAGTGTCCCTGCATGCACCCCACAGCCAGAGCGTTGCAAGCTGAGCTGCCTTGACGTTTCTTGTACTCATCCCAATCTCTGCGAATGAAAACTCAGAATTCAGTCAAGGCGTTGATTGAGCACAAGCGTGCCTTTATTCAATAGGAAAAAGGAGGGGGCGTGAGGTCTGGAGGAAAGATGGGACTCATTCTCTGTTGTCTGACGAGAGTGTCTCAGAAGTCGTGCTGTTGCCCAGAGCCTGGGACTCTTGCCCTGATTCTACCTCCCCCTCCAAGATGTTTGGCTTCTCCTCTGTAATGCTGACCTGAGCCTGCATGGTTGTGCTGCTGTCGGGGCACTCGGGCTGTGCTTGGGCTGGGGTGTCCTCGAAAGGCACTGGGTCCAGGCTGGTGCCTGAGGAGTCTGGCAGGCTCAGGTCAGCAGCTTCAGCAGGTATGGGATGAACGAGGGCTTCAACGATGATGGCATTCTTCTCTTTATAACTGATGTTATACGGAAGGCTTTCATCTGAACTGCAGCATCCTGTGCTTAGTAACAGTTCTTCATTGATGGAAGCACAGGATGCTGCATCGTAACATGCCTGGCGTCTTGGAGATATACAGGGGCTTGGGTCACCTAGGAAGGAATAGATGCACAGCGGTTAGTGTCGAAGTTTCACAAGATGAACCATGAAGGAGGTTCTTGCCATTTAGCTATGTAGTGGTGGTGGGCAGAAGCAAATAGGCTTCTAGCAACAGAGTCACTGTCTTGAAAGTGATCCTCGTGCAGCTCCAGCTCTTGTGTTGACAAAAGACTCATTTGGGAAAGACTGGGATAAACTGAAGATGTCAGGCACAGGCTTGAACGCCAGAAGGATGTACAAGCCCACTGAAAGCATGAATTCTACCTGTGTTGCTGACAAGCAGTGTTTTGAAAGCTGGATTTGCACCCTTACCTGCCAGGACCAAGACTTCAGCTTCAGAGGGCTCCCTGGCACTGCGCTGCAGTTGGCGTTTGGCCACAGGGGATGGTTTGCCCAGGCAGAAGCAGGATCGCCAACTGCAAGCTGCTGACTCTGCCCTCTTACTGGGAGAACTCAGTCTGGAGAGAAAACAGAGCATGCTGTCAGTCGTGGTGCAGGGTGAGGGAAGAGCTGCACCGAACCCTTGCCAATAGTTGCCTGTTCCTGGCAATGCCTGCTTTCTGCTGAAACACAGCTTAGAAACGTTGCTCTGTTTCAAACAGCAGAGGATGCTTCCATTCCTACAGCTCAGCCCTCAAGTCCTGTTGGCTAAGTACCTCTCAACGATGTCAAGCAGGGACATGGATCCCGAGAATGTTGGAGGCTCAGGCTGCTTCGCTCTCCTGGGGCATGCCTTCAACACGGAACGAAGGCAGGAGATGAACTTGCCCCGTTTCTTTGGCTCTGCAAAACAAAACAAAGAAACAAGTTCATTTCAGCCCTGGCTCGGTTGGACGAGGCCGAGTGCAACACATTCAACAGAGCACGTAACAACAGAAAGCTTGTTCGCAACAAGGACACGCAAGAACGGATTTTCCCCATCCCTGGAGGTGCCCAAGGAGCTTAATGCAGTTCTCTTGCTATGCTTGCTGAACTTGAGCATTAACGAACCCCCTGAAAGCCACGTTCAGACCCCATTATACTAACCCTCGATGTCAAATGTAAAATACACACCTGGCTTTGGCAAGGAATTCAGGATGGACTCGGGCAGTTTTCCCCTGATGAGTTCCACGCACTCACCAGGGAAAAAACCAACCTGTAATAAGAACAAAAAGACAGGTGGGCATTAGCCCAAGCCCAGAGCCAAAGGGAAGGTCCTCTGACACCGACACAGGGCCACTGTTTGCATCCAGAAGCCATCCTGTGCAGGCAGAGCAGCTCCAACCGGAGATTCCCGACTCTACTGAAGCTGTGCTCTCTAGTCAAAAATGTGTGCCTACCTCAAAGCCACGCTTGCCTCTCCACCAGGGGCTCATCTCCTTTGGTGGCATATCAACAACGCACACGATGTCTCCAACCTGCAAAAGATTGAAACATCAATCCCAGCTTCAGCACAGCTGGAAGGAAAGCACAGGTAAAACAACGGCGGCCTTCTACGACAAAAAATATGCGAGTATTCCCGAGGTATTCACACCCTATAATACTCTCTGTGCACAACAACAAGGAATGCCTGGAACTGCTTACCTCCAGAGAGAGCTCATCCCGCCCCTGGGCGACGTGGCACTTGATAACATGGGCTGCCGCAATCGCTGGTATGTTAACAGATGAAATAGCACGCACCAGCTGCGGCTCCCGCATGTTATCAGCCTGCAAAACAGAGCACAGGCCGTGGTCAGGAGCTGAGGACAAACCAGGAGGATTTCAAGGTGAGGAGCACATCTGCAGAGAAAGCTGAAGCAAATGCGCTCTATCCTTATCAGGAGCACTTCAGAAGGAGCTGCACATCTCATCACAGTTATTTCCCTTTCTGGCGTGCATTGCCAGGCCATGCAAAGATGCATCTCTCTCTACCCAGACTAATCAGCAATGGCACTGGCGCAGACAGCTGGCCAGGCCCTTTTTGGCCCATTCTTTCCTGCAGGAGAGTACATCTGCAGCTCCTTCTAATGGCTCAACACAGGGAACAAAGACCAGACGGAGCTTCATACTGTACCTCCGTCGCCGCCACCTCAGGCTCACGGCTGATCTCACTGCACGCAGCACCCATCACAGCAAGTGTGAATGAACAGCTGGAACAGAGCAGAAACACACTTCTGTTTTCTCTATTCACACAGCACAGTATGGACAGACTTCTTCAGAACTACATTCACATACCATGCGGCAAAACCATGCGGGGGGACACATCATGGCACGTACCTGGCAGTGAGATCACCTCAAGCTCTCTGCAGCAGTTCCTTGTCGCTTTGCTCAGATGATATGAGAGCAAAAGCTGCACCGAGGCAGTGGGCGGAGGGTGAGGAGAGGAGAGAGAAAGAGCAGGTCAGTGAGCAGGGCTAAGAGAGCCATGGAATAACACAAACAGCACAACTGTCCCATCCACTTGCTGCAAGACATGCTGAGTCTCAGGCTACGTGATGCCTGTCCGCCCAGCAACTTTACAATGCTTCCACTACTAAGCAAAGACAATGGAAGAAGCACGGGACAGGTGCCAACTTTACTGATACCCCCTTTGGAACGTGTGTACCGGGGGAAAATTACATCTGATGGTCAAGAGTAAGCAATACGGTGCTGTGAGCTCAAACAGCCAGCAGTTCTCAACACCTCACTGCCCACCCATCCATCCCACGCCAGCTCAGCTTACCTACAAGCTGCTGCACACGACGGTGAGAAGAAAAAGGCACTAAAAGCAATAACTAAAGGCACTAACTAACAACACTAACTAACAACACTAACAACACTAACTAACAACACTAACAACACTAACTAACAACACTAACTAACAACACTAACTAACAACACTAACTAACAACACTAAATAACAACACTAACTAACAACACTAACTAACAACACTAACTAACAGCACTAACAGCACTAAAAACACAAGAACAACAACGCAACCAACCACTCCGACCACTAGCTCACCCACAAAGGAACACAGAACGCACCGCTCCTCCCCTCATTCCAGCCGCTTATGACATCACCAACGGCCAACAGCCTGGTCCACCATGACCCCCCACAAGGCGGGGAGCCAAGACCACGTGGTCACATCTGATTCCAACACGGCACCACAACATTCCAGGACTCAGTGTGGGCTTGGAATTCTATCCTGGTGTGGCAGCGCAATGGGAGGTGTTAGGGCACAGCTGAAGAGCTGACAGACAACGGACGTTTCCAAAGGAGGGTGCCAGATTAACTCTCAGCATTCTCTTGCGGGGCTCTTAGGGATGCTTCAAACCCATTTTCACTGCCTAGCTCATTTCTAGAAAGTCCAGTTGAGAAATGCTCACTTTGTCTGGGGAACGCCTCTATGCATCATGAATGAAAAATAAAATAAAATGGGCACGCGACCCTATGAAACTTACCTCTCTGCTCTTGTTGTCAGCCAGACACCTCAGATGAGCATGACGTGTCCCTGCTCCTGAATGAAGATCCACCCAAGTCTGTGTTCCTCTCTGCTCCATCTCTGGCTCTAAAAGAAACACAGACAGAGATGATTACAAGATCCTTTGTGCAGACGAAAGACAAGGGTGCACACGAATTCTGTTTAGCAAGAAATACTACAGTCCCAATGGACTGCTGTGGTAGTACTTGAATCCTCCTTTGGGGCTGGAGCTCAACAGGTCAACACATCAGAAATAACACAAAGTGCATCTGGAAGACGTGTCTCAAAGCCCAGAAAATCCAACACAAGAGGGGGCTGGACAGTGGACCACAAGTGTCCATTTCCATTGCAGCTCCCTGTAGAGAACAGCACCAATCAGCAGGCGTGAATCAATTCATTCACAAGCTGCACAATGACTCTGTTCTTTACATGATAAAGAAACACACAGAGATTCCTGACCAAAAAGTTGGGAGTTAAGAACGACCAAAGAGGTTCCTGTTCCTACGCCTCATCCTCTCACCCCAACTCCTGGCTGATGCCCACAGGCTTCAAGTCAGCTCTCAAATCCATTGAACTCCATTCACAGAACTCCATCAAAAAGGATGTCACACATGTGACACTTACATACATTTTGCATCAGAAACAGTGACGCCAGCAGGAGCAGAGAGGTGACTGTACCCCTGTACTCAGCACTGGTGAGGCCACAACTCGAATTCTGTTTCCAGTTTGTGGCCCCTCACTGCAAAAAAGACACTGAGGCATTGGAACGTGTTCAAAGAAGGGCAACAAAGCTGGTGAGGGGTCTGGAGCACAATGGGGCCATATAAGAAGAGGCTGCGGGAGCTGGGAATGTCCAGCCTGGAGAAGAGGTGGCTCAGGGGAAACCTCATTGCTCTCTATAACTTCCTGAAGGGAGGTTGCAGTGAGCTGGGGGTCGGCCTCTTCTCTCGTGTCATTACTGATAGAACTAGAGGGAATGGTTTCAAGCTGCGGCAGGGGAGGTTCAGGCTGGACATTAGGAAATATTACTTCTCAGAAAGGGTGGCCAGGCACTGGAATGGACTGCCCAGGGAGGTGGTGGAGTCACCCACCCTGGGGGTGTTCAAGGAACGTCTGCAGAAATCCCTGCTGAAATCCTGACCTCTGCCACAGGTGGCTGAGTGACACAAAAGCTGTGTCCTTGGTTCCCGGCCTTACCTTCCCATGCTGTTCATCTTGCTCTGCAGCTCCTGTTCTGAATAGTCTTCTTATATTCCCATGTGATGTACCCTGAAATACATCATTTAGTGAGTCTGAACAAAACATAAGACATTATCATCAAATCAGCTCTTCAGTGTGCACATTGATGAAACTTGGTGAAATACAACTTTAGGAAAAGGACATTTGAAAATCTAAATATTCTTATCAGAATCTCTGCTATTAGTTACCGGTCCAATGTTCTGATTTGATGATGATTCTCTCAGAGCTGTTTTTTCACTCCCCACCTCAAATGCACTTCAAGTGCTTTAGGAGCATCACTGGAATTTTGAATAAACTCAATATATTTTAGCGAAGCTGCTACAGCTGCACAACTGAAGTACTTTGGAGCTGCACAACTGAAGTACTTTGGAAAAAAAGTAATCTGTAATGAATGCTGAACAGTGTTATTTAATTATAATCCAGGTAATTAAATTAACTAAACCAAGGAAATCACCTCCCAGTCAGTCAGCTTCAAACCGGGAAATCGCTTCCCTGCCAAGCAGATGCAACCGACACAAGCTGCTACATCACTCTAGGGCCCCACTGAGTCTTCTCAAGGGGTCTCCAAAGGCTTCCCTGTTGACTTCTGGGAACCTGGGAACACTCACATGGAAGCCAGTGCCCCCTAATGTGCCCCAGAGGTTTCTCAGGGCCCCGCAATTAGCTCTACAGACATCCAGACATGCCCCAGAGCTAGTATGTGTGCTGTAGGGAGCCCAAGAGACATTCCAGAGCACCCAAGTACTCCTCAGTGCGCTCAATGGTTCTTCACCTGTCTCTAAATATGCCCTATTGGACTTCGTTTTCTCTTCTGGAGCCCTCCTTGGTTATCAGCTTTGCTTTCTCATGCCATTTATCTCACTCCACAGCTTTTGCTCAGAATATTCTTTCTTGAATTCCCACAATCCAACAGAATCACAGAATTGTAGGGGTTGGAAGGGACCTCTAGAGATCATCGAGTCCAACCCCCCTGCCAATGCAGGCTCCCTACACCACGTTGCACAGGTAGGTGTTCAGGCGCGTCTTGAATATCTCCAGAGAAGGAGACTCCACCACCTCCCTGGGCAGCCTGTTCCAGTGCTCCGTCACCCTCACCATAAAGAAGTTATAGTGCACATTCATGTGGAACTTCCTATGCACAAGTTTCACCCCATTACCCCTAGTCCTGTCCCCACGCACTACTGAAAAGAGACCAGCCGTGCCACTATGGCCCCCACACCTCAGGTATTTATAAACCTGAATCAAATCCCCTCTCAGCACCGCCAACGACAACCCTCTGCACTCTGCCAGTCAGACAGTTCTCGACCCACTTCACTGTCCACTCATCTATCCCATACTTCCTCAGCTTTGTTATAAGGATGTCATGGGGGACAATATCAAAAGCCTTTCTGAAATCAAGGTAGACTACATCTACCACTCTCCCCCCATCCACCCAGCCAGTGACATCTTCATAAAAGGCCACCAGGTTGGTCGAGCACGACCTCCCCTTGGTGAACCCATTCTGAGGACTCCTGATAACCTCCTTTTCTCCCAGTTGTCTGGAGATGGCAACCAGCACAATCTGTTCCATCACATTCCCTGGGACAGAGGTGAGGCTGACTGGCCTATAATTACCTGGGTCATCTTTCTTGCCCTTTTTGAAGTCCGGAGTGACACTGGTCGTCCTCCAGTCTTCAGGCACCTCCCCAGTTCTCAAAGACCTCTGGAAGATTACAGAGAGCGGCTCAGCAATGACCTTTACCAGCTCTCTCAGCACCCGTGGATGCAACCCATCAGGTCCAATGGATTTATGGACCTTAATGTTTCCTAGGCACTCACGGACCACCTCTTCCCTGACTAAAGGGAAACCTCCCATTCTCCAGACTCTCTCATTAACCTCCAGGATCTGGGATTTCTGAAGGAGAGCCTTTTCACTAAAGACAATAGCAAAGAAGGCATTCAGTATTTCCGCCTTCTCGGCATACTCTATTACCAGAACACCTTCCTCCCCCCCTTGTTTTTTGTTTATTAGCAAACTATTAACATACTATAAAATAACAGCACTCATAACACAAGTAATATCATCATGCCAGCATCCCGACCACCTGCTATAGAGATTTCTCCTTCATTTAGTGCAACACTTCAAACACTGCAAAGAAACGAAGCAAGTGCAGAAACAGGACACAACTTCCCTCAGGATTTTACATTCTCATTCATGTCTGACAGATGGAGGCCCTGACAACAAGAGCTGTGTCTGTCCATAACAAGGACTCACCTCTGCAGGTGCAGGGGCAGCTCTCAGAGAAGCCTTCTTCATTTCTGCTTTCTTCTGTTTTGGTCTTTCGACTGGGAGCTGGTGTCAATCTGCCTGAGGGTAGGGAGGCCCCTTCAGAGGGATCCAGATAAGCCGGATCAACCTCACTGGGCTGAGGTGAATGGGATGTGGTACACCCAGGCCAAGTGCCAGGTCCTGCACTTTGGTCACAATAACCCCATGCAGCGCTATAGGCTTGGGGCTGAGTGGCTGCAGGACTGTGCAGAGGAAATGGACCTGGGGCTGTTGGTCGATGCTCAGCTGAACATGAGCCAACAGTGTGCCCAGGTGGCCAAGAAGGCCAACGGCATCCTGGCCTGTATAAGAAATAGTGTGGCCAGCAGGAGCAGAGAGGTAATCATCCCCTTGGACTCAACACTGGGGAGGCTGCGCCTCAAGTCTTATGTTCAGTTTTGGGCTCCTCGCTACAAGAAAGTCATTGAGGCACTGGAACTTGTATGTGGAAGTCTGTCCCTCGAGCAGCTCCCATTCATCATCAGCTCCCATTATGAACCCCACTGTGCAAAACAGCAAAACTTCTACTGCAAATGGCTGCAGTCACCAAAGCTCAGCCCACGATCCAGGTATCAGCCTTCTCCCTTCTGTTTTCCATCTTAGCCCATAGTTTTGCTCCCAAAAATGGAACTGCACTCCAACAGTCAAAACACAAACTAATACATCACTTTCACTGCTCCTTCCTGCACCCCCAAATTAATGGTTACCTGACATCCCCTACAGCACAGCACCTGCTCACAAGTAACATTCAAACTCTATTCTTTCATACTTCTTGAGAGAGGACAGTAAAAACTCCCTTCTGCATGGCGGTAAGGACAGTCTGTCCCCATCACATCCCTCTGTGTGCTGAAATCTGCCATTGGATCTCTTGCAGCGTGCTGGCTGCTGCTCACAAACACAGGGAACTGCACCACACTGATTCTAAAGAGAGAAAGGAAGAAATGCTGGTGGGAATGGGCACCCAAGGATTGCAGAGATGCTCCAGATTGTGCAAGAGATGGAATCTCAGAGTGCTGGGACATGATTGATCACTAAGGAAAACACTTGGAAGCACATTCAATCTGCAGAAGCTGTAATTACTGGGCACAGTCAGCTTTCCTATGGCTCAGCTGGAGTAGGAGGGTGCTCTCACACATCTGCTCAGGGGCTTCAGCTGAGACACTTGCACAATGCTGGGATCATTCTGATGGAAACTATGTCTTCAGATACCATGGTTAAATCCATCCAAAATGAACAAGCGGAGCCTTAGCTCTTGAGCAGCACTTCTTCCCCACCCTTCACTACTCCAAGCAGCTCCAACAAACTTCTCAGAAGAAATCCAGGCCAGCACAGACCTGGCAGACCAGAACCAAGTGCAGCCTGTGGGACGGCAGTGCCCACTCCTTGCTTCCACCCTGCTCCAGCAGGTTAAGGAGTCTGAGCATCACTGGCCTTTGACAGCTCAAGACTTTCAGCACACCATGCCAACATTTCTCACTAAGATACACCTCAGGCATTGAATTCTCTTCTCACTACCTCCTCCCAGTCCTCTCCTAGGAACAGAAACCATTCAGATTCTACAGCAAACTACAGCTTCTGCACTGCAAGAGCACACTGAACCACCTGCAACAATGAAACATGGTTTTGGAGAGTGGGTTTGAAAACACACCTTTAGACAGCTGTCTCCCTGTAGCCAAAAGGAAACCAAGCAGCAAAAGAAGAGTCCAGCCTGAAACATGCCCATGCTACTAGCCCAGGTTTTTCACAGTGAATGTAAAATCCATTCTGTTCTTGAGGTAACAAATGACCAGTGGGTCTCCCCTTGCTCCACCCCTTCTCCTGCAAAGCCAGAAAAAGAAAGAAAAAACAAGCAGAAGAAACCCAGACGTACCTTTCCACACACAGAGCAGAAAGTGGAACAGCAGTTGGTCTCCTTCCTGAGACATGCTGGGGAGCATCCCAGAGGAAGCCCAAGTTCTTTGCTTCTCTCCACAGGGACTTCAAGCACTCTTCGCAAGAGCTGCTTTGGTTCTTTCTTCAACTGCTTCCATCACCAGAATCTCCTTTGGAAAAGGAACACTAAAGAAAGAATCAGCAAATGAGAAAGAATGAGCAATAACCACTTTCCCAGCTTTCTTCTGACATGCAATTAAGACTCACGACTTGGGCAAGGTCTTAAAATCAGCTGGTTACAAGAACTGTCCCACAATATATCCAGCTTCTGTACAGCTGCCATTATTTCTGTCAGTGAGCGTAATCACAGAATCATAGAATGGCCTGGGTTGGAAGGGACCTCAAGGATCATGAAGATCAATCGCCTCCCTGTCCCTGCTGGCCATCCCCTCTTCTGATGGAGCCCAGGGGACCATTTGCTCTCTGAGCTGCAAGAGCACGCTGATGGCTCACGTTCTGTTTTTCATCCACCAGGACCCCCAGGTCCTTCTCTGCGGGGCTTCTCTTAAGGACTGCTCCTCCCAGGCTGTAGAAATGCCTGGGATTCCTCCAGCCCAAGTGCAAAACCTTGCACTTTGCTGTCTTGAACCTCATTAGATTCACCTAGGCCAACCTCTCGGTTGAGCTCCCTCTGAATGGCATCCCTTCCTTCCACTGCATCAGCCCCACCACTCAGCAAACAGCAGAGGGTGCACTCCATTGCATCATTGGTGTCACTGATAACCATGTTAAAAAGCACTGGTCCCAAGACAGACTCCTGGATGACACCACTTGTTATCAGCCTTCACCTGGACATCGAACCATGAATCACCACCCTCTGTCTGTGGCCTTTCAACCAATCCCTTATCCACCAGGTGGTCCACCTGTCAAATCCACATCCCTCCAGTTTAGAGATAAGGATGTGGTGGAGGGCCATGTCAAAGACTTCGCTCAAGTCCAGGTCAATGAAATCTGTTACTTTCCTTTTGTCCACAAATGCCGTCACTCCATCATAGAAGACCACCAGATTGGTTAGGCATGGCCCTCCCCTGCTAAAGCCACGCTGGCTGTCTTGGATCACATGCTCATTCCTTATATGATCAAGCATGTCTTTGAGGCAGATCTGTTCTTCAGCATTTTCATCACAGTTCTACATTTGAATCAAATAATCGGTGTTGCTGCCACCAAGAAAACCTCTTTGTCTTCTACTCCTGCTGCAGCTTTCACCAGCAGCAAAGGGAGAGGCCACCTCCTAGATCCAAATTTTAAGAAACCAACACCCAATAGGTGTCATCTGAAGTAAAATAGCAGAGAAATCAAGATGACTCTTCTGCATCCAGCTTGGATCACTCCCTCACTCAGGCACACCACCATCAGATCAAGGAGATGCTGCCTTCAGCTTAGAGATTGTATGGGAAATCACACCTTGAACCTCTGATTAATCAGCTGAGGCAAGTGTTGGGTCAGCTGCGGGAGCACAGGTGAGAGTAATGGAGCTGTGCTCACAGAAGGGGTGGACCTCGACTCCACCTCCTCTGAGACCTCATTTAAAGGCTGACCACCACTGAGGCAGCATCTCTTGCAGATTGCTCCCCAGTTGAGACTGCCTCAGCTTTCTGGTCAAAACATTGACATTGGTGAGTTTTCCTTTGCTAACAACCTTTGACTATTTACCACCATCTTGGTTAACATCTTTTTATTAGCCACCCTTACAGAGACCATAAGGGTTTGGGCTTCCAAACTCTCAGCAAGCATTTGGATCAGCCAGCTTCCTGCTGCGGAGCCCCCTGCATCACTGCTGCCTCCTTTGGTACCGTACCTGCAGATGCTTCAGAGCTCATTAGCATGGACTTCCTTCCTCCCCTCAGCAGCTGCTCCTGCACTCACCTTCATTCCTACTCAGATACCGGCCGCTTCCAGCACCAGCTGACCTGCAAGACACAGAAAGGAAAGGTGGGAGTCATGCAAATCCCCAAGAAGCCCAAGGCTGCATCACCACCACGTATGGCAGCCTCAGGAAGTCAGCTGCAACTACAGCCTTTGTCAGAATGGAAACAGGAATCGTCAATTAAGTGTGACCTCTGAACTCATTGCCACCATCAGAAACAGGCACTGAAATCGCTCACTTCACTGCAGCTGGTTACCTCCAAATTCTTTTACTTTTAGGAAAATGCGGACACGGAATTGAAGGACACTAGAAAAGTGACATCTACTTCCCCATAGGTGGTTAAACTTGGAAGCAGGACTTGAGCAAGAAAAGCTTCTCAGCTCAGAATCACAGAATTATCAAGGTTGGAAAAGACCTAGAAGATCATCTGGTCCAACCATTGCCAATACTTCCCGGATAAATCATATTCCATACATCACATCCAAACGTTTCTTGAACACTCCCATGGTCGGTGACTCCACCACCTCTCTGGGCAGTTCATTCCAGTGCCTGACTACCCTTTCTGAGAAGTAATATTTCCTAATGTCCAGCCTGAATCTTCCCTGGCGCAGCTTAAAACCATTCCCTCTAGTTCTATCACTGATTACTCGAGAGAAGAGGCCAACCCCCAGCTCACTACAACCTCCCTTCAGGAAGTTATAGAGAGTTACAAGGTCTCCCCTGAGCCTCCTCTTCTACAGGCTGAACAATCCCAACACCTTCAGCTGCTCCTTGTAAGGCCTGTGCTCCAAATCCCTCACTACCTTCGTAGGTGAAGACATTCCAGAACCGCAAGGTTTTCCTGCATGGAGAGGCTCAAAACTGAATAGGTCAGACCTCCTCCTCTCCATCATTGCTGTCACGTGGAAGGCTGTCCTTGGAACTGCAGTGACTCATGCATCCTAACTGCACTCCATTGATGGAAGCACACCGTGCATCATCGCTACTTGCCGGGGTGTTCCTGCACTGGCAAGGGATGGATTCACCTGGAAAGAGTAGATACACAGCAGTTAGTGTGAACTTTCACTATCCAAGGAGGCAAAGGCTTGGTGCTGCCTGTCAAGCAGGTTTCAAGCAGCTTGCGAGACTCATTTGGGAAAGACAAGTGTCAACCAAAGATGTCAGGCATGGGCTCGAACGCAGGAATACAGAAGGAGGTACAAGCCCACTGAAAGCATGAATTCTACCTGTGTTGCTGACAAGCAGTGCTTTGAAAGCTGGATTTGCACCCTTACCTGCCAGGACCAAGACTTCAGCTTCAGAGGGCTCCCTGGCACTGCTCTGCAGTTGGTTCTCGGCCACAGGGGATGGTTTGCCCAGGCAGAAGCAGGAACGCCAACTGCCAGCTGGTGACTCTGCCCTCTTACTGGGAGAACTTGGTCTGTAGAGAGAAAACAGAGCATGCTGTCAGTCGTGGTGCAGGGTGAGGGAAGAGCTGCACTGAGCCCTTGCCAATAGTTGCCTGTTCCCAGCACTACCTGGTTTCTGCTGAAACACAGCTTAGAAACGCGCTCTGTTTCAAACAGCAGAGGACGCTTCCATTCCTACAGCTCAGCCCTCAAGTCCTGCTGGCTACATTTGCTTTTCTCTGGGGCTGGATTCTATATGAATTTGGTCTTGTCCCACATAACACAGCCAAACAACTTCTCAGCCTGACATTTTATTGAGTCTGGCCCTCCAGAATAATTGGTGCACTAACAAGCTCGCAACATGCTTGATTAAAGCACGGAATTAAAAAGAAAGTCAGCCAAACAGAGGGTCACATAGAACAAGAAATGACAAATAAACACTCCTGAAAGGCAACGTTCTGCAAACAGAGGGAACGGTGCGGAACAGGCTGGGTAGGGTTTATTCCACATCGAGCACAACAAAATCTGCACTAAAATGGGATGGGGGAATTCCATTCCACCACCAAATACAGGTGTCTCCAAGAGGCAAAAAAGAAAAAAAGAAAAAGAAAAAAAACAACCCAGAAGTTTGAACTTCAGAAGTTCAGTTCCTTTTCCCATTTCTGTTACTGTGAAGAAAATAATGCCATTTGTGTCCAAACTAAGGGCAAAAGAAATAAGTAACTCACATGACAAATGCACAGGTGTTGAATCTTCAGCATCCATTAAATCCAAGTTCCTTGTTTTTGTGGGTTTTTGTGTGTGTGTTCTGCTTTGTGTTGTGGCATTTATTTATTTATTTTTTTTGTTATTTTTTAGTCAAAAGTTATTAGCAAAGGAAAACTCACCAATGTCGATGCCTTGACCAGAAAGCTGAGGTAGTCTCAACTGGGAAGCAGTCCCCACGTCCCCCTCTGCCCCCCCCACAACGGCCACTCCCACGCACTGCGGCTCAGCCAATCGGGGCCGGCGGAGCTGCCGCTGCCCAATGGGAGGCCGGGGGAGGCCGGCGCTGGGACGGGGAGAGGAGAGAAGAGACAGAGGCAGCACTGAGGTGGGATGGGCTGATGGGGAGTGCGGGGAGGACAGGGGGGTGTGGGGCTGTGGGGGGGCAGAGGGGGATGTGGGGCTGCAATGTGTCAGCGTCAGGAGCACAGGTGAAGGCAGCTGAGCTGTGTGAGCAGTTGTGTTTGAGTCTGGCTGCAGCTCTCTTAGACCCCACTGAAGGGCTGAGTGCCACTGGGAAAGGATCTCTGTGTGGAGATTGCTTCTACTAGAGGTAGTTCTATCAGACTGTTCTATAGAGCTGTGCAGGGGCTGTAAAAGGAGCTGAGGGGGACTCTAGTGGGGATATGGGGCTGTGGTGGGCCATAGGAGGACTAGGGGCTCTAGGGGGCTGTGAGGGTGTGTAGGGGTTGTGGGGAGCTATTGGAGGATATGGGCAGGTATGGGGCTTTAAGGGGTGGTGTATGGAGAGATAGAGGGTTGTGGGGGCCTTAGGGTGATATGGGGCTACTGGGGGCTGTCGGGGGCAAGTATGGGGAGGAATATGGAGTTGTAACAGATTGTGGGGGTGTAGGTGTGGTATATATATATCTATATATATAGATCTGTCATTGTCTTCATTCAAAGAAATCTGAAAATTAGGAGTCCCAGCTGATAGTAAAGACTACCCAGAGGGATGGGATGACCATATGGACTGTGCTGAGGATGCTTTATAATGTGTGATAAACACTGTGAAGCAGTGTTGCTCCAGGAAATGGCCCAATACGACACAGAAGCAACTTTAAATATCTTCCAGTCACAAGCTGTTCATATCTAATGTCTATTTTACCCAATGTTTTCCAGTTCCAGAAGCAGAGGATGCCTTTATCAACAAGCAGAAGGTGCAGAAGGAGGTGAAGGCTGCACCAACAGAAAATGCCACGCTGAACTGCGAGGTGGCCCAGGAGAAGACGGAGGTGAAGTGGTACAAGGAGGGGAAACTGATCACCTGGTGCAAGAAGTTCAGGGTGGAGTCAGAGGGCAAACAGCGTCGGCTGGTGGTGAGCCAGGTGGAGAAGAAAGATGCAGGGGAGTACAGCTGCGAGGCTGCTGGCCAGAAACTCACCTTCAAGATTCATGTCACAGGTAAGACAGGTGTTGTCTGAAATACAGCAGAGAACAGTAAAGTAAAATCTAGTTTCTATTATACAGTGATCCAGTTGCAGTAGTCTGTGCTGAGGATTTTTCCCTATACTTGATTGCCTGGGTTTCTAGAAAGTATTTGGTTTTAGTATGGCACAAAGACCTGTTTCAGTCTGTCTGTAGAATAATAATTACTGATATATGTACAGTGGAAGCAATATTCAAGATATTATTCAAATCTCTCCTGTGCCTGTGATCCCAAACTGTAATTCTTGTTCACCGAAACATTTGACTAAGATAAGTATGTGCAGTGAGGCTGGAGTGCATGTTGTACGTGCAGCCTTTCATGGCAGGAGAAGCAGGAACTTCTCCTAGTAGTACACTGACTTTTTCCTATGCCTTTATGTTGGAGGCTGCATCTGGATAGGTGAGTCTGCTACTCACAGTAAGAGACCTGGTAGAGCTGATTATTCCCAGAACTCAAAGTAAAATAGATATCTGCAAATCACACACAAAGAAGAAAGGACTGCGTTGGTGAGCATATTTCCTTTGTGCCTTTGACAGTCACAGTTGTGGCAATGGTAGAGGCCATGAGGAGTCTGTTCAGGAAGCCAGGAGTACTGTTCTGGGTCATGAAAAGGCAGCCAGTGGTTTGACTATCACACGTTTATGTGTTTTGATGTTTCACAGTGGGTCTTAAGTAAAAGGAACTCAGGTTTTGGTTGCCTGCAGGACAGATGTTCTTTTGGGTTCAATATGTTTGCATAGTGACTTGCAACCATGGGACTGGTGTTCAAGGACCCTCTTGGTTCCTTCAGTTCCTCGGTTCTTTCTTGCCTAGATTTGACACTTAGTTTTAACAGAAGAGCTGATATTCTCTAGTGAAGGCTATTAGTTTGGGCACAAGTGGTAACCTAAACCTGTTCCAACCTGTACATACAAAGCTGCAAGATGGTCTCATTTCAGTCCCTCAGTCAATACTTTTTCTTTTCTTCCCTCAGAGCCAAAACCTGTGTTTATAAACCAGGAGAAGGTGCAGAAAGAGGTGAGTGCTGCCCTGGCAGCAAGTGCCTCCCTGAGCTGTGAAGTAGCACAGGATCCAACCGAAGTAAAATGGTACAAGGATGGAAGACTGCTTGCCTCCTCCAGAAAGTTCAGAATGGAATCTGTGGGCAAAACACGGCGTCTGGTTGTGGAGCAGCTGGAGAAGAAAGATGCTGGAGAATACATCTGCGAGGCTGCTGGCCAGAAGATGACCTTCAAGTTGGAAACAACTGGTGAGCATTCGCTTTGGGAGCACTAAGCAGCTTTGGTGGGATGTGGATGTGAGGGAATGGGTGGTTTCATTGACATGAGAGAACAGGCAGTGATGCTGTGAAACCAGTTGGATGATGCTCAGCCTGGCCATGTGCCTCAGAGCTCTTTGCTCAAGGAAGCCAAGTGTGGTTGTGGGTTTGCTCTCAAGAGCACAGTTTGGTAGGGATGAGTTGGCGGTTGGACTAGATGACCTTAGTGGTCTTTTCCAGCCTTAGTGCATTTTTTTTTTCTATTATTTTTTAATGATGTTTTAAGGCATTTTGAGGTGATAGGTGTAGTGTTCATGTGCAGTAATGCTGACGTGAGTAAGTAGGGTGATAATGTAAGGGTTTTTTACATTCCTTCTAAATCTCTGCTTTCTCTCCTTCCATCCTTCTTAAAGAGCAATCCATTAATCTAGTAAAGGAGCTGTGTGATGAGGATGTGACTGAGCCTGAAGAAGCCAAATTTGAATGTGAGATATCCATTCCTTCTGTGAAACCTCCCAAGTGGTATCTACGTGGGGAAGTCTTACAGGCTGGTGGAAACTTGATTATGCAGCAAGAAGGCACCATCCACCGGCTGACCATACTGAAAACCACCACTGATATGACAGGCACCATTCAGTTCTCAATTGGCAAATCCAAATCCACAGCCAATCTGCTCGTCAGAGGTAACATATCCTGGCTTGGTTTACATCATGAAGATGGAGAATTAATTAATGTACAGTACCCCTTCACTGGGGTCTTTGAAATATTGTGTGTGTGTCTGGAGGGTCTGCTCTATTTCCAGTTCAAAGTCGTTGGACACTAAATGAGACAGCTGCATCTCAGTAAAAGATCTGTATGAATAGTTGTGATGTGCTTACTATTCAGATCTACAGAGCTGAGGTTTTGTCCTTAGCTATAGCAAAGAAGTCAAATCAGGTGAAATTAATTGTATTTCTGAAGTAGACAAGTTGAAGTTTGGTAGCACCTAAATTTGATGCAGTTTGTCATTGATTTCATCTGAAAGAAACTTCCAGGCTTTTTATCTGCTGTTGTCCCCAGTGTAAGAGTCTCCATTCACATCCTAAAGTACTTGTTATATTTTCAGCTCACTCTTATTTGAATAAAAGCCTCAAAAATTGGGAGCAATTTAATAAGCACAGAACAAGAGCTGGACCTTGCATTTGGTAGTTAATATACAATATTACTTTATAGAAATGTAGTCAATGGCATTCCCTATAGGCAATCATTTGTTTTATCTTTAGAGTGGTTCAAAGAACCACTTTGAACCTGACATTAATTGGAGTGGAATAGATGCAAGAGACTTTCCTCTTCTTCCAATTGTCCTCATCCTTTCTTCTCTTCCACCCCTGCTTTGCAGATTACCATATACAAATCACCAGGAAGTTGGAGGACAAGACAGCTTTGGAATGTCATTCTGTCATCCTGTCCTGTGACTTCAGGCCTTCTCCAAAGGTTGTGAAATGGTTCAAGGGCCACACACCCATCGAGCCCTCTGAGAAGTACAAGATCAAGAGGGATAAGCATTCAGCAGAGCTCAAGATTCTGAAGCTGAAGCCCGATGATGCTGGTGTGTACAAGTGCAAGGCAGGAATTGCAGAGACTGAGGCCACGCTGACAGTTGAAGGTATGAGCAGGGAGGGTGGCCTCTTCCATGTCCTATTTCACCTCAGATTTCTCTTCTTGAGGTTGATTTCTGCCGTTCTCTCCTGCTAACTTTATAAATGTATAATCTTCACTGAGAAGATTACACAAAGATCATCTAGTCCAACCATTCTACCACATCCCAGTATGATTTATAGTAACAGTGGTAACAGTTCACCTTGTTTCCCCACAGCCCGCAATGTAGAAGTGACGAAGCACCTGCAGGATGTGGAAATTGAACAAGAGAGCTCTGCTGTCTTCTCCTGCGAGCTGTCCCATGATGACGAGGATGTGGAATGGTTCCTGAATGGCAACCTCCTTTACACCAACAATTACAATGACATCAAGAACGTTGGCAATTGCTGCACACTGACAATGAGTCAGGTTAAGCCTGAGGATGCTGGCACAGTGACAGTGAAGTCAGACAAGGTGTCAGAAAGCGCGCGCCTGAAGGTGAGAGGTGGGTCTGATCACACCCCTCCTGGATGTAAGAGATGCTAAGGAGCTCCAGTTCATTCTGTTGTGCAGCAGTCCTGCTTCTAAAGCTCACCTCTCTGGGGTGACAAGTCATCAGGGGCTTCTTCCAGTGGAAGGTTCCATTGCAGCAGATATCAACGAAGGAGGATGGTTTTGGTGTCCTGCCAAAGCATTCCATTGCTTTTTATCATCGTTTTACTTAACACAAGGAGAGTTACAAGAGCAGTTTCTTTTACTGCTTCAGTAACATGCAGTGTCAATGCTGTTGCCCCAAGGATTTATGACTGCTGGGAGAGATCATTCAGTGTGTGTTTTGCCTCTGGAATGACTAATGACCAGGCTGTGAACAACCTGATCTAGCTGTGAATGTCCCTGTTTATTGCAGGGGAGCTGGGCTAGATGGCCTTTAAGGGTCTCGTCCAATTCTAAGGATACTGTGATTCTAATCTGCTCTCCCCAGCAATTAAGCTCTTTTATTCTATGCGCTCAGAGTTTGAAGGATTTCCTCTTTCTCCTTTCCTTTGCATTTGGTGGATGTTTTTTCCCCAGTATAAACATCTGATGTGTGAAATAGAAGATAGATAAAAGGAGTCAATAAAAGAGGAAAATCAAAAGTGTTCAGCAGCTTATCCTCTTAATCCTGTGGCCTGCTGTATGAGCTCTGCTCCATGTGAGGGCAATGCCAGCTCTCCAGCTTTAGAAGAGCTGCATCCCAATTACTTCATATGATATCAGTCCCACCCACAGCAATGCAGGCTGTCCCTCCTGTTCCCTGTATTCTCCTACTGATTAGTTCAGAATTCCTTAAAGCGCATTCTGTCAAGAGACATGAAACCGCTTTAGGTTCTATATTGGTGTTGTCAGTACTGGTAAAGATTTATTGATCTCTCCTTAAAAAGCTGAAAGCAACTGGAAATGTCTCAACTTCTGTATCACATTGTTGTGTTTTGCCTGTTTAATTGCAGAGAAGCCTGCTGTCTTCATGAAGTCCTTGGATGATGTTTTTGGTGAGGAGCGGGGTGTGATTAAATTGGAATGTGAAGTCTCTAAAGAGAAGGTCAAACCAGTGTGGAAAAAGGACGGTGTTGTGCTCACTTCTGGCAACAAGTATGAGCTGCTACAGTCTGGGAAGACCCTATGTCCCCTTATCAATGACCTCGAGAAGCCAGATGCAGGTTTATATACCTGTGATATTGGCACAGATGTTGCCAAGTCAAAGGTCGGCGTTCAGGGTAAGTACTGTGGAAAGTAAAGGAGTGCTGAAAGCACATTCAGTGTGGTCACTATGTCTTACACCTATTCCCCCACGAGCCTTAATAGTTTCTACAATAGAACTGTATTTCTGCAATTTAGCACAGTGATGTCTGCAAAATTCCCATTGCTTTTGATGTAAATGTATCTCCTTTTGCCATGAAAATCACCAAACACATCAAGAATGTCCTGGAAATGTTTCCTTTCTAAACATCCCTAAAATGTAGAAATGGTTTGAACATCAGTAGGGGTAGGATGGTAACAAATGAGCTAATAGAAACATTTAATTTCTTGTCATAGGCAAAACCCTTTTCCTCACGCAGCATCCTAGAGTTGTCCTCTCTGTTAGGTTTTTCCCTCTGTAGCTCATTGAATCTTCATTCTGCTCCATGGACTGAGCTGCTCTAATTGTAGTTCTTCCAGAGCAAAGCCAAGAGATTCACGTCTCTTTTTTTTATAGCTTTCTGGTAATTCTGAGTGGAGAATATCTTAGAGAATACATCAGTAAGGAACGCAGCCATGTTCTGCAAATCCTGAGTTAAAACACCAGTACTGCTACTCACGTCAATCACACATGCCTTTTCTCCATATAAACCTCATACTAACCTATCTCTTATCTTCCAGAGCGGAATATTGGCATTACCAAACGGCTGAAAAACACTGAAATCCAGGAGGGAGAAGAGTGTACTTTTGAATGCATTCTGTCCCATGAAAGCATTGATGAGTTCAAGTGGACACTGAATGGAAGCAGAGTGGAAAGTGGTGGGCGATTTAAAGCTTCTAACGTGGGTTGGTAAGAGACTCTCCTTATCAAAAGTGTGACTCCTACTGATGCTGGGGAAGTCGTTTTTATTGCCCATGGTCTAACCTCCACATCCTCTCTGTCTGTGAAAGGTAATGAGATGGGAGAGATTCTGGGGTCTGATTCCTTCAACTGTCTTCTGATAAGATTGTCATGAGAGCTAACTCATAATATGGTTAAAGTGAATAGCAACCTTCTACTTGAACCTTGAAGCACTGAGAATTTCTCTTAAAAATAAGTAAAAGGAGGAACCACTTTACACAAATGTGAGAACTACCCAAAGCACTGGGGTAGTGTTGGAAATGGGCATCTCACTACAGCTTGTTCCATTACCAGTAAATCAGGAATGATCTGTTGAGGGAACTGTGGGAGCAAATATCCTCTAAGTATAAGCTGAAGCGATGGCCTTCACATCATCTAGCTGTACGTCAAATTCCTATCTAGAACATGTACATCTGAGAGCATCCTCTGAGGCTCCCATTGTGATGAGTGGAGAGAAGGAAGAGGCAGTTTTCAGACATGGTTCCATCCTCAATGGGGTAGATTTAAGAGAGAATTAATGGTGCCTGGAATTCTATTGTCTGTACTTTACAGATTACTGCTGGCTGTAGGATGGCCTCTGTTGCAAGTGCCTCTCTAACTTATCTCCAGAATGTAGTTGCTTGTATTTTGAGAGAGGTATTCTACCCTAAGTGTATGTTACTCAAAAAGCATGTTTTCTTTCAGAAAAACCTACTGAGGTAACAAAACAGCTGGAGGATAAGACAGCAGCAGCAGGGCAGGACATCAGCCTGAGCCGTGAGCTGTCGAAACCTGATGTGAACATCAGGTGGTACAAGGATGGCAAAGCACTCAGAAAAAGCCAGAAGCCGGGAACCAAGGACACAGCTTTTGTGTCACTCAGCCACCTGTGGCAGAGGTCAGGATTTCAGCAGGGATTTCTGCAGACGTTCCTTGAACACCCCCAGGGTGGGTGACTCCACCACCTCCCTGGGCAGTCCATTCCAGTGCCTGGCCACCCTTTCTGAGAAGTAATATTTCCTAATGTCCAGGTTCCTGAACCTCCCCTGCCGCAGCTTGAAACCATTCCCTCTAGTTCTATCAGTAATGATATGAGAGAAGAGGCCGACCCCCAGCTCACTGCAACCTCCCTTCAGGAAGTTATAGAGAGCAATGAGGTCTCCCCTGAGCCATCTCTTCTCCAGGCTGGACATTCCCATCTCCTGCAGCCTCTCCTCATATGGCCCCATTGTGCTCCAGACCCCTCACCAGCTTTGTTGCCCTTCTTTGAACACGTTCCAATGCCTCAGTGTCTTTTTTGCAGTGAGGGGCCACAAACTGGAAACAGAATTTGACTTGTGGCCTCACCAGTGCTGAGTACAGGGGGACAGTCACCTCTCTGCTCCTGCTGGCGTCACTGTTTCTGATGCAAAATGTATGTAAGTGTCACATGTGTGACATCCTTTTTGATGGAGTTCTGTGACTGGAGTTCAATGGATTTGAGAGCTGACTTGAAGCCTGTGGGCATCACCCAGGAGTTGGGGTGAGAGGATGAGGCGTAGGAACAGGAACCTCTTTGGTCGTTATTAACTCCCAACTTTTTGGTCAGGAATCTCTGTGTGTTTCTTTATCATGTAAAGAACAGAGTCATTGTGCAGCTTGTGAATGAATTGATTCACGCCTGCTGATTGGTGCTGTTCTCTACAGGGAGCTGCAATGGAAATGGACACTTGTGGTCCACTGTCCAGCCCCCTCCCGTGTTGGATTTTCTGGGCTTTGAGACACGTCTTCCAGATGCACTTTGTGGTATTTCTGATGTGTGACCTGTTGAGCTCCAGCCCCAAATGAGGATTCAAGTACTACCACCGCAGTCCATTGGGACTGTAGTATTTCTTGCTAAACAGAATTCGTGTGCACCCTTGTCTTTCGTCTGCACAAAGGATCTTGTAATCATCTCTGTCTGTGTTTCTTTTAGACCCAGAGATGGAGCAGAGAGGAACACAGACTTGGGTGGATCTTCATTCAGGAGCAGGGACACGTCATGCTCACCTGAGGTGTCTGGCTGACAGCAAGAGCAGAGAGGTAAGTTTCATAGGGTCGCGTGCCCATTTTATTTTATTTTTCATTCATGATGCATAGAGGCGTTCCCCAGACAAAGTGAGCATTTCTCAACTGGACTTTCTAGAAATGAGCTAGGCAGTGAAAATGGGTTTGAAGCATTCCTAAGAGCCCCGCAAGAGAATGCTGAGAGTTAATCTGGCACCCTCCTTTGGAAACGTCCGGTGTCTGTCAGCTCTTCAGCTGTGCCCTAACACCTCCCATTGCGCTGCCACACCAGGATAGAATTCCAAGCCCACACTGAGTCCTGGAATGTTGTGGTGCCGTGTTGGAATCAGATGTGACCACGTGGTCTTGGCTCCCCGCCTTGTGGGGGGTCATGGTGGACCAGGCTGTTGGCCGTTGGTGATGTCATAAGCGGCTGGAATGAGGGGAGGAGCGGTGCGTTCTGTGTTCCTTTGTGGGTGAGCTAGTGGTCGGAGTGGTTGGTTGTCTTCTTGTTCTTGTGCCTTTAGTGCCGTTAGTTAGTTAGTTCTGTTTGTTAGTTAGTTCCGTTAGTTAGTTAGTGACTTTAGTTAGTTAGTGCCGTTAGTTAGTTAGTGTTGTTAGTTAGTTAGTGTTGTTAGTTAGTTAGTGTTGTTAGTTAGTTAGTGTTGTTAGTTAGTTAGTTAGTTAGTTCCGTTAGTGTTTTTTTCTTCACACCATCGTGTGCAGCAGCTTGTAGGTAAGTTGAGCTGGCGTGGGATGGATGGGTGGGCAGTGAGGTGTTGAGAACTGCTGGCTGTCGGAGCTCACAGCACCGTATTGCTTACTCTGGACCATCAGACGTAATTTTCCCCTGGTACACACGTTCCAAAGGGGGTATCAGTAAAGTTGGCACCTGTCCCGTGCTTCTTCCATTGTTTTTGCTCAGTAGTGGAAGCATTGTAAAGTTGCTGGGTGGACAGGCATCACGTAGCCTGAGACTCAGCATGTCTTGCAGCAAGTGAATGGGACGGTTGTGCTGTGTGTGTTATTCCATGGCTGTCTTAGCCCTGCTCACTGACCTGCTCTTTCTCTCTCCTCTCCTCGCCCTCCGCCCACTGCCTCGGTGCAGCTTTTGCTCTCATATCATCTGAGCAAAGCGACAAGGAACTGCTGCAGATAGCTTGAGGTGATCTCACTGCCAGGTACGTGCCATGTTTTGTCCCCCCGCATGGTTTTGCCGCAGGGTATGCGCGGGTAGTTCTGAGGAAGTCTGTCCATACTGTGCTGTGTGAATAGAGAAAACAGAAGTGTGTTTCTGCTCTGTTCCAGAGTCTTCACACTTGCTGTGATGGGCGTCACGTGCAGTGGGATCAGCCGTGAGCCTGAGGTGGCGGCGATGGAGGTACAGTATGAAGCTCTGGCTGGTCTTTGTTCCCTGTGTTGAGCCATTAGAAGGAGCTGCAGGTGTACTCTCCTGCAGGAAAGAATGGGCCAAAAGGGCCTGGCCACCTGTCTGTGCCAGTGCCATTGCTGATTAGTCTGGGTAGAGAGAGATACATCTTTGCATGGCCTGGCAATGCACGCCAGAAAGGGAAACAACTGTGATGAGACGTGCAGCTCCTTCTGAAGTGCTCCTGATAAGGACGGAGTGCATTTGCTGCAGCTTTCTCTGCAGATGTGCTCCTCACGTTGAAATCCTCTTGGTTTGTCCTCATCTCCTGACCACGGCCTGTGCTCTGTTTTGCAGGCTGATAACATGCGGAAGCCGCAGCTGGAGCGTGCTATGTCATCTTTAAACGTACCAGCGATTGCGGCAGCCCATGTTATCAAGAGCCACGTCGCCCAGGGGCCGGATGAGCTCTCCCTTGAGGTAAGCAGTTCCAGGCGTTCCTTGTTGTCATGCATAGAAGAAGGCAGTCGTTTGAGCTGTGTTTTCCTTCCAGAATTGCTGAATGTGGGATTTATGTTTCAATCTCTTGCAGGTTGGAGATTTGGTGAGCATTATTGATATGCCACCAAAGGAGCAGAGCCCCTTTTGGAGAGGCAAGCGTGGCTTTGAGGTAGGCACACGTTTCCGACTAGAGAGCACAACTTGAGTAGAGTCAGGAATCTCAGGTTGTAGTTGCTCTGCCTGCACGGGATGGCATCTGGATGCAAACAGTTGCCCTGTGTTGGTGTCAGAGGCTTTGGCTCTGGGCTTGGGCTAATGCCCACCTGTCTTTTTGTTCTTGTTACAGGTTGGGCTTTTCCCTAGTGAGTGCGTTGAACTCATCAGGGGAAAAGTTCCCGAGTCCCTCCTCAACTCATTGCCAGAGCCAGGTACGTATGTTACATTTGATAATTTGGGTTAGTAAAATGGGATCAAAATGTGGGTTTCAGGGGATTTGTTAATGCCCAAGTTCAGCAAGCTTAGCAAGAGAACTGCATTAAGCTCCTTGGGCACCTCCAGGGATGGGGAAAATCTGTTCTTGAGTGTCCTTGTTGGGAATGCACTTCCCGTTGTTACATGCTCTGTCAAATGCATTATGTTTGGCCTCGTCCAACCGATCCAAGCCTGAAATGAACTGGTTTCTTTGTTTTGTTGTGCAGTGCCAAGGAGACGGGGCAAGCTCCTCCCCTTCCTTCGTTCCCTGGTGAAGGCCCGCCCCAGGAGAGCGACGGAGCCGGAGCCGAAGAAGGAAGGGGTGTTTGGGTGTGACCTGGGGGAGCACCTTCTGCGCTCTGGGCATGATGGTAAGATTCCTGAGATCTTCCTCCGTTGGGCATCTAAAGGTGAAAGGGAGATCATATTTAGCAATTGTTTCAGCCTGAAAATGCAGGAAGCCTTCTGGCCACAGAGAGCATCCTGCATCCTTTTCCTAGCTCTTCTGGTCATGAGATTGGACTCCTCAATTTCCCAGGGAGCTGTGATGGGTCATGCAGTGTCTGTGGCTTTGCCAGAATTACTTTCTCCAGGCTGCTGATAGGTCATGCCATTTCTGTATAGCCAGGAACATGTCTTTGTGCATTTTCCTCTCAGCTGTCTCTGCCAGCTTTCTCCTCTAAGGAGGAAGCAAGGGGTAGCCTGGCTGGGCTTAGAGGATGGGACGTGCGAAGGTCACGGCTTGAAGCAGGACTTGAGTAAGAAGCTGAGCTAACCGCTGTCTCTTGTTCTTTAGTCCCCCAGGTCCTGCAGAGCTGCTCTGAATTCATTGAGCAGCATGGCGTAGTCCAGGGGATATACCGCCTGTCCGGCGTGGCGTCCAAGATCCAGCGACTACGGTAAGAGTGCTGTGACTGACACAGCTGTCAGTAGGGGCCCGTGCCATGCTGCGGGTGCTCAGTGGAACCCCTTCCTTTTCTTGACTGTTTTTTGTGTGGCTGTGGACTTGTTTTCATCTTTCTCAAAGCCCTCTGCCCAATTCTGTGTCCTTCTCTGCAGCCATGAATTCGATACAGAGCAGGTGCCTGAGCTCAGCGTCCGAGAAATTCACAGTGTGAGCTCCCTCTGTAAGATGTACTTCAGGGAGCTCCCGAACCCTCTCCTGACTGAGCAGCTGTATGGGAAGTTCTCGGTAAGCACAGGGCAACGTTTTGGAAATGACACGTACCTGTTCCCTGTGCATCCTGGCTAGTGGTTGCAGCAGTGCCCCAGCTCTGAGGTCTTCTTTCTGTTAGCCCCATGAGGCATGTCTTTGCCACATCCTGCCTCTCACTGATGGCACTTGTGGTGGTGCCAGGAGGTGCTTATTTAAGCTGTTCACAATGGTTGTGATAATTCCCTTTCCTTTGCTGTTCCCAATCTATTGGTAGAATGGGGTTAATAGCATCTTGGAGACAAATGCCTGTTGCAAGGAGCTGCGCTGCACAATCAGGCAGTAAAGCCCCCCATAGCTTGCACTGCTTGGCCTTGATGGCACAGGCTGCGTGCTGCTGTGTTCCCCTGATGCCTCTTGGAAGGCATCGAGTCTGCCTCGGTGCTGACCACCAGCGTGCTGTCCCCATGGTTCCCAAACCTGTGGCAGCTATCTATGCTGACTGGTGTTTGAATCCCTTCCTGTCTTTTTCCAGGACGCTGTTTGCGCTGCTGCAGAGGAGGAGCGGGTGCAGAGAATGAAGAACACCATCCAGCAGCTGCCCGCTCCTCACTACAGGTCAGTACTGCGCTCGGTCTGCTGAGCTGGATGAAGTGATGTTTGTTTTGTGCACTGCAGCACGGCTTGCTTTTTGATGCTGAACATCTGCCTCTCTTGTTTTCCAGGACTCTGCAATATTTAATGAAACACCTGGCATCTCTGGCAGGCAGCTGCTCAGTCACCAGCATGGACGCTAAGAACTTAGCGATTGTGTGGGCTCCAAACCTCTTAAGGTAAACTTCTTTTTCCATTTCAACACAATGCTTAGTTCTGCTCTCCTCCAACCCCAGGGGCACAATTTCTAGATGACAGTTTCTACTCACTTGTTTAGCTGGGACTGCTGTATCCCTGATCATCCAGGAGAATTTCGTCAGTGGCTTCACTGTTTGCCCACTGCGAAAGTCTCCAGAGCCCAACTTGACAGTTTTTGGCTACAGAAATTCAGACTTGGGGAAATGACTTGTAAGGTCTGCCTTTTCTTCAGATCCCAGCAGAGCCCTTCTGCCTGCGCCAGCGAAGCTGCCTGTAAGGAGCTGCAGACACAGACAGATATTGTGGAGTTCATCATAACCCACGCAGATGTCCTCTTCAGCTCCAAATCCACATCAGCCGTGGGAGAGGGTGAGCGTCTTCCTCCGTTAGCTTGATGTTGATCTGACACCTTGATCCAATACAGACCTTCTCCAAGACCCCTGAAAATGCTTTGCTGTCGAGGAGACAGGATGAGCAAGTGTGAAGGAAATGCAGAACTGGGATGGCTGTGCTGCTGCTTTCTGATCCTCCGTCTTACCTGTGGTTTTCCCTTGCAGGGCACATTTCTCTGGCCGGGCCCAAGTCTGTGCCTCCTGCTACAAAGCTGCTCACGCTGCAGGAAGCACAGGCTCAGAGGAAAGGCCAGAGCAGCTCTCCCACTGTGACATGGAGCAGCGAGATTGAAGTGGAAGAAGGCCCCGAAGCTGTACCGGGGACCTTCCACACAGTCATTGATTTTCCATCTAAAAGGTAAAGAGGACTTCCCTTTCCAGCCCCTATCTTCATTGGTCGGGTGGGTTTTACTGGTTTAATTTTTGTCCATTATATATATATGAGCCTGCCAGCTCCTGTCCTGTCTGGCTGTGTAGCCTTTACTCACATGCTCTGCATCTTGATTGACATCATTGAGAGGAATGTAGCCAGCAGGACTTGAAGGCAGAGCTGTAGGAATGGAAGCATCCTCTGCTGTTTGAAACACAGCGCGTTTCTAAGCTATGTTTCAGCAGAAAGCAGGCATTGCCACGAACGGGCAACAATTGGCAAGGGCTCAGTGCAGCTCTTCCCTCACCCTGCACCACGACTGACAGCATGCTCTGTTTTCTCTCTCCAGACCAAGTTCTCCCAGTAAGAGGGCAGAGTCACCAGCTGGCAGTTGGTGTTCATGCTTCTGCCTGCACAGATCATCCCCTCAGGCTGAACACCAACTCCAGAGCAGTGCCAGGGAGCCCTCTGAAGCAGAAGTCTTGGTCCTGGCAGGTAAGGGTGCAAACCCAGCTTTCAAAACACTACTTGTCAGCAACACAGGTTGGACTAGGGCCCTGGGCAACCTGATCTAGTAAATGTGTATGTTTGGTGGCCCTGCTAGGCAGGGGGGTTGGAACTACATGATGCTTGACATCCCATTCAACCCGGGTCATTCTGTGATTCTGTGATCTTGTGAACGTATGACACTAACCCCTGTGCATCTACTCCTTCCTAGGTGACTCGAGCCCTTGTCTACCCCGAAGCTGCAGGGCATTTGATGATGGCGCATCCTGTGCTTCCATCAATGTGGAGCTGTTAGGAAGCACAGGATGCTACAGTTGTACTGACAGCCTTCCATATGTAATCAGCAATGGAGAGAAGAACATCATCGTCGTCCAAGCTCTCATTCATCCCATCCCACCTGAAGCTGCTGACCTGAGCCTGCCAGACAATACAAGCACCAACCTGGATTGTGACCCAGTGCCTTTCAAGGACAGCACAGCCCAAGCACAGCCCGAGTGCCCCGAAAGTGACACCACCATGCAGGCTCAGGTCAGCGTCACAGAGGAGAAGCCGAGCATCTTGGAGGGGGGCATAGAATCAGGCCAAGAGACAGAGGATCCGGGCAACATCACGATCTCTGAGCAACTCTCATGATGACAAAAGAGGATGAGTCCCTTCTTTCCACCAGACCTCACACCCCCTCCTTTGTCCCATTGAATAAAGGCACGCTTGTGCTCAATCAACACCTTGACTGAATTCTGAGTTTTCATTCGCAGAGATTGGGATGAGTGCAAGAAACATCAAGGCAGCTCAGCTTGCAACGCTCTGGCTGTGGGGTGTGTGCAGGGACACTGTAACCATACAGGGAAAGGCTTCCACTGCTTCCTAAAGCTGTAGTCCAGCCCTGCTACTGCTCTGTGGCACAAAGCCCTGAGGGATGTTCCATATTGTTAACCTAAGTGAAGCCAGCTTCATGCACTGTGTTTTGTTGTTGCTGGGTGAGAGGGGGATGCACGTTGGTGAGAAGATGAGCATTGCTGGATCTGCCACGAGTGTCCCTTCTGCCTCTAAGAATATGTCCTAAGTAGGATGTGAACACTGCTGGCACTTCCTCATTGCACGTGCTTGGAGGATCTTCAGTTCTTGCACATTTCAGGATGTCTGTCAACGACTACGAGGAAATTCTCAAGTACTAGGAATTCCATGAAACAGTTGGAACGGGTAAGTGTCATCTTTGTACAGAAACAGCACGCCTAACAGTCTGTCTCACCACTCTAGAATTAATCTGAGAATACATTGACAGCTCTTGTCAGTTCTCTAAGTCAGGTTTCATTTGGATAAACTTGAAATTGGATTTCTGAAACCAGTTGGAAATTGATGGTGCTGATTACCTCTTCCTCTAATTGAAGCATTACATACAGTGTATGCTAGGTACTCTGCTTTACCTGTAATGTTATATTAGAGAAGAATTCACACTCAACTGTAAGCATCTGTGTTTTGATTTGTAGGTGGTTTTGCAAAGGTAAAACTCGGGCGGCATCTTCTTACTGGTGAAAAAGTTGCACTAAAAATCATGGAGAAAGTTACTTTAGGGGTAAGCCAAAAGGAATTTAAATATGATAATATCTTCTGTTGGAGTTGTGGAGTTCTCAAGAACACGGGGGCAGGTGGGATGGTACATAGGAATGCAGCTTACTGGTCCCATTGCCTTTTGAAAGATGCTGTAGAGCTGGAAAAAGTTTAACAGAGCACCACAAATCTTGTTGCTGGTTGTTCAGAGGGCAGTATTCTCTGGCTGTAAAATGGAGGAAGTTATTACATCATTACATTACATTACATTATTATTGCACATATTATTTCCACAATATGTCATATAGTATGGAATATCCTTTGGCCAGTTTAAGTCAGCTGTCCTAGTTCTGTTCCTTCTCACTTCCTTGGGCTCTCAGCTGAGATTGACTGTGGCTCTGTACAACGCTGCCTGGCAGCAGCTGTAAGCATCACTGCGCTATCTCCATTGTTTCTCTAGAATGAATCGTAGTATTATATTAGACACTGAAGAAGATAATTCAGTCCCAGCTGAAACTCAGACAATAACTTGTGCTTAGGATTCTTTCCCTACAGGAAATGTTAGATAATTATTGCTATGTGGTACTGTGTTCTGTAGCTGAGCTGGATTTTGTTATCCTTGAAGAAGCATCTTCCTCTGAAAGGGGAGTAAAACATGATGCTCCTAATGAGTGGAGCAGAGACACAGATCTGATCTGAGTGTTGGTTTCACATTTTTGTGATGCTCTTTGCTGCAGTTTGTATCTAGAGAGAAGCCCTTGTGGTGTCAGTCTGTTGTGTAACCTGCTCTAGTTTTGTGCCTCAAGGAAGAGTGATCCTTTAAACAAATGGTGGCTGTACAGAGGGTATGGGGTGAGATGCATTCCTCTGGCCCCATCCAATGGATTTTCTGTCACTGAAGACTTGAAGCACAGGTTAGGTACTGGAAGGCTTGAATATTTCCTCACCAATAGGTTAGAGCTTGGCATTTTGTAAGCTGCTGGTATCTCGGAGTAAAGCAAATCATTAAAGCACGAGCATTTTCCTAGGCATCTTATGAAATCCCTCTATCTAAGGCTACTGGAAGGCACTCTGAACAAACATCTTTCTCCCCAGCTTCTCTTCTCTGAGTGGGAGCTTCAGCCCCCTGCACAGGCTGGATGTCATCCACAGAGTTTGTTTCAGGTTGTTATCCTTCCTGGCCAAAAACCAGATACAGTATTGTAGATGTGGTGCAATGAGTGTTGAAGCAGGAATGACTTGTCCTGGTCTGGTTGTGCTGCTTTTTAATGCAGCTGATGATCTTGTTGTTCTTTTCTGTCAGAGCACACTGCTGGCTTGCATTCAGCCTGTGGTCTCTCACCACTTGTCCTCCTAGTCCCCAGGTCCTTTCCAACAGATACAAGCTAGTATTTCCCACCTGGGATATTGGAAGATGGGAACTTGCCAGCAGTCAGTGAAGATCTCTGAGACAGCGAGAGCGAGTGAGCTTTGAGTAGACTGGGAACCACTGTCCACAGCAGGAAAGAAGAGAAGAGAAAAGATGTTTCCTTGGGCACTTGGGTGGAAATCATTCCTGACTGCTTTGTCATCCACCGGGAAAATCTGCTGATTGACAATTTAAAGCTGTTTTCATAGTCTGAGCTGTAGATAATCTTGTAGGTATATCACCTGTCTTATGCAAGGGTCTGTAATAGGAGCATGGGGTTGGTGTGTCTAAGGAACCTTCTAAGGAACTGTATGTAGGATGAGATTGTGGATAGAATAAAATGACTTTTGCAGGTGACATACGGATCCTCTGATTGCATATGCCTGAACTGAATTGTTCCTTGATCTTAAAACTGATTTCCAGAAGCCTTTATTAACATGTAAGATGGGTGCTGGTAAGAAAGAACAGGAAGACTGCCTTACTGATTCCAAGTGAATTACCTATCCTCAAATGATTTTTCCTGGCCAAAGTTAGAGCCTCTCACAGGTAATCGAGACAAACAGGCTGTTGTTGCACAATCAACAGGCACAATCTAGATGATCAGCTGAGGAAGATAAAGCATCATGCCAAGGGTACTAGATAAGTGAGCAGCTTGAGATCTGCACATTTATGTGATGCTCATGGTCTTAGACAATATTTGGTTAGTGAGGTCACATTGAATGAAAACAAAATCTAAGGTGAATGAAAACATACACAGGAGAAGAAGCCTCTGAGGCTTCTGAAGTGTTATGACCAGAAGACATAAACTCTGTTACAGCAAACATTTCTCTCTATTTTTTGTGTTCTTCCAGGGAGGCCTTGATTACCGCCTGAACACATGCTGTGGAAGCCCAGCTTATGCAGCACCAGAGCTAATCCAGGGCAAAGCGTCTATTGGCTCAGAGGGATGTAGAGCAGTGTTTGTTTTCCCCTCTTTCCCTTCCCTCTCCACAGAGCATTTCAAGGCAGTGGAGCTCAGGTAGGCTCTCTTGGTTTCCCTTCTGAATTCTGCTAGGTTGCATTGCTTGGTAGCTCTCAGAAGCTGTCAGTGGCCACAGACTAGAAAAGTGCAATTGGTCTCAGTTCACACAACTGGCTGGTTTGTCTCTGGCTAATCCTGAACTGCCTCAAGCGACTGCTTTGGGGCTCTACAGAACAGCAGCTTCAGAGATCTCTTTCTATTACTAAGTTTTTGAAAGAGCAATTTGCTCTGTTAATTCTCCATCATTTTTGTGCAGTCTGTTTTGTCAGACTTCTCTTTAGCTTCCAAGTTGTATGTGAAGACTTGTTTGCACTGTAATGCACAATGTACTAAAAACTGAGAGATGAAAATGTGAAGAGTTTTTCCATCTTTGATTTCATGTCTGGAATTTAGGAACCCACTACTTGCAGTTGTCAATCTGTCCAAACTGGTCTGGTTTGGAATGCCCTCATCCTTCTTGAATCGCTCTGCTGTTAAAGACGGAGCAATTCCTACAAGTGCCATGGCCCCACTGTTGTTCTAATTCTTGTTTCTTTGTTTTCCACACACTGCTTTTCAAGCCTCCTTTTTCTTTACAGTCCAAGTGAGAATTGCACTGTGAGGTGTCTGAACCTTGTTGTGCCTCTACATAAAGGGAACAGCAGCAAAGCCTGACAGGTGACTATGCTGACAGCTCTCGTAGCCAGTAACACGTAACTGTGCTAAAAATCCCTTGTGACGGCTTTGATTTCATTTTTCCAGTGAAATCCTTGTAAAAGGAACTGCAGCAGTGTGATGAGCTAAGGTGAAGATGCTGGTTTTAGTAGTGCTCTAAGCTGAGTGGAAGAACAATTGAATGAGGGTTATATGCTTTCTCTGGGACAATAAGGTTTTTTTTTCCTGAGGGAAAGAGCCAGCTTTTCATGGGCTATATGTGGGCTTTGGCAAGGGCAGACAATCCAGTCTGTCAGGAAGCCATTTGAGGTGCTTCAGGTTTGTAAGCTTGTCTTTTTGTTTTTCAGGCGGATATTTGGAGCATGGGTGTACTGCTGTATGCTCTGCTGTGTGGGTTTTCCCTTTGGATGATGACAATATGATGGGACTCTACAGGAGGATACCAGTGGGTATCAGTGGTGCTAGAATACACTGAGAAGGGAAATAGCTGAGCTTGACAAGAGGCCTTGCTTTTCGGATGGCAGAACATGCTGAGCTGTGGGTAGAAAGGCCTGTCTGCTGAATATTGTGCCTGTTTTTGCTGCTTTGTCTACCAGTATTTTGTGGATTTGGTTCTACGCTTGGTTGGCCTATGTGGCACTGTAGCCTGATTCTATACCATGATAGCATACAGAATTTAAGGAGAAGTATTTTCTTGCCAATGGGCTGGATTTTTGGTATCTGGTTCTTCAACTGGCTACTCCCTGTACTATCTGTAGTAAAAATACAAACACAACATTTGATTTCCCAGAAATGAATGTTACTAAATGCCATCTCTTCTCATGTCTACGAAGAGCAAAGTTCTGCATTTGCTATTAGAATTTCCTCTTCCAGAATCAGGAGGTAATGTAGGACCCCACAGATTGCCTTCAGAATTCAACAGTTAGTTGTGTTTCTTTTCGGAGAACTTAATCAGAATGCAGTATAAAAATTGATAATCTCATGGGTATTAAGTTACAGGCTTGCTATTTCTGCACTGAATTTGTTTTTATTTTACATGGCCGTGATCTGAAAGTTGCTTGAAACGCAGGCACCTCGGCACTGTTGTGTAACTGAATTTCACACATTATAGGTCCTGAAATATCCTGGAATCTAAAACTCTGACTTGTTTTCAGTCTGCTGCTTGAGTCTATTCAGGGTCATAGTGTCTGTGTGCAGTGGAGTGTGTGGGGAGATTGTTGCTGCAGATCCTGGGAAGTTGCTGTGTATTTGCAGACAATGGCTGCTGTTGGTCACTGGGTGCCACTGTTGCTCTGAAGAACAGCTGTGCTGTGCATGCAGCACAGCATGCTGTGCACGCCATGGAACTAGGAATCAAGAAGAGAGAGAAGCGTCACTTCTGCTCTAGTAAAAGTTCTCATCTGCTGACAGGCTTTTGTACTTGAATTCAGAACTCAGGACCTGTTGCCACAGAGGGACTAGTTGCTGAAGTTGGATGACTCTTTCTGTTTACTCCTTGTAATATGTAGCCGTAACACTAACTATTTAAAAAAGAATCTGAAATCATGGCTAATTATTGACTGCTGCACAGCAGAACACTACCATGGTGAGATTGGGCTGTGAGATGACTTGAAAGCTGTTTCCTCAGTATAGGTCTTATTCTTGCAGCTGGGACACCTTGATGAAGACTGTGTAACAGCTTTCTGTGTTTCACAACAAGAGAAGAGAGAGTAGATCAGCATTAACATCAGAGGTAAGAAACGTATGTCAGTAATTCTCTGTATTTAAGCCCACTCCTACGGTAAATAACCTTACTGTATGAACAGACTCTAACACACACTTATTCTCAAACATGAAATATTTCAAACCTTTCAGAGGAAAGGTACCACTGCACAACTTCATAGTCTACCTAATAACTACATTTCTGAAGTTCACATTTATTCCTTTTTTCTCCTTTAGTTGTGTTTTCTCCTTTAATTGTGTTTTCTCAGCCTTTCTGTTATATTCTACCATGCAGAAATCCTTATGAATCTCTGCAACTGATGAACAGCAGATGTCACATGCTGGCTTAACTCACTGCTTTGAAATGTTTCACTGATAGGTGGAAAATATCAACATGTCAGGTAAGACAACCAAGCAAATTTGGGGAGTTACTGTTCACAAATACTTCAGAAAATAAATTAATTCCAGTAACTTTTGAAAATAAATGGGAAAAGCTGAACTGAGTGCTGCTAGAGATGCTGTATAAATGTCAATAATAACATTCCAAGGTGTAGAAGAGATTTAAAACATGATGGGTACTCTGGCTTTATCCTGAATCTGAAAGTTGTCTCTTGCAATTGAGTTGTCTTTCTATTAAATAGAAAGTGGTAGAATTTGAAGGATTGTTAAGATTTCCATATAACTTTAGTAAGACTAGATGTAAAATGTAAGTTTTATCTAGGCGAGATTATTAGTGGGGTCACTTTTCTTTAGGTACAGGGAATAAAGAGTACTATCGACCTACAAGTGGAAAAAGTTCTTCAGTTCAAGTCTGTGATATTTTCACAGTCTTAACTCAAAGGACTTCTAATGCCTGATAAGTAATTCAAGCTTTTTATACTACACTGAGTCTGTCAAGCATTGTACCCACGGTTCTCATAGTAGTCAAAAAGCTGCTGAAAATCCAGCTGAATGTCAATGCTCCTTGGAGCTGGGCTGAAACTTGCCCCCAGAAATGGGAGTCCAGCTGAAATGCTGTACAAACTGAATTAGTAGGAGCTTTGCCATTCACTTCAGTTGAGAGATTCTGGCACCAGCTTTAGTTTTCACTTCCAGCAATTGTACAATACACTAACTTTCAAGTAAAAACGAGCGTAGTCTGCTTCTTTATCTCAGACATATTGTGTGAATCAGCTGAGGCCTGAAACTACCCTAATGTGATCAGACGTGAAGGTTGCACATCAAGGGGTAAATATTGTAGATATGCAGAACTTTTCTTTGTACTGACAGTGTTTCTGAAGAGATCTAAATCCTCTTGTTTTCTAGTGGATTTACAACCAGTTGTGGCAACCTATCTCTTGCTTCAGTCTAAGAAGGCTCGTGGCAAGCACATTCCCTTGAGATTTCCATCCCAAACAGGACGTGCCAGTACCACAGAGTCAGGAAGCCTGGGGGTAAGTTTTAGAGTTCAGCACAAGGTTCTGGTCAAAATGCCTCTGTGTGCTGAAGCTCTGCCCGGGTAAACAGTCTGGTGGCCTAAACATGGGTGAGGGAGCATGTGTGCAACCAGTCTTGGTCATCAAATCTTGTTCTATGATAAGGCCACCCACTCAGTGTATGAAGGCAAAGGATGTAATCTTTCTAGATTTCAGGGAGGCCTTTGATCCTGTCCCTTTGGCTGCATGTTCCCAACCTCTCGCTCAGCCACGTAGACCAATAGTACTATTGAGGTTTGAGATCTTTCTGCTCTGGATGGGTTCCTTTTGTTATCTCTTGGTGGGCTGTTTTCTCCAGTCTTCAGGACTGTAAGATCTGTCAATGCTTGCAGAGTCTGTCCATTTCCTCTTTCTGACTTCCTTCTCTTGCAGTTAGAGTAAGCTCTGTGGCCTTCCTTACTCGCAGCTGGGCTAAAGTCCAGCAGTCTGTGGCCTTTGGCTTCAGCAAGTTTAACTGCATCTTCTAGGCAAGTTCTGGGCAAGATTATTCTACTCAGGAAGCACAACAAATCAGAGAACAAAAATAGCCTCATGAAAATAGAAGCATAGAATGGTTTGGATTGGAAAGGTCTGTGTTTTAGTGTTATAAGATCAAATGTTTAGTAAGTTGGTCTGGTCCTACAAAGTAGTATGACTGCAGTAAGCAGTGTACATGGTGCGCTGTGAGTACTGCACACATTCCTCTTGGCAGCTTGTGGAACAGAAATTGTGCACTGTTTGGATTGTGTAAGCATTCCTGTTGGTCTCTTGTGATGCTTACCTTCTTAGAGCACCTTTCCTCGTTTGGCTCTACATATTTTGGTACCTTACTTGTTCTGTTTGGCTTAGCAGGGAAGGTCTTCTTCTGAAGCATCCTCAGTCTTGGTCTGGGCAGCATACTTAGAAATGACATGGATGTTACATGAGTGGGTGGTCAAAGGAGGGAAGATCTCACCTTTCTGATCTGTTTCCTTTTAGAACACAGTCCTGGAGAGGATTTGCTTTCCTTGTTTCCTGGAGACTTGGATTCTTAGATGGTTTTGACTGCAGCTATTTCTGATGTTCATTCCCTTTTCTGTACTTTAGTAGCCAAGTGCAAGTGGAGTGCTTTGGGAATTGTCTGAAGTTGCCAGGTTGCTTGTGATCACATACGTAATGTGAAATTATATGTGGTGCCAGTGATAATTCAGTGTGATGAACTTGAAGGCTTTCATTAGAATTGCAGCCCTAATATAAACAATGACTTGATCTCTGGAATTCTGTGTAAAATCATTAGCTAGCTTGTGGTCCAGGTCTTCAAACCAAAGGCTGTGAGGTGCTGCTCTTGTTTACACAGGCTGTGAAAGATGACTTGAGCTCTAAGAGTAATTTCCCTTCTGCTCTTGATATGAACGTCAAGTCCACAATTACAGTATTAAGAACATAATATAAAAGTTGGTGCTGCTGGCTTGTGGACTTCCATTAGCTGTTAGCCATAGTTTGGAACTTGCAAAGCAATCATATTTAGATTTTAGTGATGAAATCTTCTGATGAAATCTTCTCTTGTTTAGCTGGGACTGCTGTGTCCCTGATCATCCAGGAGAATTTCGTAGGTGGCGATGCTGATTGCCCACTGCGGAAGTCTCCAGAGCCCAGTTGGACTGCTTTGGGCTGCAAAAATTCAGACCTGGGGAAACAGTCTTGGAGGAATGACTTGTAAAATCTGCCTTTTCTTCAGATCCCAGCAGAGCCAGTCAGCCTGCGCCAGTGGAAGAGCTGCCGCCTTGGAAGTGCAGACGCAGACAGCAGAGGTGGAGTTCATCATTAGCCACACAGACGGCCTCTTTGGCTCCAAATCCATGTCAGCCATGGGAGAGGGAGCAGGTGAGCGTCTTCCTCCATTAGCTTGATCTTGATCCAATCCAGGCCTTCTCCCAGATCTTTCAAATACGCTTTGACTCTCAACGGGACAGGAGGCTTCTGGTCTTAGATGAGAACATGGCACCCTGTTGCTGGGTCCTGAGAATGTGCGAGGCCAGACTTTACATGGAGAAAACCATCCCTGCCTTTATGATGTTTTGAATGGGGGTGAAGCATGATTGAAGTGTGGCAGCAAAGATTTCTGAGTTCCCGGACCTGTTTTCTAGGGTTTTTGTTTTTTTGTTTGTTTGTTTGTTTGTTTGTTTTTAATGCCTGTTTCAATACAGTGAGCTGCTCTTAATTATGACTGTGTCCTTTGCAACGAGCATACCTTTGAGCACCCAGTTACTTTGAGCTCCTCTTCTTCCAGTGGCTCGGATATGCAAGTCTCAGAGAAATGCAGAACTGGAATGGTTGTGCTGCTGCTTTCTGATCCTCCGTCTTACCTGTGGTTTTCCCTTGCAGGGCAAAATTCTCTACCTGGGCCCAAGTCTGTGCTGGAGTCTCCTCCTGCTGCAAAACTGCTCACTTTGCAGGAGGCACAGGCTCTGATAAGAGGCCAGAGCAGCTCTCCTGCTGTGATTCAAAGCATTGAAATCGAAGTGGAGGAAGGCCCCACAGATGCACCAGGGAGATTCCACACAATCATTGATTTTCCATCTGAAAGGTAAAGAGGACTTCCCTTTCCAGCCCCTATCATAACTGGTCAGGTGGGCTTTATTTGTTTACTTTTTGTCCATTATATCTTTGAGGATTCAACTAACACCGATTCATAGGCTCGGTGCAGCTCTTTCCTCACCCTGCACCATGACTGACAGCATGCTCTGTTTTCTCTCTCCAGACCAAGTTCTCCCAGAAAGAGGATGGAATCACCAGCTGGCAGTTGGTGTTCCTGCCTCTGTCTGCGCAGATCATCCCGTATGGCAAAACACCAACTGCAGAGCAGTGCCAGGGAGCCTTCCGAAGCAGAACTCGTAGTGCTGGCAGGTAAGGGTGCAAATCCAGCTTTCAAAACACTACTTGTGAGCAACACAAGTAGAATTCATGTTTTCAGTGGCTTGTACCTCCTTCTGGCATTCAAGCCCATGCCTGACATCTTCAGCTGACCCCTGTTTTCCCAAAGGAGCCTCTCAAGCTGTTTGAAGCCTATTTGATAGGCAGCACCAAGCCTTTGCCTCCATGGGCAGAGAAAGTTGGACGCCAACCCCTGTGTATCCACTCCTTCCTAGGTGAATCCAGCCCTTTTGAACCCACAAGAGCCAGACCAAGTGCTGATTGCTCTGGGAGTGCTTCCATAAATGGAGAGCTCGTGGGAAGCACAAACTCCAAACTGAACTGCAGTTCAAATTACAGCCTTCCATGTGACAGCAGTGATGGAGTGAAGGAGGTCATCAGTGTTCAGGCACTTATTTCTTCCAGCTCTGCTGAAGGGGGTGCCCTGAGCCTGCCAGAAACCACAGTCACCAGCCTGGACTGTGACCCGATACCTTCACAGTGCAGCCCAGCCCAAACACAGCCAGAGTGCCCTGACAGCAGCACCTCTGAGCAGGACCTGTGTCACTGAGGAGGAGCCAAGCCTCTTGCAGGGGGACTTGGAGTCAGACCTCCAGTCCCAGGAACCAGGCAGCAGCATGACCGCTGAGCCACTCTCTCCTCAACAACAGAGGATGATTCCCATTGTTCCCATGGACCTCTCCTGTCCTTCTTTCTCCGAGTGACTCAAGGCACACTCATTCTCAATCAACAGGATGGGGTTTCGGAAGAAGAAGTGCTTAGAAGAGAAAATTTCCAGTGTTCATTTACAAAGAACAGCAGCAGAATTATCATCATCCTGCTGCCAGTCTTCGGTGTTGCTGCTTGAAGGTTGAAAGAGCAGAGTGTTTCTTTCAAGAAAAATTGTTGGGCTTATTTGTATTTGTAAGCAAGCGGTTCAGAATGTGGGTGTCACCATTTCTTTTCCAGTGAAAATAACACGGCAAAAGTTACACTACGAGTTCCCACATTTTGGAAGGGCATGTATGGTCTTACCAGATTATCCAAGTGAAATAACATATGACCAAACACTGCTCCTACTTTAGAATATATCCTGAGTTCATCCCAGCTAATACAGACAGAATCATCTTATGCTCTGTTATTAGAGTATGAGAGATGGTTTGCACCGTTGACTAAACATACTTTTAGCATCATAAGAACCATAGAATATCCCAGTTTGGAAGGAACCCAAAAAGATCATCAAGTACAACTCCTGGATCCACACAGGACTACCCAAAAATCAGACCCTGTGTCTGAGAGCACTGTCCAAAATACTTGTTGAAATCTGGCAAGCTCAGTGCTGTGACTACTTAATCTGGGGAGGCTGTTCCAGGGCCCAATCACCCTAAATCTTACTTCACTGATTCCTGAGAATTTCTTGGATGACCACGTTCCTATGTCATATGTATCCAGGTTAGATTGCATGAACCAAGCAGATGAATGTGATCTCATCCTCAACAATTTTGCATAAACCTAAAAGCACTGAGTTTTGTAAATGGGAAAGAAACACAGAACAGACACAGTTCTTATTCAAACTATAAAATGTCTAGATGTTTCATGGGAAAAATAAATTTATATTGAATATATTTATATGTAAATTTAATTGTACTGTAGAAATAAAAGAACATCAAAAATAATGAGAAAATGTGCTGTTGTTTTATTCATCTTCACAATGATGATGAAGAAAATTAAGTACAGAAGGATTTGGCCCAATATTCACTGACTTGCGTTGTCCCAGATTAGACTTCTCTAAGTGTAAACTCAGAGACCAAAACTACTGTCTTGATGTTCAGATGTCCTTTGCCCAAACCAGTGGGGTTGCTCAGGTGTGTGTAGGTCAGTGGGTATGTGTGCAAGGACGAGCATGCACATATATGTGCGTGCACAGGGGTGTGCAGAGTGTTGGAGCTGCACAAGGACATTGTGGTACCGGTGTGTGCGTGCACTTTGGGAGTGAAAGGAAGGGGTTACACATGTGTGTCTAATGTCTGGACTGTGGAAGCAAAGAGGCTGCAGTGTTGTTCTCTGTAGGAAGAGGCCAGTAGTTGCCCCATGTCAGACAGAACCAGTTCAAGTGCTGGCCAAAGCTGAGTCAAGGAGTGATGCTGCTGGCACTTCTGTGATAACTTTGTTAAGGAAGGTTCAAACCACTGCATAGCATATGTGAGAGCTATGAGCAAGAATGATGTAAGTCCTTACACAGACTACAGTGTACAGCAATAAAGGGCACACACAGCAACATGCAAGACATTCATTCAGCCTCCAAACACTTCTCCCTGATGACCAATTCAGAACATATTAAACCATTAAAGAAGGGCATTAAGCTTTAGAGTAGATGAAACGTTTTATACCTTGTAGTTTTCTCCAGCTCCCATAGTAAGCAAGGAAAAACAGAACAATAATAATAAAAACATACACACACAAAACAAACAAACATACAAGGAAAAAACACTGACAGAAAAAGAATATACCTCCCAAGGTGTCAGGATCCTTTATATCTAATCCTCAAGGCAGAGGATGAAAGCTTTGTCTTTTCTAGGTAACTTGTGGCTAAGACTGGGAGCTGGGAGGACTTTATACTTTCCCTGACCAGGTGCTATGTAAACTAAATACAGAAGGTAGTCAAATAACTATAACATATATAACATATATATTTATATGTAGGTATCTTAAAATCCCAGACCTTAAGCCTGAAGTTCCTTGAATGACTGGAGATTTTAAATAGTGATTTGATAGGAATTCTCTCAGCTGTCTAAGAGTGCAGCTGGTCAAATTCACAAGCAAGCACGAACGATAAGCTTCATTTATAAGAGCAAACACATAAGAACAACATGGAGGGAATAGTTCTTAGTTTCTTGAGTGAACTAACCCAGGCACCGTGTAGCCTCTACTATTGCTGTTCCTGAAGGAGAATCTGTTCCTCCCTTTATTTCTGAGCTTCACCCACCTCTACCACCTCTCACAAGAAGTGTGTTTTGGGGGAATATTCATATGGAGTCGAAAGGAGCTGGCTGTTCTATCCAATCAAGAATGGGAAGGCATATGACCTGTAGATTAGAAGATAATCCAAATATGTCACAAGAAATCTCTCCATTTATTTTAACAGCTCACTTGGAAGCTGTGGAAGAATTATCACCTATTTACAAACAAGACAGTGAGAGATAAAATTCCATTGTACAGTGAAATCCATGAGATAACAAAGACAGAAAGTCAGTAAGTCCATCTGCCACAGCAAGCTCTGAGCTGGAAGCACTGATCTCAGACGCATATCAGCTACCATTTAGTTATGCTAACTGCATGTTTATACCACCTGTGCATATAGACCTGTTATGGCTGAGTCCCCAAGCATTAGCAGGGAGAGCGAAAATGACTTTGTAATATTATATTGGCGCTTAGAAATTCAATTTGAATATTGCTCCCAACATTTATCTAGTTCCTTCCTTTGCTCCTTGTGGGGCATATTCTCCAAGCCCTTCACAAGCCTTGTTCAAGTCATTAATCTCTGGACAACTACATGCCTGCAGCTCCCCTCAGGAATTCCTTAAAGCTGCAGTGAGACAAGGCACACAAGAGAAACTTTGCTATGCACAGCAGGCTGAGCCCTCCTGCAGTCCCAGCTATGGAGTGCTCTGCACAATCTGTCTCTTTTTGTTCCCGATGTGCAGAGGTTTGATCTGCTTTTGCACCAGCAAGAGAGAAGTGGCACCTCACACTTATATTTCTGAATATTCTTGCTGCATTCAGTGGGATGTAAGCAATAAATAAAGAAACAAAATAAAAATATTACTGATTTGGTTAAAAATAAATAAATAAATAAATGTGAGGGCTCCAAAACAGAAAGGCAATAAACAGACCAGTATTGTGATCAATAGAACTTGAGGAAGAAATTCATCTTTCATGAGGAGCTCCTCTTTGCACAGCACCAGGAACTAAGACAGGTGTTTGATTATTTCCTGCTATGAGGCAAAGATGGATCAGCAGATACAGCTGGAATCTATCTCTCTCCTCCCCACTTTATTCCCCACCTTCAGTTCTTTTTGGAAAGGAAATGCTGCAAATCTGGACTTATTTGGGAAATCACCGTGCACACAATGAAGTGAGAAAGCACCGTGCACATGAACTAGGCAAGATCCTGGATCAAGCTTTCAGTGGAAGGGAAATGCCTGAAAGGACTGAGCAAAGTCCTGGCGAAAAATCCCTGGGGTTCCTGTTGGTGGGAAGCTGAACATGAGCCAGCAGTGTGCTCTCACAGCACAGAAAGTTAACCATATCCTGGGCTGCATCAAAAGAAGCACGGCCAGCAGGGCAAAGGAGGCGATCCTGCCCCTCTACTCTGTGCTGATGAGGCCTCATCTGGAGTACTGCATCCAGATGCAGAGTCCTCAGTACAGGAGAGACATGGACCTGTTGGAGCATGGACAGGTCACTGATACATGCCATAGAACTGATTCAAGGGCTGGAACACCTCTCCTATGAGGACAGGCTGAAAGAGCTGGGGCTGTTCAGCCTGGAGTACAAAAGGCTCCACGGTGACCTGAGAGCAGCCATGAAATCCTTAACAGGGGAAAGTAGAAAGAAATACAAATAAAAGAGCGAGCTTAAGTATTGGATGAAACAATTAAGTGCAGGGCTCAGTTGTATGCACTGGGACTACTGTGGGCTTATATATATCTGAAGACTTTCTGGCTCCAGACTGGAAATTTCCAGTAATACAGGGCAACTAGTTGGGGGTTCTCATTCTTCTGAGAAATCCTTCTGGTCCAAGCACTTATAAGGAGCTCAGGACTTATGAAGCTGTTTGCAGAAGGGAGAGGCACAGAATCATAGAATCACCCAGTCACAGAGTAAGAACTACACTGCTGACCGGACAAGCTTGTGAGAGCTTCTGACACCCACAGATCTGATCCACATCCCTTCACTACAGAGTCACCCTCAGTCTCACAGTGGTTGATCCTCAGCTTCAGGAAATCTCTCCCTCCTTCCACAGGTCTACTTTTCTTTATAGACAGAAACAGCTGAAGTCAAGATGTCATTGCTCTCGTTACCCCTGAAGGCAGGAAATTACTTCTTGTGATGGTGCATGTGGTAAAACGGCATTTCTCTCATTCAGTGCTTTGCATTTACTTTACCTTTCTGTGGCTTTATATACTGCTATGGCCAATATTTAATGAAGTCTGGCACAGAGGCAGACCAATTTTCTTTCTGCTTCTATCATTTATAATTCAATCACTTCTTACATTTTGCATGTAGGAAAATGGAGAAGTCACAAAAAAACTGAGCTTGTTTTGTTTTATTTCTCAACTCCAAGGAATCTCTACAATATTTCTTTGTTTCCAGTGCTCTCATCCCCAAAGGCTCTCTATCTCCAACCACTCCAATGTTAATTTTATTAGACTATGCTGTACATAGGATTACTCTCTTATAATCCATTTGCTACTTGTTTATCTCATGTATGATTAGTGTTTCTCTCCTGATTCTTATCTAACACTTACTAAGTATAAGGGTAATCTCGGTACTGGGGTGAATGACTACCCTCAAATTCCCCAAGGGATTAGAATACCATGATTGCTTCGTGATACAAATAGAGAAATGAGACCTGCAGGTTCTTTATTGCTATTTTGCCAGCAAATTTGATTCCAGATAGATCAAGAGGCTTATGATGTGTTTGCTGCAGATGTGACCAGGATGAGAATAGAACCAGTATTTCCTGGGGCTAAGTCCTGCTGCCGCCTGCATTGAACAGGCAATGGGACTGCCCAGCATGTGCAAGGCAGCACCTCTGTCACACCACCAGAATGTTTAAGGCTGTCGGGATTGTTGTTAGCGTCCCATTAACACTGAGGCTAGAGATACCCTTAGGACTGACATTACTATTAGCATTACTTTGATGGTGCCCTATCTGGGTCATTTCCAGGGGATGTCAGGAGTAAGGCACAGTGTCAGGAGAAAAAGAACAGACTCTGTTACTTTATAAACGTGATAATAGAGAGAGTTCATTGGAAAAAATACAACTCTTAAATAATGCAAAGCATGCTTCTGATTGGATGCAGGCATCATCTGGGCTCTGATTAATATTACTTTTAAGGTAAAGATTATTGTTACCTTAATGATTGTTTTTTGGATTATGATCAGGGTTAAGGCTCCTTTTGCTACAAACTTGTAGCATCATTTTTGTTGTTACATTTGGAGTTAGAGACGATTTTAGAATCAGGGTAAGGGTTAGGATTAGAGTTACATTGCGGGTTAATGCTGTTGTCTTTACAGCTCCTGTGAGGGTTGTGGTCTGGGTCAGGTGTTTAAAAAATGAAATGAAAAAAGAATAAAAAAAATGTATTGAAAGCTTCAGATTTCCTTAATCTTTGTGGGAATCATATAATGTGCAACTCAAATCTACCTCTTCATGCAGTGACTGCCTGTAAATTTGCTAGAGCCTGATATAATATGGCCTTGTGCCATAGTCCTCCAGACTGTTACTAGGATTCCTTTCCATAGAAGGTCAATTACCAACCTCTTGTTTTTAGGTCTGCCTTGTACTTATCTGCGGACAGAGCAGGGCAATGTTTCCAACAGTCAGTACATTCATTCTGTGCTGTGCTGGGCTCTACCCACCCTGCGTATTTATCTTGTGCTTGTCTCAATTCTACCCATGTCAGAATGTCCCCAGTCTGAACTTAACTCTGTTCAGCAACTTTCTAGGTGGAAAAACTACTTATACAGCTGTTTTACAAGAGGGTTATACATTCAGTTAGGGCCTACACTGTGTACTGAAAATACTGGAAACTTCCACTGCAAAAACACAATCTACCTCTCCCATCTGTGCAGCCTTGCAGACCCAGAGCACGCCAGGTTATTTCTGCTTTCATAGCATTTGCATGCTGTAGGGTGAGCAAAAGGTTCTGCTGCTTGATTCTTCTGCAAGAGCTGCCTACCGGCAAATGGTTGCAGGGATGGAGGATGTGACAGAAAGCATTTGTCTCCACAAGAGCAGAGTTACATTCAGTGCAGAGTGTGAGAGTCAGGTTGGTGTGGAAAAGCACTGACACGCTGGGGATGATGCAGTGCTCACATGTCTAACACTCACAGACATTACTGTCAGAAGGATGGTGCTGTGTTGTGCTTCTACCTTTGGCAGCCCCTGGAGAAATGCTGTGGCACACAGAACACCTTTGTATTGCACTGACTGCTGCCATGCAGCATGGATTTAACACACCAAATCCAGAGGAGCATGACTGCATCTAACTGCCCTGAGAAAAACTCCTGTAGCTGAAGAGATGAGGAGGCAGCTGCTCATCTGCAGAACAAGCAGCACTGCCAGACACTGGGCCAGGTGAGCACCTCCTGCTGCAGCGTGATGATGACAGGGCTGGAGATGATCTGCAAAGCCAGCTTCAAAGTGGGAGACATGAGTCAACATGGCAGGAGGACAGAGGTGTTAGGGAGCAGCCAAGGCATCAGAGAGTATCAAAAGGCTTTGAAAGGTATCACAAAGCGACAGCCAGGAAGACTGGGATTATCATGAGCAGCAACCTGGATGCTAGAGATTATTTGCTCCCATACAAAATGGTAGAGATCTTGCTGCAGACATCCCAAAGCCAGGCAAAATGGGCACCCAGAGCTCTGCCTGCACGAACCCCACAGCCATAGCATTGCAAGCTGAGCTGCCTTGCTGTTTGTTGCATTCATCCCAATCCCTGTGAATGAAGACTCGGAATGCAGCCAAGGCGATGATTGAGCATGAGAGTGACTTTATTCAATAAAAGACAGGAGGGCTTGAGAGGTCAAGGGTGAAGATGGGACTTCTCTTGTCAAGATGAGAGTGGCTCAGAGCTGGTGCTGCTGCCTGGTGCCTGGGACTGGCAGCCTGACTCTAAGTCCCCATCTAAGATGCTCAGCTTCACCTCACTGATGCTGCCCTGCTCCTGCATGGTGGTGCTGCTGTTGGGGCACTCGGGCTGTGCTTGGGATGGGCAGCACTGCAAAGGCGCTGGGTCACAATCCAGGCAGGTGACTGTGGTGTCTGGCAGGCTCAGGTCAGGAGCTTCAGCAGAGCCAGGAGATATGAGAGCATGAACGTGGATGAGCCCCTTGTGTCCATCACTGTTACCATGTGGAAGGCTGTCATCCGAATTGCAGCGATTCGTGCTTAATAAGAACTCTCCATTGATGGAAACACACTGCACATCACTACTTGGTTTGGATCTTTGGGTTTGACAAGGGCTCGAATCACCTGGGAAGGCACAGAAACACAAGGGTTAGTGTCAAACGTTTTAAAGTTGAATCATGAAAGAGGTTGCTGATATTTGGTAATAGAATGGTGGCAGGAAGAAGCAAATAGGCTTCTAGTAACAGAGCCACTGTCTTGAAAGTGATCCTCGTGCAGGTCCAGCTCTTCTGTTGTTTCACTGGAATCTGCTTCTTTGGGTCTACCTAGTGACCAGCAGCACTTGAGCTGATACTGATACCACTGAAAAGAACTGGAGACAATTGTTCTATTCCTAAGAGCTTCAAGGTGCCTAGAACCACAAATAGAAACCAGAAGTATTTCATCATTTCACCAAAAGGAAGGTCAAACACCTGAGCTGTGAAGAGCAGTTACAGAACCTATGTATAAGATCACACCAGGCATAGTTTGTTCCAACAACAGTTATGGCACATAGACAATTTCCTTCAGTATTCCCAAAATGAAATGATGTGGAGCGTTACAGGGAAAGAAACACTTCACACAGACACTATGACCATGATTAGACTCAAGCAGCAGCCTTAAAACAAGTCAGAGTTTTAGATTCCAGGATATTTCAGGATCTATAATGTGTGAAATTCAGTTACACAACAGTGCCGAGGTGCCTGCGTTTCAAGCAACTTTCAGATCACAGCCATGTAAAATAAAAACAAATTCAGTGCAGAAATAGCAAGCCTGTACCTTAATACCCATGAGATCATCCATGTTATACTGCATTCTGATTAAGTTCTAAAACTTGCTCATCCCAGTTCACTTCAACAAGTTCCACCAGTTCAAGCAATGCAGTTCTGAGATCCTGTGTATGTTAGGCAGATAGAACTGAACAGTGCAGAAATAATCTCTGACAGCTTTAAGAGCTCCGTTCTGCTTACAAACTCGCAGTCCAAAACTATTCTCAGTTTTAAGGCAATGAATACCTGAAGCAGTTGGATCATCTGCCATTTGCCGCATTCTGCTTCTTGGCATCATGATTAGCACAAAGGGTTTTCTGCTGTCCTGCAGAGATGGACAAAGTCCTGCTTACAAATGGACCAAGTTTCAGTGTACAGCAGAGTTTGTACCAGACTAAAAAGCCACGTCATTCAATTCATGTGCTCAGGTTGTTATGCACTCCCAAAGGAAACAGAACTAACTGTTAAATTCTGAAGGCAATCTGTGGGGTCCTACATTACCTCCTGATTCTGGAAGAGGAAATTCTAATGGCAAATGCAGAACTTTGCTCTTTGTAGACAAGAAGAGCTGGCATTTAGGAACATTCATTTCTGGGAAATCAAATAAGCAGGAAAATACTTCTCCTTAAATTCTGTATGCTATCATGGTATAGAATCAGGCTACAGTGCCACATAGGCCAACCAAGCGTAGAACCAAATCCACAAAATACTGGCAGACAAAGCAGCAAAAACAGGGACAATATTCAGCAGACAGGCCTTTCTACCCACAGCTCAGCATGTTCTGCCATCCGAAAAGCAAGGCCTCTTGTCAAGCTCAGCTATTTCCCTTCTCAGTGTATTCTAGCACCACTGATACCCACTGGTATCCTCCTGTAGAGTCCCATCATATTGTCATCATCCAAAGGGAAAACCCACACAGCAGAGCATACAGTAGTACACCCACGCTCCAAATATCCGCCTCAAAAAACAAAAAGACAAGCTTACAAACCTGAAGCACCTCAAATGGCTTCCTGACAGACTGGATTGTCTGCCCTTGCCAAAGCCCACATATAGCCCATGAAAAGCTGGCTCTTTATCTCAAGAAAAAAAAACCTTATTGTCCCAGAGAAAGCATATAACCCTCATTCAATTGCCCTTCCACTCAGCTTAGAGCACTACTAAAACCAGCATCTTCACCTTAGCTCATCACACTGCTGCAGTTCCTTTTACAAGGATTTCACTGGCAAAAATGAAATCAAAGCCGTCACAAGGGATTTAGCACAGTTACGTGTTACTGGCTACGAGAGCTGTCAGCACAGTCACCTGTCAGGCTTTGCTGCTGTTCTCTTTATGTAGAGGCACAACAAGGTTCAGACACCTCACAGTGCAATTCTCACTTGGACTGTAAAGAAAAAGGAGGCTTGAAAAGCAGCGTGTGGAAAACAAAGAAACAAGAATTAGAACAACAGTGGGGCCATGGCACTTGTAGGAATTGCTCCACCTTTAACAGCAGAGCGATTCAAGAAGGATGAGGGCATTCCAAACCAGACCAGTTTGGACAGATTAACAACTGCAAGTAGTGGGTTCCTAAATTCCAGACATGAAATCAAAGATAGAAAAACTCTTCACATTTTCATCTCTCAATTTTTAGTACATTGTGCATTACAGTGCAAACAAGTCTTCACATACAACTTGGAAGCTAAAGACAAGTCTGACAAAACAGACTGCACAAAAATGATGGATAATGAACAGAGCAAATTGCTCTTTCAAAAACTTAGTCATAGAAAGAGATCTCTGAAGCTGCTGTTCTGTAGAGCCCCAAAGCAGTCGCTTGAGGCAGTTCAGGATTAGCCAGAGACAAACCAGCCAGCTGTGTGAACTGAGACCAATTGCACTTTTCTAGTCTGTGGCCACTGACAGCTTCTGAGAGCTGCCAAGCAATGCAACCTAGCAGAATTCAGAAGGGAAACCAAGAGAGCCTACCTGAGCTCCACTGCCTTGAAATGCTCTGTGCAGAGGGAAGGGAAAGAGGGGGAAACAAACACCGCTCTACATCCCTCTGAGCCAATAGACGCTTTGCCCTGGATTAGCTCTGGTGCTGCATAAGCTGGGCTTCCACAGCATGTGTTCAGGCGGTAATCAAGGCCTCCCTGGAAGAACACAAAAAAGACAGAGAAACGTTTGCTTTAACAGAGTTTATGTCTTCTGGTCATAACACTTCAGGAGCCTCAGAGGCTTCTTCTCCTGTGTATGTTTTCATTCATTAGATGTTTTTTTCATTCCGTGTGACCTCACTAAGCAAATATTGTCTAAGACCATGAGTATCACATGTATGTGCAGATCTCAAGCTGCTCACTTATCTAGTACCCTTGGCATGATGCTTTATTTTCCTCAGCTGATCATCTAGATTGTGCCTGTTGAAGGTGCAACAACAGCCTGTTGGTCTCGATTACCTGTGAGAGGCTCTAACTTTGGCCAGGAGAAATCATTTGAGGATAAGTAATTCTCTTGGAATCAGTAAGGTAGTCTTCCCATTCTTTCTTACCAGCACCCATCTTACATGTTAATAAAGGATTCTGGAAATCTGTTTTAAGATCAAGAAACAATTCAGTTCAAGCATATGCAATCACAGGATCCCTATTTCACCTGCAAAAGTCATTTTATTCTATCCACAATCTCATCCTACAGACAGTTCCTTAGAAGGTCCCTTAGGCACACCAACCCCATGCTCCTATTACAGAGCCTTCCATAGGACAGGTGATAAACCTACAAGATTATCTACAGCTTAGACTACGAAAACAGGGAGTCTAGCTAGAGAAAATAATCTAACTGTGCATCTGATCAATCTGTTAACCACTCTCACACAGTTCAGGCCATTCCAAACAAGATGCAATGACATGTCAGCCACAGAAACAGCTTGATTTTAGGGTGTGTGTTTGGACAAGCCCCTGTTGCATACAGTGGTCAAACATGCATTACTTGGGGGCACATTGTATTTGATTTAACAGATACTCTTACCTCTGGCTTTGCACAGAGTCCAAAGTCTATCAGCTTCAAATTGTCAATCAGCAGATTTTCCCGGTGGATGAGAAAGCAGTCAGGAATGATTTCCACCCAAGTGCCCAAGGAAACATCTTTTCTCTTCTCTTATTTCCTGCTGTGGACAGTGGTTCCCAGTCTACTCAAAGCTCGCTCGCTCTCGCTGTCTCAGAGATCTTCACTGACTGCTGGCAAGTTCCCATCTTCCAATATCCCAGGTGGGAAATACTAGCTTGTATCTGTTGGAAAGGACCTGGGGACTAGGAGGACAAGTGGTGAGAGACCACAGGCTGAATGCAAGCCAGCAGTGTGCTCTGACAGAAAAGAAGTACAACAAGATCATCAGCTGCATTAAAAAGCAGCACAACCAGACCAGGACAAGTCATTCCTGCTTCAACACTCACTGGACCACATCTACAATACTGTATCTGGTTTTTGGCCAGGAAGGATAACAACCTGAAACAAACTCTGTGGATGACCTCCAGCCTGTGCAGGGGGCTGAAGCTCCCACTCAGAGAAGAGAAGCTGGGGAGAATGATCTTTGTTCAGAGTGCCTTCCAGTAGCCTTAGATAGAGGGATTTCATAAGATGCCTAGGAAAATGCTCGTGCTGTAATGATTTGCTTTACTGAGAGATACCAGCAGCTTACAAAATGCCAAGCTCTAACCAATTGATGAGGTTAGAGCTTATTCATATTCAATATGAATAAGCATATTCAAGCCTTCCAGTATCTAACCTGTGCTTCAAGTCTTCAGTGACAGAAAATCCATTGGATGGGGCCAGAGGAATGCATCTCACCCCATACCCTCTGTATAGCCACCATTTGTTTAAAGGATCACTCTTCCTTGAGGCACAAAACTAGAGCAGGTTACACAACAGACTGACACCACAAGGGCTTCTCTCGAGATACAAACTGCAGCAAAGAGCATCACAAAAATGGGAAACCAACACTCAGATCAGATCTGTGTCTCTGCTCCGCTCATTAGGAGCATCATGTTTTACTCCCCTTTCAGAGGAAGACACTTCTTCAAGGATAACATAATCCAGCTCAGCTACAGAACACAGTACCAAATAGCAATAATTATCTCACATTTCCTGTAGGGAAAGAATCCTAAGCACATGACAATGAAGGATATCTGAGTTCCAGCTGGGACTGAATTATTTTCTTCAGTATCTGATATAATACTACATTTTCATTCTAGAGAAACAATGGAGATAGCGCAGTGATGCTTACAGCTGCTGCCAGGCAGCGTTGTACAGAGCCACAGTCAATCTCAGCTGAGAGCCCAAGGAAGTGAGAAGGAACAGAACTAGGACAGCTGACTGAAACTGGCCAAAGGATATTCCATACTATATGACATATTGTGGAAGGAGTTTTGAAGGGGGTAGAACTTCATGTAAATCTCTTCCACTACTAGGAGGCTAACTGGACACTGATTGGTAGGTGTTGAGCAATTGCTTTTGCATTCATCATAACTATTATCCTTTTCTCTATCTCAGTACATAATTCTATCTCAACCCATGAGTTCTACTTTGTGTTACTTCTCCCCCCTTCAGTTCTCTCCTGCAATCCACTGGAATGGAGTGGAGTACTGTAACTTTCTCTCCCAACAGAAAAATAAAAACACATTCATTATTATTTATGGAAGACTGAATGCAGTTCATGATCACTGGTTTGAGGTCTCTGGGCATAACCCTGACTGTGAACAGAAGCAATTGCTGAAACAATCTGTCAAAAAAAGACTGGAGCTTCCTCTTCCGAAAGGCGGTCCTTAGAAACAATGACATCAAACAGCTTCCCTGTAAGATAAGGTTATCTGAAAATGCATTTAGAGAGTATCAGTGAAAGATAAGTAACAGTGACAGCACAGAAAGCAGAAACTATTTCTTACCTCTAAGACTATAAATATTTCTTTGATGTCTCTCTTACGTGATCCAATGGGCAAACACGTTGATGACTTCAGTTCTTCATGGCATCAATTTCTGTTTTAGCATGAGGCAAGTCATCCTTAAGAGACCATAAAAGCAAGCGATGAAATCGCTAACTACTGTGACATACCAGGTACCACATCTGACTGCTGTGGAACAGAACAAGCACATATGGGACAGTACACAATTCAACATCAACTCAGCAATGGCTGACATCACTCCCATAGAAATTCTGAAACAGAGCTGTGAAAACTGAAAAGTAAAACATTCAGCATTTTCATTGGCATTTTGGTAAAGTTGCTGTAATAATATAACAATAATGTAATGTAATGTAATGATGTAATAACTTCCTCCATTTTACAGCCAGAGAATACTGCCCTCTGAACAACGAGGAACAAGATTTGTGGTGCTCTGTTAAACTTTTTCCAGCTCTCCAGCATCTTTCAAAAGGCAATGGGACCAGTAGGCTGCATTCCTATGTACCATCCCACCTGCCCCCGTGTTCTTGAGAACCCCACAACTCCAACAGAAGATATTATCATATTTAAATGCTTTTTCGCTTACCCCTAAAGTAACTTTCTCCATGATTTTTAGTGCAACTTTTTCACCAGTAAAATTAAGCCGCCCAAGTTTTACCTTTGCAAAACCACCTACAATTCAAAACACAGATGCTTAAAGTTGAGTGTGAATTCTTCTCTAATATAATATTACAGGTAAAGCAGAGTACCTAGCATACACTGTGTGTAATGCTTTAATTAGAGGAAGAGGTAATCAGCACCATCAATTTCCAACAGGTCTCAAAAATCCAATTCCAAGTTTATACAAATGAAACCTGACTTAGAGAACTGACAAGAGCTGTCAATCTATTCTCAGATTAATTCTAGAGTGGTGAGACAGACTGTTAGGCGTGCTGTTTCTGTACAAAGATGACACTTACCCGTTCCAACTGTTTCATGGAATTCCTAGTACTTGAGAATTTCCTCGTAGTCACTGTCAGACATCCTGAAATGTGCAAGAACTGAAGATCCTCCAAGCACGTGCAATGAGGAAGTGCCAGCAGTGTTCACATCCTACTTAGGACATATTCTTAGAGGCAGAAGGGACACTCGTGGCAGATCCAGCAATGCTCATCTTCTCACCAACGTGCATCCCCCTCTCACCCAGCAACAACAAAACACAGTGCATGAAGCTGGCTTCACTTAGGTTAACAATATGGAACATCCCTCAGGGCTTTGTGCCACAGAGCAGTAGCAGGGCTGGACTACAGCTTTAGGAAGCAGTGGAAGCCTTTCCCTGTACGGTTACAGTGTCCGTGCACGCACCCCACAGCCAGAGCGTTGCAAGCTGAGCTGCCTTGATGTTTCTTGCACTCATCCCAATCTCTGCAAATGAAAACTCAGAATGCAGTCAAGGCGTTGATTGAGCACGAGCGTGCCTTTATTCAATAGGAGAAGGGAGGGGTCGTGAGGTCTGGTGGAAAGATGGGACTCATCATCTTTTGTAATCATGACAGTGGCTCAGAGCTCGTGCTGTTGCCTGGAGCCTGGGACTGGTGGCCTGATTCTGCGCCCCCTTCCGAGATGCTCGGCTTCTCCTCTGTTATGCTGACCTGAGCCTGAATGGTGGTGTCGCTTTCGGGGCACTCGGGCTCTGCTTGGGCTGGGCTGTCCTGGAAAGGCTCTGGGTCACAATCCAGGCTGGTTCCTGAGTTGTCTGGCAGGCTCAGGTCAGCAGATTCATCAGGGATGGAATGAATAAGAACTTCAACGAGGATGACATTCTCCTTTTCATCGTTGCTGTCATATGAAACTGTGTCACTTGAACTGCCGCATCCTGTGCTTCCTAACAGCTCTATATTGATGGAAGCACAGGATGCGGCATCATCATATGCGCTGAGTCCTTGGTTTACAATAGGGCTGGAGTCACCTAGGAACAAGTAGATACACAGTGGTTAGTGTCGAACGTTCAGAAGATGAATCATGAAAGAGGTTCTTGACATGTGGCTATGTAGTGGTGGTGGGCAGAAGCAAATAGGCTTCTAGCAACAGTGTCACTGCCTTGAAAGTGATCCTCGTGCAGGCCCAGCTCTTGTGTTGACAAGAGACTCATTTGGGAAAGACAGGGGTCAACTGAAGATGTCAGGCACGGGCTCGAACGCCAGAAAAATATACAAGCCCACTGAAAGCATGAATTCTACCCATGTCGCTGACAAGCAGTGTTTTGAAAGCTGGATTTTCACCCTTACCTGCCAGGACCACGACTTCTGCTTCAGAGGGCTCCCTGGCGCTGCTCTGCAGTTGGTGTTCGGCCACACTGGATCTTCTGTGCAGGCAGAAGCACGAACACCAACTGCCAGCTGGTGACTCTGCCCTCTTACTGGGAGAACATGGTCTGGAGAGAGAAAACAGAGCATGCTGTCAGTCGTGGTGCAGGGTGAGGGAAGAGCTGCACCGAGCCCTTGCCAATAGTTGCCTGTTCCTGGCAATGCCTGCTTTCTGCTGAAACACAGCTTAGAAACGCGCTCTGTTTCAAACAGCAGAGGACGCTTCCACTCCTACAGATCAGCCCTCAAGGCCTGCTAGCTAAATTCCTCTTAACCATGTCAAGCAAGGTGCGGAGCATGTGAGTTAAGGCTACACAGCAGGACAGGACAGGAGCTGGCAGGCTCATATATATGTAATGGACAAAAAATAAATCAATAAAACCCATATGACCAATGAAGACAGGGGCTGGAAAGGGAAGTCCTCTTTACCTTTTAGATGGAAGATCAATGACTGTGTGGATGCTGCCCGGTACAGCTGCGGGGCCCTCATCCAGTTCTATCTCGCTGCTCCCTGTCGCAGTAGGAGAGCTGCTCTGGCCTCTCATCTGAGCCTGTGCCTCCTGCACAGTGAGCAGCTTGGTGCATGGAGGAGACACCCACACAGACTTGGGCCCAGGTAGAGAACTGTGCCCTGCAAGGGAAAACCACAGGTAAGACAGAGGATCAGAAAGCAGCAGCACAGCCATCCCAGTTCTGCATTTCTCTCAGACTTGCATATCCAAGCCACTAGCAGAAGAGGAGCTCAAAATAACTGTGTGCCCAGAGGTATGCTTGTGGCAAAGGACACAGTCACAATTAAGACCAACTCACTATACTGAAACAGGCAAACAAAAACCCTAGAAAAACTAGGGGGCTGGGAACTCAGAAAGCTTTGCTGCCACAATTCAATCAAGCTTCACCTGTTTGCAAAACATCTTAATTACAGTGATGGTTTTCTCCAAGTAAAGTTTGGGTTTGGACACACTAAGGACCCAGCAACAGGGCACCATATTCTAATCTAAGCCCAGAAGCCTGCTGTCTCCTCGACAGCAAAAGCATTTGCAAAGGTCTTGGAGAAGTCCTGGATTGGATCAAGGTGACAGATCAAGATCAAGCTAATGGAGGAAGACGCTCACCCTCTCCCACGGCTGGTGTAGATTCTGAGCTGAAGAGGACGTCTGCGTGAGTTATGATGAACTCAACCAGAGCTGACTGCTTCTGCAGCTCCATGCAGGCAGCTTCATTACTGGCACAGGCAGACGGGCTCTGCTGGGATCTGAAGAGAAAGCAGATCTTACAAGTCATTTCCCCAAGATCATTTCCCCAAGTCTGAATTTCTGTAGCCAAAAACTGTCAAGTTGGGCTCTGGAGACTTTCGCAGTGGGCAAACAGCGATGCCACTGACGAAATTCTCCTGGATGATCAGGGACACAGCAGTCCCAGCTAAACAAGTGAGTAGAAACTGTCATCTACAAATTGTGCCCCTGGGGTTGGGGGAAAACAGAACTAAGCATCATGTTGAAATGGAAAAAGAAGTTTACCTTAAGAGGTTTGGAGCCCACACAATCGCTAAGTTCTTAGCGTCCATGCTGGTGACTGAGCAGCTGCCTGCCAGAGATGCCAGGTGTTTCATTAAATACTGCAGAGTCCTGGAAAACAAGAGAGGCACATGTTCAGCACCAAAAAGCAAGCCGTGCTGCAGTGCACAAAACAAACATCACTTCATGCTGGTTGTTGTCATTGCTACCCTCCCTGAACATGAAGTACATAAAACGTTCCCAATGCCACCACGCTGCAGCACCAAGCCCTGCAAAGCACAGCCGCAGCCATCGGCTGCACCAACCGTGCCCCCGTGCCAAGGAACTGACCCAATCAATTGACCCAATGCAGCCTTCAGCCGCTGCAGCGTGCACAGGCATGATGTTGCAGGTGTGAGACAACACCTGGAATCGCATCATCGCCCTCTGAAAGGCAGCAGGGCTGAGCTCAGCAGACCGAGTGCAGCACTGACCTGTAGTGAGGAGCGGGCAGCTGCTGGATGGTGTCCTTCATTCTCTGCACCCGCTCCTCCTCTGCAGCACCAGCAGCATCCTGGAAAAAGGCAAGAAGGGATTCAGACACCAGTCAGGCTGGAGAGCTGCCACAGTTTTGGGAAATTTGGGGACAGCGCGCTGGTGGTCAGCACCGAGGCAGACTCGATGCCTTCCAAGAGGCATCAGGGGAACACAGCAGCACGCAGCCTGTGCCATCAAGGCCAAGCAGTGCAAGCTATGGGGGCTTTACTGCCTGATTGCACAGCGCAGCTCCTTGCAGCAGGCATTCGTCTCCAATTTGCTATTAACCCCATTCTACCAATAGCTGGGGAACAGGAAAGGAAAGGGAATACTCACAAGCATTGTGAATAGCTTAAATAAGCACCTCCTGGCACTACAAGTGCCATCAGTGAGAGGCAGGATGTGGCAAAGACATGCCTCATGGGGCTAACAGAAAGAAGACCTCAGAGCTGGGGCACTGCTGCAACCACTAGCCAGGACGCCCAGGGAAGACGCACATATCTTTTCCAAGACATTCCCCTGTGCTTACCAAGAACTTGTCATACAGCTCCTCGGTCAGCAGAGGGTTCGGGAGCTCCCTGAAATACATTTTACACAGGGAGCTCACACTGTGAATGTCTTGGACGCTCAGCTCAGGATGCTGCTCCATATCGAATTCATGGCTGCAGAGAAGGACACAGAATTGGGCAGAGGGCTTTGAGAAAGACAAAAACAAGTCCACAGCCACACAAAATACAGTCAAGAAAAGGAAGAGGTTCCTCTGAACACCCACAGCATGGCATGGGCCCCTACTGACAGCTGTGTCAGTCACAGCACTCTTACCGTAGTCGCTGGATCTTGGACATGACGCCGGACAGGCGGTATATGCCCCGCACTACGCCATTCTGCTCAATAAACTGAGCACAGCTCTGCAGGACCTGGGGGACTACAGAACAAGGGACACTGGTTAGCTTAGCTTCTTACTCAAGTCCTGGATCAGGCCGTGCCCTTCTCACATCCCATCCTCTAAGCCCAGCCAAGATACTGCTTGCTTCCTCCAGAGGGGAGAAAGCTGGCAGAGACAGCTGTGAGGAAACTGCACAGAGATGTGTTCTTGGCTTTCCAGAAATGCCACGACCTATCAACAGCCTGGAGAAAGTAATTCTGGCAAAGCCACAGACACTGCAAGTCCCATCACAGCTCCCTCGGGAATCTAAAGACCAGAAGAGCTACAAAAAGGATGCAGGATGCTCTCTCTGGCCAGAAGGCTTCCTACGTTTTCAGGCTGAAACAATTGCTGGCTATGATCTCCCTTTCACCTTTAGATGCCCAATGGAGCAAGATCTCAGGAATGGGCTGTTCCTTACCATCACGGCCAGAGCGGAGAAGGTGCTCCCCCAGGTCACACCCAAACACCCCTTCCTTCTTTGGCTCCGGCTCCGCCGCTCTCCTTGGACGGGCCTTCACCAGGGAACGAAGGAAGGGGATGAGCTTGCCCCGTCTCCTTGGCACTGCACAACAAAACAAAGAATCCAATTCATTTCAATTTCAGGCTTGGCTCAGTTGGACAAGGCCAAACATAATGCATTCAACAGGGCATGTAACAACGGGAAGAGCATTCCCAACAAGGACATGCAAGAACAGATTTTCCCCATCCCTGGAGGTGCCCAAGGAGCTTAATGCAGTCCTCTTGCTAAGCTTGCTGAACTTGGGCATTAACAAATCCCCTGAAACCCACATTTTGATCCCATTTTACTAACCCGAATTATCAAATGTAACATACGTACCTGGCTCTGGCAATGAATTGACGAGGGAATCGGGAACTTTTCCTCTGATGAGTTCAACGCACTCACCAGGGAAAAGCCCAACCTGTAATAAGAACAAAAAGACAGGTGGGCATTAGCCCAAGCCCAGAGCCAAAGGGAAGGTCCTCTGACACCGACACAGGGCAACCGTTTGTATCCAGACGCCATCTTGTGCAGGCAGAGCACCTCCAGCCTGAGATACCCGACTGTACTGAAGTTCTGCTCTCTAGTCAGAAACGTGTGCCTACCTCAAAGCCACGCTTGCCTCTCCAAAAGGGGCTCAGCTCCTTTGGTGGCATAGAAACAATGCTCACCAGATCTCCGACCTGCAAGAGATTAAATCGTCAATCCCACATTCAGAAAATCTGGTAGGAAAACACATCTCAAACGACTGCCTCCTTCTATGCATGACAACAAGGAACGCCTCTAACTGCTTACCTCAAGGGAGAGCTCACCCGGCCCCTGGGCGACGTAGGACTTAATAACATGGGCTGCCGCAATCGCTGGAACGTTAATCGATGACACTACACGCTCCAGCTGTGGCTTCCGCATGTTATCAGCCTGCAAAACAGAGAACAGACCGTGGTCAGGAGCTGAGGACAAACCAGGAGGATTTGAAGATGAGGAGCACATCTGCAGAGAAAGCTGCAGCAAATGCACTCCGTCCTTATCAGGAGCACTTCAGAAGGAGCTGCACGTCTCATCACAGTTATTTCTCTTCCTGGCGTGCATTGCCAGGCCATGCAAAGATGCATCTCTCTCTACCCAGACTAATCAGCAATGGCACTGGCGCAGACAGCTGGCCAGGCCCTTTTTGGCCCATTCTTTCATGCAGGAGAGTACATCTGCAGCTCCTTCTAATGGCTCAACACAGTGAACAAAGACCAGCCAGAGCTTCATACTGTACCTCCGTCGCTGCCACCTCAGGCTCACGGCTGATCCCACTGCACGCGACGCCCATCACAGAAGCTGTGAAGAGCTGGAACAGAGCAGAAACACACTTCTGTTTTCTCTATTCACACAGCACAGTATGGACACACTTCTTCAGAGCTACCCGTGCATACCCTGCGGCAAAACCATGCAGGGGGACAAAACATGGCACGTACCTGGCAGTGAGATCACCTCAAGCTATCTGCAGCAGTTCCTTGTCGCTTTGCTCTGATGGAATGAGAGCAAAAGCTGCACCGAGGCAGTGGGCGGAGGGTGAGGAGAGGAGAGAGAAAGAGCAGGTCAGTGAGCAGGGCTAAGACAGTCATGGAATAACACACACAGCACAACCGTCCCATCCACTTGCTACAAGACATGCTGAGTCTCAGGCTACGTGATGCCTGTCCACCCAGCAACTTTACAATGCTTCCACTACTGAGCAAAGACAATGGAAGAAGCACGGGACAGGTGTCAACTTTACTGATACCCCCTTTGGAACGTGTGTACCAGGGGAGAATTACGTCTGATGGTCAAGAGTAAGCAATACGGTGCTGTGAGCTCCGACAGCCAGCAGTTCTCAACACCTCACTGCCCACCCATCCATCCCACACCAGCTCAGCTTACCTACAAGCTGCTGCACATGATGGTGTGAAGAAAAAAACACTAAAGGAACTAACTAACGGCACTAACTAACTAAAGGCACTAACTAACTAAATGCACTAACTAAAGTCACTAACTAACAAACAGAACTAACTAACAAACAGAACTAACAAACAGAACTAACTAACTAACAGAACTAACTAACTAACAGAACTAACTAACTAACAGAACTAACTAACAGCACTAAAGGCACAAGAACAACAAAGCAACCAACCACTCCGACCACTAGCTCACCCACAAAGGAACACAGAACGCACCACTCCTCCCCTCATTCCAGACGCTTATGACATCACCAACAGCCAACAGCCTGGTCCACCATGACCCCCCACAAGGCGGGGAGCCAAGACCACGTGGTCACATCTGATTCCAACACGGCACCACAACATTCCAGGACTCAGTGTGGGCTTGGAATTCTATCCTGGTGTGGCAGCGCAATGGGAGGTGTTAGGGCACAGCTGAAGAGCTGACAGACACCGGACGTTTCCAAAGGAGGGTGCCAGATTAACTCTCAGCATTCTCTTGCGGGACTCTTAGGAATGCTTCAAACCCATTTTCACTGCCTAGCTCATTTCTAGAAAGTCCAGTTGAGAAATGCTCACTTTGTCTGGGGAACGCCTCTATGCATCATGAATGAAAAATAAAATAAAATGTGCACGCGACCCTATGAAACTTACCTCTCTGCTCTTGCTGTCAGCCAGACACCTCAGATGAGCATGACGTGTCCCTGCTCCTGAATGAAGAACCACCCAAGTCTGTGTTCCACTCTGCTCCATCACAGGGTCTAAAAGAAACACAGACAGAGATGATTGCAAGATAATTTGAGCAGACAAATAGGAAGGGTGCACATGAATTCTCTTTAGCAAGAAATACTACTTGAGAATCCACAGACAGTTTTTTGAGAGGTAGTATGAATGATGAACAGAAAGAAAATAGATTCATTAAAATAACCTAGTTAATTATCTCCCCATCAAAAAAGCAAGCTTTCTGGGCACTGTTACCAGCAGCTCCTAGAACACCTTGCACCACAAACTGCGGCACATACATTTTCTTCCCACAGGTCCCTCCCCTTTCTCATTACTGTCAGATTCACTCAGGTTAAAATACATGGATCAGAACAGCCATTCAGTTCTGATGAGGCAGGATCCCACCACCGGGATGTCCCCCAGTCCCATTCCCTGCTTTTCCCAGCATGGGTTGGGAAATCAACAGCAACTGACATCACCTACCCAGACTTCTGCAGGGCCTTCCATTTGGTCTCACATCACAGCGAGAAGCAGGAGAGCTCTCGTGGCACAAAGCTCGGGGCTGCAGAAATCAAGGCTGCCTCTAAGATGTTGTTTGAAGCACCATGTGGAACTGGACATGAGACATGAAAGACAGGGCTGCATGTGCAACATCAGCGCTTCCTGCAGAGCACATCGCACAGCTTTAGGCACACTGCAGAAGACTCACACAGCACCTGAGAGGTAACAGCTCAGGAAGGAAAACCTTACCCCGTGAACACAGCCACAAGCTACTCTCTTCTTCGTGGCCTTCCTTCACACTCAGTATTTCCCTCAAGAGTGCTGCTCAAGGTGATGCTGTCTCCAGCTGTCGGCCACTTGCACTGCTGGATGCTGCACCCACAGCTCATTCTGCTTGGGGCAAAGCCTGCTGGCTTCACTGCAAACCACAGGCACAGGCCACAGCCTGATCCACCTGCTTTGTCTGAAAGGCTTCTAAGGCTGCTCTCATGGGATCCCTTCTGCTGCTCCTTCTCTCTGGGCAGGAAGCTCTACTCTCTCAGCAACAGCCAAGAGCTGGAAGGCTGGAAACGCCTCCAATCCCCACGGATGATTCTGTCTACAAACACAACAGCTGCCTGCTCTTCAGCAGGGGGATGCTCACCCAGCAAAGCGCTCACCCACCAGATACCTTTTCCATAATCTCAGAGCTGTCACAACAGTGCAACCCTCTGCACTGCATTTCCAATCAAGGTAAACATAGATCTAAACTACTCCTTCTGTGTTCATACATAGATCCAGTTTGGGCTGGAGATCGAGAGCTCAATACAACAGATATAATGTGAGGTGCAACTGGAAGACGTTTCTCCAAGCCAACAAAAGCCAACTCACCAACCATCAGCCAGGTCTTGCTAATTCGGATGATCGGAGCATGACGGAGGGGGTCGGACATCGGACCACAAGTGTCCATTTCCACTGCAGCTCCATCTAGAGAAGAGCATCAATCAGCAGGTGAGAATGAATTCATTCACAGGCTGCACAATGAGTCTGTTCTTGACACAAAAAAAACCACACTGATCCCCCACCAAAAAAGGGAACGGCAGGAGCTAATACGGACCAAAGAGGTTCTTGTTCCTACGCCTCATCCTCTCACCACAGGTCTCAAATCCATTGGACTCCAGTCACTGGATTCATCCTGGCCTGGCCCAAGACCCGGTCCTACCATAGAATCATAGAATTACCCAGGTTGGAAAAGACCTGGAAGATGATGAAGTATAACCACAGCCTACCCTAACTCTAAAAACACTACACTAAATCATATCCCTGAGTACCACATCCAAACGGCTCTTAAACACAACCAGGAATGGCGATTCAACCACCTCCCTGGGGAGCCTATTCCAGTACCTAACTACCCTTTCTGTAAAGAAGTGCTTCCTAATATCCAACCTAAACTTGCCCTGCTGCAACTTGAGGCCATTTCCCCTTGTCCTCTCACTTGTCACTAGTGAGAAGAGACCTGCCCCACTCTCACTGTAAGAGTATTTCAGGTACTGGAAGAGGGCTTTAAGGTCTCCCCTCAGCCTCCTTTTCCCCAGACTAAACAGCCCCAGCTTCCTCAGCCTCTCCTCATAGGGATGATTCTCCAAGTTTTCCATGAGCCTTGTTGCCCTTCTCTGGACCTGCTCCAGTAACTCCATGTCTTTCCTGTGCTCAGCTCCCCAAAACTGAACACAGTACTCGAGGTGAGGCCTCACCAATGCCGAGTACAGGGGCAGGATGACTTCCCTAGTCCTGCTCACCACACCTTTCCTGATAAAAGACAGGATGCCATTGGCCCTCTTGGCCACCTGGGCACACTGCTGGCTCATATTCAGCCGACTGTCCATCAGCACACCAAGGTTCCTTTCCATCTGGGAGCTTTCCAGCCACACCAGTGACCAAAATGCAGGACCCGACTCTTGGCCCTATTGAAACTCATGCCGTTAGCATGAGTTAACCAGACAGACCCTGGGATGCAGACTGCTCTCCAAAGCCCAGCTGCACACCAGCAAACAAGAAGTTGATCAGATCCAACCCCAAGCAAGCACCGAGCCTCCCCAGGAAACTTTGCCATCAGCTCCGTCATCGCTTTTCCTTTCCTCCACACCTCAATCCCAAAGTACTTCCCATGTCTGCCAGCATGTGTTACCTCCCACCTTCTCATCGCACAGTGCTTCAACAGCTCCAAATTTGCTTCTGGGGCCCTCCTTCACCTCACTGTTCTAACACTCAGCTGTCGTCATGATTATACCACATCCTCCTCAAAATAAACTGATTCTCAGACTAGAGGAATAGAAGGCTGAATCTGAGACATCCTCGGTCTGCAAAATAATATACTGCTTGGAAGCAAAGCTGTGTGCCAAGGAGCGCAGCTGCAAGATGCAGAAGAAAACTCACCATGCTGCCCTTCTCCTTTAGAACAGAAGGAAACACCACAGAAAGACAGAGCAGGCTTCACAAGCTCAAAATCCAGCACATCAAGCTGGCAAGAGATGATTCTGAACTGCTGTCGTTTACACTTGTCTCCACAGTGGGGTCCGTCCAAGAGAGCTGAGAAGGAACTTACTGGTAGTGGCAGGGCCCTTCCTTGCAGCACTCCTTCTGGTAGTTCAGATTCAAATTACACAGAAATCCTAGCACAAGTTCTCAGTGAGAACTGCACCTAACATTCCTCCTTCTACAAGCAAACAGGCCCAACACGTGGTCATGAAAATGCTTTCATCAAAAAGAAGCAGAGATGGCACGGCAGGACAGACGTACTCGGTGTGCACGTTTGAAGCCATTTGAGAACCTAGTCGTTCTTGCTGCAGGACCCCTGACTTCTGTTAAAAGCTGAATGGTCCCCAGAGCACCTGTTTCCATCAGCTGCCACCATCCAAAACAGCCAGCCTTCTTGCAGTCACCTGGCCCAAACATCCCTTTTGCTCTACACTTGATTCACAGAATCACAGAATTGTAGGGCTTGGAAGGGACCTCTAGAGATCATCAAGTCCAACCCCCCTGCCAAAGCTGGCTCCCTACACCATGTCACACAGGTAGGCGTCCAGGCAGGTCTTGAATATCTCCAGAGAAGGAGACTCCACCACCTCCCTGGGCAGCCTGTTCCAGTGCTCCGTCACCCTCACTGTAAAGAAGTTCTTTACGAATGTGCGGAACTTCCTATGCTGTACTTTCATCCCATTACCCCTAGTCCTATCCCCACACACTACTGAAAAGAGACCAGACTCACCACTATGGCTCCCACACCTCAGGTATTTATAAACCTGGATCAAGTCCCCTCTCAGCCTTCTTTTCTCAAGGCTAAACAGACCCAGTTCCCTAAGTCTCTCCTCATAGGGGAGATGCTCCAGACCCTTCACCATCTTCGTGGCCCTCCGCTGGACTTTTTCCAAGAGATCCCTGTCTTTTTTGTACTGGGGAGCCCAGAACTGGAAACAATATTCCAGATGAGGCCTCACCAGGGCAGAGTAGAGGGGGACGATCACCTCCTTCAACCTGCTGGACACGCTCTTCTTAATGCACCCCAGTATGCCATTGGCTTTTTTGGCTACAAGGGCACACTGCTGGCTCAAGGTCAATCTGTCGTTCACCAGGACGCCCAGGTCCCTCTCAGCAGAGCTCCTCTCCAGCAGCTCTTCCCCCAGCCTGTACTGGTGCATGCAATTATTTCTACCCAGGTGCAAGACTCTACACTTGCTTTTGTTAAACCTCATCTGGTTTCTTACTGCCCAGCTCTCCAGCCTGTCCAGGTCTCGCTGAATGGCAGCACAGCCTTCAGGTGTGTCAGCCAATCCTCCCAACTTCGTATCATCAGCAAACTTGCTGAGGGTGGTCACTATTCCCTCATCAAGGTCGTTGATGACGACGTTGAACAAGACCGGACCCAGAACAGACCCCTGGGGGACGCCGCTAGTTACAGGCCTCCAGCCAGACACCGCACCGCCAACAACAACCCTCTGCACTCTGCCAGTCAGCCAATTCTCAACCCATTTAACCGTCCACTCATCTATCCCATACTTCCTCAGCTTTGTTATAAGGATGTCATGGGGGACATTCCTGCAAGTGATGGGAGCTCGGCATGCACACCATCCTTCCAACAGCACATCCCTGCAGCAAGGGATCACAGCGCTGGCACAGCTGAAACAAAAAGGGTGTGTGGCATTTTGTTAGCACTCAGTGTGAACAAATCTACCACTGAGCAACACCGTAAGGCCCCACTCACCTCAGCACAGGTGAACCTGTAACCCCAGCCTTCCCCTATCCATGTGCACATGATCACCCGTGCGCCACCCTCCGTGCTTTGCACACTCCCATGCACGTACTGCATCTTCTGCCCTCCTTTGCATTCACAGACGTGTGCCAACCATCCCTGGGAACACGTACGTGCCTACACCTTCCACAAACACCCCTTTGTGTGCACCTGTGTGCAACCCAACTCCTCAGCAAACGCACGCCTTTGTGCCACCATATCCACGCACTCACCACGTGCCCTCCAGCATCACTGCTGCCTCCTCTGGTACCGGACCCGCAGATGCTTCAGAGCTCATTAGCATGGACTTCCTTCCTCCCCTCAGCAGCTGCTCCTGCACTCACCTTCATTCCTACTCAGATACCGGCTGCTTCCTGCACCAGCTGACCTGCAAGACACAGAAAGGAAAGGTGGGAGTCATTCAAACGCACAAGCCCAAGGCTGCGTCACCACCACGTATGGCAGCCTCGGGAAGTCAGCTGCAACTACAGCCTTTGTCAGATTGGAAACAGGCACCGTCAGTTAAGTGTGACCTCTGAACTCACTGCCACCACCTGAAGTAGGCACTGAAATCGCTCACTTCACTGCAGCTGGTTACCTCCAAATTCTTTTGTTTTTGGGAAATGATGGACATGGAATTAAAGGACTCCAAAAAAATGACATCTACTTCATTGTAGGTGGCACAGGTGGGTGAGTGACACAAAAGATGTGTCCTTGGTTCCCAGCCCCTCTATTGGTTACCTCGGTGGCTTGCAGTAAATAGAACTTTCCCCCTTTTGGAAGAGTTCACCTGGTGGTTGTTTTGCATTGCTTTTTGAGTAACATACACTTAGGGTAGGATGCCGCTCTCAAAATACACGCATCTACATGCTGGAGATAAGTTAGAGAGGCACTTGCAGCAGAGGCCATCCTACAGCCAGCAATAATCTGTAAAGTACAGGCAATAGAATTCAAGGCACCATTTATTCTCTCTTAAATCTACCCCATTGAGGATGATGAACCATGTCTGAAAACTGCCTCTTCCTTCTCTTCACTGATCACACTGGGAGCCTCAGATGATGCTCTCAGATGCACATGTTCTAGATAGGAATTTGTTGTACAGCTAGATGATGTGAAGGCCATCCCTTCAGCTTATACTTAGAGGATATTTGCTCCCACAGTTCCCTCAACAGATCATTCCTGATTTACTGTTAATGGAACAAGCTGGAGTGAGATGCCCGTTGCCAACACTACCCCAGTGCTTTGGGTAGTTCTCACATTTGTGAAAAATGGTTCCTCCTTTTACTTAATTTTAAGAGAAATTCTCAGTGCTTCAAGGTACAAGTAGAAGGTTGCTATTCACTTTAACCACATTATAAGTTAGCTCTCACAATAATCTTATCAGGAGACAGTTGAAGGAATCAGACCCCAGAATCTCTCCCATCTCATTACCTTTCACAGACAGAGAGGCTTTGGAGGTTAGACCATGGGCAGTAAAAATGACTTCCCCAGCGTCAGTAGGAGTCACACTTTTGATAAGGAGAGTATATTTCCAACCCACGTCAGAAGCTTTAAATCACCCACCACTTTCCACTCTGCTTCCATTCAGTGTCCACTTGAACTCATCAATACTTTCATGGGACAGAATGCATTCAAAAGTACAATCTTCTCCCTCCGGGATTTCAGTGTTTTTCAGCCGTTTGGTAATGCCAATATTCAGCTCTGGAAGATAAGAGATAGGTTAGTATGAGGTTTATATGGAGAAAAGGCATTTGTAACCGATGTGAGTAGCAGTCCTGGTGTTTTAACTCAGGATTTGCAGAACATGGCTGTGTTCCTTACTGATGTATTCTCTAAGACATTCTCCAATCAGAATTACCAGAAAGCTATTAAAAAAAGAGACGTGAATCTCTTGGCTTTGCTCTGGAAGAACTACAAGGAGAGCAGCTCAGTCCATGGAGCAGAATGAAGATTCAATGAGCTACAGAGGGAAAAACCTAACAGAGAGGACAACTCTAGGATGCTGCGTGAGAAAAAGGGTTTTGCCTATGACAAGAAATGTTTCTATTAGCTAATTTGTTTCCATCCTACCCCTACTGGTGTTCAAACCATTTCTCCATTTTAGGGATGTTTAGAAAGGAAACATTTCCAGGACATTCTTGACGTGTTTGGTGATTTTCATGGCAAAAGGAGATACATTTACATCAGAAGCAATTGGAATTTTCCAGACTTCATGAAGACAGCAGTCTTCTCTGCAATTAAACAGGCAAAACAGAACAACGTGATACAGAAGTTGAGACATTTCCAGTTGCTTTCAGATTTTTAAAGAGGGATAAATAAATCTTTACCAGTACTGACAACACCAATATAGAAACTAAAGCGGTTTCATGTCTGTTGAATGAATACGCTTTATGGAATTCTGAACTAATCAGTAGGAGAATACAGGGAACAGGAGGGACAGCCTGCATTGCCATGGGTGGGACTGATATCATATGAAAAAATTGGGATGCAGCTCTTCTAAAGCTGGAAAACTGGCATTACCCTCACATGGAGCAGAGCTCATACAGCAGGCCACAGTATTAAAAGGATAAGCTGCTGAACACTTTTGATTTTCCTGTTTTATTGACTCCTTTTATCTATCTTCTATTTCACACATCAGATGTTTATACTGGGGAAAAAACATCCACCAAATGCAAAAGAAAGGAGAAAGAGGAAATCCTTCAAACGCTGAGCGAATTGAGTAAAAGAGCTTAATTGCTGGGGAGAGCAGATTAGAATCACAGTATCCTTAGAATTGGAAGAGACCCTTAAAGGCCATCTAGCCCAGCTCCCCTGCAATAAACAGGGACATTCACAGCTAGATGAGGTTGCTCACAGCCTGGTCATTAATCATTCCAGAGTCAAAACACTCATTGAATGATATGCGTTCGAATCCCCCCCTGTGGTGCAAGTGGTAGAAGTGCCGCTCTGCTACAGAAGAGGTTCGAACCCCTGTGTTGGACTTGATGATCTCTAAGGTCCCTTCCAACCCGCACGAAACTATGATACTATGATAAAACAGCCAGTACTGAAACAGCAACCCAACCTGGTTGCAGACTGAGAGAGAAAATGAGAGTTCACCAAAGTCATGGGACAGGACACATGTTCATGTTCATGCAAACACTGAACCCAAGTGGCCACATGAGGACAGCATCTAGTAGGAAATCAGAAAAAAGAATCCTTTCAGACGTCCCTTTGGAAGGTGGCATCTACCAGGGCACAGCAGACCCGTGTGTTCAGTAACCAGTCTGATGCTTCAGAGCCCGCTGATGAGCTACAAACTGGGGTTTAAACAATGCAACACATGGTGGGAAAATCTGTCTTGAGCATAAAGAAGAAAGAGAAAGGTATCCAAAATGACTAATCAAGAAATGCCCAAACTGCCCATGAAGCATTTCTTCCTGTGGTGCAAAATACCACAAAAGGATTTATTTGCTCTTTCAGTTAAACTTACCATGAACATTTAGGGTAGCTGGTGTCTTGTCTTCAGCTGCTTGGCATGTGGATGTTTCCTGATCTTCATATTCACACTTGTGAATCATGAGACTTCTCTTATTTCCCTGGGAAGTAATGCACACATTTTTACTTTGACGCAGCTCCTTCCCATCCTAGAAGGGAAAATATCAAGTCAGATCTCCATTAGTCCTTCCATCTCTGCACTGAGCAAAGGGAGCCTTCAGATCTATGCTTAATTCACCCACTCCCCTAGAATTAATGGAACTGTGCTTACTGGAACATATGCTGAAGCTTAAGCACAGTGCAGTGTTTTCAACATGTAGGAATGGCTATAGAACACGCATAAATTCTGGCTGACCTATGACAGCTTAAAGCACTGTGGAAAACTGTTAACAAGCCTGTTTGGACATCACCTTGAATAAATGACGTTATCCCCAAGTAAGGGAAGGAACAGCTGAGCACCGGGGAGGTACACAAAGTGCCAGAGCAAATTCTCACACTGTCAGGTGCAAAGAAAACTGAGATTTCACCCTAAAACCCAGTTCACAACAAGGCTACAAAATCCTGGCTGAGAATTTCTGTGTTAGAGTTGAAGCTCAAGACTGTACTCCAACCAACAATACTTTGTGCAGCAAGACCTCAGGAGTTCACAAGAAACCCAAAACAAACTTCCATTTTGTCATGGTTTTGTAATTTTGCTATCAGTATCAGTATTCCACATCATAACATCATGTAAAGTATGGATACTTCTATTGAATGTGCAGTCCACAGAAGAAGACTACATATCCCAGAGAACAACAGGGTTAATGATAAGTCACGGGACCAGGACGCTGTATAATCTCGTTCCCAGGCTGGAGTGCCCTCCTTCTTCTCTCGAACTTCTCGGAGAGTGGGAAGCGTTCCAGCCGTGTCGCCTAGAGTTCACAGTAGGCCTCTCGGTTTTCGGGGACTCTCTCTCTCTGTTTCGTTCAATTTGTTAGCCTCAATTATATTATATTGTGTTATCTTGTATTTCGGTATCATATTTAGTAAAATAAGTTTTTCCTCCTTAGATTGTCGCTGTTTTATCCCACTCCCTTTTTCCCCCTCCTTTCCGGGCCCCGGGAGGGGGGCCCATGGGGTGGCTTCCCCTGTCACGGGCATAGGTAAATCTAAGTAACCCGTGACACATTTCAACTTGATAAATGAACTCAGGACATAATAACAAAGAGTGCTGATCTGGGCAAGTGAAAGAGCATAAAGAAAAGAGAGCACTGCAAAAGCTATCAAGCAACAGCTCAGACTCGCATCCCTTGGAAGTGAAATTAAAGGCTCTCATTCATTTCCAGAGAAGTCAGAAAGGAAAATACCATTACATGCCATACCTTGAACCACTTGACGTCCACCTTGGGCCTGGACAGCTCACACTCAAATGTGACCTTGTACTTCTGAGTGATGCTAAAGTCTGCCAATGGTTTGCTGATTTTCACAGGCAATTCTGAGAAGGAGAAAGAAGGATGTGGATTTAGTTGGGAATGAGGTCTCTAGGAGCATCTGGCATAAGGAATAATGAAAGGCAGTGCCTACTCTCCATGTTTACTAGAACTTGTCATTAACAACAAAAAAACCTATTGTTTTGAGTACATTATCATTACTTGTGCTAGGGACAATCATGTTACCACAATCCTCTTGATATTTCAGGGATACTCTGGTGGCAATGGCCCAGTGCATAACATTCTTTGCAGCTGGAAGGAAAGCTGGTTCTGCTATTCAAGTAATCTGGGACAGGAGCAGATAATCACACCTTGCACCAACCAATACCTGTCACAGTGAGCCTCCTCGATGAATTCATGCCTTCTGCTTTAAAGGAAATGAGTCCTGCATCTTCAAGGGTCACAGAAGAAAGTGTCAAGGAATGTTTCTTCCCCTGGAAACCCATCGTGATATTTGGTGCAGGCTTCAGCCGCACGCCGTCCTTCTGCCAAGTCCCTTCCACATCCTCATGGGACACCTCCACCAAAAAGGTGACAGTTCCCTTCTCAGGGAATTCCAGGGGCTGCAGACCTTTCACCAGCTTCATCTGCCGCACTGAAAGACAACGGGGACAGGTTGGAGATCTCACACCAGCAGTTAAGAAATAGAATCATCAAAGGAATCAGAGAAAGGTTTAGGTTGGAAGGGACCTTTGAGATCATCCAGTTCCAACCCCCCTGCTGTAGGCAGGGATGCTTCCCTCTACACCAGATTGCACAAAGCCCCATCCAGCCTGGCCTTGAATGCTTGAATAGCATCAGGACTTCCAAAACAAGTTACTTCCCTCTTCCTCTCCCAGGTACACTATCTGCCAATTAAGCAACAGCCTTTGCAAAGAAGAAATCTTGTTCATAACCAGGTCCATGGGTGCTCTTAAATCGATCCTTCCAGATGGAAAAAACATTTCAGGTGGCCTCCTAGATTTTACCCCTTTTTGTGTTGCACGCAAGACTGAAAAAAAAAATTACTTTTTCAAAGTTCTTCTTCTCATAAGCAAACAAACATTTGGGGAATGGCAGAACCAGGTAAAATTTTCCTTCACATCAAGAAAGTATAAATTTCACTCTCATGTTCTTGGTGTGGTTTCTGCTACAATTATTTGGACTAATTAAGCTTTTCCCTGATGAAAGCCTAGAAGTATATCACAAGAAGGACCAACTTACCCATGACCTTTTATTTGTCTTACTCAAGCATCTCCTCCTGACCAGAACTGACAATAAAATATTCAGCCAGACTACAGGTTTGAGCAGCTGAGTTGTTTCTAGGATCTCCTGCAATCTCAAGCTTGGAACACACACTTGTCTTTTGAATAAGTGTCTTTTATAGTGCAGTAAAACAACAGGTTTTCACATGGCTATTCCTCATTTACCTTGCTCTGAAATCATTCTCAAACCATACACAGTGAGGGTGGGCTGGGGTTGGACTCAGCTATCTCAGTGGTCTTTTCCAGCCTTGGGTCCAACTTGCAAGAGGGAATGAAGCAGCAAACTGCCCAGCACTGAGCTGCATTCTTCTGACACATGGTATCAATGAACTGCTGTATTTCCCTATCTTCTCTGGAGCTATTCATCTAACCTAACTGAAACAGTAAGCCTGAACCTAGATATAAATCAGGATCATAGTCACCTGTGGTTCCTTATATATTCAGAAAGACACTCTAGAGGGTAATTCGTTGCATGTAGAAATTAAAGTAGTCTCTGAAGGTCTTTGTATTTTCCAATGTCTGTTGGCCGCAGAAGGATGTGAAGTGATGCACATGGCCCAACGATCAGCACTGACAATCAGCTGCAAGTTAATATCTGCGGGTTGTTTGGTTTGTTTGCTTGTCTGTTTTATTTCCTACAACCATTCAGTTTGGAGAAAACATGAGCAACTGCCAATACAAGTGATAAGTGCACATTTTGGGATACAGAAGCAGAATTTTGTGACAACTGTCAGCCCGGAATATGTTGATGATGAAGTTGTCCTAACAGTGCATGCCAGTGATTTGACAAACCCTGCTCTGTATGACACAGTTCGTCTTCAGTTTTTGGTATCTTTGATTCCCAGTTGGCTCTTAAGAAAAAAAAAAAAATCCACCCAAACAACCTAGTCCTCATCTCATCCTTCCCATCCAGCTGCTGCCTCACAGAAGGGGTAAAATAAAAACTCTCTTGTACTAGCAGAGAGATTTGCAACGGAGTAACATAAGTAAGGATGGGAGACTGAAGGTGTTGGGGAAGACATCCAGGCTTTAGCTACAGGGCATGCATGCAGAACCACAAAACAAAGGCCAGTCAGAGAAATCAGAGCTTCGTCAGAATTAATGGGGTTGTTTCTACATGCCCATTCTATCTGCCAGTGTAAACCGTTCCAGTGAAAAAAAGGAAAGCTACATATAGGTGGGGAGAATTGTTGGTGAAATTATTTGTGATATTTTTGCTAAGAATATGCCCAAAATCCTGGAGCAAGACTTCAAGTTAAGCAACTCATTCTGTGTAAGTAGACTTACAGAAGGGAACCATAAAGCTTATGGAAGGGAACTGTCAAGTTAATCCACAGCTAAAACAGAGTAGAGACGAATTGCAGGAGCTTGTTTACTTTGCACAAGTGTGAGCTTTAACCACTGCAGAGCTCCTAGTACAAAAGTCTGAACCAATGCAACAAACCAACCCGTCCACGTTGTACGAAAGAATGTACTGACACCACCAGAACACAAAATTCTATGGCTGAAAATACGCGCAAAAATCATCCAGCCCTTCTCCATTGCTCCAGGACATGCTCAGCTCTTTGTGCCCCAGATATTTCACTAACCTTTTCTGAATCCCACAGTGAAGGCTTCAAAGCCCCTCCAAATGACTTATCCAGTCATCCAACCATTAAAAAACTTTTCTGTTGTAGAACTTGCATCTTTGTCATTGCAATTGAAGTCCCTTATTTCTGCACAGAGAACAGATTTTTTGCTTCCACTTTCTAAGAGCCTTTTATATACTCAAAACCTGCTATCATATTATATATGAGCACCTTCAAAGAGCCAACAGAGTCAATGATTTTATTGGAAGCATCAGATTTTATGACTCGCAGGAAGTGATCACCATAACTCACACTCACATCTCCTGCCTGTAGAGGAGATCCTCCTTGCATCTACAAAGATGCAAGAAGAAAAGAGGCAAAGAAGGGGTAAAATAAATCCCATCTTACATTTGGGATGCTTAATTCCAGCCTTGAAGGCTGATTTAACAGCTGTGCTCTTCAGAAGCAGCTGTTCCACAGCTATTTAGAAAGAAAGACAAGTTTTGTACTTGGTTGTTAACACAGAGAACAGCATAAACACACAATTAAACTCAGCTTTGCAGTGTTGTAATGGCTGATGAGGGAAGCCAAGGATCCTTCCTCACTGTCAGCCTTCATTTCCAGAGACATACCTTTGGGAGTGATGGTAATGCTGCTCTTGTCATCTCTGGACTCACAGAAGTACTCTCCCTCATCCTCAGCCCGGATCCCTGTTATTGTCAGGGTTCTTCTGACCCCTTCCTCATCAATCTGGAAACGTTTGCTGGGTTTGATCTCAACTGCATTCCTGCACCACACCACCTTCCCTTTGGCATGGCTTACTTCACAGGTTAAAGTGACACTGCCTCCAATCTCAGCATTAACAGCTTCGAGCTTCTTGGTGAACTTCACTGGGATTTCTAAGATGCAGAGCAAAGAAAAGAACTATGAGAATGCACAAGTTAAGAACCGTGTTCTACAAAACCAAATAAAAAACCCCATGAACAGACAGAGTCAGGGATCAGGGCAGGCTGAAAGAAACCCAAAAGAGATAAATCTGGAGATATTATTAGCATGGAATTATCATTATATTTCTGCAATGTAAGAACAGCGCCTTAAAGAGGCTTAAAGACTACCTTCCAATGTTTTAGCAGAGCCAGGAAGAGCTGAGGCTCTGAACACACCCTACCAACTGCTTTAGGAAGAGATAGAAACTGGGTGATGACTGGGAGATAGAAACTGGGTTGAAGAGCAAACACCAGAAAAGAACCCACCATAGTCCCTGAGCTCTCAAGTGGCCAGCAGAGGACAAACTTGGATCTCTGGAGGCAAGAAGGTCTTTTCTGGTCTATGCTGGGGATGCTACAGCAGCTGCAACAGCAATTCAAGTGTCAAGCTTTTAAGAACAGCTGTTAAGAGAGACCAATCTTCTTCACTTCATCCTCCCATAAGAAAAGAGCAGCTGTAAAGAAGGACACAACATGCGGGCTTCTATCTGCTCACCTTTCACTTCTACTTCCAATTCCTGCTTGTCATTCTTTGTCTTATGCGTATGGCAAGCATACACAGCAGTGTCTGTGCTCTCTGCCAGGATCACCGTCAGAGTCCTGGATGCCCCGTCACTCTTGATCTCATACTTCTTGCTCGTCTTGATTTCCTTTCCATCTTTGTACCACTTCACTGCAGCAGATTCAGGTGTTACTGAGATAGTCAGAGTGATGCTTTCATGCTCTTGAACAACGAGTGCCTCCTTCTGGACAAATTCCTTTTCAAATTTAGCCTCTGGTTCTGAGAAAGACATTGAAACAGGAAAATTAGTAACTTCTCAAATCCTTAAAGTCAGCAGTTTTCAGTTTCTATGCCTCACAATTCTATAACAGCTCATCCATCATCTGTTACAACATAAAGAATATGGCTAATAGAATCTTTTGCTGAGCGGGAAGGAAGGAAATGATCCAACAAGAAATCCAGAGCTTCTGCTTAGAAGAGAAGCAAAGGCATGGAAATTAAAATAGATATTTTATCTGCTTGTACCATTTTACTTCAGTTGGATCCTGTGCTACTTCACAGCTGAGGGAGGCACTTGATGCCAGGGCAGCACTCACCTCTTTCTGCACCTGCTCCTGGTTTATAAACACAGGTTTTGGCTCTGAGGGAAGAAAAGAAAAAGTATTGACTGAGGGACTGAAATGAGACCATCTTGCAGATTTGTATGTACAGGTTGGAACAGGTTTAGGTTACCACTTGTGCCCAAACTAATAGCCTTCACTAGAGAATATCAGCTCTTCTGTTAAAACAAAGTGTCAAATCTAGGCAAGAAAGAACCTAGGAGCTGAAGAAACCAAGAGGGTCCAAATACGCCTAGTATTTGAAATGTAGGAGAACAGATAAACCCTAAATAAATGGGCTCCCACTTCTATTAAATGGTTTGCCCTACAAAAGGCTGTAGAAGTGCAGAATATTTCTGACGCACTTACATCATGGACTTCTCTAGTGCTAGCCAGCTTCTAACAGCAGCCCAATTTTGAAGAAGCTTCCTATGCTTGTCTGGGTCCCAGGAAAGATCCCAGGGTCCTGATGTTGATACCAAGACGGAGGCTCCAAGGATGAATGCAGGACTAGTAGGTGTGAGGGGGACTGACATTGTCTTTTATTTGCAGTGGAGACATGGAAGACCACTCATTCAGATCATTCGTGCAAGCATATTCAGGCATACCCAGCTCAGGTGACCGGGAAGGCTCCTGCTCCCCAGCAGTCATGGCAAACCCTTCCAGGACCTGTCCCCTATCTCCTCCCTCCCCGCTGTCACTCTGTGAAGCCTTCTGCTGCCATCCCTTTCCCTTCCTTCATGACTTTCTCCTCTGCATGCTGTCTGAATTCTGAGTGGCAGCAGCTGCCCAGGAGGGTAAGTTCAGCTCAAGTTGCTGTGCTGCTGACCGTTGCAGTACGTGCAATCCCAGGATTCACACCACAGCTCTACCACCAGCACTGCAGTCCACTGAAGGCCAGGGAGCAGGGCAGCAAGCCAATGCAAGAATGCAGTTGATACACTCTACATTTGATCTCCCTGCTTGTATTGACTGTAGAAGCATCATTCTCTCCGCCCATCTCCAACAGCCCCTGTTTTGACTGATGGTTTTCAGGGGAGGTTCAAGTTGGATGTTAAGAAAAACTTCTTCTGAAGAGGAATGGTGATGTGGTGGCACAGCTTTGCAGGGAGCTGGTGGGGTCACCATCCCTGGAAGTGTTCAATAACCATGGAGATGTGGCACTGAGGGACGTGGGCAGTGTGCATGGTGGGATGGGTTGAGGCTGGATGTGGGGATCTTTGTGGTCTTTTCCAACCGCAATGATGAAGATCAGAAGGCTTGCTTATTAGCAAGACAACAAACATGGCCTAGACCAACCAGGTGATGCAAAACTTCTCACAAATGCAATGGAGCTTTGGCCCACTTCAAGTAAGGATTTCAGCGTGCACCACAAATACTGAGAGAATGAGATGGCAGAATCAGCCCTTTTTACTCTAGTTTTCTATAGGTTTCCAAGGTGTGCAGCACTTGTTTCTTTTAAGCAAGAAGGTCTAATCTGCATTCCCTAACACTCAACACTGAGTACCTAATATTCAACATGTCCTTAAAATAGGATTGTTCTGTGCTACCATTGGAACCCTGGGGTAGAGGAACCCTGAAAAGCTTTCTGAGTGCAATGGGAAGAGGATCAATTAAGACTCAGGACTCCATTCCACTTTGGGCGAAGCTAGTAAGATGAGGATTCCTGTAGTGAAAGAGCCAACCACTCCAAGAGTACTCATAATCCCTCCTGACTTTCACACCACATCATTTTGCAGTGAGGGCTGGACTGGCACGTCATGTTACAGTGGTACACATGAGAAATACAGCAACGGTAGCTAGGCAAGCACTCTCCACGTATGGCAGAGGAGGAGGTATTACATTACCCTGTGCAGCCATGAGCTCATCCGGTCTGAAAGAGAACAGAAAACCCTTGGTTTCTGAGGCAAACAGCTAATAATAGCCCTCAGCTAGTAAAATTCAAGTGGAAAAGCACTACATTTCTGGGTTTTCTCCCTACACCTCTGCAATAAGACGTGGGCTGGCTTTGGCTGCTGAGGATTAACTTGGTTGATTCCAGCTGTTGCCATAGTCTTTCTGTCAACGTTCATGTTTCATTTGCTCTGACAGATACCTCCCAAATCTATCCTTTCTGTAATCCACTCTTTGCTGAAACTGCCAATTTCCTGAGCCAAAAGCATGAGCTACACAACTCATGGAACAGATCCAAAGGCCACAGAATCACATCCACGTGGTGTGGGAACAGTAAGAGCTGATAGTTTAGAGTCTACACCACAGGCAGCAGCAAAACTGTCTACTACAGGAGCAGAGATATATTGCACACCAGGGACTGAAGGAGCAGAATGACCCAAGACGGAGAGAGCAAAGACTGCAACCTTTACAAGGGAACAGAACGCAAGCTATGCCCTGCAAGGACACCAGGTCTGTGTGAGCAGAAAGGCAGTAGACTCCCAGTACAGTTGCTCCTCCACAGAGCTGATCAAATGCCAAACCTTGACCAGGATTAAGCTCCAATGTGTTCACTGCCATAAGAAAGAACAGGAGAAAACAGATTCCCTGTCCTGATCAGCTCAGAATACAAGACGAGAACTGTAAAGTTAACAGAGAACAAGCTGACTTATGAGCAAAAACCAGTAGAGTGCAGCTACAAATAAAACAGAAGACAAACCCTCGTCATCAGCCAGCTCACTAATGGTCACTCAGAATGCAGCTGATGTGCCCACGGCTATCTGGAGTCTAAGTTAAAATTTACCGGATCTTGTGCAAAATATACTGACACCAGAGCAATCTCTACTGCAGCTGGAGTGAGAGATCTACCTCCGTGCTAAACTCTCAGACTAATGAGAAACGTACAATTAGAAAGGTATCAATGGATTCACGACTGATCATTACATTTACAGAACATGGAACGAATGGTCGTCAACGTGGGATTCAACAAGCCAAAGGCAAGTGCAATGCCTCTGACTAAAGGTTCTTAGGACACTGACAACCAAACCTTCTCAGTGCAGCCACAGTAGAGATCTGTAACTACTACTGTTGAAATATCAACTGGTAGAGCAGTGTTGCACATTGTACAAATCACAGTTGGACATCCATGGACAGATGATGATAAAAGTAGTTGTAGGGGAAGAGCTGGATGAAACATTGTTAAAAGCAAATAATCATTTTACCTGCACGTTTGTAAGCAATTCTTTTCATCCTCCCCAAAAGTTTCATGGCAGAATCAAGAGGACACGTTCACACAGATGTTTCCACAGTCAGACTATGGAATAATCAAAGAATATCAAGCAAAACGTGTTTCCTACCAGTTACATGAATCTTGAAGGTGAGTTTCTGGCCAGCAGCCTCGCAGCTGTACTCCCCTGCATCTTTCTTCTCCACCTGGCTCACCACCAGCCGACGCTGTTTGCCCTCTGACTCAGCCTTGAACTTCTTGCTCCAGGTGATCAGTTTCCCCTCCTTGTACCACTTCACCTCAGTCTTCTCCTGGGCCACCTCACAGCTCAGCGTGGCATTTTCTGTTGGTGCAGCCTTCACCTCCTTCTGCACCTTCTGCTTGTTGATAAAAGCATCTTCTGCTTCTGGAATTGAAGGCAAATGGGCACATTTAAGACATGAATCTTTTCTACACAGCCTTCCCCAAATGCCCAAATTAGTCTTTGGACTGTACTGTTGAGGACAGCTTTCCCACTCACATTTCCTGACAGTGCTATGAACTGAATGAGAACATCTGAACTATATCAATTGCCAGTGAAGAACTTCCTCCCTGACAGACCAAAACAGCTTAGATAGCCCTAAACTTGTTTTCATTTCCACCAGTATCATGTTCCAAAATCTTCAAAAAGAAAAAAACACCCCTTTCCCCACTGTCCAGCAGCACAGCAGCATACGCAGTCATTGAAAAGTCTGTTTCATACAAGGGGACAGGCATTAAATGGTCCAAACAAGCTGACAGCTGTAAGTTGCTTTGCCAGCAAAAGCCAGGTGAGGGTCAAGGTTAAATTCTGTTTGTGATTAAGTCATAGTGAGGAAATGTATTTTTCTCACCTACTTATTTCTGAAAACAGTTCTAATATCGCCTGAGTTTTCAGAGGCAGTAATAAAATGGTTTCCCCTATGGAATCATAGAACGGTTTGGGTATAGAAGGAAGCTTTAAAGATCATCCAGTCCAACCTCTTGCCGCGGTCAGGGACATCATTCACTAAATGAGGCTGCCCAGGGTCCCCATCCAGCCTGGCCTTGGACACTCCAATGATGAGTCACCCACAACCTTCACTGGACAATCTGTTCCAGTGTATCACCACCCTCATCATAAAGAACTTTTCTCATGTCCAAACTGAGTCTACCCTCTTAACTTTTGAAACCATTGCCCCTTCTTATGTTGCTATAGACCCTAGGAAAAAAGCCTTTTTCCACTTTCTTATCAGACTCTCCTAATAAATAGAACGCCTGTCTTCCTCCATTTCTGGAAAGAAAAGCACCGGCTTGAAGCCTTCCTATTTTTAAGCATTTCTTTTGCACCTCTTATAGAGAAGAAAACAAAAGAAAATATGGGAAAGCCTTTTTAGTTGCAGGTTTCTTTAATTTAATACAAACCATTAATGCCGCCTTCAAGCATTGTGACCAAATGCTGTCTCTAAGACTATCGAGGAAGTAGCATTTGCAGGGGTGTGCTTGTGCCCTAAAGATATCTTTAATATTCTTTAATTTCCCCTGTAATTATTGACTTCTCATTTTGCTACCATTGCATCTACTTGAGATCCCCAGGGAAATTCCCCAATTATTTCCAGCCTGTCTTAAGCTGAGGCTACCCAAGTCCTCTGTGTTCATAGCTTCAGAAGGCAAACAGAAAAGTACACGAATTAAACAGAATTTAAGCACCATCTGCATCACTGAATGCTGGGGTTGCACATGTCAAACCACTTAACTTTCCCCTCCTTCTTTGTTGGAGGGTTCAATACAATCAAAACAATTTCTCTCACCTGTGACATGAATCTTGAAGGTGAGTTTCTGGCCAGCAGCCTCGCAGCTGTACTCCCCTGCATCTTTCTTCTCCACCTGGCTCACCACCAGCCGATGCTGTTTGCCCTCTGACTCCACCTTGAACTTCTTGCTCCGGGTGATCAGTTTCCCCTCCTTGTACCACTTCACCTCCGTCTTCTCCTGGGCCACCTCGCAGCTCAGCGTGGCATTTTCAGTCAGTACAGCCTTCACCTCCTTGTCTACCTTGTCCTTGTTTGTAGACTCAACTTGGGAAATGATAGGCATATCATATCATATCATATCATATCATATCATATCATATCATATCATATCATATCATATCATATCATATCATATCACAAAGCTAAACGTTTTGCAGTCTAATAGCAGATTTGGACATGAGATTTAGAACACCTGCATGCACTGCTGAACCTCCTCCCTTCTCTTTTTTTCTTCTCATGTCTCTCTACATTTCCAGTAAATCAGAAGGGAACGGCCCTCTAGAACAGGTTGCCCAAGGAGACTGTGGATGCTCCATCCCTGCAGGCATTCAAGGCCAGGCTGGATGTGGTTCTGGGCAGCCTGGGCTGCTGCTTGGCAACCCTGCACATGGGAAGAAGGGGGTTGGAACTGGATGAGCACTGTGGGCCTTTGCAACCCAGGCCATTTATCAGTCTGATTATTGGCATTTTCCACCTCATTGTGTCATTCAAATTTTGTAACCAGATCTCTTCAAACACCTCCCCTTTTCTCACTCCTTGCATGCCTGGTGTACTCCTGCACTGTAACCCTGCAGACACCAGCTGACTACAAGAGCTGCACAAGTTACCCTCCTTGCCTATTGTTTGTTGCAGTAATTCATCCCTGGATGGAAAAGCACAAGTTGAAAAGTGTTGCTATGACACTAGATGACAAAGAAAGACCTATAGCCAAAATGTTTTGCACCAGAGAGGCTGTAAGTTGATCCTCCAAATGCAAGACACACAAAATGAAGCGTTCCTTTATCTCTGGGATTCCAAGCATTTTCTCACCTCTGATTTTCACTTGGAATGTTGCTTTGTCATCTTTTGTTTCACAGCTGTAGCTCCCTTGGTCTTTCAGGGTCACATTTTTGACCATGAGCTTGCGGTGCGTCCCCTGGGAGATGATGGTTGTCCTCTGGTCCTGCTTCACCTCTGTTTCATCTTTCTTCCATACGACAGCTCCGCTTGCAGCTGACACCTCACACACCAGCTCCAGGTCTTCAGAAGGACTGACTGATATTTCTGGAGTCGTTTTGGGCTTGTTGACAACATTACTGGCTTCATCTGAAGAAAAAAAGAGAAAGTGGTTTACATCCTGACTCAGGCTTATTCAGCACAGCATGAAGACACAGTTAGAACTGATTGTAATGTCTCTGCTCATTACATTTGGGTGATCGAGTTTCACCTCTGGAGGTACTCACATACAAACATGTGCTTGATTCTCCTGTGTAAGAAAAGAGTAGGTTCTATGCAGACAGTTCTTAATTCTTTTAATCAAGTCTGTATTCTGCACATGTTCTCCTGAAGCTAAAATGAAGGCAGCTAAGTAACGTGTTTGCAATACATGAACAAACCTATTCAACACCTTGTCTCTAAGCTAACAAGCAGCGTTTGATGAGCACATCAGTATTTCATGCCCTTCATTCCATCCAGACAGAACCTGCCTGAGGAGCAAGCTGATGGCTGTCAGCTACAGGCAGACCCAGCTTAGTATTGCATTTCTTAGAGCAACAACTGTTGCTTTCAGTCACTGAATATACCAAGGCCAATTGCTATGCCAGGCACATTTATGGCATCAGTGAACAAATAATGCATTAAAAATTGTAATAGACAGGAGCCATCTATTCTTTTAAAACTAGGTGACCAAAGAAGAACAGTCCCTCTAGAGTCAAGCTGTTAAGAACTAACAGCATCAATCAATATCACTTAGATAGATTATTTCCCTGCCCTAAGACCATCTTGTGACCATTTGGTGCTCCTAATTAAGCCCTCTTGATGGCTTTTTTGTCTGAGCCATGTGACATTTTGTGATAGGAGTTACTGCTAGTGCTCCCTTAACCCTACACCAAAGTAGGAGGTATCCATTCTCAGGGAATCATGCAGGCTTCCTCTGGATTTGATGCTCAGAGACAGCCCCAGAACTTTTTAAATCTTAGCTTAGCTCTCATCCAATAATGTTCATCAAACAGTGCAACTTGTCCTTTGGGGATGCCTTTGTTCTGCATCAACCAGTTCCAATGGAGTCTTCTCGGCTTGTTTTAGATCAGTTTTTTAACAGATAAAGAAAGGGGCTTTGAATTACAAAGTGAAATTGCAGAATGCATGATTCTCAACCAAACAGAACGGGAGGTGGGATGCAGGGTGAATACCTGAGCCAACACCACCTGCAAGCAATCCTTCAATATCTTAGGAATCTCTAGCCATCCCAAATCCAGTGTTGGGCTTGATCTATCATCTCTGCTGAGTTTTTAGCTAGCTGATGGTGAGCATCATGGTGGTGATGGGTGAGTAGTCGGACTAGAGGGTCTTAATCAACCTTAAGGATCCTGTGATCAGAGGAACGTGAATGTGCTGTTAGAGGTCACAAGCGCTGCACTGCAGCATGAGCATACACAGCGAAAGGCTTTCAGTAGAGCTTCAGTTCATAAATGAGGACTGGGTTATGGAAAATAGGCTCAAGAAATAAACAAGAAAACAGATCTTAACGCCAGGTTCTGTGATTGCAGCCAGCTGAATTTCACAGATATTGAATTTCAATGACAATTTCTTGTGTTATTTTACCCTCCAGCTCCACCCTGAACAGGAACATGTCAGTGACAAGCATTACTCCTCCAGGCTTGACCTGACAGTGCTTTACTTGCACTATGAGCTAATGGCTGTGCTTACAGCACCTCAGGGAGACACCTCGGAGATCACAATGTCCTTCGCGTACAGCAGGAGACACTCAACTCTCCAAATGTGGAGTTTAATTTGTCAAAAGAGGAGACAGGATTCCCATGCTAAGAACCTAGGACCATTTCAGTCATAGGTTTAAAGATGATGTAAGTGCTGAGGCAATTCATGAACTGGAAGAATGAAGCCCAGATGTCAGGGCTCAAGTCATGACTCCAGCCCCAGCTGGAGATAAGGCTGTCCTGAATTCATCACAACACAGTTACATTATTTGCTCGTACTGTGGATTTGCATAGGGGCAACAGGAAGGTCAGAATTGCTTCAATAGAGCTATGCAATCTTTGTCCTAAATACTGGAAACCCACAGGGTTGGACATATAAAATGAATTAAGTCTGAAGTGCTTTACATGGATTGTGATCCCATGTTTGCCTCACAAACTTACCTGAGACTTTCCAATCAAAAATCAGAGTGTCATCTCCAATTTTGCAGATGTATGTTTCCTCATCTTCTTTCGTTACAGGTGAAGCCAGAAGATTATGCAGTTTCCCTTTATCTTCCATTGTGAACTTGTTACTAGTCATGATTTCTTTGCCATTTTTGTACCACTTCACCAGGACATTGCAAACAAATTGAGCCTAAAAGATGGAGATATCATTCAGGACCGAAAAGAAAAAAAGAATTCCTTTATGGAAATTAATTGGAGCTCAAAAGTTAGATGATGAAACTGGCCCCTATTAACACACACTGGAATAATTGACTTCAAAGATTCAAAATCTCACCACTTTCTTAGCCAAAAGTTTAAGCCTAAGGCCACGGTCCTATTTTACTGCGGGTAATGGAGTTTGTTTTCCAACTTCTTGTTAACATATCATTTCAAAACAGCGCATACAACTGAGTTGGGTCTGTTGAGAAAGCGCAGTCAGAGCTGCTAAAATCAAAGTCTGGATTATGCATGATTTGTTCAGCAGTTCCAAGAACACGCATGTATAATACAAATTCAACAATGTTTTACAGAACGCCTGTCTTTTAGGAGCTTGAGAGCCAGCTGATGGACACTGGGATGCCTGAGATCCTGTCAATACATTTAACTCCATCCTATCATACAGTCAAATTTCGTTCATTTTTTCAGGAACTGTCTCTTATCATTGTTGTTCCCTCACCGCTGCTGGATGTGAGCCCAGCCACACAAAAGCAGCTGCTGGTTTTCACTGCAGATACTGCAGGAAGGAGGAACAGCCTCCGGACTGGACCAGCTGAGCGTGGCCCTACCAGGATTTGCTCCAAAGGTCTTATTACCAGTAGTGCTTCCTGCTGAAATACATGGGGGTCCTCCTTTGATTCCAACCCCAACCCACCCCACCATGCCCCCTGATAACATCCATCAGGGCCACATCTCGACAGCTCCTGAACACCTCCAGGGATCCCACCACCTCCCCGGGCAGCCTGTGCCAGTTAATTCTGAGGGCAGACCTGCCAGTATGAAATATTATGCTAACATGACAAAGAGAGAGAAGAAAAGCAAAATTAAGACTAGCTGACAAGCCTTGGCAGGAAGTTCTGCTCTCCATAAGTTTAGTCCCGTTATTCAATTCTGTTTGGAGCTGTCTCCATGCCTCTCTGGAGTTTGTTCATTGAGAAGAAGCAATTAAGTAAGCTCTCCAATGCCAAAGTGCATACACTACTCTAGGGCTTTGTTGTTTCTCCATGGATCAACAAGGGTGACAAGCCAGAAGAATATGATGAAGAGCCTCATGCATACTCAGTGTAAAAAAGAACAAGGCAATTGTTGCTGGGAAGAAGGTGCATTTGCATTTGTGTCTTCTGCAGAGGGTACTGCAGAAATGGAAAGTCTTCCACTGGAGCAAACAAAGGGCTCTCATTTATTGCAATCAAGGCCCAGCGTGTGGATCTCAGAGATCAGACCTAAACCCTGCAGCAAAACAGAGACCTGCGTGGGAAAGTTCAGTTTCTCCCTACATCTGTGTAAGAAAAAGCCCACCATGGAATGACAGCTAAGTAAACATCCCTGTGACTCGTCACAGGTCTCTTCTACATGTCAGTGCTGAGCAATTCAAGATATTTAATTTGGTCTTCTTGCCTGATTTACTAAGTAAAACTCAACCAAACATCTCCTTCTACTGATTAAGAATGCTCTAAACATGCTTCTGCAGAGGTTTCCACCCAATGACAAACAGGTCCTCCCATAATGAATGTTTATTTGTTCTATTTGGTCATGCAACGCTGATTGATATTATTGGAATGATTGCTCCCCTACTTCTAAACTATTCCAGTGCAATCAGAAAGGCTGTCTGAACCTGGAGCTGAAAGTACTGCTCTATGGTGATGCAGTGGTAAACCTGGTGACTGAATGCACTGGCCAATAGCTGTGAACTGCAGACATTCATCAGCTGGCATGAAGCAATCTGGTTCAGATACCAAGCAGCTGGGTAGATTGGCTTACCCTACACTCTGTGCTATCATGTTTAGGTCATTACCAGGACTCACGTCAGTCCATGGGGTGCAATTTCAGGTATTTGGTACAGTCAGTGAATGCCTGCAGCCCCAGTTCTAATCAGCAGATCACAGCAACTATGCCTTGACTGTAAGAGGAAAGGAGAAGGATCAAAGCAAATACCTCTCACTTTCATCTTGGTGCTGACATCAACATTTTTGGCAACAAATTTCACTTCTGCTCCATCATCGTTCTTGGGGACGTTCTTTATCATTAGGCTGTGAGTAGTTTGGGTTCTCTTGATGATGCAGGTCTCGCTTTCCTGTAAGACTTTACCATTGATGTACCAAGTGCCGCAACACGTTATTGTAAGGTCAATAGTAAACATGGCATTCCTTCCAGGTACAGCTTCACCAGTTGTTAGTGGGGATTTCACAGCCAGGACTGGTTCTGAGGAAGAACAACATGGATGTCTTAATGCTCTTTAGATGCAAGTCTGGGATCTCATTTAGAGATGGAAGATTAAATCATAGGTACATTTCTACTTCACCCTTTGCATGAGTGCTGGAAGAAGCACTTCTATGCTTCAAATCTGTTACAGAAAGTTCTGCCTCTTGCACATGTGAGATATCAAAAGATAATAATATTCATGTCTCTCTCACAGAAACAGAACTTGTATCACTTTAGTGGTAGCTGGAGGTTGATAGGAGAACTAGGAAGAAGGGAAAGCCTTTGGTGTGTTAATGCACTACTATCCTTTCAGTCAAAGGAAACATCTTTAGGGAACCAACACAGCTGCTCAGCACACACTGACCCATTTCCATTGGGGTTTTTGTGCTTACCAAGGTGCACGCTCCCTGGGAATTCCAGAGACGGGCTCTGTCCATGCGCATTGACTGCAGACACTCGGAACTGATCATCAGCCTCTTCAGACAGATTGCTCACCGTGAACTCTGGGACGGGGACATGAGACTCGTGGCACCTCACCCAGGTGAAGCCAGTTGGTTTATTGGGTTCCACATGTAGCCATGGATTGGAATGGGGCGGGGCATGTTCGGATGGGACCATGCCAGCGTCACTGAGGTTTCTGTTTTATTTTTCACCATGGGGTCAGCTGGGGGCTGGGTGGGAGGTTTTCTGGGAGCTGAACAGAAATAAATACAGAAATATTAGCATAAGGTCATGTAGGCGGGAAAAGACCTTCAAGATCAGCAGACTGAACTTTCAGCATGACCTACTGAGTCCCACCATTAACTACTGTGGTACCTCAGGACATACATGACAAGCTTATTCCTGCAGGTATTTGCATAGTGAACATATTCACCCTCTGGTTGCTTTGGAACATTTTAGAGGTTAAAATCCCATCAGACTTTTTCACTGTGTGCAGCCACTGATACAGGCAGGAGGCTGGGAATTACCTGATGGGCTCTAGTGACAGACTACTGACACAGTAAAGGATTGATTTCATTTCATTTTGGCCATCAGAAAGTTTGGTGTCTGGTTTCAGTCATCCAATTATAATTTAAGTCTCCAATTATAATCATATGGAGAACAGCACATTTAGGAGAACTCATCTCATCTTAATAAACCTGAATGAAATCACAGAATCATAGGATCACGGGAGGGCTTGGGTTGGAAGAAACCTTCAAGATCATCCAGTTCTAAACAACCTGCCTTGGGCTGGCTGCCCACTAACCAGCTCAGGCTGCCCATCACCCATCCAACCTCGCCTTCAACACCAAGGACAGGCATCCACAGCTTCTCTGGGCAGCCTGAAATGGAAGCAATGAGCCACACGTTGAAGATACTCAAACAGTCATGACTGCAGATAGAGCCAAATACTCCATACATATTGCCTGCCTGGTAAATGGTATTAAAATGCCAACAACAGACTCATCCAGCACATTGAAAATGGTGTGAACATGGCGTACAGGATTCTTCCAGCAGCGAGTTAGATCTGCAAAGTGTAAAAATAGGAAATCTCAATGGGATACAATTTTCCCTCATAACATAAAGAGACACGTAACTGCTTTGGGGTGCACTGTTACCAGCCAGTCAGTTTCTGTTGGTCAGTGCTGGATGCCAAAGGTCCCACTAACATAGCATGAAGCTGAAAGCTAGACGCTGGAATCAGATCTCCTGACCTTACCATCAGAAATTGAGGTGTCATATTTTGCTGAGAGGTGCCTGCTTGTAGGAGGGACAGCTTCCGAGCTTCTTCTGCTCCAGGAACCAGCTCCAGCTTCAGAATTTAAACAGCAGTCAGAAATTAAATTGAGCTTTGTCACCTCCATCAAACAGAAGGAGTGGTTGGGTGGTACAGCTTTCCAAATCACTTAGAAACTGTCACAACAATCAGATGCCTACCTTTTCTTTCTGAACGTGTTAATACATAGAGCTTAATAGCATCAGAATGCCCCAAGCACTTCAGATAACACGACAGCTGTAAACCCTTCTTTCAGGATTCCTTTGTTTAACCACTGAGTAACTGTAATTCAGTGGTGCTGGTGGGAGAAGGGAAGTCCTAATCTTCCCAGATGGTGAATAGAGTTGATGTTCACATGCAGACTGGTGCTGCAGCACAGCCAGAAACCACTCATTTGGGAAACACAGCACCAAGAAAATAATGGGAATAGCTTCATAAAATCAGGCAGCTTCACCCAAATTTCATGTCGGGTCCATTATTCTTCCTATTTTCAGGAAGAAAGGTTTTCCCTTTTTCTTGTAGTTTTATTTTCTTTTCCTTTCATGCAAGCAGCTTTGTAGCTTAAAAAATTGTTTTCTAATCACCTCCTGGTGTGGACAAATCACACAGGTTTGACTCCATGTTTTACATAGTTAGCATTTTATATTTGTTCCAGTATGGAACTGTACAGCCATAGAATGGCCTGGGTTGAAAAGAATCTCAAAGATCATCCAGTTCCAACCCCCTGCGATGTGCAGGGTCGCCAACCACCAGACCAGGCTGCCCAGAGCCACAATCCAGCCTTTCCTCATAGGAGAGCTGCTCCAACCCTCTGATCATCACAGTGGCCCCTCCTCTGGACCCACCCCAACAGCACCACAACCTTATTGTCCACAGAAAGCATATAACCCTCATTCAATTGCCCTTCCACTCAGCTTAGAGCACTACTAAAACCAGCATCTTCACCTTAGCTCATCACACTGCTGCAGTTCCTTTTACAAGGATTTCACTGGCAAAAATTAAATCAAAGCCATCACAAGGGATTTAGCACAGTTACGTGTTACTGGCTATGAGAGCTGTCAGCACAGTCACCTGTCAGGCTTTGCTGCTGTTCTCTTTATGTAGAGGCACAACAAGGTTCAGACACCTCACAATGCAATTCTCACTTGCACTGTAAAGAAAAAGGAGGCTTGAAAAGCAGCGTGTGGAAAACAAAGAAACAAGAATTAGAACAACAGTGGGGCCATGGCACTTGTAGGAATTGCTCCGCCTTTAACAGCAGAGCAATTCAAGAAGGATGAGGGCATTGCAAACCAGACCAGTTTGGACAGATTAACAACTGCACGTAGTGGGTTCCAAAATTCCAGAGATCTCTCAATTTTTAGTACATTATAAATCACAATGCAAATTAATCTTCACATACAACTTGGAAGCTAAAGACAAGTCTAAACAAAACAGACTGCACAAAAATGATGGATAATTAACAGAACAAATTGCTCTTTTAAAAACTTAGTAATAGAAAGAGATCTCTGAAGCTGCTGTTCTGTAGAGCCCCAAAGAAGTCGCTTGAGGCAGTTCAGGATTAGCCAGAGACAAACCAGCCAGCTGTGTGAACTGAGACCAATTGCACTTTTCTAGTCTGTGGCCACTGACAGCTTCTGAGAGCTACCAAGCAATGCAACCTAGCAGAATTCAGAAGGGAAACCAAGAGAGCCTACCTGAGCTCCACCGCCTTTAAATGCTCTGTGGAGAGGGAAGGGAAAGAGGGGAAAACAAACACCGCTCTACATCCCTCTGAGCCAATAGACGCTTTGCCCTGGATTAGCTCTGGTGCTGCATAAGCTGGGCTTCCACAGCATGTGTTCAGGCGGTAATCAAGGCCTCCCTGGAAGAACACAAAAAAGAGAGAGAAACGTTTGCTTTAACAGAGTTTATGTCTTCTGGTCATAACACTTCAGAAGCCTCAGAGGCTTCTTCTCCTCTGTATATTTTCATTCATCTTCTTTTTTGCTTTCATTCAGTGTGACCTCACTAAGCAAATATTTTCTATAACCATGAGTATCACAGAAATGTGCAGATCTCAAGCTGCTCACTTATCTAGTACCCTTGGCATGATGCTGTATTTTCCTCAGCTTATCATCTAGATTGTGCCTGTTGATTGTGCAACAACAGCCTGTTGGTCTCGATTACCTGTGAGAGGCTCTAACTTTGGCTAGGAAAAATCGCTTGAGGATAAGTAATTCTCTTGGAATCAGTAAGGAAGTCTTCCCATGCTTTCATAACAGCGGAGATACACACACACACAAACTCATGGAATCCCACTGCTTTGCACAATCCTGTGCACACTCACGTGTGTCATGCACTGCTTTCCCAGCCAGTCCTCGTGGGTTCTCTTATTTAGGACGGGAGTGCAGGGGAGCAGCCAGAAGCTGTTTGCATTCCCTGCTGTCTGCTGGGCAGCTTTGCTGGAGATGCTTGGGATGCTTTGCTTTTCCTTGGGAGGTGGGAAGGAGCTTTGGGTTGGAGGCACATCCCGTGCCAGAGCACCCCGATGGCACGTGTGGGGCACTGATCTGCAGCAGAGGAAGGGGAGGAGGTCCCAGCACAGCTCTGCACCATGCTCTGCCACACTGGGCAGCTTGTTCCTGGCTCAGCAGTGCCATCAGACAAGAAGCAGGGAAGGAAATCAAGGATGGGGGGTACCATCAAACGCAGACGGTTCATGCCTTTGCAAGACAAACAGACCCAGAGCTTGAGGGTTGTTTCTGCTTTTGTAGCATTCGTGTGCTGTAGCTGAGCAAAAGGTTCTGTTGCTTGAATCTTCTGCAAGAGCCGCCTACCAGTAAATGTCTGCAGGGATGGAGGATGTGACAGAAAGCATTTGTCTCCACGACAGTGTAGTTACACTTGGTCTAGAGAGTGAGAGAGGCAGGCAGCACTGCCTGATGTTGGTCAGGGTGAGCTCCTCCTGCTGCAGCGCGATGATGGCAGGGCTGGAGATGATCTGCAGGGACAGCTCACAGGTGGGAGCCAGGAATGGAAACGGTGGGAGGACAGAGGTGTTAGGGAGCAGCCACGGCGTCCAAGAGCATCAAAAGGCCCTGAAAAGCATCACAGAGCCACAGCTGGGAAGCTTGGGGTTTTCATGAGCAGCATCCGGGATGCTAGAGTTTATTTGCTGCCATACACAGCAGCAGCAGAGCTCTCACTGCAAGCATCCCAAAGTCACGCAAATGGGAACACACCCAGATCTCAGCCGCATGCACACCACAGACAGAGCGTTGCAAGCTGAGCTGCCTTGATGTTTCTTGCACTCATCCCAATCTCTGCGAATGAAAACTCAAAATGCAGTCAAGGCGCAGATTGAGCAGAAGCGTGCCTTTATTCAAAAGGAGAAAGGAGGGTGTGTGAGGTCTGGAGGAACGGTGGGACTCATCCTCTGTTGTCTCACGAGAGTGGCTCAGAAGTCGTGCTGTTGCCTGGAGCCTGGGACTCTTGGCCTGATTCTACCTCCCCCTCCAAGATGTTTGGCTTTTCCTCGGTCACGCTGACCTGAGCCTGCATGGTGGTGCTGCTGTCAGGGCACTCGGGCTGCAAGTGGGCTGGGCTGCACTGCAGAGGCACTGAGTCCAGGCTGGTGGCTGAGGTGTCTGGCAGGCTCAGGTCAGCAGCTTCAGTAGGGATGGGATGGATGAGGGCTTCAACAATGATGACATTCTTCTCTTGAAAGCTGATGTTATATGGAAGGCTTTCATCCGAACTGCAGCATCCTGTGCTTAGTATCAGCTCTTCATTGATGGAAGATTCATCATCGTAACATGCCCTGCGTCTTGGGGATATACAAGGGCTTGGGTCACCTAGGAAGGAATAGATGCACAGCAGTTAGTGTTGAACGTTCACAAGATGAATCATGAAAGAGGTTCTTGCCATTTGGCTATGTAGTGGTGGTGGGCAGAAGCAAATAGGCTTCGAGCAACAGTGTCACTGTCTGGAAAGTGATCCTCGTGCAGGTCCAGCTCTTGTGTTGACAAGAGACTCATTTGGGAAAGACTGGGGTCAACCAAAGATGTCAGGCATGGGCTTGAACGCCAGAAGGAGGTACAAGCCCACTGAAAGCATGAATTCTACCTGTGTTGCTGACAAGCAGTGCTTTGAAAGCTGGATTTGCACCCTTACCTGCCAGGACCAAGACTTCTGCTTCGGAGGGCTCCCTGGCACTGCTCTGCAGTTGGCGTTTGGCCACAGGGGATGGTTTGCCCAGGCAGAAGCAGGAACGCCAACTGCCAGCTGCTGACTCTGCCCTCTTACTGGGAGAACTCATTCTGCAGAGAAAACAGAGCATGCTGTCAGTCGTGGTGCAGGGTGAGGGAAGAGCTGCACCGAACCCTTGCCAATAGTTGCCTGTTCCTGGCACTGCCTGCTTTCTGCTGAAACACAGCTTAGAAACGCGCTCTGTTTCAAACAGCAGAGGATGTCTCAATTCCTACATCTCAGCCCTCAATTCCTGTTGGCTAAATACCTCTCAACGATGTCAAGCAGGGACATGGATCCGGAGAGTGTCAGAGGCTCCGGCTGCTTCTCTCTCCTGGGCCGGGCCTTTACCAGAGAACGAAGGCGGGTGATGAGCTTGCCCCGTTTCTTTGACACTGCACAACAAAACAAAGAAACCAGTTCATTTCAGGCTTGGCTCGGTTGGACGAGGCTGAGTGCATGGGAAGAACGTTCCCAACAAGGACACGCAAGAACGAATTTTCCCCATCCCTGGAGGTGCCCAAGGAGCTTAATGCAGTCCTCTTGCTAAGCTTGCTCAACTTGGGCATTAACGAAACCCCTGAAAGCCACATTCTGACCCCATTTTACTAACCCGTGTTGTCAAATGTAACATACGTACCTGGCTCTGGCAAGGAATTGAGGATGGAATCGGGAAGTTTTCCCCTGATGAGCTCCACGCAGTCACCAGGGAAAAAACCAACCTGTAATAAGAACAAAAAGACAGGTGGGCATTAGCCCAAGCCCAGAGCCAAAGGGAAGGTCCTCTGACACCGACACAGGGCAACTGTGCAGGCAGAGCAGCTCAAACCTGAGATTCCCGACTCTACTGAATTTGTGCTCTCTAGTCAAAAACGTGTGCCTACCTCAAAGCCAAGCTTGCCTCTCCACCAGGGGCTCATCTCCTTTGGTGGCATATCAATGATGCACACCAGATCTCCAACCTGCAAGAGATTGAAACGTCAATCCCAGCTTCAGCACAGCTCAAACGACTGCCTTTTTCTACGACACAAAATACCTGAGAGTATTCCTGAGGTGTTAACACCCTATACAGCAAACTCCTCCCAACCCAGAACAAGTCTAAGCTGCAACAGAACCTTCGAAGCTTCATCTCACGAGATATTCTAAAGGTCTCTGAGACTATTCCTGCGGCGTTCACACCGTATACTAATCTCCCGTGCACAACAACAAGGAACACCTGGAACTGCTTACCTCCAGAGAGAGCTCATCCGGCCCCTGGGCGACGTGGCTCCTAATAACATGGGCTGCCGCAATCGCTGGTACGTTTAAAGATGACATAGCACGCACCAGCTGCGGCTTCCGCATGTTATCAGCCTGCAAAACAGAGCACAGGCCGTGGTCAGGAGCTGAGGACAAAGCAGGAGGATTTCAAGGTGAGGAGCACATCTGCAGAGAAAGCTGCAGCAAATGCGCTCTGTCCTTATCAGGAGCACTTCAGAAGGAGCTGCACATCTCATCACAGTTATTTCCCTTTCTGGCGTGCATTGCCAGGCCATGCAAAGATGCATCTCTCTCTACCCAGACTAATCAGCAATGGCACTGGCACAGACAGGTGGCCAGGCCCTTTTTGGCCCATTCTTTCCTGCAGGAGAGTACACCTGCAGCTCCTTCTAATGGCTCAACACAGGGAAAAAAGACCGGCCAGAGCTTCATACTGTACCTCCGTCGCCGCCAACTCAGGCTCACGGCTGATCCCACTGCACGCAGCACCCATAACAGCAAGTGTGAAGAGCTGGAACAGAGCAGAAACACACTTCTGTTTTCTCTATTCACACAGTACAGTATGGACAGACTTCTTCAGAACTACATTCACATACCATGCGGCAAAACCATGCGGGGGGACACATCATGGCACGTACCTGGCAGTGAGATCACCTCAAGCTCTCTGCAGCAGTTCCTTGTCGCTTTGCTCAGATGATATGAGAGCAAAAGCTGCACCGAGGCAGTGGGCGGAGGGTGAGGAGAGGAGAGAGAAAGAGCAGGTCAGTGAGCAGGGTTAAGACAGTCATGGAATAACACACACAGCACAACCGTCCCATCCACTTGCTGCAAGACATGCTGAGTCTCAGGCTATGTAATGCCTGTCCGCCCAGCAACTTTACAATGCTTCCACTACTGAGCAAAGACAATGGAAGAAGCACGGGACAGGTGCCAACTTTACTGATACCCCCTTTGGAACGTGTGTACCAGGGGAAAATTACGTCTGATGGTCAAGAGTAAGCAATACGGTGCTGTGAGCTCCGACAGCCAGCAGTTCTCAACACCTCACTGCCCATCCCACGCCAGCTCAACTTACCTACAAGCTGCTGCACACGACGGTGTGAAGAAAAAGGCAATAAAGGCAATAACTAAAGGCACTAACTAAAGGCACTAACTAACAACACTAACTAACAACACTAACTAACAACACTAACTAACAACACTAACTAACAACACTAACTAACAACACTAACTAACAACACTAACAACACTAACTAACGGCACTAACTAACAACACTAACTAACAACACTAACTAACAACACTAACTAACAACACTAACTAACAACACTAACAGCACTAAAGGCACAAGAACCACAAGACAACCAACCACTCCGACCACTAGCTCACCCACAAAGGAACACAGAACGCACCGCTCCTCCCCTCATTCCAGCCGCTTATGACATCACCAACGGCCAACAGCCTGGTCCACCATGACCCCCCACAAGGCGGGGAGCCAAGACCACGTGGTCACATCTGATTCCAACACGGCACCACAACATTCCAGGACTCAGTGTGGGCTTGGAATTCTATCCTGGTGTGGCAGCGCAATGGGAGGTGTTAGGGCACAGCTGAAGAGCTGACAGACAACGGACGTTTCCAAAGGAGGGTGCCAGATTAACTCTCAGCATTCTCTTGCGGGGCTCTTAATGATGCTTCAAACCCATTTTCACTGCCTAGCTCATTTCTAGAAAGTCCAGTTGAGAAATGCTCACTTTGTCTGGGGAACGCCTCTATGCATCATGAATGAAAAATAAAATAAAATGGGCACGCAACACTATGAAACTTACCTCTCTGCTCTTCCTGTCAGCGAGACACCTCAGATGAGCATTATGTGTCCCTGCTCCTGAATGAAGATCCACCCAAGTCTGTGTTCCTCTCTGCTCCATCTCTGGGTCTAAAAGAAACACAGACAGAGATGATTACAAGATCCTTTGTGCAGACGAAAGACAAGGGTGCACACGAATTCTGTTTAGCAAGAAATACTACAGTCCCAATGGACTGCTGTGGTAGTACTTGAATCCTCCTTTGGGGCTGGAGCTCAACAGATCAACACATCAGAAATAACACAAAGTGCATCTGGAAGACATGTCTCAAAGCCCAGAAAATCCAACACAAGAGGGGGCTGGACAGTGGACCACAAGTGTCCATTTCCATTGCAGCTCCCTGTAGAGAACAGCACCAATCAGCAGGCGTGAATCAATTCATTCACAAGCTGCACAATGACTCTGTTCTTTACATGATAAAGAAACACACAGAGATTCCTGATCAAAAAGTTGGGAGTTAATAACGACCAAAGAGGTTCCTGTTCCTACGCCTCGTCCTCTCACCCCAACTCCTGGGTGATGCCCACAGGCTTCAAGTCAGCTCTCAAATCCATTGAACTCCAGTCACAGAACTCCATCAAAAAGGATGTCACACATGTGACACTTACATACATTTTGCATCAGAAACAGTGATGCCAGCAGGAGCAGAGAGGTGACTGTCCCCCTGTACTCAGCACTGGTGAGGCCACAACTCGAATTCTGTTTCCAGTTTGTGGCCCCTCACTGCAAAAAAGACACTGAGGCATTGGAACGTGTTCAAAGAAGGGCAATAAAGCTGGTGAGGGGTCTGGAGCACAATGAGGCCATATGAGGAGAGGCTGCAGGAGATGGGAATGTCCAGCCTGGAGAAGAGATGGCTCAGGGGAGACCTCATTGCTCTCTAGAACTTCCTGAAGGGAGGTTGCAGTGAGCTGGGGGTCGGCCTCTTCTCTCGTGTCATTACTGATAGAACTAGAGGGAATGGTTTCAAGCTGCGGCAGGAGAGGTTCAGGCTGGACATTAGGAAATATTACTTCTCATAAAGGGTGTCCAGGCACTGGAATGGACTGCCCAGGGAGGTGGTGGAGTCACCCACCCTGGGGATGTTCAAGGAACGTCTGCAGAAATCCCTGCTGAAATCCTGACCTCTGCCACAGGTGGCTGAGTGACACAAAAGCTGTGTCCTTGGTTCCCGGCCTTACCTTCCCATGCCGTTCATCTTGCTCTGCAGCTCCTGCTCTGAATAGTCTTCTTATATTCCCTTGTGAAGTACCCTGAAATACATCATTTAGTGTATCTGAACAAAACCTAAGACATTAATTGGAACTGTGAAGAAATGTTTTTTGCACTTTACTTGGAGAATGTTCCATGCTATACCTTCTTTTCTCAATTGTAACACATGATTTTTTATAAAAAGAAACATAGCAAGTCAGCTCTTCAGTGTGCACATTGATGAAACTTGGTGAAATACAACTTTAGAAAAAGGTAATTTGAAAATTTAAATATTCTTGTCAGAATCTCTGCTATTAGTTACCGTTCCCATGTTCTGATTTGATGATGATTCTCTCAGAGCTGTTTTGTCACTCCCCCCCTCAAATGCACTTCAAGTGCTTTAGGAGCATCACTGGAATTTTGAATAAACTTGATATATTTTAGCAAAGCTGCTACAGATGCATGACTGAAGTACTTTGGAAAAATATAATCTTGACTGAACGCTGAACAGTGTTATTTAATTATAATCCAGGTAATTAAATTAATTAAACCAAGGAAATCACCTCCCAGTCAGTCAGCTCCCACCAGGGAAATCGCTTCCCTGCCAAGCAGATGCAACCAACACAAGCTGCTACATCACTCTAGGGCCCCACTGAGTCTTCCCAAGGGGTCTCCAAAGGCTTCCCTGTTGACTTCTGGGAACCTGGGAACACTCACATGGAAGCCAGTGCCCCCTAATGTGCCCCAGACATTTCTCAGGGCCCCGCAATTAGCTCTACAGACATCCAGACATGCCCCAGAGCAAGTATGTGTGCTGTAGGGAGTCCAAGAGACATTCCAGAGCACCCTATTTGTTGTACAGCTAGATGATGTGAAGGCCATCCCTTCAGCTTATACTTAGAGGATATTTGCTCCCACAGTTCCCTCAACAGATCATTCCTGATTTACTGGTAATGGAACAAGCTGGAGTGAGATGCCCATTGCCAACACTACCCCAGTGCTTTGGGTAGTTCTCACATTTGTGTCAAATGGTTCCTCCTTTTACTTATTTTTAAGAGAAATTCTCAGTGCTTCAAGGTTCAAGTAGAAGGTTGCTATTCACTTTAACCATATTATGAGTTAGCTCTCATGACAATCTTATCAGAAGACAGTTGAAGGAATCAGACCCCAGAATCTCTCCCATCTCATTACCTTTCACAGACAGAGAGGCTTTGGAGGTTAGACCACGGGCAATAAAAACGACTTCCCCAGAGTCAGTAGGAGTCACACTTTTGATAAGGAGAGTCTCTTACCAACCCACGTTAGAAGCTTTAAATCGCCCACCACTTTCCACTCTGCTTCCATTCAGTGTCCACTTGAACTCATCAATGCTTTCATCGGACAGAATGCATTCAAAAGTGCAATCTTCTACCTCCTGGATTTCAGTGTTTTTCAGCCGTTTGCTAATGCCAATATTCAGCTCTGGAAGATAAGAGATAGGTTAGTATGAGGTTTAGATGGAGAAAAGGCATTCGTGACCAATGTGAGTAGCAGTACTGGTGTTTGAACTCAGGATTTGCAGATCATGGCTGCGTTCCTCACTGATGTATTCTCTAAGACATTCTCCTCTCAGAATTACCAGAAAGCTATAAAAAAAAAGAGACGTGAATCTCTTGGTTTGCTCTGGAAGAACTACAAGGAGAGCAGCTCAGTCCATGGAGCACAATGAAGATTCAATGAGCTACAGAGGGAAAAACCTAACAGAGAGGACAACTCTAGGATGCTGCGTGAGAAAAAGGGTTTTGCCTACGACAAGACATTAAATGTTTCTATTAGCTAATTTGTTACCATCCTACCCCTACTGGTGTTCAAACCATTTCTCCATTTTAGGGATGTTTAGAAAGGAAACATTTCCAGGACATTCTTGACGTGTTTTGTGATTTTCATGGCAAAAGGAGATACATTTACTTCAAAAGCAATGGGAATTTTCCAGACATCACTGCGCTAAATTGCAGAAATACAGTTCTATTGTAGAAACTATTAAGGCTCGTGGGGGAATAGGTGTAAGACATAGTGACCACACTGAATGTGCTTTTAGCACTCCTTCACTTTCCACAGTACTTACCCTGAACGCCGACATTTGACTTGGCAACATCAGTGCCAATATCACAGGTATATAAACCTGCATCTGACTTCTCGAGGTCATGGAGAAGGAGACATAGGGTCTTCCCAGACTGTAGCAGCTCAAACTTGTTGCCAGAAGTGAGCACAACACCGTCCTTTTTCCACACTGGTTTGACCTTCTCTTTAGAGACTTTGCATTCCAATTTAATCACACCCCACTCCTCAACAAAAGCATCATTCAAACACTTCATGAAGACAGCAGGCTTCTCTGCAATTAAACAGGCAAAACAGAACAACGTGATACAGAAGTTGAGACATTTCCAGTTGTGTTCAGATTTTTAAAGAGGTATCAATAAATCTTTACCATTACTGACGACACCAATATAGAACCTAAAGTGGTTTCATGTCTGTTGACTGAATACGCTTTATGGAATTCTCAAGTATTCAGTAGGAGAATACAGGGAACAGGAGGGACAGCCTGCATTGCCGTGGGTGGGACTGATATCATATGAAAAAATTGGGATGTAGCTCTTCTAAAGCTGGAGAGCTGGCATTGCCCTCACGTGGAGCAGAGCTCATACAGCAGAGCTCAGTATTAAGAGGATAAGCTGCTGAACACTTTTGATTTTCCTGTTTTATTGACTCCCTTTATCTATCTTCTATTTCACACATCAGATGTTTATACTGGGAAAAAAAGATCCACCAAATGCAAAAGAAAGGAGAAAGAGGAAATCCTTCAAACTCTGAGCGCGTAGAGTAAAAGAGCTTAATTACTGGGGAGAGCAGATTAGAATCACAGTATCCTTAGAATTGGAAGAGACCCTTAAAGGCCATCTAGCCCAGCTCCCCTGCAATAAACAGGGACATTCACAGCTAGATCGGGTTGCTCACAGCCTGGTCATTAGTCATTCCAGAGGCAAAACACACACTGAATGATCTCTCCCTGCAGTCATAAATCCTTGGAGACAACAGCATTGACACTGCATGGCACTGAAGCAGTAAAAAAATTTGCTCCTTAACTCTCCTTGTGTTAAGTAAAATGATGATAAAAAGCAATGGAATGCTTTGGCAGGACACCAAAACCATCCTCCTTCGTTGATATCTGCTGCAATGGAACCTTCCACTGGAAGAAAGCCCCTGATGACTTGTCACCCCAGAGAGGTGAGCTTTAGAAGCAGGACTGCTGCACAATAGAATGAACTGGAGCTCCTTAGCATCTCTTACATCCAGGAGGGCTGTGATCAGACCCACCTCTCACCTGCAGGCGCGCGCTTTCTGACACCTTGTCTGACTTCACTGTCACTGTGCCAGCATCCTCAGGCTTAACCTGCTTCACTGTCAGTGTGCAGCAGTTGCCAACGTTCTTGATGTCATTGTAATTGTTGGTGTAAAGGAGGTTGCCATTCAGAAACCATTCCACATCCTCGTCATCATGGGACAGCTCGCAGGAGAAGACAGCAGAGCTCTCTTCTTCAATTTCCACATCCTGCAGCTGCTTCGTTACTTCTACATCGTGGGCTGTAGGGAAACAAGGTGAACTGTTACCACTGTTACTATAAAGCATACTGGGATGTGGTAGAATGGCTGGACTAGATAATCTTTGTGTAATCTTCTCAGTGAAGTTTATACATTTGCAAAGTTAGCAGGAGAGAACGGCAGAAATCAACCTCAAGAAGAGAAATCTGAGGTGAAATAGGACATGGAAGAGGCCATCCTCCCTGCTCATACCTTCAGCTGTCAGCGTGGCCTCAGTCTCTGCAATTCCCGCCTTGCACTTGTACACACCAGCATCATTGGGCTTCAGCTTCAGAATCTGGAGCTCTGCTGAATGCTTATCCCTCTTGATCTTGTACTTCTCAGAGGGCTCGATGGGTGTGTGGCCCTTGAACCATTTCACAACCTTTGGAGAAGGCTTGAAGTCACAGGACAGGATGACAGAATGACATTCCAAAGCTGTCTTGTCCTCCAACTTCCTGGTGATTTGTATATGGTAATCTGAAAAGCAGGGGTGGAAGAGAAGAAAGGATGAGGACAATTGGAAGAAGAGGAAAGTCTCTTGCATCTATTCCATTCCAATTAATTTCATGTTCACAATGGTTCTTTGAACAACTCTAAAGATAAAACAAACGATTGTCTATAGGGAAGGCCATTGATTACATTTCTATAAAGTAATACTGTATAGTATCGACCAAATGCAAGCTCCAGCTCTTGCTCTGTGCTTATTAAACTGCTCCCAGTTGAGGCTTTTATTCAAATAAGAGTGAGTTGAAAATATAATAAGTACTTTAGGATGTGAATGGAGACTCTTACACTGGGGACAACAGGAGATAAAAAGCCTGCAAATTTCTTTCAGATAAAATCAATGACAAACTGCATCAAATTTAGGTGCTACCAAACTTAAACTTGTCTACTTCAGAAATACAATTAATTTCACCTGATTTGACTTCTTTGGTATAGCCAAGGACAAAACCTCAGCTCTGTAGATCTGAACAGTAAGCACATCACAACTATTCATACAGATCTTTTACTGAGACGCAGCTGTCTCATTTAGTGTCCAATGACTTTGAACTGGAAATGGAGCAGAACCTCCAGACACACACACAATATTTCAAAGATCCCAGTGTAGGAAGACTGGACATTAATTAATTCTTCATCTTCATGATGTAAACCAAGCCAGGATATGTTACCTCTAACAAGCAGATTGGCTGTGGATTTGGATCTGCCAATTGAGAACTGAATGGTGCCTGTCATATCAGTGGTGGTTTTCAGTATGGTCAGCCGGTGGATGGTGCCTTCTTGCTGCATAATCAAGTTTCCGCCAGCCTGTAAGACTTCCCCACGTAGATACTACTTGGGAGGTTTCACAGAAGGAATGGATACCTCGCATTCAAATTTGGCTTCTTCAGGCTCAGTCACATCCTCATCACACAGCTCCTTTACTAGATTAATGGATTGCTCTTTAAGAAGGATGGAACAAGAGAAAGCAGAGATTTAGAAGGAATGTAAATAACCCTTACATTATCACCCTACTTACTCACGTCAGCATTACTGCACATGAACACTACACCTATCAGCTCAAAATGCCTTAAAACATCATTAAAAAATAATAGAAAGAAAGGAATGTTGTTAAGAAGTCAGAAAATAAGACTGACAACCTGAAGAGAGCCCAGATCTTCTGATTCCCAGTCCAACATCCAAATCAAACCATGACCTTCCCATCCCGATATCAAAATCCTCGCATTACGAAATGGAAAAGAGGTTCAATGAAACATGGACATTGATAATTACTTTGGTTAAATACAGCAACTTAGCTCTGAACAACAAGTTTTCTCCTAGTAAAGGTCTCTGTAGCTCAAATGTAATGACTCAACTTAGGAGAAATTCATTTTCCAGGATGTTCTTGCCCTTATAATTGTAACACTGGCAAAGCTGGGGACTGAACTCTTGAGTACTGTGCTAACTCAAATGTCTCCCTTTTCTTTATCACACTTAACATCATATATATACCCTAACATTGTATATATTAAAAAAAACAAAACTGTGCTCTTTTCAAACAGACAGAGAAAATGAAGAAAAAGTCAAGCTATGTTTTTCTCCCTCAACGTTCAAACACAAATCTGAAGTCTAGAGGTAGAAAATCAACCTCCTAAGAAAATAATCTGTTTTACTTAGCAAAAGTAAATCCCAAAAGACAAGCTGCATATTTTGTGGGCAGAAAGGTAGGTAGCTAGGAGTTTTTATTTCTGTGAAAGGTTCTGGTGGTGTTTAACTTCCTTGACATTAAAGCAAAAGTTGTTGGCTGGTTTATAACATAAGATAATTTAAGCAAAATCGTCATCAGAAGCATAATTACCTTTCACTGTAAGATGGGCACTTTTTCGGCTACAGATTTTATTTCTGCTGCATCCTTGACTTGGACACGTGTGTAAGTCAGCGAGTAGGTCCTTCCTGAAGCAGAGAACCACAGAGTCACTAAGGCTGGAAAAGACCACTAAGGTCATCTAGTCCAACCGCCAACTCATCCCTACCAAACTGTGCTCTTGAGAGCAAACCCACAACCACACTTGGCTTCCTTGAGCAAAGAGCTCTGAGGCACATGGCCAGGCTGAGCATCATCCATCTGGTTTCACAGCATCACTGCCTGTTCTCTCATGTCAATGAAACCACCCATTCCCCCATATCCACATCCCCACCAAAGCAGAATCTAAACATGGCTTCTACAAGGACTGACCGAATGCGGCCGCCGTCACCTTCAAAGTACCTGATACAGAAGGATCACACTCACTGTCAGACAAAACCTCTTTGGAGAGGTGAACTGACTGACCTGTTCACCCCCACTTTGGAAAGAACTGCACTCATTTCCTACCTGCTCCTGGCAGTGTGGGATGGTGGGATAGCATCACACTTCCCACACTAAGCTTCCCACCTGTCACTTGTTCCACCCTAACCTCAGTCCCAAAACAAAAGGGGAACTCCCTTCTGAACCTTCTTCACTTCATTTCAGATGTCCTTTCTGTTTGATCTCCAACCAACCCCCCACTCAGGAGAAAGATCCCCCTCTTACACCCTACCATCTTGCCGCATTCTGATGTTGTCATCAGCCTTCAGCTTGTTGTCATCTTTGTACCACTGGCTCTGAACCTCATCGTGTGAAATCTCACAGACAAAAGATGCACTCCCATACTCATTCACTTCCACATCTTCCACTGGTTTCACAATCTTGATATCTCCAGCTGTGAAACAGTAGAGATATATTTGTCAGGGTATTTCCAGAACTGAGTCAAGCATCTTTTCCTTACACATACTTGCATAGAAAATAAGTAGGATTATGTTTTATTCTAAACCATCATCCATTCCTGCGTCATTTCTCTCTTCAACACAGTAAAAGCATTATTGGCCTTGAACTTAAACATAGACTTACTAGCTACAATGGAGCTCCCTGCAAACAGTTTTCATGGAAACCAGAATCTCATTTATTCTAAAACCTTTCAAGCAAAATTAAGGGTAGAAAAACAATAGAATGGAATGAATCTTTAAGGTCATTTAGTTCCAATCCCACTGCTATAGGCAGGGACACCTCCCTCCAGACCAACTCTTCTCCTCAGGGTCAAGGCTTCTCTCAAATCATTCTCCTCTAAGCCTGTGCCTGTGCTTGGGATTGCCCTGACCCAGGTGCAGGGCCTTGGACTTGGCCACACTCAAGTTCATGAGGCTGCCAAGGGCCCACCTCTCCAGCCTGTCCAGGTCCCTCTGGGTAGCATCCCTTCCCTCTAGCACATCAACAGCACCGCTCAGCTTGGTGTCATCTGCAGACTTGCTGAGGGTGCATTTGATTCCACTGGCCATGTTGCCTACAAAAATGTTAAAGAAAACTGGTAACAACACCACCTTCCACCATGGAAAACTAGGCAGAACTCTACAATGTCATGTCACTACAAACCTGTCTGAACCATTGGCTTCTCTGCATGCTCATCACTAGTCTCTCCTTAGCTTGTGTGCCCACAATGTATGGGGAATGTCAGCCAGAAATCTTACCTAGGGGACATTTTTGCTTCAAAATCCCTTGAACATCACACAATCCCTTTTAACTCTCCAGGTCTGCACTTCTTTATGTCAGAATCAGCTCATATTTCTGTGCTACTATTTCCCTGTCCTTCTGAAGGGCCTGGATACAACTTGGATAAACCTCTGGGGCAGAATTCTTGCATAAAACAGCCAGTACTGAAACACCAACCCAACCTGGTTGCAGACTGAGAGAGAAAATGAGAGTTCACCAAAGTCATGGGACAGAACAGATGTTCATGTTCATGCTAACACTGAACCCAAGTGGCCACATGAGGACAGCATCTAGTAGGAAATCAGATAAAAGCATCCTTTCAGACGTCCCTTTGGAAAGTGGCATCTACCAGGGCACAGCAGACCCGTCTGTTCAGTAACCAGTCTGATGCTTCAGAGCCAGCTGATGAACTACAAACTGGGGTTTAACCAGTGCAACACATGGAGGGAAAATCTGTCTTGAGCATAAAGAAGAAAGAGAAAGGTATACAAAATGACTAACCAAGAAATGCCCAAACTGCCCATGAAGCATTTAATCCTGTGGTGCAAAACACCACAAGAGGATTTATTTGCTCTTTCAGTTAAACATACCATGAACCTTTAGGGTAGCTGATGTCTTGTCTTCAGCTGCTTGGCACGTGGGTGTTCCCTGACCTTCATATTCACACTGGTGAATCATGAGACTTCTCCTATTTCCCTGGGAAGTAATGCCCTCTTTTTTACTATGATGGAGCTCCTTCCCATCTAAGAAGGGAAAGTATCAAGTCAGATCTCCACGAGTCCTTCCATCTCTGCACTGAGCATAGGCAGCCTTCAAATCTATGCTTAATTCACCCGCTTCCCTAGAATTAATGGAACTGTGCTTACTGGAACATATGCTGAAGCTTAAGCACAGTGCAGTGTTTTCAACATGGAGGAATGGCTACAGAACATGCATAAATTCTGGCTGACCTATGACAGCTTAAAGCACTGTGGAAAACTGTTAACAAGCCCGTTTGGACATCATCTTGAATAAATGACGTTATCCCCAAGTAAGGGAAGGAACAGCTGAGCACCGCGGAGGTACACAAAGTGCCAGAGCAAATTCTCACACTGTCAGGTGCAAAGAAAACTCAGATTTCACCCTAAAACCCAGATCACAACAAGGCTACAAAATCCTGGCTGAGAATTTCTGTGTTAGAGTTGAAGCTCAAGACTCTACACCAACCAACAATATTTTGTGCAGCAAGACCTCAGGAGTTCACAAGAAACACAAAACAAACTTCCATTTCAACTTGATAAATGAACTCAGGACATAATAACAAAGAGTGCTGATCTGGGCAAGTAAAAGAGCATAAAGAAAAGAGAGCAGTGCAAAAGCTATCAAGCAAAAGCTCAGACTCGCATCCCTTGGAAGTGAAATTAAAGGCTCTCATTCATTTCCAGACAAGTCAGAAAGGAAAATACCATTACATGCCATACCTTGAACCACTTGACGTCCACTTGGGCCTGGACAGCTCACACTCAAATGTGACCTTGTCCTTCTGAGTGACGCTAATGTCTGCCAATGGTTTGCTGATTTTCACAGGCAGTTCTGAGAAGGAGAAAGAAGGATGTGGATTTAGTTGGGAATGAGGTCTCTAGGAGCATCTGGCATAAGGAATAATGAAAGGCAGTGCCTACTCTCCATGCTTACTAGAACTTGTCATTAACAACAAAAAAACCTATTGTTTTGAGCACATTATCATTACATGTGCTAGGGACAACAATGTTACAACAATCCTCTTGATATTTCAGGGATACTCTGGTGGCAATGGCCCAGTGCAAAACATTCTTTGCAGCTGTAAGGAAAGCTGGTTCTGCTGTTCAAGTCATCTGGGACAGGAGCAGATAATCACACCTTGCACCAACCAATACCTGTCACAGTGAGCCTCCCCGATGAATTCATGCCTTCTGCTTTAAAGGAAATGAGTCCTGCATCTTCAAGGCTCAGAGAAGAAAGTGTCAAGGAATGTTTCTTCCCCTGGACACCCATCATGATATTTGGTGCAGGCTTCAGCCGCACGCCGTCCTTCTGCCAAGTCCCTTCCACATCCTCATGGGACACCTCCACCGAACAGGTGACAGTTCCCTTCTCAGGGAATTCCAGGGGCTGCAGACCTTTCACCAGCTTCATCTGCCGCACTGAAAGACAACGGGGACAGGTTGGAGATCTCACACAAGCAGCTGAGAAATAGAATCATCAAAGGAATCAGACAAAGGTTTAGGTTGGAAGGGACGTTTGAGAAAAAAAAAGCCACCCAAACAACCTAGTCTTCACTCATCTCACCCTTCCCATCCAGCTGCTGCCTCACAAAAGGGGTAAAATAAAAACTCTCTTGGACTAGCAGAGAGATTTGCAATGGAGTAACTTAAGTAAGGATGGGAGACTGAAGGTGTTGGGGAAGACATCCAGGCTTTAGCTACAGGGCATGCATGCTGAATCACAAAACAAAGGCCAGTCAGAGAAATCAGAGCTTTGTCAGAATTAATGGGGTTGTTTCTACATGCCCACCCTATCTGCCAGTGTAAAACCTGCCAGTGAAAAAAAGGAAAGCTACATATAGGTGGGGAGAATTGTTGGTGAAATTATTTGTGATATTTTTGCTAATAATATGCTCAAAATCCTGGAGCAAGACTTCAAGTGAAGCAACTCAGTCTGTGTAAGTAGACTTACAGAAGGGAACCATAAAGCTTATGGAAGGGAACTGTCAAGCTAATCCACAGCTAAAACAGAGTAGAGACGAACTGCAGGAGCTTGTTTACTTTGCACAAGTGTGAGCTTTAACCACTGCTGAGCTCCTAGTACAAAAGTCTGAACCAATGCAACAAACCAACCCGTCCATGTTGCACGAAAGAATGTACTGACACCACCAGAACACAAAATTCTATGGCTGAAAATACCCGCAAAAATCATCCAGCCCTTCTCCATTGCTCCAGGACATGCTCAGCTCTTTGTGCCCCAGATATTTCACTAACCTTTCCTGAAACCCACAGTGAAGGCTTCAAAGCCCCTCCAAATGACTTATCCAGTCATCCAACCATTAAAAAGCTTTTTTGTTGTAGAACTTGCATCTTTGTTATTGCAATTGAAGTCCATTATTTCTGCACAGAGAACAGATTGTTTGCTTCCACTTTCTAAGAGCCTTTTATGTACTCAAAGCCTGCTATCAAGCCTTTCAGTACCTGTTGATGACCTACACAGCAGCAATTGGTGGCAGGGGCTTTGTAGACAAAAATCAGATAGACCTTCAATTCTGTCCTTGTCCATTCCGTAGCAAACATGACAAAAGGATGCAGGAAATAGGACAGAAGTACAGGGCTACAGCTGAGACACCGTTAGCTTACTTGAAAGGAAAGCATCCATAGATAGATGCACTGTTGTGTTTTTATTTTTATTTTTTCATTTAACTCTGACTGCTTATAAAGAGATGCTTTGAAAGACATGCTTTGTAGAGAAGAACAGATGGATAAGCAGGGAATAGGTTGCTAATAGCCTTACAGATGAAGAAAAACAGACTGCACCAGAGTGAGAAATTCCAGAGGAGAATCAGCTAAGAGCTTATGTCAATGACATGGCTGAGGGCTGCTGGGAAGACCGCCCTCTCTTTCACCTTATTTCAAGCATTACAATGGTGTCCAAGCCCAGGGCTGTGTCTCCCTGCCCCCATGGCATGTAGGGCTGGCAGTAGCCACTGTGATCATAGAGAAGACCTGAATCCAAGTTCAAATCACATCCAGTGTCTTTACAGACCTTGCAATCATTCCACTTGCTTTCCATATTGATCTTGGCTTGGCTCTTGTCGTCAGGACTCTCGCAGCAGTAAAAGTCCCTGTCTGCAAAGGAGATGTCCTTAACTATCAAGATATACTTTGTTCCCTCAGCTTTGATCTCTGTTTTTTCACTGGCCTTCAATACAATGCTGTTCCTCATCCACTTGACTTCTGCAGGCTTGGTCAGCTCTACCTCCAGGGTCACTGTGTCTCTCTCTCTTCAACAGTTTTAGGCTCCAGTTTCTTCTTGAATGAGACTGAGGCCTCTGATCAGTGAGAAAAAATAACAGTAAGAACACAGTGAATCCACCAAACAGTTTTTTTAGAAAGAATATAAACAGTGGTTCCAGTCCCAGTGCATTCAGGGGAACCCTATTTAAGGAAGCAAAATTCCATATCGTCACCATAATCAGAGGAAAGGCAACATGTGAAACCCACAAACCACAGCACCAGTGACAGCCTATCAATGGGGCATTACAGCCCCTTACCTCGGACTCTGAGATTGGCTGTGCTTTCTACGCCCTCAGCACTGGCAGAGATTTCAGCTGCATCTTCCAGTGTCAGATCGGTGATGGTGAGGCTGTGGTTGGTGTCCTACTGTGAGATCACGAGTTTCTTACTGGCTTCAATCTTGACGCCATTCCTGAACCAGGGGACCACAGCATCACTAGGAGAAACAGTGCACTTGAACACAGCCTCTTTGCCTTCTTCAGAAGCCACGTGGTTGAGACGCGTAACAAATTTCACCACCCTGTGAGATGATGGAGAAGAAGAAACCACTTAGCAGCACATAAAAGATGTGTCCCTAAGTGTATGAGCTCCTTTAAGTTTGAGCACCTTCAAAGAGCCAACAGAGTCCATGATTTTATTGGAAGCATCAGATTTTATGACTCGCAGTAAGTGATCACCATAACTCACACTCACATCTCCTGCCTGTAGAGGAGATCCTCCTTGCATCTACAAAGATGCAAAGAAGGAATAAAAAAATTCCCATCTCACCAGTTGTTTCCAACTTGAAGGTCATCTTCTGGCCAGCAGCCTCGCAGATGTATTCTCCAGCATCATTCTTCTCCAGCTGCTCCACAACCAGACGCCGTGTTTTGCCCACAGATTCCATTCTGAACTTTCTGGAGGAGGCAAGCAGTCTTCCATCCTTGTACCATTTTACTCCAGTTGGATCCTGTGCTACTTCACAGCTGAGGCAGGCACTTGCTGTCAGGGCAGCACTCACCTCTTTCTGCACCTGCTCCTGGTTTATAAACACAGGTTTTGGCTCTGAAGGAAGAAAAGAAAAAGTATTGACTGAGGGACTGACATGTGAGCATCTTGCAGGTCTTTATATACAGGTTGGAACAGGTTTAGGTTACCACTTGTGCCCAAACTAATAGCCTTCACCAGAGAATATCAGCTCTTCTGTTGAAACTAAGTGTCAAATCTAGGCAAGAAAGAACCTAGGAACTGAAGGAACCAAGAGGGTCCTTGAACACCAGTCCCATGGTTGCAAGTCACTATGCAAACATATTGAACCCAAAAGAACATCTGTCCTGCAGGCAACCAAAACCTGAGTTCCTTTTACTTAAGACCCACTGTGAAACATCAAAACATATAAACATGTGATAGTCAAACCACTGGCTGCCTTTTCATGACCCAGAACAGTACTCCTGGCTTCCTGAACAGACTCCTCATGGCCTCTACCATTGCCACAACTGTGACTGTCAAAGGCACAAAGGAAATATGCTCACCAAAGCAGTCCTTTCTTCTTTGTGTGTGATTTGCAGATATCTATTTTACTTTGAGCTCTGGGAATAGTCAGCTCTACCAAGTCTCTTACTGTGAGTAGCAGACTCACCTATCCAGATGCAGCCTCCAACATAAAGGCATAGTAAAAAGGCAGTGTACTACTAGGAGAAGTTCCTGCTTCTCCTACCATGAAAGCCTGCACGTACAACATGCACTCCAGCCTCACTGCACATACTTATCTTAGTCAAATGTTTCGGTGAACAAGAATTACAGTTTGGGATCTCAGGCACAGGAGAGATTTGAATAATATCTTGAATATTGCTTCCATTGTACATATATCAGTAATTATTATTCTACAGACAGACTGAAACAGGTCTTTGTGCCATACTAAAACCAAATACTTTCTACAAACCCAGGCAATCAAGTATACGGAAAAATCCTCAGCACAGACTACTGCAACTGGATCACTGTATAATAGAAACTAGATTTTACTTTACTGTTCTCTGCTGTATTTCAGACAACACCTGTCTTACCTGTGACATGAATCTTGAAGGTGAGTTTCTGGCCAGCAGCCTCGCAGCTGTACTCCCCTGCATCTTTCTTCTCCACCTGGCTCACCACCAGCCGACGCTGTTTGCCCTCTGACTCCACCCTGAACTTCTTGTTCCAGGTGATCAGTTTCCCCTCCTTGTACCACTTCACCTCCGTCTTCTTCTGGGCCACCTCGCAGCTCAGCGTGGCATTTTCTGTTGGTGCAGCCTTCACCTCCTTGTCTACCTTGTCCTTGTTTGTAAACACGTCTTCTTTCTCTGCAGGGACATCACAACAGTCACACCGTTTTGCTGTAGTCTGTGGCAGAGCTTACTCCAGTTCCCTGTTTTCACTATACTTGCCCTTCACAGGGAGCATCGTGATGCCTCATTAAGAAAGGAAAATACCTTCCCTTCTATTTTGCCTTGGGAAATGATAGGCATATCATATCATATCATATCATATCATATCATATCATTTCATATCATATTACATCATATCACAAAGCTAAACATTTCGCAGTCTGATAGCAGATTTGGACATGAGATTTAGAACACCTGCATGCACTGCTGAACCTCCTCCCTTCTCTTTTTTTCTTCTCATATCTCTCTACATTTCCAGTAAATCAGAAGGGAACGGCCCTCTAGAACAGGTTGCCCAAGGAGACTGTGGATGCTCCATCCCTGCAGGCATTCAAGGCCAGGCTGGATGTGGTTCTGGGCAGCCTGGGCTGCTGCTTGGCAACCCTGCACATGGGAAGAAGGGGGTTGGAACTGGATGAGCACTGTGGGCCTTTGCAACCCAGGCCATTTATCAGTCTGATTATTGGCATTTTCCACCTCATTGTGTCCTTCAAATTTTGTAACCAGATCTCTTCAAACACCTCCCCTTTTCTCACTCCTTGCATGCCCGGTGTGCGCTTGCACTGTAACCCTGCAGACACCACCTGACTACAAGAGCTGCACAAGTTACCCTCCTTGCCTATGGTTTGTTGCAGTAATTCATTCCTGGATGGAAAAGCACATGTAGAAAAGTGTTGCTATGACACTAGATGACAAAGAAAGTCCTATAGCCAAAATGTTTTGCACCAGAGAGGCTGTCAGTTGATCCTCCAAATGCAAGACACACCAAATGAAGCGTTCCTTTATCTCTGGGATTCCAAGCATTTTCTCACCTCTGACTTTCACTTGGAATGTTGCTTTGTCATCTTTTGTTTCACAGCTGTAGCTCCCTTGGTCTTTCAGGGTCACATTTTTGACCATGAGCTTGCGCTGCGTCCCCTGGGAGATGATGGTTGTCCTCTGGTCCTGCTTCACCTCTGTTTGATCTTTCTTCCATACGACAGCTTCACTTGCAGCTGACACCTCACACACCAGCTCCAGGTCTTCAGAAGGACTGATGGATATTTCTGGAGTCGTTTTGGGCTTGTTGACAAAATTAATGGATTCATCTGAAGAGAAAAAGAGAAAGTGGTTTACATCCTGACTCAGGCTTATTCAGCACAGCATGAAGATACAGTTAGAACTGATTGTAATGTCTATGCTCATTACATCTGGGGGATCGAGTTTCACCTCTGGAGGTACTCACATACAAACATCTGCTTGATTCTCCTGTGTAAGGAAAGAGTAAGTTCTATGCAGACAGTTCTTATTTCTTCTAATCAATTCAGTATTCTGCACATGTTCTTCTGAAGCTAAAATGAAGGCAGCTAAGTAACGTGTTTGCAATGCATGAACAAACCTATTCAACACCTTGTCTCTAAGCTAACAAGCAGCGTTTGATGAGCACATCAGTATTTCATGCCCTTCATTCCATCCAGACACAACCTGCCTGAGGAGCAAGCTGATGGCTGTCAGCTACAGGCAGACCTAGCTTAGTATTGCATTTCTTAGAGCAACAACTGTTGCTTTCAGTCACTGAATATACCAAGGCCAATTGCTATGCCAGGCACATTTATGGCATCAGTGAACAAATAATGCATTAAAAATTGTAATAGACAGGAGCCATCTATTCTTTTAAAACTAGGTGACCAAAGAAGAACAGTCCCTCTAGAGTCAAGCTGTTAAGAACTAATAGCATCAATCAATAACACATAGATAGATAACTTCCCTGCCCTAAGACAGGTGCTGCCTGTGACCATTAGGTGCTCCTAATTAAGCCCTCTTGATGGCTTTTTTGTCTGAGCCATGTGACATTTTGTGATAGGAGTTACTGCTAGTGTTCCCTTCACCCTACACCAAAGTAGGAGGTATCCATTCTCAGGGAATCATGCAGGCTTCCTCTGGATTTGATGCTCAGAGACAGCCCCAGAACTTTTAAAATCTTAGCTTAGCTCTCATGCAATAATGTTCATCAAACAGTGCAACATGCCCCCTGGTAAAATCCATCAGGGCCACATCTCCACAGTTCCTGAACATCTTCAGGGATCCCACCACCTCCCTGGGCAGCCTGTGCCAGTTAATTCTGTGGGCAGACCTGCCAGTATGAAATATTATGCTAACATGACAAACAGAGAGAAGAAAAGCAAAATTCAGACTAGCTGACAAGCCTTGGCAGGAAGTTCTGCTCTCCATCAATTTAGTCCCATTATTCAGTTCTCTTTGGAGCTGTCTCCATGCCTCTCTGGAGTTTGTTCTTTGAGAAGAAGCAATTAAGTAAGCTCTCCAATGCCAAAGTGCATACACTACTCTAGGGCTTTGTTGTTTCTCCATGGATCAACAAGGGAGACAAGCCAGCAGAATATGATGAAGAGCCTCATGCATACTCAGTGTAAAAGAAAAAAAGGCAACTGTTGCTGGGAAGAAGGTGCATTTGCATTTGTGTCATCTGCAGAGGGTACTGCAGAAATGGAAAGTCTTCCACTGGAGCAAACAAAGGGCTCTCATTTATTGCAATCAAGGCCCAGCGTGTGGATCTCAGAGATCAGACCTAAACCCTGCAGCAAAACAGAGACCTGCGTGGGAAAGTTCAGTTTCTCTCTACATCTGTGTCAGAAAAAGCCCACCATGGAATGACAGCTAAGGAAACATCCCTGTGACTCTTCACAGGTCTCTTCTACATTTGGGATCACTGCTACAAAAAGAGCTGTTTACATCATGTCTCGTGGCCACCCTGAGAGAAGAGCAGGAAGGCTGGGATGCTCTTTTTCCTATCTTTCCCTTCATTTCCTCTATATCTTAGGGACGAATCACAGGAGACAACACAGAAATTAAATAGCTATACAAAGCAGATTGGCCAGTTCAAGTCAAAACAGCCACTGAAAACACCCCAGATGCTGTCTGACAACAGCTGGACTGTCGGGGAGTCAGGTGAATGCAGTCTGCTGGCCCTGGGCAGGAAGAGGACAGCCCAGACTGTCACATACCTTTCACTGAAAGCTAATAGAGCATTTTATCCCCCTCACAGATGCACTGACAACTTCCAGCATCATCCATTGAGACGCTGTGAATTTTCAGGGTGTGTTTCTTCCCCACAATGTGCAGTTCATATTTTTCACTGGCCTTGAGCTCCTTCCCATCCTTCATCCACTCCACAGTAGCGCCTGTGTCTGAAAGCTCAGCCTGCAGTTTGGCTTCCTCACGCAGCCGAGCGGAGATCTTTTCTAGATCTTTGCTCTTATTGCTAAATCTCACTGCAGCACCTGTCAGGAGCAAAGGCCTTGTTATTTCAATTTAGATCAGGCTAACGTGGTCAATGTCTGCTGCAACATCTCTGAAAAAGTATCACCTTCTGTTCCTGCACTCATCATTGTGTCAGTGCTGAGCAATTCAAGATATTTCATTTGCTCTTCTTGCCGGATTTACTAAGTAAAAATCAACCAAACATCTCCTTCTACTGATCAGTAATGCTCTAAACATGCTTCTGCAGAGGTTTCCACCCAATGACAAACAGGTCCTCCCATCATGAATGTTTATTTGTTCTATTTTGTCATGCAAATCTGATTGAAAGAGTTATTATTGGAATGATTGCTCCCCTACTTCTAAACTATTCCAGTGCAATCAGAAAGGCTGTCTGAACCTGGAGCTGAAAGTACTGCTCTATGGTGATGCAGTGGTAAACCTGGTGACTGAATGCACTGGCCAATAGCTGTGAACTGCAGACATTCATCAGCTGGCATGAAGCAATCTGGTTCAGATACCAAGCAGCTGGGTAGACTGGCTTACCCTACACTCAGTGCTATCATGTTTAGGGCAAAACCAGGACTCACGTCAGTCCATGGGATGCAGTTTCAGGTATTTGGTACAGTCAGTGAATGCCTGCAGCCCCAGTTCTAATCATCAGATCACAGCAACTATGCCTTGACTGTAAGAGGAAAGGAGAAGGATCAAAGCAAATACCTCTCACTCTCATCTTGTTGATGACATCAACATTTTGGGAAAAGGCAAATAACATAAGGATATTCATGTCTCTGTCACAGAAACAGAACTTGTATCATTTTAATGGTAGCTGGAGATTGATAGGAGATATGAGAACTAGGAATAAAGGAAAGCCTTTAGTGTGTTAATGCACTACTATCCTTAAAGTCAAAGGAAACACCTTTAGGGAACCAACACAGCTGCTCAGCACACACTGACCCATTTCCATTGAGGTTTTTGTGCTTACCAAGGTGCACACTCCCTGGGAATTCCAGAGACGGGCTCTGTCCATGCGCATTGACTGCAGACACTCGGAACTGATCATCAGCCTCTTCAGACAGATTGCTCATCGTGAACTCTGGGACGGGGACATGAGACTCGTGGCACCTCACCCACGTGAAGCCAGTTAGTTTATTGCCTTCCACAATGTAGCCATCGATTGGAATGGGGCTGTGCATCTTCGGAGGGGACCATGCCAGCGTCACTGAGGTTTCTGTTTTATTTTTCACCACGGGGTCAGCTGGGGGCTGGGTGGGAGGTTTTCTGGGAGCTGAACAGAAATAAATACAGAAATATTAGCATAAGGTCATGTAGGCTGGAAAAGACCTTCAAGATCAGCAGACTCAACTTTCAGCATGACCTACTGAGTCCCACCATTAACTAGTGTGATACCTGAGGACATACATGACAAGCTTATTCCTGCAGGTATTTGCATAGTGAATATATTCACCCTCTGGTTGCTTTGGAACATTTTAGAGGTTAAAATCCCATCAGACTTTTTCACTGTGTGCAGCCACTGATACAGGCAGGAGGCTGGGAATTACCTGATGGGCTCTAGTTACAGACTACTGACACAGTAAAGGATTGATTTCATTTCATTTTGGCCATCAGAAAGTTTGGTGTCTGGTTTAAGTCACCCAATTATAATTTAAGACTCCAAGTATAATCATATGGAGAACAGCACATTCAGGAGAACTCATCTCATCTTAATAAACCTGAATGAAATCACAGAATCATAGGATCACAGGAGGGCTTGGGTTGGAAGAAACCTTCAAGATCATCCAGTTCTAAACACCCTGCCATGGGCTGGCTGCCCACTAACCAGCTCAGGCTGCCCATCACCCATCCAACCTCGCCTTCAACACCAAGGACAGGCATCCACAGCTTCTCTGGGCAGCCTGAAATGGAAGCAATGAGCCACATGTTGAAGATACTCAAATATTCATGACTGTAGAGAGAGCCAAATACTCCATACATATTGCCTGCCATATCACCTCCTGGTCTGGACAAATCACACAGGTTTGACTCCACGTTTTACATAGTTAGCATTTTATATTTGTTCCAGTATGGAACTGTACAGTCATAGAATGGCCTGGGTTGAAAAGTATCTCAAAGATCATCCAGTTCCCACCCCCTGCGATGTGCAGGGTCACCAACCACCAGACCAGGCTGCCCAGAGCCACATCCAGCCTGGCCTTGAATGCCTGCAGGGATGGGGCATCCACAGCCTCCTTGGGCAACCTGTTCCAGTGCGTCACCACCCTCTGAGCGAAAAACATCTTCCTAAGATCCAACCTAAACCTCCCCTGTCTCAGTTTAAAACCATTCCCCCTTGTCCTATCACTATCCACCCTCATACACAGTCATTCCCCCTCCTGTTTATACGCTCTCTTTCATACTGCATACTGTTATCATTTTCATGACATTTTATTGTGCAGCACCTTGCACAATGTGGTCTTAATTATATGTGACCATACAGATAATGTTACTAGTGCTGATAATCAGTGTTTATGTTTGTTGTTTCCTACCCTAGAGCAGGATCACATAGCACACTGCACTGTTCAGCTAGATCTTGTGTTGGGCTATTTTCAACTCTGTTTACCTATTTTTAGATTCTCATGGTGTGCTTCTACCTACACCAGTTTCTTTCTTTCTAAAGCTGATAGGCTTGCTTTTCTCAAATAAATAAATAAATAAATAAAAATTCTTGAATTCAGCTCAGCCTCAAAAACAAGCATTAACAGGTGTTACACATGGTAGGAAAAGAAACATTTTTCCAAGGCTGTACAGGAGGACTTCTGAGGCAAAATTCAGCTCATATGTGTATTATCAAACCTATGTGTTCTAGTTTTAAAAGGGCATTTTTAGAAGCCTGGTGAGTTATTTTACATTTTATCCTTTGTACCATATTCCTTCTCCCCAGAGCAAAATATTACCTGAACATATAAAAGATCTGTTATTTTTTAAAAACAAAAGCATTTTGTTCTTCTGGATTACTAGTTAATCTGTTTACTTGTTTCTCTACTGAAAGAATCTGGATGTTGCTCGCCTTCATTCTTTGTGGTAGCATCAGTAACGGAAGGATGGTTGGACTTAGAAGATCTTGTAGGTCCTTTCCAACATAGTGATTCTATGATTCATGACTGGCATTGGCAAGACTATCTGCATGGAGCAAAAAAGAATAATCAGTTGTGTCATTGACAAAGCATAAAAAGGTGTAGGAGACAACTCTTGTAATGCACAGAGTGATGACATGTACCAAAACTGAATTTTGAGGTTCTTCTGGACCTTACACAAAGTACAGAACAAAATTGGTCTTATCTATTTTGAAAAATTACAAAACAGCAAGGTTCATGACAGAAGTTGACTGCATTGGTATTAAAATAAACATGAAGTCATTATAACTCAGTCTTAAAGTATTACTCTTTCTCCCCCCGTAATTATTTATCAAATTAAGTAGGTGCAAATATTCTTTCCTCATTCCACAATTTCTTATTAAACACACTCTCAAATTGTCTTCTGCCAGAGACATACAAACAGAACTAAGAGAGAATGGCATGTACTCTACAGAATTTGGGGGGCAAAGGAAGGAAAGATCTTTCAGCTGAGACCATATCCATCTTGTAAGGAAGTCCCTTGAATGGAAGAGTTCCATTTAAAAAAGTCCTTTCCCATCTTTCCTTTAGATCCCCATCAGGTGCTGGAAGATTCCCCCTGAGATATCTCTTCCCCAGGCTCAAGATCCCCAACTATCTAAGCCTATCCTCTTAGGGATGGTGTTCCAGCCCTCTTACCCTCTCTGCAGCCCTCCTCAGCACCTGCTCCAACACCTTAGTGTCCTTTTGTTGAGAACCCGCAAGTATCCCAGGTGGTGTCTCACAAGAGCAGAGCAGAGGGGCAGAATCACCTCCCTTGACCTGCTGGCCACACTTCTTTGATGCAAGCCAGGTATGGCATATCATTGATCTTCTGGGCTGCAAGTACACACTGATGGTCGTGTTGAGTCTTTTATCCACCAGCATTCCTAAATCCTCCTTCTCAGGGCTGATTTCAAGCCATTCACCATCCAACCTACATCTTTGGGATTGCCCCCAGCTCATGTGCAGGACTTCCTAATTGGTCTTGTTGAATCACAGAATCACAGAATTATCCAGGTTGGAAGGGACCTCAAGGATCATGTAGTTCCAGCCCCCCTGCCTAGCAGGGCCACCAAACATACACATTTACTAGATCAGATTGCCCAGGGCCCCATCCAACCTGATCTTGAACATCTCCAAGGACGGGGCATCCACAACCTCACTGGGCAGCCTGTTCCAGGACCTAACCACTCTTCTAGTAAAGAACTTTCCCCTAACATCCAACCTAAATCTTCCCTCCTTCAACTTAAAACCATTTCCCCTAGTCCTGCTATTGTCAGCCCTTTCGAAGAGTTTACTCCCCTCCTGGGAGTAAGTTCCCTTCAGGTATTGAAAGGCTGCAATGAGGTCACCCCGCAACCTTCTCTTCTCCAGGCTGAACAAACCCAACTCCCTCAGCCTGTCCTCATAGGGGAGGTGCTCCAGCCCCCTGATCATCTTCGTGGCCCTCCTCTGGACCCTTTCCAAAATCTCCATATCTTTTTTGTACTGAGGGCTCCACACCTGAATCTCACGAGGTTGGCATGGCTCACCTTTTAAGCCTGCCTGTGTCCTACTGGATGGGATCCCTTTGCTCTTGTAAGTCAACCACACCACTCAGTTTTCCCTTCAGGGTGCTGACTAGTGTTGAACTGTTGAACATGGCTCTGTAGGCATAGGCATGTTGCAATGATTCGTGTCTCTCTAGAAATGCCAGAGTGGCAGCATACATTTTCCAAATATTTTACTAGTTTCTCAGGATTTTGTTCTAGGTGCCTGCCTATACCATCTCAAACTCCTTGCCACTCATAAATATCTAGCTACAGGGCAGATTCCTAGAAGAGATTTGTTAATAGTTGTTTAATCTTATGCAAATTCTGAAACACATTTAGTAGGCATAGAAACATTAGTGTACTGGCTTGAACACTCCTGTTCATCACTCCCACACCCTGCTACAAGATTCCTCAAGCCTGAAGATGACTGCAATACTAAATACTAACACCAGACTAGCTTCATGGTCAGTGTTATACCATGCAGAAAAATGATAACCTTAATTTATCTCTCAGAAATAATACATAATGCAGCAGGGATCATATATATAGTGAGTAAGGTATCAAATAACAGGTTTCCATGAAAGAGCTCTGACTGATCTCTGAAAATGAAAAATGTAACATTGTGACCAGTAACTATTAAACTAATACAACTCTTATAGCAATTTACTTTTAACACATTCTGACCAGATCTCAACCCCTCCAGCCCCAAAAGGACTGTCATGACTCAGCCTAGCCAGGCAGCCATTCACTTACTTCCCTGCAAGTGGCTTGAGAGAGAAAGCTGAAACTATTCACTAAGTCAGAAAAGGAGAATGGAAACTAAAATTTATATATACACATGAATATATATATATACATACATATATATATATATACACACAAACCAACTGTACAATTACTCACCATCCTCTGACCAGCACCCAGTTAACGATATAACTTTTTGCAGACCAACACCCCATTGGTGATGCAAAGTCTTACCATCCACCAAGCACTTCCCAGTGAACTCCTCCACAGATTTATAGCCTTCTGCATGCTGTCATGTAGTATCAAATAACTCCCTGCTTAATTGAGGCCAGCTGTCTTGGCTCTACCCTAACCCCTGCCCTGTACTGTAAAGGCAGCAGCTCTTCCCCTGTAAGAAGACTGGCTTGGTCCCAAGAGCTCTCCCAACACTTAGCATTAACAAAAACATCACTGTGCTATCAACAGCTGAAACCAGAACACAGAACTAACAGCACTCGTCTGAAAAGCTATACTTGGGAAGTACAAAGCAAGATAACCACTCAGAACTGACTGTAATTCTCTGGTTTCTGGACAATTTTCATTTAACCTTATCTTACAGTTTGCTGTAATTATAACGATGAAGTTCAGAGGTACAGACAAACACATAACTGGTAGCACCTCTGGAGTCAGTACAGGAAAATGTTGGACAGAATTAACTGTAAGTTTAAAGAGGTACCAAAGGCAAGAAGTCATCTAGCATGGGCACCTCAGGCAAGAATGAACTCACTAGGACAAGACCACATCCAATTTACTGATGCTACGACTACTTCAGCTTCACCTGTGGGGTGCACATGGAGAAAAGATATCAGAAATGCAAGGAAACGTTTTGTGTTTTTGTGGGCACTGTTTAACTAAGTGTACCTGTATTAAATCATGTTTCTCACCATGAAAACTGAGCTTTAGAATTGCTTTCACAGTAAGACTTTGCCTTTGGTTTGGATGAAATATGTTCTCACCTATTTCTGCAACTTAGATCCCTAATATTCAGATTTTAAAAGTAAGCTATTTTACTGTAATCTTAACATCATACTCAGTATTATGGACACACTGTGGAACACACTAGTACTCCTTAGGTCATTTGTGCTGATAATGCATAATTGATAACACAAGTAGATTGAAGTGGCAGAAATTTCAAATGATTTTTCAGTGCAAAATGTTTCCTGACACTACTTCTGTTCAAAAATAATCCATGCAAGCTGGAAAAAAATTCTATGCATGTAGAATTAAATTGCCAAGAAACTTCAAGACAAAGTAAAATAACTTTTTTAAATTATGCAAGCCCATAAAAGATATAATCAGCTGATGTCTTAAGATCAGTAAAAGTTATAATTTCAGAGCTTTGGTGATCACGTAAATAGTATCTGTTTTCTCACTTTCATTTATTTATTTGTTTGTTTGTTTGTTTTGGACTGAGAAATCCCAACTGGCAAAAATCTTGCCTACAGCTGATTTAACTTAGCAAATGTCTTTGAGCATTAACTATTTTATAATAAATAACAAAGGAGTTGCAAAAAGGACAGAGAAGTGTGAACATACATCTCTTCAAGAAAGGTGTGCTTAATTTTTCTGCATGTGCTGAATTTCCTAAGAACTTTCTTCCAGTCTTTCTCTGTACTTGACAAAGAATAAAATTATCGTTTCTGACCCCCCACTGTAGGTACTTCAAAGGAGATAAAAGAATTTTGTCAAAAATGGCTGCTCATTCTTGTGAACAAATTGCACCACCTCCTTCCACAGGTCTCACTAATTCCTTCTGGAAACACAGTCCGAAGTCTCATACAACATTGCCATCTAGTGATGAAGTACTTGACTTACACTAAAAGAATATTAGACAGTCTTTGTGAAAAGAAAACTAATCAGGTTGTCTATCTTACCCACTCGGGACTACCTTTGAGAACTCTGTAAGCAACAAAGAAGTGATGAGTGTCACTTTTCTTCCCTGCATTCTTTGTACCACCCACTGCAATGAAAATGTGTTTTGAGATTAAAAATGTGTGTTCACACTCTGGAAATCTGCATCTATGTCTGCGTTATCATGCATAGAGTAACCTTCATCAGAGCGGAGGAAGAAGCTGCAGTATACAGGTTCAGAAGAAATAACCATGACTTGTACAAGAATTTTACCAGTGAGGTAGAAAAAAGGAAGTATTATCACAAGAGATAAGGAAAAAAGAAATTCCATTGATTTTGAAATAGAAAAGTTACTAGAGGCCAAAAAATAAATGAATCATTATATCTAACTCAAAATATTTTTGCATGTATATCTTAGTGTTATTAGGCCACTGTATTGCAAAATACAAGGTTAAATTATTTTCCCCTCCAAATATATTTGAATGCAAATGAATGTTATTAAAGAAATATCAATAGCTTCCCAAACCCTCAATTAGATTTGTTACATACAAGAAACAAACTGCACAAATATGGTACCAAATTTGTAGAAGGCATTCATGCAGTACGAAATTATTTTCAGAAATAACTGAGAAAAAAAGCATAAAAAATTGCACCTTTTTATTTTCTTTTTAAATCTAATGTTGGTGTTTTTCTTTGATCCGATAAGGGGATTAGGCTCATTTCTGCCAGTGACTTCCCTGTAACCTTGGAATAACGTAAACTACTCTTGATGGACTCAGAAATAAGCAAGCTCCTGCAAATCAAAGACAAAGGTCTTCTACAGGAACGGCACACCTATTTCCTAACACTATATATTTTGTTTATTGACAGACAACAAGCTAAGATATCAGCACGAACAGATTGTGTAAAATACCCAACGCACTGGAAAGAGCATTCCAAAAGTGATGAACACAGAATGGAGAAAGAGGAGATGTTGTGAGAGTAAGCTGAGAGGACAAGCCCATAGCAACCTTCAGTCCTAGGGTCAGCTGACAGGCTTTGTAATATTTCTGTTAATACAGAAAGAGTAATAATTAAGTAAATTTTAGATGAGGAACCTTTCTGGCCTCAAGACAGTCACACAACTCTTCCAGTGGTGGAAAATGAGTTTATTTTATGGTCCAGTATAGAGAAAACGATTACTCTTGGAGGTCTTTACATTCCCTGGTTTTGTCAGTTAACCTCACTTGTTCAGCTTCTCAGAGAAGAAACTTACTAATTTTCTTTGCCACCAAGAAGTCAAAAACAATTATCAGGACTTCGGACACATGCATTATTCAGCTCATCAAATAAAAAAATAATCAGGATTTTAAAAATAATAAAAATAATTAAATATAAAAAATCAAAAGCTGACCTGGAGTACTTTTTGAAGGGTACCATTGTGAATAGTATATGCATAGAACTACATGGAAACCTTGCTGCAGACAAGTTTCTGAGAGCTACCAAGCAATGCAACCTAGCAGAATTCAGAAGGGAAACCAAGAGAGCCTACCTGAGCTCCACTGCCTTGAAATGCTCTGTGGAGAGGGAAGGGAAAGAGGGGAAAACAAACACCGCTCTACATCCCTCTGAGCCAATAGACGCTTTGCCCTGGATTAGCTCTGGTGCTGCATAAGCTGGGCTTCCACAGCATGTGTTCAGGTGGTAATCAAGGCCTCTCTGGAAGAACACGAAAAAGAGAGAGAAATGTTTGCTTTAACAGAGTTTATGTCTCCTGGTCATAACACTTCAGAAGCCTCAGAGGCTTCTTCTCCTGTGTATGTTTTCATTCATTAGATTTTTTTTTTTCATTCTGTGTGACCTCACTAAGCAAATATTGTCTAAGACCACGAGTATCCCATAAATGTGCAGATCTCAAGCTGCTCACTTATCTAGTTCCCTTGACATGATGCTTTATTTTCCTCAGCTGATCATCTAGATTGTGCCTGTTGATTGTGCAACAACAGCCTGTTGGTCTCGATTACCTGTGAGAGGCTCTAACTTTGGCCAGGAAAAATCATTTGAGGATAGGTAATTCTCTTGGAATCAGTAAAGCAGTCTTCCCATTCTTTCTTAACAGCAGAGATACACACACACACAAACTTGTGGAACCTCACTGCTTTGCGCAGTGCTGTGCACACTCTCGTGTCATGCACTGATTTCCCAGCCATTCCTCGTGGGGTCTCTTACTTAGGACAGGAGTGCAGGGGAGCAGCCAGAAGCTGTTTGCATTCCCTGCTGTCTGCTGGGCAGCTTTGCTGGAGATGCTTGGGTTGCTTTGCTTTTCCTTGGGAGGTGGGAAGGAGCTTTGGGTTGGAGGCACATCCCGTGCCAGAGCATCCCGATGGCACGTGTGGGGCACTGATCTGCAGCAGAGGAAGGGGAGGAGGTCCCAGCACAGCTCTGCACCATGCTCTGCCACACTGGGCAGCTTGTTCCTGGCTCAGCAGTGCCATCAGACAAGAAGCAGGGAAGGAAATCAAGGATGGGGGGTACCATCAAACGCAGTCGGTTCATGCCTTTGCAAGACAAACAGACCCAGAGCTTGAGGGTTGTTCCTGCTTTTGTAGCATTCGTGTGCTGTAGCTGAGCAAAAGGTTCTGCTGCTTGAATCTTCTTCTGCAAGAGCCGCCTACCAGTGAATGTCTGCAGGGAATGGAGGATGTGACAGAAAGCATTTGTCTCCACGACAGTGTAGTTACACTTGGTCTAGAGAGTGAGAGAGGCAGGCAGCACTGCCTGATGTTGGTCAGGGTGAGCTCCTCCTGCCGCAGCGCGATGATGGCAGGGCTGGAGATGATCTGCAGGGACAGCTCACAGGTGCTGTCAGGGAAATTGGGAACACACCCAGAGCTCGGCCACACACACCCCACAGCCAGAGCGTTGTAAGCTGAGCTGCCTTGATGTTTCTTGCACTCATCCCAATCTCTGTGAATGAAGACTCGGAATGCAGCCAAAGTGTTGATTGAGCACGAGTGTGCCTTTATTCAATGGGACAAAGGAGGGCGTGTGAGGTCTGCTGGAACAGTGGGACTCATCCTCTTATGTCTCATGAGAGCTGCTCAGAGCCCGTGCTGTTACCAGGAGCCTGGGACTGGTGGCCTGATTCTACGCCCTCCTCCGAGATGCTCGGCTTCTCGTCGGTGATGCTGACCTGAGCCTGCATGGTATTGCTGCTGTCAGGGCATTCGGGCTGTGCTTGTGCTAGTCTGTCCTCGAAGGCCACTGGGTTACAATTTAGGCTAGTGCCTGTAGTGTCTGGCAGGCTCAGGTCAGGAGCTTCATCAGGGATTGCATTAATTATGGCTTGAACGTGGAGGACATTCTTCTCTCTATTGCTGCACTCACATGCAATGTTGTCCTTTGAACTGCAGCATCCTGTGCTTCCCATGAGCTCTATATTGATGGAAGCACAGGATGCTGCATCATCATATGCGCTGTGTCTTGGGGTTACACAAGGGCTGGAGTCACCTAGGAAGGAGTAGATGCACACGGTTAGTGTCGAACGTTCACAAGATGAATCATGAAACAGGTTCTTGACATTTGGCTATGTAGTGGTGGTGGGCAGAAGCAAATAGGCTTCTGGCAACAGTGTCACTGTCTTGAAAGTGATACTCATGCAGGTCCAGCTCTTGTGTTGACAAGAGACTCATTTGGGAAAGACAGGGGTCAACTGAAGATGTCAGGCATGGGCTTGAACGCCAGAAAAAGGTACAAGCCCACTGAAAGCATGAATTCTACCTGTGTTGCTGACAAGCAGTGTTTTGAAAGTTGGATTTGCACCCTTACCTGCCAGGACCACGACTTCGGCTTCGGAGGGCTCCCTGGCACTGCTCTGCAGTTGGTGTTCAGCCACAGTGGATGGTCTGCGCAGGCAAAAGCATGAACACCAACTGCCAGCTGGTGACTCCTTTGTCTTGCTGGGAACCCTCGGTCTGGTGAGAAAACAGAGCATGCTGTCAGTTGTTGTGCAGGTTGAAGAAAGAGCTGCTCCGAGCCCTTGCCAATTGTTGCCCGTTTGTTGCCCCTATAGTTCCCTCCTCCTGGCACTGCCTGCTTTCTGCTGAAATCTGCTCAGTCCTGACGTCCTGCTAGCTAAATTCCTCTCAACCATGTCGAGCAAGATGCGGAGCACATGAGCAAAGTCTCCACAGCCAGACAGGACAGGAGCTGGCAGGCTCACTTATAATGGACTAAAAATAAACCAATAAGACCCACCCAACCAATCAAAACAGGGGCTGGAAAGGGAAGTCCTTTTTACCTTTCAGATGGAAAATCAATGATGGTGTGGAATCTCCCTTGAGCAGCTGTGGGGTCCTCCTCCACCTCGACGTTGCTGCTCTGTGTCACTGCAGGAGAGCTGCTCTGGCTGCTTCTCTGAGCCTGTGCCTCCTGCAGTGTGAGCAGCTTTGTGGGTGGAGGAGACACCCACACAGACTTGGGTCGATCCAGAGAACTGTGCCCTGCAAGAGAAAACCACAGGTAAGATTGAGGATCCGAAAGCAACAGCACTGCCATCCCAGTTCTGCATTTCTCTCAGACTTGCATATCCAAGCGACTCAAAGAAGAGGAGATCAAAATAACTCTGTGCTCACAGGTATGCATGTGGCAGAGGACACAGTCATAATTAAGAGCAGCTCTCTGTATCATAACAGGCAAACAAAAATGCCTAGAAACACTAGGGGGCAGGAATCTCAGAAATCTTTGTTGCCACATTTCAATCAAGCTTCACCTCCTTACAAAACATCTTAACAGCAGTGACAGTTTTCTCCATGTAAGGTTTGGGTTTGGACACTCTCAGGATCCAGAAATGGGGCGCCATATTCTAATCTAACCCCAGAAGTCTGCTGTCTCCTCGACAGCAAAAGCATTTGCAAAGGTCTTGGAGAAGGCCTGGATTACATCAAAGTGTCAGATTAAGCTAATGCGGGAAGACACTCACCCTCTCCCACAGCTGGTGTGGAGCAGAAGAGGACATCTGCGTGGCTGATGATGAACTCGACTACAGTCGACTGTGTCTGCAGCTCCTTACAGGCAGCTTCACTGGCGCAGGCAGACGGGCTCTGCTGGGATCTGAAGAAAAGGCAGATCATATAAGTCATTTCCCCAAAGTCATTTCCCCATGTCTGAGCTTTTGCAGAGAAAAACTGTCAAGTTGAGCTCCGGAGACTTCCACAGTGGGCAATCAGCAATGCCACTGACGAAATTCTCCTGGCTGATCCCAGATAAACAAGTGAGTAGAAACTGTCCCCTGGGGTTGGGGGAGAGCAGAACTAAGCATCATGTTGAAATGGAGAAAGAAGTTTACCTTAAGAGGTTTGGAGCCCACACAATTGCTAAGTTCTTAGCATCCATGTTGGTCACGGAGCAGTTCCTGGCCAGAGATTCCAGGTGTGTCATCAAGTACTGCAGCGTCCTGGAAAACAAGAGAGGCACATGTTCAGCACCAAAAAGCAAGCCGTGTTGCAGTGCACAAAACAAACATCACTTCATGCTGGTTGTTGTCATTGCTACCACCCTGAATATGAAGTAGATAAAACGTTCCCCGTGCCACCACGCTGCAGCACCAAGCCCCACAAAGCACAGCCGCAGCCATCGGCTGCACCAACCGTGCCCCCGTGCCAAGGAACTGACCCAATTAATTGACCCAATGCAGCCTTCAGCCGCTGCAGCGTGCACAGGCATGATGTTGCAGGTGTGAGACAACACCTGGAATCGCATCATCGCCCTCTGAAAGGCAGCAGGGCTGAGCTCAGCAGACCGAGGGCAGCACTGACCTGTAGTGAGGAGCGGGCAGCTGCTGGATGGCATCTTTCATTCTCTGCACGCGCTCCTCCTCTGCAGCACCGGCAGCGTCCTGGAAAAAGGCAGGAAGGGATTCAGACACCAGTCAGGCTGGAGAGCTGCCACAGGTTTGGGAATTATGGGGACAGCGCGCTGGTGGTCAGCACCGAGGCAGACTCGATGCCTTCCAAGAGGCATCAGGGGAACACAGCAGCACGCAGCCTGTGCCATCAAGGCCAAGTAGTGCAAGCTCTGGGGGCTTTACTGCCTGATTGCTCAGTGTAGCTCCTCGCAGCAGGCATTCCTCTCCAAGTCCACTTTGCTATTAACCCCATTCTACCAATAGCTGGGGAACAGCAAAGGAAAGGGAATTCTCACAACCATTGTGAATAGCTTAAATAAGCACCTCTCGGCACCACCACAAGTGCCATCAGTGAGAGGCAGGATGTGGCAAAGACATGCCTTATGGGGCTAACAGAAAGAAGACCTCAGAGCTGGGGCACTGCTGCAACCACTGGCCAGGATTCCCAGGGAACAGGTATGTATCATTTCCAAGACATTGCCCTGTGCTTACCAAGAACTTGTCATACAGCTGGTCAGTCAGCAGCGGGTTTGGGAGCTCCCTGAAATACATCTTACACAGGGAGCTCACGCTGTGAATGTCTTGGACGCTGAGCTCTGGCACCTGCTCCGTATCGAATTCATGGCTGCAGAGAAAGACACAGAATTGGGTAGAGGGCTTTGAGAAAGACGAAAACAAGTCCAAAGCCACAGAAAATACGGTCAAGAAAAGGAAGGGGTTCCTCTGAACGCCCGCAGCATGGCACGTGCCCCTACTGACAGTTGTGTCAGTCGCATCACTCTTACCGTAGTTGCTGGATCTTAGACATGACGCCAGAGAGGCGGTATATCCCCCGCACCACGCCATGATGCTCTATGAACTGAGCACAGCTCTGCAGGACCTGGGGGACTACAGAACAAGAGCCAGCGGTTAGCTCAACTTGCCCAATGGAGCAAGATCTCAGGAATGGGCTGTTCCTTACCATCACGGCCAGAGCGCAGAAGGTGCTCCCCCAGGTCACAGCCAAACACCCCTTCCTTCTTCGGCTCCGGCTCCGTCGCTCTCCTGGGACGGGCCTTCACCAGGGAGCGAAGGAAGGGGAGGAACTTGCCCCGTCTCCTTGGCACTGCACAACAAATCAAAGAAACCAGTTCATTTCAATTTCAGGCTTGGCTCGGTTGGACGAGGCCAAACATAATGCACTCGACAAAGCATGTAACATCGGGAAGAGCATTCCCAACAAGGACGCGCAAGAACATATTTTCCCTATCCCTGGAGGTGCCCAAGGAGCTTAATGCAGTCCTCTTGCTGAGATTGCTGTACTTGGGTATTAACAAATCCCCTGAAACCCACATTTTGATCCCATTTTACTAACCCACTTATCAAATGTAACATACGTACCTGGCTCTGGCAATGAGTTGATTAGGGAATCGGGAACTTTTCCACTGATGAGTTCCACGCACTCACCAGGGAAAAGCCCAACCTGTAATAAAATCAAAAAGACAGGTGGGCATTAGCGCAAGCCCAGAGCCAAAGGGAAGGTCCTCTGACACCAACACAGGGCAACTGTTTGCATCCAGCAGCCATCCTGTGCAGGCAGAGCAGCTCCAACCTGAGATTCCCGACTCTACTCAAGTTGTGCTCTCTAGTCACAAACATGTGCCTACCTCAAAGCCACGCTTGCCTCTCCACCAGGGGCTCAGCTCCTTTGGTGGCATTGCAATAATGCTCACCATGTCTCCAACCTGCAAGAGATTGAAACATCAATCCCAGCTTCAGCACAGCTGGCAGGAAATCACAGCTCAAATAACTGCCTAATTCTGTGCTGCAGAATATCCTCAAGCTTGACAGCAAGGGAGATATTCTGAAGGTGTCTGAGACTATTCCTGAGGCGTTCACACCCTACACTACTCTCCCATGTATGACAACAAGGAACGCCTGGAACTGCTTACCTCAAGGGAGAGCTCATCTGGCCCCTGGGCGACGTGGCTCCTAATAACATGGGCCGCCGCAATCGCTGGTACGTTTAAAGATGACATAGCACGTACCAGCTGCGGCTTCCGCATGTTATCAGCCTGCAAAACAAAGCACAGACCGTGGTCAGGAGCTGAGGACAAACCAGGAGGATTTCAAGGTGAGGAGCACATCTGCAGAGAAAGCTGCAGCAAATGCGCTCCGTCCTTATCAGGAGCACTTCAGAAGGAGCTGCACGTCTCATCACAGTTATTTCCCTTTTTGGCGTGCATTGCCAGGCCATGCAAAGATGCATCTCTCTCTACCCAGACTAATCAGCAATGGCACTGGCGCAGACAGCTGGCCAGGCCCTTTTTGGCCCATTCTTTCCTGCAGGAGAGTACATCTGCAGCTCCTTCTAATGGCTCAACACAGGGAACAAAGACCAGACAGAGCTTCATACTGTACCTCCGTCGCCGCCACCTCAGGCTCACGGCTGATCCCACTGCACGCGACGCCCATCACAGCAAGTGTGAAGACTCTGGAACAGAGCAGAAACACACTTCTGTTTTCTCTATTCACACAGCACAGTATGGACAGACTTCTTCAGAGCTACCCGCGCATACCCTGCGGCAAAACCATGTGGGGGGACAAATCATGGCACGTACCTGGCAGTGAGATCACCTCAAGCTATCTGCAGCAGTTCCTTGTCGCTTTGCTCGGATGGAATGAGAGCTAAAGCTGCACCGAGGCAGTGGGCGGAGGGTGAGGAGAGGAGAGAGAAAGAGCAGGTCAGTGAGCAGGGCTAAGACAGCCATGGAATAACACACACAGCACAACCTTCCCACCCACTTGCTGCAAGACATGCTGAGTCTCAGGCTACGTGATGCCTGTCCGCCCAGCAACTTTACAATGCTTCCACTACTGAGCAAAGACAATGGAAGAAGCACGGGACAGGTGCCAACTTTACTGATACCCCCTTTGGAACGTGTGTACCAGGGGAAAATTACGTCTGATGGTCAAGAGTAAGCAATACGGTGCTGTGAGCTCAAACAGCCAGCAGTTCTCAACACCTCATTGCCCACCCATCCATCCCACACCAGCTCAGCTTACCTACAAGCTGCTGCACACGACGGTGTGAAGAAAAAGGCAATAAAGTCACTAACTAACTAACTAACTAACTAACTAACTAACTAACTAACTAACGGCACTAACTAACGACTCTAACTAACTAACGACACTAACTAACAACACTAACTAACAACACTAACTAACTAACAATACTAACTAACTAACAACACTAACTAACTAACAATACTAACTAACTAACACTAACTAACTAACAACACTAACTAACTAACGGCACAAAAGGCACAAGAACACAAGACAACCAACCACTCCGACCACTAGCTCACCCACAAAGGAACACAGAACGCACCGCTCCTCCCCTCATTCCGGCCGCTTATGACATCACCAACGGCCAACAGCCTGGTCCACCATGACCCCCCACAAGGCGGGGAGCCAAGACCACGTGGTCACATCTGATTCCAACACGGCACCACAACATTCCAGGACTCAGTGTGGGCTTGGAATTCTATCCTGGTGTGGCAGCGCAATGGGAGGTGTTAGGGCACAGCTGAAGAGCTGACAGACAACGGACGTTTCCAAAGGAGGGTGCCAGATTAACCCTCAGCATTCTCTTGCGGGGCTCTTAGGAATGCTTCAAACCCATTTTCACTGCCTAGCTCATTTCTAGAAAGTCCAGTTGAGAAATGCTCACTTTGTCTGGGGAACGCCTCTATGCATCATGAATTAAAAATAAAATAAAATGTGCACGCGACCCTATGAAACTTACCTCTCTGCTCTTGTTGTCAGCCAGACACCTCAGATGAGCATGACGTGTCCCTGCTCCTGAATGAAGATCCACCCAAGTCTGTGTTCCACTCTGCTCCATCTCTGGGTCTAAAAGAAACACAGACAGAGATGATTACAAGATCCTTTGTGCAGACGAAAGACAAGGGTGCACACGAATTCTGTTTAGCAAGAAATACTACAGTCCCAATGGACTGCGGTGGTAGTACTTGAATCCTCATTTGGGGCTGGAGCTCAACAGGTCAACACATCAGAAATAACACAAAGTGCATCTGGAAGACGTGTCTCAAAGCCCAGAAAATCCAACACGGGAGGGGGCTGGACAGTGGACCACAAGTGCCCATTTCCATTGCAGCTCCCTGTAGAGAACAGCACCAATCAGCAGGCGTGAATCAATTCATTCATAAGCTGCACAATGACTCTGTTCTTTACATGATAAAGAAACACACAGAGATTCCTGACCAAAAAGTTGGGAGTTAATAACGACCAAAGAGGTTCCTGTTCCTACGCCTCATCCTCTCACCCCAACTCCTGGGTGATGCCCACAGGCTTCAAGTCAGCTCTCAAATCCATTGAACTCCAGTCACAGAACTCTATCAAAAAGGATGTCACACATGTGACACTTACCTACATTTTGCATCAGAAACAGTGACGCCAGCAGGAGCAGAGAGGTGACTGTCCCCCTGTACCCAGCACTGGTGAGGCCACAACTCGAATTCTGTTTCCAGTTTGTGGCCCCTCACTGCAAAAAAGACACTGAGGCATTGGAACGTGTTGAAAGAAGGACAACAAAGCTGGTGAGGGGTCTGGAGCACAATGAGGCCATATGAGGAGAGGCTGCAGGAGATGGGAATGTCCAGCCTGGAGAAGAGGTGGCTCAGGGGAGACCTCATTGCTCTCTATAACTTCCTGAAGGGAGGTTGCATTGAGCTGGAGGTCGGCCTCTTCTCTCGTGTCATTATTGATAGAACTAGAGGGAATGGTTTCAAGCTGCGGCAGGAGAGGTTCAGGCTGGACATTAGGAAATATTACTTCATAAAGGGTGGCCAGGCACTGGAATGGACTGCCCAGGGAGGTGGTGGAGTCACCCACCCTGGGGGTGTTCAAGGAACGTCTGCAGAAATCCCTGCTGAAATCCTGACCTCTGCCACAGGTGGCTGAGTGACACAAAAGCTGTGTCCTTGGTTCCCGGCCTTACCTTCCCATGCCGTTCATCTTGCTCTGCAGCTCCTGCTCTGAATAGTCTTCTTATATTCCCATGTGATGTACCCTGAAATACATCATTTAGTGAGTCTGAACAAAACATAAGACATTAATTGGAACTGTGAAGAAATGTTTTTTGCACTTTACTTGGAGAATGTTCCATGCTATACCTTCTTTTCTCAATTGTAACACATGATTTTTTATAAAAAGAAACATAGCAAGTCAGCTTTTCAGTGTGCACATTGATGAAACTTGGTGAAATACAACTTCAGAAAAATGTAATTTGAAAATTTAAATATTCTTTTCAGAATCTCTGCTATTAGTTACCGTTCCCATGTTCTGATTTGATGATGATTCTCTCAGAGCTGTTTTGTCATTCCCCCCCCTCAAATGCACTTCAAGTGCTTTAGGAGCATCATTGGAATTTTGAATAAACTTGATATATTTTAGCAAAGCTGCTACAGATGCACGACTGAAGTACTTTGGAAAAATATAATCTTGATTGAACGCTGAACAGTGTTATTTAATTATAATCCAGGTAATTAATTAAACCATGGAAATCACCTCCCATTCAGTCAGCTCCCACCAGGGAAATCGCTTCCCTGCCAAGCAGATGCAACCAACACAAGCTGCTACATCACTCTAGGGCCCCACTGAGTCTTCCCAAGGGGTCTCCAAAGGCTTCCCTGTTGACTTCTGGGAACCTGGGAACACTTACATGGAAGCCAGTGCCACCTAATGTGCCCCAGAGGTCTCTCAGGGCCCCGCAATTAGCTCTACAGACATCCAGACATGCCCCAGAGCAAGTATGTGTGCTGTAGGGAGCCCAAGAGACATTCCAGAGCACCCTAGTACTCCTCAGTGACATCAAGGGTTCTTCACCTGTCTCTAAATATGCCCTATTGGACTTCGTTTTCTCTTCTGGAGCCCTCCTTGGTTATCAGCTTTGCTTTCTCATGCCATTTATCTCACTCCACAGCTTTTGCTCAGAATATTCTTTCTTGAATTCCCACAATCCAACAGAATCACAGAATTGTAGGGGTTGGAAGGGACCTCTAGAGATCATCGAGTCCAACCCCCGTGCCAATGCAGGCTCCCTACACCACGTTGCACAGGTAGGTGTTCAGGCGGGTCTTGAATATCTCCAGAGAAGGAGACTCCACCACCTCCCTGGGCAGCCTGTTCCAGTGCTCCGTCACCCTCACCATAAAGAAGTTATAGTGCACATTCATGTGGAACTTCCTATGCACAAGTTTCACCCCATTACCCCTAGTCCTGTCCCCACACACTACTGAAAAGAGACCAGCCGTGCCACTATGGCCCCCACACCTCAGGTATTTATAAACCTGGATCAAATCCCCTCTCAGCACCGCCAACGACAGCCCTCTGCACTCTGCCAGTCAGACAGTTCTTGACCCAATTCACTGTACACTCATCTATTCCATGCTTCCTCAGCTTTGTTATAAGGATGTCATGGGGGACAATATCAAAAGCCTTTCTGAAATCAAGGTAGACTACATCTGCCACTCTCCCCCTATCCACCCAGCCAGTGACATCTTCATAAAAGGCCACCAGGTTGGTCAAGCACGACCTCCCCTTGGTGAACCCATGCTGAGTACTCCTGATAACCTGCTTTACTCCCAGTTCTCTGGAGATGGCATCCAGCACAAGCTGTTCCATCACCTTCCCTGGGATAAAGGTGAGGCTGACTGGCCTATAGTTACCTGGGTCCTCCTTCTTGCCATTTTTTAAAGACCGGAGTGACACTGGTCATCCTCCAGTCTTCAGACACCTCCCCAGTTTCCAAGGCCTCTGAATGACTACAGAGAGCGGCTCAGCAATGACCTCCACCAGCTCTCTCAGCACCCGTGGATGCACCCCATCAGGTCCCATGGATTTATGGACATTAATGTTTCCTAGGCACTCACGGACCACCTCTTCCCTGACTAAAGGGAAATCTCCCATTCCCCAGACTCTCTCATTAACCTCCAGGTTCTGGGATTCCTCAGGGAATGCCTTTTCACTAAAGACAGAAGCAAAGAAAGCATACAGTATTTCCGCCTTCTCAGCATCCTCTGTTACCAGAACCCCTTCCTCTGTTACCGACCCCTCCAACCCCCCCTTGTTTTTTGTTTATTAGCAAACTGCTAACATACTACAAAATAATAGCACTAATTACATAAGTAACATCATCATGCCAGCATCCCGACCACCTGCTTTAGAGATTTATCCTTCATTTTGTGTAACACTTCAAACACTGCAAAGAAACAAAGCAAGTGCAGAAACAGGACGCCACTTCCCTCAGGATTTTACAGTCTCATTCATGTCTGACAGATGGAGGCCCTGACAACAAGAGCTGTGTCTGTCCATAACAAGGACTCACCTCTGCAGGTGCAGGGGCAGCTCTCAGAGAAGCCTTCTTCATTTCTGCTTTCTTCTCTTTTTGTCTTTTTTCTGGGAGCTGGTGTCAACCTGCCTGAGGGAAGGGAGGCCCCTTCAGAGGGAACTAGATAAGCTGGATCAACCTCACTGGGCTGAGGTGAATGGGATGTGGTACACCCAGGCCAAGTGCCAGGTCCTGCACTTTGGCCACAATAACCTAATGCAGCGCTATAGGCTTGGGGCTGAGTGGCTGCAGGACTGTGCAGAGGAAATGGACCTGGGGCTGTTGGTTGATGCTGAACATGAGCCAACAGTGTGCCCAGGTGGCCAAGAAGGCCAACGGCATCCTGGCCTGTATCAGAAATAGTGTGGCCAGCAGGAGCAGAGAGGTAATCATCCCTTTGGACTCAACACTGGGGAGGCTGCGCCTCAAGTCTTATGTTCAGTTTTGGGCTCCTCGCTACAAGAAAGTCATTGAGGCACTGGAACTTGTACGTGGAAGTCTGTCCCTTGAGCAGCTCCCATTCATCATCAGCTCCCATTCTGAGCCCCACTGTGCAAAACTTCGACTGCAAATGGCTGCAGTCACCAAAGCTCAGCCCACGATCCAGGTATCAGCCTTCTCCCTTCTGTTTTCCATCTTAGCCCATAGTTTTGCTCCCAAAAATGGAACTGCACTCCAACAGTCAAAACACAAACTAATACATCACTTTCACTGCTCCTTCCTGCACCCCCAAATTAATGGTTACCTGACATCCCCTACAGCACAGCACCTGCTCACAAGTAACATTCAAACTCTATTCTTTCATACTTCTTGATAGAGGACAGTAAAAACTCCCTTCTGCATGGCGGTAAGTACAGTCTGTCCCCATCACATCCCTCTGTGTGCTGAAATCTGCCATTGGATCTCTTGCAGCCTGCTGGCTGCTGCTCACAAACACAGGGAACTGCACCACACTGATTCTAAAGAGAGAAAGGAAGAAATGCTGGTGGGAATGGGCAACCAAGGATTGCAGAGATGCTCCAGATTGTGCCAGAGATGGAATATCACAGTGCTGGGACATGATTGATCACTAAGGAAAACACTTGGAAGCACATTCAATCTGCAGAAGCTGTAATTACTGGGCATAGTCAGCTTTCCTATGGCTCAGCTGGAGTAGGAGGGTGCTCTCACACATCTGCTCAGGGGCTTCAGCTGAGACACTTGCACAATGCTGGGATCATTCTGATGGAAACTATGTCTTCAGATACCATGGTTAAATCCATCCAAAATGATCAAGCGGAGCCTTAGCTCTTGAGCAGCACTTCTTCCCCACCCTTCACTACTCCAAGCAGCTCCAACAAACTTCTCAGAAGAAATCCAGGCCAGCACAGACCTGGCAGACCAGAACCAAGTGCAGCCTGTGGGACGGCAGTGCCCACTCCTTGCTTCCACCCTGCTCCAGCAGGTTAAGGAGTCTGAGCCTCACTGGCCTTTGACAGCTCAAGACTTTCAGCACCTCATGCCAACATTTCTCACTAAGATACACCTCAGGCATTGAATTCTCTTCTCACTACCTCCTCCCAGTCCTCCCCTAGGAACAGAAACCATTCAGATTCTACACCAAACTACAGCATCTGCACTGCAAGAGCACACTGAACCACCTGCAACAATGAAACGTGGTTTTGGAGAGTGGGTTTGAAAACACACCTTTAGACAGCTGTCTCCCTGTAACCAAAAGGAAACCAAGCAGCAAAAGAAGAGTCCAGCCTGAAACATGCCCATGCTACTAGCCCAGGTTTTTCACAGTCAATGCAGAATCCATCCTGCTCTTGAGGTGACAAATGACCAGTGGGTCTCCCCTTGCTCTACCCCTTCTCCTTCAAAGCCAGAAAAAGAAAGAAAAAACAAGCAGAAGAAACCCAGACGTACCTTTCCACACACAGAGCAGAAAGTGGAACAGCAGTTGTCTCCTTCCTGAGACATGGTGGGGAGCATCCCAGAGGAAGCCCAAGTTCTTTGCTTCTCTCCACAGGGACTTCAAGCACTCTTGGCAAGAGCTGCTTTGGTTCTTTCTTCAACTGCTTCCATCACCAGAATCTCCTTTGGAAAAGGAACACTAAAGAAAGAATCAGCAAATGAGAAAGAATGAGCAATAACCACTTTCCCAGCTTTCTTCTGACATGCAATTAAGACTCACGACTTGGGCAAGGTCTTAAAATCAGCTGGTTACAAGAACTGTCCCAAAATATATCCAGCTTCTGTACAGCTGCCGTTATTTCTGACAGCGAGTGTAATCACAGAATCATAGAATGGCCCGGGTTGGAAGGGACCTCAAGGATCATGAAGATCAATCACCTCCCTGTCCCTGCTGGCCATCCCCTCTTCTGATGGAGCCCAGGGGACCATTTGCTCTCTGAGCTGCAAGAGCACGCTGATGGCTCACGTTCTGTTTTTCATCCACCAGGACCCCCAGGTCCTTCTCTGCGGGGCTTCTCTTAAGGACTGCTCCTCCCAGGCTGTAGAAATGCCTGGGATTCCTCCAGCCCAAGTGCAAAACCTTGCACTTTGCTGTGTTCCACCTCATTAGATTCACCTAGGCCAACCTCTCGGTTGAGCTCCCTCTGAATGGCATCCCTTCCTTCCACTGCATCAGCCGCACCACTCAGCAAACAGCAGAGGGTGCACTCCATTGCATCGATGGTGTCACTGATAACCATGTAAAAAAGCACTGGTCCCAAGACAGACTCCTGGATGACACCACTTGTTATCAGCCTTCACCTGGACACAGAACCATGAATCACCACCCTCTGTCTGTGGCCTTTCAACCAATCCCTTATCCACCAGGTGGTCCACCTGTCAAATCCACATCCCTCCAGTTTAGAGATAAGGATGTGGTGGAGGGCCATGTCAAAGATCTCACTCAAGTCCAGGTCAATGACATCAGTTTCCTTCCTTTTGTCCACAAATGCCATCACTCCATCATAGAAGACCACCTGATTAGTTAGGCATGGCCTTCCCCTGCTAAAGCCACACTGACTGTCTTGGATCACATGCTCATTCCTTATGTGATCAAGCATGTCTTTGAGGTGTATCTGTTCTTCACCATCTTCATCACTGTTCCACATTTGAATCAAATAATCGGTGTTGCTGTCACAAAGAAAACCTCTTTGTCTTCTACTCCTGCTGCACTACTGTGCTTTCACCAGAAGCAAAGGAAGAGGCCACCTCCTAGATCCAAATTTTAAGAAACCAACACCCAATAGGTGTCATCTGAAGTAAAATAGCAGAGAAATTAAGATGACTCTTCTGCATCCAGCTTGGATCACTCCCTCACTCAGGCACACCACCATCAGATCAAGGAGATGCTGCCTTCAGCTTAGAGACTGTATGGGAAATCACAGCTTGAACCTCTGATTAATCAGCTGAGGCAAGTGTTGGGTCAGCTGCGGGAGCACAGGTGAGAGTAATGGAGCTGTGCTCACAGAAGGGGTGGATCTCGACTCCACCTCCTCTGAGACCTCATTTAAGGGCTGACCACCACTGAGGCAGCATCTCTTGGTGACTGCTCCCCAGTTGAGACTGCCTCAGCTTTCTGGTCAAAACATCGACATTGGTGAGTTTTCCTTTGCTAACAACCTTTGACTATTTACCACCATCTTGGTTAACGTCTTTATATTAGCCACCCTTACAGAGACCATAAGGGTTTGGGCTTCCAAACTCTCAGCAAGCATTTGGATCAGACAGCTTCCTGCTGGGGAGCTCCCTGCATCACTGCTGCCTATTCTGGTACTGTACCCGCAGATGCTTCAGAGCTCATTAGCATGGACTTCCTTCCTCCCCTCAGCAGCTGCTCCTGCACTCACCTTCATTCCTGCTCAGATACCGGCCGCTTCCAGCACCAGCTGACCTGCAAGACACAGAAAGGAAAGGTGGGAGTCATGCAAACGCAGAAGCCCAAGGCTGCGTCACCACCACGTATGGCAGCCTCGGGAAGTCAGCTGCAACTACAGCCTTTGTCAGAATGGAAACAGGCACCGTCAATTAAGTGTGACTTCTCAACTCATTGCCACCATCAGAAATAGGCACTGAAATTGCTCACTTCACTGCAGCTGGTTACCTCCAAATGCTTGCAGATGGTGTCATCTGCAAACTTGCTGAAGCTGCATTTGATTCCACTGTCCACGTTGCCTACAAAAATGTTAAAGAACACTGGTCCCAACACCACCCTCCACCTGGACACTGAGCTATTGACTGCAACTCTCTGAGTGTGACCATCCAGACAGTTCCCTATCCTGCAACTGGTCCATCCATCAAAACCATTTTTCTCCACTTTGGTGACCAGGATGTCATGCAGGACGGGATCAAATGCTCTGCACAAGTCCAAGTAGATGATGTCAGTTGCTCTCCCATTATCCACCAATGCTGTTACTCAATCATGAAAGGCCACCAAGTTTGTCAGCCATGGCTTGACCTTGATGAAGCCATATTGGTTACCACCAATCACCTCATCTTTATTTTCCAAACTACAAACCTGTCTGAACCATTGGCTTCTCTGCATGCTCATCACTAGTCTCTCCTTAGCTTGTGTGCCCACAATGTATGGGGAATGTCAGCCTCAAATCTTACCTAGAGGACATTTTTGCTTCAAAATCCCTTGAACAACACACAATCCCTTTTAACTCTCCACGTCTGCACTTATTTATGTCAGATCAGACCATAGTTCTGTGCTGCTATTTCCCTTTCCTTCTGAAGGGCCTGGATAGAAGTTGGATTAACCTCAGGAGCAGAGTTCCTGCATAAAACAGCCAGTACTGAAACAGCAACCCAACGTGGTTGCAGACTGAGAGAGAAAATGAGAGTTCACCACTTGTGAATAATGAGACTTCTCTTATTTCCCTGGGAAGTAATGCCCACTTTTTTACTTTGACGCAGCGCCTTCCATTCCTAGAAGGGAAAATACCAAGTCAGATCTCCATTAGTCCTTCCATCTCTGCACTGAGCATAGGCAGCCTTCAGATCTATGCTTAATTCACCCGCTTCCCTAGAATTAATGGAACTGTGCTTACTGGAACATATGCTGAAGCTTAAGCACAGTGCAGTGTTTTCAACATGTAGGAATGGCTATAGAACATGCATAAATTCTGGCTGACCTATGACAGCTTAAAGCACTGCGGAGGACTGTTAACAAGCTCGTTTGGACATCACCTTGAATAAATGACGTTATCCCCAAGTAAGGGAAGGAACAGCTGAGCACCGGGGAGGTACACAAAGTGCCAGAGCAAATTCTCACACTGTCAGGTGCAAAGAAAACTGAGATTTCACCCTAAAACCCAGATCACAACAAGGCTACAAAATCCTGGCTGAGAATTTCTGTGTTAGAGTTGAAGCTCAAGACTGTACTCCAACCAACAATATTTTGTGCAGCAAGACCTCAGGAGTTCACAAGAAACACAAAACAAACTTCCATTTCAACTTGATAAATGAACTCAGGACATAATAACAAAGAGTGCTGATCTGGGCAAGTAAAAGAGCATAAAGAAAAGAGAGCAGTGCAAAAGCTATCAAGCAAAAGCTCAGACTTGCATCCCTTGGAAGTGAAATTAAAGGCTCTCATTCATTTCCAGAGAAGTCAGAAAGGAAAATACCATTACATGCCATACCTTGAACCACTTGACGTCCACCTTGGGCCTGGACAGCTCACACTCAAATGTGACCTTGTCCTTCTGAGTGACGCTAATTTTGATTGCAATTTTCATTCTTGGATCACTTAGGGCTTCAGCCACTTAATGGAACTAACTCAGTTAAAAGTCAGGGGTAAAATAAACACTCTCTTGTACTAGCAGAGAGATTTGCAATGGAGTAACTGAAGTAAGGATGGGAGACTGAAGGTGTTGGGGAAGACATCCAGGCTTTAGCTACAGGGCATGCATGCAGAATCACAAAACAAAGGCCAGTCAGAAAAATAAGAGCTTCATGAGAATTAATGGGGTTGTTTCTACATGCCCACCCTATCTGCCAGTGTAAATCCTTCCAGTGAAAAAAAGGAAAGCTACATATAGGTGGGGAGAATTGTTGGCGAAATTATTTGTGATATTTTTTGCTAATAATATGCCCAAAATCCTGGAGCAAGACTTCAAGTTAAGCAACTCAATCTGTGTACGTAGACTTACAGAAGGAAACCATAAAGCTTATGGAAGGGAACTGTCAAGCTAATCCACAGCTAAAACAGAGTAGAGACGAATTGCAGGAGCTTGTTTACTTTGCACAAGTGTGAGCTTTAACCACTGCTGAGCTCCTAGTACAAAAGTCTGAACCAACAAATTTCACCACCCTGTGAGATGATGGACAAGAAGAAACCACTTAGGAGCACATAAAAGATGTGTCCCTAAGTGTATGAGCTCCTTTATGTATGAGCACCTTCAAAGAGCCAACAGAGTCAATGATTTTATTGGAAGCATCAGATTTTATGACTCGCAGTAAGTGATCACCATAACTCACACTCACATCTCCTGCCTGTAGAGGAGATCCTCCTTGCATCTACAAAGAAGCAAGAAGAAAAGAGACAAAGAAGGAATAAAAAAACTCCCATCTCACATTTGGGATGCTTAATTCCAGACTTGAAGGCTGATTTGCCCACTTAACTGCTGTGCTCTTCAGAAGCAGCTGTTCAACAGTTATTTAGAGAGAAAGACAAGTTTTGTACTTGGTTGTTAACACAGAGAACAGCATAAACACACAAATAAACTCAGCTTTGCAGTGTTGTAATGGCTGATGAGGGAAGCCAAGGATCCTTCCACACTGTCAGCCTTCATTTCCAGAGACATACCTTTGGGGGTGATGGTAATGCTGCTCTTGTCATCTCTGGACTCACAGAAGTACTCTCCCTCATCCTCAGTCCAGATCCCTCTTATTGCCAGAGTTCTTCTGACCCCTTCCTCGTCAATCTGGAAACGTTTGCTGGGTTTGATCTCAACTGCATTCCTGCACCACACCACCTTCCCTTCGGCATGGCTCACTTCCTCTTTCTCTAAGCCACATAAACAGCTGCTTAGCGCTCCCAAAGCGAATGCTCACCAGTTGTTTCCAACTTGAAGGTCATCTTCTGGCCAGCAGCCTCGCAGATGTATTCTCCAGCATCTTTCTTCTCCAGCTGCTCCACAACCAGACGCCATGTTTTGCCCACAGATTCCATTCTGAACGTTCTGGAGGAGGCAAGAAGTCTTCCATCCTTGTACCATTTTACTTCGCTTGGATCCTGTGCTACTTCACAGCTGAGGGAGGCACTTGCTGCCAGGGCAGCACTCACCTCTTTCTGCACCTGCTCCTGGTTTATAAACACAGGTTTTGGCTCTGAGGGAAGAAAAGAAAAAGTATTGACTGAGGGACTGAAATGAGACCATCTTACAGGTCTGTATGTACAGCTTGGAACTGCTTTGGGTTACCACTTGTGCCCAAACTAATAGCCTTCACTAGAGAATATCAGCTCTTCTGTTGAAACACAGTGTCAAATCTAGGCAAGAAAGAAACTAGGAACCAAGAAGGAACCAAGAGGGTCCTTGAACACCAGTCCCATGGTTGCAAGTCACTATGCAAACATATTGAACCCAAAAGAACATCTGTCCTGCAGGCAACCAAAACCTGAGTTCCTTTAACTTAAGACCCACTGTGAAACATCAAAACACATAAACATGTGATAGTCAAACCACTGGCTGCCTTTTCATGACCCAGAACAGTACTCCTGGCTTCCTGAACAGACTCCTCATGGCCTCTACCATTGCCACAACTGTGACTGTCAAAGGCACAAAGGAAATATGCTCACCAACGCAGTCCTTTCTTCTTTGTGTGTGATTTGCAGATATCTATTTTACTTTGAGCTCTGGGAATAGTCAGCTCTACCAGGTCTCTTACTGGGAGTAGCAGACTCACCTATCCAGATGCAGCCTCCAACATAAAGGCATAGGAAAAAGGCAGTGTACTACTAGGAGAAGTTCCTGCTTCTCCTACCATGAAAGCCTGCACGTACAACATGCACTCCAGCCTCACTGCACATACTTATCTCAGTCAAATGTTTCGGTGAACAGGAATTACAGTTTGGGATCTCAGGCACAGGAGAGATTTGAATAATACCTTGAATATTGCTTCCATTGTACATATATCAGTAATTATTATTCTACAGACAGACTGAAACAGGTCTTTGTGCCATACTAAAACCAAATACTTTCTACAAAGCCAGCCAATCAAGTCTAGAGAAAAAACCTCAGCACAGACTACTGCAACTGGATCACTGTATAATAGAAACTAGATTTTACTTTACTGTTCTCTGCTGTATTTCAGATAACACCTGTCTCACCTGTGACATGAATCTTGAAGGTGAGTTTCTGGCCAGCAGCCTCGCAGCTGTACTCCCCTGCATCTTTCTTCTCCACCTGGCTCACCACCAGCCGACGCTGTTTGCCCTCTGACTCAGCCTTGAACTTCTTGCTCCAGGTGATCAGTTTCCCCTCCTTGTACCACTTCACCTCCATCTTCTCCTGGGCCACCTCGCAGCTCAGCGTGGCATTTTCTGTTGGTGCAGCCTTCACCTCCTCCTGCACCTTCTCCTTGTTTGTAAATACCACTTCTGGCTCTTAGAAGGGAAAATAATTCATGTCCAAGATAGGAATGTGCCCACTGCCCTTCCACCTTACAGGAACAATGGAAAACCATCTCTTTGACCTGGCAGAACACACCTAAATCTGCTGGGATAACATGCAAACTGTGCCATGGAGGGTGATTTTCATTTGCTTGTCTGTTTGATGAAGCTTTGTTTCCTAAAGAAGCTTTTAGTAATCTCTTTGTGACAAAGCAACTATCTCTGTGCAGCAAGGTAGGAGATCACCTGAGGGGTTCTTAAAGTCACTTCGCTGCAAAGGAGGAAATATTTTGGTTGAAGCTGAGTGCAAACTGACAAATTTTAGCGTCAGGAAATGTACCGTGCTGCATCAGAGACACATAGCATTCATTTCTTTCGATCCCAGTAGCTGCCTCTGTTGTCAGCACTGGATCATTCTGTTCACTGCAAAGAGTGACGGACCAGGACTCCATGTTCAGGACTTTGTCACTATTTCCCATCCCATCCTGAGAAGAGCTAAGCTTATCTCACATTATTAGAATCATAGAATTACCCAGGTTGGAAAAGACCTTGAAGATCATCAATTCCTACCACAGCCTAACCATAGTACCCTAACTCTAAAAACCCTCTACTGCATCCAAATGGTGGAATATCCTCATCGTCCTGGAGGCACATTAGTCAGGTCACTTGGGAGGCAGAGTAGGTCAGAAAACAAAAGTGTTTTTCCTACTCTGGAGCCACAACATGGCAATGAATCTTGGATGACTCGCCACACCACTTTCTTCCCCTTGCTGCCAACTACTTGATGCCCCAGAAACATTAATCTACAGAAAACCTTTCAGTTATATCTTCCCCATAGCATGAGACAAGACCTTCCAAGATGAATAAAAAGTGATCAGACATTGGGCTGACACCCAAATGCTCACCACGATGCCCCTCTTCTAAATCATTCCTAGAATCAGCTGCACTTCACAGTTCTCCAGTTGTACCAGTGTGTGGGGATAGACAGGCACAAGTACAACCTTCCTGTGTATGGATCTGCTCCCACAGCAATGGGAAACTCTGCCAGTTTTTAAAGGATGGAGCTGCCTGTCCTAAGGACTTTCTAAAGCTTTATGGAGGAGATACAAAGTGAAATATATTCAGAACTATTTTCTCCATTTTCCCAGCAGACCTGAACAATACCAGTCATGGTTTACAAAAATATGACACCCAATAGGAAATATTCTTATAAAAGAATAATCATTTTTATAAATATTCGAGAAATTATTCTAGAAATAGAAAGGTCAAAAAGTACCCTTTCTCACCTGTTACATCGACTTTGAAGGTGAGTTTCTGGCCAGCAGCCTCGCAGCTGTACTCCCCTGCATCTTTCTTCTCCACCTGGCTCACCACCAGCCGACGCTGTTTGCCCTCTGACTCAGCCTTGAACTTCTTGCTCCAGGTGATCAGTTTCCCCTCCTTGTCCCACTTCACCTCCATCTTCTCCTGGGCCACCTCGCAGCTCCGCGTGGCATTTTCTGTTGGTGCACCCTTCACCTCCTTCTGCACCTTCTGCTTGTTGATGAAAGCATCTTCTGCTTCTGCAGATTGGGAGAGCATTTAGGATGCACAGCTACATTCACGCTGTCCAATGTGTTCAAAACCAAACACAAAATGCTGCTTGTGACAACTTCATGTATGTTTGTAATTTTGGAATGGTCTCATTCATACTAAACATGATCCAGATTAAATACGTTCTCTCTATTAATTACCAGTGACCCAACACTTCATCGTCCATTACTATGCTAAATATATTCTTCATATCTTTAAATATCCTTCACATTCATATCATTAAATATTCTTCTTACATTCAATAGTTTGAAAAAATTAAGGTTTGTGAGTAAATATTTTCCTTATTTAAACCTTATTTAAATCCTTGCAATCTCCCCCCATAAGCAGATGGGAATCTACTAATGCAGCAGAGAAGGATGCATTATATGCACCACTTGAGATCAGTTTTAACATAATTTCTCTGTGGTTCTTGGAGCTTTGCTTAAATTGTTCCTAAAAAAACTATTTTTAGAGGGGGTCAATATGATTACATTCATCAAAATTTGGAAGCCAAAGCAAACACCAAATATAAGCATGTTGTGCTCAGTGACATACAGGTGTTACGAATTACACTCTAGAAAAGCAGTGCTGATTTACATATTTCTTATTCAAAACTGAAATGTCATTTACACAGAACAATGTACTCATGCAATATTGATATGACTCCTGATAAGGTGTTCATTTCTGTCCCTGTCAACAGGAGTACTTCTTTCACTGAATACCTACAAACCAATCTCACTTCTTTACCAAATCCTCAATATTGTAAATAAGGTTTAGATACTGAAACTCAGAGGCCACAGCTAATTCTCAGTAGTAAACAATACGACATCATGAAACAAGTTAACTGCACTTAACTTCAGCCACCTGAGAGTTAGGGTTGATCTTGGTTCCCATAGGAAAACATTCAAGCTTCAGTTTCCCAATGAGACTGAGGGATTTGAAGCTGTGCTGTGCTGAGTGGTGACCTTCAGTGGAAGGCAGTGGGTGACTCACCTCACCCTACAGCAGATGGTGGCAGCTCACTCCTCAGACTATACTGACTACAACTGACCATAATCCAGTTCCCCACATTCAGGCATCTTGGGCAATTCGACATGCTCTGTGCATCCAAGATGTCTTCATGAGGCTGGGAAATCTACACGGCACTCTTAGGAGAGCCTTCCCTTTCTAACACAGCAGCTGGACGCCAGCAGGGATCTTTAGAGAACTTCAGGTATAACTGGAAACCAAGTGGGACTCATGGGCCATTCTGTGATGAGAAACATCTCTCTCACCTGTTACATGAATCTTGAAGGTGAGTTTCTGGCCAGCAGCCTCGCAGCTGTACTCCCCTGCATCTTTCTTCTACACCTGGCTCACCACCAGCCGACGCTGTTTGCCCTCTGACTCAGCGTTGAACTTCTTGCTCCAGGTGATCAGTTTCCCCTCCTTGTACCACTTCACCTCCACCTTCTCCTGGGCTTCCTCGCAGCTCAGCGTCAGTACAGCCTTCACCTCCTTGTCTACCTTGTCCTTGTTTGTAGACTCACCTTGGGAAATGATAGGCATATCATATCATATCATATCATATCATATCATATCATATCATATCATATCATATCATATCATACCATATCATACCATATCGTATCATACCATATCATATCATAAAACTAAACATTTTGCAGTCTAATAGCAGATTTGGACATGAGATTTAAAACACCTGCATGCACTGCTGAACCTCCTCCCTTCTCTTTTTTTCTGCTCATGTCTCTCTACATTTCCAGTAAATCAGAAGGGAACGGCCCTCTAGAACAGGCTGCCCAAGGAGACTGTGGATGCTCCATCCCTGCAGGCATTCAAGGCCAGGCTGGATGTGGTTCTGGGCAGCCTGGGCTGCTGCTTGGCAACTCTGCACATAGGAGGGGGCTGGAACTGGATGAGCACTGTGGGCCTTTGCAACCCAGGTCATTTATGAGTCTGATTATTGGCATTCTCCACCTCATTGTGTCATTCAAATTTTGTAACCAGATCTCTTCAAACACCTCCCCTTTTCTCACTCCTTGAATGCCTGGTGTGCTCTTGCACTGTAACCCTGCAGACACCAGCTGACTACAAGAGCTGCACAAGTTACCCTCCTTGCCTATGGTTTGTTGCAGGAATTCATTCCTGGATGGAAAAGCACATGTAGAAAAATGTTGATATGACACTAGTTGACCAAAATGTTTTGCACCAGAGGGGCGGCAAGTTGATCCTACAAATGCAAGACACACAAAATGAAGCGTTCCTTTCTCTCTGGGATTCCAAGCATTTTCTCACCTCTGACTTTCACTTGGAATGTTGCTTTGTCATCTTTTGTTTCACAGCTGTAGCTCCCTCGGTCTTTCAGGGTCACATTTTTGACCATGAGCTTGCGGTGCATCCCCTGGGAGATGATGCTTGTCCTCTGGTCCTGCTTCACCTCTGTTTGATCTTTCTTCCATACGACAGCTCCGCTTGCAGCTGACACCTCACACACCAGCTCCAGGTCTTCAGAAGGACTGACTGATATTTCTGGAGTCGTTTTGGGCTTGTTGACAAAATCAATGGCTTCATCTGAAGAAAAAAAGAGAAAGTGGTTTACATCCTGACTCAGGCTTCTTCAGTACAGCATTAAGATACAGTTAGAACTGATTGTAATGTCTCTGCTCATTACATTTGGGTGATTGAGTTTCACCTCTGGAGGTACTCACATACAAACGTCTGCTTGATTCTCCTGTGTAAGGAAAGAGTAAGTTCTATGCAGACAGTTCTTATTTCTTTTAATCAATTCTGTATTCTGCACATGTTCTTCTGAAGCTAAAATGAAGGCAGCTAAGTAACGTGTTTGCAATACATGAACAAACCTATTCAACACCTTGTCTCTAAGCTAACAAGCAGCGTTTGATGAGCACATCAGTATTTCATGCCCTTCATTCCATCCAGACACAACCTGCCTGAGGAGCAAGCTGATGGCTGTCAGCTACAGGCAGACCTAGCTTAGTATTGCATTTCTTAGAGCAACAACTGTTGCTTTCAGTCACTGAATATACCAAGGCCAATTGCTATGCCAGGCACATTTATGGCATCAGTGAACAAATAATGAGTTAAAAATTGTAATAGACAGGAGTCATCTATTCTTTTAAAACTAGGTGACCTAAGAAGAACAGTCCCACTAGAGTCAAGCTGTTAAGAACTAATAGCATCAATCAATATCACATAGAAAGATTACAGCGAAAGGTTTTCAGTAGAGCTTCAGTTCATAAATGAAAACTGGGTTATGGAAAAGAGGCTCAAGATAGAAAACAGAAAACAGATCTTAACGCCAGGTTCTGTGAATGCAGCCAGCTGAATTTCACAGATATTGAATTTCAATGACAATTTCTTGTGTTATTTAACCCACCAGCTCCACCCTGAACAGGAACATGTCAGTGACAAGCATTACTCCTCCAGGCTTGACCTGACAGTGCTTTACTTGCACTATGAGCTAATGGCTGTGCTTACAGCACCTCAGGGAGACACCTCAGAGATCACAACGTCCTTCGGGTACAGCAGGAGACACTCAACTCTCCAAATGTGGAGTTTAATTTGTCAAAAGAGGAGACTGGATTCCCATGCTAAGAACCTAGGACCATTTCAGTCATAGGTTTAAAGATGATGTAAGTGCTGAGGCAATTCATGAACTAGAAGAATGAAGCCCAGATGTCAGGGCTCAAGTCGTGACTCCAGCCCCAGCTGCAGCTAAGGCTGTCTTGAATTCATCACAACACAGTTACATTATTTGCTCATACTGTGGATTTGCATAGGGACAACAGGAAGGTCAGAACTGCTTCAACAGAGATATGCAATCTTTGTGCTAAATACTGTAAACCCACAGGGTTGGACAAATTAAATGAATTAAGTCTGAAGTGCTTTACATGGATTGTGATCCCATGTTTGCCTCACAAACTTACCTGAGACTTTCCAATCAAAAATCAGAGTGTCATCTCCAATTCTGCAGATGTATGTTCCCTCGTCTTCTTTCGTTACACCTGAAGCCACAAGCTTATGCAGTTTCCCTTTATCTTCCGTTGTGAATTTCTTACTGGTCGTGATTTCTTTGCCATTTTTGTACAACTTCACCATGACACTGGCTTCAGAGGTCTCAGAAACAAATTCAGCTTGTTTTCCAGCAACGGCCCTGATAACTCCTCCAGTTGTCTCTTTGTTTATGAAGTCTGCCAGTGCTGAAACAAAATATGGACACACAAAATATGTATGATGGTAAAGAACTGCAGGGACATTGCTGACCATGAGGCATTCATTTATCATAAAACCAAACGTACACGTTTAATCCCAGTTCTAATTGCTGGATTCTAATTCAGAAGCTGGCAAATTGGCAGCTTTTATAAACCACGTACCAGATTACCTTATATCCACAAGTTTAAGGACATACACTGTACAGGGGACGGAGGCAAAAGAAGAAGCCGAAGGCTTCAAGAAAATGTTTAAAATAGGAAAACTGAGGAAAGAATTGGAACAAGCAAACTAGAAGGAAATCAATGGAGGGGTATCTATTACTGCATTGTAACCCCCTGGCAAACAAAATGAGCCTAAAAGATGGAGATATCACTTAGGACTGAAAAGAAAATCACAATTCCTTTATGGAAATTAATTGGAGCGCAAAAGTTAGATGAGGAAACTGGCCCCTATTAACACACAGTGGAATAATTGACTTCAAAGATTCAAAATCTCACCACTTTCTTAGCCAAAAGTTTAAGCCTATGGGCACGGTCCTATTTTACTCTGGGCAATGGAGTTTGTTTTCCAACTTCTTGTTAACATATCATTTCAAAACAGCGCACACAACTGAGTTGGGTCTGTTGAGACAGCGCAGTCAGAGCTGCTAAAATCAAAGTCTGGATTATGCATGCATTTGTTCTGCAGTTCCAAGAACACGCATGTATAATACAAATTCAACAACATTCTACAGCACGCCTGTCTTTTAGGAGCTCGAGAGCCAGCTGATGGACACTGGGATGCCTGAGATCCTGTCAATACATTTAACTCCATCCTATCATACAGTCAAATTTCATTCATTTTTTCAGCAACTGTCTCTTATCATTGTAGTTCCCTCACCACTGCTGGATGTGAGCCCAGCCACACAAAAGCAGCTGCTGGTTTTCATTGCAGATACTGCAGGAAGGAGGAACAGCCTCCGGACTGGACCAGCTGAGCGTGGCCCTATCAGGATTTGCTCCAAAGGTCTTATTACCAGTAGTGCTTCCTGCTGAAATACATGGGGGTCCTCCTTTGATTCCAACCCCAACCCACCTCACCATGCCCCCTGATAACATCCATCAGGGCCACATCTCCACAGTTCCTGAACACCTCCAGGGATCCCACCACCTCCCTGGGTAGCCTGTGCCAGTTAATTCTGAGGGCAGACCTGCCAGTATGAAATATTATGCTAACGTGACAAAGAGGGAGAAGAAAAGCAAAATTAAGACTAGCTGACAAGCCTTGGCAGGAAGTTCTGCTCTCCATCAATTTAGTCCTGTTATTCAATTCTGTTTGGAGCTGTCTCCATGCCTCTCTGGAGTTTGTTCATTGAGAAGAAGCAATTAAGTAAGCTCTCCAATGCCAAAGTGCATACACTACTCTAGGGCTTTGTTGTTTCTCCATGGATCAACAAGGGTGACAAGCCAGCAGAATATGATGAAGAGCCTCATTCATATTCAGTGTAAAAAAAAAAAAAAAAAAAGGCAATTGTTGCTGGGAAGAAGGTGCATTTGTATTTGTGTCATCTGCAGAGGGTACTGCAGAAATGGAAAGTCTTCCACTGGAGCAAACAAAGGGCTCTCATTTATTGCAATCAAGGCCCAGCGTGTGGATCTCAGAGATCAGACCTACACCCTGCAGCAAAACAGAGACCTGCGTGGGAAAGTTCAGTTTCTCTCTACATCTGTGTCAGAAAAAGCCCACCATGGAATGACAGCTAAGGAAACATCCCTGTGACTCTTCACAGGTCTCTTCTACATTTGGGATCACTGCTACAAAAGAGCTGTTGACATCATCTCTCGTGGCCACCCAGAGAGAAGAGCAGGAAGGCTGGGATGCTCTTTTTCCTATCTTTCCCTTCATTTCCTCTATATCTTAGGGACGAATCACAGGACAGAACACAGAAATCAAATGGCTCTACAAAGCAGATTGGCCAGTTCAAGTCAAAACAGCCACTGAAAACACCCCAGATGCTGTCTGACAACAGCTGGACTGTTGGGGAGTCAGGTGAATGCAGTCTGCTGGCCCTGGGCAGGAAGAGGACAGCCCAGACTGTCACATACCTTTCACTGAAAGCTGATAGAGCATTTTATCCCCCTCACAGATGCACTGACAACTTCCAGCATCATCCATTGAGACGCTGTGAATTTTCAGGGTGTGCTTCTTCCCCACAATGTGCAGTTCATATTTTTCACTGGCCTTGAGCTCCTTCCCATCCTTCATCCACTCCACAGTAGCGCCTGTGTCTGAAAGCTCAGCCTGCAATTTGGCTTCCTCACGCAGCCGAGCGGAGATCTTTTCTAGATCTTTGCTCTTATTGCTAAATCTCACTGCAGCACCTGTCAGGAGCAAAGGCCTTGTTAGTTCAATTTAGATCAGGCTAACGTGGTCAATGTTTGCTGCAACATCTCTGAAAAAGTATCACCTTCTGTTCCTACACTCATCATTGTGTCAGTGCTGAGCAATTCAAGATATTTCATTTGCTCTTCTTGCCGGATTTACTAAGTAAAAATCAACCAAACATCTCCTTCTACTGATCAATAATGCTCTAAACATGCTTCTGCAGAGGTTTCCACCCAATGACAAACAGCTCCTCCCATAATGAATGTTTATTTGTTCTACTTGGTCATGCAAAGCTGATTGATAGAGATATTATTGGCATGATTTCTCCCCTACTTCTAAACTATTCCAGTGCAATCAGAAAGGCTGTCTGAACCTGGAGCTGAAAGTACTGCTCTATGGTGATGCAGTGGTAAACCTGCTGACTGAATGCACTGGCCAGTAGCTGTGAACTGCAGACATTCATCAGCTGGCATGAAGCAATCTGGTTCAGATACCAAGCAGCTGGGTAGACTGGCTTACCCTACACTCAGTGCTATCATGTTTAGGTCATTACCAGGACTCATGTCAGTCCATGGGATGCAATTTCAGGTATTTGGTACAGGCAGTGAATGCCTGCAGCCCCAGTTCTAATCATCAGATCACAGCAACTATGCCTTGACTGTAAGAGGAAAGGAGAAGGATCAAAGCAAATACCTCTCACTTTCATCTTGGTGCTGACATCAACATTTTCGGCAACAAATTTCACTTCTGCTCCATCATCGTTCTTGGTGACGTTCTTTATCATTAGGCTGTGAGTAGTTTGGGTTCTCTTGATGATGCAGGTCTCGCTTTCCTGTAAGACTTTACCATTGATGTACCAACTGCCGCAACACGTTGTTGTAAGGTCAATAGTAAACATGGCATTCCTTCCAGGTACAGCTTCACCAGTTGTTAGTGGGGATTTCACAGCCAGGACTGGTTCTGAGGAAGAACAACATGGATGTCTTAATGCTCTTTAGATGCAAGTCTGGGATCTCATTTAGAGATGGAAGATTAAATCATAGGGACATTTCTACTTCTCCCTTTGCATGAGTGCTGGAAGAAGCACTTCTATGCTTCAAATCTGTTACAGAAAGTTCTGCCTCTTGCACATGTGAGATATCAAAAGATAAGGATATTCATGTCTCTGATTAAATCATAGGTACATTTCTACTTCTCCCCACAACCCCTAAATCCCTCAGAGCCCCCTAGAGCTCCTAGTCCTCCTATGGCCCACCACAGCCCCATATCCCCCCTAGATTCCCCCTCAACTCCCTTTACAGCCCCTGCACAGCTCTATAGAACAGTCTTACAGAACTACCTCTAGTAGAAGCAATCTCCACACAGAGATCCTTTCCCAGTGGCACTCAGCCCTTCAGTGGGGTCTAAGAGAGCTGCAGCCAGACTCAAACACAACTGCTCACACAGCTCAGCTGCCTTCACCTGTGCTCCTGACGCTGACACATTGCAGCCCCACATCCCCCTCTGCCCCCCCACAGCCCCACACCCCCCTGTCCTCCCCGCACTCCCCATCAGCCCATCCCACCTCAGTGCTGCCTCTGTCTCTTCTCTCCTCTCCCCGTCCCAGCGCCGGCCTCCCCCGGCCTCCCATTGGGCAGCGGCAGCTCCGCCGGCTCCGATTGGCTGAGCCGCAGTGCGTGGGAGTGGCCGTTGTGGGGGGGGCAGAGGGGGATGTGGGGCTGCAATGTGTCAGCGTCAGGAGCACAGGTGAAGGCAGCTGAGCTGTGTGAGGATATGGGCAGGTATGGGGCTTGAAGGGGTGGTGTATGGAGAGATAGAGGGTTGTGGGGGCCTTAGGGTGATATGGGGCTACTGGGGGCTGTCGGGGACTGTGGGGAGGAATATGAAGTTGTAGCAGATTGTGGGGGTGTAGGTGTGGTATATATATGTACATCTATGGGAATATACATATGAAAAAGATAGATCCATGCGTGTTCTGGGCTGCACTGAAAAAGGGGTGGCCAGCAGGAGAGGGAGGTGATTGTCCCCTCCTGCTCAGCTCTTGTGAGGCCATATTTGCAGCACTGTGTCCAGGCCTGGGAAGGATGTGGAGCTGTTGGGGTGGGTCCAAAGGAGGGCCACTGTGATGATCAGACAGAAATTTGGGTGAAGCTGCCTGATTTTATGAAGCTATTCCCATTATTTTCTTGGTGCTGTGTTTCCCAAATGAGTGGTTTCTGGCTGTGCTGCAGCACCAGTCTGCATGTGAACATCAACTCTATTCACCATCTGGGAAGATCACGACTTCCCTTCTCCCACCAGCACCACTGAATTACAGTTACTCTAAGGAATCCTTAAAGAAGGGTTTATAGCTGTCATGTTATCTGAAGTGCTTGGGGCATTCTGATGCTATTAAGCTCTATGTATTAACAAGTTCAAAAAGAAAAGGTAGGCATCTGATTGTTGTGCCAGTTTCTAAGTTATTTGGAAAGCTGTACCACCCAACCACTCCTTCTGTTTGATGGAGGTGACAAAGCTCAGTTTAATTTCTGACTGCTGTTTAAATTCTGGAGCTCAAGCTGGTTCCTGGAGCAGAAAAAGCTCGGAAGCTGTCCCTCCTACAAGCAGGCACCTCTGAGCAAAATATGACATCTCAATTTCTGATGGTAAGGTCAGGAGATCTGATTCCAGCGTCTAGCTTTTGGCTTCATGCTGTGTTAGTGGGACCTTTGGCATCCAGCACTGACTAACAGCAACTGACAGGCTGGTAACAGTGCACATCAAAGCAGTTATGTGTCAGGATGGGTCAGGAAAATTGTATGGCATTGAGATTTCCTGTCTTTGCTCTCTGCAGATCTAACTAGCTGCTGGAAGAATCCTGTACGCCATGTTCACACCATTTTCAATGAGCTGGATGAGTCTGTTGTTGGCATTTTAATGCAATTGACCAGGCAGGCAATATGTATGGAGTATTTGGCTCTCTCTACAGTAATGAATATTTCAGTGTCTTCAACGTGTGGCTCATTGCTTCCATTTCAGGCTGCCCAGAGAAGCTGTGGATGCCTGTCCTTGGTGTTGAAGGCGAGGTTGGATGGGTGATGGGCAGCCTGAGCTGGTTAGTGGGCAGCCAGCCCATGGCAGGGTGTTTAGAACTGGATGATCTTGAAGGTTTCTTCCAACCCAAGCCCTCCCGTGATCCTATGATTCTGTGATTTCATTCAGGTTTATTGAGATGAGATGAGTTCTCCTAAATGCGCTGTTCTCCATATGATTATAATTGGAGTCTTAAATTATAATTGGGTGACATAAAGCAGACACCATACCTTCTGATGGCCAAAATGAAATGAAATCAATCCTTTACTGTGTCAGTAGTCTGTAACTAGAGCCCATCAGGTAATTCCCAGCCTCCTGCCTGTATCAGTGGCTGCATACAGTGAAAAAGTCTGATGGGAATTTAACCTCTAAAATGTTCAGAAGCAACCAGAGGGTGAATATATTCCCTATGCAAATACCTGCAGGAATAAGCTTGTCATGTATGTCCTCAGGTAGCACAGTAGTTAATGGTGGGACTCAGTAGGTCATGCTGAAAGTTGAGTCTGCTGATCTTGAAGGTCTTTTCCAGCCTACATGACCTTATGCTAATATTTCTGTATTTATTTCTGTTCAGCTCCCAGAAAACCTCCCACCCAGCCCCCAGCTGACCCCGTGGTGAAAAATAAAACAGAAACCTCAGTGACGCTGGCATGGTCCCCTCCGAAGATGCACCTCCCCATTCCAATCGATGGCTACATTGTGGAACCCAATAAACTAACTGGCTTCACCTGGGTGAGTGCCACAAGTCTCATGTCCCCGTCCCAGAGTTCACGGTGAGCAATCTGTCTGAAGAGGCTGATGATCAGTTCCGAGTGTCTGCAGTCAATGCGCATGGACAGAGCCCGTCTCTGGAATTCCCAGGGAGCGTGCACCTTGGTAAGCACAAAAGCCCCAATGGAAATGGGTCAGTGTGTGCTGAGCAGCTGTGTTGGTTCCCTAAAGTTGTTTTCTTTGACTTGAAGGATAGTAGTGCATTAACACACCAAAGACTTTCCCTTATTCCTAGTTCTCCTATCTCCTATCAACCTCCAGCTACCACTAAAGTGATACAAGTTATGTTTCTGTGACAGAGACATGAATATTATTATCTTTTGATATCTCACATGTGCAAGAGGCAGAACTTTCTGTAACAGATTTGAAGCATAGAAGTGCTTATTCCAGCACTCATGCAAAGGGAGAAGTAGAAATGTACCTATGATTTAATCTTCCATCTCTAAATGAGATCCCAGACTTGCATCTAAAGAGCATTAAGACATCCATGTTGTTCTTCCTCAGAACCAGTCCTGGCTGTGAAATCCCCACTAACAACTGGTGAAGCTGTACCTGGAAGGAATGCCATGTTTACTATTGACCTTACAACAACGTGTTGCGGCAGTTGGTACATCAATGGTAAAGTCTTACAGGAAAGCGAGACCTGTATCATCAAGAGAACCCAAACTACTCACAGCCTAATGATAAAGAACGTCACCAAGAACGATGATGGAGCAGAAGTGAAATTTGTTGCCAAAAATGTTGATGTCAGCACCAAGATGAGAGTGAGAGGTGTTGCTTTGATCCTTCTCCTTTCCTCTTCCATTCAAGGCATAGTTGCTGTGATATGATGATTAGAACTGGGGCTGCAGGCATTCACTGCCTGTACCAAATACCTGAAATTGCATCCCATGGACTGACGTGAGTCCTGGTAATGACCTAAACATGATAGCACTGAGTGTAGGGTAAGCCAATCTACCCAGCTGCTTGGTATCTGAACCAGATTGCTTCATGCCAGCTGATGAATGTCTGCAGTTCACAGCTATCGGCCAGTGCATTCAGTCACCAGGTTTACCACTGCATCACCATAGAGCAGTACTTTCAGCTCCAGGTTCAGACAGCCTTTCTGATTGCACTGGAATAGTTTAGAAGTAGGGAAGCAATCATTCCAATAATATCAATCAGCGTTGCATGACCAAATATAACAAATAAACATTCGTGATGGGAGGAGCTGTTTGTCACTGGGTGGAAACCTCTGCAGAAAAATGTTTAGAGCATTCTTAATCAGTAGAAGGAGATGTTTGGTTGATTTTCACTTAGTAAATCTGGCAAGAAGACCAAATTAAATATCTTGAATCGCTCAGCACTGACATGTAGAAGAGACCTGTGACGAGTCACAGGGATGTTTACTTAGCTGTCATTCCATGGTGGGCTTTTTCTTACACAGATGTAGGGAGAAACTGAACTTTCCCACGCAGGTCTCTGTTTTGCTGCAGGGTTTAGGTCTGATCTCTGAGATCCACACGCTGGGCCTTGATTGCAATAAACGAGAGCCCTTTGTTTGCTCCAGTGGAAGACATTCCATTTCTGCAGTACCCTCTGCAGATGACACAAATGCAAATGCACCTTCTTCCCAGCAACAATTGCCTTGTTCTTTTTTACACTGAGTATGCATGAGGCTCTTCATCATATTCTTCTGGCTTGTCACCCTTGTTGATCCATGGAGAAACAACAAAGCCCTAGAGTAGTGTATGCACTTTGGCATTGGAGAGCTTACTTAATTGCTTCTTCTCAATGAACAAACTCCAGAGAGGCATGGAGACAGCTCCAAACAGAATTGAATAACGGGACTAAATTGATGGAGAGCAGAACTTCCTGCCAAGACTTGTCAGCTAGTCTTAATTTTGCTTTTCTTCTCTCTCTTTGTCACGATAGCATAATATTTCATACTGGCAGGTCTGCCCACAGAATTAACTGGCACAGGCTGCCCAGGGAGGTGGTGGGATCCCTGGAGGTGTTCAGGAACTGTGGAGATGTGGCCCTGATGGATGTTATCAGGGGGCATGGTGGGGTGGGTTGGGGTTGGAATCAAAGGAGGACCCCCATGTATTTCAGCAGGAAGCACTACTGGTAATAAGACCTTTGGAGCAAATCCTGGTAGGGCCACGCTCAGCTGGTCCAGTCCGGAGGCTGTTCCTCCTTCCTGCAGTATCTGCAGTGAAAACCAGCAGCTGCGTTTGTGTGGCTGGGCTCACATCCAGCAGTGGTGAGGGGACTACAATGATAAGAGACAGTTGCTGAAAAAATGAATGAAATTTGACTGTATGATAGTATGGAGTTAAATCTATTGACAGGATCTCAGGCATCCCAGTGTCCATCAGCTGGCTCTCGAGCTCCTAAAAGACAGGCGTGCTGTAGAATGTTGTTGAATTTGTATTATCCATGCGTGTTCTTGGAACTGCAGAACAAATGCATGCATAATCCAGACTTTGATTTTAGCAGCTCTGACTGCGCTGTCTCAACAGACCCAACTCAGTTGTGTGCGCTGTTTTGAAATGATATGTTAACAAGAAGCTGGAAAGCAAACTCCATTACCCAGAGTAAAATAGGACTGTGGCCTTAGGCTTAAACTTTTGGCTAAGACAGTGGTGAGATTTTGAATCTTTGAAGTCAATTATTCCACTGTGTGTTAATAGGGGCCAGTTTCCTCATCTAACTTTTGAGCTCCAATTAATTTCCATAAAGGAATTGTGTTTTTCTTTTCAGTCCTAATTGACTCCATCTATTAGGCTTGATTTGTTTGCAATGTCATGGTGAAGCGGTACAAAAATGGCAAAGAAATCACGACCAGTAAGAAATTCAAAATGGAAGATAAAGGGAAAGTGCGTAAGCTTGTGGCTTCAGCTGTAACGAAAGAAGACAAGGGAACATGCTTCTGCAAAATTGGAGATGACACTCTGATTTTTGATTGGAAAGTCTCAGGTAAGTTTGTGAGGCAAACATGGGATCGCAATCCATGCAAAGCACTTCAGACTTAATTCATTTTATATGTCCAACCCTGTGGGTTTCCAGTATTTAGGACAAAGATTGCATAGCTCTATTGAAGCAATTCTGACCTTACTGTTGTCCCTGTGCAAATCCACAGTATGAGCAAATAATGTAACTGTGTTGTGATGAATTCAAGACAGCCTTATCTCCAGCTGGGGCTGGAGTCATGACTTGAGCCCTGACATCTGGGCTTCATTCTTCTAGTTCATGAATTGCCTCAGCACTTACATCATCTTTAAACCTATGACTGAAATGGTCCTAAGTTCTTAGCATGGGAATCCTGTCTCCTCTTTTGACAAATTAAACTCCACATTTGGAGTGTTGAGTGTTTCCTGCTGTACCCGAACGATGTTGTGATCTCCGAGGCGTCTCCCTGAGGTGCTGTAAGCACAGCCATTAGCTCATAGTGCAAGTAAAGCACTGTCCGGTCAAGCCTGGAGGAGTAATGCTTGTCACTGACCTGTTCCACTTCAGGGTGGAGCTGGAGGGTAAAATAACACAAGAAATTGTCATTGAAATTCAATATCTGTGAAATTCAGCTGGCTGCATTCACAGAACCTGGCGTTAAGATCTGTTTTCTGGTTTATTTCTTGATCCTGTTATCCATAACCCAGTCCTCATTTATGAACTGAAGCTCTACTGAAACCTTTCACTGTGTATGTTCATGCTGCAGTGCAGCGCTTGTGACCTTTAACAGCACATTCATGTTCCTCTAATCACAGGATCCTTAAGGTTGATTGAGACCCTCTAGTCCAACTGCTCACCCATCTCCACCATGATGCTCACCATCAGCTGGCTAAAAACTCAGCAGAGATGATAGATCAAGCACAATACTGGATTTGGGATGGCTAGAGATTCCTAAGATATTGGAGGATTGCTTGCAGGTGGTGTTGGCTCAGGTATTCACCCTGCATCCCACCTCCCATTCTGTTTGGTTGAGAATCATGCATTCTGCAATTTCACTTTGTAATTCAAAGACCCTGGCTTTATCTGTTGAAAAACTGATCTAAAACAAGCCGAGAAGACTCCGTTGGAACTGGTTGATGCAGAACAAAGGCATCCCCAAAGGACAAGTTGCACTGTTTGATGAACATTATTGGATGAGAGCTAAGCTAAGATTTAAAAAGTTCTGGGGCTGTCTCTGAGCATCAAATCCAGAGGAAGCCTGCATGATTCCCTGAGAATGGATACCTCCTACTTTGGTGTAGGGTGAAGGGAACACTAGCAGTAACTCCTATCACAAAATGTCACATGGCTCAGACAAAAAAGCCATCAAGAGGGCTTAATTAGGAGCACCAAATGCTCACAAGTTGGTCTTAGGGCAGGGAAGTAATCTATCTATGTGATACTGATTGATGCTATTAGTTCTAAACAGCTTGACTCTAGAGGGACCGTTCTTCTTTGGTCACCTAGTTTTAAAAGAATAGATGGCTCCTGTCTATTACAATTTTTAACTCATTATTTGTTCACTGATGCCATAAATGTGCCTGGCATAGCAATTGGCCTTGGTATATTCAGTGACTGAAAGCAACAGTTGTTGCTATAAGAAATGCAATACTAAGCTAGGTCTGCCTGTAGCTGACAGCCATCAGCTTGCTCCTCAGGCAGGTTGTGTCTGGATGGAATGAAGGGCATGAAATACTGATGTGCTCATCAAACGCTGCTTGTTAGCTTAGAGACAAGGTGTTGAATAGGTTTGTTCATGTATTGCAAACACGTTACTTAGCTGCCTTCATTTTAGCTTCAGAAGAACATGTGCAGAATACAGAATTGATTAAAAGAAATAAGAACTGTCTGCATAGAACTTACTCTTTCCTTACACAGGAGAATCAAGCAGACGTTTGTATGTGAGTACCTCCAGAGGTGAAACTCAATCACCCAAATGTAATGAGCAGAGACATTACAATCAGTTCTAACTGTATCTTAATGCTGTACTGAAGAAGCCTGAGTCAGGATGTAAACCACTTTCTCTTTTTTTCTTCAGATGAAGCCATTGATTTTGTCAACAAGCCCAAAACGACTCCAGAAATATCAGTCAGTCCTTCTGAAGACCTGGAGCTGGTGTGTGAGGTGTCAGCTGCAAGCGGAGCTGTCGTATGGAAGAAAGATCAAACAGAGGTGAAGCAGGACCAGAGGACAAGCATCATCTCCCAGGGGATGCACCGCAAGCTCATGGTCAAAAATGTGACCCTGAAAGACCGAGGGAGCTACAGCTGTGAAACAAAAGATGACAAAGCAACATTCCAAGTGAAAGTCAGAGGTGAGAAAATGCTTGGAATCCCAGAGAGAAAGGAACGCTTCATTTTGTGTGTCTTGCATTTGTAGGATCAACTTGCCGCCCCTCTGGTGCAAAACATTTTGGTCAACTAGTGTCATATCAACATTTTTCTACATGTGCTTTTCCATCCAGGAATGAATTCCTGCAACAAACCATAGGCAAGGAGGGTAACTTGTGCAGCTCTTGTAGTCAGCTGGTGTCTGCAGGGTTACAGTGCAAGAGCACACCGGGCATGCAAGGAGTGAGAAAAGGGGAGGTGTTTGAAGAGATCTGGTTACAAAATTTGAATGACACAATGAGGTGGAAAATGCCAATAATCAGACTGATAAATGGCCTGGGTTGCAAAGGCCCACAGTGCTCATCCAGTTCCAACCCTCTCCTTCCTATGTGCAGGGTTGCCAAGCAGCAGCCCAGGCTGCCCAGAACCACATCCAGCCTGGCCTTGAATGCCTGCAGGGATGGAGCATCCACAGTCTCCTTGGGCAACCTGTTCTAGAGGGCTGTTCCCTTCTGATTTACTGGAAATGTAGAAAGACATCAGAAGGAAAAAAGAGAAGGGAGGAGGTTCAGCAGTGCATGCAGGTGTTCTAAATCTCATGTCCAAATCTGCTATCAGACTGCAAAATGTTTAGCTTTGCGATATGATGTAATATGATATGGTATGATATGATATGGTATGATATGATATGATATGATATGATATGATATGATATGATATGATATGATATGCCTATCATTTCCCAAGGCAAAATAGAGGGGAAAGCATTTACCTGTCTTAATGAGGCATCATGATGCTCCCTGTCAAGGGCAAGTATAGTGAAAACAGGGAACTGGAGTAAGCTCTGCCACAGACTACAGCAAAACGGTGTGACTGTTGTGATGTCCCTGCAGAGAAAGAAGACGTGTTTACAAACAAGGACAAGGTACAAAAGGAGGTGAAGGCTGTACTGACTCAAAATGCCATGCTGAGCTGCGAGGTGGCCCAGGAGAAGACTCACCTTCAATATTGATGTAACTGGTAGGAAACACATTTTGGTTGATATTCTTTGATTATTCCATATTTCCATAGTCTGGCTGTGGAAATGTCTGTGTGAACGTGTCCTCTTGATTCTGCCATGAAATTGTTTTGGCGAGGAAGACAAGAAATGCTTACAAACGTGCAGCTAAAATGATTATTTGTTTTTAACAATGTTTTATCTATCTCTTCCCCTAGGACTACTTTTATCATCAGCTGTCCATGGATGTCCAACTGTGATTTGTACAATGTGCAACACTGCTCTGGCACTTGATATTTCAACAGTACTATTTACAGATCTCTACTGTGGCTGCACTGAGAAGGTTTGGTTGTCAGTGTCCTAAGAACCTTTAGTCAGAGGCATTGCACTTGCCTTTGGCTTGTTGAATCCCACGTTGACGACCATTCGTTTCATGTTCTGTAAATGTAATGATCAGTCGTGAATCCATTGATACCTTTCTAATTGTACGTTTCTCATTAGTCTGAGAGTTTAGCACGGAGGTAGATCTTTCACTCCAGCTGCAGTAGAGATTGCTCTGGTGTCAGTATATTTTGCACAAGATCCGGTAAATTTTAACTTAGACTCCAGATAGCCATGGGCACATCAGCTGCATTCTGAGTGACCATTAGTGAGCTGGCTGATGACGAGGGTTTGTCTTCTGTTTTATTTGTAGCTGCACTCTACTGGTTTTTGCTCATAAGTCAACTTGTTCTCTGTTAACTTTACAGTTCTCGTCTTGTATTCTGAGCTGATCAGGACAGGGAATCTGTTTTCTCCTCTTCTTTCTTATGGCAGTGAACACATTGGAGCTTAATCCTGGTCAAGGTTTGGCATTTGATCAGCTCTGTGGAGGAGCAACTGTACTGGGAGTCTACTGCCTTTCTGCTCACACAGACCTGGTGTCCTTGCAGGGCATAGCTTGCGTTCTGTTCCCTTGTAAAGGTTGCAGTCTTTGCTCTCTCCGTCTTGGGGCATTCTGCTCCTTCAGTCCCTGGTGTGCAATATATCTCTGCTCCTGTAGTAGACAGTTTTGCTGCTGCCTGTGGTGTAGACTCTAAACTATCAGCTCTCACTGTTCCCACACCACGTGGATGTGATTCTGTGGCCTTTGGATCTGTTCCGTGAGTTGTGTAGCTCATGCTTTTGGCTCAGGAAATTGGCAGTTTCAGCAAAGAGTGGATTACAGAAAGGATAGATTTGGGAGGTATCTGTCAGAGAAAATGAAATATAAATGATGACAGAAAGATTATGGCAACAACTGGAATCAACCAAGTTAATCCTCAGCAGCCAAAGCCAGCCCACGTCTTATTGCAGAGGTGTAGGGGGAAAACCCAGAAATGTAGTGCTTTTACACTTGAATTTTACTAGCTGAGGGCTATTATTAGCTGTTTGCCTCAGAAACCAAAGGTTTTCTGTTCTCTTTCAGACCGGATGACCTCATGGCTGCACAGGGTAATGTAATACCTCCTCCTCTGCCATACGTGGAGAGTGCTTGCCTAGCTACCGTTGCTGTATTTCTCATGTGTACCACTGTAACATGACGTGCCAGTCCAGCCCTCACTGCAAAATGATGTGGTGTGAAAGTCAGGAGGGATTATGAGTACTCTTGGAGTGGCTGGCTCTTTCACTACAGAAATCCTCATCTTACTAGCTTCTCCCAAAGTGCAATGGCTTTCTGAGTCTTAATTAATCCTCTTCCCATTGCACTCAGAAAGATTTTCAGGGTTCCTCTACCCCAGGGTTCCACTGGTAGCACAGAACAATCCCATTTTAAGGACATCGTGAATGTTAGGTGCTCAGTGTTGAGCATTATGGGATGCAGATTAGACCTTCTTGCTTAAAAGAAACAAGTGCTGCACACCTTGGAAACCTATAGAAAACTAGAGTAAAAAGGGCTGATTCTGCCATCTCATTCTCTCAGTATTTGTGGTGCACGCTGAAATCCTTACTTGAAGTGGGCCAAAGCTCCATTGCATTTGTGAGAAGTTTTGCATCACCTGGTTGGTCTAGGCCATGTTTGTTGTCTTGCTAATAAGCAAGCCTTCTGATCTTCATCAAATCATTGTAGTTGGAAAAGACCACAAAGATCCCCACATCCAGCCTCAACCCATCCCACCATGCACACTGCCCACGTCCCTCAGTGCCACATCTCCATGGTTATTGAACACTTCCAGGGATGGTGACCCCACCAGCTCCCTGCAAAGCTGTGCCACCACATCACCATTCCTCTTCAGAAGAAGTTTTTCTTAACATCCAACTTGAAGCTCCCCTGAAAACCATCAGTCAAAACAGGGGCTGTTGGAGATGGGCGGAGAGAATGATGCTTCTACAGTCAATACAAGCAGGGAGATCAAATGTAGAGTGTATCAACTGCATTCTTGCATTGGCTTGCTGCCCTGCTCCCTGGCCTTCAGTGGACTGCAGTGCTGGTGGTAGAGCTGTGGTGTGAATCCTGGGATTGCACGTACTGCAACGGTCAGCAGCACAGCAACTTGAGCTGAACTTACCCTCCTGGGCAGCTGCTGCCACTCAGAATTCAGACAGCATGCAGAGGAGAAAGTCATGAAGGAAGGGAAAGGGATGGCAGCAGAAGGCTTCACAGAGTGACAGCGGGGAGGAAGGAGATAGGGGACAGGTCCTGGAAGGGTTTGCCATGACTGCTGGGGAGCAGGAGCCTTCCCGGTCACCTGAGCTGGGTATGCCTGAATATGCTTGCACGAATGATCTGAATGAGTGGTCTTCCATGTCTCCACTGCAAATAAAAGACAATGTCAGTCCCCCTCACACCTGCTAGTCCTGCATTCATCCTTGGAGCCTCTGTCTTGGTATCAACATCAGGACCCTGGGATCTTTCCTGGGACCCAAACAAGCATAGGAAGCTTCTTCAAAATTGGGCTGCTGTTAGAAGCTGGCTAGCACTAGAGAAATCCATGATGTAAGTGCGTCAGAAATATTCTGCACTTCTACAGCCTTTTGTAGGGCAAACCATTTAATAGAAGTGGAAGCCCATTTATTTAGGGTTTATCTGTTCTCCCACGCCTCAAATAGGAACTAGCATGAAAGCTCTCAGCAACCAGTTGTTGGTAAAAAAAGAATCAGATAAAACAGTCATTAAAGTAATCAATTAAAGATTCGATGTATCAATCGACACCACTTAGCAAGGTGATTAACTGAACCACCTTAACTGAAGTGTGTATGCCTAACCAATTACACTTGATGTCTTTCTGATGCTAACTCCATTTGTTGTCACAAAGGGTAAGGTGGGCTTTAAACACTTTCTTCTATATGTGTTAGGTATTAAGAGGAGATGACCTCAGCCAGTTCTCTGAAGAATCAGAGGTTGCTGAGAGTGGAAAACCATGCTTTATGCATAAAACGGAGCTACAAAATCTAATGTAGGCCAAGTATTCACCATATTAAGGGCTATATCATTGCCATAGGGTAGAGTCAAAAGATGGTTTTCTGCTCTTAATTTTCTATGGTTTCCTGATTTTGAGGTCTTCCTAATTGAGCTGTATTTGGCTGATCTCCAGCATAGAGTGGAGCAATATCAAAAAGACACACAGATGAAGATCTGTCATTGTCTTCATTAGAAGAAATCTGAAAATTAGGAGTCCCAGCTGATAGTAAAGACTACCGAGAGGGATGGGATGACCATAAGGACTGTGCTGAGGATGCATTATAATGTGTGATAAACACTGTGAAGCAGTGTTGCTGCAGGAAATTGCACAGTACAACATAGAAGCAAATTTTAATGTCTTCCAGTCACAAGCTGTTCATATCTAATGTCTGTTTTACCCAATGTTTTTCCAGTTCCAGAAGCAGAGGATGCCTTTATCAACAAGCAGAAGGTACAAAACGAGGTGAAGGCTGCACCAACAGGAAATGCCACGCTGAGCTGTGAGGTGGCCCAGGAGAAGACGGAGGTGAACTGGTACAAGGAGGGGAAACTGATCACCTGGAACAAGAAGTTCAGGGTGGAGTCAGAGGGCAAACAGCATCGGCTGGTGGTGAGCCAGGTGGAGAAGAAAGATGCAGGGGAGTACAGCTGCGAGGCTGCTGGCCAGAAACTCACCTTCAAGATTCATGTCACAGGTGAGACAGGTGTTGTCTGAAATACAGCAGAGAACAGTAAAGTAAAATCTAGTTTCTATTATACAGTGATCCAGTTGCAGTAGTCTGTTCTGAGGTTTTTTCCCTAGACTTGATTGCCTGGGTTTGTAGAAAGTATTTGGTTTTAGTATGGCACAAAGACCTGTTTCAGTCTGTCTGTAGAATAATAATTACTGATTTATGTACAATGGAAGCAATATTCAAGATATTATTCAAATCTCTCCTGTGCCTGAGATCCCAAACTGTAATTCTTGTTCACCGAAACATTTGACTAAGATAAGTATGTGCAGTGAGGCTGGAGTGCATGTTGTACGTGCAGCCTTTCATGGCAGGAGAAGCAGGAACTTCTCCTAGTAGTACACTGCCTTTTTACTATGCCTTTATGTTGGAGGCTGCATCTGGATAGGTGAGTCTGCTACTCACAGTAAGAGACTTGGTAGAGCTGACTATTCCCAGAGCTCAAAGTAAAATAGATATCTGCAAATCACACACAAAGAACTAAGGACTGCGTTGGTGAGCATATTTCCTTTGTGCCTTTGACAGTCACAGTTGTGGCAATGGTAGAGGCCATGAGGAGTCTGTTCAGGAAGCCAGGAGTACTGTTCTGGGTCATGAAAAGGCAGCCAGTGGTTTGACTATCACATGTTTATGTGTTTTGATGTTTCACAGTGGGTCTTAAGTAAAAGGAACTCAGGTTTTGGCTTCCTGCAGGACAGATGTTCTTTTGGGTTCAATATGTTTGCATAGTGACTTGCAACCATGGGACTGGTGTTCAAGGACCCTCTTGGTTCCTTCAGTTCCTAGGTTCTTTCTTGCCTAGATTTGACACTTAGTTTCAACAGAAGAGCTGATATTCTCTAGTGAAGGCTATTAGTTTGGGCACAAGTGGTAACCTAAACCTGTTCCAAGCTGTACATACAGACCTGCAAGATGGTCTCATTTCAGTCCCTCAGTCAATACTTTCTCTTTTCTTCCCTCAGAGCCAAAACCTGTGTTTATAAACCAGGAGAAGGTGCAGAAAGAGGTGAGTGCTGCCCTGGCAGCAAGTGCCTCCCTCAGCTGTGAAGTAGCACAGGATCCAACTGGAGTAAAATGGTACAAGGATGGAAGACTGCTTGCCTCCTCCAGAAAGTTCAGAATGGAATCTGTGGGCAAAACACGGCGTCTGGTTGTGGAGCAGCTGGAGAAGAAAGGTGCTGGAGAATACATCTGCGAGGCTGCTGGCCAGAAGATGACCTTCAAGTTGGAAACAACTGGTGAGCATTCGCTTTGGGAGCACTAAGCAGCTGTTTATGTGGCTTAGAGGAAGAGGAAGTGAGCCATGTCAAAGGGAAGGTGGTGTAGTGCAGGAATGCAGTTGAGATCAAACCCAGCAAACGTTTCCAGATTGATGAGGAAGGGGTCAGAAGAACCCTGACAATAACAGGGATCCGGGCTGAGGATGAGGGAGAGTACTTCTGTGAGTCCAGAGATGACAAGAGCAGCATTACCATCACCCCCAAAGGTATGTCTCTGGAAATGAAGGCTGACAGTGTGGAAGGATCCTTGGCTTCCCTCATCAGCCATTACAACACTGCAAAGTTGAGTTCATTTGTGTGTTTATGCTGTTCTCTGTGTTAACAACCAAGTACAAAACTTGTCTTTCTCTCTAAATAACTGTGGAACAACTGCTTCTGAAGAGCACAGCTGTTAAGTGGGCAAATCAGCCTTCAAGGCTGGAATTAAAAATCCCAAATGTGAGATGGGATTTTTTTTTACCCCTTCTTTGCCTCTTTTCTTCTTGCATCTTTGTAGATGCAAGGAGGATCTCCTCTACAGGCAGGGGATGTGAGTGTGAGTTATGGTGATCACTTACTGCAAGTCATAAAATCTGAAGCTTCCAATAAAATCATTGACTCTGTTGGCTCTTTGAAGGTGCTCATACATAACATGATAGCTGGTTTTGAGTTATACAACAAAAAAGCCTTTAATGGTTGGATGACTGGATTAGTTATTTGGAGGGGCTTTGAAGCCTTCACTGTGGGTTTCAGAAAAGGTTAGTGAAATATCTGGGGCACAAAGAGCTGAGCATGTCCTGGAGCAATGGAGAAGGGCTGGATGATTTTTGCGCGTATTTTCAGCCATAGAATTTTGTGTTCTGGTGGTGTCAGTACATTCTTTCGTACAGCATGGACGGGTTGGTTTGTTGCATTGGTTCAGACTTTTGTACTAGGAGCTCAGCAGTGGTTAAAGCTCACACTTGTGCAAAGTAAACAAGCTCCTGCAATTCGTCTCTACTCTGTTTTAGCTGTGGATTAACTTTACAGTTCCTTCCACATGCTTTATGGTTCCTTTCTGTAAGTCTACTTACACAGACTGAGTTGCTTAACTTGAAGTCTTGCTCCAGGATTTTGGGCATATTCTTAGCAGAAATATCACAAATAATTTCACCAACAATTCTCCCCACCTATATGTAGCTTTCCTTTTTTTCACTGGAAGGTTTTACACTGGCAGATATGGTGGGCATGTAGAAACAACCCCATTAATTCTCATGAAGTTCAGATTTCTCTGACTGGCCTTTGTATTGTGATTCTGCATGCATGCCCTGTAGCTAAAGCCTGGATGTCTTCCCCAGCACCTTCAGTCTCCCATCCTTATTTGAGTTACTCCGTTGCAAATCTCTCTGCTAGTACAGGAGAGTTTTTATTTTACCCCTTCTGTGAGGCAGCAGCTGGATGAGAAGGGTGAGATGAGGGAGGACTAGGTTGTTTGGGTGGCTTTTTTTTTTTTTTTTTTTTTTTCCTAAGAGCCAACTGGGAATCAAAGTTCCCAAAAATTGAAGACGAACTGTGTCATATAGAGCAGGGTTTGTCAAATCACTGGCATGCACTGTTAGGACATCTTCTTCATCAACATATTCCGGACTGAGAGTTGTCACAAAATTCTGCTCTGTGTCCCAAAATGTGCACTTATCACTTCTATTGGCAGTTATGCCAATATTCTATTGGCAATTATGTCAATAATGCATATAAGAATGTTTTGCACTGGGCCATTGCCACCAGAGTATCCCTGATATATCAAGAGGATTGTTGTAACATTATTGTCCCTAGCACAAGTAATGATAATGTGCTCAAAACAATAGGTTTTTTTGTTGTTAATGACAAGTTCTAGTAAGCATAGAGAGTAGGCACTGCCTTTCATTATTCCTTATGCCGGATGCTCCTAGAGACATCATTCCCAACGAAATCCACATCCTTCTTTCTCCTTCTCAGAACTGCATTTGTAAATCAGCAAACCATTGGCAGACATTAGCATCATACAAAAGGACAAGGTCACATTTGAGTGTGAGCTGTCCAGGCCCAACGTGGACATCAAGTGGTTCAAGGTATGGCATGTAATGGTGTTTTCCTTTCTGACTTGTCTGGAAATGAATGAGAGCCTTTAATTTCACTTCCAAGGGATGAGAGTTTAAGCTTTTGCCTGATAGCTTTTGCACTGCTCTCTTTTCTTTATGCTCTTTTACTTGCCCAGATCAGCACTCTTTGTTATTATGTCCTGAGTTCATTTATCAAGTTGAAATGAAAGTTTGTTTTGTGTTTCTTGTGAACTCCTGAGGTCTTGCTGCACAAAATATTGTTGGTTGGTGTAGAGTCTTGAGCTTCAACTCTAACACAGAAATTCTCAGCCAGGATTTTGTAGCCTTGTTGTGATCTGGCTTTTAGGGTGAAATCTGAGTTTTCTTTGCACCTGACAGTGTGAGAATTTGCTCTGGCACTTTGTGTACCTCCGCAGTGCTCAGCTGTTCCTTCCCTTACTTGGGGATAACATCATTTATTCAAGGTGATGTCCAAACGGGCTTGTTAACAGTTTTCCACAGTGCTTTAAGCTGTCATAGGTCAGCCAGAATTTATGCATGTTCTATAGCCATTCCTACATGTTGAAAACACTGCACTGTGCTTAAGCTTCAGCATATGTTCCAGTAAGCACAATTCCATTAATTCTAGGGGAGTGGGTGAATTAAGCATAGATCTGAAGGCTGCCTATGCTCAGTGCAGAGATGGAAGGACTCGTGTAGATCTGACTTGGTATTTTCCCTTCTAGGAATGGAAGGAGCTGCGTCAAAGTAAAAAAGTGGGCATTTCTTCCCAGGGAAATAAGAGAAGCCTCATTTTTCACAAGTGTGAATATGAAGATCAGGGAACATACTCGTGCAAAGCAGCCGAAGACAAGACGTCAGTTACCCTAAAGGTTCATGGTATATTTAACTGAAAGAGCAAATAAATCCTCTTGTGGTGTTTTGTACCACAGGAAGAAATGCTTCATGGGCAGTTTGGGCATTTCTTGGTTAGTCATTTTGGATACCTTTCTCTTTTTTCTTTATGCTTATGACAGATTTTCCCTCCGTGTGTTGCACTGGTTAAACCCCAGTCTGTAGCTCATCAGCTGGCTCTGAAGCATCAGACTGGTTACTGAACACACGGGTCTGCTGTGCCCTGGTAGATGCCACCTTCCAAAGGGACGTCTGAAAGGATGCTTTTATCTGATTTCCTACTAGATGCTGTCCTCATGTGGCCACTTGGGTTCAGTGTTAGCATGAACATGAACATCTGTCCTGTCCCATGACTTTGGTGAACTCTCATTTTCTCTCTCAGTCTGCAGCCAGGTTGGGTTGCTGTTTCAGTACTGGCTGTTTTATGCAGGAACTCTGCTCTTGAGGTTAATCCAAGTTGTATCCAAGCCCTTCAGAAGGAAAGGGAAACAGTAGCACAGAAATATGAGCTGATTCTGACATAAGTAAGTGCAGACCTGGAGAGTTAAAAGGGATTGTGTGATGTTCAAGGGATTTTGAAGTACAGATGTCCCCTAGGTAAGATTTGTGGCTGACATTCCCCATACATTGTGGGCACACAAGCTAAGGAGAGACTAGTGATGAGCATGCAGAGAAGCCAATGGTTCAGACAGGTTTGTAGTGACACGACATTGTAGAGTTCCGTCTAGTTCTCCTTGGCATAGTTTGGAAAATAAAGATGAGGTGATTGGTGGTAACCAATATGGCTTCATCAAGGTCAAGCCAGGCCTGACAAACTTGGTGGCCTTTCATGATGGAGTAACAGCATCAGTGGATAATGGGAGAGCAACTGACATCATCTACTTGGACTTGTGCAGAGCATTTGATCCCGTCCTGCATGACATCCTGGTCACCAAAGTGGAGAAAAATGGTTTTGATGGATGGACCAGTTGCAGGATAGGGAACTGTCTGGATGGTCACACTCAGAGAGTTGCAGTCAATAGCTCAGTGTCCAGGTGGAGGGTGGTGTTGGGACCAGTGTTATTTAACATTTTTGTAGGCAACATGGACAGTGGAATCAAATGCACCCTCAGCAAGTCTGCAGATGACACCAAGCTGAGCGGTGCTGTTGATGTGCTAGAGGGAAGGGATGCTACTCAGAGGGACCTGGACAGGCTGGAGAGGTGGGCCCTTGGCAGCCTCATGAACTTGAGTGTGGCCAAGTACAAGGCTCTGCACCTGGGTCAGGGCAATGCCAAGCACAGGCACAGGCTTAGAGGAGAATGATTTGAGAGTAGCCTTGACCCTGAGGAGAAGAGTTGGTCTGGAGGGAGGTGTCCCTGCCGATAGCAGGGGGATTGGAACTAAATGACCTTAAAGATTCATTCAGTTCTATTGTTCTTCTACCCTTAATTTTGCTTGAAAGGTTTTAGAATAAATGACATTCTGGTTTCCATGAAAACTGTTTGCAGGGAGTTCAGTTTTAGCTAGTCTGTCTTTATGTTCAAGGGCAGTAATGCATTGACTGTGTTTAAGAGAGAAATGACTCAGGAATTGATGATGGTTTAGAATAACTGGAAGATGTGGAAGTGAATGAATATGGGAGTGCATCTTTTGTCTGTGAGATTTCACACGATGAGGTTCAGAGCCAGTGGTACAAAGAGGACAACAAGCTGAAGGCTGATGACAACATCAGAATGCGGCAAGATGGTAGGGTGTAAGAGGGGCATCTTTCTCCTGAGGGGGTGTGGGTTGGAGATGAAGCAGAAAGGACATCTGAAATGAAGTGAAGAAGGTTCAGAAGGGAGTTCCCCTTTCGTTTTGGGACTGAGGTTAGGGTGGAACAAGTGACAGGTGGGAAGCTTAGTGTGGGAAGTGTGATGCTATCCCACCATCCCACACTGCCAGGAGCAGGTAGGAAATGAGTGCAGTTCTTTCCAAAGTGAGGGTGAACAGGTCAGTCACTTCACCTCTCCAAAGAGGTTTTGTCTGACAGTGAGTGTGATCCTTCTGTATCAGGTACTTTGAAGGTGACGGCGGCCGCATTCGGTCAGTCCTTGTAGAAGCCATGTTTAGATTCTGCTTTGGTGGGGATGTGGATGTGGGGGAATGGATGGTTTCATTGACATGAGAGAACAGGCAGTGATGCTGTGAAACCAGATGGATGATGCTCAGCCTGGCCATGTGCCTCAGAGCTCTTTGCTCGAGGAAGCCAAGTGTAGGTGTGGGTTTGCTCAGAGCTAAGTTACTATATTTTACCAAAGTAATTATCAATGTCCGTGTTTCATTGAACCTCTTTTCCAGTTCGTAATGTGAGGACTTTGATATTGGGATGGGAAGGTCATGGTTTGATATGGATGTTGGACTGGGAATCAGAAGATCTGGGCTCTCTTCAGGTTGTCAGTCTTATTGTCGGACTTCTTTTCAACATTCCTTTCTTTCAGTTATTTTTCCAATGATGTTTTAAGGCATTTTGAGCTGATAGGTGTAGTGTTCACGTGCAGTAATGCTGATGTGAGTAAGTAGGTGATAATGTAAGGGTTTTTTACATTCCTTCTAAATCTCTGATTTCTTTTGTTCCTTCCTTCTTTAAGAGCAATCCATTCATCTAGTAAAGGAGCTGTGTGACAAGGATGTGACTGAGCCTGAAGAAACCAAATTTGAATGCGAGATATCCATTCCTTCTGTGAAACCTCCCAAGTGGTATCTACTTGGGAAGTCTTACAGGCTGGAAGAAACTTGATTATGCAGCAAGAAGGCACCATCCACCGGCTGACCATACCGAAAACCACCACTGATATGACAGGCACCATTCAGTTCTCAATTGGCAAATCCAAATCCACAGCCAATCTGCTCGTCAGAGGTAGCGTATCCTGGCTTGGTTTACATCATGAAGATGAAGAATTAATTAACGTACAGTCTTCCTTCACTGGGGTCTTTGAAATATTGTGTGTGTGTCTGGAGGGTCTGCTCCATTTCCAGTTCAAAGTCGTTGGACACTAAATGAGACAGCTGCATCTCAGTAAAAGATCTGTTTGTATAGTTGTGATGTGCTTACTGTTCAGATCTACAGAGCTGACGTTTTGTCCCTGGCTATAGCAAAGAAGTCAAATCAGGTGAAATTAATTGTATTTCTGAACTAGACAAGTTTAAGTTTGGTAGCACCTAAATTTGATGCAGTGTGTCATTGATTTCATCTGAAAGAAAATTCCAGGCTTTTTATCTGCTGTTGTCCCCAGTGTAAGAGTCTTCATTCACATCCTAAAGTACTTGTTAAATGTTCAGCTCACTCTTATTTGAATAAAAGCCTCAACTGGGAGCAATTTAATAGGCACAGGACAAGAGCTGGACCATGCATTTGGTAGATAATATACAGTATTACTTTATAGAAATGTAGTCAATGGCATTCCCTATAGGGAATCGTTTGTTTTATCTTTGGAGTGGTTCAAAGAACCATTGTGAACATGAAATTAATTGGAATGGAATAGACGCAAGATACTTTCCTCTTCTTCCACTTGTCCTCATCCTTTCTTCTCTTCCACCCCTGCTTTGCAGATTACCATATACAAATCACCAGGAAGTTGGAGGACAAGACAGTTTTGGAACGTCATTCTGTCATCCTGTCCTGTGACTTCAGGCCTTCTGCAAAGGTTGTGAAATGGTTCAAGTGCCACCCACCCATCGAGCCCTCTGAGAAGTACAAGATCAAGAGGGATAAGCATTCAGCAGAGCTCAAGATTCTGAAGCTGAAGCCCGATGATGCTGGTGTGCAGAGACTGAGGCCACGCTGACAGCTGAAGGTATGAGCAAGGCGGGTGGCCTCTTCCATGTCCTATTTCACCTCAGATTTCTCTTCTTGAGGTTGATTTCTGCCGTTCTCTCCTGCTAACTTTATAAATGTATAATCTTCATTGAGAAGATTACACAAAGATCATCTAGTCCAACCATTCTACCACATCCCAGTATGATTTATAGTAACAGTGGTAACAGTTCACCTTGTTTCCCCACAGCCCGCAATGTAGAAGTAACGAAGCAGCTGCAGGATGTGGAAATTGAAGAAGAGAGCTCTGCTGTCTTCTCCTGCGAGCTGTCCCATGATGACGAGGACGTGGAATGGTTCCTGAATGGCAACCTCCTTTACACCAACAATTACAATGACATCAAGAACGTTGGCAATTGCTGCACACTGACGATGAAGCAGGTTAAGCCTGAGGATGCTGGCACAGTGACAGTGAAGTCAGACAAGGTGTCAGAAAGCGCGCACCTGAAGGTGATAGGTGGGTCTGATCACACACCTCCTTGATGTAAGAGATGCTAAGGAGCTACAGTTCATTCTGTTGTGCAGCAATCCTGCTTCTAAATCCTGCTCACCTCTCTGGGGTGACAAGTCATCAGGGGCTTTCTTCCAGTGGAAGGTTCCATTGCAGCAGATATCAACGAAGGAGGATGGTTTTGGTGTCCTGCCAAAGCATTCCATTGCTTTTTATCATCATTTTACTTAACACAAGGAGAGTTACAGGAGCAGTTTCTTTTACTGCTTCAGTAACATGCAGTGTCAATGCTGTTGTCTCCAAGGATTTATGACTGAAGGAGAGATCATTCAGTATGTGGTTTGCCTCTGGAATGACTAATGACCAGGCTGTGAACAACCTGATCTAGCTGTGAATGTCCCTGTTTATTGCAGGGGAGCTGGGCTAGATGGCCTTTAAGGGTCTCTTCCAATTCTAAGGAACTCGTGCCTGAAGTGCAGAAGTGGATGAATTATACCACTTCTTCATATCCTCCCCATGATTACAGAGGAAATACAGCAAAACAACATGCATGGTCTTATTGTTGTCATGTGCTTGAATACGAAGACGTCTCTTTTTTATGGTTGAGATTTTTGTTGATATGGGTCAGTAAAAACTCACATTGTTTAGCTTTCTCAATAGGCGATCGTGGGAATCCTGGTCTCCATCATCTGGTACCACCGTGGATTCATCTACATCAGGCACGACTGAAAGAATTAAAACACAAAACAACCACCAAGGTGAACCCTTCCAAAAGGGGGAAAGTTCCATTTGCTGCAAGCCACCGAGGTAACCAATAGAGGGGCCCTGATCCCCCTTGTGCCATCAGGATGCTCTGGCGCGGTATGTGCCTCAAACTCAAAGCTCCTTCCCACCTCCCAAGGAAAAGCAAAGCAGCCCAAGCATCTCCAGCAAAGCTGCCCAGCAGACAGCAGGGAATGCAAACAGCTTCTGGCTGCTCCCCTGCACTCCTGTCCTAAGTAAGTGACCATACGGGGACTGGCTGGGAAATCAGTGCATGACACACGTGAGTGTGCACAGGGTTGTGCAAAGCAGTGGGGATCCGTGTGTGTGTGTGTGTATGTGTTTGTGTGTGTATTTGTGCATGGATGGTGATGCACACACATTTGTGTCCATGAGTGTATAAACCAGTGGGGTTGCTCAGGTGTGTGTAGGTCTGTGGGTATGTGTGCAAGGACGAGCATGCACATATATGTGTGTGCACAGGGGTGTGCAGAGTGTTGGAGCTGCACAAGGACATTGTGGTACCGGTGTGTGCGTGCACTTTGGGAGTGAAAGGAAGGGGTTACACATGTGTCTGTATGTGTGTGCACAGGGCTGCACTAAGGGATGTGGTTGTGTGAGTGTGTGTGAGCACATGGATAGTGCATGGATGCGGTGGCACAAATGTATGCTTGCACATGGGTGTGCTGAGGAGTTGGGTTGCACACAGGTGCACACAAAGGGATATTTGTGGAAGGTGTAGGCACGTAGGTGTTCCCAGGGATGGTTTGCACATGTCTGTGAATGCAAAGGAGGGCACACAATGCAGAGTGTGCATGGGGGTGTGCAAAGCAGGCAGGGTGGCACACGGGTGTGCATGTGCACGTGGATAGGGGAATGCGGGGGATACAGGTTGACCTGTGCTGAGGTGAGTGGGGGCTCACGGTGTTGCTCAGTGGTAGATTTGTTCACACTGAGTGCTAACAGGAAACTCACACACCCTTTTTGTTTCAGCTGTGCCAGCGCTGTGATCCCTTGCTGCAGGGATGGGGTGTTGGAAGGATGGTCTGCGTGCTGAGCTCCCATCTCTTGCAGGAATCAAGTGTAGAGCAAAAGGGATGTTTGGGCCAGGTGACCGCAAGAAGGCTGGCTGCTTTGGATGGTGGCAGCTGATGGAAACAGGTGTTGTTGTGACCATTCAGCTTTTAACAGAAGTCAGGGGTCATGCAGCAAGAGCGACTAGGTTCTCAAATGGCTTCAGACGTGCACACCGAGTACATCTGTCCTGCCGTGCCATCTCTGCTTCTTTTTATGCTGGCATTGTTATGACCACGTGTTGGGCCTGTTTGCTTGTAGAAGGAGGAATGTTAGGTGCAGTTCTCACTGAGAACTTGTGATAGGATTTCTGTGTAATTTGAATCATGAGTGTTAGCACAGTGAGTTGAAGGAGGGCCCCGGAAGCAAATTTGGTGCTGTTGAAGCTCTGTGCGATGAGCAGGTGGGAGGTAACACGTGCTGGCAGGTGTGGAAACAACTTTGGGATTGAGGTGTGGAGGAAAGGTAAGGTGATGAAGGAGCTGATGGCAAAGAGTTTCCTGAGGAGGCTTGGTGCTTGCTTGGCGTTGGATCTGATCAACTTCTTGTGTGCTGGTGTCCATCTGGTGTTTGTGGAGTAGTTTTCATCCCAGGGTCTGTCTGGTAGGACTGGGGCTTGAGCCAGGCCAGGGCGAATCCAGTGTGCTTTACTCTCGTTCTTAGTGCTTGTTTTTGCTCAGGAGGGCCGGTGGCAATCCTCACGGAGCAAGGCCTGCAAATGGGGTTTGTGGAGGAAGGTCCTGCAGGCCTTGTGTGACACCCATGGAGCTGCAGCGAGGCTGCATCTTTGTAAAACAAGGGAAATGCACAGAGATCTGAAGGTGGGTTGTCGTCTCAAGTGATGCCGGAGGGGATGTGCGTGCTCCTTTACATATGCGTTGTCTGCCTGCTGTAGGTGGGTTGGCTTAGAAAGCTGGTACCGTGTTTCTGTTGTCGGGAGAAGCAAATATCAAGTCTTCTCTCTACTGAAAGATTTAACAAAAGAGCCTCTCCTTGCTTCTTAGCGTATGAATCACAGAATCATAGAATCGCGAGGGTTGGGAAAGACCTAAAAGATCATCCAGTCCAACCGTTCTCCTATTACCACTAGCTCCCAATAAATCACGTCCCTCAACACAACATCCAGTCATTCCTTGAACACCCCCAGGGTGGGTGACTCCACCACCTCCCTGGGCAGTCCATTCCAGTGCCTGGACACCCTTTCTGAGAAGTAATATTTCCTAATGTCCAGCCTGAACCTCTCCTGCTGCAGCTTAAAACCATTCCCTCTAGTTCTATCAATAATGACACGAGAGAAGAGGCCGACCCCCAGCTCACTGCAACCTCCCTTCAGGAAGTTATAGAGAGCAATGAGGTCTCCCCTGAGCCATCTCTTCTCCAGGCTGGACATTCCCATCTCCTGCAGCCTCTCCTCATATGGCCCCATTGTGCTCCAGACCCCTCACCAGCTTTGTTGCCCTTCTTTGAACACGTTCCAATGCCTCAGTGTCTTTTTTGCAGTGAGGGGCCACAAACTGGACACAGAATTCGAGTTGTGGCCTCACCAGTGCTGAGTACAGGGGGACAGTCACCTCTCTGCTCCTGCTGGCGTCACTGTTTCTGATGCAAAATGTATGTAAGTGTCACATGTGTGACATCCTTTTTGATGGAGTTCTGTGACTGGAGTTCAATGGATTTGAGAGCTGACTTGAAGCCTGTGGGCATCACCCAGGAGTTGGGGTGAGAGGATGAGGCGTAGGAACAGGAACCTCTTTGGTCGTTCTTAACTCCCAACTTTTAGGTCAGGAATCTCTGTGTGTTTATCATGTAAAGAACAGAGTCATTGTGCAGCCTGTGAATGAATTGATTCACGCCTGCTGATTGGTGCTGTTCTCTACAGGGAGCTGCAATGGAAATGGACACTTGTGGTCCACTGTCCAGCCCCCTCCCGTGCTGGATTTTCTGGGCTTTGAGACACGTCTTCCAGATTCACTTTGTTTTATTTCTGATGTGTTGACCTGTTGAGCTCCAGCCCCAAATGAGGATTCAAGTACTACCACAGCAGTCCATTGGGACTGTAGTATTTCTTGCTAAACAGAATTCGTGTGCACCCGTGTCTTTCGTCTGCACAAAGGATCTTGTAATCATCTCTGTCTGTGTTTCTTTTAGACCCAGAGATGGAGCAGAGAGGAACACAGACTTGGGTGGATCTTCATTCAGGAGCAGGGACACGTCATGCTCATCTGAGGTGTCTGGCTGACAGCAAGAGCAGAGAGGTAAGTTTCATAGGGTCGCGTGCACATTTTATTTTATTTTTAATTCATGATGCATAGAGGCGTTCCCCAGACAAAGTGAGCATTTCTCAACTGGACTTTCTAGAAATGAGCTAGGCAGTGAAAATGGGTTTGAAGCATTCCTAAGAGCCCCGCAAGAGAATGCTGAGAGTTAATCTGGCACCCTCCTTTGGAAACGTCCGTTGTCTGTCAGCTCTTCAGCTGTGCCCTAACACCTCCCATTGCGCTGCCACACCAGGATAGAATTCCAAGCCCACACTGAGTCCTGGAATGTTGTGGTGCCGTGTTGGAATCAGATGTGACCACGTGGTCTTGGCTCCCCGCCTTGTGGGGGGTCATGGTGGACCAGGCTGTTGGCCGTTGGTGATGTCATAAGCGGCTGGAATGAGGGGAGGAGCGGTGCGTTCTGTGTTCCTTTGTGGGTGAGCTAGTGGTCGGAGTGGTTGTTGACTTGTTGTTCTTGTGCCTTTAGTGTCGTTAGTTAGTGTCGTTAGTTAGTTAGTGTTGTTAGTTAGTGTTGTTAGTTAGTTAGTGTTGTTAGTTAGTTAGTGTTGTTTGTTAGTGTTGTTAGTTAGTTAGTGTTGTTTGTTAGTTAGTGTTGTTTGTTAGTGTTGTTAGTTAGTGTCGTTAGTTAGTTAGTGCCGTTAGTTAGTTAGTTAGTTAGTTAGTTAGTTAGTTAGTTAGTTAGTTAGTTAGTGACTTTATTGCCTTTTTCTTCACACCGTCGTGCGCAGCAGCTTGTAGGTAAGCTGAACCAGCATGGGATGGATGGGTGGGCAGTGAGGTGTTGAGAACTGCTGGCTGTCGGAGCTCACAGCACCGTATTGCTTACTCTTGACCATGAGACGTAATTTTCCCTCAGTACACACGTTCCAAAGGGGGTATCTGTAAAGTTGGCACCTGTCCCGTGCTTCTTCCATTGTCTTCTTTGCTCAATTTTGGAAGCATTATAAAGTTGCTGGGTGGACAGGCATCACGTAGCCTGAGACTCAGCTTGTCTTGCAGCAAGTGGATGGGACGGTTGTGCTGTGTGTGTTATTCCATGGATGTCTTAGCCCTGCTCACTGACCTGCTCTTTCTCTCTCCTCTCCTCACCCTCCGCCCACTGCCTCGGTGCAGCTTTAGCTCTCATTCCATCTGAGCAAAGCGACAAGGAACTGCTGCAGATTGCTTGAGGTGATCTCACTGCCAGGTACGTGCCATGATTTGTCCCCCCCCATGGTTTTGCCACAGGGTATGCGCGGGTAGATCTGAGGAAGTCTGTCCATACTGTGCTGTGTGAATAGAGAAAACAGAAGTGTGTTTCTGCTCTGTTCCAGCTGTTCACACTTGCTGTGATGGGTGTCGCGTGCAGTGGGATCAGCCGTGAGCCTGAGGTGGCGGCGACGGAGGTACAGTATGAAGCTCTGGCTGGTCTTTGTTCCCTGTGTTGAGCCATTAGAAGGAGCTGCAGATGTACTCTCTTGCAGTAAAGAATGGGCCCAAAAGGGCCTGGCCAACTTTCTGCGCCAGTGCCATTGCTGATTAGTCTGTGTTGAGAGAGATGCATCTTTGCAAGGCCTGGCAATGCACGCCAAAAAGAGAAACGATTGTTGAGATGTGCAGCTCCTTCTGAAGTGCTCCTGATAAGGACGGAGTGTATTTGCTGCAGCTTTCTCTGCAGATGTGCTCCTCACCTTGAAATCCTCCTGGTTTGTCCTCAGCTCCTGACCACGGCCTGTTCTCTGTTTTGCAGGCTGATAACATGCGGGAGCCGCAGCTGGTGCGTGCTGTGTCATCTTTAAACGTACCAGCGATTGCGGCGGCCCATGTTATTAGGAGCCACGTCGCCCAGGGGCCGGGTGAGCTCTCTCTGGAGGTAAGCAGTTCCAGGCGTTCCTTGTTGTCATGCATGGGAAAGTAGTAGAAGTTGTGAACGCAGCAGGAATAGTCTCAGACACCTTTAGTATATCTTGCGAGATGAAGCTTCGAAGGTTCTGTTGCAGCTTAGACTTTTTCTGGGTTGGGAGGAGTTTGCTGTCAAGCTTGAGGGTATTCTGCAGCACACAAGAAGGCAGTTATTTGAGCTGTTCTTTCCTGCCAGCTGTGCTGAAGCTGGGATTGATGTTTCATCTTTTGCAGGTTGGAGACATCGTGTGCATTGTTGATATGCCACCAAAGGAGATGAGCCCCTGGTGGAGAGGCAAGCGTGGCTTTGAGGTAGGCACACGCTTTCGACTATAATTTCAACTTCAGCAGAATCGGGAATCTCAAGTTGGAGCTGCTCTGCCTGCACAGGATGGCTTCTTGCCATGAACAGTTGCCCTGTGCCGATGTCAGAGGACCATCCCTTTGGCTCTGGGCTTGCGCTAATGCCCACCTGTCTTTTTGTTCTTATTACAGGTTGGTTTTTTCCCTGGTGAGTGCGTGGAACTCATCAGGGGAAAACTTCCTGAGTCACTGGTCAATTCCTTGCCAATGCCAGGTACGTATTTTACATTTGACAAAGCGGGTTAGTATAATAGGGTCAGAATGTGGCTTTCAGGGGGTATGTAAATGCCCAAGTTCAGCAAGCTTAGCAAGAGAACTTCATTAAGCTCCTTGGGCACCTCCAGGGATGAGGAAAATCCGTTCTTGTGTGTCCTTGTTGGGAACGTAATTCCTGTTGTTACGTGCTCTGTCGAATGCATTGCACTCAGCCACATCCAACTGAGCCAAGCCTGAAATGAACTGGTTTCTTTGTTTTGTTGCTCAGTGGCAAGGAAACGGGGCAAACTCATCACCCGCCTTCGTTCCCTGGTGAAGGCCCACCCCAGGAGAGCAAAGCAGCCGGAACCAACGACATTCTCTGGATCCATGTCCTTGCTTGACATCGTTGAGAGGTATTTAGCCAGCAGGACTTGAGGGCTGAGCTGTAGGAATGGAAGCATCCTCTGCTGTTTGAAACAGAGCGCTTTTCTAAGCTGTGTTTCAGCAGAAAGCAGGCAATGCCGGGAACAGGCAGCAATTGGCAAGGGCTCAGTGCAGCTCTTCCCTCACCCTGCACCACGACTGACAGCATGCTCTGTTTTCTCTGCAGAATGAGTTCTCCCAGTAAGAGGGCAGAGTCAGCAGCTGCCAGTTGGCGTTCCTGCTTCTGCCTGGGCAAACCATCCCCTGTGGCCAAACGCCAACTGCAGAGCAGTGCCAGGGAGCCCTCTGAAGTAGAAGTCTTGGTTCTGGCAGGTAAGGGTGCAGATCCAGCTTTCAAAACACTGCTTGTCAGAAACACAGGTAGAATTCATGCTTTCAGTGGGCTTGTACTTCCTTCTGGCGTTCAAGCCCATGCCTGACATCTTTGGTTGACCCCTGTCTTTCCCAAATGAGTCTCTTGTCAACACAAGAGCTGGGCCTGCACGAGGATAGCTTTCAAGACAGTGACAGTGTTGCTAGAAGCTTATTGGCTTCTGCCCACCACCACTACATAGCCAAATGTCAAGAACCTCTTAATGGTTCATCTTGTGAACGTTCGACACTAACCGTTGTGCATCTACTCCTTCCTAGGTGACCCGAGCCCTTGTATATCCCCAAGACGCAGGGCATGTTACGATCATGCATCCAGTGATTCCATCAATGAAGAGCTGTTGAGAAGCACAGGATGCTGCAGTTCTGATGAAAGCCTTCCATATAACATCAGTTATGCAGAGAAGAATGTCATCGTTGTTGAAGCCCTCATTCATCCTATCCCTCCAGAAGCTCCTGACCTGAGCCTACCAGATGCCACAGTTACAAGCCTGGACTGTGGCCTGGTGCCTTTCCAGGACAGCCCAGCCCATGCGCAGCCCGACTGCCTTGACAGCAACACCTCCAAGCAGGACCAGGACAGCGTTACTGAAGAGCAGCCGAGCCTCTTGGAGGGGGACTTGGAGTCAGGCCTCCAGTCCCAGGCACCAGGCAGCAGCTCAAGCTCTGAGCCACTTTCCCCTTAACATCAGAGGACGTGTCCCATCTTTACCCCAGACCTTTCATTCCGTCCTTTCTCCTATTGAATAAAGGCACGCTCGTGCTCAATCAACGCCTTGACTGCATTCCGAGTTTTCATTCACAAAGACTGGGATGAATGCAAGAAACAGCAAGGCAGCTCGGCTTGCAACGCTCTGGCTGTGGGGTGCGTGCAGGGACACTGTAACCATACAGGGAAAGGCTTCCACTGCTTCCTCAAGCTGTAGTCCAGCCCTGCTACTGCTCTGTGGCACAAAGCCCTGAGGGATGTTCCATATTGTTAACCTAAGTGGAGCCAGCTTCATGCACTGTGTTTTGTTGTTGCTGGGTGAGAGGGGGATGCACGTTGGTGAGAAGATGAGCATTGCTGGATCTGCCACGAGTGTCCCTTCTGCCTCTAAGAATATGTCCTAACTAGGATGTGAACACTGCTGGCACTTCCTCATTGCACGTGCTTGGAGGATCTTCAGTTCTTGCACATTCAGGATGTCTGTCAGTGACTACAAGGAAATTCTCAAGTACTAGGAATTCCATGAAACAGTTGGAACGGGTAAGTGTCATCTTTGTACAGAAACAGCACGCCTAACAGTCTGTCTCACCACTCTAGAATTAATCTGAGAATAGATTGACAGCTCTTGTCAGTTCTCTAAGTCAGGTTTCATTTGGATAAACTTGAAATGGAATTTCTGAAACCAGTTGGAAATTGATGGTGCTGATTACCTCTTCATCTAATTAAAACATTATGCACTTTCTGTTGGGAGAGAAAGTTACAGTACTCCACTCCAATCCAGTGGATTGCAGGAGAGAATTGAAGGGGGAAAAAAAAACACGAAGTAGAACTCATGGGTTGAGATAGAATTATTTACTGAGATAGAGAAAAGGATAATAGTTATGATGAATGCAAAAGCAATTGCTCGCCACCTACCAATCAGTGTCCAGTTAGCCTCCTAGTAGTGGAAGAGATTTTCATGAAGTTCTACCCCGTTCAAAACTCCTTCCACAATATGTCATATAGTATGGAATATCCTTTGGCCAGCTTAAGTCAGCTGTCCTAGTTCTGTTCCTTCTCACTTCCTTGGGCTCTCAGCTGAGATTGACTGTGGCTCTGTACAACGCTGCCTGGCAGCAGCTGTAAGCATCACTGCGCTATCTCCATTGTTTCTCTAGAATGAAAACGTAGTATTAAATCAGACACTGAAGAAAATAATTCAGTCCCAGCTGAAACTCAGACAATAACTTGTGCTTAGGATTGTTTCCCTACAGGAAATGTTAGATAATTACTGCTACTTGGTACTGTGTCCTGTAGCTGAGCTGGATTTTGTTATCCTTGAAGAAGTATCTTCCTCTGAAAGGGGAGTAAAACATGATGCTCCTAATGAGCGGAGCAGAGACACAGATCTGATCTGAGTGTTGGTTTCATATTTTTGTGATGCTCTTTGCTGCAGTTTGTATCTAGAGAGAAGCCCTTGTGGTGTCAGTCTGTTGTGTAACCTGCTCTAGTTTTGTGCCTCAAGGAAGAGTGATCCTTTAAACAAATGGTGGCTATACAGAGGGTATGGGGTGAGATGCATTCCTCTGGCCCCATTCCAATGGATTTTCTGTCACTGAAGACTTGAAGCACAGGTTAGGTACTGGAAGGCTTGAATATTTCCTCACCAATAGGTTAGAGCTTGGCATTTTGTAAGCTGCTGGTATCTCGGAGTAAAGCAAATAATTACAGCACGAGCATTTTCCTAGGCATCTTATGAAATCCCTCTATCTAAGGCTACTGGAAGGCACTCTGAACAAAGATCATTCTCCCCAGCTTCTCTTCTCTGAGTGGGAGCTTCAGCCCCCTGCACAAGCTGGAGGTCATCCACAGAGTTTGTTTCAGGTTGTTATCCTTCCTGGCCAAAAACCAGATACAGTATTGTAGATGTGGTGCAATGAGTGTTGAAGCAGGAATGACTTGTCCTGGTCTGGTTGTGCTGCTTTTTAATGCAGCTGATGATCTTGTTGTACTTCTTTTCTGTCAGAGCACACTGCTGGCTTGCATTCAGCCTGTGGTCTCTCACCACTTGTCCTCCTAGTCCCCAGGTCCTTTCCAACAGATACAAGCTAGTATTTCCCACCTGGGATACTGGAAGATGGGAACTTGTCAGCAGTCAGTGAAGATCTCTGAGACAGCGAGAGCGAGCGAGCTTTGAGTAGACTGGGAACCACTGTCCACAGCAGGAAATAAGAGAAGAGAAAAGATGTTTCCTTGGGCACTTGGGTGGAAATCATTCCTGACTGCTTTCTCATCCACCAGGAAAATCTGCTGATTGACAATTTGAAGCTGATGGACTTTGGACTCTGTGCAAAGCCAGAGTTAAGAGGATGTGTTAAATCAAATACAATGTGCCCCCAAGTAATGCATGTTTGAGCACCGTATGCAACAGGGGCTTGTCCAAACAAACACCCTAAAATCAAGCTGTTTTTGTGGCTGACATGTCATTGCATCTTGTTTGGAATGGCCTGAACTGTGTGAGAGTGGTTAACAGATTGCTCAGAAGCACAGGTAGATTATTTTCTCTAGCTAGACTCCCTGTTTTCATAGTCTAAGCTGTAGATAATCTTGTAGGTATATCACCTGTGTTATGCAAGGGTCTGTAATAGGAGCATGGGGTTGGTGTGCCTAAGGAACCTTCTAAGGATCTGTATGTAGGATGAGATTGTGGATAGAATAAAATGACTTTTGCAGGTGACGTACAAATCCTGTGATTGCATATGCTTGAACTGAATTGTTTCTTGATCTTCAAACTGATTTCCAGAAGCCTTTATTAACATGTAAGATGGGTGCTGGTAAGAAAGAATGGGAAGACTGCCTTACTGATTCCAAGAGAATTATTTATCATCAAATGATTTTTCCTGGCCAAATTTAGAGCCTCTCACAGGTAATCGAGACCAACAGGCTGTTGTTGCACAATCAACAGGCACAATCGAGATGATCAGCTGAGGAAAATAAAGCATCATGCCAAGGGAACTAGATAAGTGAGCAGCTTGAGATCTGCACATTCATGTGATGCTCATGGTCTTAGACAATATTTGCTTAGTGAGGTCACATTGAATGAAAGCAAAATCTAAGATGAATGAAAATATACACAGGAGAAGAAGCCTCTGAGGCTTCTGAAGTGTTATGACCAGAAGACATAAACTCTGTTAAAGCAAACGTTTCTCTCTCTTTTTAGTGTTCTTCCAGGGAGGCCTTGATTACCGCCTGAACACATGCTGTGGAAGCCCAGCTTATGCAGCACCAGAGCTAATCCAGGGCAAAGCGTCTATTGGCTCAGAGGGATGTAGAGCGGTGTTTGTTTTCCCCTCTTTCCCTTCCCTCTCCACAGAGCATTTCAAGGCAGTGGAGCTCAGGTAGGCTCTCTTGGTTTCCCTTCTGAATTCTGCTAGGTTGCATTGCTTGGTAGCTCTCAGAAGCTGTCAGTGGCCACAGACTAGAAAAGTGCAATTGGTCTCAGTTCACACAGCTGGCTGGTTTGTCTCTGGCTAATCCTGAACTGCCTCAAGCGACTGCTTTGGGGCTCTACAGAACAGCAGCTTCAGAGATCTCTTTCTATTACTAAGTTTTTGAAAGAGCAATTTGCTGTGTTCTAATTATCCATCATTTTTGTGCAGTCTTTTTTGTCAGACTTCTCCTTAGATTCCATGTTGTATGTGAAGATTAATTTGCATTGTGATTTATAATGTACTAAAAACTGAGAGATGTCTGGAATTTTGGAACCCACTACTTGCAGTTGTTAATCTGTCCAAACTGGTCTGGTTTGCAATGCCCTCATCCTTCTTGAATCGCTCTGCTGTTAAAAGCGGAGCAATTCCTACAAGTGCCATGGCCCCACTGTTGTTCTAATTCTTGTTTCTTTGTTTTCCACACGCTGCTTTTCAAGCCTCCTTTTTCTTTACAGTCCAAGTGAGAATTGCACTGTGAAGTGTCTGAACCTTGTTGTGCCTCTACATAAAGAGAACAGCAGCAAAGCCTGACAGGTGACTGTGCTGACAGCTCTTGTAGCCAGTAGCACGTAACTGTGCTAAATCCCTTGTGACGGCTTTGATTTCATTTTTGCCAGTGAAATCCTTGTAAAAGGAACTGCAGCAGTGTGATGAGCTAAGGTGAAGATGCTGGTTTTAGTAGTGCTCTAAGCTGAGTGGAAGAACAATTGAATTAGGGTTATATGCTTTCTCTGGGACGATAAGGTTTTTTTTTCTTGAGATAAAGAGCCAGCTTTTCATGGGCTATATGTGGGCTTTGGCAAGGGCAGACAATCCAGTCTGTCAGGAAGCCATTTGAGGTGCTTCAGGTTTGTAAGCTTGTCTTTTTGTTTTTTGAGGCGGATATTTGGAGCGTGGGTGTACTGCTGTATGCTCTGCTGTGTGGGTTTTTCCTTTGGATGATGACAATATGATGGGACTCTACAGGAGGATACCAGTGGATATCAGTGGTGCTAGAATACACTGAGAAGGGAAATAGCTGAGCTTGACAAGAGGCCTTGCTTTTCGGATGGCAGAACATGCTGAGCTGTGGGTAGAAAGGTTAGGTCCTGGAACAGGCTGCCCAGTGAGGTTGTGGATGCCCCGTCCTTGGAAGTGTTCAAGGCCAGGTTGGACAGGGCCCTGGGCAACCTGATCTAGTAAAGGTGTATGTTTGGTGGCCCTGCTGGGCAGGGGGTTTGGAGCTACATGATCCTTGAGGTCCCTTCCAACCCGGGTAATTCTGTGATTCTGTGATTCTGTGATTCTGTGAAAGGCCTGTCTGCTGAATATTGTCCCTGTTTTTGCTGCTTTGTCTGCCAGTATTTTGTGGATTGGGTTCTACTCTTGGTTGGCCTATGTGGCACTGTAGCCTGATTCTATACCATGATAGCATACAGAATTTAAGGAGAAGTATTTTCTTGCCAATGGGCGGATTTTTTGTATCTGGTTCTTCAACTGGCTGCTCCCTATACTATCTGTAGTAAAAATAGAGACACATCATTTGATTTCCCAGAAATGAATGTTACTAAATGCCAGCTCTTCTCATGTCTACAAAGAGCAAAGTTCTGCATTTGCTATTAGAATTTCCTCTTCCAGAATCAGGAGGTAATGTAGGACCCCACAGATTGCCTTCAGAATCCAACAGTTAGTTCTGTTTCCTTTGGGAGTGCATAACAACCTGAGCACATGAACTGAATGACGTGGCTTTTTAGTCTGGTACAAACTCTGCTGTAGACTGAAACTTGGTCCATTTGTAAGCAGGACTTTGTCCATTTCTGCAGGACAGCAGAAAACCCTTTGTGCTAATCATGATGCCAAGAAGCAGAATGCGGCAAATGGCAGATGATCCAACTGCTTCAGGTGTTCATTTCCTTAAAACTGAGAATAGTTTTGGACTGAGAGTTTGTAAGCAGAACCGAGCTCTTAAAGCTGTCAGAGATTATTTCTGCACTGCTCAATTCTATCTGCCTAACATACACAGGATCTCAGAACTGCGTTGCGTGAATTGGTGGAACTTGTTGAAGTGAACTGGGATGAGCAAATTTTAGAACTTAGTCAGAACGCAGTAAAAAATGGATAATCTCATGGGTATTAAGGTACAGGCTTGCTATTTCTGCACTGAATTTGTTTTTATTTTACATGGTTGTGATCTGAAAGTTGCTTGAAACGCAGGCACCTCGGCACTGTTGTGTAACTGAATTTCACACATTATAGACCCTCAAATATCCTGGAATCTAAAACTCTGACTTGTTTTAAGTCTGCTGCTTGAGTCTATTCAGGGTCATAGTGTCTGTGTGAAGTGGAGTGTGTGGGGAGATTGTTGCTGCAGATCCTGGGAAGTTGCTGTGTATTTGCAGACAATGGCTGCTGTTGGTCACTGGGTGCCCCTGTTCCTCTGCAGAACAGCTGTGCTGTGCATGCAGCACAGCATGCTGTGCAAGCTATGGAACTAGGAATCAAGAAGAGATAGAAGCTTGGCCTTGATGGCACGGGCTGTGTGTATAATCAGGAGGGGTGTTAACTCTTTGAAAGGGCTGATAATATCAGGACAAGGGGAAATGGTTTTAAGTTGAAAGAGGGAAGATTTACGTTGGTTGGTAGGGGAAGTTCTTTACTAGGAGAGTGCTGAGGTCCTGGAACAGGCTGCCCAGGGACGTTGTGGATCCCCCATCTGTAGAGGTATTCAAGGCAAGGTTAGATGTGGCCCTGGACAGACAGGTCTAATAAATGTGGAAGATAGGTGGCCCTACCAGGCAGGGGGAGTGGAGCTTCATGATCCTTGAGGTCCCTTCCAACCCGGGTCATTCTGTGATTCTGTGTTCCCCAGATGCCTCTTGGAAGTCATCAAGTCTGCCTCAGTGCTGACCACCAGTGCACTGTCCCCATGGGACTTAATGAGACACTTGGTGTCTCTGGCTGGGATCTGCTTGGTGATAAACATGGACGCGAAGAACTTAGCGATTGTGTGGGCTCCAAACCTCTTAAGGTAAACTTCTTTTTCCTTTTCAACACGATGCTTAGTTCTGCTCTCCTCCAACCCCAGGGGAACAATTTCTAGATGACAGTTTCTACTCACTTGTTTAGCTGGGACTGCTGTGTCCCTGATCAGCCAGGATAATTTCGTCAGTGGCATCGCTGTTTGCCCACTGCGGAAATCTCCGGAGCCCAGTTTGACAGTTTTTGGCTACAGAAATTCAGACTTGGGGAAATGATCTTGGGGAAATGACTTGTAAGATCTGCCTTTTCTTCAGATCCCAGCAGAGCCAATCTCCCTGCGCCAGTGAAGCTGCCTGCATGGAGCTGCAGACCCAGTCAGCTGTTGTGGAATTCCTCATCAACCACACAGATGTCCTCTTCTGCTCCAAATCCACACCAGCCTTGGGAGAGGGAGTAGGTGAGCACCTTCCTCCATTAGCTTGATCTAAATCTGACAGCTTCATCCAATCCAGGGCTTCGCCAAGACCTTTGAAAATTCTATTACTGTCGAGGAGACAGCAGGCTTCTGGGCTTAGGTTAGAATACTGTGCCCCGTTGCTGGGTCCTGAGAATGTCCAAGCCTTACATGGAGAAAACTATCACTGCTGTTAAGATTTTTTGCAAGCAGGTGAAGCTTGATTGAAGTGTGGCTGTGAAGCTTTCTGAGATCCCTGCCCCCTAGTTTTTCTACGTTTTTTGTTTGCCTTTTTCGATACAGTGAGTTGCTCTTAATTGTGGCTGTGTCCTTTGCCACGAGCATACCACTGAGCACACGGTTATTTTGAGCTCCTCTTCTTCCAGTGGCTCGGATGAGCAATTCTGAGAGATATGCAGAATGGGGATGGCTGTGCTCCTGCTTCCTCCTCTGTCTCACCTGTGTTTTTCCCTTGCAGGGCACAGTTCTCTGGCAGGGCCCAAGTCTGTGTGGGTGTCTCCATCCACAAAGCTGCTCACACTGCAGGAGGCACAGGCTGAGAGGAGAGGTCAGAGCAGCTCTCCTGTTGCAACACAGAGCAGCAAGATACAAGCAGAGGAAGGGCCTGCAGCTGTACTAAGGAACTTGGATGCAATCACTGATTTTCCATCTGAAAGATAAAGAAAGAGGAATTCCCTTTCCAGCCCCCATCATCATTATTTGGGTGATTTTTATTGGTTTACTTTTTGTCCGTTACATCTCCAAGGACTCAACTTACACACAGTTGCCCTACGGGCTCAGTGGAGCCACACAAGGGTGCATTTCCTTCCTGGTTGGGCAGGCAGTCACGAGATGCAGAAAGCCATGCTGACGTCTATCCTGGTCTGTGTTGGCTGTACCTGGAAACACTGGGGTTTTCCAGATTTCAGGGCCACACACCTGAAACCAATTGTGCTTCTCCTGTAAGCAGAGCTGTTGGTCAGACTTGCAGGCACTAGAAATTAAAGATGGCAGTGAGCTGAGGCCGAGGAGGTGTTAATGTAAGAGTCAGAGATGCTTTTGAGCTTCCCTTATGGCTGCACCATTCCTCAGAAAGCAGTTACGCCTGCCAGCTCCTGTCCTGTTCTGCTGTGGAGACTTTACTCACATGGTCTGCATCTTGATTGACATGGTTGAGAGGAATGTAGCCAGCAGGACTTGAGGGCTGAGCAGTAGGAATGGAAGCGTCCTCTGCTGTTTGAAACAGAGCGCGTTTCTAAGCTGTGTTTCAGCAGAAAGCAGGCAGTGCCAGGAATAGGGAACTGTCATCAAGGGCTCGGTGCAGCTCTTCCCTCATCCTGCACCACAACTGACAGCATGCTCTGTTTTCTCTCTCCAGACTGAGTTCTCCCAGTAAGAGGGCAGAGTCACCAGCTGGCAGTTGGCGTTCCTGCTTCTGCCTGGGCAAACCATCCCCTGTGGCCAAACACCAACTGCAGAGCAGTGCCAGGGAGCCTTCCGAAGCAGAAGTCGTGGTCCTGGCAGGTAAGGGTGCAAATCCAGCTTTCAAAGCACTGCTTGTCAGCAACACAGGTAGAATTCATGCTTTCAGTGGGCTTGTGCCTCCTTCTGTATTCCTGCGTTCGAGCCCGTGCCTGACATCGTTGGTTGACTCCTGTCTTTCCCAAATGAGTCTCGCAAGCTGCTTGAAACCTGCTTGACAGGCAGCACCAAGCCTTTGCCTCCTTGGATAGTGAAAGTTTACACTAACTGCTGTGTATCTACTCTTTCCAGGTGAATCCATCCCTCGCCAACACAGGAACCCACCAGCAATTTGCAATGATGCACGTTGTGCTTCCATCAATGGAGTGCAGTTAGGATGTATGAGTCACTGCACTTCCAAGGACAGCCTTCCCCATGACAGCAATGATGGAGAGAAGGAGGTCTGACCTCTTCAGTTTTGGGCCCTTCCATGAGAGAAAACCTTGCGGTTCTGGAACGTCTTCATCTACGAAGGTAGTGAGGGGTTTGGAGCAAAGACCTTATGAGGAGCGGCTGATGGAGCTAGGATTGTTCAGCTTGGAGAAGAGGAGACTCAGGGGAGACCTTATAACTCTCTATAACTTCCTGAAGGGAGGTTGTAGTGAGCTGGGGTTTGGCCTCTTCTCTTGTGTAATCACTGATAGAACTAGAGGGAAAGGTTTTATGCTGCGCCAGGGAAAATTCAGGCTGGACATTGCGAAACATTACTTGTCGGAAAGGGTATTCAGGCATTGGAATGCACTGCCCAGGGAGGTGGTGGAGTCACCGATCATGGCAGTGTTCAAGAAACGTTTGGATGTGGTGCTGAGGAATATGATTAAGCCGGGAAGTATTGGTAATGGTTGGACCAGATGATTTTGTAGGTCTTTTCCAACCTTGATAATTCTGTGATTCTGAGCTGAGAAGCATGTCTTGCTCAAGTCCTGCTTCCAAGCTTAACCACCTACAATGAAGTAGATGTCAATTTTCTGGTGTCCTTCAATTCCATGTCCGCATTTTCCAAAATAAGGAGGTAACCAGCTACAGTGAAGTGAGCAATTTCAGTGCCTATTTCTGATGGTGGCAATGACTTCAGAGGTCACACTTAACTGATAGTGCCTGTTTCCATTCTGACAAAGGATGTAGTTGCAGCTGACTTCCCGAGGCTGCCATACGTGGTGGTGATGCAGCTTTGGGCTTGTGCGTTTGCATGACTCCCACCTTTCCTTTCTGTGTCTTGCAGGTCAGCTGGTGCTGGAAGCGGCCGGTATCTGAGTAGGAATGAAGGTGAGTGCAGGAGCAGCTGCTGAGGGGAGGAAGGAAGTCCATGCTAATGAGCTCTGAAGCATCTGCGGGTTCGGAATCAGAAGAAGCAGAAGTGATGCAGGGGGCTCCCCAGCAGGAAGCTGTCTGATCCAAGTGCTTGCTGAGAGTTTGGAAGCCCAAACCCTTATGGTCTCTGTAAGGGTGGCTAATATAAAGATGTTAACCAAGATGGTGGTAAATAGTCAAAGGTTGTTAGCAAAGGAAAACTCACCAATGTCGATGTTTTGACCAGAAAGCTGAGGCAGTCTCAACTGGGGAGCAATCTCCAAGAGATGCTGCCTCAGTGGTGGTCAGCCTTTAAATGAGGTCTCAGAGGAGGTGGAGTCGAGATCCACCCCTTCCAGGAGCACAGCTAGATTACTCTCACCTGTGCTCCCGCAGCTGACCCAACACTTGCCTCAGCTGATTAATCAGAGGTTCAAGCTGTGATTTCCCATACAGTCTCTAAGCTGAAGGCAGCATCTCCTTGATCTGATGGTGGTGTGCCTGAGTGAGGGAGTGATCCAAGCTGGATGCAGAAGAGTCATCTTAATTTCTCTGCTATTTTACTTCAGATGACACCTATTGGGTGTTGGTTTCTTAAAATTTGGATCTAGGAGGTGGCCTCTCCCTTTGCTTCTGGTGAAAGCACAGTAGTGCAGCAGGAGTAGAAGACAAAGAGGTTTTCTTTGTGACAGCAACACCAATTATTTGATTCAAATGTGTAACTGTGATGAAGATGGTGAAGAACAGATACACCTCAAAGACATGCTTGATCACATAAGGAATGAGCATGTGATCCAAGACAGTCAGTGTGGCTTTAGCAGGGGAAGGCCATGCCTAACTAATCAGGTGGTCTTCTATGATGGAGTGACTGCATTTGTGGACAAAAGGAAGGAAACTGATGTCATTGACCTGGACTTGAGCGAGATCTTTGACATGGCCCTCCACCACATCCTTATCTCTAAACTGGAGGGATGTGGATTTGACAGGTGGACCACCTGGTGGATAAGGGATTGGTTGAAAGGCCACAGACAGAGGGTGGTGATTCATGGTTCGATGTCCAGGTGAAGGCTGATAACAAGTGGTGTCATCCAGGAGTCTGTCTTGGGACCAGTGCTTTTTAACATGGTTATCAGTGACACCAATGATGCAATGGAGTGCACCCTCTGCTGTTTGCTGAGTGGTGCGGCTGATGCAGTGGAAGGAAGGGATGCCATTCAGAGGGAGCTCAACCGAGAGGTTGGCCTAGGTGAATCTAATGAGGTTCAAGACAGCAAAGTGCAAGGTTTTGCACTTGGGCTGGAGGAATCCCAGGCATTTCTACAGCCTGGGAGGAGCAGTCCTTAAGAGAAGCCCCGCAGAGAAGGACCTGGGGGTCCTGGTGGATGAAAAACAGAACGTGAGCCATCAGCGTGCTCTTGCAGCTCAGAGAGCAAATGGTCCCCTGGGCTCCATCAGAAGAGGGGATGGCCAGCAGGGACAGGGAGGTGATTGATCTTCATGATCCTTGAGGTCCCTTCCAACCCGGGCCATTCTATGATTCTGTGATTGCACTCGCTGTCAGAAATAACAGCAGCTGTACAGAAGCTGGATATATTTTGGGACAGTTCTTGTAACCAGCTGATTTTAAGACCTTGCCCAAGTCGTGAGTCTTAATTGCATGTCAGAAGAAAGCTGGGAAAGTGGTTATTGCTCATTCTTTTTCATTTGCTGATTCTTTCTTTAGTGTTCCTTTTCCAAAGGAGATTCTGGTGATGGAAGCAGTTGAAGAAAGAACCAAAGCAGCTCTTGCCAAGAGTGCTTGAAGTCCCTGTGGAGAGAAGCAAAGAACTTGGGCTTCCTCTGGGATGCTCCCCACCATGTCTCAGGAAGGAGACCAACTGCTGTTCCACTTTCTGCTCTGTGTGTGGAAAGGTACGTCTGGGTTTCTTCTGCTTGTTTTTTCTTTCTTTTTCTGGCTTTGAAGGAGAAGGGGTGGAGCAAAGGGAGACCCACTGGTCATTTGTTACCTCAAGAACAGGATGGATTTTACATTCACTGTGAAAAACCTGGGCTAGTAGCATGGGCATGTTTCAGGCTGGACTCTTCTTTTGCTGCTTGGTTTCCTTTTGGCTACAGGGAGACAGCTGTCTAAAGGTGTGTTTTCAAACCCACTCTCCAAAACCATGTTTCATTGTTGCAGGTGGTTCAGTGTGCTCTTGCAGTGCAGATGCTGTAGTTTGCTGTAGAATCTGAATGGTTTCTGTTCCTAGGAGAGGACTGGGAGGTGGTAGTGAGAAGAGAATTCAATGCCTGAGGTGTATCTTAGTGAGAAATGTTGGCATGAGGTGCTGAAAGTCTTGAGCTGTCAAAGGCCAGTGATGCTCAGACTCCTTAACCTGCTGGAGCAGGGTGGAAGCAAGGAGTGGGCACTGCCGTCCCACCAGCTGCACTTGGTTCTGGTCTGCCAGGTCTGTGCTGGCCTGGATTTCTTCTGAGAAGTTTGTTGGAGCTGCTTGGAGTAGTGAAGGGTGGGGAAGAAGTGCTGCTCAAGAGCTAAAGCTCGGCTTGATCATTTTGGATGGATTTAACCATGGTATCTGAAGACATAGTTTCCATCAGAATGATCCCAGCATTGTGCAAGTGTCTCAGCTGAAGCCCCTGAGCAGATGTCTGAGAGCACCTGCCTACTCCAGCTGAGCCATAGGAAAGCTGACTGTGCCCAGTAATTACAGCTTCTGCAGATTGAATGTGCTTCCAAGTGTTTTCCTTAGTGATCAATCATGTCCCAGCACTCTGATATTCCATCTCTGTCACAATCTGGAGCATCTCTGCAATCCTTGGGTGCCCATTCCCACCAGCGTTTCTTCCTTTCTCTCTTTAGAATCAGTGTGGTGCAGTTCCCTGTGTTTGTGAGCAGCAGCCAGCAGGCTGCAAGAGATCCAATGGCAGCTTTCAGCACACAGAGGGATGTGATGGGGACAGACTGTCCTTAGTGCCATGCAGAAGGGAGTTTTTACCGTCCTCTCTCAAGAAGTATGAAAGAATAGAGTTTGAATGATACTTGTGAGCAGGTGCTGTGCTGTAGGGGATGTCAGGTAACCATTCCTATGGGGGTGCGGGAAGGAGCAGTGAAAGTGATGTATTAGTTTGTGTTTTGGCTGTTAAAGAGGAGTTCCATTTCTGGAAGCAAAACTATGGGCTAAGATGGAAAACAGAAGGGAGAAGGCTGATACCTGGATAGTGGGCTGAGCTTTGGTGACTGCAGCCATTTGCAGTAGAAGTTTTGCTGTTTTGCAAAATGGGAGCTGATGATGAATGGGAGCTGCTCGAGGGACAGACTTCCATGTACAAGTTCCAGTGCCTCAATGACTTTCTTGTAGCGAGGAACCCCAAACTGAACATAAGACTTGAGGCGCAGCCTCCCCAGTGTTGAGTCCAAGGGGATGATTACCTCTCTGCTCCTGCTGGCCACACTATTTCTTAGACAGGCCAGGATGCCGTGGGCCTTCTTGGCCACCTGGGCACACTGTTGGCTCATGTTCGGCTGAGCATCAACCAACAGCCCCAGGTCCATTTCCTCTGCACAGCCCTGCAGCCACTCAGCCCCAAGCCTATAGCGCTGCATGGGGTTATTGTGGCCAAAGTGCAGGACCTGGCACTTGGCCTGGGTGTACCACATCCCATTCACCTCAGCCCAGTGAGGTTGATCCAGCTTATCTAGATCCCTCTGAAGGGGCCTCCCTTCCCTCAGGCAGATCAACACCAGCTCCCAGTCAAAAGACAAAAAGAGAAGAAAGCAGAAATGAAGAAGGCTTCTCTGAGAGCTGCCCCTGCACCTGCAGAGGTGAGTCCTTGTTATGGACAGACACAGCTCTTGTTGTCAGGGCCTCCATCTGTCAGACATGAATGAGTCTGTAAAATCCTGAGGGAAGTGGCGTCCTGTTTCTGCACTTGCTTTGTTTCTTTGCAGTGTTTGAAGTGTTACACAAAATGAAGGATAAATCTCTAAAGCAGGTGGTCGGGATGCTGGCATGGTGATGTTACTTAGTAATTAGTGCTATTATTTTGTAGTATATTAATAGTTTGCTAATAAACAAAAAACAAGGGGGGGAGGAAGGCGTTCTGATAACAGAGGATGCTGAGAAAGCAGAAACACTGAATGCCTTCTTTGCTTCTGTCTTTAGTGAAAAGGCTCTCCCTCAGAAATCCCAGACCCTGGAGGTTAATGAGAGAGTCTGGACAATAGGAGATTTCTCTTTAGTCAGGGAAGAGGTGGTCTGTGATTGCCTAGGAAACATTAATGTCCATAAATACATGGGATGGGTGCATGGGGTGCATCCACGGGTGCTGAGAGAACTGGTGGAGGTCATTGCTGAGCCGCTCTCTGTAATCTTTCAGAGGTCTTGGAGAACTGGGGAGGTGCCTGAAGACTGGAGGATGACCAATGTCACTGCAGTCTTCAAAAAGGGCAAGAAGGAAGAGCCAGGTAATTATAGGCCAGTCAGCCTCACCTCTGTCCCAGGGAAGGTGATGGAACAGCTTGTGCTGGATGCCATCTCCAGAGAACTGGGTGATAAGGAGGTTATCAGGAGTACTCAGCATGGGTTCACCAAGGGGAGGTCGTGCTTGACCAACCTGGTGGCCTTTTATGAAGATGTCACTAGCTGGGTGGACGGGGCTAGAGTGGTAGATGTAGTCTACCTTGATTTCAGAAAGGTTTTTGATACTGTCCCCCATGACATCCTTATAACAAAGCTGAGGAAGTATGGGATAGATGAGTGGACAGTGAAGTGGGTCGTGAACTGTCTGACTGGCAGAGTGCAGAGGGTTGTCGTTGGCGGTGCTGAGAGGGGATTTGATCCAGGTTTATAAATACCTGAGGTGTGGGGGCCATAGTGGCACGGCTGGTCTCTTTTCAGTAGTGCGTGGGGACAGGACTAGGGGTAATGGGCTGAAACTTCTGCATAGGAAGTTCCGCACAAATGTGTGCAAGAACCTCTTTACGGTGAGGCTGACGGAGCACTGGAACAGGCTGCCCAGGGAGGTGGTGGAGTCTCCTTCTCTGGAGATATTCAAGACCCGCCTGAGCACCTACCTGTGCAACGTGGTGTAGGGAACCTGCCATGGCAGGGGGGTTGGACTCGATCACTAGAGGTCCCTTCCAACCCCTACAATTCTGTGATTCTGTTGGAAGGTGGGAATGCAAGAGAGAATATTGCGAGCAAAAGCTGTGGAGCGAGATAAATGGCATGAGAAAGCAAAGCTGAGAACTAAGGAAAGCTCCAGAAGAGAAAACAAAGTCCAGTAGGGCATATTTAGACACAGGTGAAGCATCCATGAGTGCACTGAGGAGTACTAGGGTGCTCTGGAATGTCTCTTGGGCTCCCTACAGCACACATACTTGCTCTGGGGCATGTCTGGATGTCTGTAGAGCTAATTGTGGGGCCCTGAGAAACGTCTGGGGCACATTAGGGGGCACTGGCTTCCATGTGAGTGTTCCCAGGTTCCCAGAAGTCAACAGGGAAGCCTTTGGAGACCCCTTGGGAAGACTCAGTGGGGCCCTAGAGTGATGTAGCAGCTTGTGTTGGTTGCATCTGCTTGGCAGGGAAGCGATTTCCCTGGTGAGAGCTGAGTGACTGGAAGGTGATTTCCTTGGTTTAATTAATTTAATTACCTGGATTATAATTAAATAACACTGTTCAGCGTTCAATCAAGATTATATTTTTCCAAAGTACTTCAGTCATGCATCTGTAGCAGCTTTGCTAAAATATATCAAGTTTATTCAAAATTCCAGTGATGCTCCTAAAGCACTTGAAGTGCATTTGAGGGGGGGAGTGACAAAACAGCTCTGAGAGACACATCATCAGATCAGAACATTGGAACGGTAACTAATAGCAGAGATTCTGATAAGAATATTGAAGTTTTCAAATTACCTTTTCTTAAAGTTGTATTTCACCAAGTTTCATCAATGTGCACACTGAAGAGCTGACTTGTTATCTTTCTTTTTATAAAAAATCATGTGTTACAATTGAGAGCAGAAGTTATAGGATGGAACATTCTCCAAGTAAAGTGCAAAAGAACAGACTCAGTGTTCTGTACAGCGTGGGCAGATCTTGAATTATTCCAGCAGTTAACTCCTGAATTTTTTTTCAGACTCTCAGCGGAGTTTTATACAGCGAGACTGTAGGGATCATTGCTTAGATTTCCTTCAAGTACCTATGGAATACCTGTACATTCTCTTAATTGAAACACTGTCTTTAACAGAATGAAATTTGAGAAATGAAATGTAATAACTCCAATGTGAGTGTATCATCTCACCAGTGGCCTGCTAAAAGCTGTGGAACAGATGCTGTGTCAGATCGTACTCAGAGAGTGGAAAATCTTCATCAAGCTCCCTTAACAGGTAGGTTGTTGCTGTTCCAAAGAAAGCAACTGCAAATTTTCATGCCAAAGCCCAAATCCAGCTATGTGGGAAACACACGGCCCCCATTACAGGGATGTGCTGCAAGTTTCAAAACCAGCCATAATATTGCACAAGAGAGATTTGGGTCTGGCTTTGCTAAATAGGAAGGTCAGTGCGGCTGTAAGATCTGATTGGTGAGGAAAGAACCCACTGCCTCCTAACCTGTTGCCTGCCAGAATCCAAGCTTGAGATGCTAGATGCCTTGGTTTGAAGGATAGTGGAGTAACGTGAGAGGGTCACGTTTTGCCATGTTGCTCCTCATAGAGGATCCTCCTTGGAGAAGGAGGAGTCATGCTTAATTGAATGGAGGTAGGACTGGGAATTGATTTCTCAGCAGCTGGAGATAAGACTTTCTGCAGTGCTTTTCTCTTTGGTAGAATCAGTTGCCTATAGACAAGTTGCTGTCTGCTTCTGTTCTGAAGCACTAATGGACCAAAGCATTGGGCTGCTCTGACAAAACATGCCTCAAACTGCTAGACACGAGCTGGACTGTAAATCCATAGTATGCTTTCTGTCACTTGGTCTCTTTAGTTGCTGACTCTATCTCTGGGGTCTTACTGACAGGCAGGACTGTGTTCAGGATGGCTTTTTGGTGCACACGCTGCAGACAGAGGCTGCACGGGCTGCTGCCTCTTCACACGGTGCCACTTCTGCACTGAAGGCATTTGCTGTTGGTCAGTTTGTTCACCTGACAGTGTCATCTAGCAGGTGCCCACAAATACTGTTGCCTTCAGTGTGTCGTATAATGCTTGATGAGATGTACTCCACTTCAGGAGGATGGCACTCGGTGGTTTGTAGGTGCAGTCAATGCCACGCCATTCCTAGTTCTACCTGAGTTGTGCACCATGTGCCCAGAACCAACCCAGTTATTCCGGTTGCATATAAAGCCCTGAAAAGCCATCAGTCACCAGTTTATTTGTTCTGCCCCAACATCTGTGCAGCCATTTAAAAACCCTTTTCTTTTGCAGGTCCCTTGCAGCCCGTCCTGGCAGCCTGCAGTAACGAGTCCTTTTTCCATCGCTGTGCCACCTTGCTTTGTTACTGCAGGCTGGACATTCAAAATACAGAGAAGCTCCTGTTGTACTGCAACACCTCTCTGATATAAGGTAATCCCTTCTTGCCATTATTCTGTTGGTTCTTGTAGAGATCAGTACACATGGGAACTTTTCTCTTTGTCCTTTGTCAAAAGCTCTGCTTTGCTGTTTGCTTGCTCCAGTGCAGACAATGCTGGACGTTCTTTGCTGGCAGTTACCTGTCTGTGACAAACATTTTCCTTGGTAAAGACCTCGGGACACTTAATGCTGCATGTGACAATGGACACCGGCCAACCTGACATTTTCCAGATAGATAACGAGTTACAGCCATGAGGCAGTCCAGGCTTTGGGGGGATTGTTAACCTTTAGAAAAGAGGTTTCCATTGCAGCCAATCCATCACCAGTATGCAACAGGGATCTTTACTGCGTCAGTGGAAGAGTGCTGCTGGCTTTCATGGGGGCGTTACTTAATGGGATTGTTTGGTTTCCCAAAGCAGACATACGAGCTCAGCCATTGTTTCCCTTATAGTTCCTTATTTCCAGATGTCACGGGTTACTTAGATTTACCTATGCCCGTGACAGGGGAAGCCACCCCACGCCCCCCCCCCGGGGCCTGGAAAGGAGGGGGAAAAGGGGAGTGGGATAAAACAGCGACAATCTAAGGAGGAAAAACTTATTTTACTAAATATGATATCGAAATACAAGATAACACAATATAATATAATTAAGGCTAACAAATCGAACGAAACAGAGAGAGAGAGAGTCTCCGAAAACCGAGAGGCGTACTGTGAACTCTAGGCGACACGGCTGGAACGCTTCCCACTCTCCCAGAAGTTCGAGAGAAGAAGGAGGGCACTCCAGCCTGGGAACGAGATTATATAGAGTCCTGGTCCCGTGACTTATTGTTACTCCTGTTGTTCTCTGGGATATGTAGTCTTCTTCTGTGGACTGCACATTCAACAGAAGTATCCATACTTGACATGATGTTATGATGTGGAATACTGATAGCAAAATTACAAAATTACAAAACCATGACATTCCACCCCTTATTCTACATTATTACATCATGGTTAATATATACATATATATACATATATATACACGTATGTAAAATTGTGATAGCTAAATAGTAGAATTGCATGTAACATAACTAAATGTACAACTATAATAACTAAAATACACTACACATGCAAACATATATATATATATATAGATACATAAAATTATTGACTGCACTCCCCCAGCATCAAATTCCCTTGTGGCACACATTGAACATCCCCATCCTTCTGCATTACCCACCAAGTGCACCCAGGTCCCTGGGCAAAGACAGTTCCACGGATAGGTTTGCCCTTTCCAGAAGCTGGAAGGACCCAAACAGCTTTTCCCAACATGTTCTTTACATGTATAACAGGGACCTTATCTCCTTCTACAGTGTGTAGGGGGCTAGATTGACTAGGACCATCACGATTGACAGATCCTCTAGTATTGACCAGCCAAGTGGCTTCTGCCAGATTCTTCTCCCAGTGCTTAAATGTTCCACCACCCATTGCTTTCAACATAGTTTTCAACAACCCATTATATCGTTCAATTTTACCAGAAGCTGGTGCATGGTAGGGAATATGATAAATCCACTCAATGCCATGATCTTTGGCCCAAGTATTTATAAGAGAATTTTTGAAATGTGTCCCATTATCAGATTCAATTCTTTCTGGGGTGCCATGTCGCCACAGGACTTGTTTCTCAAGACCTAATATGGTGTTTCGAGCAGTTGCATGGGGTACTGCGTATGTTTCAAGCCACCCAGTGGTTGCCTCTACCATAGTGAGTACATAACACTTACCACTGCGAGATCGTGGCAAGGTGATATAATCAACCTGCCACGCCTCCCCATATTTATACTTTTGCCATCGCCCTTCCTCCCAGAGAGGTTTCATCCTTCTGGCTTGTTTAATTATGGCACATGTTTCACAATCATGAATAACCTGCGCAATAGCGTCCATGGTTAAGTCCACCCCTCGGTCTCTGGCCCACTTATATGTTGCGTCTCTTCCTTGATGGCCTGAGGTCTCATGAGCCCATCGAGCTAGAAATAATTCGCCCTTATTCTGCCAATCCAAGTCGATTTGAGCCACCTCAATTCTAGCAGCTTTATCTACCTGATGGTTGTTTTGTTGTTCTTCAGTAGCCCGACTTTTGGGCACATGTGCATCCACATGACGCACCTTTACAACCATATTCTTTGTTCGGGAAGCAATGTCCTTCCATAGTTCAGCGGCCCAAACAGATTTTCCCCTCCGTTGCCAGTTATTTTGTTCCCACCGCTGTAACCACCCCCATAAGGCATTTGCCACCATCCATGAGTCAGTATAAAGATACAGCATTGGCCACCTCTCCCGTTCAGCAACATCTAAGGCCAGCTGGACAGCTTTTACCTCTGCAAACTGACTTGATTCTCCCTTACCTTCAGTGGCCTCTGCAACCTGTCGTGTGGGGCTCCACACAGCAGCTTTCCATTTGCGATGCTTCCCTACAATGCGACATGATCCGTCTGTGAATAGGGCATATTTCTTTTCATTTTCTGGTAATTCGTTGTATGGTGGGGCCTCTTTAGCACGTGATACCTCTTCTGCTGGTGATGTTCCAAACTTTTTATCTTCAGGCCAGTCCATGATTACCTCTAGGATTCCTGGACGATTGAGGTTTCCCATTCGCGCTCGCTGTGTAATCAGCGTAATCCACTTGCTCCAGGTGACATCAGTAGCATGATGGGTGGAGGGAACCTGTCCTTTGAACATCCAGTTCAGCACTGGCAGTCGAGGTGCCAAAAGGAGCTGTGTTTCAGTCCCGACTACTTCGGAAGCAGCCCGAACCCCCTCATACGCAGCTAAGATCTCCTTCTCAGTTGGAGTGTAGCACTCTTCAGACCCCTTATATGATCGACTCCAGAATCCCAGGGGTCGGCCTCGGGTCTCTCCTGAGGCTCTTTGCCACAAACTCCAAGTAGGGCCTTTCTCTCCAGCAGCAGTATAGAGGATGTTCTTTACATCCTGTCCAGTCCGTACTGGCCCCAGGGCTACAGCACGGGCTATCTCTTGTTTAATCTGTTCAAAAGCCTGCTGCTGCTCAGGGCCCCATGCAAAATCATTCTTCTTCCGCGTTACCTGATAAAGGGGCTTACAATGAGGCTGTAGTTTGGAATGTGCATCCTCCAAAAGCCTACTGCACCCAGGAAAGATTGTGTCTCTTTCTTGCTAGTTGGTGGAGACATGGCAGTGATTTTGTCGATCACATCTGCTGGGATGTGACGACGTCCATCCTGCCACTTTATACCTAAGAACTGAATTTCCTGGGCAGGTCCTTTTACTTTGCTTCGCTTAATAGCAAAGCCAGCTTGTAGAAGAATCCGGATTATCTGCTCTCCTTTTGTGAAAACTTCTTCTGCTGTATCGCCCCACACAACAATGTCATCAATGTACTGCAGGTGTTCAGGAGCACCACCCTGTTCCAGTACAGTTTGGACCAACCCATGGCAAATGGTTGGGCTGTGTTTCCACCCCTGGGGCAAACGGTTCCAAGTATACTGAATGCCCCTCCAGGTGAAGGCAAACTGTGGCTTGCATTCTGCGGCCAAAGGAATAGAGAAGAAGGCATTGGCAATGTCAATGGTGGCATACCATTTGGCTGCTTTTGACTCCAGCTCGTACTGGAGTTCCAACATGTCCGGCACAGCAGCGCTCAATGGGGGTGTGACCTCATTCAGGCCACGGTAGTCTACTGTCAGCCTCCATTCTCCACTGGCTTTACGCACTGGCCATATGGGACTGTTAAAAGGTGAGTGAGTTTTACTGATCACTCCCTGATTCTCCAACTGGCGAATCAAATCATGAATGGGGAGCAAGGAATCCCTGTTGGTGCGATACTGCCGTCTGTGCACTGTCTTTGTAGCAACCGGTACCTGCTGCTCTTTTACTCGTAGCAGCCCCACAACAGACGGGTCCTCTGACAGGCCAGGCAAAACAGACAGCTGCTTAATGTTGTCCATGTCTACAGCAGCTATCCCAAAGGCCCATCGATACCCCTTAGGATCCTTGAAATGCCCCCTTCTGAGGTAATCAATACCCAGTATACATGGAGCCCCTGGGCCAGTCACAATAGGATGTTTTTGCCAGTCTTTGCCAGTGAGGCTTATTTCAGCCTCCAGCACAGTCAATTCTTGAGAGCCCCCAGTCACTCCAGAAATATGGATTGATTCTGTCCCTTCATGACTGGAGGGCATTAGGGTGCACTGTGCACCGGTATCCACCAGCGCCTTATATTCCTGTGGTTCTGATGTGCCAGGCCATCGAATCCACACAGTCCAATAAACTCTATTATCCCTTTCCCTCCCCTGACTGAGGGCAGGGCCCCTCTATTGGTTACCTGTGATGACTGGAGCAACTCCACTGGTGGTTGGTATGTCTAGTAGTTCTTTCACCCGTGCTCGTAGTGCAGAAGTAGGCTGATCATGCCACTTCCTCATGTCTTCTCCACGGTCACGTAGGTAGCGCCACATGGAAACACGCGGTGCAATCGTACTGTTGTTCTTTGCTCGAGCTGGGAAGCGTGTGCGTTTAACAGCTGAGACTTTTGATGATGCAGGTGGGGAGTAGGACTGGACTAGTTTGATCAGATCCTTCATTAGACCTGGTGGCCCGTACGAGGATTGACCTTCATCAGTTGTTTCTGATACTATTACAGGATCATTACAATTAGTTGATGGAAACAATTTCTTGCACATTTCATCTACTCGGTTTTCTAGCCGTGAGATGGCAGAAACTGCGGCATGCAGTTGGGGGAGCTGCTGATCGATGGTTTGAAGCATTATAATCAGCTCAACAACTCGGGGCCATCTGTCCACGAATCCTTTAGATCCTGATACCAATGACTGTGCATTTCTCTCTGGTGCTGTACTTGTGATTTTCTGCCACATGTCAGGATCGGCCCTCACTCTCTCAGGGTCAAGTTCGCTTGGATCAGGGCTGTACAACATTTTCGCCATGGCCAATTCCCTCAGGCGCTGAATACCTTTTTGGACGGTATTCCAACTATCAAATTTAGGCTTCAAAGCATCCTTATAGGGGTACCTTTCTCTCACGGCTTCTAACAGCCGCAACCAGAGAGTGGCAGCTCCATCCGAACATCTGCTAATCCCTCTGTCGATACCTGCATCTTGGGCAATGCTTCCTAGTTGGCGAGCTTCATTACCATCTAGAGACAAGCTGTTGGCCCCGTTGTCCCAGCAGCGAAGCAACCAAGCAAGGATACCTTCATCTTGACGCCGTGTGAACTCCTTTCTTGAGCCTTGGATTTCAGTCAGCTTCAGAGGTCGACAATAGGTGATTTCCTCCTCATCATCAGTCTCTTCTTCATGCCTCTTGGTTTTTGCCTTTGCTTTTTTCGGTACTGCTCCATGCCCGGCACCTGGGTCTTCTGCAGCCCCCCCCTGTGCTTCTCCTTCTTTTCGTTCTAGACGCGTGGACACCCGTTTCCATTTCTTGCCTTCCACAGGGGCAACTGATATTGCTACTGATGCCTCCTGTGACTGATCAGAATTAACTTGGGCTTGAATCTCAGATCGGAAACTCTCTCTCTCCAGAATAGTATGATACAAAGCACGGTATGCATAAGCCAAACCCCACATAAGGTTTACCTCCTTAGATCTCTGACCCAAATACTCACTTAATTTCTTAGGGTCCCTTAGGTGTTCAAGAGTGAAATCCCATGACACTGCGGGTCCCCATGCTTCTAAGACTTTTCCTAAACCTTTCCATATTCCCTGCCAGTCATCATTCTCTGGTTCTGGAGGGGACTTGCGCATAGAACGAATGCATAGGAACATATATGCATGCATTGATAGTGATAACATGAGTGCAAGTATGAACCCTATCTCAGTTATTGAAAAGCGTGTGGAAATCTGAGAGTACAACCCAAATAAAAAGGGTTTTTTTAGCCTGTACAATGAATTAAACATGGTGGTTTTTGTAAAATTGCCTGTTCCATCTGGGATGCAAGTATTTGTAAAATTGCCTGTTCCATCTGGGATGCAAGTGTTTGTAAGATTCACAATTCCATCTGAGGTGTAGATGCCAAAATTCTGACCATACCACATCTCGTAAAAGTACCAGGCAGGTGTCTCCATCAGTATCCACCTTATTAGGCTATATATCTGCACAATTCCACAACACCAAATTATGGTGTTAATAGTTGACCAATACTTTAAGAAGATCATAATTGCTTTCAATCCCTTAAACAGAGCAACTGGGATGAAGAGTGGATTCATAGCTGGCAGGCTCTGTAAAAGTCAGAGCTAGCTAGCTTTGCTCTAAGGGAGAAAGAAATCCCTTTGTTTTCTACACAAAAGTTAGATAGCAATGCTGAGAATGTGCAGCAGCCCTTAATGTTGACAATTTGTCTGGTATTTCAAGGTCACGTTCTCTGTGAGCAGCTACGGAAAGATAACACTCCCAACACTCCCGTAACGAAGCTCTTTAAGAGCAAAGAGAGAGTTGTTCTAAAAGCTAAAAAGCTCTATGCCCGCATTCTCCACCAAAAAATCTGTCACGGGTTACTTAGATTTACCTATGCCCGTGACAGGGGAAGCCACCCCACGCCCCCCCCCCCGGGGCCTGGAAAGGAGGGGGAAAAGGGGAGTGGGATAAAACAGCGACAATCTAAGGAGGAAAAACTTATTTTACTAAATATGATATCGAAATACAAGATAACACAATATAATATAATTAAGGCTAACAAATCGAACGAAACAGAGAGAGAGAGAGTCTCCGAAAACCGAGAGGCCTACTGTGAACTCTAGGCGACACGGCTGGAACGCTTCCCACTCTCCCAGAAGTTCGAGAGAAGAAGGAGGGCACTCCAGCCTGGGAACGAGATTATATAGAGTCCTGGTCCCGTGACTTATTGTTACTCCTGTTGTTCTCTGGGATATGTAGTCTTCTTCTGTGGACTGCACATTCAACAGAAGTATCCATACTTGACATGATGTTATGATGTGGAATACTGATAGCAAAATTACAAAATTACAAAACCATGACACCAGAGCTCTGGGATTTGTTGGGATTTCTTAGGAACAAATCTGAACTCTGGGAAAGTGGTGTTTTCTTGTGAAATACCTTGGTCTGAATCACAGCTCTCATTGGAAGTAAACTAAAGTTAGCTCAGAAATCCAGATTGTTTGAAATAAAGAGGATCCTACAGCCAGTGCCGTGAATCTTTTTAACTGGGCTCTGAAAAACTCCTGGAAGTGAATTCTTTCTTGTTATCACTGGCTTTGTAGCAGCCGTTTTTACATTTGCCTCAATATCATTCTGGGTTTTCTGAGTGTGTCCCGTTCCTGAAATCTCACTTCTCCTTGGGGAAATCCCCTCACAACCTTTCCTGCAGATTCCACTATACAATGTCTCAATAGCACTTAGTCAAGTGAAAGTGCAGTACCTGATGATTTTTGCCAAGATTTTTCTGTCTGTACCTTGGGAACTTTCTGCCGGGAGACAGAATTACACCAAACTCCTGAAGTAATGCAAGTTTTTCCTCATAAAATAAGCCATTTTCTGTAAATTCTTTCCTGTGTTGCTGTAACTCTCCAATTTTCAGTGATCACATGTCAACTGTTTTATGCAAAATCTTTTTCAGGAGCAATAAGGAGATGAATTGTTTCAGCTCCATGAACCGACTGCAGATCTGCAGAAGACGTAAGACCCAGTGAATTCTTCCATCTGTTCCAACCTGAGTTCCATCGTGTTTATAAATCTGGGAGCAGAGCAGAGTGGCACTCGTGCTGCCCCTGCAGACACAGCTCACTAGCAGCATCTGCCAAACACTGCCAACATCACTGCCCAAACTGCTGCACCACAGGTGGAGGTTACTGCCAGATATACATTGTTCGGAACACCAGAGCCAATACAAAACTTATTTTAATGTGAGTTTGGAATTTATTTCCCAATCAATCCCCATCTGGCCTCTAAGTTAAGATGGGGGAGGTGCCATCCCCAGCCCTGCACAGCAGCCTCCACAGCTCACACGGTGATCACCCATCCGCTGCACATGGTGTCGAGTGACGTCAGTGTTCATTCCCAGAACATAGTGCTTTTTAAAGTGCAATATGCAGGAAATCCTGGTTAGGAGAAGCATCCAGAATGTCAGAGGATGGTCCGAGTGGAACAGTTCAGATGTTTGCTCTATGATCTCTTGTCTTCAAGCTTCTTCTAGGAAGGCTGTAGCATTACGAACAGAAATACATTACCCTTTGATTACACTTTGCATGCCACATGCACTCTGTTAAGTTTTAACATATCAAGCACTAAGTGTTGTTGCAGTGCCATTTGCAATGCTTGTTGCACTTGTGAGTTTAATTCTTCAAAAGCATGTCTAGTCCAATTTGACAACATGTGGACTTGCCAGGTGGTGTTTTCAAAGATGACTTTATGTTTTGCCAGGACAATTTATAGAGCAAATATGTTCTCTAATATCGTAGAGATTCTCGGTCCAGCAGTCAGCTCTGAACTGAGCTGAACACTCGATTTGGGCAGCACTATCACTATACCACGCTACAACTCTGAACATTGCTCCAAGGCTAAATACAAATAGAATTTTCCATTTGAGCATCTCCAAGGCAATCCAAATGGTTCAGGATAAAGACTGATTTGGCCAGTTCAGGTATTGATATAGTCTATAGAAATTTCAGAGAACAGAGTGCGTAGGGCACCCCACCATATAAATTACAAGAGGGTGACCCCAGCACATTCACATCTCTTATCAAAACTTAGACACTTTCCAACAACCGTGTTCCCAATGGGCCTCCTGGACTGGTGTTACAATCAATGACTCCATGACACTACATCACGTTGCAAAGGGCTTTATGATGGGTTTCTTCTGTGACCACATCTAACTGATAGCAGATAGGTCCCTTGATTCAAATCCCAGTTTGTTAGGAAGTTGGAGATACCATGGATAGTTACACGTCAGTCATCATCAGGTGGATAAAAGCAAGGAATGAAGGTGTCAAAAGGAATGGTACCACAGTGCAGGGAGTGCTGGTGAGCCAGGACGACCTGTACAAACTGTGTTAACCCCAGTGTGAAGTTGAACCGTTCTCAGGACTGACATCACCACCCACAGCCACCCAGAGATAATATTGTTAAGAAGCACGCAGGCCAAGCTCTGGGAAGCAATTACGGCAAAGCCAGCTGCCAAGGGTTAATGCTTATCAAGTGATTCCAGTGAAAGATCGGAGTCTGGATTGGTTGGGGAGGGAAGGATTTGTTGTTGTTGTTGTTTGTTTCCTTTCATCTTTGTGTGTGTTTCCATCTGTTTGGTTTTTAAATACTCCTTAGTTTCTTTAAAAAATAATTAAAACAATTCCAAATAAGCATGGCACCATTGAACTTATAACTCCAGATGAGCTTGATAATACTGACAAATTCCGCCGCAAAAACACATCTACCTCTCACACGTGGAATCTATGAGCAGAATCTAGCACAGAAGGCCACTGCCCCGCCCTCCACTATGAGCTGGGCCAGAAGGCCTCACTGTCCAATAGCTGAAGGCCACTGCCCCGCCCTCCACTATGAGCTGGGCCAGCACACAGCACAGAAGGTGCTGGCGCAGCACACCCAAGGCATTCACTGTCTGCACACCCTTGCGACAGGGACGAGAGGCAGTGGGCGCTACGGGGTCAGGGGCAGCTGTCCTTGCAGACCCCACGAGTGAGAGCAGAGCGATTGTTGGTGGCCTTTGGCCAGAGCTTTTGGAGGCCGAAGGTCTCTTCAGCTTCAGATCTTGCCATGGCCGTGCTGCGAGGCAGTGCGGGACGGGGACAAGGCAAGTGCAGCCGGCCCTCTCCCCGCCGGGGCCCGGCACAGCCCGCAGCCTGCGCTGCACAGCAGGAGGAGAAGAGCTGGGAGCTGGAGGTGCTGCAGGCCCAGCTGGAGGGCGAGCGGCTCCACTGCCAGGAGCTGCAGCGCCGCTGGGCTGCCGAGAGATGTGAGCTGCAGGAGGCGGCAGAGCGGGAGCGGCAGCTGCTGGCCGACCAACTGCATTGTGCCTGGGAGAAGCAGCAGGCCCAGGAAGAGCAGCAGCTGAAGGAGTGGGAGCAGCGGCAGCGGGCGACGGTGACCCGGCAGCTGCTGCGCTGGAAGGAGGCCGAGCTGCGCGCCACAAAGGAGCTGCTGCAGCGGGAGTGCGATGCAGCCCTGCGCCAGGCTCGGGAGCTGCAGCAGCAGCTGGCCAAGGTGCTGAGGAACCCCCCCAGCTGCAGCGAGGCGGCCCATGCCCAGCTGCAGGACGTCCTCAGCAAGCTGCGCTGGGAGACGGATGGGGAGCAGCCCGCCTGCATCCGCCACCTCCAGCAGCAGCTGGAGCTGGAGAGGAGGCTCTTCAACCAGTACGTCGTGGGCAGCTTGGAAGACGAGCTCCGCAACGGAATGTCCTGCTCCCAGGACGGAGAAGGAGCTCTGCGCCGCCACTGTGCAGAGCAGGGCTCCAGTCGACCGGCCATGAAGGACGCTCACGTCCAGGTGAGATGACACACTGAGAGAGTGGGGATTGTTCAGCCTGGGGAGGGAGGGGAGGCTCCGCAGACACCACTGGAGGCACCTCTGGGCAACGTGAGCTAATGGAAGCTGTCCCTGCCCTTGGCATGGGCTTGGAACGGGAGAGTCTTGAAGGCCCCTTCCTACACAGACCATTCTGTTATGGTATGATTTTCTGGTTCTAGGTGCCAGAGACAGCCAAGGAAGACCTGGGGCTCCCTGGAAGCCGGCCCTCACCCCGCCGGGGCCCGGCACAGCCCCCTGCCTGCCCTGCGCAGCGGGAGGAGAAGAGGCAGGAGCTGAAGGCACTGCAGGCCCAGCTGGAGGGTGAGCGGCTCCGCTCCCAGGAGCTGCAGCGCCGCTGCGCTGCTGAGAGACGTGAGCGGCAGGAGGCGGCAGAGCGGGAGCGGCAGCTGCTGGCCGACAAACTGCGCTCCAAGTGGGAGCGGGTGCGGGTGTCAAAGCTGCAGCGCCTGCGGGAGCAGAGCCTGAGGCAGTGGGAAGCAGAGATTCGCCAACTGCTGCGGGAGAAGGAGGCCCAGCTGCGCCAGATGACGGAGCTGCTGCAGAAGCGGCGCAACGACACCATCCGCCACGCATGGCATCTGCAGCGGCAGCTGGCGGAGGCGCTGCTGAGGAGCGGCAGCAGCAGAGCGGACCGCAGAATGCAGCAGCAAGTCCAGCGGCAGCTCTGCTGGAAGTCCCGTGGAGAGCAGGCCGTGGAGAGCAAGCGCCTCCAGTGTGAGCTGCAGGAGCAGAGAAGGCGCTTCCTGCACTACATCCTGGAGCACGTGGAGGGGCAGCCACCCGCCTCCTGCAGCGGGGCCAGGGCCTGCCGTCGGGCTGTAGCAGAGGTGGGTGTTCAGGCTGCAGAGCAACAAGAGGCCCTGAGCAACCTGGAGAGGCAGTGCCAGGCCCTGAAGGCCCACAACCACCCTGAAGGCCCAGAAGCGTGCCAGAAGCTGCAGAGTGTCCAGCAGGCTGACGTCAAACTTGGAGCACTCGGCAAGGGTCTGGAGGAAAACTGCACACAGCTCCAGGAGATGGGGACAAAGCTGAGGCCGCACGGAAATCCCAAACGGGAATGCTCCAAACCCCAGGAAAAGCTGGGGGAGCCGAACGTTTGGACAGCGGCAGTCTGCATCATGCACTGTCGCAGACCATCACCACCAATACGAAGATTCATAGCTCGTCACAGCTACAATCCTTTTGAGGGCCCGAATGAGGACCCAGAAAACGAGCTTCCACTGACAGCTGGACAATACATTTACATCTGTGGAGACATGGATGAGGATGGCTGGTTTCTGGGAGAGCTGACAGACGGCACAAGAGGACTGGTTCCTTCCAATCTGGTGGAAGAAGTTTCAGATGATGAGCTGGATACCACCGTGCCTCCAGGGCTTCGTGATCTCCTGCTGGATACCGATGATGAAGAGTGACCAGGCAGCAGGAGAGGGGCAGAAAGTGATGGTCACCATCCAGAAATCTGTGCCTGTGTGTTGGCTTAGCCTGGGGGACACCGAAATTCCTCTCCATAAGACATCAACATCTTATCAAGATTCCACCTTTCTGGATGAAGGCTACCTCCTGCTCCACTTGATGTTCAAGTGGAGTGTGGTCCATCAGCAGCAAGACCTTAAAAATTCATCCCTTGTATGACTGAGGATTTATTTCATTGGACTGGATTAAAAAAAAAAAAAACCAAAAAAATTCACAAAATACACCAAAACAACAACAACAAATATTATATATTATATAATATATATATAGTATATAATTATGTACTATATACTATATATTATGTGTAATATATAATATATATTATATATATTATAATATTCTAAAAAAAATAAAAACAACCAAACCCAAAAAGTGTGTCCAGTCTTCTTGGTTTTTGGCAGTCCGCTTTTGTAAAGGTACAAGGAAAGGAGGAGGCTGAGGAAAGCCTCCAAAGTCTTTCTCAAGCGCTCTACCTTCAAGTATTAAAATCGAGAGAGAAAGGAATCATCACTGCTTGCCTCTGTTCTTTGAGACACCTGAAGTACCTTGGAAGGCCACACTGCCTGAGCCCTACAGACAGTCTGTCCCAAAGCAGCTGTTTGATCATTTCCATTGGTTGACAATGCATAGCGCTTGCATTGTCTGCAGGCACAGACTCAGATGCACAACCACATCCTTAACTGTAGGTCCGTACATCCTTTATGTACATGCTCATGCTCCCCCTTGACATTTTCTCTCTGAGTGTGAGTGTCAGAAGACATTAATGTGCTCTGGACTCTGTGGGAAGAGGGTGTGCAAGGACGCGGTGGTAAGTGTGTGTGGCTGTCAGGTGAGTTCCCGGACGATTGGAGGAAGGGTCACGTCACTTCCATTTACAGGAAGGGGAGCAGGGAGGACCCAGGTAACTACAGGCCGGTGAGTCTCACCTCCGTGCCTGGGAAGATTATGGAACAGATCCTCCTGGACAACAGGCTCAATCACATAAAGAACGAGCACGTAATCCTAGACAGCCAGCACGGCTTCACCAGGGGAAGGTCATGCTTAACTAATCTTGTGGCCTTCTATGATGGAGTGATGGCGTTGGTGGACGAAGGGAAGGCGACCGATGTCATTTACCTGGACCTGAGCAAGGCCTTTGACATGGTCCCCCATCTCATCCTCATCTCCAAATTGGAGGGAAGTGGAATTGATGGGTGGACAACTAGATGGATAAGCAATTGGTTGAAAGGGCGCAGACAGAGGGTGGTGGTCAATGGCTCTATGTCCAGGTGGAGGCTGGTAACGAGCGGTGTCCCTCAAGGGTCTGTCTTGGGACCGGTGCTCTTTAACATCTTCATTTATGACATCGATGAGGGAATGGAGTGCACCCTCAGCAAGTTTGCTGATGACACCAAGCTGAGTGGTGCAGTCGATTCGGTGGAGGGAACGGATGCCATTCAGAGGAACCTTGACAGGCTGGAAAGCTGGGCTCGGGTGAACCTAATGAGGTTCAACACGGCAAAGTGCAAGGTTTTGCACTTGGGCCGGAAGAACCCCAGGCACCTGTACAGGCTGGGAGGAGTTGTCCTTGAGAGCAGCTCGGCTGAAAAAGACCTAGGGGTCCTGATAGATGAGAAACTTAACATGAGCCAGCAGTGTGCTCTGGCAGCCCAGAAAGCAAATGGGATCTCCACCCATCCAGGAGAGGGGTGGTCGGCAGGTAAAGGGAGTTGATTGTCCCTCTCTACTCTGCTCTTGTGAGGCCCCATCTGGAGTACTGTGTCCAGGTGTGGAGCCCTCAGTACAAGAATGACATGGAGATTTTGGAATGGGTCCAGAGGAGGGCCACAAAGATGATCAGGGGGCTGGAGCACCTCCCCTATGAGGACAGGCTGAGGGAGTTGGGTTTGTTCAGCCTGGAGAAGAGAAGGTTGCGGGGTGACCTCATTGCAGCCTTTCAATACCTGAAGGGAACTTACTCCCAGGAGGGGAGTAAACTCTTCGAAAGGGCTGATAATAGCAGGACTAGGGGAAATGGTTTTAAGTTAAAAGAGGGAAGATTTAGGTTGGATGTTAGGAGGAAGTTCTTCACTAGGAGAGTGGTTAGGCCCTGGAACAGGCTGCCCAGGGAGGTTGTGGATGCCCCGTCCTTGGAGGTGTTAAAGACCAGGTTGGACGGGGCCCTGGGCAACCTGATCTAGTAAAGGTGTATGTTTGGTGGCCCTGCTAGGCAGGGGGGTTGGAACTACATGATCCTTGAGGTCCCTTCCAACCCGGGTCATTCTGTGATTCTGTGATTCCGTGTGTGTGTGTGTGTGTGTGTGTGTGTGTGTGCAAGGATGGGGTGGTGTCCATTGTCACGAGCACAGAGGTGTGCAAAGCGGTGGGCGATTGCTCCGTTGAAGCAAGAAGCAAGCGTGCCAGTGCTCCAGTTGTAAGGAAGTGCATTGCTGGAACAGGGCAGAGCTGAGCCTGCAACTGCAGCCTCCTTTGCACAGCCCAGCTGTCAGAGGGTGAGACAGTTGTGCTTCCTGAGCAGCTCAGGGACGTTGTGGCCAGAAGCAGCCGAGTCCAAAGTTCCTGGTGTGAAGTGCTCCGAACATCGGGCTCTCTGGGCGAGCTCCCGGCTGACAGCACTGCTCCCCTCTGCCCTCGCCTGGGCCTGCTGGGAGCTGCAGGAACTACCACTCCCAGGATGCTGTGCGGCAGCCCCGGGCGCCGCCATGACAGTGGTGTGTGCAGTGCTGTGCAGGGCTGGGCCTGTGGGCTCAGGGCACCGGGTGCTCCTTCCCTGAGGCTGCCAGGAGGTAAGGCACCGTGAGGGTGGTTTGGGGGAGAGCAAAAGACGTAGAGAGGACGTAGGTGGGACATGGAGGTGAGATAGATGGGGCATGAACTGGATCTAGAGAGAGGGGTGAGAAGGCAAGGTGGATATCCGACAGGTGGGGACAGGGGCCTGTACAGGTCAAGGGCCAAGTCCAGCTCTGCAAGCACAGCAACATGTCGGGGACGCCGGGCTGCGGCTGGGGATGGAGCAGAGCAAGATGGAGAAAGGGGGGAACATTCAGGGAGCGAAGAAATCTCCAAGTGGGGCTTTCTCCATAGCTCAGCCTGCAGCGCAGCCACACGACCTAGGCAGGCCTCAGACTGGGATCCTGCTGCTGGGTGCTGCAGGGTGCAGCCTGGCTCAGTCCTCTCTGCACCTGGGGACTGATGGCTGTGTCTGGGATGGCAGTGAGCCTCCTCCACTCCAGGCTGAGCCACTCAGCTCTCCCTTAATTAGAATTGCCATCCATCCCCCTTTCTCATCCCTCCATTCCCACGCAGAACTGACTGAGGAGGGGAGGGATGGGTCCAATGGTGGTGGCAGATCTGGGACACTGCCCTTTCTGCTGCCCTGAAGCCACATTGCCCTGAAGGTGGGCCTGGGGGCCTGGGGAGGTGGGCTTTGGAACTGAAGGAACGGCCGCAGGCAGGCAGGCAGAAATATGGCAAAGACATTTAATCATGGAACGTAGCAAACAGTCAAGAAATGACAGTATTCCCACCCAACCATTTCCCACCCTAACAATCCTTTCTGATCCCACCCCCTCCAACTCCCACCCCCAATCAACTTCCCTCCCTCCCTCCCTCTGCCCAAAACCTCCCTCCCAGCCCCCTGTTGTAATCCCAGAAGAATGGCAGCAGCCATGGATCAAGAGAAGGACTTGACAGAGCAGCAGCTGTGGAGCAGGAGAAAGAGCAAACCGTGTTGGTGGTGGATGCGACAGGCAGTGCCAGCAGGGCGTCCCCTGCTTCAAAGTGCACCTTTCCTCTCTCACCCACCACACATTCTCTCCTGCATTCAGGCTCTGAACGATTTCTTCCCATTGGACTCCATATCCGCATGGCCAGTGCATGATACAGAGCCCAAGTGGAACACCTGCTTGGAAAATGAAATCAACTCTCCCATTCAGTTCTATGAGCGTGCGCCTTCCTCTCAAGAGATGAGTGGTCCTATTGGAAAAATCCCTGTTAGCTGGGTGGAAGAGTAAGATGTAATCACCATTCTGTGATACGGGGTCATCCCTTTGCCTGAGATTCCTTTCCAGGTTTTGCCTTTGCAAATTAAGAAAAGGCTTTAAATTAAGATAGGCTAATAGCATCATAACCGAGCATTACTAATACATTCAATGATTAATCCCGCAGATTCCAGCACCATTGGTACCATTAGAACCTATTGGATTCACATCCAATCTATTAACAGTAAGAAGCACACGATAACCTGGATAATGCCTAATAACTCTGGTTCCTGAGACAGTAGTTTGCAAACCTGAAGGCAAAAGGTCAGCGCGCTAGGACAAACAGCCAGACAGCAATATGGTTAAATACGGCGGCATCCATCGACTGCCCGAAAAGCCATGCTTTTATAGCAGACAGACGAGGGCGTTTATAAACCATACACACCAATTGGAGGAAAGCTACTGCAATAACAGTTCCTGGTCAAAGACCTACTTTGAAAGCCTGGAGCTACTCATTCTTTTCCTAGAGGTGTCCTTGGTTCTCATGCTGTTTCTCCTGCTCCCTCCACAGCTGCTGCTCTATGAAGCCCTTCTCTTGCAGAGTGTCCAGCAGGCTGACGTCAAACTTGGAGCACTCGGCAAGCGTCTGGAGGAAAACTGCACATAGCTCCAGGAGATGGGGACAAAGCTGAGGCCGCACGGAAATCCCAAACGGGAATGCTCCAACCCCCAGGAAAAGCTGGGGGAGCCGAACGTTTGGACAGTGGCAGTCTGCATCATGCATTGTCGCAGACCATCACCACCAATACGAAGATTCATAGCTCGTCACAGCTACAATCCTTTTGAGGGCCCGAATGAGGACCCAGAAAACGAGCTTCCACTGACAGCTGGACAATACGTTTACATCTGTGGAGACATGGATGAGGATGGCTGGTTTCTGGGAGAGCTGACAGACGGCACAAGAGGACTGGTTCCTTCCAATCTGGTGGAAGAAGTTTCAGATGATGAGCTGGATACCACCGTGCCTCCAGGGCTTTGTGATCTCCTGCTGGATACCGATGACGAAGAGAGACCAGGCAGCAGGAGAGGGGCAGAAAGTGATGGTGATGAAGCGTGCCAGAAGCTTCAGAGCAACTTGGAGCACTCGGCAAGCGTCTGGGTAGAAACTTCACACAGCTCCAGGAGATGGGGACAAAGCTGAGGCCACACCGAAATCCCAAACGGGAATGCTCCAACCCCCAGGAAAAGCTGGGGGAGCCGAACGTTTGGACAGTGGCAGTCTGCATATATATATACATATACTATATGTATAAGTATACTATATACATAATACTATATATTATGTACTATATAAAATAATATAAATGATATATATATATGCGAAGTTTCGGATGATGGCGTGGATACCACCGTGCCTCCAGGGCTTCGTGATCTCCTGCTGGATACCGATGACGAAGAGTGACCAGGCTGCAAAAAAGACATTTCTTCATAGTTCCAATTAATGTCTTATGTTTTGTTCAGACTCACTAAATGATGCATTTCAGGGTACATCACATGGGAATATAAGAAGACTATTCAGAGCAGGAGCTGCAGAGCAAGATGAACGGCATGAGAAGGTAACGCCGGGAACCAAGGACACAGCTTTTGTGTCACTCAGCCACCTGTGGCAGAGGACAGGATATCTGTAGGTATGGGAAATCATCCCATCACTTAGTGCCTTACAAGGAGCTGAGAAGCTTTTCTTGCTCAAGTCCTGCTTCCAAGCTTAACCACCTACAATGAAGTAGTTGTCAGTTTTCTGGTGTCCTTCAATTCCGTGTCCGCATTTTCCCAAAAGCAAAAGAATTTGGAGGTAACCAGCTGCAGTGAAGTGAGCGATTTCAGTGCCTATTTCTGATGGTGGCAATGAGTTCAGAGGTCACACTTAACTGACGGTGCCTGTTTCCATTCTGACAAAGGCTGTAGTTGCAGCTGACTTCCCGAGGCTGCCATACGTGGTGGTGACGCAGCCTTGGGCTTGTGCGTTTGCATGACTCCCACCTTTCCTTTCTGTGTCTTGCAGGTCAGCTGGTGCTGGAAGCGGCCGGTATCTGAGTAGGAATGAAGGTGAGTGCAGGAGCAGCTGCTGAGGGGAGGAAGGAAGTCCATGCTAATGAGCTCTGAAGCATCTGTGGGTCCGGTACCAGAGGAGGCAGCAGTGATGAGAAGGGCACGTGGTGAGTGCGTGGACAGGGTGGCACAAACGCGTGCGTTTGCTGAGGAGTTGGGTTGCACACAGGTGCAGACAAACGAATATTTGTGGAAGGTGTAGGCACATACGTGTTTCCAGGGATGGTTTGCACACGTCTATGAATGCAAAGGAGGGCATACAATGCAGTGCGTGGACGTGGGTGTGCAATGCAGGGAGGGTGGCGCGTGGGTGTGCGTGTGCACATGGATAGGGGAAGGCTGGGGTTACAGGTTGACCTGTGCTGAGGTAAGTGGGGGCTCACAGTGTTGCTCAGTGGTAGATTTGTTCACAGTGAGTGCTAACAGGAAACTCGCACACCCTTTTTGTTTCAGCTGTGCCAGTGCTGTGATCCCTTGCTACAAGGATAGGGTTTTGGACGGATGGTGTGCATGCTGAGCTCCCATCTCTTGCAGGAATCAAGTGTAGAGCAAAAGGGATGTTTGGGCCAGGTGACTGTAAGAAGGCTGGCTGCTTTGGATGGTGGCAGCTGATGGAAACAGGTGCTCTGGGGACCGTTCAGCTTTTAACAGAAGTCAGGGGTCCTGCAGCAAGAACGACTAGGTTCTCGAATTGCTTCAAACTTGCACTCTGATTACGTCTGTCCTGCCGTGCCATCTCTGCTTCTCTGTGATGAAAGCATTTTCATGACCACGTGTTGGGCCTGTTTGCTTGTAGAAGGAGGAATGTTAGGTGCAGTTTTCACCAAGAACTTCTGCTAGGATTTCTGTGTATTTTGAATCATGAATGTTAGCACAGTGAGGTGAAGGAGGGCCCTGGAAGCAAGTTTGGTGCTATTGAAGCAGTGTGCGATGAGCAGGTGGGAGGTAACACGTGCTGGCAGATGTGGAAACTACTTTGGGATTGAGGTGTGGAGGAAAGGAAAGGCGATGAAGGAGCTGATGGCAAGGAGTTTCCTGGGGAGGCTCGGTGCTTGCTTGGGGATGGATCTGATCAACTTCTTGTGTGCTGGTGTCCTGCTGGGCTTTGGAGAGCAGTCTTCATTCCAGGGTCTGTCTGGTTAACTCATGCTAACGGCATGAGTTTCAATAGGGCCAAGAGTCGGGTCCTGCATTTTGGTCACAACAACCCCAGGCAACCCTGCAGGCTTGGTGAGGTGTGGCTGGAAAGCTCCCAGATGGAAAGGGACCTTGGTGTGCTGATGGACAGTCGGCTGAATATGAGCCAGCAGTGTGCCCAGGTGGCCAAGAGGGTCAATGGCATCCTGTCTTGTATCAGGAATGGTGTGGTGAGCAGGACTAGGGAAGTCATCCTGCCCCTGTACTCGGCATTGATGAGGCCTCACCTCGAGTACTGTGTTCAGTTTTGGGGACCTGAGGAAAGGAAAGACATGGAGTTACTGGAGCAGGTCCAGAGAAGGACAACAAGGCTCATGAAAAACTTGGAGAATCAGCCCTATGAGGAGAGGCTGAGGAAGCTGGGGCTGTTTAGTCTGGGGAAGAGGCTGAGGGGAGACCTTATCGCCCTCTTCCAGTACGTGAAAGGTTCTTACAGTGAGAGTGGGGCAGGTCTCTTCTCACTAGTGACAAGTGAGAGGACAAGGGGAAATGGCCTCAAGTTGCAGCAGGGCAAGTTTAGGTTGGATATTAGGAAGCACTTCTTTACAAAAAGGGTAGTTAGGTACTGGAATAGGCTCCCCAGGGAGGTGGTTGAATCGCCATCCCTGGTTGTGTTTAAGAGCCGTTTGGATGTGGTACTCAGGGATATGATTTAGTGTAGGGTATTTACAGTTAGGTCACTGGTTAGGCTGCGGTTGGACTTGATGATCTTCAAGGTATTTTCCAACCTGGGCAATTCTATGATTCTATGGTAGGACCGGGGCTTGGACCAGGCCAGGGTGAATCCAGTGACAGGAGTCCAATGGATTTGAGACCTGACTTGAAGCCTGTGGGCATCACCCAGGACTTGAGATGAGAGGATGAGGCGTAGGAACAAGAACCTCTTTGGTCCGTATTAGCTCCTGCCGTTCCTTTTTTTTTGGTTAGGGATCAATGTTGGTTTGTCTGTGTAAAGAACAGATACATTTTGCAGCCTGGGAATGAATTCATCCTCACCTGCTGATTGATGCTCTTCTCTAGATGGAGCTGCAGTGGAAATGGACACTTGTGGTCCGATGTCCGATCCCCTCCCTCATGCTCCGATCATCCGAATTAGCAAGACCTGGCTGACGGTTGGTGAGTTGGCTTTTGTTGGCTTGGAGAAACGTCTTCCAGTTGCACCTCACATTATATCTGTTGTATTGAGCTCTCGATCTCCAGCCCAAACTGGATCTATGTATGAACACAGAAGGAGTAGTTTAGATCTATGTTTACCTTGACTGGAAATGCAGTGCCAAGAGCTGCACACTGCTGTCACAGCTCTGAGATTATGGAAAAGGTATCTGGTGGGTGAGCGCTTTGCTGGGTGAGCATCCCCCTGCTGAAGAGCAGGCAGCTGTTGTGTTTGTAGACAGAATCATCCGTGGGGATTGGAGGCGTTTCCAGCCTTCCAGCTCTTGGCTGTTGCTGAGAGAGTAGAGCTTCCTGCCCAGAGAGAAGGAGCAGCAGAAGGGATCCCATGAGAGCAGCCTTAGAAGCCTTTCAGACAAAGCAGGTGGATCAGGCTGTGGCCTGTGCCTGTGGTTTGCAGTGAAGCCAGCAGGCTTTGCCCCAAGCAGAATGAGCTGTGGGTGCAGCATCCAGCAGTGCAAGTGGCCAACAGCTGGAGACAGCATCACCTTGAGCAGCACTCTTGAGGGAAATGCTGAGTGTGAAGGAAGGCCACGAAGAAGAGAGTAGCTTGTGGCTGTGTTCCCGGGGTAAGGTTTTCCTTCCTGAGCTGTTACCTCTCAGGTGCTGTGTGAGTCTTCTGCAGTGTGCCTACAGCTGTGCGATGTGCTCTGCAGGAAGCGCTGATGTTGCACATGCAGCCCTGTCTTTCATGTCTCATGTCCAGTTCCACATTTTGTTTGAAGCACCATCTTAGAGGCAGCCTTGATTTCTGCAGCCCCGAGCTTTGTGCCACGAGAGCTCTCCTGCTTCTCGCTGTGATGTGAGACCAAATGGAAGGCCCTGCAGAAGTCTGGGTAGGTGATGTCAGTTGCTGTTGATTTCCCAACCCATGCTGGGAAAAGCAGGGAATGGGACTGGGGGACATCCCGGTGGTGGGATCCTGCCTCATCAGAACTGAATGGCTGTTCTGATCCATGTATTTTAACCTGAGTGAATCTGACAGTAATGAGAAAGGGGAGGGACCTGTGGGAAGAAAATGTATGTGCCGCAGTTTGTGGTGCAAGGTGTTCTAGGAGCTGCTGGTAACAGTGCCCAGAAAGCTTGCTTTTTTGATGGGGAGATAATTAACTAGGTTATTTTAATGAATCTATTTTCTTTCTCTTCATCATTCATACTACCTCTCAAAAAACTGTCTGTGGATTCTCAAGTAGTATTTCTTGCTAAAGAGAATTCATGTGCATCCTTCCTATTCGTCTGCTCAAATTATCTTGCAATCATCTCTGTCTGTGTTTCTTTTAGACCCTGTGATGGAGCAGAGAGGAACACAGACTTGGGTGGATCTTCATTCAGGAGCAGGGACACGTCATGCTCATCTGAGGTGTCTGGCTGACAGCAAGAGCAGAGAGGTAAGTTTCATAGGGTCGCGTGCCCATTTTATTTTATTTTTAATTCATGATGCATAGAAGCGTTCCCCAGACAAAGTGAGCATTTCTCAACTGGACTTTCTAGAAATGAGCTAGGCAGTGAAAATGGGTTTGAAACATCCCTAAGAGCCCCGCAAGAGAATGCTGAGAGTTAATCTGGCACCCTCCTTTGGAAACGTCCGGTGTCTGTCAGCTCTTCAGCTGTGCCCTAACACCTCCCATTGCGCTGCCACACCAGGATAGAATTCCAAGCCCACACTGAGTCCTGGAATGTTGTGGTGCCGTGTTGGAATCAGATGTGACCACGTGGTCTTGGCTCCCCGCCTTGTGGGGGGTCATGGTGGACCAGGCTGTTGGCCGTTGGTGATGTCATAAGCGGCTGGAATGAGGGGAGGAGCGGTGCGTTCTGTGTTCCTTTGTGGGTGAGCTAGTGGTTGGAGTGGTTGGTTGTCTTCTTGGTCTTGTGCCTTTAGTGCCGTTAGTTAGTTAGTTCTGTTTGTTAGTTAGTTCTGTTTGTTAGTTAGTGACTTTAGTTAGTTAGTGCCATTAGTTAGTTAGTGTTGTTAGTTAGTTAGTGTTGTTAGTTAGTTAGTTAGTTAGTTCCTTTAGTGTTTTTTTCTTCACACCATCGTGTGCAGCAGCTTGTAGGTAAGTTGAGCTGGCGTGGGATGGATGGGTGGGCAGTGAGGTGTTGAGAACTGCTGGCTGTCGGAGCTCACAGCACCATATTGCTTACTCTGGACCATCAGACGTAATTTTCCCCGGTACACACGTTCCAAAGGGGGTATCAGTAAAGTTGGCACCTGTCCCGTGCTTCTTCCATTGTCTTTGCTCAGTAGTGGAAGCATTGTAAAGTTGCTGGGTGGACAGGCATCACGTAGCCTGAGACTCAGCATGTCTTGCAGCAAGTGGATGGGACAGTTGTGCTGTGTGTGTTATTCCATGACTGTCTTAGCCCTGCTCACTGACCTGCTCTTTCTCTCTCCTCTCCTCGCCCTCCGCCCACTGCCTCGGTGCAGCTTTTGCTCTCATATCATCTGAGCAAAGCGACAAGGAACTGCTGCAGAGAGCTTGAGGTGATCTCACTGCCAGGTACGTGCCATGTTTTTTCCCCTGCATGGTTTTGCCGCATGGTATGTGAATGTAGTTCTGAAGAATTCTGTCCATACTGTGCTGTGTGAATAGAGAAAACAGAAGTGTGTTTCTGCTCTGTTCCAGCTGTTCACACTTGCTGTGATGGGTGCTGCGTGCAGTGGGATCAGCCGTGAGCCTCAGTTGGTGGCGACGGAGGTACAGTATGAAGCTCTGGCTGGTCTTTGTTCCCTGTGTTGAGCCATTAGAAGGAGCTGCAGATGTACTCTCCTGCAGGAAAGATTGGGCCAAAAAAGGCCTGGCCAACTGTCTGCGCCAGTGCCATTGCTGATTAGTCTGGGTAGAGAGAGATGCATCTTTGCATGGCCTGGCAATGCACGCCAGGAAGAAAAATAACTGTGATGAGACGTGCAGCTCCTTCTGAAGTGCACCTGATAAGGACGGAGCACATTTGCTGCAGCTTTCTCTGCAGATGTGCTCCTCACCTTGAAATTCTCCTGGTTTGTCCTCAGCCCCTGACCATGGCCTGTTCTCTGTTTTGCAGGCTGATAACATGCGGAAGCCGCAGCTGGAGCGTGTGGTGTCATCTTTGAACGTTCCAGCGATTGCGGCGGCCCATGTTATTAAGACCTACGTCGCCCAGGGGCCGGGTGAGCTCTCCCTTGAGGTAAGCAGTTACAGGCGTTCCTTGTTGTCATGCATAGAAGAAGGCAGTCGTTTGAGATCTGTTTTCCTACCAGATTTGCTGAATGTGGGATTGACGTTTCAATCTCTTGCAGGTTGGAGATCTGGTGTGCATTATTGACATGCCACCAAAGGAGCTGAGCCCCTTTTGGAGAGGCAAGCGTGGCTTTGAGGTAGGCACACGTTTTTGAGCAGAGAGCACAACTTGAGTAGAGTCAGGAATCTCAGGTTGGAGCTGCTCTGCCTGCACAGGATGGCTTCTGGATGAAAACGGTTGCCCTGTGTTGGTGTCAGAGGACCTTCCCTTTGGCTCTGTGTTTGGTCTAATGCCCACCTGTCTTTTTGTTCTTATTACAGGTTGGGCTTTTCCCTGGTGAGTGCATTGAACTCATCAGTGGAAAAGTTCCCGATTCCCTCCTCAACTCATTGCCAGAGCCAGGTACGTATGTTACATTTGATAATTCGGGTTAGTAAAATGGGATCAAAATGTGAGTTTCAGGGGATTTGTTAATACCCAAGTTCAGCAAGCTTAGCAAGAGGACTGCATTAAGCTCCTTGGGCACCTCCAGGGATAGGGAAAATCTGTTCTTGCGTGTCCTTGTTGGGAATTCTCTTCCCATTGTTACATGCTTTGTCAAATGCATTATGTTTGGCCTTGTCCAACCGAGCCAAGCCTGAAATGAACTGGTTTCTTTGTTTTGTTGTGCAGTGCCAAGGAGACGGGGCAAGCTCATCCCCTTCCTTCGTTCCCTGGTGAAGGCCCGCCCCAGGAGAGCGACGGAGCCGGAGCCAGAGAAGGAAGGGGTGTTTGGTTGTGACCTGGGGGAGCACCTTCTCCGCACTGGCCGTGATGGTAAGGAACAGCCCATTCCTGAGATCTTCCTTCGTTGGGCAAGTTGAGCTAACCGCTGGCTCTTGTTCTGTAGTCCCCCAGGTCCTGCAGAGCTGTGCTCAATTCATTGAGCATCATGGCGTGGTGCGGGGGATATACCGCCTGTCTGGAGTCAAGTCCAAGATCCAGCGACTACGGTAAGAGTGCTGCGACTGACACAGCTGTCAGTAGGGGCACGTGCCATGCTGCGGGTGTTCAGAGGATCCCCTTCCTTTTCTTGACTCTATTTTGTGTGGCTGTGGACTTGTTTTCGTCTTTCTCAAAGCCCTCTGCCCAATTCTGTGTCCTTCTCTGCAGCCATGAATTCGATACGGAGCAGGTTCCCGAGCTCAGCGTCCAGGACATTCACAGCGTGAGCTCCCTGTGCAAGATGTATTTCAGGGAGCTCCCAAACCCGCTGCTGACCGAGGAGCTGTATGACAAGTTCCTGGTAAGCACTGGGGAATGTCTTGGAAATGACACATACCTGTTCCCTGGGCGTCCTGGCTAGTGGTTGCAGCAGTGCCCCAGCTCTGAGGTCTTCTTCCTGTTAGCCCCATGAGGCATGTCTTTGTCATATCCTGCCTCTCACTGATGGCACTTGTGGTGGTGCCAGGAGGTGCTTATTTAAGCTATTCACAATGCTTGTGAGAATTCCCTTTCCTATGCTGTTCCCCAGCTATTGCTAGAATGGGGTTATTAGCATTTTGGAGAAAAAATCCCTGCTGCGAGTAGCTGCACTATGTAATCAGGCAGTAAAGCCCCCCAGATCTTGCAATGCTTGGCCTTGGTGGCACAGGCTGCGTGCTGCTGTGTTCCCCTGATACCTCTTGGAAGGCATCGAGTCTGCCTCAGTGCTGACCACTAGCGCACTGTCCCATGGTTCACAAACCTGTGGCAGCTATCTATGCTGATTGGTGTCTGAATCCCTTCCTGCCTTTTTCCAGGACGCTGCCGGTGCTGCAGAAGAGGAGGAGCGGGTGCAGAGAATGAAGGACGCCATCCAGCAGCTGCCCGCTCCTCACTACAGGTCAGTGCTGCACTAGGTCTGCTGAGCTGGATGAAGTTATGTTTGTTTTGTGCACTGCAGCACAGCTTGCTTTTTGGTGGTGAACATCTGCCTCTCTTGTTTTCCAGGACCCTGGCGTACCTAATGAGACACCTGGCGTCTCTTGCAGGGAAGTGCTCCGACACCAGCATGGACGCTAACAACTTAGCTATTGTGTGGGCTCCAAACCTCTTAAGGTAAACTTCTTTTTCTGTTTCAACACGATGCTTAGTTCTGCTCTCCTCCAACCCCAGGGACACAATTTCTAGATGACAGTTTCTACTCACTTGTTTAGCTGGGACTGCTGTGTCCCTGATCATCCAGGAGAATTTCGTCAGTGGCATCGCTGTTTGCCCACTGCGGAAGTCTCCAGAGCCCAGTTTGACAGTTTTTGGCTACAGAAATTCAGACTTGGAGAAATGATCTTGGGGAAATAACTTGTAAGATCTGCCTTTTCTTCAGATCCCAGCAGAGCCCATCTGCCTGCTCCAATAGTGAAGCTGCCTGCATGGAGCTGCAGACACAGACAGATGTTGTGGAATTCATAATCAGTCACACAGATGTCATCTTCTGCTCCGAAACCACATCAGCCGTGGGAGAGGGTGAGCGTCTTCCTCCATTAGCTTGATCTGACACTTTGATCCAATCCAGGGCTTCTCCAAAACCTTTGAAAATGGTTTTGCTGTCGAGGAGACAGCAGGCTTCTGGGCTTAGATTAGCATATGGTGCCCTGTTGCTGGGTCCTTAGTGTGTCCAAACCCAAACCTTACATGGAGAAAACTGTCACTGCTGTTAAGATATTTTGCAAGCAGCTGAAGCTTGATTGAATTGTGGCAGCAAAGCTTTCTGAGATCCCTGCCCCCTAGTTTTTCTAGGCTTTTTGTTTGCCTGTTTCAGTATAGTGAGCTGCTCTTAATTATGACTGTGTCCTTTGCCACGAGCATACCTCTGAGCACACTGTTAGTTTGAGCTCCTCTTCTTTGAGTGGTTCGGATATGGAAGTCTTAGAGAAATGCAGAACTGGGATGGCTGTGCTGCTGCTTTCTGATCCTCCGTCTTACCTGTGTTTTTCCCTTGCAGGGCACAGTTCTCTGGCCGGGCCCAAGTCTGTGTCTCCTGCTACAAAGCTGCTCACGCTGCAGGAGGCACAGGCTCAGAGAAGCGGCCAGAGCAGCTCTCCCACTGCTACGTGGAGCAGCGAGATCGAAGTGGAGGAAGGCCCCGCAGCTGTACCTGGGGCCTTCCACACTGTCATTGATTTTCCATCTAAGAGGTAAAGAGGACTTCCCTTTCCAGACCGTATCTTCATTGGTTGGGTGGGTTTTATTGGTTTAATATTTGTCCATTATATATATATGAGCCTGCCAGCTCCTGTCCTGTCCAGCTGTGTAGCCTTTACTCACATGCTCTGTATCTTGATTGACATGGTTGAGAAGAATGTAGCCAGCAGGACTTGAGGGCTGAGCTGTAGGAATGGAAGCATCCTCTGCTGTTTGAAACAGAGTGTGTTTCTAAGCTGTGTTTCAGCAGAAAGCAGGCAGTGCTGGCAATGGGCAACTATTGGCAAGGGCTCAGTGCAGCTCTTCCCTCACCCTGCACCACGACTGACAGCATGCTCTGTTTTCTCTCTCCAGACCAAGTTCTCCCAGTAAGAGGGCAGAGTCACCAGCTTGCAGTTGGTGTTCGTGCTTCTGCCTGCACAGACCATTCCATATGGCCGAACACCAACTGCAGAGCAGTGCCAGTGCGCCCTCTGAAGCAGAAGTCGTGGTCTTGGCAGGTAAGGGTGCAAATCCAGCTTTCAAAACACTGCTTGTCAGCAACACTGGTAGAATTCTTGCTTTCAGTGGGCTTGTACCTCCTTGTGGAGTTCAGGCCCGTGCCTGACATCTTCAGTTGACCCCTGTCTTTCCCAAATGAGTCTCTTGTCAACACAAGAGCTGGACCTGCACGAGGATCACTTTCAAGACAGTGACACTGTTGCTAGAAGCATATTTGCTTCTGCCCACCACCACTAAAAAATGCCAAATGTCAAGAACCTGTTTCATGATTCATCTTCTGAACATTCAACACTAACCACTGTGCATCTACTCGTTCCTAGGAGACTATAGCCCTTGTGGAACTGAAGGACGCAGCTCATATGATGATGCCGCATCCTGTGCTTCCATCAATATAGAGCTCATGGGAAGCACAGGATGCGGCACTTCAAGTGACAGCCTATCATATGACAGCAGTGACGAAGAAAGAAATGTCATCATCGTTGAAGCTCTCATTCACCCCATCCCTGATGAACCTGCTGACCTGAGCCTGCCAGACACCTCAGGCACCAGCCTGGACTGTGACCCAGAGCCTTTCCAGGAAAGCCCAGCGAAAGCACAGCCCGAGTGGCCCGACAGCAGCACAACCATGCAGGCTCAGGTCAGCTTTACAGAGGAGAAGCCAAACATCTTGGAGGGGCAGGTAGAATCAGGCCAAGAGGCCCAGGCTCCGGGCAACAGCACGACTTCTGAGCCACTCTCGTGAGACAACAGTGGATGAGTCCCGTCGTTCCGCCAAGCTTCACACCCCCTCCTTTCTCCTACTGAATAAAGGCACGCTCGTGCTCAATCGTGCCATGACTGCATTCTGAGTTTTCATTTGCAGAGTTTGGGATGAGTGTAAGAAACATCAAGGCAGCTCAGCTTGCAACGCTCTGGCTGTGGGGTGCATGCAGGGACACTGTAACCATACAGGGAAAGGCTTCCACTGCTTCCTCAAGCTGTAGTCCAGCCCTGCTACTGCTCTGTGGCACAAAGCCCTGAGGGATGTTCCATATTGTTAACCTAAGTGAAGCCAGCTTCACACACTGTGTTTTGTTGTTGCTGGGTGAGAGGGGGATGCACGTTGGTGAGAAGATGAGCATTGCTGGATCTGCCACGAGTGTCCCTTCTGCCTCTAAGAATATGTCCTAAGTAGGATGTGAACACTGCTGGCACTTCCTCATTGCACGTGCTTGGAGGATCTTCAGTTCTTGCACATTCAGGATGTCTGTCAGTGACTACAAGGAAATTCTCCAGTACTAGGAATTCCATGAAACAGTTGGAACGGGTAAGTGTCATCTTTGTACAGAAACAGCACGCCTAACAGTCTGTCTCACCACTCTAGAATTAATCTGAGAATAGATTAACAGCTCTTGTCAGTTCTCTAAGTCAGGTTTCATTTAAATAAACTTGAAATTGGATTTTTGAATCCAGTTGGAAATTGATGGTGCTGATTACCTCTTCCTCTAATTAAAGCATTACACACAATGTATGCTAGGTACTCTGCTTTACCTGTAATATTATATTAGAGAAGAATTCACACTCAACTTTAAGCATCTGTGTTCTGAATTGTAGGTGGTTTTGCAAAGGTAAAACTCGGGCGGCATCTTCTTAGTGGTGAAAAAGTTGCAGTAAAAATCATGGAGAAAGTTACTTTATGGGTAAGCCAAAAGGCATTTAAATATGATAATATCTTCTGTTGGAGTTGTGGAGTTCTCTAGAACACAGGGGCAGGTGGGATGGTACATAGGAATGCAGCCTACTGGTCCCATTGCCTTTTGAAAGATGCTGTAGAGCTGGAAAAAGTTTAACAGAGCACCACAAATCTTGTTCCTCATTGTTCAGAGGGCAGTATTCTCTGGCTGTAAAGTGGAGGAAGTTATTACATCATTACATTATGTCATTACAACATTATTACATTATTACAGCAACTTTACCAAAATGCCAATGAAAATGCTGAATGTTTTACTTCTCAGTTTTCACAGCTCTGTTTCAGAATTTCTATGGGAGTGATGTCAGTCATTGCTGAGTTGATGTTGAATTGTGTACAGTCCCATATGTGCTTGTTATGTTCCACAGCAGTCAAATGTGGTACCTGGTATGTCACAGTAGTGATGCTTTTATGGTCTCTTAAGGATGACTTGTCTCATGCTAAAACAGAAATTCATGCCGTGAAGAACTGAAGTCATCAACATGTTTGCCCATTGGATCATGTAAGAGAGACATCAAAGAAATATTTATAGTCTTAGAGGTAAGAAATAATTTCTGCCACACTTCAGTTGATTGTTTTTATCTTTAGCAGTAGACAATAATATAAAAATAAAGCTGAAATGAAAGGATTCTTATATATCTCAGTGGAGACTGGGTTCAAGATTCATTGGTTTGAAAATTAAGTAGAAAATTTTATATATTCTGATATATATTCTCTGATTGAGAACGGGGAACTGGAGAGTCCTGTCGGTGCTGTTCCATGCTTTCTGTGCTGTCATTGTTACTTATCTCTCTCTGATACTCTCTAAATGCATTTTCAGCCTCTAGAATGAAAACGTAGTATTACATCAGACACTGAAGAAAATAATTCAGTCCCAGCTGAAACTCAGACAGTAACGTGTGCTTAGGATTCTTTCCCTACAGGAAATGTTAGATAATTATTGCTATGTGGTACTGTGTTCTGTAGCTGAGCTGGAATTTGTTATCCTCGAAGAAGTATCTTCCTCTGAAAGGGGAGTAAAACATGATGCTCCGAATGAGCGGAGCAGAGACACAGATCTGATCTGAGTGTTGGTTTCACATTTTTGTGATGCTCTTTGCTGCAGTTTGTATCTAGAGAGAAGCCCTTGTGGTGTCAGTCTGTTGTGTAACCTGCTCTAGTTTTGTGCCTCAAGGAAGAGTGATCCTTTAAACAAATGGTGGCTATACAGAGGGTATGGGGTGAGATGCATTCCTCTGGCCCCATCCAATGGATTTTCTGTCACTGAAGTCTTGAAGCACAGGTTAGGTACTGGAAGGCTTGAATATTTCCTCACCAATAGGTTAGAGCTTGGCATTCTGTAAGCTGCTGGTATCTCTCAGTAAAGCAAATAATTACAGCACGAGCATTTTCCTAGGCATCTTATGAAATCCCTCTATCTAAGGAGCCTTTCCTCACTGAAAAATAAAGCATTGTCTATACCTTTTAGAAGTAACTGGCTTCCATCTGAGAAGCTGATGGATTTATAGGCTTGGACAGGAACTGGGTGTGGAGGTGACTTGTAGAGATTTGTGCCTGAACCTGCTGCTCTGGGAATCGTGAGACCAAGTTTCTCAAGAGCTTTTCCCACTCTCATCATCACCTTCTGCGAGGGATGAGGCTGCATGTTCTCTCTGGGTAATATGTTCAGTGCTTTGAGAGCTATTTCCTTCTATCTAGTCTGCTGTTTTGGTGTATGACTGCTTCCTGTCACTATCCCATCGTGACCTGCTGGCCAGAGCCTCAGTCAACCTTCATACGCACCCCCTCTCCCCACCCCGCAGGCATTGAGAAGCTGCCATGAGGTTCCTCTGCACTCTGAACAAACATCTTTCTCCCCAGCTTCTCTTCTCTGAGTGGGAGCTTCAGCCCCCTGCACAGGCTGGAGTTCATTCACAGAACTTGTTTCAGGTTGTTATCCTTCCTGGCCAAAAACCAGATACAGTATTGTAGATGTGGTGCAATGAGTGTTGAAGCAGGAATGACTTGTCCTGGTCTGGTTGTGCTGCTTTTTAATGCAGCTGATGATCTTGTTGTACTTCTTTTCTGTCAGAGCACACTGCTGGCTTGCATTCAGCCTGTGGTCTCTCACCACTTGTCCTCCTAGTCCCCAGGTCCTTTCCAACAGATACAAGCTAGTATTTCCCACCTGGGATATTGGAAGATGGGAACTTGCCAGCAGTCAGTGAAGATCTCTGAGACAGCGAGAGCGAGCGAGCTTTGAGTAGACTGGGAACCACTGTCCACAGCAGGAAAGAAGAGAAGAGAAAATATGTTTCCTTGGGCACTTGGGTGGAAATCATTCCTGACTGCTTTCTCATCCACCGGGAAAATCTGCTGATTGACAATTAGAAGCTGATGGACTTTGGACTCTGTGCAAAGCCAAAGGTAAGAGGATCTGTTAAATCAAATACAATGTGCCCCCAAGTAATGCATGTTTGACCACCGTATGCAACAGGGGCTTGTCCAAACAAACACCCTAAAATCAAGCTGTTTCTGTGGCTGACATGTCATTGCATCTTGTTTGGAATGGCCTGAACTGTGTGAGAGTGGTTAACAGATTGCTCAGAAGCACAGGTAGATTATTTTCTCTAGCTAGACTCCCTGTTTTCATAGTCTAAGCTGTAGATAATTTTGTAGGTATATCACCTGTCTTATGCAAGGTTCTGTAATAGGAGCATGGGGTTGGATAGAATAAAATGACTTTTGCAGGTGACGTACGGATCCTGTGATTGCATATGCTTGAACTGAATTGTTCCTTGATCTTCAAACTGATTTCCAGAAGCCTTTATTAACATGTAAGATAGGTACGAAAGAATGGGAAGTCTGACTTACTGATTCCAAAAGAATTACTTGTCATCAAATGAGTTTTCCTGGCCAGACTTAGAGCCTTTCACAGGTAATTTAGACCAACAGGCTGTTTGATCAGCTGAGGAAAATAAAGCATCATGCCAAGGGTACTAGATAAGTGAGCAGCTTGAGATCTCCACATTCATGTGATGCTCATGGTTTTAGACAATATTTGCTTCGTGAGGTCACATTGAATGAAAGCAAAATCAAAGATGAATGAAAAAATACACAGGAGAAGAAGCCTCTGAGGCTTCTGAAGTGTTATGACCAGAAGACATAAACTCTGTTAAAGCAAACATTTCTCTCTATTTTTTGTGTTCTTCCAGGGAGGCCTTGATTACCGCCTGAACACATGCTGTGGAAGCCCAGCTTATGCAGCACCAGAGCTAATCCAGGGCAAAGCGTCTATTGGCTCAGAGGGATGTAGAGCGGTGTTTGTTTTCCCCTCTTTCCCTTCCCTCTGCACAGAGCATTTCAAGGCAGTGGAGCTCAGGTAGGCTCTCTTGGTTTCCCTTCTGAATTCTGCTAGGTTGCATTGCTTGGTAGCTCTCAGAAGCTGTCAGTGGCCACAGACTAGAAAAGTGCAATTGGTCTCAGTTCACACAGCTGGCTGGTTTGTCTCTGGCTAATCCTGAACTGCCTCAAGCGACTGCTTTGGGGCTTTACAGAACAGCAGCTTCAGAGATCTCTTTCTATTACTAAGTTTTTGAAAGAGCAATTTGCTGTGTTCTAATTATCCATCATTTTTGTGCAGTCTTTTTTGTCAGACTTCTCCTTAGATTCCATGTTGTATGTGAAGATTAATTTGCATTGTGATTTATAATGTACTAAAAACTGAGAGATGTCTGGAATTTTGGAACCCACTACTTGCAGTTGTTAATCTGTCCAAACTGGTCTGGTTTGCAATGCCCTCATCCTTCTTGAATCGCTCTGCTGTTAAAGGCGGAGCAATTCCTACAAGTGCCATGGCCCCACTGTTGTTCTAATTCTTGTTTCTTTGTTTTCCACACACTGCTTTTCAAGCCTCCTTTTTCTTTACAGTCCAAGTGAGAATTGCACTGTGAGGTGTCTGAACCTTGTTGTGCCTCTACATAAAGAGAACAGCAGCAAAGCCTGACAGGTGACTGTGCTGACAGCTCTCGTAGCCAGTAACACGTAACTGTGCTAAATCCCTTGTGACGGCTTTGATTTCATTTTTGCCAGTGAAATCCTTGTAAAAGGAACTGCAGCAGTGTGATGAGCTAAGGTGAAGATGCTGGTTTCAGTAGTGCTCTAAGCTGAGCGGAAGGGCAATTGAATGAGGGTTATATGCTTTCTCTGGGACGATAAGGTTTTTTTTCCTGAGGGAAAGAGCCAGCTTTTCATGGGCTATATGTGGGCTTTGGCAAGGGCAGACAATCCAGTCTGTCAGGAAGCCATTTGAGGTGCTTCAGGTTTGTAAGCTTGTCTTTTTGTTTTTCAGGCGGATATTTGGAGCATGGGTGTAGTGCTGTATGCTCTGCTGTGTGGGTTTTCCCTTTGGATGATGACAATATGATGGCACTCTACAGGAGGATACCAGTGGGTATCAGTGGTGCTAGAATACACTGAGAAGGGAAATAGCTGAGCTTGACAAGAGGCCTTGCTTTTTGGATGGCAGAACATGCTGAGCTGTGGGTAGAAAGGCCTGTCTGCTGAATATTGTCCCTGTTTTTGCTGCTTTGTCTACCAGTATTTTGTGGATTTGGTTCTACGCTTGGTTGGCCTATGTGGCACTGTAGCCTGATTCTATACCATGATAGCATACAGAATTTAAGGAGAAGTATTTTCCTGCTTATTTGATTTCCCAGAAATGAATGTTCCTAATTGCCAGCTCTTCTCATGTCTACAAAGAGCAAAGTTCTGCATTTGCCATTAGAATTTCCTCTTCCAGAATCAGGAGGTAATGTAGGACCCCACAGATTGCCTTCAGAATTCAACAGTTAGTTCTGTTTCCTTTCTGAGTGCATAACAACCTGAGCACATGAACTGAATGATGTGGCTTTTTAGTCTGGTACAAACTCTGCTGTACACTGAAACTTGGTCCATTTGTAAGCAGGACTTTGTCCATTTTGTAGGACAGCAGAAAACCCTTTGTGCTAATCATGATGCCAAGAAGCAGAATGCGGCAAATGGCAGATGATCCAACTGCTTCAGGTATTCATTGCCTTAAAACTGAGAATAGTTTTGGACTGCGAGTTTGTAAGCAGAACGGAGTTCTTAAAGCTGTCAGAGATTATTTCTGCACTGTTCAGTTCTATCTGCCTAACATACACCGGATCTCAGAACTGCATTGCTTGAACTGGTGGAACTTGTTGAAGTGAACTGGGATGAGCAAATTTTAGAACTTAGTCAGAACGCAGTAAAAAATGGATAATCTCATGGGTATTAAGTTACAGGCTTGCTATTTCTGCACTGAATTTGTTTTTATTTTAAATGGTTGTGATCTGAAAGTTGCTTGAAACGCAGGCACCTCGGCACTGTTGTGTAACTGAATTTCACACATTATTGAACCTCAAATATCCTGGAATCTAAAACTCTGACTTGTTTTCAGTCTGCTGCTTGAGTCTAATCAGGTTCATAGTGTCTGTGTGCAGTGGAGTGTGTGGGGAGATTGTTGCTGCAGATCCTGGGAAGTTGCTGTGTATTTGCAGACAATGGCTGCTGTTGGTCACTGGGTGCCACTGTTGCTCTGCAGAACAGCTGTGCTGTGCATGCAGCACAGCATGCTGTGCACGCCATGGAACTAGGAATCAAGAAGAGAGAGAAGCGTCACTTCTGCTCTAGTAAAAGGTCTCATCTGCTGACAGGCTTTTGTACTTGAATTCAGAACTCAGGACCTGTTGCCACAGAGGGACTAGTTGCTGAAGTTGGACGACTCTTTCTGATTACTCCTTGTAATATGTAGCCATAACACTATTTAAAAAAGAATCTGAAATCATGGCTAATTATTGACTGCTGCACAGCAGAACACTACCATGCTGAGATTGGGCTGTGAGATGACTTGAAAGCTGTTTCCTCAGTATAGGTCTTATTCTTGCAGCTGGGACACCTTGATGAAGACTGTGTAACAGCTTTCTGTGTTTCACAACAAGAGAAGAGAGAGTAGATCAGCATTAACATCAGAGGGAATAAACGTATGTCAGTAATTCTCTGTATTTAAGCCCACTCCTACAGTAAATAACCTTACTGTATGAACAGACTCTAACACTCACTTATTCTCAAACATGAAATATTTCACACCTTTCAGAGGCAAGGTACCACTGCAGAACTTCATAGTCTACCTAATAACTACATTTCTGAAGTTCACATTTATTCCTTTTTTCTCCTTTAATTGTGTTTTTTCAACCTTTCTGTTATATTTTACCATGCTGAAATCCTTATGAATCTCTGGAAGTCCAGGCAGACTCAAAACAGAAACTGATGGATGAACAGCAGATGTCACATGCTGGCTTAACTCCCTGCTTTGAAATGTTTCACTAATAGGTGGAAAATAACAACACATCAGGTAAGGCAACCAAATAAATTTGGAGAATTACAGTTCACAAATACTTCAGGAAATAAATTAATTCCACTAACTTTCGAAAACAAATGAGAAAAGCTGAACTGAGTGCTGCTAGAGATGCTGTATAAATGTCAATAATAACATTCCAAGCTGTAGAAGAGATTTAAAACATGATGGGTACTCTGGCTTTAACCTGAATCTGAAAGTTGTCTCTTGCAATTGAGTTGTCTTTCTATTAAATAGAAAGTGGTAGCATTTGAAGGATTGTTAAGATTTCCATATAACTTTAGTAAGACTAGATGTAAAATGTAAGTTTTATCTAGGCTAGATCGTTTGTGGAGTCACTGTTTCTTTTCTTTATGTACAGGGAATAAAGAGAACAATCGACCTACATGGGGAAAGACTTCTTCAGTTTAAGTCTGTGATATTTTCACAGTCTTAATTCAAAAGACTTCTAATGCCTGATAAGTAATTCAAGCTTATTATACTACACTGAGTCTGTCAAGCATTGTACCCACGGTTCTCATAGTAGTCAAAAAGCTGCTGAAAATCCAGCTGAATGTCGATGCTCCTTGGAGCTGGGCTGAAACTTGCCCCCAGAAATGGGAGTCCAGCTGAAATGCTGTACAAACTGAATTAGTAGGAGCTTTGCCATTCACTTCAGTAGAGAGATTCTGGCACCAGCTTTAGTTTTCACTTCCAGCAATTGTACAATACACTAACTTTAAAGCAAAAACGAGCGTGGTCTGCTTCTTCATCTCAGACATATTGTGTGAATCAGCTGAGGCCTGAAACTACCCTAATGTGATCAGACGTGAAGGTTGCACATCAAGGGGAAAATATGGCAGACATGCAGAAATTTTCTTTGTACTGACTGTTTTTCTGAAGAGATCTATATCCTCTTGTTTTCTAGCGGAATTACAACCAGTTGTGTCAACCTATCTCTTGCTTCAGTCTAAGAAGGCTCGTGGCAAGCACATTCCCTTGAGATTTCCATCCCAAACATGACGTGCCAGTACCACAGAGTCAGGAAGCCTGGGGGTAAGTTTTAGAGTTCAGCACAAGGTTCTGGTCTAAATGCCTCTGTGTGCTGAAGCTCTGCCCGGGTAAACAGTCTGGTGGCCTAAACATCGGTGAGGGAGCATGTGTGCAACCAGTCTTGGTCATCAAATTTTGTTCTATGATAAGGCCACCCACTCAGTGTATGAAGGCAAAGGATGTAATCTTTCTAGATTTCAGGGAGGCCTTTGATCCTGTCCCTTTGGCTGCATGTTCCCAACCTCTCGCTCAGCCACGTAGACCAATAGTACTATTGAGGTTTGAGATCTTTCTGCTGTGGATGGGTTCCTTTTGTTATCTCTTGGTGGTGTTATCTCTTTTCTCCAGTCATCAGGGCTGTAAGATCTGTCAATGCTTGCAGAGTCTGTCCATTTCCTCTTTCTGACTTCCTTCTCTTGCAGTTAGAGTAAGCTCTGTGGCCTTCCTTACTCTCAGCTGGGCTAAAGTCCAGCAGTCTGTGGCCTTTGGCTTCAGCAAGTTTAACTACATCTTCTAGGCAAGTTCTGGGCAAGATTATTCTACTCAGGAAGCACAACAAATGAGAGAACAAAAATAGCCTCATGAAAACAGAACCATAGAATTGTTTGGATTGGAAAGGTCTGCGTTTTAGTGTTTCATGATCAAATGTTTTAGTAAGTTGGACTGGTCCTACGAAGTAGTATGACTGCAGTAAGCAGTGTACATGGTGTGCTGTGAGTACTGCACACATTCCTCTTGGCAGCTTGTGGAACAGAAATTGTGCATTGTTTGGATTGTGTAAGCATTCCTGTTGGTCTCTTGTGATGCTTACCTTCTTAGAGCACCTTTCCTCGTTTGGCTCTACATATTTTGGTACCTTACTTGTTCTGTTTGTCTTAGCAAGGAAGGTCTTCTTCTGAAGCATCCTCAGTCTTGGTCTGGGCAGCATACTTAGAAATGACATGGACATTACATGAGAGGGTGGTCAAAGGAGGGAAGATCTCACCTTTCTGATCAGTTTCCTTTTAGAAGACACGGTCCTGGAGAGGATTTGCTTTCCTTGTTTCCTAGAGACTTGGATTCTTAGATGGTTTTGGCTGCAGCTATTTCTGATGTTAATTCCTTGTTCTGTACTTTAGTAGCCAAGTGCAAGTGGAGTGCTTTGGAATTGTCTGAAGTTGCCAGGTTGCTTGTGATCACATATGTACTGTGGAGATATCTGTGGTGCCAGTGATAATTCAGTGTGATGAACTTGAAGGCTTTCATTAGAATTGCAGCCCTAATACAAACAATGACTTGAACTCTGTAATTCTGTGTAAAATCATTAGCTAGCTTGTGGTCCGGGTCTTCAAACCAAAGGCTATGAGGTGCTGCTCTTGTTGACGCAGGCTGTGAAAGATGACTTGAGCTCTAAGAGTAATTTCCCTTCTGCTCTTGATATGAACGTCAAATCCAAAATTACAGTATTAAGAACATAATATAAAAGTTGGTGCTGCTGGCTTGTGGACCTGCATTAGCTGTTAGCCATAGTTTGGAACTTGCAAAGCAATCTTATTTAGATTTTAGTGATGAAATCTTCTGATGAAATTTTCCTTTTAATTCTGCAAAAGAATCTCAATGGAACATTTCTGTCTGAAAAGGCTCTGACGTATGAAGATGTGCCAGACTGCAGCCATGTGCCAGATGCGTTTGGATCCATGGAATTTTCTGATGTAGCTTCAGTGTTTGAAGAATCTCCGCTCGATCTAAATACTCAGAGAACAAAGCAGGTCTGTGAAGATGTAGTGCTAGTTTCTTACAGAAAAAATACAGCACTTAATCCAGAAATCTGCTTCTCATTGTATATAGAGCTTAGTCTGTATTTAAGTATCTAGTGGACCTTGACCAAAGGGAGATACAGATTCAGCAAAGAAGCATGTTAAGCATAAATTTTGGTGCCTTCTGCCTGTAGGACATGGTTGGTTTGATGAGAAACCTAACTCCAGTGTTTGGTTTGCACAGAAACAGCAAGCAAAGGAACAAGTAAAGGAGTCAGGGAGGATTTTAAAACACATCGGGAAGCGATAAGGCACAGTTCATAAGATTCTGGAGTTAGGCCAGAGGTAGACAGAGCTTGAAAGGTACCGAAAGAAATTCAAGACAAGAACATGCACAGTGATGTGATTGAAATTTTGCAGCAAAACTATGTGATAATTCATAGTTATGTTTAGATAAGCTGGTGAGGGTTAATCCTAAATGGAGAACTGAGATGAACAAATCAAAAAATGGCGTTTGACAGTGTATAAGAAACGAACTTATTCTAGGAGAGAATCAGAGGTTTCAACTCTTTTGTTCAATAGACAAGTAGTGTATGATGTTTTTATAAGCATTGTGTCTGACCTTCTCAGCTGTTAGAATTTCCTTGACAGTAACTTCTCCGGCTGTGATCAGAAAACCTTTTGTTACATCTCTGGCAGCATTCGAGGCATGATACTCAACTGGGTGATATGGAATTCACACTGTCAACTCCAGTGACAAGAAAAGTGGCATCTAAGAAGCGTGCAAACACAGAGAATGTTGATGCAGAGTCAGCGTTAAGAAATGAGCTGCCCTTTGCACTTCCTGCTCCTGCTCTTTTCAAAGAGTCAGAGAAGCAAGTAGAAGGCATACCCTTTCAGGCACCTACTTCCAAAGGTATGTTGTGTCTAACAAATGGAAACCTAGAACATGTGTAGCTTAGGAGTTTTTTAATTTAAATATGAATGCAAGCCTTGTAGGTCCTAAAATTCTGAAAGGTTTCAGTGTGGGGTTTATTTGGTCACAGCACATACAGCCACCAGCCTGTAGATCTGACAGTGCACTGCAAGCGGTTTAACCATCTATCAGGGCACGGTACTTGTCTATTAATGATAGAAGTTCCCCAGTTTCACAAGCAGCATGCCTTTAGATGCATTCAGATAATGAGACAAGTGCTGTGTTCCTAAAACTAGCATGTGCTTCTACTTCCCATCGAGATCTAGTAGATAATTTCTTTAACATTCTTGATGAGGGTTTTGTTTTGTTTTTATTTTTTTCTGGGCTGTTATTTTGAGTGAAAGAAAAGGGTATGCTTTTATTTAAGCGTGCTTTTGATTGCATCTTGCTTATAAATTAAATGTAACCTACTGACTTCCTCATGATAGCATTCTAGTACTTGCGTGTATCTGTTCAGCATGCCAATGGAAATAGTTTGACTAGCAATACAGACACCTACATTTATGTGATGTACCACGGAAATGTGTCTGTAGTATCAGCACTTCCAAGTTAAAAAATAAAAAAGAAGTTTGTCCTCAGCCTCTTTTAGTGTTGATACTGTGCATATTAAGTCTGCCCTTTAAGATACTAAGCATTTCTTACAATTTGAGATTCTTCTATTCCAATTGCTCAGGAATTTTCTTCAGAAAGGCTGTATCTTTGCAGGCTAATGTGTTATTAGGGGTTACTGATCATATCACTTCACCTTTGTTAAGTGTTCAACAAAGTGTAGTACGAGGGCTAGTTGTTCATATAGGTTTCATTTTTGTCTTAAGACTGCATGTGGTAACGTGTGATGTTTGTCTTATGGTAAGTTTAATAAGTAAAAGTAGGTATTTCTTAAAGGAGAAGTGCAGTAGTGTGATTTCTGCTCCTTTTTGTTAGATATTCCCGAGAGTTAAATAATTAAAATATTTTTGTTGTCCAGTTGGAAATTCTGACATTCAGGGCAGGCTGAAGCATTCCTTAGAGATAATGAATGGTGGAAGTATCGCTTGGAAATGTTGAGAACATCATTGTCTGGGGACAACTGCAGCTATGCAAAGCTGAATCTTTGAGCTTTTAGACTGAGTTGTCTCCACAAACTCAAAACTGTTCCACGTAACTCTTTTCCAACATGTATCCACAGAACTTCTTAGGCTGCTACTTAACACACAGTATTAACTGTGGGTATGTAATTCACACCTTTCATATGAAGGAAAGTACTTGATGTGGAATGGAACTTTATGAGACAGTAAATTCCTCAGTGTTTATTTTGAGACCAGTGCCAGAGCAAGGAAGCAGTTCTGTCTAATTCTCATCCCTTCCAAACCTGTAATACTGAACTGCACCGCTCCCTCAAAGACTTGACTTACAGAGCTCTGGGGAAATCAGTCTTAAGTTTCTTTTTCAGTCTTCTCATTGTAGTTGAAACCTATTTTATCACTCTGAAGATGCAGACTAGAGATAGGTAGGAGGCTGGCTTTAAAAAGTTAATTGCTAATCATGAGAAGTCCTGACTGAAGAAAAATAGATAGATCAGTTGGCAGAACAGGCAGGTGAAGAAGTCTTCAATTCCAGACGGTCCACTTAAAATCTCTGACCCCAAGTCAAAACCTGTAAAATATTCTAAGGAGGACAGGAGTCGAATGAATGACTTAGAAGGGAAGAGAGCAAGCTGACAGGTGGGTGCACACCCACAGGGATAGCTGTTTATGAGTGTGGATAGTGATAGGACAAGGGGAATGGTTTTAAACTGAGACAGGGGACGTTTAGGTTGGATCTTAGGAAGATGTTTTTCGCTCAGAGGGTGGTGTTGCACTGGAACAGGTTGCCCAAGGAGGCTGTGGATGCCCCATCCCTGCAGGCATTCAAGGCCAGGCTGGATGTGGCTCTGGGCAACCTGGGCTGGTGGTTGGCATCCCTGCACATAGCAGGGGTGTTGAAACTAGGTGATGGCTGCGGTTCTTTGCAACCCGGGCCATTCTACGATTCTCTGATACGGGGGGATATGAGTCTATAGGGTGGACAATAGGGGGATGTGCTCGCAGACACTCGTGCAGCCCTGTGCACACACACATGCGTGTGCAGTTCCATCCTCGCTTTATGCAGTCCTGTGTGCACTCACATGTGTTTTGTATTGATTTCCCACTGAATCCTCCTGTGGACTTGTAGTTAGGCTGGGAGTGAAGGGGAGCACTGGGTAGCTGTTTGTGTTCCCTGCTGTGTGCTGTGGGGTTGTGCTGGCAGCGGTGCAGTTGGTTTGTTTTCCTTGGGAGTGTGGGAAGGAGCTTAGCAGGCCTGGTTCTTTTCTCAATGGATTCTGATCCCCCAGTGTCACTACACCAGGGAGTGCACGATCTAAAGGACTTCTGGGTTGTAATAAACTGGTATCTCGGTAGCTTCTATTATTTCAGAATGGGTGTTGTAGTGCAAGCAATCTGGGGGGCATGATTTATCGTCTCCGTAGCTAACGCTGTGTGGGACATTTTGACCTGCTTTGGCTTGCCAGTGCTTTCCTCTGTCTCCATTTGTCTGGAGCCTCGTTGAAGTATATGCCTACTGTGGAAATATTTTCTTCTTTCCTAGCTTTTGTGGTATAAAGAAGCGCAGAAAGGTGCTGGAACAGCTTGTTCTAGATGGCATCTCAAGGCAACTGGAGAAGAGGAAGAATCTTCAGGAATAGTCAGCATGGATTGACCAAGAGCAAATTGTACTTGACCAACAGTGCTAGGTGAGCTTCTGCTTTAAAGCATCAAGCTGTATAAACAAGGCAGTTTTAAAAGCAAGCTTGCCAGTTCTTATTTAACCAGTGATTTTTTCAGGAAGGAAAACTTTGAGATGCTGTTTGCTAATGGAAGATGGAGAGAGGAAAAGCAAGAGAAAGGCATGGTGTGCATAGCCACCACATCCCATCTGCAGTGTTCTCCCCCTGTGCAAATGAGGAGCTTCAAGCATCAAGCTTGGCCTGGGCCATGGAAAGGGAGCATGCAAACATCTGGGCCAACCCCAAACGAGTTAGTTCTGCAGGTTGGTTGTTTTCTGCTGTTTGTCTCACATCCTGTTGCTCAGCGGTAGATTTGTTCATGTTCAGTGCCAACAGGAAACTCTCACAGCATTTTTGTTTCTGCTGTCCCAGCACTTTGATCCCTTGCTGCTGGGATGGGGTGCTTGAAGAATGATACATGTGTTGATGTCCAGCCTGGCTTTGAGGATGAGTCTGCATCCCTGGCGGGACTGAGGGTGGGAGCAGGCCAGGTTGAATCCGGTGCACTTTGCTCTCGTTCTTAGTGCTTGTTCTTGCGCAGGAGGGCAGGTGGTGAACCTCATGAGCCAGTGCCTGCAGGTGGGGTTTGCAGAGAAAGAGGTCCTGCAGGTCTTGTGTGACACCCATGGAACCGTAGCGAGGCTGCATGGGTGTAAAACACCAGGAATCAACAGAGGTGTGAAGGTGAGCTGTGGGCTGCAGTACCACAGGAAGGGATGTGTGTGCTCTGGGTTTGGATGCTTCTGTGTGTTTTAAGTGACTGAGATACCACTGCTCAGTCTGCTTGAGTGTATAGAACAAGTGTAACATCCATTCTGATGGAGAATTGTGAACGGAGTCCTATGGGTTTGAGACCTGCCATTAAGCTTGTGGGCATCATCCAGGAGTTGGGGATGAAGGAAGGAAAGTTGGGGTGAGAGGATGAGGTGTAGGAACAGAAACTTCTTTGGTCCATATTAACTCCTCCCTTTTTTGATTAGGAATCGATGTGGGTTTTTTTTAATAAAGAAATAGACACATTGCGAAGCCTATGAATGAATTGATTCACGCCTGCTGATTGGTGCTGTTCTCTACAGGGAGCTGCAGTGGAAATGGGCACTTGTGGTCCAGTGTCTGGCCCGCTCCCGTGAGCTCAGATCAGCCAAGTTGTCAAGGCCTGGCTCTTGGTTGGTGAGTTGTGCCAAGGTCAGAGAGTTGGATTTTCTGGGCTTTGAGACACGTCTTCCAGATGCACGTTGTGTTATTTCTGATGTGTTGACCTGTTGAGGTCCAGCCCCAAATGAGGATTCAAGTACTACCACTGCAGGAATGGTTTAGATTGGAGTTGGAATGCAGAAGGTTGGAGTCAGCAGGAGCAGGGAATCGATCATCCCCCTGTACTCGGCACTGGTGAGTCCTCACCTTGAGTTCTGTGTTCAGTTCTTGGCCCCTCACTGCAAGAAGGACACTGAAATCCTGGGATATGTCCAAAGAAAAACATTGAAGCTGTGAGGTGTCTAGAGCACAAGTCTCTTTGCAAGCACTATCTTAGAGGCAGCCTTGATTTCTCCAGCCCCAAGCTTTGTGCCACAAGAGCTCTCCTGCTTCTAGCTGTGATGTGAGACCGTATGGAAGGCTCTGCAGAAGTCCTTCCTTTTCTGTATTTTGTGTGGCTTTGGACTTGTTTTCGTCTTTCTCAAAGCCCAGTGCACTGTCCCCATGGGACTTAATAAGACACTTGGTGTCTCTGGCTGGGATCTGCTCGGTGATAAACATGCATGCGAAGAACTTAGTGATAGTGTGGGCTCCAAACCTCTTAAGGTAAACTTCTTTTTCCGTTTCAACACGATGCTTAGTTCTGCTCTCCCCCAAACCCAGGTGCACAATTTCTAGATGGCAGTTTCTACTCACTTGTTTAGCTGGGACTGCTGTGTCCCTGATCATCCAGGAGAATTTCGTCAGTGGCATCACTGTTTGCCCACTGTGGAAGTCTCCAGAGCCCAGTTTTTGGCTACAGAAATTCAGACTTGGGGAAATGACCTTGGGGAAATGCCTTGTAAGATCTGCCTTTTCTTCAGATCCCAGCAGAGCCAATCTTCCTGCGCCAGTGGTGAAGCTGCCTGCATGGAGCTGCAGACACAGTCATATGTTGTGGAATACCTCATCAGCCACACAGATGTCATCTTCTGCTCCAAATCCACACCAGCCGTGGGAGAGTGAGCAGGTGAGTGTCTTCCTCCATTAGCTTGATCTTGATCTGACAGCTTCATCCAATCCAGGGCTTCGCCAAGACCTTTGAAAATTCTATTACTCTCGAGGAGACAGCAGGCTTCTGGGCTTAGATTAGAATATGGTGCCCCATTCCTGGATCCTTAGTGTGTCCAAACACAAACCTTACATGGAGAAAACGGTCACTGCTGTTAAGATTTTTTGCAAGCAGGTGAAGCTTGATTGAAGTGTTACAGCAAAGCTTTCTGAGATCCCTGCCCCCTAGTTTTTCTAGGGTTTTTGTTTGCCTGTTTCAGTATAGTGAGTTGCTATTAATTGTGGCTGTGTCCTTTGCCACTAGCATACCTCTGAGCACATGGTTATTTTGAGCTCCTCTTCTTCCAGTGTCTCAGATAAGCAAGTCTGAGAGAAATGCAGAACTGGGATGGCTGTGCTGCTGCTTTCTGATCCTCCGTCTTACCTGTGGTTTTCCCTTGCAGGGCACAGTTCTCTGCCTGGGCCCAAGTCTGTGTGGGTCTCTCCATCCACAAAGCTGTTCACACTGCAGGAGGCACAGGCTGAGAGGAGAGGCCAGAGCAGCTCTCCTGTTGCAACACGGAGCAGCAAGATACAAGTGGAGGAAGGGCCTGCAGCTGTACTGAGGAACTTCAACGCAATCATTGATTTTCCATCTGAAAGATAAAGAAAGAGGAATTCCCTTTCCAGCCCCTACCATCATTGTTTGGATGATTTTTATTGGTTTATTTTTTGTCCATTATATCTTTGAGGATTCAACTAACACACAGTTGCCCTTTGGCCTCCGTGGAGCCACACAAGGTGCCTTTCCTTCCTGGTTGGGCAGGCAGTCACAAGATGCAGAAAGCCATGCTGGTGTCTATCCTGGTCTGTGCTGGCTGTACCTGGAAACATTGGGGTTTTCCAGATTTCAGGGCCACGCACATGAAACCAATTGTGCTTCTCCTGTAAGCAGAGCTGTTGGTTGGACTTGCTGGCACTAGAAATTAAAGGTGGCAGTGAGCTGAGGCCGAGGAGGTTTTAACGTAAGAATCAGAGACCTAACCAGGTCCCCCAGCAGACACAGCAGTCTGTCCATGGAGCGCTCTGTGAAGGACTTTTTACCTTCTCCGAAGCTGACCCACAAGAGAGCATTCAGTGATGACTTGTGAGCACCGTTTCCTCAGAAAGCAGTTACACCTGTCGGCTCCTGTCCTTTCCTGCTGCTGAGACTTTGCTCACATACATGCTCCGCATCTTGCTTGACATGGTTGAGAGGAATGTAGCCAGCAGGACATGAGGGCTGAGCTGTAGGAATGGATGCATCCTCTGCTATTTGAAACAGAGCGTGTTTCTAAGCTGTGTTTCAGCAGAAAGCAGGCAGTGCCGGGAACAGGCAAATATAGGCAAGGGCTCGGTGCAGCTCATCACTCACCCTGCACCACGACTGACAGCATGCTCTGTTTTCTCTCTCCAGACCAAGTTCTCCCAGTAAGAGGGCAGAGTCAGCAGCTGGCAGTTGGTGTTCCTGCTTCTGCCTGCACAGACCATCCGCTGTGGCCAAACGCCAACTGCAGAGCAGTGCCAGGGAGCCCTCTGAAGCAGAAGTCATGGTCCTGCAGGTAAGGGTGCAAACCCAGCTTTCAAAACACTGCTTGTCAGCTACACAGGTAGAATTCATGCTTTCAGTGGGCTTGTACCTCCTTCTGTATTCCTGCGTTCAAGCCCGTGCCTGACATCTTTGGTTGACTCCTGTCTTTCTCAAATGAGTCTCGCAAGCTGCTTAAAACCTGCTTGACAGGCAGCACCAAGCCTTTGCCCTCTTGGATAGTGAAAGTTTACACTAACTGCTGTGTGTCTACTTCTTCCAGGCGAATCGAGCCCTTGCCAACTCAGGAACCCACCGGCAAGTTGCAATGATGCACGTTGTACTTCCATCAATGGAGTGCACTTAGGATGCATGAGTCACTGCAGTTCCAAGGACACCCTTCCACATGACAGCAATGATGGAGAGAAGGAGGTCTGACCTACTCAGTTTTTGGCCCCTCCATGAGAGAAAACGTTCCGGTTCTGGAACATCTTCAGCTACGAAGGTAGTAAGGGGTCTGGAGCACAAAGCTTACAAGGAGCAGCTGAAGGTGTTGGGATTGTTCAGCCTGTAGAAGAGGAGGCTCAGAAGAGACCTTATAACTCTCTGTAACTTCCTGAAGTTAGGTTGTAGTGAGCTGGGGTTTGGCCTCTTCTCTCGAGTAATCAGTGATAGAACTAGAGGGAATGGTTTTAAGCTGCGCAAGGGAAGATTCAGGCTGGACATTAGGAAATATTACTTCCCCTAAAGGGTATTCAGGCATTGGAATGCACTGCCCAGGGAGGTGGTGGAGTCACCAACCATGGGAGTGTTCAAGAAACGTTTGGAATATGATTTATCCAGGAATTATTGGTAATGGCTGGACCAGATGATCTTCTAGGTCTTTTCCAACCTTGATAATTCTGTGATTCTGAGCTGAGAAGCTTTTCTTGCTCAAGTCCTGCTTCCAAGCTTAACCACCTACAATGAAGTTGATGTCAATTTTCTGGTGTCCTTCAATTACGTGTCCGCATTTGCCCAAAATCAGGAGGTAACCAGCTACAGTGAAGTGAGCAATTTCAGTGCCTGTTTCTGATGGTGGCAATGAGTTCAGAGGTCACACTTAATTGATGGTGCCTGTTTCCATTCTGACAAAGGCTGTAGTTGCAGCTGACTTCCCGAGGCTGCCATACGTGGTGGTGACGCAGCCTTGGGCTTGTGCGTTTGCATGACTCCCACCTTTCCTTTCTGTGTCTTGCAGGTCAGCTGGTGCTGGAAGCGGCCGGTATCTGAGTAGGAATGAAGGTGAGTGCAGGAGCAGCTGCTGAGGGGAAGAAGGAAGTCCATGCTAATGAGCTCTGAAGCATCTGCAGGTCCAGTACGAAAGGAGGCAGCAGTGATGCAGGGGGCTCCCCAGCAGGAAGCAGGCTGATCCAAATGCTTGCTGAGAGTTTGGAAGCCCAAACCCTTATGGTCTCTGTAAGGGTGGCTAATATAAAGACGTTAACCAAGATGGTGGTAAATAGTCAAAGGTTGTTAGCAAAGGAAAACTCACCAATGTCGATGCCTTGACCAGAAAGCTGAGGCAGTCTCAACTGGGGAGCAGTCTCCAAGAGATGCTGCCTCAGTGGTGGTCAGCCTTTAAATGAGGTCTCAGAGGAGGTGGAGTCGAGATCCACCCCTTCTGGGAGCACAGCTAGATTACTCTCACCTGTGCTCCCGCAGCTGACCCAACACTTGCCTCAGCTGATTAATCAGAGGTTCAAGCTGTGATTTCCCATACAGTCTCTAAGCTGAAGGCAGCATCTCCTTGATCTGATGGTGGTGTGCCTGAGTGAGGGAGTGATCCAAGCTGGATTCAGAACAGTCATCTTAATTTCTCTGCTATTTTACTTCAGATGACACCTATTGGGTGTTGGTTTCTTAAAATTTGGATCTAGGAGGTGGCCTCTCCCTTTACTTCTGACGAAAGCACAGAAGTGCAGCAGGAGTAGAAGACAAAGAGGTTTTCTTCGTGACAGGAACACCAATTATTTGATTCAAATGTAGAACTGTGATGAAGATGGTGAAGAACAGATCCGCCTCAATGATATGCTTGATCTCATAAGGAATGAGCATGTGATCAAAGACAGACAGCATGGCTTTAGCAGGGGAAGGCCATGCCTAACCAATCTGGTGGCCTTCTATGATGGAGTGATGGCATTTGTGGACAAAAGGAAGGAAACTGATGTCATTGACCTGGACTTGAGCAAGATCTTTGACATGGCCCTCCACCACATCCTTATCTCTAAACTGGAGGGATGTGGATTTGACAGGTGGACCACCTGGTGGATAAGGGATTGGTTGAAAGGCCACAGACAGAGGGTGGTGATTCATGGTTCTGTGTCCAGGTGAAGGCTGATAACAAGTGGTGTCATGCAGGAGTCTGTCTTGGGACCAGTGCTTTTTTACATGGTTATCAGTGACACCAATGATGCAATGGAGTGCACCCTCTGCTGTTTGCTGAGTGGTGCGGCTGATGCAGTGGAAGGAAGGGATGCCATTCAGAGGGAGCTCAACCGAGAGGTTGGCCTAGGTGAATCTAATGAGGTTCAAGACAGCAAAGTGCAAGGTTTTGCACTTGGGCTGGAGGAATCCCAGGCATTTCTACAGCCTGGGAGGAGCAGTCCTTAAGAGAAGCCCCGCAGAGAAGGACCTGGGGGTCCTGGTGGATGAAAAACAGAACGTGAGCCATCAGCGTGCTCTTGCAGCTCAGAGAGCAAATGGTCCCCTGGGCTCCATCAGAAGAGGGGATGGCCAGCAGGGACTGGGAGGTGATTGATCTTCATGATCCTTGAGGTCCCTTCCAACCCGGGCCATTCTATGATTCTGTGATTACACTCGCTGTCAGAAATAACGGCAGCTGTACAGAAGCTGGATATATTTGGGGACAGTTCTTGTAACCAGCTGATTTTAAGACCTTGCCAGAGTTGAGAGTCTAAATTGCATGTCAGAAGAAAGCTGGGAAAGTGGTTATTGCTCATTCTTTTTCATTTGCTGATTCTTTCTTTAGGGATCCTTTTCCAAAGGAGATTCTGGTGATGGAAGCAGTTGAAGAAAGAACCAAAGCAGCTCTTGCCAAGAGTGCTTGAAGTCCCTGTGGAGAGAAGCAAAGAACTTGGGCTTCCTCTGGGATGCTCCCCACCATGTCTCAGGAAGGAGACAACTGCTGTTCCACTTTCTGCTCTGTGTGTGGAAAGGTACGTCTGGGTTTCTTCTGCTTGTTTTTTCTTTCTTTTTCTGGCTTTGAAGGAGAAGGGGTGGAGCAAGGGGAGACCCACTGGTCATTTGTTACCTCAAGAGCAGGATGGATTCTGCATTGACTGTGAAAAACCTGGGCTAGTAGCATGGGCATGTTTCAGGCTGGACTCTTCTTTTGCTGCTTGGTTTCCTTTTGGCTACAGGGAGACAGCTGTCTAAAGGTGTGTTTTCAAACCCACTCTCCAAAACCACGTTTCATTGTTGCAGGTGGTTCAGTGTGCTCTTGCAGTGCAGATGCTGTAGTTTGCTGTAGAATCTGAATGGTTTCTGTTCCTAGGGGAGGACTGGGAGGAGGTAATGAGAAGAGAATTCAATGCCTGAGGTGTATATTAGTGAGAAATATTGGCATGAGGTGCTGAAAGTCTTGAGCTGTCAAAGGCCAGTGTTGCAGAAAGGAACCAGGTCGAGACTCGAACTCGTGGGTACTCCAGGGTTGATTTTATTAACAAGCTCAGTGCTCAGGTGAAACATTTTCCTTAACAGCCAGTTAGGCTCAGACTCCTTAACCTGCTGGAGCAGGGTGGAAGCAAGGAGTGGGCACTGCCGTCCCACAGGCTGCACTTGGTTCTGGTCTGCCAGGTCTGTGCTGGCCTGGATTTCTTCTGAGAAGTTTGTTGGAGCTGCTTGGAGTAGTGAAGGGTGGGGAAGAAGTGCTGCTCAAGAGCTAAGGCTCCGCTTGATCATTTTGGATGGATTTAACCATGATATCTGAAGACACAGTTTCCATCAGAATGGTCCCAGCATTGTGCAAGTGTCTCAGCTGAAGCCCCTGAGCAGATGTGTGAGAGCACCCGCCTCCTCCAGCTGAGCCATTGGAAAGCTGACTGTGCCCAGTAATTACAGCTTCTGCAGATTGAATGTGCTTCCAAGTGTTTTCCTTAGTGATCAATCATGTCCCAGCACTCTGAGATTCCATCTCTGGCACAATCTGGAGCATCTCTGCAATCCTTGGGTGCCCATTCCCACCAGCATTTCTTCCTTTCTCTCTTTAGAATCAGTGTGGTGCAGTTCCCTGTGTTTGTGAGCAGCAGAGATCCAATGGCAGCTTTCAGCACACAGAGGGATGTGATGGGGACAGACTGTCCTTACCGCCATGCAGAAGGGAGTTTTTACTGTCCTCTATCAAGAAGTATGAAAGAATAGAGTTTGAATGATACTTGTGAGCAGGTGCTGTGCTGTAGGGGATGTCAGGTAACCATTAATTTGGGGGTGCAGGAAGGAGCAGTGAAAGTGATGTATTAGTTTGTGTTTTGGCTGTTGGAGTGCAGTTTTTGGGAGCAAAACTATGGGCTAAGATGGAAAACAGAAGGGAGAAGGCTGATACCTGGATCGTGGGCTGAGCTTTGGTGACTGCAGCCATTTGCAGTAGAAGTTTTGCACAGTGGGGTTCAGAATGGGAGCTGATGATGAATGGGAGCTGCTCAAGGGACAGACTTCCACATACAAGTTCCAGTGCCTCAATGACTTTCTTGTAGCGAGGAACCCCAAACTGAACATAAGACTTGAGGCGCAGCCTCCCCAGTGTTGAGTCCAAGGAGATGATTACCTCTCTGCTCCTGCTGGCCACACTATTTCTTATACAGGCCAGGATGCCGTTGGCCTTCTTGGCCACCTGGGCACACTGTTGGCTCATGTTCAGCTGAGCATCGACCAACAGCCCCAGGTCCATTTCCTCTGCACAGTCCTGCAGCCACTCAGCCCCAAGCCTATAGCGCTGCATGGGGTTATTGTGGCCAAAGTGCAGGACCTGGCATTTGGCCTCACTGAACCTCATCCCATTCACCTCAGCCCAGTGAGGTTGATCCAGCTTATCTAGATCCCTCTGAAGGGGCCTCCCTTCCCTCAGGCAGATTGACACCAGCTCCCAGACAAAAGACAAAAAGAGAAGAAAGCAGAAATGAAGAAGGCTTCTCTGAGAGCTGACCCTGCACCTGCAGAGGTGAGTCCTTGTTATGGACAGACACAGCTCTTGTTGTCAGGGCCTCCATGATGAAGATGTCACTGGCTGGGTGGATGGGGGGAGAGTGGTAGATGTAGTCTACCTTGATTTCAGCAAGGTTTTTGATACTGTCCCTAGTGACATCCTTATAACAAAGCTGAGGAAGTATGGGATAGATGAGTGGACAGTGAAGTGGGTCGTGAACTGTCTGACTGGCAGAGTGCAGAGGGTTGTCGTTGGCGGTGCTGAGAGGGGATTGGATCCAGGTTTATAAATACCTGAGGTGTGGGGGCCATAGTGGCACGGCTGGTCTCTTTTCAGTAGTGCGTGGGGACAGGACTAGGGGTAATGGGGTGAAACTTGTGCATAGGAAGTTCCACATGAATGTGCACTATAACTTTATGGTGAGGGTGACGGAGCACTGGAACAGGCTTCCCAGGGAGGTGGTGGAGTCTCCTTCTCTGGAGATATTCAAGACCCGCCTGAACACCTACCTGTGCAACGTGGTGTAGGGAGCCTGCATTGGCAGGGGGGTTGGACTCAATGATCTCTAGAGGTCCCTTCCAACCCCTACAATTCTGTGATTCTGTTGGAATGTGGGAATGCAAGAAAGAATATTCTGAGCAAAAGCTGTGGAGTGAGATAAATGGCATGAGAAAGCAAAGCTGATAACCAAGGAGGGCTCCAGAAGAGAAAACGAAGTCCAATAGGGCATATTTAGAGACAGGTGAAGAACCCTTGAGCTCACTGAGGAGTACTAGGGTGCTCTGGAATGTCTCTTGGGCTCCCTACAGCACACATACTTGCTCTGGGGCATTTCTGGATGTCTGTAGAGCTAATTGCGGGGCCCTGAGAGACCTCTGGGGCACATTAGGTGGCACTGGCTTCCATGTGAGTGTTCCCAGGTTCCCAGAAGTCAACAGGGAAGCCTTTAGAGACCCCTTGGGAAGATTCAGTGGGGCCCTAGAGTGATGTAGCAGCTTGTGTTGGTTGCATCTGCTTGGCAGGGAAGCGATTTCCCTGATGGGAGCTGACTGACTGGGAGGTGATTCCCTTGGTTTAATTAATTTAATTACCTGGATTATAATTAAATAACACTGTTCAGCGTTCAATCAAGATTAAATTTTTCCAAAGTACTTCAGTCATGCATCTGTAGCAGATTTGCTAAAATATATCGAGTTTATTCAAAATTCCAGTGATGCTCCTAAAGCACTTGAAGTGCATTTGAGGTGGCGAGTGACAAAACAGCTCTGAGAGAATCATCATCAAATCAGAACATGGGAACGGTAACTAATAGCAGAGATTCTGATAAGAATATTTAAATTTTCAAATTACCTTTTTCTAAAGTTGTATTTCACCAAGTTTCATCAATGTGCACACTGAAAAGCTGACTTGCTGTGTTTCTTTTTATAAAAAATCATGTGTTACAATTGAGAAAAGAAGGTATAGCATGGAACATTCTCCAAGTAAAGTGCAAAAAACATTTCTTCACAGTTCCAATTAATGTCTTATGTTTTGTTCAGACTCACTAAATGATGTATTTCAGGGTACATCACATGGGAATATAAGAAGACTATTCAGAACAGGAGCTGCAGAGCAAGATGAACGGCATGAGAAGGTAAGGCCGGGAACCAAGGACACAGCTTTTGTGTCACTCAGCCACCTGTGGCAGAGGTCAGGATTTCAGCAAGGTTTTCTGCAGACGTTCCTTGAACACCCCCAGGGTGGGTGACTCCACCACCTCCCTGGGCAGTCCATTCCAGTGCCTGGCCACCCTTTCTCAGAAGTAATATTTCCTAATGTCCAGCCACAACCTCTCCTGCCGCAGCTTGAAACCATTCCCTCTAGTTCTATCAGTAATGACATGAGAGAAGAGGTCGACCCCCAGCTCACTGCAACCTCCCTTCAGGAAGTTATAGAGAGCAATGAGGTCTCCCCTGAGCCATCTCTTCTCCAGGCTGGACATTCCCATCTCCTGCAGTCTCTCCTCATATGGCCCCATTGTGCTCCAGACCCCTCACCAGCTTTGTTGCCCTTCTTTGAACACGTTCCAATGCCTCAGTGTCTTTTTTGCAGTGAGGGGCCACAAACTGGACACAGAATTCGAGTTGTGGCCTCACCAGTGCTGAGTACAGGGGGACAGTCACCTCTCTGCTCCTGCTGGCGTCACTGTTTCTGATGCAAAATGTATGTAAGTGTCACATGTGTGACATCCTTTTTGATGGAGTTCTGTGACTGGAGTTCAATGGATTTGAGAGCTGACTTGAAGCCTGTGGGCATCACCCAGGAGTTGGGGTGAGAGGATGAGGCATAGGAACAGGAACCTCTTTGGTCGTTATTAACTCCCAACTTTTTGGTCAGGAATCTCTGTGTGTTACTTTATCATGTAAAGAACAGAGTCATTGTGCAGCTTGTGAATGAATTGATTCACGCCTGCTGATTGGTGCTGTTCTCTACAGGGAGCTGCAATGGAAATGGACACTTGTGGTCCACTGTCCAGCCCCCTCCCGTGTTGGATTTTCTGGGCTTTGAGACACGTCTTCCAGATGCACTTTGTGTTATTTCTGATGTGTGACCTGTTGAGCTCCAGCCCCAAATGAGGATTCAAGTACTACCACCGCAGTCCATTGGGACTGTAGTATTTCTTGCTAAACAGAATTCGTGTGCACCCGTGTCTTTCGTCTGCACAAAGGATCTTGCAATCATCTCTGTCTGTGTTTCTTTTAGACCCAGAGATGGAGCAGAGAGGAACACAGACTTGGGTGGATCTTCATTCAGGAGCAGGGACACGTCATGCTCATCTGAGGTGTCTGGCTGACAACAAGAGCAGAGAGGTAAGTTTCATAGGGTCGTGTGCCCATTTTATTTTATTTTTCATTCATGATGCATAGAGGCGTTCCCCAGACAAAGTGAGCATTTCTCAACTGGACTTTCTAGAAATGAGCTAGGCAGTGAAAATGGGTTTGAAGCATCCCTAAGAGCCCCGCAAGAGAATGCTGAGAGTTAATCTGGCACCCTCCTTTGGAAACGTCCGTTGTCTGTCAGCTCTTCAGCTGTGCCCTAACACCTCCCATTGCGCTGCCACACCAGGATAGAATTCCAAGCCCACACTGAGTCCTGGAATGTTGTGGTGCCGTGTTGGAATCAGATGTGACCACGTGGTCTTGGCTCCCCGCCTTGTGGGGGGTCATGGTGGACCAGGCTGTTGGCCGTTGGTGATGTCATAAGCGGCTGGAATGAGGGGAGGAGCGGTGCGTTCTGTGTTCCTTTGTGGGTGAGCTAGTGGTCGGAGTGGTTGGTTGCGTTGTTGTTCTTGTGCCTTTAGTGCCGTTAGTTAGTGCTGTTAGTTAGTTAGTGCCGTTAGATAGTTAGTGCCTTTAGTTAGTTAGTGCCTTTAGTTAGTTAGTGCCATTCGTAGTTAGTTAGTGCGGTTCGTTAGTTAGTTAGTGCTGTTCGTTAGTTAGTTAGTGCCATTAGTTAGTTAGTGCCTTTAGTTAGTGACTTTAGTGCCTTTTTCTTCACACCGTCGTGTGTGAAGATAGCTTGAGGTCATCTCACTGCCAGGTACGTGCCATATTTTTTCCCCCCGCATGGTTTTGCCACAGGGTATGCAAGGGTAGTTCTGAGGAAATGTGTCCATACTGTGCTGTGTGAATAGAGAAAACAGAAGTGTGTTTCTGCTCTGTTCCAGCTCTTCACTCTTGCTGTGATGGGTGCTGCGTGCAGTGGGATCAGCCGTGAGCCAGAGGTGGCGGCGACAGAGGTACAGTATGAAGTTGTGGCTGGTCTTTGTTCCCTGTGTTGAGCCATTAGAAGGAGCTGCAGATGTATTCTCCTGCTGGAAAGAATGGGCCAAAAAGGGCCTGGCCAGCTGTCTGCGCCAGTGCCATTGCTGATTAGTCTGGGTAGAGAGAGATGCATCTTTGCATGGCCTGGCAATGCACACCAGGAAGAGAAATAACTGTGATGAGACATGCAGCTCCTTCTGAAGTGCTCCTGATAAGGACGGAGTGCATTTACTGCAGCTTTCTCTGCAGATGTGCTTCTCACCTTGAAATCCTCCTGGTTTGTCCGCAGCTCCTGACCACGGTCTGTTCTCTGTTTTGCAGGCTGATAACATGCGGAAGCCGCAGCTGGAGCGTGCTGTGTCATCTATTAATGTTCCAGCTATTGCGGCAGCCCATGTTATTAAGTCCTACGTCGCCCAGGGGCCGGGTGAGCTCTCCCTTGAGGTAAGCAGTTAGAGGCATTCCTTGTTGTCATGCATAGAAGAAGGCAGTCGTTTGAGATGTGTTTTCCTACCAGATTTGCTGAATGTGGGATTGACGTTTCAATCTCTTGCAGGTCGGAGACCTGGTGAGCATTGTTTCTACGCCACCAAAGGAGCTGAGCCCCTTTTGGAAAGGCAAGCGTGGCTTTGAGGTAGGCACACGTTTGTGACTAGAGAGCACAACTTTAGTAGAGTCAGGAGTCTCAGGTTGGAGCTGCTCTGCCTGCACAGGATGGCTTCTGGATGCAAACGGTTGCCCTGTGTCGGTGTCAGAGGACCTTCCCTTTCACTCTGGGTTCGGTCTAATGCCCACCTGTCTTTTTGTTCTTATTACAGGTTGGATCTTTCCCTGGTGAGTGCGTGGAACTCATCAGTGGAAAAGTTCCCGAGTCCCTGGTCAATTCCTTGCCAAAGCCAGGTACATATGTTACGTTTGATTATGCGGGTTAGTAAAATGGGGTCAGAATGTGGCTTTAAGGGGGTTCGTTAATGCCCAAGTTCAGCAAGCTTAGCAAGAGTACTGCATTAAGCTCCTTGGGCACCTCCAGGAATAGGGAAAATCTGTTCTTGCGTGTCCTTGTTGGGAATGCTCTTCCCGTTGTTACATGGCCTGTCAAATGCATTATGTTCAGCCTCATCCAACCGAGCCAGGCCTGAAATGAACTGGTTTCTTTGTTTTGTTGTGCAGTGCCAAGGAGACGGGGCAAGCTCATCCCCTTCCTTCGCTCCTTGGTGACGGCCCGCTCCAGGAGAGCAACGGAGCCGGAGCCGAAGAAGGAAGGGGTGTTTGGGTGTGACCTGGGGGAGCACCTTCTGCGCTCTGGCCGTGATGGTAAGGAACAGCCCATTCCTGACATCTTCCTCCGTTGGGCATGTAAAGGTGAAAGGGGGATCATAGCCAGCAATTGTTTCAGTCTGAAAATGCAGGAAGCCTTCTGGCCACAAAGTGCATCCTGCATCCTTTTTGTAGCTCTTCTGGTCTTTCGATTCCTGAGGGAGCTGTGATGGGACTTGCAGTGTCTGTGGCTTTGCCAGACTTACTTTCTCCAGGCTGTTGATATGTCGTGGCATTTCTGGAAAGCCAAGAACACATCTCTGTGCAGTTTCCTTACAGCTGTCTCTGCCAGCTTTCTCCTCTCTGGAGGAAGCAAGCGGTAGCCCGGCTGGGCTTAGAGGATGGGATGTGAGAAGGGCGCGGCCTGAAACAGGACTTAAGAAGCTGAGCTAACTGCTGGCTCTTGTTCTGTAGTCCCCCAGGTCCTGCAGAGCTGCACTGAATTCATAGAGCAGCATGGCGTAGTGCAGGGGATATACCGCCTGTCCGGCGTGGCGTCCAGGATCCAGCGACTACGGTAAGAGTGCTGCGACTGACACAGCTGTCAGTAGGGGCCCGTGCCATGCTGCGGGCGTTCAGAGGAACCCCTTCCTTTCCTTGACTGTATTCTGTGTGGCTTTGGACTTGTTTTCGTCTTTCTCAAAGCCCTCTGCCCAATTCTGTTTCCTTCTCTGCAGCCATGAATTTGATTCGGAGCAAGTTCCCGAGCTCAGCGTCCGAGAAATTCACAGCGTGAGCTCCCTGTGTAAAATGTATTTCAGGGAGCTCCCAAACCCTCTGTTAACCGACCAGCTGTATGACAAGTTCTCGGTAAGCTCAGGGCAGTGTCTTGGTAAAGATATGTACCTCTTCCCGGGGCGTCCTGGCTAGTGGTTGCAGCAGTGCCCCAGCTCTGAGGTCTTCTTTCTGTTAGCCCCATGAGGCATGTCTTTGCCACATCCTGCCTCTCACTGATGGTACTTGTAGTGCCAGGAGGTGCTTATTTAAGCTATTCACAATGCTAGTGAGAAATCCCTTTCCTTTGTTGTTCCCCAGCTATTGGTAGAATGGGGTTAATAGTAAATTGTAGATGAATGCGTGCTGTGAGGAGCTGTGCTCCACAATGAGGCTGTAAAGACCTCAGAGTTTGCACTGCTTGGCCTTGATGGCACAGGCTGCGTGCTGCTGTGTTCCCCTGATGCCTCTTGGAAGGCATCGAGTCTGCCTCGGTGCTGACCACCAGCGCGCTGTTTCCATTGTTCCCAAACCTGTGGCAGCTCTCCAGCCTGACTGGTGTCTGAATCCCTTCCTGCCTTTTTCCAGGACGCTGTTGGTGCTGCAGAGGAGGAGCGGGTGCTCAGAATGAAGGATGCCATCCAGCAGCTGCCCGCTCCTCACTACAGGTCAGTGCTGCACTCGGTCTGCTGAGCTGGATGAAGTTATGTTTGTTTTGTGCACTGCAGCACGGCTTGCTTTTTGTTGCTGAACATCTGCCTCTCTTGTTTTCCAGGACTCTGCAGTACCTAATGAAACATCTGGCAAATCTGGCAGGGAACTGCTCCGTGACAAACATGGACGCTAAGAATTTAGCGATAGTGTGGGCTCCAAACCTCTTAAGGTAAACTTCTTTTTTCTGTTTCAACACGATGCTTAGTTCTGCTCTCCCCCAACCCCAGGGGCACAATTTCTAGATGACAGTTTCTACTCACTTGTTTTGCTGGGACTGCTGTGTCCCTGATCATCCAGGAGAATTTCATCAGTGGCATCGCTGTTTGCCCACTGCGGAAGTCTCCAGAGCCCATCTTGACAGTTTTTGGCTACAGAAATTCAGACTTGGGGAAATGATCTTGGGGAAATGACTTGTAAGATCTGCCTTTTCTTCAGATCCCAGCAGAGCCAGTCAGCCTGCTCCAATAGTGAAGCTGCCTGCATGGAGCTGCAGACACAGACAGATGTTGTGGAGTTTATCATCAGCCACGCAGATGTTATCTTCTGCTCCGAATCTACACCAGCCGTGGGAGAGGGTGAGCATCTTCCTCCATTAGCTCGATGTTGATCTGAAACCTTGATCCAATTCTGGTCTTCTCCAAGACCTTTGAAAATTATTTTGCTGTCGAGGAGACAGCAGGCTTCCGGGGTTAGATTAGAATATGGCACCCTGTTGCTGGATCCTTAGTGTGTCCAAACCCAAACCTTACATGGAGAAAACTGTCACTGCCGTTTAGGTGTTCTTCATGCAGGTGAAGTTTGATTGTAATGTGGCAGCAAAGCTTTCTGAGATCCCTGCCCCCTAGTTTTTCTAGGCTTTTTGTTTGCCTGTTTCGATACAGAGAGCTGCTCTTAATTATGACTGTGTCCTTTGCCACAAGCATACTTCTGAGCACACGGTTATTTTGAGCTCCTCTTCGGTGAGTGGCTCTGATATGCAAGTCTGACAGAAATGCAGAACTGGGATGGCTGTGCTGCTGCTTTCTGATCCTCCGTCTTACCTGTGGTTTTCCCTTGCAGGGCACAGTTCTCTGGCTGGGCCCAAGTCTGTGTCTCCTGCTGCAAAGCTGCTCACGCTGCAGGAGGCACAGGCTCAGATAAGCGGCCAGAGAAGCTCTCCCACTGCGACTCGGAGCAGTGAGATCGAAGTGGAGGAAGGCCCCGCAGCTGTACCGGGGGCCTTCCACACTGTCATTGATTTTCCATCTAAAAGGTAAAGAGGACTTCCCATTCCAGCCCCTATCTTCATTGGTTGGGTGGGTTTTATTGGTTAAATATTTGTCCATTATATATATATGAGCCTGCCAGCTCCTGTCCTGTCCAGCTGTGGAGCCTTTACTCACATGCTCTGCATCTCGATTGACATGGTTGAGAGGAATGTAGCCAGCAGGACTTGAGGGCTGAGCTGTAGGAATGGAAGCATCCTCTGCTGTTTGAAACAGCGTGTTTCTAAGCTGTGTTTCAGCAGAAAGCAGACAGTGCCGGGAATGGGCAACTATTGGCAAGGGCTTGGTGCAGCTCTTCCCTCACCCTGCACCATGACTGACAGCATGCTCTGTTTTCTCTCTCCAGAACAAGTTCTCCCAGTAGGAGGGCAGAGTCAGCAGCTGGCAGTTGGTGTTCGTGCTTCTGCCTGCACAGACCATCCAGTGTGGCCGAACACCAACTGCAGAGCAGCGCCAGGGAGCCCTCTGAAGCTGAAGTCGTGGTACTGGCAGGTAAGGGTGCAAATCCAGCTTTCAACACACTGCTTGTCAGCAACACAGGTAGAAATGATGCTTTGAGTGGGCTTGTACCTTTTTCTGGTGTTCAAGCCCGTGCCTGACATCTTCGGTTGACCCCTGTCTTTCCCAAATGAGTCTCTTGTCAACACAAGAGCTGGGCCTGCATGAGGATCACTTTCAAGGCAGTGACACTGTTGCTAGAAGCCTATTTGCTTCTGCCCACCACCACTACATAGCCAAATGGCAAGAACCTCTTTCATGATTCATCTTGTGAATGTTCGACACTAACCGCTGTGCATCTGTTCCTTTGTAGGTGAATCGAGTCCTTGTGTAACGCCAGGACGCAGCACTTATTATGATGCAGCATCCTGTGCTTCAATCAGTATAGAGGTGTTAGGAAGCACAGGATGCTGCAGTTCAAGTGACAGACTTTCATACGAAAGCAACGACGAAGAGAATAATGTCATCCTTGTTGAAGCCGTAATTCATCCCATACCTGCTGAATCTGCTGACCTGAGCCTGCCAGACACCACAAGCACCAGCTTTGATGGTGACCCAGTGCCTTTCGAGGACGGCGCAGCCCAAGCACAACCCGAGTGCCCCAACAGCAACACCATCATGCAGGCTCAGGTCAGCGTCACCGAGGAGAAGCCAAACATTTTGGAGGGGGATGTAGAATCAAACCATGAGTCCCAGGCTACAGAGGGCAACAGCACGACTTCTGAGCCACTCTCGTGAGACAACAGAGGATGAGTCCCATCATTCCGCCACACCTCACATCCCCTTTTTTCTACTATTGAATAAAGGCACGTGTGTGCTCAATCAACGCCTTGACTGAATTCTGAGTCTTCATTCGCAGAGATTGGGATGAGTGCAAGAAACATCAAGGCAGCTCACCTTGGAACGCTCTGGCTGTGGGGTGCGTGCAGGGACACTGTAACCATAGAATCACAGAATCACAGAATTACCCAGGTTGGAAGGGACCTCAAGGATCATGTAGTTCCAACCCCCCTGCCTAGCAGGGCCACCAAACATACACATTTACTAGATCAGGTTGCCCGGAGCCCCGTCCAGCCTGGTCTTGAACACCTCCAAGGACAGGGCATCCACAACCTCACTGGGCAGCCTGTTCCAGGACCTAACCACTCTTCTAGTAAAGAACTTTCCCCTAACATCCAACCTAAATCTTCCCTCCTTCAACTTAAAACCATTTCCCCTAGTCCTGCTATTATCAGCCCTTTCGAAGAGTTTACTCCCCTCCTGGGAGTAAGTTCCCTTCAGGTATTGAAAGGCTGCAATGAGGTCACCCCGCAACCTTCTCTTCTCCAGGCTGAACAAACCCAACTCCCTCAGCCTGTCCTCATAGGGGAGGTGCTCCAGCCCCCTGATCATCTTTGTGGCCCTCCTCTGGACCCTTTCCAAAATCTCCATATCTTTTTTGTACTGAGGGCTCCACACCTGGACACAGTACTCCAGATGGGGCCTCACAAGAGCAGAGTAGAGAGGGACGATCACCTCCATATCCCTGCTGACCACCCCTCTCCTGATGGAGCCCAGGATCCCATTTGCTTTCCGGGCTGCCATAGCACACTGCTGGCTCATGTTAAGTTTCTCATCTATCAGGACCCCTAGGTCTTTTTCAGCCGAGCTGCTCTCAAGGACAACTCCTCCCAGCCTGTACAGGTGCCTGGGGTTCTTCCGGCCCAGGTGCAAAACCTTGCACTTTGCCGTGTTGAACCTCATTAGGTTCACCCGAGCCCAGCTTTCCAGCCTGTCAAGGTCCCTCTGAATGGCATCCGTTCCCTCCACCGTATCGACTGCACCACTCAGCTTGGTGTCATCAGCAAACTTGCTGAGGGTGCACTCCATTCCCTCATCGATGTCATTAATAAAGATGTTAAAGAGCACCGGTCCCAAGACAGACCCTTGAGGGACGCCGCTCGTTACCGGCCTCCACCTGGACATAGAGCCATTGACCACCACCCTCTGTCTGCGGCCTTTCAACCAATTGCTTATCCATCTAGTTTTCCACCCATCAAATCCACCTCCCTCCAATTTGGAGATGAGGATGTGATGGGGGACCATGTCAAAGGCCTTGCTCAGGTCCAGGTAAATGACATCGGTCGCCTTCCCTTCATCCACCAACGCCGTCACTCCATCATAGAAGGCCACAAGATTAGTTAAGCATGACCTTCCCCTGGTGAAGCCGTGCTGGCTGTCTCGGATCACATGCTTGTTCTTTATGTGATCAAGCATGTTGTCCAGGAGGATCTGTTCCATAATCTTCCCAGGCACAGAGGTGAAACTCACCGGCCTGTAGTTACCCGGGTCGTCCCTGCTCCCCTTCTTGTAAATGGGAGTGACGTGACCCTTCCTCCAATCATCCGGGACCTCACCTGACAGCCACGACTTCTCAAATATGATGGAGAGCGGCTCAGCAACCACCTCAGCCAGCTCCTTCAGGACCCTGGGATGCACGCCATCTGGCCCCATAGACTTATACTCATTCAGTCTAAGGAGGCACTCTCGGACTTGCTCTACCCTTACAGTGGGGAGGGATTTACCTCCTTGGTCCCCACATGGAGGTATGGGGGTGCAAGACTTAGGGACGTGAAAAAGACTAGAATCCTGGCCACCAGTGAAGACCGAGGTGAAGAACTCATTCAGCACCTCAGCTTTCTCTTCATCTGTTGAAGCCATTTCTCCTTTTAAATTTACCAGAGTAGGTACGCCCATTTTGGCCTGTCTCTTCTGGCCAATGTACCTGTAGAAGGTTTTCTTGTTGTTTTTCACATCCCTCGCCAAGTTCAGTTCTGCCTGCACTTTGGCTTTTCTGATCCCACATCTGCAAGTTCGGACGGCATCCCTGTATTCTTCCCGGGTGACACAGCCTTGTTTCCAGAGCTTGTACACCCCTTTCTTCACCCTCAGTTCTCTTAGCAGGTCCTTGCTGAGCCATGCCGGTTTTCTACCTCTCCTGCCCACTTTCTTAATCAGGGGAATGGAGACCTCTTGTGCTGCCAGGAGGGCATCCTTGAACAGTAGCCAGCTCTCCTCAACGTCCTTATCTTTGAGGGCAGCGCGCCAGGGGATCTTGGCCAGCATTCCATTGAGAAGCTTGAAGTCTGCTCTTCTAAAGTTGAGCATCCTGGTCCTGCTCTTTGCCAGGCCCACATCGCTTGAGATCACAAACTCAACCAGGGCATGATCGCTGGAGCCCAGGCATCCTCCAACCTTGATGCCTTTGATGATCTCCTCAGCGTTGGTGAGCAGCAGGTCCAGCAACGCTTGACCTCTGGTCGGTCTGTCCAATACCTGAACCAGAAAGCTATCATCAATGGATTCCAAGAGCCTTCTGGAGCTCTTGCAGCTCGCCGTGTGGTTTTCCCAACAGATGTCCGGATGGTTGAAGTCCCCAACTCCTGAGGTCTTGCTGCACAAAATATTGTCGGTTGGAGTACAGTCTTGAGCTTCAACTCTAACACAGAAATTCTCAGCCAGGATTTTGTAGCCTTGTTGTGAACTGGGTTTTAGGGTGAAATCTCAGTTTTCTTTGCACCTGACAGTGTGAGAATTTGCTCTGGCACTTTGTGTACCTCCCCGGTGCTCAGCTGTTCCTTCCCTTACTTGGGGATAACGTCATTTATTCAAGGTGATGTCCAAACGAGCTTGTTAACAGTCCTCCGCAGTGCTTTAAGCTGTCATAGGTCAGCCAGAATTTATGCAAGTTCTATAGCCATTCCTACATGTTGAAAACACTGCACTGTGCTTAAGCTTCAGCATATGTTCCAGTAAGCACAGTTCCATTAATTCTAGGGGAGTGGGTGAATTAAGCATAGATCTGAAGGCTGCATTTGCTCAGTGCAGAGATGGAAGGACTAATGGAGATCTGACTTGATATTTTCCCTTCTAGGATGGGAAGGAGCTGCGTCAAAGTAAAAATGTGTGCATTACTTCCCAGGGAAATAAGAGAAGTCTCATGATTCACAAGTGTGAATATGAAGATCAGGAAACATCCACGTGCCAAGCAGCTGAAGACAAGACACCAGCTACCCTAAATGTTCATGGTAAGTTTAACTGAAAGAGCAAATAAATCCTCTTGTGGTGTTTTGCACCACAGGAAGAAATGCTTCATGGGCAGTTTGGGCATTTCTTGGTTAGTCATTTTGGATATATTTCTCTTTCTTCTTTATGCACAAGACAGATTTTCCCTCCATGTGTTGCACTGGTTAAACCCCAGTCTGTAGCTCATCAGCGGGCTCTGAAGCATCAGACTGGTTACTGAACACACGGGTCTGCTGTGCCCTGGTAGATGCCACCTTCCAAAGGGACGTCTGAAAGGGTGTTTATTTCTGATTTCCTACTAGATGCTGTCCTCATGTGGCCACTTGGGTTCAGTGTTTGCATGAACATGAACATGTGTCCTGTCCCATGACTTTGGTGAACTCTTATTTTCTCTCTCAGTCTGCAACCAGGTTGGGTTGCTGTTTCAGTACTGGCTGTTTTATCATAGTAGCATAGTTTCGTGCGGGTTGGAAGGGACCTTAGAGATCATCAAGTCCAACACAGGGGTTCGAGCCTCTTCTGTAGCAGAGCGGCACTTCTACCACTTGCACCACAGGGGGGGATTCGAACGCATATCATTCAATGAGTGTTTTGACTCTGGAATGATTAATGACCAGGCTGTGAGCAACCTCATCTAGCTGTGAATGTCCCTGTTTATTGCAGGGGAGCTGGGCTAGATGGCCTTGAAGGGTCTCTTCCAATTCTAAGGGTACTGTGATTCTAATCTGCTCTCCCCAGCAATTAAGCTCTTTTACTCAATTCGCTCAGCGTTTGAAGGATTTCCTCTTTCTCCTTTCTTTTGCATTTGGTGGATGTTTTTTCCCCAGTATAAACATCTGATGTGTGAAATAGAAGATAGATAAAAGGAGTCAATAAAACAGGAAAATCAAAAGTGTTCAGCAGCTTATCCTTTTAATACTGTGGCCTGCTGTATGAGCTCTGCTCCATGTGAGGGTAATGCCAGTTTTCCAGCTTTAGAAGAGCTGCATCCCAATTACTTCATATGATATCAGTCCCACCCATGGCAATGCAGGCTGTCCCTCCTGTTCCCTGTATTCTCCTACTGATTAGTTCAGAATTCCATAAAGCGTATTCATTCAACAGACATGAAACCGCTTTAGTTTCTATATTGGTGTTGTCAGTACTGGTAAAGATTTATTGATCCCTCTTTAAAAATCTGAAAGCAACTGGAAATGTCTCAACTTCTGTATCACGTTGTTCTGTTTTGGCTGTTTAATTGCAGAGAAGACTGCTGTCTTCATGAAGTCTGGAAAATTCCCATTGCTTCTGATGTAAATGTATCTCATTTTGCCATGAAAATCACCAAACACGTCAAGAATGTCCTGGAAATGTTTCCTTTCTAAACATCCCTAAAATGGAGAAATGGTTCGAACACCAGTAGGGGTAGGATGGAAACAAATTAGCTAATAGAAACATTTCTTGTCATAGGCAAAACCCTTTTTCTCACGCAGCATCCTAGATTTGTCCTCTCTGTTAGGTTTTTCCCTCTGTAGCTCATTGAATCTTCATTGTGCTCCATGGACTGAGCTGCTCTCCTTGTAGTTCTTCCAGAGCAAAGCCAAGAGATTCACGTCTCTTTTTTTTTATAGCTTTCTGGTAATTCTGAGTGTAGAATGTCTTAGAGAATACATCAGTAAGGAACGCAGCCATGTTCTGCAAATCCTGAGTTAAAACACCAGGACTGCTACTCACATCGGTTACAAATGCCTTTTCTCCATATAAACCTCATACTAACCTATCTCTTATCTTCCAGAGCATTGGCCTGCACAGGATGGCTTCTGGATGCAAACGGTTGCCCTGTGTCGGTGTCAGAGGACCTTCCCTTTGGCTCTGGGCTCGCGCTAATGCCCACCTGTCTTTTTGTTCTTGTTACAGGTTGGACTTTTCCCTGGTGAGTGCGTGGAACTCATCAGTGGAAAAGTTCCTGAGTCCCTGGTCAATTCACTGCCAAAGCCAGGTACATATGTTACATCTGATAATGCGGGTTAGTAAAACGGGGTCAGAATGTAACTATCAAGGGATTCGTTAATGCCCAAGTTCAGCAAGCTTTGCAAGAGGAGTGCATTAAGCTCCATGGGCACCTCCAGGGATGGGGAAAATCTGTTATTGCTTGTCATTGTTGATACTGTTCTTCCAGTTGTTACATGCTCTGTTGAATGCATTATGTTTGGCCTCGTCCAACGGAGCCAAGCCTGAAATGAAGTGGTTTCTTTGTTTTGTTGTGCAGTGCCAAGGAGACGGGGCAAGCTCATCCCCTTCCTTCGTTCCCTGGTGAAGGCCCGTCCCAGGAGAGCGACGGAGCCTGAGCCGGAGAAGGAAGGGTTGTTTGGGTGTGACCTGGGGGAGCACCTTCTTCGCTCTGGCCGTGATGGTAAGGAACAGCCCATTCCTGGATCTATCTCCGTTGGGCGTGTAAAGGTGAAAGGGAGGTCATATCCTCCAATTGTTTCAGCCAGATAACGTAGGAAGCCTTCTGGACACAGAGAGCAGCCAGCATCCTTTCCCTAACTTTTCTGGACATGGGATTGGACTCCTCTATTCCCCAGGGAGCTGTGATGGAACTTGCAGTGTCTGTGGCTTTGCCAGAATTACTTTCTCCAGGCTGTTGATAGGTTGTGGCATTTCTGGAAAGCCAAGAACACATCTCTGTACAGTTTCCTCTCAGCTGTCTCTGCCAGCTTTCTCCTCTAAGGAGGAAGCAAGCAGTAGCCTGGCTGGGCTTAGTGGATGGGATGTGAGAAGGGCATGGCCTGAACCAGGACTTGAGTAAGAAGCTGAGCTAACCACTGGCTCTTGTTCTGTAGTCCCCCAGGTCCTCGAGAGCTGTGCTCAGTTCATTGAGGAGAATGGCGTAGTGCGCGGGATATACCGCCTGTCTGGCGTCATGTCCAAGATCCAGCGACTACGGTAAGAGTGCTGTGACTGACACAGCTGTCAGTAGGGCCCCGTGCCATGCTGCGGGCGTTCAGAGGAACCCCTTCCTTTTCTTGACTGTATGTTGTGTGGCTTTGGACTTGTTTTCGTCTTTCTCAAAGCCCTCTGCCCAATTCTGTGTCCTTCTCTGCAGCCATGAATTTGATTCAGAGCAGGTGCCAGAGCTCAGCGTCCGTGATATTCACAGTGTGAGCTCTGTATGCAAGATGTACTTCAGGGAGCTCCCAAACCCTCTCCTCACCAACCAGCTGTATGACCAGTTCTCGGTAAGCACAGGGCAATGTCTTGGAAAAGATACGTACCTGTTCCCTGGGCGTCCTGGCTAGTGGTTGCAGCAGTGCCCCAGCTCTGAGGTCTTCTTTCTGTTAGCCCCATGAGGCATGTCTTTGGCACATCCTACCTCTCACTGATACCGCTTTTGGTGGTGCCAGGAGGTGCTGATTTAAGTTATTCACCATACTTGCGAGAATTCCCTTTCCTTTGCTGTTCCCCAACTATTGGTAGAATGGGGTTAATAGCAAAGTGGACTTGGAGAGGAATGCCTGCTGCAAGGAGCTGCAATACGCAATCAGGCTGTAAAGCCCCCCAGAGCTTGGCCTTGATGGCGCAGGCTGAGTGCTGCTGTGTTCCCCTGATGCCTCTTGGAAGGCATCGAGTCTGCCTCGGTGCTGACCACCAGCACGCTGGCCCCACGGTTCCCAATCCTTTGGCAGCTATTTAGGCTGACTCGTGTCTGAATCACAGAATCACAGAATCACAGCATTGTAAGGGTTGGAAGGGACCTCTAGAGATCATCAAGTCCAACCCCCCTGCCAAAGCAGGCTCCCTACACCATATCACACAGGCAGGCGTCCAGGCAGGTCTTGAATATCTCCAGAGAAGGAGACTCCACCACCTCCCTGGGCAGCCTGTTCCAGTGCTCCGTCACCCTCACTGTAAAGAAGATCTTTACAAATGTGCGGAACTTCCTATGCTGTACTTTCATCCCATTACCCCTAGTCCTATCCCCACACACTACTGAAAAGAGACCAGACTCACCACTATGGCTCCCACACCTCAGGTATTTATAAACCTGGATCAAGTCCCCTCTCAGCCTTCATTTCTCAAGGCTAAACAGACCCAGTTCCCTAAGTCTCTCCTCACAGGGGAGATGCTCCAGGCCCTTCACCATCTTAGTGGCCCTCTGCAGGACTCTTTCCAAGAGATCCCTGTCTTTTTTGTACTGGGGAGCCCAGAACTGGACACAGTAATCCCTTCGTTCCTTATTCCAGGACGCTGCTTGTGCAGCTACCGAGGAGGAGAGGTTTGTGAGAATGAAGGATGCCATCCAGCAGCTGCCCGCTCCTCACTACAGGTCAGTGCTGCCCTCGGTCTGCTGAGCTCAGCCCTGCTGCCTTTCAGAGGGTGATGATGCGATTCCAGGTGTTGTCTCACACCTGCAACATCATTCCTGTGCACGCTGCAGCAGCTGAAGGCTGCACTGGGTCAATTGATTGGGTCATTTTCTTGGCATGGGATCATGGTTGGTGCAGCCGATGGCTGCGGCTGTGCTTTGCAGGGCTTGGTGCTGCGGCGTGGTGGCACTGGGAACATTTTATCTACTTCATATTCAGGGACTGTAGAAATGACATCAACCACCATAAAGTGAGGTTTGTTTTGTGCACTGCAGCACAGCTTGCTTTTTGGTGCTGAACATCTGCCCCTCTTGTTTTCCAGGACGCTGGAGCATCTGATGCGTCATTTGGCGTCTCTTGCTGGGAACTGTTCGGTCACCAACATGGATGCTCACAATTTAGCCATAGTGTGGGCTCCAAACCTCTTAAGGTAATCTTCTTTTTCTGTTTGAGCACAATGCTTAGTTCTGCTCTCCAGAAAGAAAGCAATCCTCCCTTCTTCTTCATCTAATGTGCTCTTCTCCTGTAAAAGCTGTCAGAAGTGGCTGGCAGCAGAGGTAGAGCCTGAACTGCTCTCCCCCAACCCTAGGGGCACAATTCCTAGGTGACAGTTTCTGCTCTCTTGTTTAGCTGGGACTGCTGTGTCGTTGATCAAGGAGAATTTCGTAGGTGCTGATGCTGATTGCCCACTGCAAAAGTCTCCAGAGCCCAGTTGGACTGCTTTGGGCTGCAAAAATTCAGACCTGGGGAAACAGTCTTGGAGGAATGACTTGTAAAATCTGCCTTTTCTTCAGATCCCAGCACAGCCAGTCAGCCTGCGCCAGTGGAGGAGCTGCCTCCATAGAAGTCCAGACGCAGACAGCAGTGGTGGAGTTCATCATTAGCCACACAGACGGCCTCTTTGGCTCCAAATCCACGTCAGCCATGGGAGACGGAGCAGGTGAGTATCTTCCTCCATTATCTTGATCTTGATCTAATTGAGGCCACGATCTTTCAAATACACTTTGACTCTCAACGGGACAGGAGGCTTCTGGGCTTAGATGAGAACATGGCACCCTGTTGCTGGGTCCTGAGAATGAGAACACTGTCCCTGCCTTTATGATGTTCTGAATGGGGGTGAAGCATAATTGAAGTGTGGCAGCAAAGCTTTCTGAGTTCCCGGACCTGTCTTCTAGGGTTGGTTTTTTTTTTTTTATGCCTCTTTTCATACAGTGAGCAGCTCTTAATTGTGGCTGTGTCCTTTGCCATGAGCATACCTCTGAGCACCCAGTTACTTTGAGCTCCTCTTCTTCCAGTGGCTCGGATAAGCAAGTCTGAGAAAAATGCAGAACTGGGATGGTTGTGCTGCTGCTTTCTGATCCTCCGTCTTACCTGTGGTTTTCCCTTGCAGGGCACAGTTCTGAACCTGAGCCCAAGTCTGTGTTGGAGTCTCCTCATGCTGCAAAGCTGCTCACCGTGCAGGAGGCACAGGCCCTGAGAGGCCAGAGCAGCTCTCCTGCAGTGATAAGGAGCAGTGAAATCGAAGTGGAGGAAGGCCCCACAGCTGCACCAGGGAGATTCCACACAATCATTGATTTTCCATCTGAAAGGTAAAGAGGACTTCCCTTTCCAGCCCCTATCATAACTGGTCAGATGGGTTTTATTGGTTTACTTTTTGTCCATTATATCTTTGAGGATTCAACTAACACACAGTTGCCGAATGGGCTCAGTGGAGCCACACAAGGTGCCTTTCCTTCCTGGTTGGGCAGGCAGTCACGAGATGCAGAAAGCCACGCTGGCGTCTATCCTGGTCTGTGCTGGCTGTATCACGAAACGTTGGGGTTTTCCTGATTTCAGGGCCACGTGCCTGAAACCAGTTCCTGTTCTCCTCTAAGGAGAGCTGTTGGTCAGACTTGCTGGCACTAGAAATTAAAGATGGCAGTGAGCTGAGGCCGGGGTGGTGTTAGCATAAGAGTCAGAGATGCTTTTGAACTTCCCTTATGTCTGCACAGTTCCTCAGAAAGCAGTTAGGCCTGCCAGCTTCTGTCCTGTCTGGCTGTGGAGCCTTTGCTCACATGCTCCGCATCTTGCTTGACATGGTTGAGAGGAATGTAGCCAGCAGGACTTGAGGGCTGAGCTGTAGGAATGGAAGCATCCTCTGCTGTTTGAAACAGAGCGCGTTTCTAAGCTGTGTTTCAGCAGAAAGCAGGCAGTGCCAGGAATAGGGAACTGTTGGCAAGGGCTCGGTGCAACTCTTCCCTCACCCTGCACCACCACTGACAGCATGCTCTGTTTTCTCTCTCCAGTCCAAGGCGTCCCAGAAGGATGGAATCACCTGCTGGCAGTTGGTGTTCTTGCTTTTGCCTGCACAGAACATCACCGGTGGATGAACACCAACTGCAGAGCAGTGCCAGGGAGCCATCAGAAACAGAAGTCGTGCTCCTGGCAGGTAAGCGAGCAAATCCAGCAAAAATCCAGCAAAAACACTGCTTGTCAGCAACACAGGTAGAATTCATGCTTTCAGTGGGCTTGTACCTCCTCCTAGCATTCAAGCCTGTGCCTGTCATCTTCAGTTGACCCCTGTCTTTCCCAAATGAGTCTCTTGTCAACACAAGAGCTGGACCTGCACAAGGATCACTTTCAAGGCAGTGACACTGTTGCTAGAAGCCTATTTGCTTCTGCCCACCACCACTACAAAATGCCAAATGTCAAGAACCTCTTTCATGATTTATCTTGTGAACATTCAACACTAACCGCTGTGCATCTACTCCTTCCTAGGTGACTCCAGCCCTTGTGCGCCTCGAAGACCCAGGGCAAGTGATGATGGTGCATCCTGTGCTTCCATCAGTATTGAACTGTTAGGAAGCACAGGATGCGGCAGTTCAAAGGAAAGCCTTCTATGTGACAGCAGCGAAGGACAGAAGAGTGTCATAATTGTGGAAGCCCTTATTCATCCCATCCCTCCGGAAGCTGCTGACCTGAGCCTGCCAGATGCCACAGTCACCAGCCGGGACTGTGGCCCGGTGCCTTTCCAGGACAGCCCAGAGCAAGCCCAGCCCGAGTGCCCCGATAACAACACCTCCAAGCAGGACCAGGACAGCGTTAATGAGGAGCAGCCGAGACTCTTGGAGGGGGACTTGGAGTCAGGCCTCCAGTCCCAGGCACCAGGAAGCACCACGAGCTCTGAGACACTTTCTCCTTAACATCAGAGGATGAGTTCCATCTTTACCCCGGACCTTTCATTCCCTCCATTCTCCTATTGAATAAAGGCACGCTCGTGCTCAATCAACGCCTTGACTGCATTCTGAGTCTTCATTCACAGAGATTGGGATGAGTGTAAGAAACATCAAGGCAGCTCAGCTTGCAACGCTCTGGCTGTGGGGTGCGTGCAGGGACACTGTAACCATACAGGGAAAGGCTTCCACTGCTTCCTAAAGCTGTAGTCCAGCCCTGCTACTGCTCTGTGGCACAAAGCCCTGAGGGATGTTCCATATTGTTAACCTAAGTGAAGCCAGCTTCATGCACTGTGTTTTGTTGTTGCTGGGTGAGAGGGGGATGCACGTTGGTGAGAAGATGAGCATTGCTGGATCTGCCACGAGTGTCCCTTCTGCCTCTAAGAATATGTCCTAAGTAGGATGTGAACACTGCTGGCACTTCCTCATTGCACGTGCTTGGAGGATCTTCAGTTCTTGCACATTTCAGGATGTCTGTCAGTGACTACGAGGAAATTCTCAAGTACTAGGAATTCCATGAAACAGTTGGAACGGGTAAGTGTCATCTTTGTACAGAAACAGCACGCCTAACAGTCTGTCTCACCACTCTAGAATTAATCTGAGAATAGATTGACAGCTCTTGTCAGTTCTCTAAGTCAGGTTTCATTAGTATAAACTTGGAATTGGATTTTTGAGACCTGTTGGAAATTGATGGTGCTGATTACCTCTTCCTCTAATTAAAGCATTACACACAGTGTATGCTAGGTACTCTGCTTTACCTGTAATATTATATTAGAGAAGAATTCATGCTCAACTTTAAGCATCTGTGTTTTGATTTGTAGGTGGTTTTGCAAAGGTAAAACTCGGGCGGCATCTTCTTACTGGTGAAAAAGTTGCACTAAAAATCATGGAGAAAGTTACTGTAGGGGTAAGCCAAAAGGCATTTAAATATGATAATATCTTCTGTTGGAGTTGTGGAGTTCTCAGGAACATGGGGGCAGGTGGGATGGTACATAGGAATGCAGCCTACTGGTCCCATTGCCTTTTGAAAGATGCTGTAGAGCTGGAAAAAGTTTAACAGAGCACCACAAATCTTGTTCCTCATTGTTCAGAGGGCAGTATTCTCTGGCTTTAAAATGGAGGAAGTTATTACGTTATTACATTACATTACATTATTGTTACATTATTACAGCAACTTTACCAAAATGCCAATGAAAATGCTGAATGTTTTGTTTTTCAGTTTTCACAGCTCTGTTTCACAATTTCTATGGGAGTGATGTCAGCCATTGCTGAGTTGATGTTGAATTGTGTACTGTCCCATATGTGCTTGTTCTGTTCCACAGCAGTCAGATGTGGTACCTGGTATGTCACAGTAGTTAGCGATTTCATCGCTTGCTTTTATGGTCTCTTAAGGATGACTTGCCTCATGCTAAAACAGAAATTGATGCCATGAAGAACTGAAGTCATCAACATGTTTGCCCATTGTATCATGTAAGAGAGACATCAAAGAAATATTTATAGTCTTAGAGGTAAGAAATAGTTTCTGCTCTCTGTGCTGTCATTGTTACTTATCTTTCTCTGATACTCTCTAAATGCATTTTCAGATAACCTTATCTTACAGGGAAGCTGTTTGATGACATTGTTTCTAAGGACCGCCTTTTGGAAGAGGAAGCTCCAGTCTTTTTTTGACAGACTGTTTCAGCAATTGCTTCTGTTCACAGTCAGGGTTATGCCCAGAGACCTCAAACCAGTGAGCATGAACTGCAGTCAGTCTTCCATAAATAATAATGAATGTGTTTTTATTTTTCTGTTGGGAGAGAAAGTTACAGTACTCCACTCCATTCCAGTGGATTGCAGGAGAGAACTGAAGGGGGAAAAAACAACACAAAGTAGAACTCATGGGTTGAGATAGAATTATGTTCTGAGATAGAGAAAAGGATAATAGTTATGTTGAATGCAAAAGCAATTGCTCACCACCTACCAATCAGTGCCCAGTTAGCCTCCTAGTAGTGGAAGAGATTTACATGAACTATTTACCCCCTTCAAAACTCTTTCCACAATATGTCATATAGTATGGAATATCCTTTGGCCAGTTTAAGTCAGCTGTCCTAGTTCTGTTCCTTCTCACTTCTTTGGGCTCTCAGCTGAAGTCTTGGTCCTGGCAGGTAAGGGTGCAAATCCAGCTTTCAAAACACTGCTTGTCAGCAACACAGGTAGAATTCATGCTTTCAGTGGGCTTGTACCTCGTTCTGGTGTTCAAGCCGTGCCTGACATCTTCAGTTGACCCCTGTCTTTCCCAAATGAGTCTCTTGTCAACACAAGAGCTGGACCTGTATGAGGATCACTTTCAAGACAGTGGCTCTGTTGCTTGAAGCCTATTTGCTTCTTCCTGCCGCCACTCTATAACCAAATATCAACAACCTCTTTCATGATTGAACTTGCAAACGTTTGACACTAACCCTTGTGTTTCTGTGCCTTCCTAGGTGATTCGAGCCCTTGTCAACCCCAAAGATCCAAACCAAGTAGTTATGTGCAGTGTGTTTCCATCAATGGAGAGTTCTTATTAAGCACAAATCGCTGCAATTCGGATGACAGCCTTCCACATGGTAACAGTGATGGACACAAGGGGCTCATCCACGTTCATGCTCTCATATCTCCTGGCTCTGCTGAAGCTCCTGACCTGAGCCTGCCAGACACCACAGTCACTTGCCTGGATTGTGACCCAGCGCCTTTGCAGTGCTGCCCATCCCAAGCACAGCCCGAGTGCCCCAACAGCAGCACCACCATGCAGGAGCAGGGCAGCATCAGTGAGGTGAAGCTGAGCATCTTAGATGGGGACTTAGAGTCAGGCTGCCAGTCCCAGGCACCAGGCAGCAGCACCAGCTCTGAGCCACTCTCATCTTGACAAGAGGAGTCCTATCTTCACCCTTGACCTCTCAAGCCCTCCTGTCTTTTATTGAATAAAGTCACTCTCATGCTCAGTCATCGCCTTGGCTGCATTCCGAGTCTTCATTCACAGGGATTGGGATGAATGCAACAAACAGCAAGGCAGCTCAGCTTGCAATGCTATGGCTGTGGGGTTCGTGCAGGCAGAGCTCTGGGTTCCCATTTTGCCTGGCTTTGGGATGTCAGCAGCAAGATCTCTACCATTTTGTATGGGAGCAAATAATCTCTAGCATCCAGGTTGCTGCTCATGATAATCCCAGTCTTCCTGGCTGTCGCTTTGTGATACCTTTCAAAGCCTTTTGATACTCTTTGATGCCTTGGCTGCTCCCTAACACCTCTGTCCTCCTGCCATGTTGACTCATGTCTCCCACTTTGAAGCTGGCTTTGCAGATCATCTCCAGCCCTGTCATCATCACGCTGCAGCAGGAGGTGCTCACCTGGCCCAGTGTCTGGCAGTGCTGCTTGTTCTGCAGATGAGCAGCTGCCTCCTCATCTCTTCAGCTACAGGAGTTTTTCTCAGGGCAGTTAGATGCAGTCATGCTCCTCTGGATTTGGTGTGTTAAATCCATGCTGCATGGCAGCAGTCAGTGCAATACAAAGGTGTTCTGTGTGCCACAGCATTTCTCCAGGGGCTGCCAAAGGTAGAAGCACAACACAGCACCATCCTTCTGACAGTGCATATATTTTTTTTTTATTTCTAATCTTTTGCCAATGTCAGTTAGATTGTTTTAAAATATCCACACACCAAAATCTGACTACCAAGCAAATGTAATGAAAATGAAATGAAGGTGAGTTAGCGGAAAGCACAAGGACATGTTATATTAGGCTCTAGCAAATTTACAGGCAGTCACTGCATGAAGAGGTAGATTTGAGTTGCACATTATATGATTCCCACAAAGATTAATGAAATCTGAAGCTTTCAATATATTTTTTTATTCTTTTTTCATTTCATTTTTTAAACACCTGACCCAGACCCCAACCCTCACAGGAGCTGTAAAGACAACAGCATTAACCCGCAATGTAACTCTAATCCTAACCCTTACCCTGATTCTAAAATCGTCTCTAACTCCAAATGTAACAACAAAAATGATGCTACAAGTTTGTAGCAAAAGGAACCTTAACCCTGATCATAATCCAAAAAAACAATCATTAAGGTAACAATAATCTTTACCTTAAAAGTAATATTAATCGGAGCCCAGATGATGCCTGCATCCAATCAGAAGCATGCTTTGCATTATTTAAGAGTTGTATTTTTTCCAATGAACTCTCTCTATTATCACGTTTATAAAGTAACAGAGTCTGTTCTTTTTCTCCTGACACTGTGCCTTACTCCTGACATCCCCTGGAAATGACCCAGATAGGGCACCATCAAAGTAATGCTAATAGTAATGTCAGTCCTAAGGGTATCTCTAGCCTCAGTGTTAATGGGACGCTAACAACAATCCCGACAGCCTTAAACATTCTGGTGGTGTGACAGAGGTGCTGCCTTGCACATGCTGGGCAGTCCCGTTGCCTGTTCAATGCAGGCGGCAGCGTAGAAACATGATGCCCGTGGTCAGAATGCCCTGTGGCAGATCCTGGCACCGGAGAACTGACTGGAGAACCATGAGAGAACTGACAACAAATCACTCCACATCAGAACCTGATCAGAATCAGAATCTGAGTTACTGGTTCTACCACCTGTAGTGTAGAATAGGTAGCCAATAAATGCTTTTCAACTGTGATGTATCTTTATTCTGCTCCATGCCAAACCCGTGTCCAAAACCTCATAGGGGTTCACAAAGAACTCTGGCTCTGCCAGAGCCCCCATCCAGACCCTTCTTGAGTTACATTCACATCTAGTTTGGATCCTCTGTATTTCCTGTGGAATTCTAAGCACAGTTTTCTAACAGATTTCTCATAAGCAACCAAAGCCATTTCCAGTTAGCCTCAAAGTCCATCAGTTCTAGTGCTCATGAATGTTGTACCAGCACACTGTTTGTTTTCTTCTTCCACAGAGCCATCGTGTCACATTTTACTTCACATTAAATCATGGAGATGAAAAAAGAGTGTTCTTGTGGATTAACACAGGACTTAGCCCCAGGAAATACTGGTTCTATTCTCATCCTGGTCACATATGCAGCAAACACATCATAAGCCTCTTGATCTATCTGGAATCAAATTTGCTGGCAAAATGGCAAAGAACCCTGCAGGTCTCATTTCTCTATTTGTATCACGAAGCAATCATGGTATTCTAATCCCTTGGGGAATCTGAGGGTAGTCATTCACCCCAGTACCGAGATTACCCTTATACTTAGTAAGTGTTAGATAAGAATCAGGAGAGAAACACTAATCATACATGAGATAAACAAGTAGCAAATGGATTATAAGAGAGTAATCCTATGTACAGCATAGTCTAATAAAATTAACATTGGAGTGGTTGGAGATAGAGAGCCTTTGGGGATGAGAGCACTGGAAACAAAGAAATATTGTAGAGATTCCTTGGAGTTGAGAAATAAAACAAAACAAACTCAGTTTTATTGTGACTTCTCCATTTTCCTACATGCAAAATTAAAGAAGTGATTGAATTATAAATGATAGAAGCAGAAAGAAAATTGGTCTGCCTCTGTGCCAGACTTCATTAAATATTGGCCATAGCAGTATATAAAGCCACAGAAAGGTAAAGTAAATGCAAAGCACTGAATGAGAGAAATGCCGTTTTACCACATGCACCATCACAAGAAGTAATTTCCTGCCTTCAGGGGTAACGAGAGCAATGACATCTTGACTTCAGCTGTTTCTGTCTATAAAGAAAAGTAGACCTGTGGAAGGAGGGAGAGATTTCCTGAAGCTGAGGATCAACCACTGTGAGACTGAGGGTGACTCTGTAGTGAAGGGATGTGGATCAGATCTGTGGGTGTCAGAAGCTCTCACAAGCTTGTCCAGTCAGCAGTGTAGTTCTTACTCTGTGACTGGGTGATTCTATGATTCTGTGCCTCTCCCTTCTGCAAATAGCTTCATAAGTCCTGAGCTCCTTATAAGTGCTTGGACCAGAAGGATTTCTCAGAAGAATGAGAACCCCCAACTAGTTGCCCTGTATTACTGGAAATTTCCAGTCTGGAGCCAGAAAGTCTTCAGATATATATAAGCCCACAGTAGTCCCAGTGCATACAACTGAGCCCTGCACTTAATTGTTTCATCCAATACTTAAGCTCACTCTTTTATTTGTATTTCTTTCTCCTTTCCCCTGTTAAAGATTTCATGGCTGCTCTCAGGTCACCTTGGAGCCTTTTGTACTCCAGGCTGAACAGCCCCAGCTCTTTCAGCCTGTCCTCATAGGAGAGGTGTTCCAGCCCTTGAATCAGTTCTATGGCATGTATCAGTGACCTGTCCATGCTCCAACAGGTCCATGTCTCTCCTGTACTGAGGACTCTGCATCTGGATGCAGTACTCCAGATGAGGCCTCATCAGCACAGAGTAGAGGGGCAGGATCGCCTCCTTTGCCCTGCTGGCCGTGCTTCTTTTGATGCAGCCCAGGATATGGTTAACTTTCTGTGCTGTGAGAGCACACTGCTGGCTCATGTTCAGCTTCCCACCAACAGGAACCCCAGGGATTTTTCGCCAGGACTTTGCTCAATCCTTTCAGGCATTTCCCTTCCACTGAAAGCTTGATCCAGGATCTGGCCTTGTTCATGTGCACGGTGCTTTCTCACTTCATTGTGTGCACGGTGATTTCCCAAATAAGTCCAGATTTGCAGCATTTCCTTTCCAAAAAGAACTGAAGGTGGGGAATAAAGTGGGGAGGAGAGAGATAGATTCCAGCTGTATCTGCTGATCCATCTTTGCCTCATAGCAGGAAATAATCAAACACCTGTCTTAGTTCCTGGTGCTGTTCAAAGAGGAGCTCCTCATAAAGATGAATTTCTTCCTCAAGTTCTATTGATCACAATACCGGTCTGTTTATCAGTGTTCTGTTTTGGACCCATCACTATAAGAAAGATATTGAGGCCTTAAATCTTGTCCAGTGAAAGGCAACAAAGCAGTGAAGGATCTGGAGCAAAATTAAGCTGGGCAGTTCTTTTTTTTTTTTTTTTTGAGAACCAAAGCAATGATATTTTTATTTTATTTCTTTATTTATTGCTTACATCCCACTGAATGCAGCAAGAATATTCAGAAATATAAGTGTGAGGTGTCACTTCTCTCTTGCTGGTGCAAAAGCAGATCAAACCTCTGCACATCAGGAGCAAAAAGAGACAGATTTTGCAGAGCACTCCATAGCTGGGACTGCAGGAGGGCTCAGCCTGCTGTGCATAGCAAAGTTTCTCTTGTGTCCCTTGTCTCACTGCAGCTTTAAGGAATTCCCGAGGGGAGCTGCCTTAATAGCAAGTTGTACCACTTTTAAAGCTACATTTGTATCGCTCACACAGCAAGAGCTCTTGTCACATGGAAGCCATCGAATGAAAACACTGACATGGCAAGAGAATAAGGCGAGATAATGAGAAATTAAGAGCATGAAAAGTAAATGCTCTAGAAAAGCTGACACTTCATAACACTTCAAGTGAACACTTGCCTGAATTTCAAAGTCGACCGATAAAAAATTATTTGCTTTTTGGATAGGAAAAGATTCCACTAGGCTGCAATTTACATATGGATGCTCAATATTTAAGGAAATTGATTCTTTTACTTTGTAAAAGTGCTGTGCGTCACAGGGCAACCATGGGTCCTGTGATCCATCCTGCCCAGCCCCACAGCACGGGGCTCAGCTGTGACCCAGGAGCAGCCACCATCCTGTCCATGGCAGGGTGACCCTGCGCATGCCATCGTGCCCTCCACCAGGCCATGGAAACTGCATTTTCTTCTTCCCTCCCCCATCCCCAGAATGATAAAAGACAGACTCCATCAAGTCAATAGAGATGCTCCTGTTTCAAGGTGTGCAGAAATTCCCACCCTGCAGTGGTTTGAACAAGGACTGGTGACACGAAACAAACGGGGCTGCAGAAAGCAGAAAGAAATTGGTCTGTGCTTTATGGGGCACATCCTGGAGCTCCTCTGAGATCCGAGTTCAGCACCAATGGGATCATGCAGAGAAATCCTTAAGTCCGAGTTCAAAAGTCGTTTCTTCAGTGACCAAAGGGAAGTGAGAGCGCATAAGGAGAGAATACCACTGCCAGGGCTCAACGCAGCCATTCCCCTGCAGCATTTGAAGCACGGACTCAGATGTGAATGATCCAAATCCTTTATTACAAGTTCTCACATCTCTTATAAACCTTCACAAGTTTTTTTTTTCTAACATATCCAATCAGAGCCGTGAGTCCCTTCTTCTCCTTCCAGAGGTGTCCTTGGTTCTCAGGCTGTTGATCTGGCTCCACAGCTGCTGCTCTGAACAGCTTTTCTTGTATTCCCACATTCCCCCACGAGCCCAGCGCGGGGCAGGGCAGGATGGAGCAGGGGATGCTCCAAGGGACCACAGGAGAGGTAGAAGAAAGCTCCAGTGTGAGACCAGGGCCTCGTCGGCCCCCTGAGCAGAGAAACATGAGCAGGGCAGCTGGAGAGGCTGCGTCCTCATTGACACTCCTGGGCTGAGCCTTCAGCCTTCTGAAGGGCTCCAGCCATGCACCATCGTTCTCTGTAGGATTGTCCTTCAGGTGTGCAGCCGTGGGGGAGTCGTGCAGGATCAGGGTCCAACCCGTCCACACTCCGCTCCTGGCACAACCATCTCCATCCTCACCCATCTGCAGCCCTTCCCCACCCCACTGCAGAGCAAAGTGGGTACCCAGGGAAGAGCAGAGGGTCAGCAGACGTTGCAGTTGGGATTCAGAGATCTCTGCAGGGAAGCTCAGGGTGAGCCAGGTCAGATGCGCAGCTCCGGCTGCTGCACAAACAAAAGAGAGTGGATTTCAGAGTCTTGCTGCCAAAATGCTCCCCAAGAACAGCAGGGGATGCCCAGCGCCAGGGAAGAGGGGACCCTGCATGGGGATATCCCAGAGAGCAGGCAGGGGACAGACTAAGACAGCAAGGTGAGAGGAAGGCACTGAGGGACCAGAAAGCTGCAAGATCCCCTCTGCCCTCTTCGCCCTCCAGGCTCCTGGCCCCACTCAGTGCAAACCCACCCAGGCCCAGGGATGACAAGTCAACACAGGGCACTCTCACCTCCTGCAGGATCTGGGGAGCACCAAGCCCGAGGCTCACCTGGAGGCAGTGAAGATGTGCTTGGAGTTGGTGCAGATGGCGTTGATGGGGCTGCCCTTTGATCTCCCCAACTGGGCCGAAGTTATCCATGTTCCAGACTTTGATCACGCCTCCTTGGTACGCACTCAACAACATGGGGCAGCCAGGGATGAAGGCCAGGGTACAGACCCAATCTTTGTGTGCTCTTGGGATTTGCTGTAGGTACATGGCAGAGCAGAGATCACAATCAGCCTCATGCACTCAGCTGCAGGGCTGCAGATCATCCACTGCTGCCCCAGAGTCAATCCAAATCACCAAGCTGGACTCAAGACTTGGGGCCCGAATCCTCTTCTCAGAGAGTAACATAGCAACTGATGCTCCAAGCCTATGTCCCAAGGGGAAGTGGCAGTTCTGGGTGCCCTTCAGTACACACCCATAGGCGCACAGAGCCACTTGGCACACACACTGCCAGATCCCCAGGCTGCCTTTCCAGGATAGCAGGACCTAGACCAGGTCCCTCAGCCTTCCTCCCTCCACACTTCCACATACCCTCGATCACAATTCCACATACCCTCTATTACACTTCCACATACCCTCAGTTACACTTTCTTATACCATCAGAGCAGTTTGTCCCATTCAAACACCTTTAATACCATATAACGTTCCCTTAGCAATCCGTATTGTTCAGTTATAAAGTTACTTTCTCTTTAACCCTTTTTCCTTTGTACATGATTCCACTATTTATACCCTCAATCAATGATTCATACTGCATGTGATGTTATGATGTGGAATATGGACAGCAACAGCACAAAACCATGACACAGTGTTACCGACCCAACAGGCTCCGACCTTAGAGCCGCTCAGGACTTTGCTAGCAGATCTCAGCAAGGAGGCTCCCACCTCCGTCTTCGGCACTCCATGGGAAGATTGTCGGAGTCACTGAGCTGCAGCAATACAACAGGGCTGGCAAAAATGTTCTTGGTTGGTGTGAGAGAACCTGAGCTGGGGCTCATCCAAGGAGATTCAGCGATCACAGCTTCTAGTCCTGCACTTCACACATAGCTCCAGGCAACAGCAAATTAACTGTCCCTAAACACTGCAAAAAGAGGATGGATCCAATTGGATGGCCCCTGAGATAGACAAAACTCACCACCTAACACAAAACACAGTCCTCTCACCTGCTGGTCAGCAAACAACAGAGCACAACACACACCAGCATCCAGGACTCGTGCAAAAAAAGAAGAAAAAGAAAAAGAAATTGCTAGATGGTGTTTCTCAGAAACACAGAAGCACAAGTCAACAAGAAGATAGCTGCAATTATTCTTGAAAACAATGTCCTTTGTTATCTTGATGTGGCCAGTGTTGAGCGAAGCAAACAAAGTCAGCCCAATTTTCTTACATTCAGATTAATCTGCAAGGCACAAAGTAATAAAGGAATGATTTTTATTAATAAACTGAGTGTTAGCAGCTGTCAGAAGAATGAATGTGTCACACACAGAGGTGAACTCCCACAGCAAAACTAGATGTAACATTTCCTATCCGTGTTTCATCCTCACAGGAAAAGCCTTTCTTCGCAAGATCTTCTGGAAGAGAGATGGTAAGAGACATGAAAACTGAAGGATCCAACGTTAATGAACAAGAATTATCCCTCAGAAGGCTATGCAGGACCAGCGGAAAAGTGCTGGGAGCCTTCTCCGTGCTGGTGCCGCCTTCTGCCTTTGGTGTCTCAGCTTCTGGATGGTCTCAGATGCCACAGAACGGACTGTCAGATGGGGGTCATCTTCCAAAGGCTGAAGGGCTGCAACAGAAGGAAACAGAGCAGAGATGGGACCCCCAGTCTACAGAGAGCCACCAGCTTCCCCTCTGGGCCTTGCCAGCCCCACTCCTTGCTTTTCCTGGCCAGGAGGAGTACGGGAGACTGACGGGTCAGTGGAAGACACTGCTCAGGACTGCCATGAATGATCCTCTGCCCCTGCAGCATTTCCTTGCAGCAGGGCAAAGCACAGCTGCATGCTGCCCAGCTCTGCCCCCAGCCCCAACACACACAGCACTGCCCTCACTCACCACTGCAGAGTTCATTCAGCATCTTCTCACTCTGCTCCCTGGCGTGCTTCCCAATCAGCCCTAGGGAAAGAGCTCTGTCAGACACCCACTCCCCAACATGCTGCCAGAAGCTCAGACCCCAACCCCGCCAGCCCAGCTGCTTCCCCTTCCATGCTGCAGGCAGGGACGGCACCCGAGGGGGGACCTGAGCAAGGCACCCACTGTGGCTACCGGCATGGGCAGGCTGTACCTGGGGGCTTCAGGGCTGTGCCTTCCTGCCAGGGCAGGGCCCAAAGAGGGACGCAGGGGTTGGGCTCACCAATGAATCTGACAGCCTCGCATCGCAAGGAGGCCTGAGAATCCTCCAGGTATGGCAGGCTCTGCTGCAGGTGGCCTTCCACTCCCTTTCTGTCCTGCTGCAGCTGAAGAAGAGAACAAGAGCATGGGGCTTGCAGAGCAGCCACAGCTGCTGCTGCAACCCCTCCTCCAGCATCCCCTTTCCCCCAGCAAAAAGGTGGGGGCTGTGAGATTGTCCTCACCAAACACTTCATGATCCCCACTGTGTTCTTCTGCCGGACCTGCTGCTTGAGCTCCTTCCACTTCAGGAACTTTGCACAGGACACAAGGGCTTCCCCAGATGCCTGCAGAACAACAGATGCAGGGACATGGCACCACACACACAGACACACTTCCCAGTGACTGAATGCTTGTTCAACTTGCTCTCAATTGCACATCACTGCTCAGCTGTCAGCACACCACTGCCTGCACAGTGCTCAGCTCTGAAATTCGTACCTGTGCTACGCTCGGGGTCTCGTCACTCATGTGAAAGAGCAGAGGGAGCAGGGCCCTGCGCACGGTCTTCTTCATGCTTCCCTTCTGAGACCACAGCACAGCGTCCATCACATCCCTGAAGAGGCGGATGGAACCTTCTCGCACTTCAGATGACGCCTGAGGGAGAACAGGAGGACGTCAGACCTCAGTAGCACACTCTCACTGCCCATGGTGAGCATGAGTGTAGGCTGAGCCCCAGCACAGGGGCCTGACATCACCAAGAACAACCAAGCTGCACTAGCAGGGACACGGCCAGCAGTGCTACAGAGCCCACAGGACATCTCATTCCTGAGAGCCCAGAGAAGGAAAGAAAGGAGAAGACGCTCCTGTCAAGCACCCACCCGCAGAGCTCAGCCTCCCACAACAGACTTACGTGATTAAAAAGAGGCAGGATCTTCTCAGCCAGCTCCAGAGCAAACGGACTGGCGTGCCTCTTCCCCAGATGGTGCATTGCATTCCTGAAGATATTCAGCACCTTCACAGTAATGGCTGTGTTGGCAAACAGCAGGTTCTCCATGACGCCTGGAAGCAGGGCCCGGATTTCAATTGCCTGTACAAAACACACAATTTCCTTTCCATCAGGAGGACAGATGCCAAGGGACAGTGTTGCCTATTGCCCCAGCGCCAGGCTGTCAACATGAGGCCTTCGTTTGACAAGGTCCTGCTCACCATCTCAGGTCTATCCGACAGCAGCACGAGACGTCTGAGCACCAGCCAGAGCACTGGCAGGCTTTCCACATTCAGAAGCTTCTGGAGCAGTGCTGGCTTACACAGCTCCTTCAACAGCTCTTCAGTGGGAGGCATCGCCTGAAACCAACACAGCAGTGAGAGGCAGGCAGAGGCAGCAGGACATCCTGCACCCTGCAGCTCCTGGCTGCTTTGGCAGCTCAAGGCAGGGCACTAGGGAGACACAGCCCAGCCTGAGCTACCAGTGCTCTGTAGGAGAGCACAGTGCATTGTCCAGTAACTCACAGTCAAGCGAAGGAGGCCCAACTCCTCTGTGCTGATGCTCAATATCTCACACAGCTGTTGGTCCTGTAGAACACTGCTGAGCTCATCCCAGATCCGCTTGGATGCTTCCAGCAGGGTCAGCACACTCTTCAGTATGTCCAGGGTAGTGCTATAAACAGAGAGCAATGCTGTGTCAGCAGGGCTGCCTTAGCCACAGCACCACGGCTCAGGCAGGAGCCTGATGGGGGACTCTGGGCTGCCATGGTTGGTATTGGCTGCTGCAGCCCTGAGCAGCCCACCAGCACTGGAAAGCACAGTGGGATGGAGGGCCTGCTCCTCGGGATGTCCTGCAGCTTTCCTTGGCTCTGGCACCCAGACCATTTCTGAGCCCTGCTCTTCACATGGAACAAACGTGTGGGGCTGTCTGGGCTGATACCTGTCATTCTGTGGGAGGTCGGTCAACACACTCCTCAGCACATCCCTGGGAAACTGGAAGGTCAGCACATCGAGCACTGAGAGCAGGATCTGCTGGACTGATGTGCTCTGGATCTTCAGGTTGGCGTGGATGAATCCCAGAATCTCTGGCACCTGTTGTGAGAACACAGGGAGACTGCTGCTGCCACTGGACTGCAGCCATTTGCCTCCCAGGCTGTGTTATTACTGCCCTTCCCACAGCTCTTTGCTGCCTTCAAATGGCTTCAGTTCCCAAGAGCTGTGGCAGGCAGGGTCGCCTCACTCTGCTTACATCCATCAGCCAGGTGCCAGGGTTTCTCCGAAGCACATCCAGCATAGTCTCAGCCCACTTCTTCTCATCAAAACCATAGTCCCCAATGATCTTCTCCAGGGTTACAAGGGCAATGTCTGTCCTCTGAGAAGGGGCAAGATTTTTTCCAAGGGGCTGCAGTAAGAAGGAAAAAAGGAGGGAAGGCATGTTAAACAGAATGAGAGAATAGCATCTGGAGCAGGATGAGCACAGGCCAAAGGAAGGATAAAGACCCTCCCTTCATGTCAAAAGCATTCTGAGGGTTCACACCTGAGCCGCAGCTTTTCTCACAGGTACACAATTTTCATGTCTCCTTACCTGCTGCCAGAAACTGCTGGTCATGAAGCCACTAAGCTTCCAGATGCGCCCCAAAGCCCTCTCACACACAGCCTGTGTCTTGGAGATGCTGAAAGGCAGCAGCACCTGTGAGGAGAGGAGCTGCTGGTTAGCCTGGGAGCTGCTGATGCCCACTGCAGGAGAAGCAGGTCTGCTGAGCTCCTGGCTGGAATCACAGCATCCATCCAGGCTTCCCCTGAGCTTAAGCCAAGCCCATCATGGGGCTACTGCCGCCAGGGTCCCTTGCCGGCTCCAGCTGCTGCCAGTGCCGTTTCCATGGAGTGGGATAAACTACTAGAAGGGAGCTCTGGGGGCAGAACTTCACAATAGACAGACCTCCAAGATTCCCTGCAGCCGACTCTTGACAGTGGCAATGGGACAGACATCTAGTACAGTCTGCAGCATGTCGTCCATAGCTTCCAGGGTCTGTAAAGAGAACAGTGGGTTGTGGAAGTCTTTCAGGGTTCCCTTTCATACCAAGGAGACTGCTGTGAACCGCTCTGGCTGCCAAGGAAGGATACCCACAGATCTGTGCACAGGGGCACCCTGCAAGGCTGCTGCACTCAGAGCAGGCTACAACACAGGCTGTTTGCCAAGCCTAAGGCAAGAGTGAGAGGGGTGAGGGCAAGCAAGGCTGCCAATTCATCCCACAAACATCTTGATAGATCTCTGGACACAAGTAATGCAAGCGGCAGCCCAGAGGCATGGGGTCAACAGTAGATTGCCCAGTACATACCTGACTGTAGAGGGAAATGTTCAAGGCCCTGGCTGGAGGAAGATAGAAGACGACGCTGCAGCACACCTTGAAGAGATGGAGTATTTCTTCCTCCGTAACTGCATTCACAGTGCTGCAATTAGAGAGACACTGATGCTAGGAGAGGTGCCTGGGTGCTGAGGCAGGGGTGGAACAGGTCCTCCCCTGGGCAAGGCTCCCTGAGAGGGATGGGGAGCCCTGCCAGGAGGTGCCTCCTCCCCCACGGGGCTGCTCTGGGTCAGAGGACAGTCCTGATGTCACCAGCTTTGGGGCGAGGGCCAAGACTTAGCGGGGAGCTGCGTCAGGGCCACCAGGATGGTGCCCGGTGTTGTGCTGGCAAAAGCAGAGGCTGGGCAGGTACCTCAAGGCAGCAATGGTGTTCATGCAGCAGTATCTCAGGCCGGTGCTCAGCTGCTCCATGGGCTCCTCACACAACAGAACCTGCAAAGCACAATCAGGATGGCACCTGGCAGCTGCCAGCACCCAGCAACAGCAAACCTGCCACCGGCCGCTAGGGCCTGAGTCGCCCCAGTGGCCCTTGACAAACACTGGCACACTGGTGCTGCTGTCCACCTCCACTGCTGAGCTCTCAGCAGCACCTGGAGTCCCATCTGGGGCACTTGGGTGTCTGTGCATCATTTGCCTGCCTCCCTCTCCCCCTGTCCTGTCCTTCTCACAGGGTGCAGCTACCTGGGTGCCATGTCCCCTCACCTCAATCTTCTTGCACTGATTTTTCAGCAAGCAGAAGATATCATGGCTCAGTGTGAGGCCCTCCTGTCCAGCGGTGCTGCACAGTATGCAAATGCTGTTGAGGAACCGCAGCTTCTGCACCAGATCCTGGCAAGCACACAGAGACCGAGGAGAGTGAGTGGGGACAACCATGGCCAGGGGGACCAGGCGTTGCGGGGTGTGGAGCAGCACAGGACAGCTGCAGGACAGCAGCAGCTCTGCCCAGCCATCAGCCCTCCTGCAGCCTGAAGGCAGAGCCAGAGGGACCGTCTGGAGATGCAGGTATAGCCACGATGGAGATGGCTGCTCTTACCATTTCCTTGCTGATGCTGTTGGCTTGGATGAAATCCGCTGCCTCCTGTTCCACATCAGATAGAGGCAGCAATTCAGCATCTGAGCAAGGAGAGAGAGCAGTGCTATAGAGGGGCCAAAGGCAGGCAGGAGCAGAAGGAGCTCTGCCCTCTCCGGCCCTGGGCTCGCTCCCATGGCAAAGTCTGCCCGTGACAAGGGGTCCTGGTGTGGAGCAGGGGGCACTCGCTGCCCCAGCCCTGCCCACCCCGCTTTAGACCCTCACTCACCAGCATGCAGAGGGATGACCTCGGTCACTTGGTAGGGCTCCGCTGGAGATCTTCTGTCCTGGGGAGCCCCACTCTCCTCCCCGGCCATGCACGCGACGTCCATCACAGCAGCTGTGACGTGCTGGAACAGAACGGAAACACACTTCTGTTTTCTCTATTCACACAGCACAGTATGGGTACAATTCGTCAGAACTACCCTCGCATACCCTGCAGCAAAACGATGTGGGGGGACAAAATGTGGCACGTACCTGGCAATGAGATCACCTCAAGCTATCTGCAGCAGTTCCTTGTCGCTTTGCTGAGATGGAATGAGAGCAAAAGCTGCACCAAGGCAGTGGGCGGAGGGTGAGGAGAGGAGAGAGAAAGAGCAGGTCAGTGAGCAGGGCTAAGACAGTCATGGAATAAAACAAACAGCACAACCGTCCCATCCACTTGCTGCAAGACATGCTGAGTCTCAGGCTACGTGATGCCTGTCCGCCCAGCAACTTTACAATGCTTCCACTACTGAGCAAAGACAATGGAAGAAGCACGGGACAGGTGCCAACTTTACTGATACCCCCTTTGGAGCGTGTGTACCAGGGGAAAATTACGTCTGATGGTCAAGAGGAAGCAATACGGTGCTGTGAGCTCAAACAGCCAGCAGTTCTCAACACCTCACTGCCCACCCATCCATCCCACACCAGCTCAGCTTACCTACAAGCTGCTGCGCACGATGGTGTGAAGAAAAAAACACTAAAGGGACTAACTAAAGGCACTAACTAACTAAAGTCACTAACTAACTAAAGTCACTAACTAACTAATGTCACTAACTAACTAAAGTCACTAACTAACAAACAAACAGAACTAACTAACAAACAGAACTAACTAACAAACAGAACTAACTAACTAACAGCACTAAAGGCACACGAACAACAAGACAACCAACCACTCCGACCACTAGCTCACCCACAAAGGAACACAGAACGCACCGCTCCTCCCCTCATTCCAGCCGCTTATGACATCACCAACGGCCAACAGCCTGGTCCACCATGACCCCCCACAAGGCGGGGAGCCAAGACCACGTGGTCACATCTGATTACAACACGGCACCACAACATTCCAGGACTCAGTGTGGGCTTGGAATTCTATCCTGGTGTGGCAGCGCAATGGGAGGTGTTAGGGCACAGCTGAAGAGCTGACAGACAACGGACGTTTCCAAAGGAGGGTGCCAGATTAACTCTCAGCATTCTCTTGCGGGGCTCTTAGGAATGCTTCAAACCCATTTTCACTGCCTAGCTCATTTCTAGAAAGTCCAGTTGAGAAATGCTCACTTTGTCTGGGGAACGCCTCTATGCATCATGAATGAAAAATAAAATAAAATGGGCACGCGACCCTATGAAACTTACCTCTCTGCTCTTGCTGTCAGCCAGACACCTCAGATGAGCATGACGTGTCCCTGCTCCTGAATGAAGATCCACCCAAGTCTGTGTTCCTCTCTGCTCCATCTCTGGGTCTAAAAGAAACACAGACAGAGATGATTACAAGATCCTTTGTGCAGACGAAAGACAAGGGTGCACACGAATTCTGTTTAGAAAGAAATACTACAGTCCCAATGGACTGCTGTGGTAGTACTTGAATCCTCATTTGGGGCTGGAGCTCAACAGGTCAACACATCAGAAATAACACAAAGTGCATCTGGAAGACGTGTCCCAAAGCCCAGAAAATCCAACACGGGAGGGGGCTGGACAGCGGACCACAAGTGTCCATTTCCATTGCAGCACCCTGTAGAGAACAGCACCAATCAGCAGGCGTGACTCAATTCATTCACAAGCTGCACAATGACTCTGTTCCTTACATGATAAAGAAACACACAGGCCTGCAGGACCTTCCTCCACAAACCCCATTTGCAGGCCTTGCTCCGTGAGGATTGCCACCTGCCCTCCTGAGCAAAAACAAGCACTAAGAACGAGAGCAAAGCACACTGGATTCGCCCTGGCCTGGCCCAAGCCCCAGTCCTACCAGACAGACCCTGGGATGAAAACTACTCCACAAACACCAGATGGACACCAGCAAACAAGAAGTTGATCAGATCCAACCCCAAGCAAGCACCAAGCCTCCCCAGGAAGCTCTTTGCCATCTGCTTTGTCATCACTTTTCCTTTTCCTTTTCCTTTCCCTTTCCCTTTCCGTTTTCCCTTCCCTTCCCTTTCCTCCACACCTCAATCCCAAAGTTGTTTCCACACCTGCCAGCACGTGTTACCTCCCACCTTCTCATCTCACAGTGCTTCAAGAGCACCAAATTTGCTTCCGGGGCCCTCCTTCAACTCACTGTGCTAACACTCATGATTCAAATTACACAGAAATCCTAGCAGAAGTTCTCAGTGAGAACTGCACCTAACATTCCTCCTTCTACAAGCAAACAGGCCCAACACGTGGTCATAACAATGCCTGCATAAAGGAAGCAGAGATGGCACGGCAGGGCAGACGTACTCGGTGTGCACGTCTGAAGCCATTTGAGAACCTAGTCGCTCTTGCTGCATGACCCCTGACTTCTGTTAAAAGCTGAACGGTCCCCAGAGCACCTGTTTCCATCAGCTGCCACCATCCAAAGCAGCCAGCCTTCTTGCAGTCACCTGGCCCAAACATCCCTTTTGCTCTACACTTGATTCCAGCAAGAGATGGGAGCTCAGCACGCACACCATCCTTCCAACACCCCATCCCAGCAGCAAGGGATCACAGCGCTGGCACAGCTGAAACAAAAAGGGTGTGCGAGTTTCCTGTTAGCACTCAGTGTGAACAAATTTACCACTGAGCAACACCGTGAGCCCCCACTCACCTCAGCACAGGTCAACCTGCAACCCCAGCCATCCCCTATCCATGTGCACACGCACACCCGTGTGCCACCCTGCCTGCTTTGCACACCCCCATGCACGCACCCCATTGTGTGCCCTCCATTCCATTCACAGACATGTGCAAACCATTCCTGGTTACACGTACATGCCTACATCTTCCACAAACACCCCTTTGTGTGCACCTGTGTGCAACCCAACTCCTCAGCACACGCACACGTTTGTGCCACCATATCCACGCACTCACCACGTGCCCTCCAGCATCACTGCTGCCTCCTCTGGTACTGGACCCGCAGATGCTTCAGAGCTCATTAGCATGGACTTCCTTCCTCCCCTCAGCAGCTGCTCCTGCACTCACCTTCATTCCTACTCAGATACCAGCCGCTTCCAGCACCAGCTGACCTGCAAGACACAGAAAGGAAAGGTGGGAGTCATGCAAACGCACACCTCAAGGCTGCGTCACCACCACGTATGGCAGCCTCGGGAAGTCAGCTGCAACTACAGCCTTTGTCAGAATGGAAACAGGCACCGGCAATTAAGTGTGACCTCTGAACTCATTGACACCATCAGAAATAGGCAATGAAATTGCTCATTTTTCTGCAGGTGGTTACTTCCATATTCTTTCGCTTTTGGGAAATGATGGACATGGTATTGATGGACTCCAGCAAAATGACATCTACTTCATTGTAGGTGGCACAGGTGGGTGAGTGACACAAAAGATCTGTCCTTGGTTCCCAGCCCCTTTACTGGTTATCTCGGTGGCTTGCAGCAACTGGAACTTTCCCCCTTTTGGAAGTGTTCACCTTGGTGGCTGTTTTGCATTGTAATTCTTTCACTTGTGCCTGATGTAGATGATTCCACGGTGGTACCAGATGATGGAGACCAGGATTCCCACGATCGCCAATTGAGAAAGCTAAACAACCTGAGTTCCTCCCGACCCATATCATCGAAAATCTCAACCATAAAAAAGAGACGTCCTTGTATTCAAGCAAATGACTATGACTACTAATAAGACCATGCGTGTTGTTTTGTTGTATTTCCTGTGTAATCATGGGGAGGATATGAAGAAGTGGTGTAATTCATCCACTTCTGCACTTCAGGCACGAGTGAAATAGAGTGGCCCTGACCCCAGCCAGGGCAGGGAAAGGGACAATAGAGTATACTGGACTGTGCGGATTAGGTGGCCTGGCACATCACAATCACAGAAATATAAAGCCTTGTGGACACTGCTGCACAATGCACCTTAATGCCCTCAAGTCACCAAGGGACACAACCAATAGATATCCATGGAGTGACTGGGGGTTCCCAAGAATTGACTATGTTGGAGGCCAAAATAAGCCTCACTGGTAAAAACTGGCAAAAATACCCTATTGTGACTGGTCCAGAGGCTCCATGTATTTTGGGTATCGATTACCTTAGGATGGGGATATTTTAAGGATCCCAAGGGGTATCAATGGGTCTTTGGGATAGATCCTGTTTACACAAACGGTGTTAAGCAGCTGTCAGCTTTACCTGGTCTGTCAGATGATTCTTCTGCTGTGGGGTTGCTCCAGGTAAAAGACCAAGTGGTACCAATTGCCACCAAAGTGGTTCACAGATGGCAGTACTGCACCAATAGGGACTCATTGCTCCCCATTCACAAGCTATGGCCAATTAGAGAATCAGGGAATGATTAGCAAAACTCACTCACCTTTTAACAGCCCCATATGGCCAGTGCGTAAAGCCAGTGAAGAATGGAGGCTGACACTGGATTACCGTGGCCTGAATGAAGTCACACCTCCACTGAGTGCTGCTGTACCAGATATGATAGAACTCCAGTATGAACTGGAGTCAAAAGAAGCTAGGTGGTATGCCACCATTGACATTGCTAATGCCTAATTTTCCATCCCATTGGCTGCAAAATGTAGGCCACAGTTTGCTTTTACCTGGAGAGCTGTTCAGTATACCTAGAACCGTTTACCTCAAGGGTGGAAGCGCAGCCCAACCATTTCCATTGGTTGATCCAAGCTGTCTTGGAACAGGGTAATGTTCCTGAACACTTGCAGTATATTGATGATATTGTCGTGTGGAGCCATACAGCAGCAGAGGTTCTCAAGAAAGTAAAACAGGTAATCCAAATTCTTTTGCAAGCTGGTTTTGCCATTAAGCGCAGCAAGGTGAAGGGGCCTGCCCAGGAAATCCAGTTCTTAGGTGTAAAACGGCAAGATGGGCATCGACACATCCCAGCAGATGTGATTGACAAAATCACTGCTATGTCTCCACCCACCAACAAGACAGAGACCCAATCTTTTCTGGGAGTAGTGGGCTTTTGGAGAATGCATGTCCCAAACTACAGCCACATAGTGAGCCCCCTCTATCAGGTAACACGGAAGAAGAATAATTTCTCATGGGGTCCTGAGCAGCAGCAGGCTTTTGAGCAGATAAAACAAGAGATAGCCCGTACCGTGGCCTTGGGGCCAGTACGGATGGGACAGGATGTAAAGAACATGCTCTACACTGCTGCTGGAGAGAAAGGTCCCACTTGGAGTTTGTGGCAAAGAGCCTCAGGAGAGACCCAAGGCCGACCCCTGGGATTTTGGAGTCGAGCATATAAAGGGTCTGAGGAGCGCTACACTCCAACTGAGAAGGAGATCTTAGCCGTGTATGAGGGGGTTCGGGCTGCTTCTGAAGTAGTTGGGACAGAGGTTCAGCTCCTTCTAGCACCTCGCTTGCCTGCAGCCCCCCCTGTCACGGACACAGGTAGATTTTTGTTTAAACCGTGACAACTACCCAGAATGCAGCATCAGGGAATTTTTGCCTAGAACTTTAGAGAACTATTTTTAACTCAGAAAGGTCAGAGATAGAAAGTTCACACTGATTTCTGGGTCACCAGCCTCACCGTACATCAGCATTTTTGGTTTTTAAATGATACATAAACTTCTCAATGGCACTGCTCTAGCTGGTAGTTCTTTCCCTTTCCATGCAGCTCGCTCTGTGCATGGCTCGTGAACTGCTATTCAGGCCAGACAGCTGCAGCCCCAAAGACCTGCCATAAATGTACAAATTCTACCAGGATAATGTCTTGGTAGTGGAGAAACAGGATGCGCAGTCACATGGCTCTCACACATACCTTGTACAACCAGCTTGGCTCTGGACTGGGCATCACCAATGTCACAGGTGTACACGTCACTGTCACTTTTCTCCAGATTTCTTATGGTCAGCTGCAGGTCTCGTCCTTTCTGTGCCATCTCGTATTTCCTGCCAGGCCTGAGCTCAGCAATGCCTTTCCTCCATATGACAGAGGATGAGCCTTTCTCGCTCTGACATGTAAAAACTGCAGTTCCACGTTCTTCAATTTGCAGATCTGAAAGTTCCTTAATAATTAGCATTTTCTGGAAGGAAAAAAGGGGAATGAGGGTGTAGGACAAAGGGATTTGTTACCACAACAAGTCCCAAGCATACAGAGGTGTCCTGAATCTCCTTTGCCCTCACTTCTAGAACATCACATAGAGATGAAAAGAGTCCAAGAAGACCACAGAGTCCACCCATTTACATAGGCTTGATCATTCCAGAAGATATCTGGAAAGTTTCATACCATTATACATGCGCTGGTAGGATCTCATCTGATCAACTGCATATAGTTTTGATTACACATATTCAATACAGACTAATTCAGATTGCCATCTTTTCTTGGCTCAATTAGACCCAAGATCATAGATTCATAGAATGATCACAGAATCATAGAGTGACCTGGGTTGAAAAGGACCTCAAAGATCATCTAGTTTCAAACCCCCTGCCAAGGGGCCACCAACCACCAGACCAGGCTGCCCAGATCCACATCACACTGGAGAATCATTCAGTTTCCAGATTATTTTAAGGAAAAGATTTTAATCCATCATATTTTCTGAAAACTAAGAATTGATCCCGCTCAAGGAAACAGAAGAGAAAAACACCACCCACAGGCTGCAGATATTTACCTCGACTTCTCTACATGCCATCCCCAGTGTGCTTTTCAACTCACCTTGCACAGTGACCCTGGCTTTTGTTTCAGAGTCCTCTGTCTCACAGGTGTACTCCCAGCTATCCTTGGCAGTAGAGTCATGGATGATCAGAATGGCCCCAGTTCCCTCCTGCTGCAAGTCGTACTTCTGGCTATTTCTGATTGCTTTGCCATCCTTGTACCACATCATGTTCACATCAGGTTTCGACAGCTCACAGCTGCTACTGCTGTCTTATCCTCCAGCTGTTTTGTTACCTCAGTAGGTTTTTCTGAAAGAAAACATGCTTTTTGAGTAACATACACTTAGGGTAGGATGCCTCTCTCAAAATACACGCATCTACATGCTGGAGATAAGTTAGAGAGGCACTTGCAACAGAGGCCATCCTACAGCCAGCAGTAATCTGCAAAGTACAGACAATAGAATTCCAGGCACCATTAATTCTCTCTTAAATCTACCCCATTGAGGATGATGAACCATGTCTGAAAACTGCCTCTTCCTTCTCTCCACTGATCACCCTGGGAGCCTCAGATGATGCTCTCAGATGCACATGTTCTAGATAGGAATTTGTTGTACAGCTAGATGATGTGAAGGCCATCCCTTCAGCTTATACTTAGAGGATATTTGCTCCCACCGTTCCCTCAACAGATCATTCCTGAATTACTGGTAATGGAACAAGGTGTAGTGAGATGCCCATTTCCAACACTACCCCAGTGCTTTGGGTAGTTCTCACATTTGTGTAAAATGGTTCCTCCTCTTACTTATTTTTAAGAGAAATTCTCAGTGCTTCAAGGTTCAAGTAGAAGGTTGCTATTCACTTTAACCATATTATGAGTTAGCTCTCACGACAATCTTATCAGAAGACAGCTGAAGGAATCAGACCTAAGAATCTCTCCCATCTCATTACCTTTCACAGACAGAGAGGCTTTGGAGGTTAGACCACGGGCAGTAAAATCGACTTCCCCAGCGTCAGTAGGAGTCACACTTTTGATAAGGAGAGTCTCTTACCAACCCACGTTAAAAGCTTTAAATCGTCCACCACTTTCCACTCTGCTTCCATTCAGTGTCCACATGAACTCATCAATGCTTTCATGGGACAGAATGCATTCAAAAGTGCAATCTTCTCCCTCCGGGATTTCAGTGTTTTTCAGCCATTTGGTAATGCCAATATTCAGCTCTGGAAGATAAGAGATGGGTTAGTATGAGGTTTATATGGAGAAAAGGCATTTGTGATTGATGTGAGTAGCAGTACTGGTGTTTTAACTCAGGATTTGCAGATCATGGCTGCGTTCCTCACTGATGTATTCTCTAAGACATTCTCCACTCAGAATTACCAGAAAGCTATAAAAAAAAAGAGACGTGAATCTCTTGGCTTTGCTCTGGAAGAACTACAAGGCGAGCAGCTCAGTCCATGGAGCACAATGAAGATTCAATGAGCTACAGAGGGAAAAACCTAACAGAGAGGACAACTCTAGGATGCTGCGTGAGAAAAAGGGTTTTGCCTATGACAAGAAATTAAATGTTTCTATTAGCTCATTTGTTACCATCCTACCCCTACTGGTGTTCAAACCATTTCTCCATTTTAGGGATGTTTAGAAAGGAAACATTTCCAGGACATTCTTGATGTGTTTGGTGATTTTCATGGCAAAAGGAGATACATTTACATCAAAAGCAATGGGAATTCTGCAGACATCACTGTGCTAAATTGCAGAAATACAGTTCTATTGTAGAAACTATTAAAGCTCATCGGGGAATAGGTGTAAGACATAGTGACCACACTGAATGTGCTTTCAGCACTCCTTTACTTTCCACAGTACTTACCCTGAACGCCGACCTTTGACTTGGCAACATCTGTGCCAATATCACGGGTATAGAATCCTGCATCTGACTTCTCGAGGTCATGGATAAGGGGACATAGGGTCTTCCCAGACTGTACCAGCTCATACTTGTTGCCAGAAGTGAGCACAACACCGTCCTTTTTCCACATTGGTTTGACCTTCTCTTTAGAGACTTCGCATTCCAATTTAGTCGCACCCCGCTCCTCATAAAAAACATCATTCAAACACTTCATGAAGACAGCAGGCTTCTCTGCAATTAAACAGGCAAAACAGAACAACGTGATACAAAAGTTGAGACATTTCCAGTTGCTTTCAGATTTTTAAAGAGGGATCAATAAATCTTTACCAGTACTGACGACACCAATGTAGAACCTAAAGCGGTTTCATGTCTGTTGACTGAATATGCTTTATGGAATTCTGAACTAATCAGTAAGAGAATACAGGGAACAGGAGGGACAGCCTGCATTGCCATGGGTGGGACTGATAGCATATGAAGTAATTGGGATGCAGCTCTTCTAAAGCTGGAGAGCTGGCATCGCCCTCACATGGAGCAGAGCTCATACAGCAGAGCTCAGTATTAAGAGGATAAGCTGCTAAACACTTTTGATTTTCCTGTTTTATTGACTCCCTTTATCTATCTTCTATTTCACACATCAGGTGTTTATACTGGGAAAAAAAACATCCACCAAATGCAAAAGAAAGGAGAAAGAGGAAAAACTTCAAACTCTGAGTGCATAGAGTAAAAGAGCTTAATTGCTGGGGAGAGCAGATTAGAATCAAAGTATCCTTAGAATTGGAACAGACCCTTAAAGGCCATCTAGCCCAGCTCCCCTGCAATAAACAGGGACATTCACAGCTAGATTGGGTTGCTCACAGCCTGGTCATTAGTCATTCCAGAGGCAAAACACACACTCTGAATGATCTCTCCCTGCAGTCATAAATCCTTGGAGACAACAGAACTGACACTGCATGTTACTGAAGCAGTAAAAGAAATTGCTCTTGTAACTCTCCTTGTGTTAAGTAAAATGATGATAAAAAGCAATGGAATGCTTTGGCAGGACACCAAAACCATCCTCCTTCGTTGATATCTGCTGCAATGGAACCTTCCACTGGAAGAAAGCCCCTGATGATTTGTCACCCCAGAGAGGTGAGCTTTAGAAGCAGGATTGCTGCACAATAGAATGAACTGGAGCTCCTTAGCATCTCTTACATCCAGGAGGGCTGTGATCAGACCCACCTATCACCTTCAGGCACGCGCTTTCTGACACCTTGTCTGACTTCACTGTCACTGTGCCAGCATCCTCAGGCTTAACCTGCTTCATTGTCAGTGTGCAGCAATTGCCAACATTCTTGATGTCATTGTAATTGTTGGTGTAAAGGAGGTTGCCATTCAGGAACCATTCAGAAGAAAGGATGAGGACAATTGGAAGAAGAGGAAAGTGTCTTGCGTCTATTCCATTCCAATTAATGTCATGTTCACAATGGTTCTTTGAACCACTCTAAAGATAAAACAAATGATTGTCTATAGGGAATGCCATTGACTACATTTCTATAAAGTAATACTGTATATTATCTACCAAATGCAAGGTCCAGCTCTTGTTCTGTGCTTATTAAATTGCTCCCAGTTGAGGCTTTTATTCAAGTAAGAGTGAGTTGAAAATATAACAAGTACTTTAGGATGTGAATGGAGACTCTTACGCTGGGGACAACAGCAGATAAAAAGCCTGGAAGTTTCTTTCAGATGAAATCAATGACAATGACAAACTGCATCAAATTTAGGTGCTACCAAACTTCAACTTGTCTAGTTCAGAAATACAATTAATTTCACCTGATTTGACTTCTTTGCTATAGCTAAGGACAAAACCTCAGCTCTGTAGATCTGAATAGTAAGCACATTACAAATATACAAGCAGATCTTTTACTGAGATGCAGCTGTCTCATTTAGTGTCCAACGACTTTGAACTGGAAATGGAGCAGACCCTCCAGACACACACACAATATTTCAAAGACCCCAGTGAAGGAAGACTGGACATTAATTAATTCTCCATCTTCATGATGTAAACCAAGCCAGGATATGTTACCTCTGACGAGCAGATTGGCTGTGGATCTGGATTTGCCAATTGAGAACTGAATGGTGCCTGTCATATCAGTGGTGGTTTTCGGTATGGTCAGCCGGTGGATGGTGCCTTCTTGCTGCATAATCAAGTTTCTGCCAGCCTGTAAGACTTCCCCACGTAGACACCACTTGGGAGGTTTCACAGAAGGAATGGATATCTCGCATTCAAATTTGGCTTCTTCAAGCTCAGTCACATCTTCATCACACAGCTCCTTTACTAGACTAATGGATTGCTCTTTAAGAAGGATGGAACAAGAGAAAGCAGAGATTTAGAAGGAATGTAAAAAACCCTTACATTATCACCCTACTTACTCACGTCAGCATTACTGCACATGAACACTACACCTATCAGCTCAAAATGCCTTAAAACATCATTAAACAAAGAATAGAAAGGAATGTTGTTATGAAGTCAGACAGTAAGACTGACAACCTGAAGAGAGCCCAGATCTTCTGATTCCCAGTCCAACATCCAAATCAAACCATGACCTTCCCATCCCGATATCAAACTCCTCACATTACAAGATGGAATAGAGCATCAGTGAAACACGGACATTCATAATTACTTTGATTAAATACAGCAACTTAGCTCGTAAAAACAAGTTTTCACCTAGTAAAGGTCTCTGTAGCTCAAATGTAATGACTCAACTTAGTAGAAATTCATCTTCTAGGATGTTCTTGCCCTTATAATTATAACAGTGGCAAAGCTGGGGACTGAACTCTTGAGCACTGTGCTAACTCAAATGTCTCCCTTTTCTTTATCACACTTAACATCATATATATACCCTAACATTGTATTTTAAAAAAACAAACAAACAAAAAAAAAAAACTGTGCTCTTTTCGAACAGCAAGAGAAAGTGAAGAAGAAGTCAAGCTATATTTTTTATCCCTCAACGTTCAAACACAAATCTGAAGTCTAAAGGTAGAAAATCAACTTCCTAGGAAAATAATCTGTTTTACTTAGCAAAAGTAAATCCCAAAAGACAAGCTGGATATTTTGTGGGCAGAAAGGCAGGTAGGTAGGAGTTTTTATTTCTGTGAAAGGTCCTGGTGGTGTTTAACTTCCTTGACATTCGAGCAAAGGATGTTAGCTGGTTTATAACATAAGGTAATTTAAGCAAAATCGTCATCAGAAGCACAATTACCTTTAACTGTAAGATGGGCACGAGATTCTGCCTTTTCTGATACAGATTTTAATTCTGCTGCATCCTTGACTTGGACACGTGTGTAAGTCAGAGAGCAGGTCTTTCCTGAAGCAGAGAACCACAGAGTCACTAAGGCTGGAAAAGACCAATAAGGTCATCTAGTCCAACTGCCAACTCATTCCTACCAAACTGTGCTCTTGAGAGCAAACCCACAACTACACTTGGCTTCCTTGAGCAAAGAGCTCTGAGGCACATGGCCAGGCTGAGCATCATCCATCTGGTTTCACAGCATCAGTACCTGTTCTCTCATGTCAATTAAACCACCCATTCCCTTACATCCACATCCCCACCAAAGCGGAATCTAAACATGGCTTCTACAAGGACTAAACAAATGCGGCCACCGTCACCTTCAAAGTACCTGATACAGAAGGATCACACTCACTGTCAGACAAAACCTCTTTGGAGAGGTGAACTGACTGCCCTGTTCACCCCCACTTTGGAAAGAACTGCATTCATTTCCTACCTGCTCCTGGCAGTGTGGGATGGTGGGATAGCATCACACTTCCCACACTAAGCTTCCCACCATGTCACTTGTTCCACCCTAACCTCAGTCCCAAAACAAAAGGGGAACTCCCTTCTGAACCCTCTTCACTTCATTTCAGATGTCCTTTCTGCTTGATCTCCAACCCACCACCCACTCAGGAGAAAGATCCCCCTCTTACACCCTACCATCTTGTTGCATTCTGATGTTGTCATCAGCCTTCCGCTTGTTGTCATCTTTGTACCACTGGCTCTGAACCTCATCGTGTGAAATCTCACAGACAAAAGATGCACTCCCATATTCATTCACTTCCACATCTTCCAGTGGTTTAACAATCTTGATATCTCCAGCTGTGAAACAGTAGAGATATATTTGTCAGGGTATTTCCAGAAATGAGTCAAGCATCTTTTCCTTACACATATTTGCATAGAAAATAAGTAGGATTTTGTTTTATTCTAAACCATCATCCATTCCTGCGTCATTTCTGTCTTCAACACAGTAAATGCATTATTGCCCTTGAACTTAAACATAGACTTACTAGCTACAATGGAGCTCCCTGCAAACAGTTTTCATGGAAACCAGAATCTCATTTATTCTAAAACCTTTCAAGCAAAATTAAGGGTAGAAAAACAATAGAATTGAATGAATCTTTAAGGTCATTTAGTTCCAATCCCACTGCTATAGGCAGGGACACCTCCCTCCAGACCAACTCTTCTCCTCAGGGTCAAGGCTTCTCTCAAATCATTCTCCTCTAAGCCTGTACCTGTGCTTGGCATTGCCCTGACCCAGGTGCAGGGCCTTGTACTTGGCCACACTCAAGTTCATGAGGCTGCCAAGGGCCCACCTCTCCAGCCTGTCCAGGTCCCTCTGGGTAGCATCCCTTCCCTCTAGCACATCAACAGCACCGCTCAGCTTGGCGTCATCTGCAAACTTGCTGAGGCTGCATTTGATTCCACTGGCCATGTTGCCTACAAAAATGTTAAAGAACACTGGTAACAACACCACCCTCCACCTGGACACTCAGCTATTGACTGCAACTCTCTGAGTGTGACCATCCAGACAGTTCCCTATCCTGCAACTGGTCCATCCATCAAAACCATTTTTCTCCACTTTGGTGACCAGGATGTCATGCAGGACGGGATCAAATGCTCTGCACAAGTCCAAGTAGATGATGTCAGTTGCTCTCCCATTATCCACTGATGCTGTTACTCCATCATGAAAGGCCACCAAGTTTGTCAGGCATGGCTTGACCTTGATGAAGCCATATTGGTTACCACCAATCACCTCATCTTTATTTTCCAAACTATGCCAAGGAGAACTAGACAGAACTCTACAATGTCGTGTCACTACAAACCTGTCTGAACCATTGGCTTCTCTGCATGCTCATCACTAGTCTCTCCTTAGCTTGTGTGCCCACAATGTATGGGGAATGTCAGCAACAAATCTTACTTAGGGGACATCTTTTCTTCAAAATCCCTTGAACATCACACAATCCCTTTTAACTCTCCAGGTCTGCACTTACTTATGTCAGAATCAGACCATATTTCTGTGCTACTGTTTCCCTTTCCTTCTGAAGGGCTTGGATACAACTTGGATTAACCTCAGGAGCAGAGTTCCTGCATAAAACAGCCAGTACTGAAACACCAACCCAACCTGGCTGCAGTCTGAGAGAGAAAATGAGAGTTCACCAAACTCATGGGACAGGACAGATGTTCATGTTCATGCTAACACTGAACCCAAGTGGCCACATGAGGACAGCATCTAGTAGGAAATCAGAAAAAAGCATCCTTTCAGACGTCCCTTTGGAAGGTGGCATCTACCAGGGCACAGCAGACCCGTGTGTTCAGTAACCAGTCTGATACATCAGAGCCCCGTGATGAGCTACAAACTGGGGTTTAACTGGTGCAACACACGGAGGGAAAATCTGTCATAAGCATAAAGAAAAAAGAGAAAGGTATCCAAAATGACTAACCAAGAAATGCCCAAACTGCCCATGAAGCATTTCTTCCTGTGGTACAAAACACCACAAGAGGATTTATTTGCTCTTTCAGTTAAATATACCATGAATCTTTAGGGTAACTGACGTCTTGTCTTCGTCTGCTTTGCACGAGTATGTTCCCTGATCTTCATATTCACACTTGTGAAAAATGAGGCTTCTCTTATTTCCCTGGGAAGTAATGCCCACTTTTTTACTTTGACGCAGCGCCTTCCATTCCTAGAAGGGAAAATACCAAGTCAGATCTCCATTAGTCCTTCCATCTCTGCACTGAGCATAGGCAGCCTTCAGATCTATGCTTAATTCACCCGCTTCCCTAGAATTAATGGAACTGTGCTTACTGGAACATATGCTGAAGCTTAAGCACAGTGCAGTGTTTTCAACATGTAGGAATGGCTATAGAACATGCATAAATTCTGGCTGACCTATGACAGCTTAAAGCACTGTGGAAAACTGTCAACAAGCCCGTTTGGACATCACCTTGAATAAATGACGTTATCCCCAAGTAAGGGAAGGAACAGCTGAGCACCGCGGAGGTACACAAAGTGCCAGAGCAAATTCTCACACTGTCAGGTGCAAAGAAAACTCAGATTTCACCCTAAAACCCAGTTCACAACAAGGCTACAAAATCCTGGCTGAGAATTTCTGTGTTAGAGTTGAAGCTCAGCAATGTACTGTACTCCAACCAACAATATTTTGTGCAGCAAGACCTCAGGAGTTCACAAGAAACACAAAACAAACTTTCATTTCAACTTGATAAATGAACTCAGGACATAATAACAAAGAGTGCTGATCTGGGCAAGCAAAAGAGCATAAAGAAAAGGGAGCAGTGCAAAAGCTATCAAGCAAAAGCTCAGACTCGCATCCCTTGGAAGTGAAATTAAAGGCTCTCATTCATTTCCAGAGAAGTCAGAAAGGAAAATACCATTACATGCCATACCTTGAACCACTTGATGTCCACGTTGGGCCTGGACAGCTCACACTCAAATGTGACCTTGTCCTTCTGAGTGACGCTAATGTCTGCCAATGGTTTGCTGATTTTCACAGGCAGTTCTGAGAAGGAGAAAGATGGATGTGGATTTAGTTGGGAATGAGGTCTCTAGGGGCATCTGGCATAAGGAATAATGAAAGGCAGTGCCTACTCTCCATGCTTACTAGAACTTGTCATTAACAACAAAAAAACCTATTGTTTTGAGCACATTATCATTACTTGTGCTAGGGACAACAATGTTACAACAATCCTCTTGATATTTCAGGGATACTCTGGTGGCAATGGCCCAGTGCATAACATTCTTTGCAGCTGGAAGGAAAGCTGGTTCTGCTGTTCAAGTAATCTGGGACAGGAGCAGATAAGCACACCTTGCACCAACCAATACCTGTCACAGTGAGCCTCCCCGATGAATTCATGCCTTCTGCTTTAAAGGAAATGAGTCCTGCATCTTCAAGGGTCACAGAAGAAAGTGTCAAGGAATGTTTCTTCCCCTGGACACCCATCGTGATATTTGGTGCAGGCTTCAGCCGCACGCCGTCCTTCTGCCAAGTCCCTTCCACATCCTCATGGGACACCTCCACCGAAAAGGTGACAGTTCCCTTCTCAGGGAATTCCAGGGGCTGCAGACCTTTCACCAGCTTCATCTGCCGCACTGAAAGACAACGGGGACAGGTTGGAGATCTCACACAAGCAGCTGAGAAATAGAATCATCAAAGGAATCAGACAAAGGTTTAGGTTGGAAGGGACGTTTGAGAAAAAAAAAGCCACCCAACCAACCTAGTCTTCACTCATCTCACCCTTCCCATCCAGCTGCTGCCTCACAAAAGGGGTAAAATAAAAACTCTCTTGGACTAGCAGAGAGATTTGCAATGAAGTAACTTAAGTAAGGATGGGAGACTGAAGGTGTTGGGGAAGACATCCAGGCTTTAGCTACAGGGCATGCACGCTGAATCACAAAACAAAGGCCAGTCAGAGAAATCAGAGCTTTGTCAGAATTAATGGGGTTGTTTCTACATGCCCACCCTATCTGCCAGTGTAAACCCTTCCAGTGAAAAAAAAGAAAGCTACATATAGGTGGGGAGAAATGTTGGTGAAATTATTTGTGATATTTTTGCTAATAATATGCTCAAAATCCTGGAGCAAGACTTCAAGTTAAGCAACTCAGTCTGTGTAAGTAGACTTACAGAAGGGAACCATAAAGCTTATGGAAGGGAACTGTCAAGCTAATCCACAGCTAAAACAGAGTAGAGACGAATTGCAGGAGCTTGTTTACTTTGCAGAAGTGTGAGCTTTAACCACTGCTGAGCTCCTAGTACAAAAGTCTGAACCAATGCAACAAACCAACCCGTCCATGCTGTACGAAAGAATGTACTGACACCACCAGAACACAAAATTCTATGGCTGAAAATACCCGCAAAAATCATCCAGCCCTTCTCCATTGCTCCAGGACATGCTCAGCTCTTTGTGCCCCAGATATTTCACTAACCTTTCCTGAAACCCACAGTGAAGGCTTCAAAGCCCCTCCAAATGACTTATCCAGTCATCCAACCATTAAAAAGCTTTTTTGTTGTATAACTTGCATCTTTATCATTGCAATTTAGGTCTATTATTTCTGCACAGAGAACAGATTGTTTGCTTCCACTTTCTAAGAGCCTTTTATGTACTCAAAGCCTGCTATCAAGCCTTTCAGTACCTGTTGATGACCTACACAGCAGCAATTGGTGGCAGGGGCTTTGTAGACAAAAATCAGATAGACCTTCAATTCTGTCCTTGTCCATTCCGTAGCAAACATGACAAAAGGATGCAGGAAATAGGACAGAAGTACAGGGCTACAGCTGAGACACCGTTAGCTTACTTGAAAGGAAAGCATCCATAGATAGATGCACTCTTGTGTTTTTATTTTTATTTTTTCTTTTAGCTCTGACTGCTTATAAAGATTATAAAGAGGGTTAGTGGTAAGACTGCCCTCTCTTTCACCTTCTTTCAAGCATTACAATGGTGTCCAAGCCCAGGGCTGTGTCTCCCTGCCCCCATGGCAAGTAGGGCTGGCAGTAGCCACTGTGATCATAGAGAAGACCTGAAACCAAGTTCAAATCACATCCAGTGTCTTTACAGACCTTGCAATCATTCCACTTGCTTTCCATATTGATCTTGGCTTGGCTCTTGTCGTCAGGACTCTCGCAGCAGTAAAAGTCCCTGTCTGCAAAGGAGATGTCCTTAACTATCAAGATATACTTTGTTCCCTCAGCTTTGATCTCTGTTTTTTCACTGGCCTTCAATACAATGCTGTTCCTCATCCACTTGACTTCTGCAGGCTTGGTCAGCTCTACCTCCAGGGTCACTGTGTCTCTCTCTCTTCAACAGTTTTAGGCTCCAGTTTCTTCTTGAATGAGACTGAGGCCTCTGATCAGTGAGAAAAAATAACAGTAAGAACACAGTGAATCCACCAAACAGTTTTTTTAGAAAGAATATAAACAGTGGTTCCAGTCCCAGTGCATTCAGGGGAACCCTATTTAAGGAAGCAAAATTCCATATCGTCACCATAATCAGAGGAAAGGCAACATGTGAAACCCACAAACCACAGCACCAGTGACAGCCTATCAATGGGGCATTACAGCCCCTTACCTCGGACTCTGAGATTGGCTGTGCTTTCTACGCCCTCAGCACTGGCAGAGATTTCAGCTGCATCTTCCAGTGTCAGATCGGTGATGGTGAGGCTGTGGTTGGTGTCCTACTGTGAGATCACGAGTTTCTTACTGGCTTCAATCTTGACGCCATTCCTGAACCAGGGGACCACAGCATCACTAGGAGAAACAGTGCACTTGAACACAGCCTCTTTGCCTTCTTCAGAAGCCACGTGGTTGAGACGCGTAACAAATTTCACCACCCTGTGAGATGATGGAGAAGAAGAAACCACTTAGCAGCACATAAAAGATGTGTCCCTAAGTGTATGAGCTCCTTTAAGTTTGAGCACCTTCAAAGAGCCAACAGAGTCCATGATTTTATTGGAAGCATCAGATTTTATGACTCGCAGTAAGTGATCACCATAACTCACACTCACATCTCCTGCCTGTAGAGGAGATCCTCCTTGCATCTACAAAGATGCAAAGAAGGAATAAAAAAATTCCCATCTCACCAGTTGTTTCCAACTTGAAGGTCATCTTCTGGCCAGCAGCCTCGCAGATGTATTCTCCAGCATCATTCTTCTCCAGCTGCTCCACAACCAGACGCCGTGTTTTGCCCACAGATTCCATTCTGAACTTTCTGGAGGAGGCAAGCAGTCTTCCATCCTTGTACCATTTTACTCCAGTTGGATCCTGTGCTACTTCACAGCTGAGGCAGGCACTTGCTGTCAGGGCAGCACTCACCTCTTTCTGCACCTGCTCCTGGTTTATAAACACAGGTTTTGGCTCTGAAGGAAGAAAAGAAAAAGTATTGACTGAGGGACTGACATGTGAGCATCTTGCAGGTCTTTATATACAGGTTGGAACAGGTTTAGGTTACCACTTGTGCCCAAACTAATAGCCTTCACCAGAGAATATCAGCTCTTCTGTTGAAACTAAGTGTCAAATCTAGGCAAGAAAGAACCTAGGAACTGAAGGAACCAAGAGGGTCCTTGAACACCAGTCCCATGGTTGCAAGTCACTATGCAAACATATTGAACCCAAAAGAACATCTGTCCTGCAGGCAACCAAAACCTGAGTTCCTTTTACTTACGACCCACTGTGAAACATCAAAACACATAAACATGTGATAGTCAAACCACTGGCTGCCTTTTCATGACCCAGAACAGTACTCCTGGCTTCCTGAACAGACTCCTCATGGCCTCTACCATTGCCACAACTGTGACTGTCAAAGGCACAAAGGAAATATGCTCACCAAAGCAGTCCTTTCTTCTTTGTGTGTGATTTGCAGATATCTATTTTACTTTGAGCTCTGGGAATAGTCAGCTCTACCAAGTCTCTTACTGTGAGTAGCAGACTCACCTATCCAGATGCAGCCTCCAACATAAAGGCATAGTAAAAAGGCAGTGTACTACTAGGAGAAGTTCCTGCTTCTCCTGCCATGAAAGGCTGCACGTACAACATGCACTCCAGCCTCACTGCACATACTTATCTTAGTCAAATGTTTCCGTGAACAAGAATTACAGTTTGGGATCTCAGGCACAGGAGAGATTTGAATAATATCTTGAATATTGCTTCCATTGTACATATATCAGTAATTATTATTCTACAGACAGACTGAAACAGGTCTTTGTGCCATACTAAAACCAAATACTTTCTACAAACCCAGGCAATCAAGTATACGGAAAAATCCTCAGCACAGACTACTGCAACTGGATCACTGTATAATAGAAACTAGATTTTACTTGACTGTTCTCTGCTGTATTTCAGACAACACCTGTCTTACCTGTGACATGAATCTTGAAGGTGAGTTTCTGGCCAGCAGCCTCGCAGCTGTACTCCCCTGCATCTTTCTTCTCCACCTGGCTCACCACCAGCCGACGCTGTTTGCCCTCTGACTCCACCTTGAACTTCTTGCTCCAGGTGATTAGTTTCCCCTCCTTGTACCACTTCACCTCCGTCTTCTTCTGGGCCACCTCGCAGCTCAGCGTGGCATTTTCTGTTGGTGCAGCCTTCACCTCCTTGTCTACCTTGTCCTTGTTTGTAAACACGTCTTCTTTCTCTGCAGGGACATCACAACAGTCACACCGTTTTGCTGTAGTCTGTGGCAGAGCTTACTCCAGTTCCCTGTTTTCACTATACTTGCCCTTCACAGGGAGCATCGTGATGCCTCATTAAGAAAGGAAAATACCTTCCCTTCTATTTTGCCTTGGGAAATGATAGGCATATCATATCATATCATATCATATCATTTCATATCATATTACATCATATCACAAAGCTAAACATTTCGCAGTCTGATAGCAGATTTGGACATGAGATTTAGAACACCTGCATGCACTGCTGAACCTCCTCCCTTCTCTTTTTTTCTTCTCATATCTCTCTACATTTCCAGTAAATCAGAAGGGAACGGCCCTCTAGAACAGGTTGCCCAAGGAGACTGTGGATGCTCCATCCCTGCAGGCATTCAAGGCCAGGCTGGATGTGGTTCTGGGCAGCCTGGGCTGCTGCTTGGCAACCCTGCACATGGGAAGAAGGGGGTTGGAACTGGATGAGCACTGTGGGCCTTTGCAACCCAGGCCATTTATCAGTCTGATTATTGGCATTTTCCACCTCATTGTGTCCTTCAAATTTTGTAACCAGATCTCTTCAAACACCTCCCCTTTTCTCACTCCTTGCATGCCCGGTGTGCGCTTGCACTGTAACCCTGCAGACACCAGCTGACTACAAGAGCTGCACAAGTTACCCTCCTTGCCTATGGTTTGTTGCAGTAATTCATTCCTGGATGGAAAAGCACATGTAGAAAAGTGTTGCTATGACACTAGATGACAAAGAAAGTCCTATAGCCAAAATGTTTTGCACCAGAGAGGCTGTCAGTTGATCCTCCAAATGCAAGACATACCAAATGAATCGTTCCTTTATCTCTGGGATTCCAAGCATTTTCTCACCTCTGACTTTCACTTGGAATGTTGCTTTGTCATCTTTTGTTTCACAGCTGTAGCTCCCTTGGTCTTTCAGGGTCACATTTTTGACCATGAGCTTGCGCTGCGTCCCCTGGGAGATGATGGTTGTCCTCTGGTCCTGCTTCACCTCTGTTTGATCTTTCTTCCATACGACAGCTTCACTTGCAGCTGACACCTCACACACCAGCTCCAGGTCTTCAGAAGGACTGATGGATATTTCTGGAGTCGTTTTGGGCTTGTTGACAAAATTAATGGATTCATCTGAAGAGAAAAAGAGAAAGTGGTTTACATCCTGACTCAGGCTTATTCAGCACAGCATGAAGATACAGTTAGAACTGATTGTAATGTCTATGCTCATTACATCTGGGGGATCGAGTTTCACCTCTGGAGGTACTCACATACAAACATCTGCTTGATTCTCCTGTGTAAGGAAAGAGTAAGTTCTATGCAGACAGTTCTTATTTCTTCTAATCAATTCAGTATTCTGCACATGTTCTTCTGAAGCTAAAATGAAGGCAGCTAAGTAACGTGTTTGCAATGCATGAACAAACCTATTCAACACCTTGTCTCTAAGCTAACAAGCAGCGTTTGATGAGCACATCAGTATTTCATGCCCTTCATTCCATCCAGACACAACCTGCCTGAGGAGCAAGCTGATGGCTGTCAGCTACAGGCAGACCTAGCTTAGTATTGCATTTCTTAGAGCAACAACTGTTGCTTTCAGTCACTGAATATACCAAGGCCAATTGCTATGCCAGGCACATTTATGGCAGCAGTGAACAAATAATGCATTAAAAATTGTAATAGACAGGAGCCATCTATTCTTTTAAAACTAGGTGACCAAAGAAGAACAGTCCCTCTAGAGTCAAGCTGTTAAGAACTAATAGCATCAATCAATAACACATAGATAGATAACTTCCCTGCCCTAAGACAGGTGCTGCCTGTGACCATTAGGTGCTCCTAATTAAGCCCTCTTGATGGCTTTTTTGTCTGAGCCATGTGACATTTTGTGATAGGAGTTACTGCTAGTGTTCCCTTCACCCTACACCAAAGTAGGAGGTATCCATTCTCAGGGAATCATGCAGGCTTCCTCTGGATTTGATGCTCAGAGACAGCCCCAGAACTTTTAAAATCTTAGCTTAGCTCTCATGCAATAATGTTCATCAAACAGTGCAACATGCCCCCTGGTAAAATCCATCAGGGCCACATCTCCACAGTTCCTGAACATCTTCAGGGATCCCACCACCTCCCTGGGCAGCCTGTGCCAGTTAATTCTGTGGGCAGACCTGCCAGTATGAAATATTATGCTAACATGACAAACAGAGAGAAGAAAAGCAAAATTCAGACTAGCTGACAAGCCTTGGCAGGAAGTTCTGCTCTCCATCAATTTAGTACCATTATTCAGTTCTCTTTGGAGCTGTCTCCATGCCTCTCTGGAGTTTGTTCTTTGAGAAGAAGCAATTAAGTAAGCTCTCCAATGCCAAAGTGCATACACTACTCTAGGGCTTTGTTGTTTCTCCATGGATCAACAAGGGAGACAAGCCAGCAGAATATGATGAAGAGCCTCATGCATACTCAGTGTAAAAGAAAAAAAGGCAACTGTTGCTGGGAAGAAGGTGCATTTGCATTTGTGTCATCTGCAGAGGGTACTGCAGAAATGGAAAGTCTTCCACTGGAGCAAACAAAGGGCTCTCATTTATTGCAATCAAGGCCCAGCGTGTGGATCTCAGAGATCAGACCTACACCCTGCAGCAAAACAGAGACCTGCGTGGGAAAGTTCAGTTTCTCTCTACATCTGTGTCAGAAAAAGCCCACCATGGAATGACAGCTAAGTGAACATCCCTGTGACTCTTCACAGGTCTCTTCTACATTTGGGATCACTGCTACAAAAGAGCTGTTTACATCATGTCTCGTGGCCACCCTGAGAGAAGAGCAGGAAGGCTGGGATGCTCTTTTTCCTATCTTTCCCTTGATTTCCTCTATATCTTATGGACGAATCACAGGACAGAACACAGAAATCAAATGGCTCTACAAAGCAGATTGGCCAGTTCAAGTCAAAACAGCCACTGAAAACACCCCAGATGCTGTCTGACAACAGCTGGACTGTCGGGGAGTCAGGTGAATGCAGTCTGCTGGCCCTGGGCAGGAAGAGGACAGCCCAGACTGTCACATACCTTTCACTGAAAGCTGATAGAGCATTTTATCCCCCTCACAGATGCACTGACAACTTCCAGCATCATCCATTGAGATGCTGTGAATTTTCAGGGTGTGCTTCTTCCCCACATTTTGCAATTCATATTTTTCACTGGCCTTGAGCTCCTTCCCATCCTTCATCCACTCCACAGTAGCGCCTGTGTCTGAAAGCTCAGCCTGCAGTTTGGCTTCCTCACGCAGCCGAGCGGAGATCTTTTCTACATCTTTGCTCTTATTGGTAAATCTCACTGCAGCACCTGTCAGGAGCAAAGGCCTCGTTATTTCAATTGATATCAGGCTAACGTGGTCAATGTTTGCTGCAACGTCTCTGAAAAAGTATCACCTTCTGTTCCTGCACTCATCATTGTGTCAGTGCTGAGCAATTCAAGATATTTCATTTGGTCTTCTTGCCGGATTTACTAAGTAAAATTCAACCAAACATCTCCTTCTACTGATTAAGAATGCTCTAAACATGCTTCTGCAGAGGTTTCCACCCAATGACAAACAGCTCCTCCCATACTGAATGTTTATTTGTTCTATTTTGTCATGCAAAGCTGATTGATAGAGATATTATTGGCATGATTGCTCACCTACTTCTAAACTATTCCAGTGCAATCAGAAAGGCTGTCTGAACCTGGAGCTGAAAGTACTGCTCTATGGTGATGCAGTGGTAAACCTGGTGACTGAATGCACTGGCCAATAGCTGTGAACTGCAGACATTCATCAGCTGGCATGAAGCAATCTGGTTCAGATACCAAGCAGCTGGGTAGATTGGCTTACCCTACACTCAGTGCTATCATGTTTAGGTCATTACCAGGACTCACGTCAGTCCATGGGATGCAATTTCAGGTATTTGGTACAGTCAGTGAATGCCTGCAGCCCCAGTTCTAATCATCAGATCACAGCAACTATGCCTTGACTGTAAGAGGAAAGGAGAAGGATCAAAGCAAATACCTCTCACTCTCATCTTGCTGCTGACATCAACATTTTTGGCAACAAATTTCACTTCTGCTCCACCATCATTCTTGGTGATGTTCTTTATGATTAGGCTGTGAGTAGTTTGGGTTCTCTTGATGATGCAGGTCTCGCTTTCCTGTAAGACTTTACCACTGAGGTACCAAGTGCCGCAACACATTGTTGTAAGGTCAATAGTAAACATGGCATCCCCTCCAGGAACAGCTTCACCAGTTGTTAGGGGGGATTTCACAGCCAGGACTGGTTCTGAGGAAGAACAACATGTATGTCTTAATGCTCTTGAGATGCAAGTCTGGTATCTCATTTAGAGATGGAAGATTAAATCATAGGGACATTTTTACTTCTCCCTTTGCATGAGTGCTGGAAGAAGCACTTCTATGCTTCAAATCTGTTACAGAAACTTCTGCCTCTGGTACACGTGAGATATCAAAAGATAATAATATTCATGTCTCTGTCACAGAAACAGAACTTGTATCACATTCGTGGTAGCTGGAGGTTGATAGGAGATAGGAGAACTAGGAATAAAGGAAAGCCTTTGGTGTGTTAATGCACTACTATCCTTAAAGTCAAAGGAAACACCTTTAGGGAACCAACACAGCTGCTCAGCACTCACTGACCCATTTCCATTGGGGTTTTTGTGCTTACCAAGGTGCACGCTCCCTGGGAATTCCAGAGACGGGCTCTGTCCATGCGCATTGACTGCAGACACTCGGAACTGATCATCAGCCTCTTCAGACAGATTGCTCACCGTGAACTCTGGGACGGGGACATGAGACTTGTGGCACCTCACCCAGGTGAAGCCAGTTAGTTTCTTGCATTCCACAATGTAGCCATCGATTGGAATGGGGCAGTGCATCTTCGGAGGGGACCATGCCAGCGTCACTGAGGTTTCTGTTTTATTTTTCACCACGGGGTCAGCTGGGGGCTGGGTGGGAGGTTTTCTGGCAGCTGAACAGAAAGAAATACAGAAATATTAGCATAAGGTCATTTGGACTGGAAAAGACCTTCACGATCAGCAGACTCAACTTGCAGCATGACCTACTGAGTCCCACCATTAACTACTGTGGTACCTGAGGACATACATGACAAGCTTATTCCTGCAGGTATTTGCATAGTGAATATATTCACCCTCTGGTTGCTTTGGAACATTTTAGAGGTTAAAATCCCATCAGACCTTTTCACTGTGTGCAGCCACTGATACAGGCAGGAGGCTGGGAATTACCTGATGGGCTCTAGTTACAGACTACTGACACAGTAAAGGATTGAGTTCATTTCATTTTGGCCATCAGAAAGATTGATGTCTGGTTTAAGTCACCCAATTATAATTTAAGACTCCAATTACAATCATATTGAGAACAGCACATTCAGGAGAACTCATCTCATCTTAATAAACCTGAATGAAATCACAGAATCATAGGATCACAGGAGGGCTTGGGTTGGAAGAAACCTTCAAGATCATCCAGTTCTAAACACCCTGCCATGGGCTGGCTGCCCACTAACCAGCTCAGGCTGCCCATCACCCATCCAACCTTGCCTTCAACACCAAGGACAGGCATCCACAGCTTCTCTGGGCAGCCTGGAATGGAAGCAATGAGCCACATGTTGAAGATACTCAAATATTCATGACTGTAAAGAGAGCCAAATACTCCATACATATTGCCTGCCATATCACCTCCTGGTCTGGACAAATCACACAGGTTTGACTCCATGTTTTACATAGTTAGCATTTTATATTTGTTCCAGTATGGAACTGTACAGCCATAGAATGGCCTGGGTTGAAAAGGATCTCAAAGATCATCCAGTTCCAACCCCCTGCTATGTGCAGGGTCGCCAGCCACCAGACCAGGCTGCCCAGAGCCACATCCAGCCTGGCCTTGAATGCCTGCAGGGATGGGGCATCCACAGCCTCCTTGGGCAACCTGTTCCAGTGCGTCACCACCCTCTGAGCGAAAAACATCTTCCTAAGATCCAACCTAAACCTCCCCTGTCTCAGTTTAAAACCATTCCCCCTTGTCCTATCACTATCCACCCTCATACACAGTCATTCCCCCTCCTGTTTATACGCTCTCTTTCATACTGTTTCATATGTTTCATACTGTTATCATTTTCATGACATTTTATTGTGCAGCACCTTGCACAATGTGGTCTTAATTATATGTGTCCATACAGATAATGTTACTAGTGCTGATAATCAGTGTTTATGTTTGTTGTTTCCTACCCTAGAGCAGGATCACATAGCACACTGCACTGTTCAGCTAGATCTTGTGTTTGGCTATTTTCAACTCTGTTTACCTATTTTTAGATTCTCATGGTGTGCTTCTACCTACACCAGTTTCTTTCTTTCTAAAGCCGATAGGCTTGCTTTTCTCAATAAATAAATAAATAAATAAATAAATAAATAAATAAATAAATAAAAATAAAAAATTCTTGAAGTCAGCTCAGCCTCAAAAACAAGCATTAACAGGTGTTACAGATGGTAGGAAAGTAAACATTTTTCCAAGGCTGTACAGGAGGACTTCTGAGGCAAAATTCAGCTCATATGTGTATTATCAAACCTGTGTTCTAGTTTTAAAAGTGCATTTTTAGAAGCCTGGTGAGTTATTATACATTTTATCCTTTGTACCATATTCCTTCTCCCCAGAGCAAAATATTACCTGAACATATAAAAGATCTGTTATTTTTTAAAAACAAAAGCATTTTGTTCTTCTGGATTACTAGTTAATCTGTTTACTTGTTTCTCTACTGAAAGAATCTGGATGTTGCTCGCCTTCATTCTTTGTGACAGCATCGATAACGGCAGGATGGTTGGACTTAGAAGATCTTGTAGGTCCTTTCCAACATAGTGATTCTATGATTCATGACTGGCATTGGCAAGACTATCTGCATGGAGCAAAAAAGAATAATCAGTTGTGTCATTGACAAAGCATAAAAAGGTGTAGGAGGCATCTCTTGTAATGCACAGAGTGATGACATGTACCAAAACTGAATTTTGATGTTCTTCTGGACCTTACACAAAGTACAGAACAAAACTGGTCTTATCTATTTTGAAAAATTACAAAACAGCAAGGTTCATGACAGAAGTTGACTGCATTGGTATTAAAATAAACATGAAGTCATTATAACTCAGTCTTAAAGTATTACTCTTTCTCCCCCCGTAATTATTTATCAAATTAAGTAGGTGCAAATATTCTTTCCTCATTCCACAATTTCTTATTAAACACACTCTCAAATTGTCTTCTGCCAGAGACATACAAACAGAACTAAGAGAGAATGGCATGTACTCTACAGAATTTGGGGGGCAAAGGAAGGAAAGATCTTTCAGCTGAGACCATATCCATCTTGTAAGGAAGTCCCTTGAATGGAAGAGTTCCATTTAAAAAAGTCCCTTCCCATCTTTCCTTTAGATCCCCATCAGGTGCTGGAAGATTCCCCCTGAGATATCTCTTCCCCAGGCTCAAGATCCCCAACTATCTAAGCCTATCCTCTTAGGGATGGTGTTCCAGCCCTCTTACCCTCTCTGCAGCCCTCCTCAGCACCTGCTCCAACACCTTAGTGTCCTTTTGTTGAGAACCCGCAAGTATCCCAGGTGGTGTCTCACAAGAGCAGAGCAGAGGGGCAGAATCACCTCCCTTGACCTGCTGGCCACACTTCTTTGATGCAAGCCAGGTATGGCATATCATTGATCTTCTGGGCTGCAAGTACACACTGATGGTCGTGTTGAGTCTTTTATCCACCAGCATTCCTAAATCCTCCTTCTCAGGGCTGATTTCAAGCCATTCACCATCCAACCTACATCTTTGGGATTGCCCCCAGCTCATGTGCAGGACTTCCTAATTGGTCTTGTTGAATCACAGAATCACAGAATTATCCAGGTTGGAAGGGACCTCAAGGATCATGTAGTTCCAGCCCCCCTGCCTAGCAGGGCCACCAAACATACACATTTACTAGATCAGATTGCCCAGGGCCCCGTCCAACCTGATCTTGAACATCTCCAAGGACGGGGCATCCACAACCTCACTGGGCAGCCTGTTCCAGGACCTAACCACTCTTCTAGTAAAGAACTTTCCCCTAACATCCAACCTAAATCTTCCCTCCTTCAACTTAAAACCATTTCCCCTAGTCCTGCTATTGTCAGCCCTTTCGAAGAGTTTACTCCCCTCCTGGGAGTAAGTTCCCTTCAGGTATTGAAAGGCTGCAATGAGGTCACCCCGCAACCTTCTCTTCTCCAGGCTGAACAAACCCAACTCCCTCAGCCTGTCCTCATAGGGGAGGTGCTCCAGCCCCCTGATCATCTTCGTGGCCCTCCTCTGGACCCTTTCCAAAATCTCCATATCTTTTTTGTACTGAGGGCTCCACACCTGAATCTCACGAGGTTGGCATGGCTCACCTTTTAAGCCTGCCTGTGTCCTACTGGATGGGATCCCTTTGCTCTTGTAAGTCAACCACACCACTCAGTTTTCCCTTCAGGGTGCTGACTAGTGTTGAACTGTTGAACATGGCTCTGTAGGCATAGGCATGTTGCAATGATTCGTGTCTCTCTAGAAATGCCAGAGTGGCAGCATACATTTTCCAAATATTTTACTAGTTTCTCAGGATTTTGTTCTAGGTGCCTGCCTATACCATCTCAAACTCCTTGCCACTCATAAATATCTAGCTACAGGGCAGATTCCTAGAAGAGATTTGTTAATAGTTGTTTAATCTTATGCAAATTCTGAAACACATTTAGTAGGCATAGAAACATTAGTGTACTGGCTTGAACACTCCTGTTCATCACTCCCACACCCTGCTACAAGATTCCTCAAGCCTGAAGATGACTGCAATACTAAATACTAACACCAGACTAGCTTCATGGTCAGTGTTATACCATGCAGAAAAATGATAACCTTAATTTATCTCTCAGAAATAATACATAATGCAGCAGGGATCATATATATAGTGAGTAAGGTATCAAATAACAGGTTTCCATGAAAGAGCTCTGACTGATCTCTGAAAATGAAAAATGTAACATTGTGACCAGTAACTATTAAACTAATACAACTCTTATAGCAATTTACTTTTAACACATTCTGACCAGATCTCAACCCCTCCAGCCCCAAAAGGACTGTCATGACTCAGCCTAGCCAGGCAGCCATTCACTTACTTCCCTGCAAGTGGCTTGAGAGAGAAAGCTGAAACTATTCACTAAGTCAGAAAAGGAGAATGGAAACTAAAATTTATATATACACATGAATATATATATATACATACATATATATATATATACACACAAACCAACTGTACAATTACTCACCATCCTCTGACCAGCACCCAGTTAACGATATAACTTTTTGCAGACCAACACCCCATTGGTGATGCAAAGTCTTACCATCCACCAAGCACTTCCCAGTGAACTCCTCCACAGATTTATAGCCTTCTGCATGCTGTCATGTAGTATCAAATAACTCCCTGCTTAATTGAGGCCAGCTGTCTTGGCTCTACCCTAACCCCTGCCCTGTACTGTAAAGGCAGCAGCTCTTCCCCTGTAAGAAGACTGGCTTGGTCCCAAGAGCTCTCCCAACACTTAGCATTAACAAAAACATCACTGTGCTATCAACAGCTGAAACCAGAACACAGAACTAACAGCACTCGTCTGAAAAGCTATACTTGGGAAGTACAAAGCAAGATAACCACTCAGAACTGACTGTAATTCTCTGGTTTCTGGACAATTTTCATTTAACCTTATCTTACAGTTTGCTGTAATTATAACGATGAAGTTCAGAGGTACAGACAAACACATAACTGGTAGCACCTCTGGAGTCAGTACAGGAAAATGTTGGACAGAATTAACTGTAAGTTTAAAGAGGTACCAAAGGCAAGAAGTCATCTAGCATGGGCACCTCAGGCAAGAATGAACTCACTAGGACAAGACCACATCCAATTTACTGATGCTACGACTACTTCAGCTTCACCTGTGGGGTGCACATGGAGAAAAGATATCAGAAATGCAAGGAAACGTTTTGTGTTTTTGTGGACACTGTTTAACTAAGTGTACCTGTATTAAATCATGTTTCTCACCATGAAAACTGAGCTTTAGAATTGCTTTCACAGTAAGACTTTGCCTTTGGTTTGGATGAAATATGTTCTCACCTATTTCTGCAACTTAGATTCCTAATATTCAGATTTTAAAAGTAAGCTATTTTACTGTAATCTTAACATCATACTCAGTATTATGGACACACTGTGGAACACACTAGTACTCCTTAGGTCATTTGTGCTGATAATGCATAATTGATAACACAAGTAGATTGAAGTGGCAGAAATTTCAAATGATTTTTCAGTGCAAAATGTTTCCTGACACTACTTCTGTTCAAAAATAATCCATGCAAGCTGGAAAAAAATTCTATGCATGTAGAATTAAATTGCCAAGAAACTTCAAGACAAAGTAAAATAACTTTTTTAAATTATGCAAGCCCATAAAAGATATAATCAGCTGATGTCTTAAGATCAGTAAAAGTTATAATTTCAGAGCTTTGGTGATCACTTAAATAGTATCTGTTTTCTCACTTTCATTTATTTATTTGTTTGTTTGTTTGTTTTGGACTGAGAAATCCCAACTGGCAAAAATCTTGCCTACAGCTGATTTAACTTAGCAAATGTCTTTGAGCATTAACTATTTTATAATAAATAACAAAGGAGTTGCAAAAAGGACAGAGAAGTGTGAACATACATCTCTTCAAGAAAGGTGTGCTTAATTTTTCTGCATGTGCTGAATTTCCTAAGAACTTTCTTCCAGTCTTTCTCTGTACTTGACAAAGAATAAAATTATCGTTTCTGACCCCCCACTGTAGGTACTTCAAAGGAGATAAAAGAATTTTGTCAAAAATGGCTGCTCCTTCTTGTGAACAAATTGCACCACCTCCTTCCACAGGTCTCACTAAATCCTTCTGGAAACACAGTCCGAAGTCTCATACAACATTGCCATCTAGTGATGAAGTACTTGACTTACACTAAAAGAATATTAGACAGTCTTTGTGAAAAGAAAACTAATCAGGTTGTCTATCTTACCCACTCGGGACTACCTTTGAGAACTCTGTAAGCAACAAAGAAGTGATGAGTGTCACTTTTCTTCCCTGCATTCTTTGTACCACCCACTGCAATGAAAATGTGTTTTGAGATTAAAAATGTGTGTTCACACTCTGGAAATCTGCATCTATGTCTGCGTTATCATGCATAGAGTAACCTTCATCAGAGCGGAGGAAGAAGCTGCAGTATACAGGTTCAGAAGAAATAACCATGACTTGTACAAGAATTTTACCAGTGAGGTAGAAAAAAGGAAGTATTATCACAAGAGATAAGGAAAAAAGAAATTCCATTGATTTTGAAATAGAAAAGTTACTAGAGGCCAAAAAATAAATGAATCATTATATCTAACTCAAAATATTTTTGCATGTATATCTTAGTGTTATTAGGCCACTGTATTGCAAAATACAAGGTTAAATTATTTTCCCCTCCAAATATATTTGAATGCAAATGAATGTTATTAAAGAAATATCAATAGCTTCCCAAACCCTCAATTAGATTTGTTACATACAAGAAACAAACTGCACAAATATGGTACCAAATTTGTAGAAGGCATTCATGCAGTACGAAATTATTTTCAGAAATAACTGAGAAAAAAAGCATAAAAAATTGCACCTTTTTATTTTCTTTTTAAATCTAATGTTGGTGTTTTTCTTTGATCCGATAAGGGGATTAGGCTCATTTCTGCCAGTGACTTCCCTGTAACCTTGGAATAACGTAAACTACTCTTGATGGACTCAGAAATAAGCAAGCTCCTGCAAATCAAAGACAAAGGTCTTCTACAGGAACGGCACACCTATTTCCTAACACTATATATTTTGTTTATTGACAGACAACAAGCTAAGATATCAGCACGAACAGATTGTGTAAAATACCCAACGCACTGGAAAGAGCATTCCAAAAGTGATGAACACAGAATGGAGAAAGAGGAGATGTTGTGAGAGTAAGCTGAGAGGACAAGCCCATAGCAACCTTCAGTCCTAGGGTCAGCTGACAGGCTTTGTAATATTTCTGTTAATACAGAAAGAGTAATAATTAAGTAAATTTTAGATGAGGAACCTTTCTGGCCTCAAGACAGTCACACAACTCTTCCAGTGGTGGAAAATGAGTTTATTTTATGGTCCAGTATAGAGAAAACAATTACTCTTGGAGGTCTTTACATTCCCTGGTTTTGTCAGTTAACCTCACTTGTTCAGCTTCTCAGAGAAGAAACTTACTAATTTTCTTTGCCACCAAGAAGTCAAAAACAATTATCAGGACTTCGGACACATGCATTATTCAGCTCATCAAATAAAAAAATAATCAGGATTTTAAAAATAATAAAAATAATTAAATATAAAAAATCAAAAGCTGACCTGGAGTACTTTTTGAAGGGTACCATTGTGAATAGTATATGCATAGAACTACATGGAAACCTTGCTGCAGACAAGTTTCTGAGAGCTACCAAGCAATGCAACCTAGCAGAATTCAGAAGGGAAACCAAGAGAGCCTACCTGAGCTCCACTGCCTTGAAATGCTCTGTGGAGAGGGAAGGGAAAGAGGGGAAAACAAACACCGCTCTACATCCCTCTGAGCCAATAGACGCTTTGCCCTGGATTAGCTCTGGTGCTGCATAAGCTGGGCTTCCACAGCATGTGTTCAGGTGGTAATCAAGGCCTCTCTGGAAGAACACGAAAAAGAGAGAGAAATGTTTGCTTTAACAGAGTTTATGTCTCCTGGTCATAACACTTCAGAAGCCTCAGAGGCTTCTTCTCCTGTGTATGTTTTCATTCATTAGATTTTTTTTTTTCATTCTGTGTGACCTCACTAAGCAAATATTGTCTAAGACCACGAGTATCCCATAAATGTGCAGATCTCAAGCTGCTCACTTATCTAGTTCCCTTGACATGATGCTTTATTTTCCTCAGCTGATCATCTAGATTGTGCCTGTTGATTGTGCAACAACAGCCTGTTGGTCTCGATTACCTGTGAGAGGCTCTAACTTTGGCCAGGAAAAATCATTTGAGGATAGGTAATTCTCTTGGAATCAGTAAAGCAGTCTTCCCATTCTTTCTTAACAGCAGAGATACACACACACACAAACTTGTGGAACCTCACTGCTTTGCGCAGTGCTGTGCACACTCTCGTGTCATGCACTGATTTCCCAGCCATTCCTCGTGGGGTCTCTTACTTAGGACAGGAGTGCAGGGGAGCAGCCAGAAGCTGTTTGCATTCCCTGCTGTCTGCTGGGCAGCTTTGCTGGAGATGCTTGGGTTGCTTTGCTTTTCCTTGGGAGGTGGGAAGGAGCTTTGGGTTGGAGGCACATCCCGTGCCAGAGCATCCCGATGGCACGTGTGGGGCACTGATCTGCAGCAGAGGAAGGGGAGGAGGTCCCAGCACAGCTCTGCACCATGCTCTGCCACACTGGGCAGCTTGTTCCTGGCTCAGCAGTGCCATCAGACAAGAAGCAGGGAAGGAAATCAAGGATGGGGGGTACCATCAAACGCAGTCGGTTCATGCCTTTGCAAGACAAACAGACCCAGAGCTTGAGGGTTGTTCCTGCTTTTGTAGCATTCGTGTGCTGTAGCTGAGCAAAAGGTTCTGCTGCTTGAATCTTCTTCTGCAAGAGCCGCCTACCAGTGAATGTCTGCAGGGAATGGAGGATGTGACAGAAAGCATTTGTCTCCACGACAGTGTAGTTACACTTGGTCTAGAGAGTGAGAGAGGCAGGCAGCACTGCCTGATGTTGGTCAGGGTGAGCTCCTCCTGCCGCAGCGCGATGATGGCAGGGCTGGAGATGATCTGCAGGGACAGCTCACAGGTGCTGTCAGGGAAATTGGGAACACACCCAGAGCTCGGCCACACACACCCCACAGCCAGAGCGTTGTAAGCTGAGCTGCCTTGATGTTTCTTGCACTCATCCCAATCTCTGTGAATGAAGACTCGGAATGCAGCCAAAGTGTTGATTGAGCACGAGTGTGCCTTTATTCAATGGGACAAAGGAGGGCGTGTGAGGTCTGCTGGAACAGTGGGACTCATCCTCTTATGTCTCATGAGAGCTGCTCAGAGCCCGTGCTGTTACCAGGAGCCTGGGACTGGTGGCCTGATTCTACGCCCTCCTCCGAGATGCTCGGCTTCTCGTCGGTGATGCTGACCTGAGCCTGCATGGTATTGCTGCTGTCAGGGCATTCGGGCTGTGCTTGTGCTAGTCTGTCCTCGAAGGCCACTGGGTTACAATTTAGGCTAGTGCCTGTAGTGTCTGGCAGGCTCAGGTCAGGAGCTTCATCAGGGATTGCATTAATTATGGCTTGAACGTGGAGGACATTCTTCTCTCTATTGCTGCACTCACATGCAATGTTGTCCTTTGAACTGCAGCATCCTGTGCTTCCCATGAGCTCTATATTGATGGAAGCACAGGATGCTGCATCATCATATGCGCTGTGTCTTGGGGTTACACAAGGGCTGGAGTCACCTAGGAAGGAGTAGATGCACACGGTTAGTGTCGAACGTTCACAAGATGAATCATGAAACAGGTTCTTGACATTTGGCTATGTAGTGGTGGTGGGCAGAAGCAAATAGGCTTCTGGCAACAGTGTCACTGTCTTGAAAGTGATACTCATGCAGGTCCAGCTCTTGTGTTGACAAGAGACTCATTTGGGAAAGACAGGGGTCAACTGAAGATGTCAGGCATGGGCTTGAACGCCAGAAAAAGGTACAAGCCCACTGAAAGCATGAATTCTACCTGTGTTGCTGACAAGCAGTGTTTTGAAAGTTGGATTTGCACCCTTACCTGCCAGGACCACGACTTCGGCTTCGGAGGGCTCCCTGGCACTGCTCTGCAGTTGGTGTTCAGCCACAGTGGATGGTCTGCGCAGGCAAAAGCATGAACACCAACTGCCAGCTGGTGACTCCTTTGTCTTGCTGGGAACCCTCGGTCTGGTGAGAAAACAGAGCATGCTGTCAGTTGTTGTGCAGGTTGAAGAAAGAGCTGCTCCGAGCCCTTGCCAATTGTTGCCCGTTTGTTGCCCCTATAGTTCCCTCCTCCTGGCACTGCCTGCTTTCTGCTGAAATCTGCTCAGTCCTGACGTCCTGCTAGCTAAATTCCTCTCAACCATGTCGAGCAAGATGCGGAGCACATGAGCAAAGTCTCCACAGCCAGACAGGACAGGAGCTGGCAGGCTCACTTATAATGGACTAAAAATAAACCAATAAGACCCACCCAACCAATCAAAACAGGGGCTGGAAAGGGAAGTCCTTTTTACCTTTCAGATGGAAAATCAATGATGGTGTGGAATCTCCCTTGAGCAGCTGTGGGGTCCTCCTCCACCTCGACGTTGCTGCTCTGTGTCACTGCAGGAGAGCTGCTCTGGCTGCTTCTCTGAGCCTGTGCCTCCTGCAGTGTGAGCAGCTTTGTGGGTGGAGGAGACACCCACACAGACTTGGGTCGATCCAGAGAACTGTGCCCTGCAAGAGAAAACCACAGGTAAGATTGAGGATCCGAAAGCAACAGCACTGCCATCCCAGTTCTGCATTTCTCTCAGACTTGCATATCCAAGCGACTCAAAGAAGAGGAGATCAAAATAACTCTGTGCTCACAGGTATGCATGTGGCAGAGGACACAGTCATAATTAAGAGCAGCTCTCTGTATCATAACAGGCAAACAAAAATGCCTAGAAACACTAGGGGGCAGGAATCTCAGAAATCTTTGTTGCCACATTTCAATCAAGCTTCACCTCCTTACAAAACATCTTAACAGCAGTGACAGTTTTCTCCATGTAAGGTTTGGGTTTGGACACTCTCAGGATCCAGAAATGGGGCGCCATATTCTAATCTAACCCCAGAAGTCTGCTGTCTCCTCGACAGCAAAAGCATTTGCAAAGGTCTTGGAGAAGGCCTGGATTACATCAAAGTGTCAGATTAAGCTAATGCGGGAAGACACTCACCCTCTCCCACAGCTGGTGTGGAGCAGAAGAGGACATCTGCGTGGCTGATGATGAACTCGACTACAGTCGACTGTGTCTGCAGCTCCTTACAGGCAGCTTCACTGGCGCAGGCAGACGGGCTCTGCTGGGATCTGAAGAAAAGGCAGATCATATAAGTCATTTCCCCAAAGTCATTTCCCCATGTCTGAGCTTTTGCAGAGAAAAACTGTCAAGTTGAGCTCCGGAGACTTCCACAGTGGGCAATCAGCAATGCCACTGACGAAATTCTCCTGGCTGATCCCAGATAAACAAGTGAGTAGAAACTGTCCCCTGGGGTTGGGGGAGAGCAGAACTAAGCATCATGTTGAAATGGAGAAAGAAGTTTACCTTAAGAGGTTTGGAGCCCACACAATTGCTAAGTTCTTAGCATCCATGTTGGTCACGGAGCAGTTCCTGGCCAGAGATTCCAGGTGTGTCATCAAGTACTGCAGCGTCCTGGAAAACAAGAGAGGCACATGTTCAGCACCAAAAAGCAAGCCGTGTTGCAGTGCACAAAACAAACATCACTTCATGCTGGTTGTTGTCATTGCTACCACCCTGAATATGAAGTAGATAAAACGTTCCCCGTGCCACCACGCTGCAGCACCAAGCCCCACAAAGCACAGCCGCAGCCATCAGCTGCACCAACCGTGCCCCCGTGCCAAGGATCTGACCCAATCAATTGACCCAATGCAGCCTTCAGCCGCTGCAGCGTGCACAGGCATGATGTTGCAGGTGTGAGACAACACCTGGAATCACATCATCGCCCTCTGAAAGGCAGCAGGGCTGAGCTCAGCAGACCGAGGGCAGCACTGACCTGTAGTGAGGAGCGGGCAGCTGCTGGATGGCATCTTTCATTCTCTGCACGCGCTCCTCCTCTGCAGCACCGGCAGCGTCCTGGAAAAAGGCAGGAAGGGATTCAGACACCAGTCAGGCTGGAGAGCTGCCACAGGTTTGGGAATTATGGGGACAGCGCGCTGGTGGTCAGCACCGAGGCAGACTCGATGCCTTCCAAGAGGCATCAGGGGAACACAGCAGCACGCAGCCTGTGCCATCAAGGCCAAGTAGTGCAAGCTCTGGGGGCTTTACTGCCTGATTGCTCAGTGTAGCTCCTCGCAGCAGGCATTCCTCTCCAAGTCCACTTTGCTATTAACCCCATTCTACCAATAGCTGGGGAACAGCAAAGGAAAGGGAATTCTCACAACCATTGTGAATAGCTTAAATAAGCACCTCTCGGCACCACCACAAGTGCCATCAGTGAGAGGCAGGATGTGGCAAAGACATGCCTTATGGGGCTAACAGAAAGAAGACCTCAGAGCTGGGGCACTGCTGCAACCACTGGCCAGGATTCCCAGGGAACAGGTATGTATCATTTCCAAGACATTGCCCTGTGCTTACCAAGAACTTGTCATACAGCTGGTCAGTCAGCAGCGGGTTTGGGAGCTCCCTGAAATACATCTTACACAGGGAGCTCACGCTGTGAATGTCTTGGACGCTGAGCTCTGGCACCTGCTCCGTATCGAATTCATGGCTGCAGAGAAAGACACAGAATTGGGTAGAGGGCTTTGAGAAAGACGAAAACAAGTCCAAAGCCACAGAAAATACGGTCAAGAAAAGGAAGGGGTTCCTCTGAACGCCCGCAGCATGGCACGTGCCCCTACTGACAGCTGTGTCAGTCGCAGCACTCTTACCGTAGTTGCTGGATCTTAGACATGACGCCAGAGAGGCGGTATATCCCCCGCACCACGCCATGATGCTCTATGAACTGAGCACAGCTCTGCAGGACCTGGGGGACTACAGAACAAGAGCCAGCGGTTAGCTCAACTTGCCCAATGGAGCAAGATCTCAGGAATGGGCTGTTCCTTACCATCACGGCCAGAGCGCAGAAGGTGCTCCCCCAGGTCACAGCCAAACACCCCTTCCTTCTTCGGCTCCGGCTCCGTCGCTCTCCTGGGACGGGCCTTCACCAGGGAGCGAAGGAAGGGGAGGAACTTGCCCCGTCTCCTTGGCACTGCACAACAAATCAAAGAAACCAGTTCATTTCAATTTCAGGCTTGGCTCGGTTGGACGAGGCCAAACATAATGCACTCGACAAAGCATGTAACATCGGGAAGAGCATTCCCAACAAGGACGCGCAAGAACATATTTTCCCTATCCCTGGAGGTGCCCAAGGAGCTTAATGCAGTCCTCTTGCTGAGATTGCTGTACTTGGGTATTAACAAATCCCCTGAAACCCACATTTTGATCCCATTTTACTAACCCACTTATCAAATGTAACATACGTACCTGGCTCTGGCAATGAGTTGATTAGGGAATCGGGAACTTTTCCACTGATGAGTTCCACGCACTCACCAGGGAAAAGCCCAACCTGTAATAAAATCAAAAAGACAGGTGGGCATTAGCGCAAGCCCAGAGCCAAAGGGAAGGTCCTCTGACACCAACACAGGGCAACTGTTTGCATCCAGCAGCCATCCTGTGCAGGCAGAGCAGCTCCAACCTGAGATTCCCGACTCTACTCAAGTTGTGCTCTCTAGTCACAAACATGTGCCTACCTCAAAGCCACGCTTGCCTCTCCACCAGGGGCTCAGCTCCTTTGGTGGCATTGCAATAATGCTCACCATGTCTCCAACCTGCAAGAGATTGAAACATCAATCCCAGCTTCAGCACAGCTGGCAGGAAATCACAGCTCAAATAACTGCCTAATTCTGTGCTGCAGAATATCCTCAAGCTTGACAGCAAGGGAGATATTCTGAAGGTGTCTGAGACTATTCCTGAGGCGTTCACACCCTACACTACTCTCCCATGTATGACAACAAGGAACGCCTGGAACTGCTTACCTCAAGGGAGAGCTCATCTGGCCCCTGGGCGACGTGGCTCCTAATAACATGGGCCGCCGCAATCGCTGGTACGTTTAAAGATGACATAGCACGTACCAGCTGCGGCTTCCGCATGTTATCAGCCTGCAAAACAAAGCACAGACCGTGGTCAGGAGCTGAGGACAAACCAGGAGGATTTCAAGGTGAGGAGCACATCTGCAGAGAAAGCTGCAGCAAATGCGCTCCGTCCTTATCAGGAGCACTTCAGAAGGAGCTGCACGTCTCATCACAGTTATTTCCCTTTTTGGCGTGCATTGCCAGGCCATGCAAAGATGCATCTCTCTCTACCCAGACTAATCAGCAATGGCACTGGCGCAGACAGCTGGCCAGGCCCTTTTTGGCCCATTCTTTCCTGCAGGAGAGTACATCTGCAGCTCCTTCTAATGGCTCAACACAGGGAACAAAGACCAGACAGAGCTTCATACTGTACCTCCGTCGCCGCCACCTCAGGCTCACGGCTGATCCCACTGCACGCGACGCCCATCACAGCAAGTGTGAAGACTCTGGAACAGAGCAGAAACACACTTCTGTTTTCTCTATTCACACAGCACAGTATGGACAGACTTCTTCAGAGCTACCCGCGCATACCCTGCGGCAAAACCATGTGGGGGGACAAATCATGGCACGTACCTGGCAGTGAGATCACCTCAAGCTATCTGCAGCAGTTCCTTGTCGCTTTGCTCGGATGGAATGAGAGCTAAAGCTGCACCGAGGCAGTGGGCGGAGGGTGAGGAGAGGAGAGAGAAAGAGCAGGTCAGTGAGCAGGGCTAAGACAGCCATGGAATAACACACACAGCACAACCTTCCCACCCACTTGCTGCAAGACATGCTGAGTCTCAGGCTACGTGATGCCTGTCCGCCCAGCAACTTTACAATGCTTCCACTACTGAGCAAAGACAATGGAAGAAGCACGGGACAGGTGCCAACTTTACTGATACCCCCTTTGGAACGTGTGTACCAGGGGAAAATTACGTCTGATGGTCAAGAGTAAGCAATACGGTGCTGTGAGCTCCGACAGCCAGCAGTTCTCAACACCTCACTGCCCACCCATCCATCCCACACCAGCTCAGCTTACCTACAAGCTGCTGCACACGACGGTGTGAAGAAAAAGGCAATAAAGTCACTAACTAACTAACTAACTAACTAACTAACTAACTAACTAACGGCACTAACTAACGACTCTAACTAACTAACGACACTAACTAACAACACTAACTAACAACACTAACTAACTAACAATACTAACTAACTAACAACACTAACTAACTAACAATACTAACTAACTAACAACACTAACTAACTAACAACACTAACTAACTAACGGCACAAAAGGCACAAGAACACAAGACAACCAACCACTCCGACCACTAGCTCACCCACAAAGGAACACAGAACGCACCGCTCCTCCCCTCATTCCGGCCGCTTATGACATCACCAACGGCCAACAGCCTGGTCCACCATGACCCCCCACAAGGCGGGGAGCCAAGACCACGTGGTCACATCTGATTCCAACACGGCACCACAACATTCCAGGACTCAGTGTGGGCTTGGAATTCTATCCTGGTGTGGCAGCGCAATGGGAGGTGTTAGGGCACAGCTGAAGAGCTGACAGACAACGGACGTTTCCAAAGGAGGGTGCCAGATTAACCCTCAGCATTCTCTTGCGGGGCTCTTAGGAATGCTTCAAACCCATTTTCACTGCCTAGCTCATTTCTAGAAAGTCCAGTTGAGAAATGCTCACTTTGTCTGGGGAACGCCTCTATGCATCATGAATTAAAAATAAAATAAAATGTGCACGCGACCCTATGAAACTTACCTCTCTGCTCTTGTTGTCAGCCAGACACCTCAGATGAGCATGACGTGTCCCTGCTCCTGAATGAAGATCCACCCAAGTCTGTGTTCCACTCTGCTCCATCTCTGGGTCTAAAAGAAACACAGACAGAGATGATTACAAGATCCTTTGTGCAGACGAAAGACAAGGGTGCACACGAATTCTGTTTAGCAAGAAATACTACAGTCCCAATGGACTGCGGTGGTAGTACTTGAATCCTCATTTGGGGCTGGAGCTCAACAGGTCAACACATCAGAAATAACACAAAGTGCATCTGGAAGACGTGTCTCAAAGCCCAGAAAATCCAACACGGGAGGGGGCTGGACAGTGGACCACAAGTGCCCATTTCCATTGCAGCTCCCTGTAGAGAACAGCACCAATCAGCAGGCGTGAATCAATTCATTCATAAGCTGCACAATGACTCTGTTCTTTACATGATAAAGAAACACACAGAGATTCCTGACCAAAAAGTTGGGAGTTAATAACGACCAAAGAGGTTCCTGTTCCTACGCCTCATCCTCTCACCCCAACTCCTGGGTGATGCCCACAGGCTTCAAGTCAGCTCTCAAATCCATTGAACTCCAGTCACAGAACTCTATCAAAAAGGATGTCACACATGTGACACTTACCTACATTTTGCATCAGAAACAGTGACGCCAGCAGGAGCAGAGAGGTGACTGTCCCCCTGTACCCAGCACTGGTGAGGCCACAACTCGAATTCTGTTTCCAGTTTGTGGCCCCTCACTGCAAAAAAGACACTGAGGCATTGGAACGTGTTCAAAGAAGGACAACAAAGCTGGTGAGGGGTCTGGAGCACAATGAGGCCATATGAGGAGAGGCTGCAGGAGATGGGAATGTCCAGCCTGGAGAAGAGGTGGCTCAGGGGAGACCTCATTGCTCTCTATAACTTCCTGAAGGGAGGTTGCATTGAGCTGGAGGTCGGCCTCTTCTCTCGTGTCATTATTGATAGAACTAGAGGGAATGGTTTCAAGCTGCGGCAGGAGAGGTTCAGGCTGGACATTAGGAAATATTACTTCATAAAGGGTGGCCAGGCACTGGAATGGACTGCCCAGGGAGGTGGTGGAGTCACCCACCCTGGGGGTGTTCAAGGAACGTCTGCAGAAATCCCTGCTGAAATCCTGACCTCTGCCACAGGTGGCTGAGTGACACAAAAGCTGTGTCCTTGGTTCCCGGCCTTACCTTCTCATGCCGTTCATCTTGCTCTGCAGCTCCTGCTCTGAATAGTCTTCTTATATTCCCATGTGATGTACCCTGAAATACATCATTTAGTGAGTCTGAACAAAACATAAGACATTAATTGGAACTGTGAAGAAATGTTTTTTGCACTTTACTTGGAGAATGTTCCATGCTATACCTTCTTTTCTCAATTGTAACACATGATTTTTTATAAAAAGAAACATAGCAAGTCAGCTTTTCAGTGTGCACATTGATGAAACTTGGTGAAATACAACTTCAGAAAAATGTAATTTGAAAATTTAAATATTCTTTTCAGAATCTCTGCTATTAGTTACCGTTCCCATGTTCTGATTTGATGATGATTCTCTCAGAGCTGTTTTGTCACTCCCCCCCTCAAATGCACTTCAAGTGCTTTAGGAGCATCACTGGAATTTTGAATAAACTTGATATATTTTAGCAAAGCTGCTACAGATGCACGACTGAAGTACTTTGGAAAAATATAATCTTGATTGAACGCTGAACAGTGTTATTTAATTATAATCCAGGTAATTAATTAAACCATGGAAATCACCTCCCATTCAGTCAGCTCCCACCAGGGAAATCGCTTCCCTGCCAAGCAGATGCAACCAACACAAGCTGCTACATCACTCTAGGGCCCCACTGAGTCTTCCCAAGGGGTCTCCAAAGGCTTCCCTGTTGACTTCTGGGAACCTGGGAACACTTACATGGAAGCCAGTGCCACCTAATGTGCCCCAGAGGTCTCTCAGGGCCCCGCAATTAGCTCTACAGACATCCAGACATGCCCCAGAGCAAGTATGTGTGCTGTAGGGAGCCCAAGAGACATTCCAGAGCACCCTAGTACTCCTCAGTGACATCAAGGGTTCTTCACCTGTCTCTAAATATGCCCTATTGGACTTCGTTTTCTCTTCTGGAGCCCTCCTTGGTTATCAGCTTTGCTTTCTCATGCCATTTATCTCACTCCACAGCTTTTGCTCAGAATATTCTTTCTTGAATTCCCACAATCCAACAGAATCACAGAATTGTAGGGGTTGGAAGGGACCTCTAGAGATCATCGAGTCCAACCCCCGTGCCAATGCAGGCTCCCTACACCACGTTGCACAGGTAGGTGTTCAGGCGGGTCTTGAATATCTCCAGAGAAGGAGACTCCACCACCTCCCTGGGCAGCCTGTTCCAGTGCTCCGTCACCCTCACCATAAAGAAGTTATAGTGCACATTCATGTGGAACTTCCTATGCACAAGTTTCACCCCATTACCCCTAGTCCTGTCCCCACACACTACTGAAAAGAGACCAGCCGTGCCACTATGGCCCCCACACCTCAGGTATTTATAAACCTGGATCAAATCCCCTCTCAGCACCGCCAACGACAACCCTCTGCACTCTGCCAGTCAGACAGTTCTTGACCCAATTCACTGTACACTCATCTATTCCATGCTTCCTCAGCTTTGTTATAAGGATGTCATGGGGGACAATATCAAAAACCTTTCTGAAATCAAGGTAGACTACATCTGCCACTCTCCCCCTATCCACCCAGCCAGTGACATCTTCATAAAAGGCCACCAGGTTGGTCAAGCACGACCTCCCCTTGGTGAACCCATGCTGAGTACTCCTGATAACCTGCTTTACTCCCAGTTCTCTGGAGATGGCATCCAGCACAAGCTGTTCCATCACCTTCCCTGGGATAAAGGTGAGGCTGACTGGCCTATAGTTACCTGGGTCCTCCTTCTTGCCATTTTTTAAAGACCGGAGTGACACTGGCCGTCCTCCAGTCTTCAGACACCTCCCCAGTTTCCAAGGCCTCTGAATGACTACAGAGAGCGGCTCAGCAATGACCTCCACCAGCTCTCTCAGCACCCGTGGATGCACCCCATCAGGTCCCATGGATTTATGGACATTAATGTTTCCTAGGCACTCACGGACCACCTCTTCCCTGACTAAAGGGAAATCTCCCATTCCCCAGACTCTCTCATTAACCTCCAGGTTCTGGGATTCCTCAGGGAATGCCTTTTCACTAAAGACAGAAGCAAAGAAAGCATACAGTATTTCCGCCTTCTCAGCATCCTCTGTTACCAGAACCCCTTCCTCTGTTACCGACCCCTCCAACCCCCCCTTGTTTTTTGTTTATTAGCAAACTATTAACATACTACAAAATAATAGCACTAATTACATAAGTAACATCATCATGCCAGCATCCCGACCACCTGCTTTAGAGATTTATCCTTCATTTTGTGTAACACTTCAAACACTGCAAAGAAACAAAGCAAGTGCAGAAACAGGACGCCACTTCCCTCAGGATTTTACAGTCTCATTCATGTCTGACAGATGGAGGCCCTGACAACAAGAGCTGTGTCTGTCCATAACAAGGACTCACCTCTGCAGGTGCAGGGGCAGCTCTCAGAGAAGCCTTCTTCATTTCTGCTTTCTTCTCTTTTTGTCTTTTTTCTGGGAGCTGGTGTCAACCTGCCTGAGGGAAGGGAGGCCCCTTCAGAGGGATCTAGATAAGCTGGATCAACCTCACTGGGCTGAGGTGAATGGGATGTGGTACACCCAGGCCAAGTGCCAGGTCCTGCACTTTGGCCACAATAACCTAATGCAGCGCTATAGGCTTGGGGCTGAGTGGCTGCAGGACTGTGCAGAGGAAATGGACCTGGGGCTGTTGGTTGATGCTGAACATGAGCCAACAGTGTGCCCAGGTGGCCAAGAAGGCCAACGGCATCCTGGCCTGTATCAGAAATAGTGTGGCCAGCAGGAGCAGAGAGGTAATCATCCCTTTGGACTCAACACTGGGGAGGCTGCGCCTCAAGTCTTATGTTCAGTTTTGGGCTCCTCGCTACAAGAAAGTCATTGAGGCACTGGAACTTGTACGTGGAAGTCTGTCCCTTGAGCAGCTCCCATTCATCATCAGCTCCCATTCTGAGCCCCACTGTGCAAAACTTCGACTGCAAATGGCTGCAGTCACCAAAGCTCAGCCCACGATCCAGGTATCAGCCTTCTCCCTTCTGTTTTCCATCTTAGCCCATAGTTTTGCTCCCAAAAATGGAACTGCACTCCAACAGTCAAAACACAAACTAATACATCACTTTCACTGCTCCTTCCTGCACCCCCAAATTAATGGTTACCTGACATCCCCTACAGCACAGCACCTGCTCACAAGTAACATTCAAACTCTATTCTTTCATACTTCTTGATAGAGGACAGTAAAAACTCCCTTCTGCATGGCGGTAAGTACAGTCTGTCCCCATCACATCCCTCTGTGTGCTGAAATCTGCCATTGGATCTCTTGCAGCCTGCTGGCTGCTGCTCACAAACACAGGGAACTGCACCACACTGATTCTAAAGAGAGAAAGGAAGAAATGCTGGTGGGAATGGGCAACCAAGGATTGCAGAGATGCTCCAGATTGTGACAGAGATGGAATATCAGAGTGCTGGGACATGATTGATCACTAAGGAAAACACTTGGAAGCACATTCAATCTGCAGAAGCTGTAATTACTGGGCATAGTCAGCTTTCCTATGGCTCAGCTGGAGTAGGAGGGTGCTCTCACACATCTGCTCAGGGGCTTCAGCTGAGACACTTGCACAATGCTGGGATCAGTCTGATGGAAACTATGTCTTCAGATACCATGGTTAAATCCATCCAAAATGATCAAGCAGAGCCTTAGCTCTTGAGCAGCACTTCTTCCCCACCCTTCACTACTCCAAGCAGCTCCAACAAACTTCTCAGAAGAAATCCAGGCCAGCACAGACCTGGCAGACCAGAACCAAGTGCAGCCTGTGGGACGGCAGTGCCCACTCCTTGCTTCCACCCTGCTCCAGCAGGTTAAGGAGTCTGAGCCTCACTGGCCTTTGACAGCTCAAGACTTTCAGCACCTCATGCCAACATTTCTCACTAAGATACACCTCAGGCATTGAATTCTCTTCTCACTACCTCCTCCCAGTCCTCCCCTAGGAACAGAAACCATTCAGATTCTACACCAAACTACAGCATCTGCACTGCAAGAGCACACTGAACCACCTGCAACAATGAAACGTGGTTTTGGAGAGTGGGTTTGAAAACACACCTTTAGACAGCTGTCTCCCTGTAACCAAAAGGAAACCAAGCAGCAAAAGAAGAGTCCAGCCTGAAACATGCCCATGCTACTAGCCCAGGTTTTTCACAGTCAATGCAGAATCCATCCTGCTCTTGAGGTGACAAATGACCAGTGGGTCTCCCCTTGCTCTACCCCTTCTCCTTCAAAGCCAGAAAAAGAAAGAAAAAACAAGCAGAAGAAACACAGACGTACCTTTCCACACACAGAGCAGAAAGTGGAACAGCAGTTGTCTCCTTCCTGAGACATGGTGGGGAGCATCCCAGAGGAAGCCTAAGTTCTTTGCTTCTCTCCACAGGGACTTCAAGCACTCTTGGCAAGAGCTGCTTTGGTTCTTTCTTCAACTGCTTCCATCACCAGAATCTCCTTTGGAAAAGGAACACTAAAGAAAGAATCAGCAAATGAGAAAGAATGAGCAATAACCACTTTCCCAGCTTTCTTCTGACATGCAATTAAGACTCACGACTTGGGCAAGGTCTTAAAATCAGCTGGTTACAAGAACTGTCCCAAAATATATCCAGCTTCTGTACAGCTGCCGTTATTTCTGACAGCGAGTGTAATCACAGAATCATAGAATGGCCCGGGTTGGAAGGGACCTCAAGGATCATGAAGATCAATCACCTCCCTGTCCCTGCTGGCCATCCCCTCTTCTGATGGAGCCCAGGGGACCATTTGCTCTCTGAGCTGCAAGAGCACGCTGATGGCTCACGTTCTGTTTTTCATCCACCAGGACCCCCAGGTCCTTCTCTGCGGGGCTTCTCTTAAGGACTGCTCCTCCCAGGCTGTAGAAATGCCTGGGATTCCTCCAGCCCAAGTGCAAAACCTTGCACTTTGCTGTGTTCCACCTCATTAGATTCACCTAGGCCAACCTCTCGGTTGAGCTCCCTCTGAATGGCATCCCTTCCTTCCACTGCATCAGCCGCACCACTCAGCAAACAGCAGAGGGTGCACTCCATTGCATCGATGGTGTCACTGATAACCATGTAAAAAAGCACTGGTCCCAAGACAGACTCCTGGATGACACCACTTGTTATCAGCCTTCACCTGGACACAGAACCATGAATCACCACCCTCTGTCTGTGGCCTTTCAACCAATCCCTTATCCACCAGGTGGTCCACCTGTCAAATCCACATCCCTCCAGTTTAGAGATAAGGATGTGGTGGAGGGCCATGTCAAAGATCTCACTCAAGTCCAGGTCAATGACATCAGTTTCCTTCCTTTTGTCCACAAATGCCATCACTCCATCATAGAAGACCACCTGATTAGTTAGGCATGGCCTTCCCCTGCTAAAGCCACACTGACTGTCTTGGATCACATGCTCATTCCTTATGTGATCAAGCATGTCTTTGAGGTGTATCTGTTCTTCACCATCTTCATCACTGTTCCACATTTGAATCAAATAATCGGTGTTGCTGTCACAAAGAAAACCTCTTTGTCTTCTACTCCTGCTGCACTACTGTGCTTTCACCAGAAGCAAAGGAAGAGGCCACCTCCTAGATCCAAATTTTAAGAAACCAACACCCAATAGGTGTCATCTGAAGTAAAATAGCAGAGAAATTAAGATGACTCTTCTGCATCCAGCTTGGATCACTCCCTCACTCAGGCACACCACCATCAGATCAAGGAGATGCTGCCTTCAGCTTAGAGACTGTATGGGAAATCACAGCTTGAACCTCTGATTAATCAGCTGAGGCAAGTGTTGGGTCAGCTGCGGGAGCACAGGTGAGAGTAATGGAGCTGTGCTCACAGAAGGGGTGGATCTCGACTCCACCTCCTCTGAGACCTCATTTAAGGGCTGACCACCACTGAGGCAGCATCTCTTGGTGACTGCTCCCCAGTTGAGACTGCCTCAGCTTTCTGGTCAAAACATCGACATTGGTGAGTTTTCCTTTGCTAACAACCTTTGACTATTTACCACCATCTTGGTTAACGTCTTTATATTAGCCACCCTTACAGAGACCATAAGGGTTTGGGCTTCCAAACTCTCAGCAAGCATTTGGATCAGACAGCTTCCTGCTGGGGAGCTCCCTGCATCACTGCTGCCTATTCTGGTACTGTACCCGCAGATGCTTCAGAGCTCATTAGCATGGACTTCCTTCCTCCCCTCAGCAGCTGCTCCTGCACTCACCTTCATTCCTGCTCAGATACCGGCCGCTTCCAGCACCAGCTGACCTGCAAGACACAGAAAGGAAAGGTGGGAGTCATGCAAACGCAGAAGCCCAAGGCTGCGTCACCACCACGTATGGCAGCCTCGGGAAGTCAGCTGCAACTACAGCCTTTGTCAGAATGGAAACAGGCACCGTCAATTAAGTGTGACTTCTCAACTCATTGCCACCATCAGAAATAGGCACTGAAATTGCTCACTTCACTGCAGCTGGTTACCTCCAAATGCTTGCAGATGGTGTCATCTGCAAACTTGCTGAAGCTGCATTTGATTCCACTGTCCACGTTGCCTACAAAAATGTTAAAGAACACTGGTCCCAACACCACCCTCCACCTGGACACTCAGCTATTGACTGCAACTCTCTGAGTGTGACCATCCAGACAGTTCCCTATCCTGCAACTGGTCCATCCATCAAAACCATTTTTCTCCACTTTGGTGACCAGGATGTCATGCAGGACGGGATCAAATGCTCTGCACAAGTCCAAGTAGATGATGTCAGTTGCTCTCCCATTATCCACCAATGCTGTTACTCAATCATGAAAGGCCACCAAGTTTGTCAGCCATGGCTTGACCTTGATGAAGCCATATTGGTTACCACCAATCACCTCATCTTTATTTTCCAAACTACAAACCTGTCTGAACCATTGGCTTCTCTGCATGCTCATCACTAGTCTCTCCTTAGCTTGTGTGCCCACAATGTATGGGGAATGTCAGCCTCAAATCTTACCTAGAGGACATTTTTGCTTCAAAATCCCTTGAACAACACACAATCCCTTTTAACTCTCCACGTCTGCACTTATTTATGTCAGATCAGACCATAGTTCTGTGCTGCTATTTCCCTTTCCTTCTGAAGGGCCTGGATAGAAGTTGGATTAACCTCAGGAGCAGAGTTCCTGCATAAAACAGCCAGTACTGAAACAGCAACCCAACGTGGTTGCAGACTGAGAGAGAAAATGAGAGTTCACCACTTGTGAATAATGAGACTTCTCTTATTTCCCTGGGAAGTAATGCCCACTTTTTTACTTTGATGGAGCTCCTTCCCATCCTAGAAGGGAAAATGTCAAGTCAGATCTCCATTAGTCCTTCCATCTCTGCACTGAGCAAAGGGAGCCTTTAGATCTATGCTTAATTCACCCACTCCCCTAGAATTAATGGAACTGTGCTTACTGGAACATATGCTGAAGCTTAAGCACAGTGCAGTGTTTTCAACATGTAGGAATGGCTATAGAACATGCATAAATTCTGGCTGACCTATGACAGCTTAAAGCACTGCGGAGGACTGTTAACAAGCTCGTTTGGACATCACCTTGAATAAATGACGTTATCCCCAAGTAAGGGAAGGAACAGCTGAGCACCGGGGAGGTACACAAAGTGCCAGAGCAAATTCTCACACTGTCAGGTGCAAAGAAAACTGAGATTTCACCCTAAAACCCAGATCACAACAAGGCTACAAAATCCTGGCTGAGAATTTCTGTGTTAGAGTTGAAGCTCAAGACTGTACTCCAACCAACAATATTTTGTGCAGCAAGACCTCAGGAGTTCACAAGAAACACAAAACAAACTTCCATTTCAACTTGATAAATGAACTCAGGACATAATAACAAAGAGTGCTGATCTGGGCAAGTAAAAGAGCATAAAGAAAAGAGAGCAGTGCAAAAGCTATCAAGCAAAAGCTCAGACTTGCATCCCTTGGAAGTGAAATTAAAGGCTCTCATTCATTTCCAGAGAAGTCAGAAAGGAAAATACCATTACATGCCATACCTTGAACCACTTGACGTCCACCTTGGGCCTGGACAGCTCACACTCAAATGTGACCTTGTCCTTCTGAGTGACGCTAATTTTGATTGCAATTTTCATTCTTGGATCACTTAGGGCTTCAGCCACTTAATGGAACTAACTCAGTTAAAAGTCAGGGGTAAAATAAACACTCTCTTGTACTAGCAGAGAGATTTGCAATGGAGTAACTGAAGTAAGGATGGGAGACTGAAGGTGTTGGGGAAGACATCCAGGCTTTAGCTACAGGGCATGCATGCAGAATCACAAAACAAAGGCCAGTCAGAAAAATAAGAGCTTCATGAGAATTAATGGGGTTGTTTCTACATGCCCACCCTATCTGCCAGTGTAAATCCTTCCAGTGAAAAAAAGGAAAGCTACATATAGGTGGGGAGAATTGTTGGCGAAATTATTTGTGATATTTTTTGCTAATAATATGCCCAAAATCCTGGAGCAAGACTTCAAGTTAAGCAACTCAATCTGTGTACGTAGACTTACAGAAGGAAACCATAAAGCTTATGGAAGGGAACTGTCAAGCTAATCCACAGCTAAAACAGAGTAGAGACGAATTGCAGGAGCTTGTTTACTTTGCACAAGTGTGAGCTTTAACCACTGCTGAGCTCCTAGTACAAAAGTCTGAACCAACAAATTTCACCACCCTGTGAGATGATGGACAAGAAGAAACCACTTAGGAGCACATAAAAGATGTGTCCCTAAGTGTATGAGCTCCTTTATGTATGAGCACCTTCAAAGAGCCAACAGAGTCAATGATTTTATTGGAAGCATCAGATTTTATGACTCGCAGTAAGTGATCACCATAACTCACACTCACATCTCCTGCCTGTAGAGGAGATCCTCCTTGCATCTACAAAGAAGCAAGAAGAAAAGAGACAAAGAAGGAATAAAAAAACTCCCATCTCACATTTGGGATGCTTAATTCCAGACTTGAAGGCTGATTTGCCCACTTAACTGCTGTGCTCTTCAGAAGCAGCTGTTCAACAGTTATTTAGAGAGAAAGACAAGTTTTGTACTTGGTTGTTAACACAGAGAACAGCATAAACACACAAATAAACTCAGCTTTGCAGTGTTGTAATGGCTGATGAGGGAAGCCAAGGATCCTTCCACACTGTCAGCCTTCATTTCCAGAGACATACCTTTGGGGGTGATGGTAATGCTGCTCTTGTCATCTCTGGACTCACAGAAGTACTCTCCCTCATCCTCAGTCCAGATCCCTCTTATTGCCAGAGTTCTTCTGACCCCTTCCTCGTCAATCTGGAAACGTTTGCTGGGTTTGATCTCAACTGCATTCCTGCACCACACCACCTTCCCTTCGGCATGGCTCACTTCCTCTTTCTCTAAGCCACATAAACAGCTGCTTAGTGCTCCCAAAGCGAATGCTCACCAGTTGTTTCCAACTTGAAGGTCATCTTCTGGCCAGCAGCCTCGCAGATGTATTCTCCAGCATCTTTCTTCTCCAGCTGCTCCACAACCAGACGCCGTGTTTTGCCCACAGATTCCATTCTGAACGTTCTGGAGGAGGCAAGAAGTCTTCCATCCTTGTACCATTTTACTTCGCTTGGATCCTGTGCTACTTCACAGCTGAGGGAGGCACTTGCTGCCAGGGCAGCACTCACCTCTTTCTGCACCTGCTCCTGGTTTATAAACACAGGTTTTGGCTCTGAGGGAAGAAAAGAAAAAGTATTGACTGAGGGACTGAAATGAGACCATCTTACAGGTCTGTATGTACAGCTTGGAACTGCTTTGGGTTACTACTTCTGCCCAAACTAATAGCCTTCACTAGAGAATATCAGCTCTTCTGTTGAAACACAGTGTCAAATCTAGGCAAGAAAGAAACTAGGAACCAAGAAGGAACCAAGAGGGTCCTTGAACACCAGTCCCATGGTTGCAAGTCACTATGCAAACATATTGAACCCAAAAGAACATCTGTCCTGCAGGCAGCCAAAACCTGAGTTCCTTTAACTTAAGACCCACTGTGAAACATCAAAACATATAAACATGTGATAGTCAAACCACTGGCTGCCTTTTCATGACCCAGAACAGTACTCCTGGCTTCCTGAACAGACTCCTCATGGCCTCTACCATTGCCACAACTGTGACTGTCAAAGGCACAAAGGAAATATGCTCACCAACGCAGTCCTTTCTTCTTTGTGTGTGATTTGCAGATATCTATTTTACTTTGAGCTCTGGGAATAGTCAGCTCTACCAGGTCTCTTACTGGGAGTAGCAGACTCACCTATCCAGATGCAGCCTCCAACATAAAGGCATAGGAAAAAGGCAGTGTACTACTAGGAGAAGTTCCTGCTTCTCCTACCATGAAAGCCTGCACGTACAACATGCACTCCAGCCTCACTGCACATACTTATCTCAGTCAAATGTTTCGGTGAACAGGAATTACAGTTTGGGATCTCAGGCACAGGAGAGATTTGAATAATACCTTGAATATTGCTTCCATTGTACATATATCAGTAATTATTATTCTACAGACAGACTGAAACAGGTCTTTGTGCCATACTAAAACCAAATACTTTCTACAAAGCCAGCCAATCAAGTCTAGAGAAAAAACCTCAGCACAGACTACTGCAACTGGATCACTGTATAATAGAAACTAGATTTTACTTTACTGTTCTCTGCTGTATTTCAGATAACACCTGTCTCACCTGTGACATGAATCTTGAAGGTGAGTTTCTGGCCAGCAGCCTCGCAGCTGTACTCCCCTGCATCTTTCTTCTCCACCTGGCTCACCACCAGCCGACGCTGTTTGCCCTCTGACTCAGCCTTGAACTTCTTGCTCCAGGTGATCAGTTTCCCCTCCTTGTACCACTTCACCTCCATCTTCTCCTGGGCCACCTCGCAGCTCAGCGTGGCATTTTCTGTTGGTGCAGCCTTCACCTCCTCCTGCACCTTCTCCTTGTTTGTAAATACCACTTCTGGCTCTTAGAAGGGAAAATAATTCATGTCCAAGATAGGAATGTGCCCACTGCCCTTCCACCTTACAGGAACAATGGAAAACCATCTCTTTGACCTGGCAGAACACACCTAAATCTGCTGGGATAACATGCAAACTGTGCCATGGAGGGTGATTTTCATTTGCTTGTCTGTTTGATGAAGCTTTGTTTCCTAAAGAAGCTTTTAGTAATCTCTTTGTGACAAAGCAACTATCTCTGTGCAGCAAGGTAGGAGATCACCTGAGGGGTTCTTAAAGTCACTTCGCTGCAAAGGAGGAAATATTTTGGTTGAAGCTGAGTGCAAACTGACAAATTTTAGCGTCAGGAAATGTACCGTGCTGCATCAGAGACACATAGCATTCATTTCTTTCGATCCCAGTAGCTGCCTCTGTTGTCAGCACTGGATCATTCTGTTCACTGCAAAGAGTGACGGACCAGGACTCCATGTTCAGGACTTTGTCACTATTTCCCATCCCATCCTGAGAAGAGCTAAGCTTATCTCACATTATTAGAATCATAGAATTACCCAGGTTGGAAAAGACCTTGAAGATCATCAATTCCTACCACAGCCTAACCATAGTACCCTAACTCTAAAAACCCTCTACTGCATCCAAATGGTGGAATATCCTCATCGTCCTGGAGGCACATTAGTCAGGTCACTTGGGAGGCAGAGTAGGTCAGAAAACAAAAGTGTTTTTCCTACTCTGGAGCCACAGCATGGCAATGAATCTTGGATGACTCGCCACACCACTTTCTTCCCCTTGCTGCCAACTACTTGATGCCCCAGAAACATTAATCTACAGAAAACCTTTCAGTTATATCTTCCCCATAGCATGAGACAAGACCTTCCAAGATGAATAAAAAGTGATCAGACATTGGGCTGACACCCAAATGCTCACCACGATGCCCCTCTTCTAAATCATTCCTAGAATCAGCTGCACTTCACAGTTCTCCAGTTGTACCAGTGTGTGGGGATAGACAGGCACAAGTACAACCTTCCTGTGTATGGATCTGCTCCCACAGCAATGGGAAACTCTGCCAGTTTTTAAAGGATGGAGCTGCCTGTCCTAAGGACTTTCTAAAGCTTTATGGAGGAGATACAAAGTGAAATATATTCAGAACTATTTTCTCCATTTTCCCAGCAGACCTGAACAATACCAGTCATGGTTTACAAAAATATGACACCCAATAGGAAATATTCTTATAAAAGAATAATCATTTTTATAAATATTCGAGAAATTATTCTAGAAATAGAAAGGTCAAAAAGTACCCTTTCTCACCTGTTACATCGACTTTGAAGGTGAGTTTCTGGCCAGCAGCCTCGCAGCTGTACTCCCCTGCATCTTTCTTCTCCACCTGGCTCACCACCAGCCGACGCTGTTTGCCCTCTGACTCAGCCTTGAACTTCTTGCTCCAGGTGATCAGTTTCCCCTCCTTGTCCCACTTCACCTCCATCTTCTCCTGGGCCACCTCGCAGCTCCGCGTGGCATTTTCTGTTGGTGCACCCTTCACCTCCTTCTGCACCTTCTGCTTGTTGATGAAAGCATCTTCTGCTTCTGCAGATTGGGAGAGCATTTAGGATGCACAGCTACATTCACGCTGTCCAATGTGTTCAAAACCAAACACAAAATGCTGCTTGTGACAACTTCATGTATGTTTGTAATTTTGGAATGGTCTCATTCATACTAAACATGATCCAGATTAAATACGTTCTCTCTATTAATTACCAGTGACCCAACACTTCATCGTCCATTACTATGCTAAATATATTCTTCATATCTTTAAATATCCTTCACATTCATATCATTAAATATTCTTCTTACATTCAATAGTTTGAAAAAATTAAGGTTTGTGAGTAAATATTTTCCTTATTTAAACCTTATTTAAATCCTTGCAATCTCCCCCCATAAGCAGATGGGAATCTACTAATGCAGCAGAGAAGGATGCATTATATGCACCACTTGAGATCAGTTTTAACATAATTTCTCTGTGGTTCTTGGAGCTTTGCTTAAATTGTTCCTAAAAAAACTATTTTTAGAGGGGGTCAATATGATTACATTCATCAAAATTTGGAAGCCAAAGCAAACACCAAATATAAGCATGTTGTGCTCAGTGACATACAGGTGTTACGAATTACACTCTAGAAAAGCAGTGCTGATTTACATATTTCTTATTCAAAACTGAAATGTCATTTACACAGAACAATGTACTCATGCAATATTGATATGACTCCTGATAAGGTGTTCATTTCTGTCCCTGTCAACAGGAGTACTTCTTTCACTGAATACCTACAAACCAATCTCACTTCTTTACCAAATCCTCAATATTGTAAATAAGGTTTAGATACTGAAACTCAGAGGCCACAGCTAATTCTCAGTAGTAAACAATACGACATCATGAAACAAGTTAACTGCACTTAACTTCAGCCACCTGAGAGTTAGGGTTGATCTTGGTTCCCATAGGAAAACATTCAAGCTTCAGTTTCCCAATGAGACTGAGGGATTTGAAGCTGTGCTGTGCTGAGTGGTGACCTTCAGTGGAAGGCAGTGGGTGACTCACCTCACCCTACAGCAGATGGTGGCAGCTCACTCCTCAGACTATACTGACTACAACTGACCATAATCCAGTTCCCCACATTCAGGCATCTTGGGCAATTCGACATGCTCTGTGCATCCAAGATGTCTTCATGAGGCTGGGAAATCTACACGGCACTCTTAGGAGAGCCTTCCCTTTCTAACACAGCAGCTGGACGCCAGCAGGGATCTTTAGAGAACTTCAGGTATAACTGGAAACCAAGTGGGACTCATGGGCCATTCTGTGATGAGAAACATCTCTCTCACCTGTTACATGAATCTTGAAGGTGAGTTTCTGGCCAGCAGCCTCGCAGCTGTACTCCCCTGCATCTTTCTTCTACACCTGGCTCACCACCAGCCGACGCTGTTTGCCCTCTGACTCAGCCTTGAACTTCTTGCTCCAGGTGATCAGTTTCCCCTCCTTGTACCACTTCACCTCCACCTTCTCCTGGGCTTCCTCGCAGCTCAGCGTCAGTACAGCCTTCACCTCCTTGTCTACCTTGTCCTTGTTTGTAGACTCACCTTGGGAAATGATAGGCATATCATATCATATCATATCATATCATATCATATCATATCATATCATATCATATCATATCATATCATACCATATCATATCATACCATATCGTATCATACCATATCATATCATAAAACTAAACATTTTGCAGTCTAATAGCAGATTTGGACATGAGATTTAAAACACCTGCATGCACTGCTGAACCTCCTCCCTTCTCTTTTTTTCTGCTCATGTCTCTCTACATTTCCAGTAAATCAGAAGGGAACGGCCCTCTAGAACAGGCTGCCCAAGGAGACTGTGGATGCTCCATCCCTGCAGGCATTCAAGGCCAGGCTGGATGTGGTTCTGGGCAGCCTGGGCTGCTGCTTGGCAACTCTGCACATAGGAGGGGGCTGGAACTGGATGAGCACTGTGGGCCTTTGCAACCCAGGTCATTTATGAGTCTGATTATTGGCATTCTCCACCTCATTGTGTCATTCAAATTTTGTAACCAGATCTCTTCAAACACCTCCCCTTTTCTCACTCCTTGAATGCCTGGTGTGCTCTTGCACTGTAACCCTGCAGACACCAGCTGACTACAAGAGCTGCACAAGTTACCCTCCTTGCCTATGGTTTGTTGCAGGAATTCATTCCTGGATGGAAAAGCACATGTAGAAAAATGTTGATATGACACTAGTTGACCAAAATGTTTTGCACCAGAGGGGCGGCAAGTTGATCCTACAAATGCAAGACACACAAAATGAAGCGTTCCTTTCTCTCTGGGATTCCAAGCATTTTCTCACCTCTGACTTTCACTTGGAATGTTGCTTTGTCATCTTTTGTTTCACAGCTGTAGCTCCCTCGGTCTTTCAGGGTCACATTTTTGACCATGAGCTTGCGGTGTATCCCCTGGGAGATGATGCTTGTCCTCTGGTCCTGCTTCACCTCTGTTTGATCTTTCTTCCATACGACAGCTTCACTTGCAGCTGACACCTCACACACCAGCTCCAGGTCTTCAGAAGGACTGACTGATATTTCTGGAGTCGTTTTGGGCTTGTTGACAAAATCAATGGCTTCATCTGAAGAAAAAAAGAGAAAGTGGTTTACATCCTGACTCAGGCTTCTTCAGTACAGCATTAAGATACAGTTAGAACTGATTGTAATGTCTCTGCTCATTACATTTGGGTGATTGAGTTTCACCTCTGGAGGTACTCACATACAAACGTCTGCTTGATTCTCCTGTGTAAGGAAAGAGTAAGTTCTATGCAGACAGTTCTTATTTCTTTTAATCAATTCTGTATTCTGCACATGTTCTTCTGAAGCTAAAATGAAGGCAGCTAAGTAATGTGTTTTCAATACATGAACAAACCTATTCAACACCTTGTCTCTAAGCTAACAAGCAGCGTTTGATGAGCACATCAGTATTTCATGCCCTTCATTCCATCCAGACACAACCTGCCTGAGGAGCAAGCTGATGGCTGTCAGCTACAGGCAGACCTAGCTTAGTATTGCATTTCTTATAGCAACAACTGTTGCTTTCAGTCACTGAATATACCAAGGCCAATTGCTATGCCAGGCACATTTATGGCATCAGTGAACAAATAATGAGTTAAAAATTGTAATAGACAGGAGCCATCTATTCTTTTAAAACTAGGTGACCAAAGAAGAACGGTCCCTCTAGAGTCAAGCTGTTTAGAACTAATAGCATCAATCAGTATCACATAGATAGATTACTTCCCTGCCCTAAGACCAACTTGTGAGCATTTGGTGCTCCTAATTAAGCCCTCTTGATGGCTTTTTTGTCTGAGCCATGTGACATTTTGTGATAGGAGTTACTGCTAGTGTTCCCTTCACCCTACACCAAAGTAGGAGGTATCCATTCTCAGGGAATCATGCAGGCTTCCTCTGGATTTGATGCTCAGAGACAGCCCCAGAACTTTTTAAATCTTAGCTTAGCTCTCATCCAATAATGTTCATCAAACAGTGCAACTTGTCCTTTGGGGATGCCTTTGTTCTGCATCAACCAGTTCCAACGGAGTCTTCTCGGCTTGTTTTAGATCAGTTTTTCAACAGATAAAGCCAGGGTCTTTGAATTACAAAGTGAAATTGCAGAATGCATGATTCTCAACCAAACAGAATGGGAGGTGGGATGCAGGGTGAATACCTGAGCCAACACCACCTGCAAGCAATCCTTCAATATCTTAGGAATCTCTAGCCATCCCAAATCCAGTATTGTGCTTGATCTATCATCTCTGCTGAGTTTTTAGCCAGCTGATGGTGAGCATCATGGTGGAGATGGGTGAGCAGTTGGACTAGAGGGTATTAATCAACCTTAAGGATCCTGTGATCAGAGGAACGTGAATGTGCTGTTAAAGGTCACAAGCGCTGCACTGCAGCATGAACATACACAGTGAAAGGTTTCAGTAGAGCTTCAGTTCATAAATGAGGACTGGGTTATGGATAACAGGATCAAGAAATAAACCAGAAAACAGATCTTAACGCCAGGTTCTGTGAATGCAGCCAGCTGAATTTCACAGATATTGAATTTCAATGACAATTTCTTGTGTTATTTTACCCTCCAGCTCCACCCTGAAGTGGAACAGGTCAGTGACAAGCATTACTCCTCCAGGCTTGACCGGACAGTGCTTTACTTGCACTATGAGCTAATGGCTGTGCTTACAGCACCTCAGGGAGACACCTCGGAGATCACAACATCGTTCGGGTACAGCAGGAAACACTCAACACTCCAAATGTGGAGTTTAATTTGTCAAAAGAGGAGACAGGATTCCCATGCTAAGAACTTAGGACCATTTCAGTCATAGGTTTAAAGATGATGTAAGTGCTGAGGCAATTCATGAACTAGAAGAATGAAGCCCAGATGTCAGGGCTCAAGTCGTGACTCCAGCCCCAGCTGCAGCTAAGGCTGTCTTGAATTCATCACAACACAGTTACATTATTTGCTCATACTGTGGATTTGCACAGGGACAACAGTAAGGTCAGAATTGCTTCAATAGAGCTATGCAATCTTTGTCCTAAATACTGGAAACCCACAGGGTTGGACATATAAAATGAATTAAGTCTGAAGTGCTTTGCATGGATTGCGATCCCATGTTTGCCTCACAAACTTACCTGAGACTTTCCAATCAAAAATCAGAGTGTCATCTCCAATTTTGCAGAAGCATGTTCCCTTGTCTTCTTTCGTTACAGCTGAAGCCACAAGCTTACGCACTTTCCCTTTATCTTCCATTTTGAATTTCTTACTGGTCGTGATTTCTTTGCCATTTTTGTACCGCTTCACCATGACATTGCAAACAAATCAAGCCTAATAGATGGAGTCAATTAGGACTGAAAAGAAAAACACAATTCCTTTATGGAAATTAATTGGAGCTCAAAAGTTAGATGAGGAAACTGGCCCCTATTAACACACAGTGGAATAATTGACTTCAAAGATTCAAAATCTCACCACTGTCTTAGCCAAAAGTTTAAGCCTAAGGCCACAGTCCTATTTTACTCTGGGTAATGGAGTTTGCTTTCCAGCTTCTTGTTAACATATCATTTCAAAACAGCGCACACAACTGAGTTGGGTCTGTTGAGACAGCGCAGTCAGAGCTGCTAAAATCAAAGTCTGGATTATGCATGCATTTGTTCTGCAGTTCCAAGAACACGCATGGATAATACAAATTCAACAACATTCTACAGCACGCCTGTCTTTTAGGAGCTCGAGAGCCAGCTGATGGACACTGGGATGCCTGAGATCCTGTCAATAGATTTAACTCCATACTATCATACAGTCAAATTTCATTCATTTTTTCAGCAACTGTCTCTTATCATTGTAGTCCCCTCACCACTGCTGGATGTGAGCCCAGCCACACAAACGCAGCTGCTGGTTTTCACTGCAGATACTGCAGGAAGGAGGAACAGCCTCCGGACTGGACCAGCTGAGCGTGGCCCTACCAGGATTTGCTCCAAAGGTCTTATTACCAGTAGTGCTTCCTGCTGAAATACATGGGGGTCCTCCTTTGATTCCAACCCCAACCCACCCCACCATGCCCCCTGATAACATCCATCAGGGCCACATCTCCACAGTTCCTCAACACCTCCAGGGATCCCACCACCTCCCTGGGCAGCCTGTGCCAGTTAATTCTGTGGGCAGACCTGCCAGTATGAAATATTATGCTATCGTGACAAAGAGAGAGAAGAAAAGCAAAATTAAGACTAGCTGACAAGTCTTGGCAGGAAGTTCTGCTCTCCATCAATTTAGTCCCGTTATTCAATTCTGTTTGGAGCTGTCTCCATGCCTCTCTGGAGTTTGTTCATTGAGAAGAAGCAATTAAGTAAGCTCTCCAATGCCAAAGTGCATACACTACTCTAGGGCTTTGTTGTTTCTCCATGGATCAACAAGGGTGACAAGCCAGAAGAATATGATGAAGAGCCTCATGCATACTCAGTGTAAAAAAGAACAAGGCAATTGTTGCTGGGAAGAAGGTGCATTTGCATTTGTGTCATCTGCAGAGGGTACTGCAGAAATGGAATGTCTTCCACTGGAGCAAACAAAGGGCTCTCGTTTATTGCAATCAAGGCCCAGCGTGTGGATCTCAGAGATCAGACCTAAACCCTGCAGCAAAACAGAGACCTGCGTGGGAAAGTTCAGTTTCTCCCTACATCTGTGTAAGAAAAAGCCCACCATGGAATGACAGCTAAGTAAACATCCCTGTGACTCGTCACAGGTCTCTTCTACATGTCAGTGCTGAGCAATTCAAGATATTTAATTTGGTCTTCTTGCCAGATTTACTAAGTGAAAATCAACCAAACATCTCCTTCTACTGATTAAGAATGCTCTAAACATTTTTCTGCAGAGGTTTCCACCCAGTGACAAACAGCTCCTCCCATCACGAATGTTTATTTGTTATATTTGGTCATGCAACGCTGATTGATATTATTGGAATGATTGCTTCCCTACTTCTAAACTATTCCAGTGCAATCAGAAAGGCTGTCTGAACCTGGAGCTGAAAGTACTGCTCTATGGTGATGCAGTGGTAAACCTGGTGACTGAATGCACTGGCCGATAGCTGTGAACTGCAGACATTCATCAGCTGGCATGAAGCAATCTGGTTCAGATACCAAGCAGCTGGGTAGATTGGCTTACCCTACACTCAGTGCTATCATGTTTAGGTCATTACCAGGACTCACGTCAGTCCATGGGATGCAATTTCAGGTATTTGGTACAGGCAGTGAATGCCTGCAGCCCCAGTTCTAATCATCATATCACAGCAACTATGCCTTGAATGGAAGAGGAAAGGAGAAGGATCAAAGCAACACCTCTCACTCTCATCTTGGTGCTGACATCAACATTTTTGGCAACAAATTTCACTTCTGCTCCATCATCGTTCTTGGTGACGTTCTTTATCATTAGGCTGTGAGTAGTTTGGGTTCTCTTGATGATACAGGTCTCGCTTTCCTGTAAGACTTTACCATTGATGTACCAACTGCCGCAACACGTTGTTGTAAGGTCAATAGTAAACATGGCATTCCTTCCAGGTACAGCTTCACCAGTTGTTAGTGGGGATTTCACAGCCAGGACTGGTTCTGAGGAAGAACAACATGGATGTCTTAATGCTCTTTAGATGCAAGTCTGGGATCTCATTTAGAGATGGAAGATTAAATCATAGGTACATTTCTACTTCTCCCTTTGCATGAGTGCTGGAATAAGCACTTCTATGCTTCAAATCTGTTACAGAAAGTTCTGCCTCTTGCACATGTGAGATATCAAAAGATAATAATATTCATGTCTCTGTCACAGAAACATAACTTGTATCACTTTAGTGGTAGCTGGAGGTTGATAGGAGATAGGAGAACTAGGAATAAGGGAAAGTCTTTGGTGTGTTAATGCACTACTATCCTTCAAGTCAAAGAAAACAACTTTAGGGAACCAACACAGCTGCTCAGCACACACTGACCCATTTCCATTGGGGCTTTTGTGCTTACCAAGGTGCACGCTCCCTGGGAATTCCAGAGACGGGCTCTGTCCATGCGCATTGACTGCAGACACTCGGAACTGATCATCAGCCTCTTCAGACAGATTGCTCACCGTGAACTCTGGGACGGGGACATGAGACTTGTGGCACTCACCCAGGTGAAGCCAGTTAGTTTATTGGGTTCCACAATGTAGCCATCGATTGGAATGGGGCGGTGCATCTTCGGAGGGGACCATGCCAGCGTCACTGAGGTTTCTGTTTTATTTTTCACCACGGGGTCAGCTGGGGGCTGGGTGGGAGGTTTTCTGGGAGCTGAACAGAAAGAAATACAGAAATATTAGCATAAGGTCATGTAGGCTGGAAAAGACCTTCAAGATCAGCAGACTCAACTTTCAGCATGACCTACTGAGTCCCACCATTAACTACTGTGCTACCTGAGGACATACATGACAAGCTTATTCCTGCAGGTATTTGCATAGGGAATATATTCACCCTCTGGTTGCTTCTGAACATTTTAGAGGTTAAATTCCCATCAGACTTTTTCACTGTATGCAGCCACTGATACAGGCAGGAGGCTGGGAATTACCTGATGGGCTCTAGTTACAGACTACTGACACAGTAAAGGATTGATTTCATTTCATTTTGGCCATCAGAAGGTATGGTGTCTGCTTTATGTCACCCAATTATAATTTAAGACTCCAATTATAATCATATGGAGAACAGCGCATTTAGGAGAACTCATCTCATCTCAATAAACCTGAATGAAATCACAGAATCATAGGATCACGGGAGGGCTTGGGTTGGAAGAAACCTTCAAGATCATCCAGTTCTAAACACCCTGCCATGGGCTGGCTGCCCACTAACCAGCTCAGGCTGCCCATCACCCATCCAACCTCGCCTTCAACACCAAGGACAGGCATCCACAGCTTCTCTGGGCAGCCTGAAATGGAAGCAATGAGCCACACGTTGAAGACACTGAAATATTCATTACTGTAGAGAGAGCCAAATACTCCATACATATTGCCTGCCTGGTCAATTGCATTAAAATGCCAACAACAGACTCATCCAGCTCATTGAAAATGGTGTGAACATGGCGTACAGGATTCTTCCAGCAGCTAGTTAGATCTGCAGAGAGCAAAGACAGGAAATCTCAATGCCATACAATTTTCCTGACCCATCCTGACACATAACTGCTTTGATGTGCACTGTTACCAGCCTGTCAGTTGCTGTTAGTCAGTGCTGGATGCCAAAGGTCCCACTAACACAGCATGAAGCCAAAAGCTAGACGCTGGAATCAGATCTCCTGACCTTACCATCAGAAATTGAGATGTCATATTTTGCTCAGAGGTGCCTGCTTGTAGGAGGGACAGCTTCCGAGCTTTTTCTGCTCCAGGAACCAGCTTGAGCTCCAGAATTTAAACAGCAGTCAGAAATTAAACTGAGCTTTGTCACCTCCATCAAACAGAAGGAGTGGTTGGGTGGTACAGCTTTCCAAATAACTTAGAAACTGGCACAACAATCAGATGCCTACCTTTTCTTTTTGAACTTGTTAATACATAGAGCTTAATAGCATCAGAATGCCCCAAGCACTTCAGATAACATGACAGCTATAAACCCTTCTTTAAGGATTCCTTAGAGTAACTGTAATTCAGTGGTGCTGGTGGGAGAAGGGAAGTCGTGATCTTCCCAGATGGTGAATAGAGTTGATGTTCACATGCAGACTGGTGCTGCAGCACAGCCAGAAACCACTCATTTGGGAAACACAGCACCAAGAAAATAATGGGAATAGCTTCATAAAATCAGGCAGCTTCACCCAAATTTCCGTCTGATCATCACAGTGGCCCTCCTTTGGACCCACCCCAACAGCTCCACATCCTTCCCAGGCCTGGACACAGTGCTGCAAATATGGCCTCACAAGAGCTGAGCAGGAGGGGACAATCACCTCCCTCTCCTGCTGGCCACCCCTTTTTCAGTGCAGCCCAGAACACGCATTGATCTATCTTTTTCATATGTATATTCCCATAGATGTACATATATATACCACACCTACACCCCCACAATCTGCTACAACTTCATATTCCTCCCCACAGTCCCCGACAGCCCCCAGTAGCCCCATATCACCCTAAGGCCCCCACAACCCTCTATCTCTCCATACACCACCCCTTCAAGCCCCATACCTGCCCATATCCTCACACAGCTCAGCTGCCTTCACCTGTGCTCCTGACGCTGACACATTGCAGCCCCACATCCCCCTCTGCCCCCCCCACAACGGCCACTCCCACGCACTGCGGCTCAGCCAATCGGAGCCGGCGGAGCTGCCGCTGCCCAATGGGAGGCCGGGGGAGGCCGGCGCTGGGACGGGGAGAGGAGAGAAGAGACAGAGGCAGCACTGAGGTGGGATGGGCTGATGGGGAGTGCGGGGAGGACAGGGGGGTGTGGGGCTGTGGGGGGGCAGAGGGGGATGTGGGGCTGCAATGTGTCAGCGTCAGGAGCACAGGTGAAGGCAGCTGAGCTGTGTGAGCAGTTGTGTTTGAGTCTGGCTGCAGCTCTCTTAGACCCCACTGAAGGGCTGAGTGCCACTGGGAAAGGATCTCTGTGTGGAGATTGCTTCTACTAGAGGTAGTTCTGTAAGACTGTTCTATAGAGCTGTGCAGGGGCTGTAAAGGGAGTTGAGGGGGAATCTAGGGGGGATATGGGGCTGTGGTGGGCCATAGGAGGACTAGGAGCTCTAGGGGGCTCTGAGGGATTTAGGGGTTGTGGGGAGAAGTAGAAATGTACCTATGATTTAATCAGAGACATGAATATCCTTATCTTTTGATATCTCACATGTGCAAGAGGCAGAACTTTCTGTAACAGATTTGAAGCATAGAAGTGCTTCTTCCAGCACTCATGCAAAGGGAGAAGTAGAAATGTCCCTATGATTTAATCTTCCATCTCTAAATGAGATCCCAGACTTGCATCTAAAGAGCATTAAGACATACAGGTTGTTGTTCCTCAGAACCAGTCCTGGCTGTGAAATCCCCACTAACAACTGGTGAAGCTGTACCTGGAAGGAATGCCATGTTTACTATTGACCTTACAACAACGTGTTGCGGCAGTTGGTACATCAATGGTAAAGTCTTACAGGAAAGCGAGACCTGCATCATCAAGAGAACCCAAACTACTCACAGCCTAATGATAAAGAACGTCACCAAGAACGATGATGGAGCAGAAGTGAAATTTGTTGCCAAAAATGTTGATGTCAGCACCAAGATGAAAGTGAGAGGTATTTGCTTTGATCCTTCTCCTTTCCTCTTACAGTCAAGGCATAGTTGCTGTGATCTGATGATTAGAACTGGGGCTGCAGGCATTCACTGCCTGTACCAAATACCTGAAATTGCATCCCATGGACTGACATGAGTCCTGGTAATGACCTAAACATGATAGCACTGAGTGTAGGGTAAGCCAGTCTACCCAGCTGCTTGGTATCTGAACCAGATTGCTTCATGCCAGCTGATGAATGTCTGCAGTTCACAGCTACTGGCCAGTGCATTCAGTCAGCAGGTTTACCACTGCATCACCATAGAGCAGTACTTTCAGCTCCAGGTTCAGACAGCCTTTCTGATTGCACTGGAATAGTTTAGAAGTAGGGGAGAAATCATGCCAATAATATCTCTATCAATCAGCTTTGCATGACCAAGTAGAACAAATAAACATTCATTATGGGAGGAGCTGTTTGTCATTGGGTGGAAACCTCTGCAGAAGCATGTTTAGAGCATTATTGATCAGTAGAAGGAGATGTTTGGTTGATTTTTACTTAGTAAATCCGGCAAGAAGAGCAAATGAAATATCTTGAATTGCTCAGCACTGACACAATGATGAGTGCAGGAACAGAAGGTGATACTTTTTCAGAGATGTTGCAGCAAACATTGACCACGTTAGCCTGATCTAAATTGAAATAACAAGGCCTTTGCTCCTGACAGGTGCTGCAGTGAGATTTAGCAATAAGAGCAAAGATCTAGAAAAGATCTCCGCTCGGCTGCGTGAGGAAGCCAAATTGCAGGCTGAGCTTTCAGACACAGGCGCTACTGTGGAGTGGATGAAGGATGGGAAGGAGCTCAAGGCCAGTGAAAAATATGAACTGCACATTGTGGGGAAGAAGCACACCCTGAAAATTCACAGCGTCTCAATGGATGATGCTGGAAGTTGTCAGTGCATCTGTGAGGGGGATAAAATGCTCTATCAGCTTTCAGTGAAAGGTATGTGACAGTCTGGGCTGTCCTCTTCCTGCCCAGGGCCAGCAGACTGCATTCACCTGACTCCCGGACAGTCCAGCTGTTGTCAGACAGCATCTGGGGTGTTTTCAGTGGCTGTTTTGACTTGAACTGGCCAATCTGCTTTGTAGAGCCATTTGATTTCTGTGTTCTGTCCTGTGATTCGTCCCTAAGATATAGAGGAAATGAAGGGAAAGATAGGAAAAAGAGCATCCCAGCCTTCCTGCTCTTCTCTCTGGGTGGCCACGAGAGATGATGTCAACAGCTCTTTTGTAGCAGTGATCCCAAATGTAGAAGAGACCTGTGAAGAGTCACAGGGATGTTTCCTTAGCTGTCATTCCATGGTGGGCTTTTTCTGACACAGATGTAGAGAGAAACTGAACTTTCCCACGCAGGTCTCTGTTTTGCTGCAGGGTGTAGGTCTGATCTCTGAGATCCACACGCTGGGCCTTGATTGCAATAAATGAGAGCCCTTTGTTTGCTCCAGTGGAAGACTTTCCATTTCTGCAGTACCCTCTGCAGATGACACAAATGCAAATGCACCTTCTTCCCAGCAACAATTGCCTTTTTTTTTTTTTTTTTTACACTGAATATGAATGAGGCTCTTCATCATATTCTGCTGGCTTGTCACCCTTGTTGATCCATGGAGAAACAACAAAGCTCTAGAGTAGTGTATGCACTTTGGCATTGGAGAGCTTACTTAATTGCTTCTTCTCAATGAACAAACTCCAGAGAGGCATGGAGACAGCTCCAAACAGAATTGAATAACAGGACTAAATTGATGGAGAGCAGAACTTCCTGCCAAGGCTTGTCAGCTAGTCTTAATTTTGCTTTTCTTCTCCCTCTTTGTCACGTTAGCATAATATTTCATACTGGCAGGTCTGCCCACAGAATTAACTGGCACAGGCTGCCCAGGGAGGTGGTGGGATCCCTGGAGGTGTTCAGGAACTGTGGAGATGTGGCCCTGATGGATGTTATCAGGGGGCATGGTGAGGTGGGTTGGGGTTGGAATCAAAGGAGGACCCCCATGTATTTCAGCAGGAAGCACTACTGGTAATAAGACCTTTGGAGCAAATCCTGGTAGGGCCACGCTCAGCTGGTCCAGTCCGGAGGCTGTTCCTCCTTCCTGCAGTATCTGCAATGAAAACCAGCAGCTGCTTTTGTGTGGCTGGGCTCACATCCAGCAGTGGTGAGGGAACTACAATGATAAGAGACAGTTGCTGAAAAAATGAATGAAATTTGACTGTATGATAGGATGGAGTTAAATGTATTGACAGGATCTCAGGCATCCCAGTGTCCATCAGCTGGCTCTCGAGCTCCTAAAAGACAGGCGTGCTGTAGAATGTTGTTGAATTTGTATTATACATGCGTGTTCTTGGAACTGCAGAACAAATGCATGCATAATCCAGACTTTGATTTTAGCAGCTCTGACTGCGCTGTCTCAACAGACCCAACTCAGTTGTGTGCGCTGTTTTGAAATGATATGTTAACAAGAAGTTGGAAAACAAACTCCATTGCCCAGAGTAAAATAGGACCGTGCCCATAGGCTTAAACTTTTGGCTAAGAAAGTGGTGAGATTTTGAATCTTTGAAGTCAATTATTCCACTGTGTGTTAATAGGGGCCAGTTTCCTCATCTAACTTTTGCGCTCCAATTAATTTCCATAAAGGAATTGTGATTTTCTTTTCAGTCCTAAGTGATATCTCCATCTTTTAGGCTCATTTTGTTTGCCAGGGGGTTACAATGCAGTAATAGATACCCCCTCCATTGATTTCCTTCTAGTTTGCTTGTTCCAATTCTTTCCTCAGTTTTCCTATTTTAAACATTTTCTTGAAGCCTTCGGCTTCTTCTTTTGCCTCCGTCCCCTGTACAGTGTATGTCCTTAAACTTGTGGATATAAGGTAATCTGGTACGTGGTTTATAAAAGCTGCCAATTTGCCAGCTTCTGAATTAGAATCCAGCAATTAGAACTGGGATTAAACGTGTACGTTTGGTTTTATGATAAATGAATGCCTCATGGTCAGCAATGTCCCTGCAGTTCTTTACCATCATACATATTTTGTGTGTCCATATTTTGTTTCAGCACTGGCAGACTTCATAAACAAAGAGACAACTGGAGGAGTTATCAGGGCCGTTGCTGGAAAACAAGCTGAATTTGTTTCTGAGACCTCTGAAGCCAGTGTCATGGTGAAGTTGTACAAAAATGGCAAAGAAATCACGACCAGTAAGAAATTCACAACGGAAGATAAAGGGAAACTGCATAAGCTTGTGGCTTCAGGTGTAACGAAAGAAGACGAGGGAACATACATCTGCAGAATTGGAGATGACACTCTGATTTTTGATTGGAAAGTCTCAGGTAAGTTTGTGAGGCAAACATGGGATCACAATCCATGTAAAGCACTTCAGACTTAATTCATTTAATTTGTCCAACCCTGTGGGTTTACAGTATTTAGCACAAAGATTGCATAGCTCTGTTGAAGCAGTTCTGACCTTCCTGTTGTCCCTATGCAAATCCACAGTATGAGCAAATAATGTAACTGTGTTGTGATGAATTCAAGACAGCCTTAGCTGCAGCTGGGGCTGGAGTCACGACTTGAGCCCTGACATCTGGGCTTCATTCTTCTAGTTCATGAATTGCCTCAGCACTTACATCATCTTTAAACCTATGACTGAAATGGTCCTAAGTTCTTAGCATGGGAATCCAGTCTCCTCTTTTGACAAATTAAACTCCACATTTGGAGAGTTGAGTGTCTCCTGCTGTACCCGAAGGACGTTGTGATCTCTGAGGTGTCTCCCTGAGGTGCTGTAAGCACAGCCATTAGCTCATAGTGCAAGTAAAGCACTGTCAGGTCAAGCCTGGAGGAGTAATGCTTGTCACTGACATGTTCCTGTTCAGGGTGGAGCTGGTGGGTTAAATAACACAAGAAATTGTCATTGAAATTCAATATCTGTGAAATTCAGCTGGCTGCATTCACAGAACCTGGCGTTAAGATCTGTTTTCTGTTTTCTATCTTGAGCCTCTTTTCCATAACCCAGTTTTCATTTATGAACTGAAGCTCTACTGAAAACCTTTCGCTGTAATCTTTCTATGTGATATTGATTGATGCTATTAGTTCTTAACAGCTTGACTCTAGTGGGACTGTTCTTCTTAGGTCACCTAGTTTTAAAAGAATAGATGACTCCTGTCTATTACAATTTTTAACTCATTATTTGTTCACTGATGCCATAAATGTGCCTGGCATAGCAATTGGCCTTGGTATATTCAGTGACTGAAAGCAACAGTTGTTGCTCTAAGAAATGCAATACTAAGCTAGGTCTGCCTGTAGCTGACAGCCATCAGCTTGCTCCTCAGGCAGGTTGTGTCTGGATGGAATGAAGGGCATGAAATACTGATGTGCTCCTCAAACGCTGCTTGTTAGCTTAGACACAAGGTGTTGAATAGGTTTGTTCATGTATTGAAAACACATTACTTAGCTGCCTTCATTTTAGCTTCAGAAGAACATGTGCAGAATACAGAATTGATTAGAAGAAATAAGAACTGTCTGCATAGAACTTACTCTTTCCTTACACAGGAGAATCAAGCACACGTTTGTATGTGAGTACCTCCAGAGGTGAAACTCAATCACCCAAATGTAATGAGCAGAGACATTACAATCAGTTCTAACTGTATCTTCATGCTGTGCTGAATAAGCCTGAGTCAGGATGTAAACCACTTTCTCTTTTTTTCTTCAGATGAAGCCATTAATGTTGTCAACAAGCCCAAAACGACTCCAGAAATATCAGTCAGTCCTTCTGAAGACCTGGAGCTGGTGTGTGAGGTGTCAGCTGCAAGCGGAGCTGTTGTATGGAAGAAAGATCAAACAGAGGTGAAGCAGGACCAGAGGACAACCATCATCTCCCAGGGGACGCACCGCAAGCTCATGGTCAAAAATGTGACCCTGAAAGACCATGGGAGCTACAGCTGTGAAACAAAAGATGACAAAGCAACATTCCAAGTGAAAGTCAGAGGTGAGAAAATGCTTGGAATCCCAGAGATAAAGGAACGCTTCATTTGGTGTGTCTTGCGTTTGGAGGATCAACTGACAGCCTCTCTGGTGCAAAACATTTTGGCTATAGGACTTTCTTTGTCATCTAGTGTCATAGCAACACTTTTCTACATGTGCTTTTCCATCCAGGAATGAACTACTGCAACAAACCATAGGCAAGGAGGGTAACTTGTGCAGCTCTTGTAGTCAGCTGGTGTCTGCAGGGTTACAGTGCAAGAGCACACCGGGCATGCAAGGAGTGAGAAAAGGGGAGGTGTTTGAAGAGATCTGGTTACAAAATTTGAATGACACAATGAGGTGGAAAATGCCAATAATCAGACTGATAAATGGCCTGGGTTGCAAAGGCCCACAGTGCTCATCCAGTTCCAACCCTCTCCTTCCTATGTGCAGGGTTGCCAAGCAGCAGCCCAGGCTGCCCAGAACCACATCCAGCCTGGCCTTGAATGCCTGCAGGGATGGAGCATCCACAGTCTCCTTGGGCAACCTGTTCTAGAGGGCTGTTCCCTTCTGATTTACTGGAAATGTAGAAAGACATCAGAAGGAAAAAAGAGAAGGGAGGAGGTTCAGCAGTGCATGCAGGTGTTCTAAATCTCATGTCCAAATCTGCTATCAGACTGCAAAATGTTTAGCTTTGCGATATGATGTAATATGATATGATATGATATGGTATGATATGATATGGTATGATATGGTATGATATGGTATGATATGATATGATATGATATGATATGATATGATATGATATGATATGATATGATATGATATGATATGATATGATATGATATGATATGATATGCCTATCATTTCCCAAGGCAAAATAGAGGGGAAAGCATTTACCTGTCTTAATGAGGCATCATGATGCTCCCTGTCAAGGGCAAGTATAGTGAAAACAGGGAACTGGAGTAAGCTCTGCCACAGACTACAGCAAAACGGTGTGACTGTTGTGATGTCCCTGCAGAGAAAGAAGACGTGTTTACAAACAAGGACAAGGTACAAAAGGAGGTGAAGGCTGTACTGACTCAAAATGCCATGCTGAGCTGCGAGGTGGCCCAGGAGAAGACTCACCTTCAATATTGATGTAACTGGTAGGAAACACATTTTGGTTGATATTCTTTGATTATTCCATATTTCCATAGTCTGGCTGTGGAAATGTCTGTGTGAACGTGTCCTCTTGATTCTGCCATGAAATTGTTTTGGCGAGGAAGACAAGAAATGCTTACAAACGTGCAGCTAAAATGATTATTTGTTTTTAACAATGTTTTATCTATCTCTTCCCCTAGGACTACTTTTATCATCAGCTGTCCATGGATGTCCAACTGTGATTTGTACAATGTGCAACACTGCTCTGGCACTTGATATTTCAACAGTACTATTTACAGATCTCTACTGTGGCTGCACTGAGAAGGTTTGGTTGTCAGTGTCCTAAGAACCTTTAGTCAGAGGCATTGCACTTGCCTTTGGCTTGTTGAATCCCACGTTGACGACCATTCGTTTCATGTTCTGTAAATGTAATGATCAGTCGTGAATCCATTGATACCTTTCTAATTGTACGTTTCTCATTAGTCTGAGAGTTTAGCACGGAGGTAGATCTTTCACTCCAGCTGCAGTAGAGATTGCTCTGGTGTCAGTATATTTTGCACAAGATCCGGTAAATTTTAACTTAGACTCCAGATAGCCATGGGCACATCAGCTGCATTCTGAGTGACCATTAGTGAGCTGGCTGATGACGAGGGTTTGTCTTCTGTTTTATTTGTAGCTGCACTCTACTGGTTTTTGCTCATAAGTCAACTTGTTCTCTGTTAACTTTACAGTTCTCGTCTTGTATTCTGAGCTGATCAGGACAGGGAATCTGTTTTCTCCTCTTCTTTCTTATGGCAGTGAACACATTGGAGCTTAATCCTGGTCAAGGTTTGGCATTTGATCAGCTCTGTGGAGGAGCAACTGTACTGGGAGTCTACTGCCTTTCTGCTCACACAGATCTGGTGTCCTTGCAGGGCATAGCTTGCGTTCTGTTCCCTTGTAAAGGTTGCAGTCTTTGCTCTCTCCGTCTTGGGGCATTCTGCTCCTTCAGTCCCTGGTGTGCAATATATCTCTGCTCCTGTAGTAGACAGTTTTGCTGCTGCCTGTGGTGTAGACTCTAAACTATCAGCTCTCACTGTTCCCACACCACGTGGATGTGATTCTGTGGCCTTTGGATCTGTTCCGTGAGTTGTGTAGCTCATGCTTTTGGCTCAGGAAATTGGCAGTTTCAGCAAAGAGTGGATTACAGAAAGGATAGATTTGGGAGGTATCTGTCAGAGAAAATGAAATATAAATGATGACAGAAAGATTATGGCAACAACTGGAATCAACCAAGTTAATCCTCAGCAGCCAAAGCCAGCCCACGTCTTATTGCAGAGGTGTAGGGGGAAAACCCAGAAATGTAGTGCTTTTACACTTGAATTTTACTAGCTGAGGGCTATTATTAGCTGTTTGCCTCAGAAACCAAAGGTTTTCTGTTCTCTTTCAGACCGGATGACCTCATGGCTGCACAGGGTAATGTAATACCTCCTCCTCTGCCATACGTGGAGAGTGCTTGCCTAGCTACCGTTGCTGTATTTCTCATGTGTACCACTGTAACATGACGTGCCAGTCCAGCCCTCACTGCAAAATGATGTGGTGTGAAAGTCAGGAGGGATTATGAGTACTCTTGGAGTGGCTGGCTCTTTCACTACAGAAATCCTCATCTTACTAGCTTCTCCCAAAGTGCAATGGCTTTCTGAGTCTTAATTAATCCTCTTCCCATTGCACTCAGAAAGATTTTCAGGGTTCCTCTACCCCAGGGTTCCACTGGTAGCACAGAACAATCCCATTTTAAGGACATCGTGAATGTTAGGTGCTCAGTGTTGAGCATTATGGGATGCAGATTAGACCTTCTTGCTTAAAAGAAACAAGTGCTGCACACCTTGGAAACCTATAGAAAACTAGAGTAAAAAGGGCTGATTCTGCCATCTCATTCTCTCAGTATTTGTGGTGCACGCTGAAATCCTTACTTGAAGTGGGCCAAAGCTCCATTGCATTTGTGAGAAGTTTTGCATCACCTGGTTGGTCTAGGCCATGTTTGTTGTCTTGCTAATAAGCAAGCCTTCTGATCTTCATCAAATCATTGTAGTTGGAAAAGACCACAAAGATCCCCACATCCAGCCTCAACCCATCCCACCATGCACACTGCCCACGTCCCTCAGTGCCACATCTCCATGGTTATTGAACACTTCCAGGGATGGTGACCCCACCAGCTCCCTGCAAAGCTGTGCCACCACATCACCATTCCTCTTCAGAAGAAGTTTTTCTTAACATCCAACTTGAAGCTCCCCTGAAAACCATCAGTCAAAACAGGGGCTGTTGGAGATGGGCGGAGAGAATGATGCTTCTACAGTCAATACAAGCAGGGAGATCAAATGTAGAGTGTATCAACTGCATTCTTGCATTGGCTTGCTGCCCTGCTCCCTGGCCTTCAGTGGACTGCAGTGCTGGTGGTAGAGCTGTGGTGTGAATCCTGGGATTGCACGTACTGCAACGGTCAGCAGCACAGCAACTTGAGCTGAACTTACCCTCCTGGGCAGCTGCTGCCACTCAGAATTCAGACAGCATGCAGAGGAGAAAGTCATGAAGGAAGGGAAAGGGATGGCAGCAGAAGGCTTCACAGAGTGACAGCGGGGAGGAAGGAGATAGGGGACAGGTCCTGGAAGGGTTTGCCATGACTGCTGGGGAGCAGGAGCCTTCCCGGTCACCTGAGCTGGGTATGCCTGAATATGCTTGCACGAATGATCTGAATGAGTGGTCTTCCATGTCTCCACTGCAAATAAAAGACAATGTCAGTCCCCCTCACACCTGCTAGTCCTGCATTCATCCTTGGAGCCTCTGTCTTGGTATCAACATCAGGACCCTGGGATCTTTCCTGGGACCCAAACAAGCATAGGAAGCTTCTTCAAAATTGGGCTGCTGTTAGAAGCTGGCTAGCACTAGAGAAATCCATGATGTAAGTGCGTCAGAAATATTCTGCACTTCTACAGCCTTTTGTAGGGCAAACCATTTAATAGAAGTGGAAGCCCATTTATTTAGGGTTTATCTGTTCTCCCACGCCTCAAATAGGAACTAGCATGAAAGCTCTCAGCAACCAGTTGTTGGTAAAAAAAGAATCAGATAAAACAGTCATTAAAGTAATCAATTAAAGATTCGATGTATCAATCGACACCACTTAGCAAGGTGATTAACTGAACCACCTTAACTGAAGTGTGTATGCCTAACCAATTACACTTGATGTCTTTCTGATGCTAACTCCATTTGTTGTCACAAAGGGTAAGGTGGGCTTTAAACACTTTCTTCTATATGTGTTAGGTATTAAGAGGAGATGACCTCAGCCAGTTCTCTGAAGAATCAGAGGTTGCTGAGAGTGGAAAACCATGCTTTATGCATAAAACGGAGCTACAAAATCTAATGTAGGCCAAGTATTCACCATATTAAGGGCTATATCATTGCCATAGGGTAGAGTCAAAAGATGGTTTTCTGCTCTTAATTTTCTATGGTTTCCTGATTTTGAGGTCTTCCTAATTGAGCTGTATTTGGCTGATCTCCAGCATAGAGTGGAGCAATATCAAAAAGACACACAGATGAAGATCTGTCATTGTCTTCATTAGAAGAAATCTGAAAATTAGGAGTCCCAGCTGATAGTAAAGACTACCGAGAGGGATGGGATGACCATAAGGACTGTGCTGAGGATGCATTATAATGTGTGATAAACACTGTGAAGCAGTGTTGCTGCAGGAAATTGCACAGTACAACATAGAAGCAAATTTTAATGTCTTCCAGTCACAAGCTGTTCATATCTAATGTCTGTTTTACCCAATGTTTTTCCAGTTCCAGAAGCAGAGGATGCCTTTATCAACAAGCAGAAGGTACAAAACGAGGTGAAGGCTGCACCAACAGGAAATGCCACGCTGAGCTGTGAGGTGGCCCAGGAGAAGACGGAGGTGAACTGGTACAAGGAGGGGAAACTGATCACCTGGAACAAGAAGTTCAGGGTGGAGTCAGAGGGCAAACAGCATCGGCTGGTGGTGAGCCAGGTGGAGAAGAAAGATGCAGGGGAGTACAGCTGCGAGGCTGCTGGCCAGAAACTCACCTTCAAGATTCATGTCACAGGTGAGACAGGTGTTGTCTGAAATACAGCAGAGAACAGTAAAGTAAAATCTAGTTTCTATTATACAGTGATCCAGTTGCAGTAGTCTGTTCTGAGGTTTTTTCCCTAGACTTGATTGCCTGGGTTTGTAGAAAGTATTTGGTTTTAGTATGGCACAAAGACCTGTTTCAGTCTGTCTGTAGAATAATAATTACTGATTTATGTACAATGGAAGCAATATTCAAGATATTATTCAAATCTCTCCTGTGCCTGAGATCCCAAACTGTAATTCTTGTTCACCGAAACATTTGACTAAGATAAGTATGTGCAGTGAGGCTGGAGTGCATGTTGTACGTGCAGCCTTTCATGGCAGGAGAAGCAGGAACTTCTCCTAGTAGTACACTGCCTTTTTACTATGCCTTTATGTTGGAGGCTGCATCTGGATAGGTGAGTCTGCTACTCCCAGTAAGAGACCTGGTAGAGCTGACTATTCCCAGAGCTCAAAGTAAAATAGATATCTGCAAATCACACACAAAGAACTAAGGACTGCGTTGGTGAGCATATTTCCTTTGTGCCTTTGACAGTCACAGTTGTGGCAATGGTAGAGGCCATGAGGAGTCTGTTCAGGAAGCCAGGAGTACTGTTCTGGGTCATGAAAAGGCAGCCAGTGGTTTGACTATCACATGTTTATGTGTTTTGATGTTTCACAGTGGGTCTTAAGTAAAAGGAACTCAGGTTTTGGCTTCCTGCAGGACAGATGTTCTTTTGGGTTCAATATGTTTGCATAGTGACTTGCAACCATGGGACTGGTGTTCAAGGACCCTCTTGGTTCCTTCAGTTCCTAGGTTCTTTCTTGCCTAGATTTGACACTTAGTTTCAACAGAAGAGCTGATATTCTCTAGTGAAGGCTATTAGTTTGGGCACAAGTGGTAACCTAAACCTGTTCCAAGCTGTACATACAGACCTGCAAGATGGTCTCATTTCAGTCCCTCAGTCAATACTTTCTCTTTTCTTCCCTCAGAGCCAAAACCTGTGTTTATAAACCAGGAGAAGGTGCAGAAAGAGGTGAGTGCTGCCCAGGCAGCAAGTGCCTCCCTCAGCTGTGAAGTAGCACAGGATCCAACTGGAGTAAAATGGTACAAGGATGGAAGACTGCTTGCCTCCTCCAGAAAGTTCAGAATGGAATCTGTGGGCAAAACACGGCGTCTGGTTGTGGAGCAGCTGGAGAAGAAAGGTGCTGGAGAATACATCTGCGAGGCTGCTGGCCAGAAGATGACCTTCAAGTTGGAAACAACTGGTGAGCATTCGCTTTGGGAGCACTAAGCAGCTGTTTATGTGGCTTAGAGGAAGAGGAAGTGAGCCATGTCAAAGGGAAGGTGGTGTAGTGCAGGAATGCAGTTGAGATCAAACCCAGCAAACGTTTCCAGATTGATGAGGAAGGGGTCAGAAGAACCCTGACAATAACAGGGATCCGGGCTGAGGATGAGGGAGAGTACTTCTGTGAGTCCAGAGATGACAAGAGCAGCATTACCATCACCCCCAAAGGTATGTCTCTGGAAATGAAGGCTGACAGTGTGGAAGGATCCTTGGCTTCCCTCATCAGCCATTACAACACTGCAAAGTTGAGTTCATTTGTGTGTTTATGCTGTTCTCTGTGTTAACAACCAAGTACAAAACTTGTCTTTCTCTCTAAATAACTGTGGAACAACTGCTTCTGAAGAGCACAGCTGTTAAGTGGGCAAATCAGCCTTCAAGGCTGGAATTAAAAATCCCAAATGTGAGATGGGATTTTTTTTTACCCCTTCTTTGCCTCTTTTCTTCTTGCATCTTTGTAGATGCAAGGAGGATCTCCTCTACAGGCAGGGGATGTGAGTGTGAGTTATGGTGATCACTTACTGCAAGTCATAAAATCTGAAGCTTCCAATAAAATCATTGACTCTGTTGGCTCTTTGAAGGTGCTCATACATAACATGATAGCTGGTTTTGAGTTATACAACAAAAAAGCCTTTAATGGTTGGATGACTGGATTAGTTATTTGGAGGGGCTTTGAAGCCTTCACTGTGGGTTTCAGAAAAGGTTAGTGAAATATCTGGGGCACAAAGAGCTGAGCATGTCCTGGAGCAATGGAGAAGGGCTGGATGATTTTTGCGCGTATTTTCAGCCATAGAATTTTGTGTTCTGGTGGTGTCAGTACATTCTTTCGTACAGCATGGACGGGTTGGTTTGTTGCATTGGTTCAGACTTTTGTACTAGGAGCTCAGCAGTGGTTAAAGCTCACACTTGTGCAAAGTAAACAAGCTCCTGCAATTCGTCTCTACTCTGTTTTAGCTGTGGATTAACTTTACAGTTCCTTCCACATGCTTTATGGTTCCTTTCTGTAAGTCTACTTACACAGACTGAGTTGCTTAACTTGAAGTCTTGCTCCAGGATTTTGGGCATATTCTTAGCAGAAATATCACAAATAATTTCACCAACAATTCTCCCCACCTATATGTAGCTTTCCTTTTTTTCACTGGAAGGTTTTACACTGGCAGATATGGTGGGCATGTAGAAACAACCCCATTAATTCTCATGAAGTTCAGATTTCTCTGACTGGCCTTTGTATTGTGATTCTGCATGCATGCCCTGTAGCTAAAGCCTGGATGTCTTCCCCAGCACCTTCAGTCTCCCATCCTTATTTGAGTTACTCCGTTGCAAATCTCTCTGCTAGTACAGGAGAGTTTTTATTTTACCCCTTCTGTGAGGCAGCAGCTGGATGAGAAGGGTGAGATGAGGGAGGACTAGGTTGTTTGGGTGGCTTTTTTTTTTTTTTTTTTTTTTCCTAAGAGCCAACTGGGAATCAAAGTTCCCAAAAATTGAAGACGAACTGTGTCATATAGAGCAGGGTTTGTCAAATCACTGGCATGCACTGTTAGGACATCTTCTTCATCAACATATTCCGGACTGAGAGTTGTCACAAAATTCTGCTCTGTGTCCCAAAATGTGCACTTATCACTTCTATTGGCAGTTATGCCAATATTCTATTGGCAATTATGTCAATAATGCATATAAGAATGTTTTGCACTGGGCCATTGCCACCAGAGTATCCCTGATATATCAAGAGGATTGTTGTAACATTATTGTCCCTAGCACAAGTAATGATAATGTGCTCAAAACAATAGGTTTTTTTGTTGTTAATGACAAGTTCTAGTAAGCATAGAGAGTAGGCACTGCCTTTCATTATTCCTTATGCCAGATGCTCCTAGAGACCTCATTCCCAACTAAATCCACATCCTTCTTTCTCCTTCTCAGAACTGCATTTGTAAATCAGCAAACCATTGGCAGACATTAGCATCATACAAAAGGACAAGGTCACATTTGAGTGTGAGCTGTCCAGGCCCAACGTGGACATCAAGTGGTTCAAGGTATGGCATGTAATGGTGTTTTCCTTTCTGACTTGTCTGGAAATGAATGAGAGCCTTTAATTTCACTTCCAAGGGATGAGAGTTTAAGCTTTTGCCTGATAGCTTTTGCACTGCTCTCTTTTCTTTATGCTCTTTTACTTGCCCAGTTCAGCACTCTTTGTTATTATGTCCTGAGTTCATTTATCAAGTTGAAATGAAAGTTTGTTTTGTGTTTCTTGTGAACTCCTGAGGTCTTGCTGCACAAAATATTGTTGGTTGGTGTAGAGTCTTGAGCTTCAACTCTAACACAGAAATTCTCAGCCAGGATTTTGTAGCCTTGTTGTGATCTGGCTTTTAGGGTGAAATCTGAGTTTTCTTTGCACCTGACAGTGTGAGAATTTGCTCTGGCACTTTGTGTACCTCCCCGGTGCTCAGCTGTTCCTTCCCTTACTTGGGGATAACGTCATTTATTCAAGGTGATGTCCAAACGGGCTTGTTAACAGTTTTCCACAGTGCTTTAAGCTGTCATAGGTCAGCCAGAATTTATGCATGTTCTATAGCCATTCCTACATGTTGAAAACACTGCACTGTGCTTAAGCTTCAGCATATGTTCCAGTAAGCACAATTCCATTAATTCTAGGGGAGTGGGTGAATTAAGCATAGATCTGAAGGCTGCCTATGCTCAGTGCAGAGATGGAAGGACTCGTGTAGATCTGACTTGGTATTTTCCCTTCTAGGAATGGAAGGAGCTGCGTCAAAGTAAAAAAGTGGGCATTTCTTCCCAGGGAAATAAGAGAAGCCTCATTTTTCACAAGTGTGAATATGAAGATCAGGGAACATACTCGTGCAAAGCAGCCGAAGACAAGACGTCAGTTACCCTAAAGGTTCATGGTATATTTAACTGAAAGAGCAAATAAATCCTCTTGTGGTGTTTTGTACCACAGGAAGAAATGCTTCATGGGCAGTTTGGGCATTTCTTGGTTAGTCATTTTGGATACCTTTCTCTTTTTTCTTTATGCTTATGACAGATTTTCCCTCCGTGTGTTGCACTGGTTAAACCCCAGTCTGTAGCTCATCAGCTGGCTCTGAAGCATCAGACTGGTTACTGAACACACGGGTCTGCTGTGCCCTGGTAGATGCCACCTTCCAAAGGGACGTCTGAAAGGATGCTTTTATCTGATTTCCTACTAGATGCTGTCCTCATGTGGCCACTTGGGTTCAGTGTTAGCATGAACATGAACATCTGTCCTGTCCCATGACTTTGGTGAACTCTCATTTTCTCTCTCAGTCTGCAGCCAGGTTGGGTTGCTGTTTCAGTACTGGCTGTTTTATGCAGGAACTCTGCTCCTGAGGTTAATCCAAGTTGTATCCAAGCCCTTCAGAAGGAAAGGGAAACAGTAGCACAGAAATATGAGCTGATTCTGACATAAGTAAGTGCAGACCTGGAGAGTTAAAAGGGATTGTGTGATGTTCAAGGGATTTTGAAGTACAGATGTCCCCTAGGTAAGATTTGTGGCTGACATTCCCCATACATTGTGGGCACACAAGCTAAGGAGAGACTAGTGATGAGCATGCAGAGAAGCCAATGGTTCAGACAGGTTTGTAGTGACACGACATTGTAGAGTTCCGTCTAGTTCTCCTTGGCATAGTTTGGAAAATAAAGATGAGGTGATTGGTGGTAACCAATATGGCTTCATCAAGGTCAAGCCAGGCCTGACAAACTTGGTGGCCTTTCATGATGGAGTAACAGCATCAGTGGATAATGGGAGAGCAACTGACATCATCTACTTGGACTTGTGCAGAGCATTTGATCCCGTCCTGCATGACATCCTGGTCACCAAAGTGGAGAAAAATGGTTTTGATGGATGGACCAGTTGCAGGATAGGGAACTGTCTGGATGGTCACACTCAGAGAGTTGCAGTCAATAGCTCAGTGTCCAGGTGGAGGGTGGTGTTGGGACCAGTGTTATTTAACATTTTTGTAGGCAACATGGACAGTGGAATCAAATGCACCCTCAGCAAGTCTGCAGATGACACCAAGCTGAGCGGTGCTGTTGATGTGCTAGAGGGAAGGGATGCTACTCAGAGGGACCTGGACAGGCTGGAGAGGTGGGCCCTTGGCAGCCTCATGAACTTGAGTGTGGCCAAGTACAAGGCTCTGCACCTGGGTCAGGGCAATGCCAAGCACAGGCACAGGCTTAGAGGAGAATGATTTGAGAGTAGCCTTGACCCTGAGGAGAAGAGTTGGTCTGGAGGGAGGTGTCCCTGCCGATAGCAGGGGGATTGGAACTAAATGACCTTAAAGATTCATTCAGTTCTATTGTTCTTCTACCCTTAATTTTGCTTGAAAGGTTTTAGAATAAATGACATTCTGGTTTCCATGAAAACTGTTTGCAGGGAGTTCAGTTTTAGCTAGTCTGTCTTTATGTTCAAGGGCAGTAATGCATTGACTGTGTTTAAGAGAGAAATGTCTCAGGAATTGATGATGGTTTAGAATAACTGGAAGATGTGGAAGTGAATGAATATGAGAGTGCATCTTTTGTCTGTGAGATTTCACACGATGAGGTTCAGAGCCAGTGGTACAAAGAGGACAACAAGCTGAAGGCTGATGACAACATCAGAATGCGGCAAGATGGTAGGGTGTAAGAGGGGGATCTTTCTCCTGAGGGGGTGTGGGTTGGAGATGAAGCAGAAAGGACATCTGAAATGAAGTGAAGAAGGTTCAGAAGGGAGTTCCCCTTTCGTTTTGGGACTGAGGTTAGGGTGGAACAAGTGACAGGTGGGAAGCTTAGTGTGGGAAGTGTGATGCTATCCCACCATCCCACACTGCCAGGAGCAGGTAGGAAATGAGTGCAGTTCTTTCCAAAGTGAGGGTGAACAGGTCAGTCACTTCACCTCTCCAAAGAGGTTTTGTCTGACAGTGAGTGTGATCCTTCTGTATCAGGTACTTTGAAGGTGACGGCGGCCGCATTCGGTCAGTCCTTGTAGAAGCCATGTTTAGATTCTGCTTTGGTGGGGATGTGGATGTGGGGGAATGGATGGTTTCATTGACATGAGAGAACAGGCAGTGATGCTGTGAAACCAGATGGATGATGCTCAGCCTGGCCATGTGCCTCAGAGCTCTTTGCTCGAGGAAGCCAAGTGTAGGTGTGGGTTTGCTCAGAGCTAAGTTACTATATTTTACCAAAGTAATTATCAATGTCCGTGTTTCATTGAACCTCTTTTCCAGTTCGTAATGTGAGGACTTTGATATTGGGATGGGAAGGTCATGGTTTGATATGGATGTTGGACTGGGAATCAGAAGATCTGGGCTCTCTTCAGGTTGTCAGTCTTATTGTCGGACTTCTTTTCAACATTCCTTTCTTTCAGTTATTTTTCCAATGATGTTTTAAGGCATTTTGAGCTGATAGGTGTAGTGTTCACGTGCAGTAATGCTGATGTGAGTAAGTAGGTGATAATGTAAGGGTTTTTTACATTCCTTCTAAATCTCTGATTTCTTTTGTTCCTTCCTTCTTTAAGAGCAATCCATTCATCTAGTAAAGGAGCTGTGTGACAAGGATGTGACTGAGCCTGAAGAAACCAAATTTGAATGCGAGATATCCATTCCTTCTGTGAAACCTCCCAAGTGGTATCTACTTGGGAAGTCTTACAGGCTGGAAGAAACTTGATTATGCAGCAAGAAGGCACCATCCACCGGCTGACCATACCGAAAACCACCACTGATATGACAGGCACCATTCAGTTCTCAATTGGCAAATCCAAATCCACAGCCAATCTGCTCGTCAGAGGTAGCGTATCCTGGCTTGGTTTACATCATGAAGATGAAGAATTAATTAACGTACAGTCTTCCTTCACTGGGGTCTTTGAAATATTGTGTGTGTGTCTGGAGGGTCTGCTCCATTTCCAGTTCAAAGTCGTTGGACACTAAATGAGACAGCTGCATCTCAGTAAAAGATCTGTTTGTATAGTTGTGATGTGCTTACTGTTCAGATCTACAGAGCTGACGTTTTGTCCCTGGCTATAGCAAAGAAGTCAAATCAGGTGAAATTAATTGTATTTCTGAACTAGACAAGTTTAAGTTTGGTAGCACCTAAATTTGATGCAGTGTGTCATTGATTTCATCTGAAAGAAAATTCCAGGCTTTTTATCTGCTGTTGTCCCCAGTGTAAGAGTCTTCATTCACATCCTAAAGTACTTGTTAAATGTTCAGCTCACTCTTATTTGAATAAAAGCCTCAACTGGGAGCAATTTAATAGGCACAGGACAAGAGCTGGACCATGCATTTGGTAGATAATATACAGTATTACTTTATAGAAATGTAGTCAATGGCATTCCCTATAGGGAATCGTTTGTTTTATCTTTGGAGTGGTTCAAAGAACCATTGTGAACATGAAATTAATTGGAATGGAATAGACGCAAGATACTTTCCTCTTCTTCCACTTGTCCTCATCCTTTCTTCTCTTCCACCCCTGCTTTGCAGATTACCATATACAAATCACCAGGAAGTTGGAGGACAAGACAGTTTTGGAACGTCATTCTGTCATCCTGTCCTGTGACTTCAGGCCTTCTGCAAAGGTTGTGAAATGGTTCAAGTGCCACCCACCCATCGAGCCCTCTGAGAAGTACAAGATCAAGAGGGATAAGCATTCAGCAGAGCTCAAGATTCTGAAGCTGAAGCCCGATGATGCTGGTGTGCAGAGACTGAGGCCACGCTGACAGCTGAAGGTATGAGCAAGGCGGGTGGCCTCTTCCATGTCCTATTTCACCTCAGATTTCTCTTCTTGAGGTTGATTTCTGCCGTTCTCTCCTGCTAACTTTATAAATGTATAATCTTCATTGAGAAGATTACACAAAGATCATCTAGTCCAACCATTCTACCACATCCCAGTATGATTTATAGTAACAGTGGTAACAGTTCACCTTGTTTCCCCACAGCCCGCAATGTAGAAGTAACGAAGCAGCTGCAGGATGTGGAAATTGAAGAAGAGAGCTCTGCTGTCTTCTCCTGCGAGCTGTCCCATGATGACGAGGACGTGGAATGGTTCCTGAATGGCAACCTCCTTTACACCAACAATTACAATGACATCAAGAACGTTGGCAATTGCTGCACACTGACGATGAAGCAGGTTAAGCCTGAGGATGCTGGCACAGTGACAGTGAAGTCAGACAAGGTGTCAGAAAGCGCGCACCTGAAGGTGATAGGTGGGTCTGATCACACACCTCCTTGATGTAAGAGATGCTAAGGAGCTACAGTTCATTCTGTTGTGCAGCAATCCTGCTTCTAAAGCTCACCTCTCTGGGGTGACAAGTCATCAGGGGCTTTCTTCCAGTGGAAGGTTCCATTGCAGCAGATACCAAGGAAGGAGGATGGTTTTGGTGTCCTGCCAAAGCATTCCATTGCTTTTTATCATCATTTTACTTAACACAAGGAGAGTTACAGGAGCAGTTTCTTTTACTGCTTCAGTAACATGCAGTGTCAATGCTGTTGTCTCCAAGGATTTATGACTGAAGGAGAGATCATTCAGTATGTGGTTTGCCTCTGGAATGACTAATGACCAGGCTGTGAACAACCTGATCTAGCTGTGAATGTCCCTGTTTATTGCAGGGGAGCTGGGCTAGATGGCCTTTAAGGGTCTCTTCCAATTCTAAGGAACTCGTGCCTGAAGTGCAGAAGTGGATGAATTATACCACTTCTTCATATCCTCCCCATGATTACAGAGGAAATACAGCAAAACAACATGCATGGTCTTATTGTTGTCATGTGCTTGAATACGAAGACGTCTCTTTTTTATGGTTGAGATTTTTGTTGATATGGGTCAGTAAAAACTCACATTGTTTAGCTTTCTCAATAGGCGATCGTGGGAATCCTGGTCTCCATCATCTGGTACCACCGTGGATTCATCTACATCAGGCACGACTGAAAGAATTAAAACACAAAACAACCACCAAGGTGAACCCTTCCAAAAGGGGGAAAGTTCCATTTGCTGCAAGCCACCGAGGTAACCAATAGAGGGGCCCTGATCCCCCTTGTGCCATCAGGATGCTCTGGCGCGGTATGTGCCTCAAACTCAAAGCTCCTTCCCACCTCCCAAGGAAAAGCAAAGCAGCCCAAGCATCTCCAGCAAAGCTGCCCAGCAGACAGCAGGGAATGCAAACAGCTTCTGGCTGCTCCCCTGCACTCCTGTCCTAAGTAAGTGACCATACGGGGACTGGCTGGGAAATCAGTGCATGACACACGTGAGTGTGCACAGGGTTGTGCAAAGCAGTGGGGATCCGTGTGTGTGTGTGTGTATGTGTTTGTGTGTGTATTTGTGCATGGATGGTGATGCACACACATTTGTGTCCATGAGTGTATAAACCAGTGGGGTTGCTCAGGTGTGTGTAGGTCTGTGGGTATGTGTGCAAGGACGAGCATGCACATATATGTGTGTGCACAGGGGTGTGCAGAGTGTTGGAGCTGCACAAGGACATTGTGGTACCGGTGTGTGCGTGCACTTTGGGAGTGAAAGGAAGGGGTTACACATGTGTCTGTATGTGTGTGCACAGGGCTGCACTAAGGGATGTGGTTGTGTGAGTGTGTGTGAGCACATGGATAGTGCATGGATGCGGTGGCACAAATGTATGCTTGCACATGGGTGTGCTGAGGAGTTGGGTTGCACACAGGTGCACACAAAGGGATATTTGTGGAAGGTGTAGGCACGTAGGTGTTCCCAGGGATGGTTTGCACATGTCTGTGAATGCAAAGGAGGGCACACAATGCAGAGTGTGCATGGGGGTGTGCAAAGCAGGCAGGGTGGCACACGGGTGTGCATGTGCACGTGGATAGGGGAATGCGGGGGATACAGGTTGACCTGTGCTGAGGTGAGTGGGGGCTCACGGTGTTGCTCAGTGGTAGATTTGTTCACACTGAGTGCTAACAGGAAACTCACACACCCTTTTTGTTTCAGCTGTGCCAGCGCTGTGATCCCTTGCTGCAGGGATGGGGTGTTGGAAGGATGGTCTGCGTGCTGAGCTCCCATCTCTTGCAGGAATCAAGTGTAGAGCAAAAGGGATGTTTGGGCCAGGTGACCGCAAGAAGGCTGGCTGCTTTGGATGGTGGCAGCTGATGGAAACAGGTGTTGTTGTGACCATTCAGCTTTTAACAGAAGTCAGGGGTCATGCAGCAAGAGCGACTAGGTTCTCAAATGGCTTCAGACGTGCACACCGAGTACATCTGTCCTGCCGTGCCATCTCTGCTTCTTTTTATGCTGGCATTGTTATGACCACGTGTTGGGCCTGTTTGCTTGTAGAAGGAGGAATGTTAGGTGCAGTTCTCACTGAGAACTTGTGATAGGATTTCTGTGTAATTTGAATCATGAGTGTTAGCACAGTGAGTTGAAGGAGGGCCCCGGAAGCAAATTTGGTGCTGTTGAAGCTCTGTGCGATGAGCAGGTGGGAGGTAACACGTGCTGGCAGGTGTGGAAACAACTTTGGGATTGAGGTGTGGAGGAAAGGTAAGGTGATGAAGGAGCTGATGGCAAAGAGTTTCCTGAGGAGGCTTGGTGCTTGCTTGGCGTTGGATCTGATCAACTTCTTGTGTGCTGGTGTCCATCTGGTGTTTGTGGAGTAGTTTTCATCCCAGGGTCTGTCTGGTAGGACTGGGGCTTGAGCCAGGCCAGGGCGAATCCAGTGTGCTTTACTCTCGTTCTTAGTGCTTGTTTTTGCTCAGGAGGGCCGGTGGCAATCCTCACGGAGCAAGGCCTGCAAATGGGGTTTGTGGAGGAAGGTCCTGCAGGCCTTGTGTGACACCCATGGAGCTGCAGCGAGGCTGCATCTTTGTAAAACAAGGGAAATGCACAGAAATCTGAAGGTGGGTTGTCGTCTCAAGTGATGCCGGAGGGGATGTGCGTGCTCCTTTACATATGCGTTGTCTGCCTGCTGTAGGTGGGTTGGCTTAGAAAGCTGGTACCGTGTTTCTGTTGTCGGGAGAAGCAAATATCAAGTCTTCTCTCTACTGAAAGATTTAACAAAAGAGCCTCTCCTTGCTTCTTAGCGTATGAATCACAGAATCATAGAATCGCGAGGGTTGGGAAAGACCTAAAAGATCATCCAGTCCAACCGTTCTCCTATTACCACTAGCTCCCAATAAATCACGTCCCTCAACACAACATCCAGTCATTCCTTGAACACCCCCAGGGTGGGTGACTCCACCACCTCCCTGGGCAGTCCATTCCAGTGCCTGGACACCCTTTCTGAGAAGTAATATTTCCTAATGTCCAGCCTGAACCTCTCCTGCTGCAGCTTAAAACCATTCCCTCTAGTTCTATCAATAATGACACGAGAGAAGAGGCCGACCCCCAGCTCACTGCAACCTCCCTTCAGGAAGTTATAGAGAGCAATGAGGTCTCCCCTGAGCCATCTCTTCTCCAGGCTGGACATTCCCATCTCCTGCAGCCTCTCCTCATATGGCCCCATTGTGCTCCAGACCCCTCACCAGCTTTGTTGCCCTTCTTTGAACACGTTCCAATGCCTCAGTGTCTTTTTTGCAGTGAGGGGCCACAAACTGGAAACAGAATTCGAGTTGTGGCCTCACCAGTGCTGGGTACAGGGGGACAGTCACCTCTCTGCTCCTGCTGGCGTCACTGTTTCTGATGCAAAATGTATGTAAGTGTCACATGTGTGACATCCTTTTTGATGGAGTTCTGTGACTGGAGTTCAATGGATTTGAGAGCTGACTTGAAGCCTGTGGGCATCACCCAGGAGTTGGGGTGAGAGGATGAGGCGTAGGAACAGGAACCTCTTTGGTCGTTCTTAACTCCCAACTTTTAGGTCAGGAATCTCTGTGTGTTTATCATGTAAAGAACAGAGTCATTGTGCAGCCTGTGAATGAATTGATTCACGCCTGCTGATTGCTGCTGTTCTCTACAGGGAGCTGCAATGGAAATGGACACTTGTGGTCCACTGTCCAGCCCCCTCCCGTGCTGGATTTTCTGGGCTTTGAGACACGTCTTCCAGATTCACTTTGTTTTATTTCTGATGTGTTGACCTGTTGAGCTCCAGCCCCAAATGAGGATTCAAGTACTACCACAGCAGTCCATTGGGACTGTAGTATTTCTTGCTAAACAGAATTCGTGTGTACCCGTGTCTTTCGTCTGCACAAAGGATCTTGTAATCATCTCTGTCTGTGTTTCTTTTAGACCCAGAGATGGAGCAGAGAGGAACACAGACTTGGGTGGATCTTCATTCAGGAGCAGGGACACGTCATGCTCATCTGAGGTGTCTGGCTGACAACAAGAGCAGAGAGGTAAGTTTCATAGGGTCGCGTGCACATTTTATTTTATTTTTAATTCATGATGCATAGAGGCGTTCCCCAGACAAAGTGAGCATTTCTCAACTGGACTTTCTAGAAATGAGCTAGGCAGTGAAAATGGGTTTGAAGCATTCCTAAGAGCCCCGCAAGAGAATGCTGAGAGTTAATCTGGCACCCTCCTTTGGAAACGTCCGTTGTCTGTCAGCTCTTCAGCTGTGCCCTAACACCTCCCATTGCGCTGCCACACCAGGATAGAATTCCAAGCCCACACTGAGTCCTGGAATGTTGTGGTGCCGTGTTGGAATCAGATGTGACCACGTGGTCTTGGCTCCCCGCCTTGTGGGGGGTCATGGTGGACCAGGCTGTTGGCCGTTGGTGATGTCATAAGCGTCTGGAATGAGGGGAGGAGCGGTGCGTTCTGTGTTCCTTTGTGGGTGAGCTAGTGGTCGGAGTGGTTGTTGACTTGTTGTTCTTGTGCCTTTAGTGTCGTTAGTTAGTGTCGTTAGTTAGTTAGTGTTGTTAGTTAGTGTTGTTAGTTAGTTAGTGTTGTTAGTTAGTTAGTGTTGTTTGTTAGTTAGTGTTGTTTGTTAGTGTTGTTAGTTAGTGTCGTTAGTTAGTTAGTGCCGTTAGTTAGTTAGTTAGTTAGTTAGTTAGTGACTTTATTGCCTTTTTCTTCACACCGTCGTGCGCAGCAGCTTGTAGGTAAGCTGAACCAGCATGGGATGGATGGGTGGGCAGTGAGGTGTTGAGAACTGCTGGCTGTCGGAGCTCACAGCACCGTATTGCTTACTCTTGACCATGAGACGTAATTTTCCCTCAGTACACACGTTCCAAAGGGGGTATCTGTAAAGTTGGCACCTGTCCCGTGCTTCTTCCATTGTCTTCTTTGCTCAATTTTGGAAGCATTATAAAGTTGCTGGGTGGACAGGCATCACGTAGCCTGAGACTCAGCTTGTCTTGCAGCAAGTGGATGGGACGGTTGTGCTGTGTGTGTTATTCCATGGATGTCTTAGCCCTGCTCACTGACCTGCTCTTTCTCTCTCCTCTCCTCACCCTCCGCCCACTGCCTCGGTGCAGCTTTAGCTCTCATTCCATCTGAGCAAAGCGACAAGGAACTGCTGCAGATTGCTTGAGGTGATCTCACTGCCAGGTACGTGCCATGATTTGTCCCCCCCCATGGTTTTGCCACAGGGTATGCGCGGGTAGATCTGAGGAAGTCTGTCCATACTGTGCTGTGTGAATAGAGAAAACAGAAGTGTGTTTCTGCTCTGTTCCAGCTCTTCACACTTGCTGTGATGGGTGTCGCGTGCAGTGGGATCAGCCGTGAGCCTGAGGTGGCGGCGACGGAGGTACAGTATGAAGCTCTGGCTGGTCTTTGTTCCCTGTGTTGAGCCATTAGAAGGAGCTGCAGATGTACTCTCTTGCAGTAAAGAATGGGCCCAAAAGGGCCTGGCCAACTTTCTGCGCCAGTGCCATTGCTGATTAGTCTGTGTTGAGAGAGATGCATCTTTGCATGGCCTGGCAATGCACGCCAAGAAGAGAAACGATTGTTGAGATGTGCAGCTCCTTCTGAAGTGCTCCTGATAAGGACGGAGTGTATTTGCTGCAGCTTTCTCTGCAGATGTGCTCCTCACCTTGAAATCCTCCTGGTTTGTCCTCATCTCCTGACCACGGCCTGTTCTCTGTTTTGCAGGCTGATAACATGCGGGAGCCGCAGCTGGTGCGTGCTGTGTCATCTTTAAACGTACCAGCGATTGCGGCGGCCCATGTTATTAGGAGCCACGTCGCCCAGGGGCCGGGTGAGCTCTCTCTGGAGGTAAGCAGTTCCAGGCGTTCCTTGTTGTCATGCATGGGAAAGTAGTAGAAGTTGTGAACGCAGCAGGAATAGTCTCAGACACCTTTAGTATATCTTGCGAGATGAAGCTTCGAAGGTTCTGTTGCAGCTTAGACTTTTTCTGGGTTGGGAGGAGTTTGCTGTCAAGCTTGAGGGTATTCTGCAGCACACAAGAAGGCAGTTATTTGAGCTGTTCTTTCCTGCCAGCTGTGCTGAAGCTGGGATTGATGTTTCATCTTTTGCAGGTTGGAGACATCGTGTGCATTGTTGATATGCCACCAAAGGAGATGAGCCCCTGGTGGAGAGGCAAGCGTGGCTTTGAGGTAGGCACACGCTTTCGACTATAATTTCAACTTCAGCAGAATCGGGAATCTCAAGTTGGAGCTGCTCTGCCTGCACAGGATGGCTTCTTGCCATGAACAGTTGCCCTGTGCCGATGTCAGAGGACCATCCCTTTGGCTCTGGGCTTGCGCTAATGCCCACCTGTCTTTTTGTTCTTATTACAGGTTGGTTTTTTCCCTGGTGAGTGCGTGGAACTCATCAGGGGAAAACTTCCTGAGTCACTGGTCAATTCCTTGCCAATGCCAGGTACGTATTTTACATTTGACAAAGCGGGTTAGTATAATAGGGTCAGAATGTGGCTTTCAGGGGGTATGTAAATGCCCAAGTTCAGCAAGCTTAGCAAGAGAACTTCATTAAGCTCCTTGGGCACCTCCAGGGATGAGGAAAATCCGTTCTTGTGTGTCCTTGTTGGGAACGTAATTCCTGTTGTTACGTGCTCTGTCGAATGCATTGCACTCAGCCACATCCAACTGAGCCAAGCCTGAAATGAACTGGTTTCTTTGTTTTGTTGCTCAGTGGCAAGGAAACGGGGCAAACTCATCACCCGCCTTCGTTCCCTGGTGAAGGCCCACCCCAGGAGAGCAAAGCAGCCGGAACCAACGACATTCTCTGGATCCATGTCCTTGCTTGACATCGTTGAGAGGTATTTAGCCAGCAGGACTTGAGGGCTGAGCTGTAGGAATGGAAGCATCCTCTGCTGTTTGAAACAGAGCGCTTTTCTAAGCTGTGTTTCAGCAGAAAGCAGGCAATGCCGGGAACAGGCAGCAATTGGCAAGGGCTCAGTGCAGCTCTTCCCTCACCCTGCACCACGACTGACAGCATGCTCTGTTTTCTCTGCAGAATGAGTTCTCCCAGTAAGAGGGCAGAGTCAGCAGCTGCCAGTTGGCGTTCCTGCTTCTGCCTGGGCAAACCATCCCCTGTGGCCAAACGCCAACTGCAGAGCAGTGCCAGGGAGCCCTCTGAAGTAGAAGTCTTGGTTCTGGCAGGTAAGGGTGCAGATCCAGCTTTCAAAACACTGCTTGTCAGAAACACAGGTAGAATTCATGCTTTCAGTGGGCTTGTACTTCCTTCTGGCGTTCAAGCCCATGCCTGACATCTTTGGTTGACCCCTGTCTTTCCCAAATGAGTCTCTTGTCAACACAAGAGCTGGGCCTGCACGAGGATAGCTTTCAAGACAGTGACAGTGTTGCTAGAAGCTTATTGGCTTCTGCCCACCACCACTACATAGCCAAATGTCAAGAACCTCTTAATGGTTCATCTTGTGAACGTTCGACACTAACCGTTGTGCATCTACTCCTTCCTAGGTGACCCGAGCCCTTGTATATCCCCAAGACGCAGGGCATGTTACGATCATGCATCCAGTGATTCCATCAATGAAGAGCTGTTGAGAAGCACAGGATGCTGCAGTTCTGATGAAAGCCTTCCATATAACATCAGTTATGCAGAGAAGAATGTCATCGTTGTTGAAGCCCTCATTCATCCTATCCCTCCAGAAGCTCCTGACCTGAGCCTACCAGATGCCACAGTTACAAGCCTGGACTGTGGCCTGGTGCCTTTCCAGGACAGCCCAGCCCATGCGCAGCCCGACTGCCTTGACAGCAACACCTCCAAGCAGGACCAGGACAGCGTTACTGAAGAGCAGCCGAGCCTCTTGGAGGGGGACTTGGAGTCAGGCCTCCAGTCCCAGGCACCAGGCAGCAGCTCAAGCTCTGAGCCACTTTCCCCTTAACATCAGAGGACGTGTCCCATCTTTACCCCAGACCTTTCATTCCGTCCTTTCTCCTATTGAATAAAGGCACGCTCGTGCTCAATCAACGCCTTGACTGCATTCCGAGTTTTCATTCACAAAGACTGGGATGAATGCAAGAAACAGCAAGGCAGCTCGGCTTGCAACGCTCTGGCTGTGGGGTGCGTGCAGGGACACTGTAACCATACAGGGAAAGGCTTCCACTGCTTCCTCAAGCTGTAGTCCAGCCCTGCTACTGCTCTGTGGCACAAAGCCCTGAGGGATGTTCCATATTGTTAACCTAAGTGGAGCCAGCTTCATGCACTGTGTTTTGTTGTTGCTGGGTGAGAGGGGGATGCACGTTGGTGAGAAGATGAGCATTGCTGGATCTGCCACGAGTGTCCCTTCTGCCTCTAAGAATATGTCCTAACTAGGATGTGAACACTGCTGGCACTTCCTCATTGCACGTGCTTGGAGGATCTTCAGTTCTTGCACATTCAGGATGTCTGTCAGTGACTACAAGGAAATTCTCAAGTACTAGGAATTCCATGAAACAGTTGGAACGGGTAAGTGTCATCTTTGTACAGAAACAGCACGCCTAACAGTCTGTCTCACCACTCTAGAATTAATCTGAGAATAGATTGACAGCTCTTGTCAGTTCTCTAAGTCAGGTTTCATTTGGATAAACTTGAAATGGAATTTCTGAAACCAGTTGGAAATTGATGGTGCTGATTACCTCTTCATCTAATTAAAACATTATGCACTTTCTGTTGGGAGAGAAAGTTACAGTACTCCACTCCAATCCAGTGGATTGCAGGAGAGAATTGAAGGGGGAAAAAAAAACATGAAGTAGAACTCATGGGTTGAGATAGAATTATTTACTGAGATAGAGAAAAGGATAATAGTTATGATGAATGCAAAAGCAATTGCTCGCCACCTACCAATCAGTGTCCAGTTAGCCTCCTAGTAGTGGAAGAGATTTTCATGAAGTTCTACCCCGTTCAAAACTCCTTCCACAATATGTCATATAGTATGGAATATCCTTTGGCCAGCTTAAGTCAGCTGTCCTAGTTCTGTTCCTTCTCACTTCCTTGGGCTCTCAGCTGAGATTGACTGTGGCTCTGTACAACGCTGCCTGGCAGCAGCTGTAAGCATCACTGCGCTATCTCCATTGTTTCTCTAGAATGAAAACGTAGTATTAAATCAGACACTGAAGAAAATAATTCAGTCCCAGCTGAAACTCAGACAATAACTTGTGCTTAGGATTGTTTCCCTACAGGAAATGTTAGATAATTACTGCTACTTGGTACTGTGTCCTGTAGCTGAGCTGGATTTTGTTATCCTTGAAGAAGTATCTTCCTCTGAAAGGGGAGTAAAACATGATGCTCCTAATGAGCGGAGCAGAGACACAGATCTGATCTGAGTGTTGGTTTCATATTTTTGTGATGCTCTTTGCTGCAGTTTGTATCTAGAGAGAAGCCCTTGTGGTGTCAGTCTGTTGTGTAACCTGCTCTAGTTTTGTGCCTCAAGGAAGAGTGATCCTTTAAACAAATGGTGGCTATACAGAGGGTATGGGGTGAGATGCATTCCTCTGGCCCCATCCAATGGATTTTCTGTCACTGAAGACTTGAAGCACAGGTTAGGTACTGGAAGGCTTGAATATTTCCTCACCAATAGGTTAGAGCTTGGCATTTTGTAAGCTGCTGGTATCTCGGAGTAAAGCAAATAATTACAGCACGAGCATTTTCCTAGGCATCTTATGAAATCCCTCTATCTAAGGCTACTGGAAGGCACTCTGAACAAAGATCATTCTCCCCAGCTTCTCTTCTCTGAGTGGGAGCTTCAGCCCCCTGCACAAGCTGGAGGTCATCCACAGAGTTTGTTTCAGGTTGTTATCCTTCCTGGCCAAAAACCAGATACAGTATTGTAGATGTGGTGCAATGAGTGTTGAAGCAGGAATGACTTGTCCTGGTCTGGTTGTGCTGCTTTTTAATGCAGCTGATGATCTTGTTGTACTTCTTTTCTGTCAGAGCACACTGCTGGCTTGCATTCAGCCTGTGGTCTCTCACCACTTGTCCTCCTAGTCCCCAGGTCCTTTCCAACAGATACAAGCTAGTATTTCCCACCTGGGATACTGGAAGATGGGAACTTGTCAGCAGTCAGTGAAGATCTCTGAGACAGCGAGAGCGAGCGAGCTTTGAGTAGACTGGGAACCACTGTCCACAGCAGGAAATAAGAGAAGAGAAAAGATGTTTCCTTGGGCACTTGGGTAGAAATCATTCCTGACTGCTTTCTCATCCACCGGGAAAATCTGCTGATTGACAATTTGAAGCTGATGGACTTTGGACTCTGTGCAAAGCCAGAGTTAAGAGGATGTGTTAAATCAAATACAATGTGCCCCCAAGTAATGCATGTTTGAGCACCGTATGCAACAGGGGCTTGTCCAAACAAACACCCTAAAATCAAGCTGTTTTTGTGGCTGACATGTCATTGCATCTTGTTTGGAATGGCCTGAACTGTGTGAGAGTGGTTAACAGATTGCTCAGAAGCACAGGTAGATTATTTTCTCTAGCTAGACTCCCTGTTTTCATAGTCTAAGCTGTAGATAATCTTGTAGGTATATCACCTGTGTTATGCAAGGGTCTGTAATAGGAGCATGGGGTTGGTGTGCCTAAGGAACCTTCTAAGGATCTGTATGTAGGATGAGATTGTGGATAGAATAAAATGACTTTTGCAGGTGACGTACAAATCCTGTGATTGCATATGCTTGAACTGAATTGTTTCTTGATCTTCAAACTGATTTCCAGAAGCCTTTATTAACATGTAAGATGGGTGCTGGTAAGAAAGAATGGGAAGACTGCCTTACTGATTCCAAGAGAATTATTTATCATCAAATGATTTTTCCTGGCCAAATTTAGAGCCTCTCACAGGTAATCGAGACCAACAGGCTGTTGTTGCACAATCAACAGGCACAATCGAGATGATCAGCTGAGGAAAATAAAGCATCATGCCAAGGGAACTAGATAAGTGAGCAGCTTGAGATCTGCACATTCATGTGATGCTCATGGTCTTAGACAATATTTGCTTAGTGAGGTCACATTGAATGAAAGCAAAATCTAAGATGAATGAAAATATACACAGGAGAAGAAGCCTCTGAGGCTTCTGAAGTGTTATGACCAGAAGACATAAACTCTGTTAAAGCAAACGTTTCTCTCTCTTTTTAGTGTTCTTCCAGGGAGGCCTTGATTACCGCCTGAACACATGCTGTGGAAGCCCAGCTTATGCAGCACCAGAGTTAATCCAGGGCAAAGCGTCTATTGGCTCAGAGGGATGTAGAGCGGTGTTTGTTTTCCCCTCTTTCCCTTCCCTCTCCACAGAGCATTTCAAGGCAGTGGAGCTCAGGTAGGCTCTCTTGGTTTCCCTTCTGAATTCTGCTAGGTTGCATTGCTTGGTAGCTCTCAGAAGCTGTCAGTGGCCACAGACTAGAAAAGTGCAATTGGTCTCAGTTCACACAGCTGGCTGGTTTGTCTCTGGCTAATCCTGAACTGCCTCAAGCGACTGCTTTGGGGCTCTACAGAACAGCAGCTTCAGAGATCTCTTTCTATTACTAAGTTTTTGAAAGAGCAATTTGCTGTGTTCTAATTATCCATCATTTTTGTGCAGTCTTTTTTGTCAGACTTCTCCTTAGATTCCATGTTGTATGTGAAGATTAATTTGCATTGTGATTTATAATGTACTAAAAATTGAGAGATGTCTGGAATTTTGGAACCCACTACTTGCAGTTGTTAATCTGTCCAAACTGGTCTGGTTTGCAATGCCCTCATCCTTCTTGAATCGCTCTGCTGTTAAAAGCGGAGCAATTCCTACAAGTGCCATGGCCCCACTGTTGTTCTAATTCTTGTTTCTTTGTTTTCCACACGCTGCTTTTCAAGCCTCCTTTTTCTTTACAGTCCAAGTGAGAATTGCACTGTGAAGTGTCTGAACCTTGTTGTGCCTCTACATAAAGAGAACAGCAGCAAAGCCTGACAGGTGACTGTGCTGACAGCTCTCGTAGCCAGTAGCACGTAAATGTGCTAAATCCCTTGTGACGGCTTTGATTTCATTTTTGCCAGTGAAATCCTTGTAAAAGGAACTGCAGCAGTGTGATGAGCTAAGGTGAAGATGCTGGTTTTAGTAGTGCTCTAAGCTGAGTGGAAGAACAATTGAATTAGGGTTATATGCTTTCTCTGGGACGATAAGGTTTTTTTTTCTTGAGATAAAGAGCCAGCTTTTCATGGGCTATATGTGGGCTTTGGCAAGGGCAGACAATCCAGTCTGTCAGGAAGCCATTTGAGGTGCTTCAGGTTTGTAAGCTTGTCTTTTTGTTTTTTGAGGCGGATATTTGGAGCGTGGGTGTACTGCTGTATGCTCTGCTGTGTGGGTTTTTCCTTTGGATGATGACAATATGATGGGACTCTACAGGAGGATACCAGTGGATATCAGTGGTGCTAGAATACACTGAGAAGGGAAATAGCTGAGCTTGACAAGAGGCCTTGCTTTTCGGATGGCAGAACATGCTGAGCTGTGGGTAGAAAGGTTAGGTCCTGGAACAGGCTGCCCAGTGAGGTTGTGGATGCCCCGTCCTTGGAAGTGTTCAAGGCCAGGTTGGACAGGGCCCTGGGCAACCTGATCTAGTAAAGGTGTATGTTTGGTGGCCCTGCTGGGCAGGGGGTTTGGAGCTACATGATCCTTGAGGTCCCTTCCAACCCGGGTAATTCTGTGATTCTGTGATTCTGTGATTCTGTGAAAGGCCTGTCTGCTGAATATTGTCCCTGTTTTTGCTGCTTTGTCTGCCAGTATTTTGTGGATTGGGTTCTACGCTTGGTTGGCCTATGTGGCACTGTAGCCTGATTCTATACCATGATAGCATACAGAATTTAAGGAGAAGTATTTTCTTGCCAATGGGCGGATTTTTTGTATCTGGTTCTTCAACTGGCTGCTCCCTATACTATCTGTAGTAAAAATAGAGACACATCATTTGATTTCCCAGAAATGAATGTTACTAAATGCCAGCTCTTCTCATGTCTACAAAGAGCAAAGTTCTGCATTTGCTATTAGAATTTCCTCTTCCAGAATCAGGAGGTAATGTAGGACCCCACAGATTGCCTTCAGAATCCAACAGTTAGTTCTGTTTCCTTTGGGAGTGCATAACAACCTGAGCACATGAACTGAATGACGTGGCTTTTTAGTCTGGTACAAACTCTGCTGTAGACTGAAACTTGGTCCATTTGTAAGCAGGACTTTGTCCATTTCTGCAGGACAGCAGAAAACCCTTTGTGCTAATCATGATGCCAAGAAGCAGAATGCGGCAAATGGCAGATGATCCAACTGCTTCAGGTGTTCATTTCCTTAAAACTGAGAATAGTTTTGGACTGAGAGTTTGTAAGCAGAACCGAGCTCTTAAAGCTGTCAGAGATTATTTCTGCACTGCTCAATTCTATCTGCCTAACATACACAGGATCTCAGAACTGCGTTGCGTGAATTGGTGGAACTTGTTGAAGTGAACTGGGATGAGCAAATTTTAGAACTTAGTCAGAACGCAGTAAAAAATGGATAATCTCATGGGTATTAAGGTACAGGCTTGCTATTTCTGCACTGAATTTGTTTTTATTTTACATGGTTGTGATCTGAAAGTTGCTTGAAACGCAGGCACCTCGGCACTGTTGTGTAACTGAATTTCACACATTATAGACCCTCAAATATCCTGGAATCTAAAACTCTGACTTGTTTTAAGTCTGCTGCTTGAGTCTATTCAGGGTCATAGTGTCTGTGTGAAGTGGAGTGTGTGGGGAGATTGTTGCTGCAGATCCTGGGAAGTTGCTGTGTATTTGCAGACAATGGCTGCTGTTGGTCACTGGGTGCCCCTGTTCCTCTGCAGAACAGCTGTGCTGTGCATGCAGCACAGCATGCTGTGCAAGCTATGGAACTAGGAATCAAGAAGAGATAGAAGCTTGGCCTTGATGGCACGGGCTGTGTGTATAATCAGGAGGGGTGTTAACTCTTTGAAAGGGCTGATAATATCAGGACAAGGGGAAATGGTTTTAAGTTGAAAGAGGGAAGATTTACGTTGGTTGGTAGGGGAAGTTCTTTACTAGGAGAGTGCTGAGGTCCTGGAACAGGCTGCCCAGGGACGTTGTGGATCCCCCATCTGTAGAGGTATTCAAGGCAAGGTTAGATGTGGCCCTGGACAGACAGGTCTAATAAATGTGGAAGATAGGTGGCCCTACCAGGCAGGGGGAGTGGAGCTTCATGATCCTTGAGGTCCCTTCCAACCCGGGTCATTCTGTGATTCTGTGTTCCCCAGATGCCTCTTGGAAGTCATCAAGTCTGCCTCAGTGCTGACCACCAGTGCACTGTCCCCATGGGACTTAATGAGACACTTGGTGTCTCTGGCTGGGATCTGCTTGGTGATAAACATGGACGCGAAGAACTTAGCGATTGTGTGGGCTCCAAACCTCTTAAGGTAAACTTCTTTTTCCTTTTCAACACGATGCTTAGTTCTGCTCTCCTCCAACCCCAGGGGAACAATTTCTAGATGACAGTTTCTACTCACTTGTTTAGCTGGGACTGCTGTGTCCCTGATCAGCCAGGATAATTTCGTCAGTGGCATCGCTGTTTGCCCACTGCGGAAATCTCCGGAGCCCAGTTTGACAGTTTTTAGCTACAGAAATTCAGACTTGGGGAAATGATCTTGGGGAAATGACTTGTAAGATCTGCCTTTTCTTCAGATCCCAGCAGAGCCAATCTCCCTGCGCCAGTGAAGCTGCCTGCATGGAGCTGCAGACCCAGTCAGCTGTTGTGGAATTCCTCATCAACCACACAGATGTCCTCTTCTGCTCCAAATCCACACCAGCCTTGGGAGAGGGAGTAGGTGAGCACCTTCCTCCATTAGCTTGATCTAAATCTGACAGCTTCATCCAATCCAGGGCTTCGCCAAGACCTTTGAAAATTCTATTACTGTCGAGGAGACAGCAGGCTTCTGGGCTTAGGTTAGAATACTGTGCCCCGTTGCTGGGTCCTGAGAATGTCCAAGCCTTACATGGAGAAAACTATCACTGCTGTTAAGATTTTTTGCAAGCAGGTGAAGCTTGATTGAAGTGTGGCTGTGAAGCTTTCTGAGATCCCTGCCCCCTAGTTTTTCTACGTTTTTTGTTTGCCTTTTTCGATACAGTGAGTTGCTCTTAATTGTGGCTGTGTCCTTTGCCACGAGCATACCACTGAGCACACGGTTATTTTGAGCTCCTCTTCTTCCAGTGGCTCGGATGAGCAATTCTGAGAGATATGCAGAATGGGGATGGCTGTGCTCCTGCTTCCTCCTCCGTCTCACCTGTGTTTTTCCCTTGCAGGGCACAGTTCTCTGGCAGGGCCCAAGTCTGTGTGGGTGTCTCCATCCACAAAGCTGCTCACACTGCAGGAGGCACAGGCTGAGAGGAGAGGTCAGAGCAGCTCTCCTGTTGCAACACAGAGCAGCAAGATACAAGCAGAGGAAGGGCCTGCAGCTGTACTAAGGAACTTGGATGCAATCACTGATTTTCCATCTGAAAGATAAAGAAAGAGGAATTCCCTTTCCAGCCCCCATCATCATTATTTGGGTGATTTTTATTGGTTTACTTTTTGTCCGTTACATCTCCAAGGACTCAACTTACACACAGTTGCCCTACGGGCTCAGTGGAGCCACACAAGGGTGCATTTCCTTCCTGGTTGGGCAGGCAGTCACGAGATGCAGAAAGCCATGCTGACGTCTATCCTGGTCTGTGTTGGCTGTACCTGGAAACACTGGGGTTTTCCAGATTTCAGGGCCACACACCTGAAACCAATTGTGCTTCTCCTGTAAGCAGAGCTGTTGGTCAGACTTGCAGGCACTAGAAATTAAAGATGGCAGTGAGCTGAGGCCGAGGAGGTGTTAACGTAAGAGTCAGAGATGCTTTTGAGCTTCCCTTATGGCTGCACCATTCCTCAGAAAGCAGTTACGCCTGCCAGCTCCTGTCCTGTTCTGCTGTGGAGACTTTACTCACATGGTCTGCATCTTGATTGACATGGTTGAGAGGAATGTAGCCAGCAGGACTTGAGGGCTGAGCAGTAGGAATGGAAGCGTCCTCTGCTGTTTGAAACAGAGCGCGTTTCTAAGCTGTGTTTCAGCAGAAAGCAGGCAGTGCCAGGAATAGGGAACTGTCATCAAGGGCTCGGTGCAGCTCTTCCCTCATCCTGCACCACAACTGACAGCATGCTCTGTTTTCTCTCTCCAGACTGAGTTCTCCCAGTAAGAGGGCAGAGTCACCAGCTGGCAGTTGGCGTTCCTGCTTCTGCCTGGGCAAACCATCCCCTGTGGCCAAACACCAACTGCAGAGCAGTGCCAGGGAGCCTTCCGAAGCAGAAGTCGTGGTCCTGGCAGGTAAGGGTGCAAATCCAGCTTTCAAAGCACTGCTTGTCAGCAACACAGGTAGAATTCATGCTTTCAGTGGGCTTGTGCCTCCTTCTGTATTCCTGCGTTCGAGCCCGTGCCTGACATCGTTGGTTGACTCCTGTCTTTCCCAAATGAGTCTCGCAAGCTGCTTGAAACCTGCTTGACAGGCAGCACCAAGCCTTTGCCTCCTTGGATAGTGAAAGTTTACACTAACTGCTGTGTATCTACTCTTTCCAGGTGAATCCATCCCTCGCCAACACAGGAACCCACCAGCAATTTGCAATGATGCACGTTGTGCTTCCATCAATGGAGTGCAGTTAGGATGTATGAGTCACTGCACTTCCAAGGACAGCCTTCCCCATGACAGCAATGATGGAGAGAAGGAGGTCTGACCTCTTCAGTTTTGGGCCCTTCCATGAGAGAAAACCTTGCGGTTCTGGAACGTCTTCATCTACGAAGGTAGTGAGGGGTTTGGAGCAAAGACCTTATGAGGAGCGGCTGATGGAGCTAGGATTGTTCAGCTTGGAGAAGAGGAGACTCAGGGGAGACCTTATAACTCTCTATAACTTCCTGAAGGGAGGTTGTAGTGAGCTGGGGTTTGGCCTCTTCTCTTGTGTAATCACTGATAGAACTAGAGGGAAAGGTTTTATGCTGCGCCAGGGAAAATTCAGGCTGGACATTGCGAAACATTACTTGTCGGAAAGGGTATTCAGGCATTGGAATGCACTGCCCAGGGAGGTGGTGGAGTCACCGATCATGGCAGTGTTCAAGAAACGTTTGGATGTGGTGCTGAGGAATATGATTAAGCCGGGAAGTATTGGTAATGGTTGGACCAGATGATTTTGTAGGTCTTTTCCAACCTTGATAATTCTGTGATTCTGAGCTGAGAAGCATGTCTTGCTCAAGTCCTGCTTCCAAGCTTAACCACCTACAATGAAGTAGATGTCAATTTTCTGGTGTCCTTCAATTCCATGTCCGCATTTTCCAAAATAAGGAGGTAACCAGCTACAGTGAAGTGAGCAATTTCAGTGCCTATTTCTGATGGTGGCAATGAGTTCAGAGGTCACACTTAACTGACGGTGCCTGTTTCCATTCTGACAAAGGCTGTAGTTGCAGCTGACTTCCCGAGGCTGCCATACGTGGTGGTGACGCAGCCTTGGGCTTGTGCGTTTGCATGACTCCCACCTTTCCTTTCTGTGTCTTGCAGGTCAGCTGGTGCTGGAAGCGGCCGGTATCTGAGTAGGAATGAAGGTGAGTGCAGGAGCAGCTGCTGAGGGGAGGAAGGAAGTCCATGCTAATGAGCTCTGAAGCATCTGCGGGTTCGGAATCAGAAGAAGCAGAAGTGATGCAGGGGGCTCCCCAGCAGGAAGCTGTCTGATCCAAGTGCTTGCTGAGAGTTTGGAAGCCCAAACCCTTATGGTCTCTGTAAGGGTGGCTAATATAAAGATGTTAACCAAGATGGTGGTAAATAGTCAAAGGTTGTTAGCAAAGGAAAACTCACCAATGTCGATGTTTTGACCAGAAAGCTGAGGCAGTCTCAACTGGGGAGCAATCTCCAAGAGGTGCTGCCTCAGTGGTGGTCAGCCTTTAAATGAGGTCTCAGAGGAGGTGGAGTCGAGATCCACCCCTTCCAGGAGCACAGCTAGATTACTCTCACCTGTGCTCCCGCAGCTGACCCAACACTTGCCTCAGCTGATTAATCAGAGGTTCAAGCTGTGATTTCCCATACAGTCTCTAAGCTGAAGGCAGCATCTCCTTGATCTGATGGTGGTGTGCCTGAGTGAGGGAGTGATCCAAGCTGGATGCAGAAGAGTCATCTTAATTTCTCTGCTATTTTACTTCAGATGACACCTATTGGGTGTTGGTTTCTTAAAATTTGGATCTAGGAGGTGGCCTCTCCCTTTGCTTCTGGCGAAAGCACAGTAGTGCAGCAGGAGTAGAAGACAAAGAGGTTTTCTTTGTGACAGCAACACCAATTATTTGATTCAAATGTGTAACTGTGATGAAGATGGTGAAGAACAGATACACCTCAAAGACATGCTTGATCACATAAGGAATGAGCATGTGATCCAAGACAGTCAGTGTGGCTTTAGCAGGGGAAGGCCATGCCTAACTAATCAGGTGGTCTTCTATGATGGAGTGACTGCATTTGTGGACAAAAGGAAGGAAACTGATGTCATTGACCTGGACTTGAGCGAGATCTTTGACATGGCCCTCCACCACATCCTTATCTCTAAACTGGAGGGATGTGGATTTGACAGGTGGACCACCTGGTGGATAAGGGATTGGTTGAAAGGCCACAGACAGAGGGTGGTGATTCATGGTTCGATGTCCAGGTGAAGGCTGATAACAAGTGGTGTCATCCAGGAGTCTGTCTTGGGACCAGTGCTTTTTAACATGGTTATCAGTGACACCAATGATGCAATGGAGTGCACCCTCTGCTGTTTGCTGAGTGGTGCGGCTGATGCAGTGGAAGGAAGGGATGCCATTCAGAGGGAGCTCAACCGAGAGGTTGGCCTAGGTGAATCTAATGAGGTTCAAGACAGCAAAGTGCAAGGTTTTGCACTTGGGCTGGAGGAATCCCAGGCATTTCTACAGCCTGGGAGGAGCAGTCCTTAAGAGAAGCCCCGCAGAGAAGGACCTGGGGGTCCTGGTGGATGAAAAACAGAACGTGAGCCATCAGCGTGCTCTTGCAGCTCAGAGAGCAAATGGTCCCCTGGGCTCCATCAGAAGAGGGGATGGCCAGCAGGGACAGGGAGGTGATTGATCTTCATGATCCTTGAGGTCCCTTCCAACCCGGGCCATTCTATGATTCTGTGATTACACTCGCTGTCAGAAATAACAGCAGCTGTACAGAAGCTGGATATATTTGGGGACAGTTCTTGTAACCAGCTGATTTTAAGACCTTGCCCAAGTCGTGAGTCTTAATTGCATGTCAGAAGAAAGCTGGGAAAGTGGTTATTGCTCATTCTTTTTCATTTGCTGATTCTTTCTTTAGTGTTCCTTTTCCAAAGGAGATTCTGGTGATGGAAGCAGTTGAAGAAAGAACCAAAGCAGCTCTTGCCAAGAGTGCTTGAAGTCCCTGTGGAGAGAAGCAAAGAACTTGGGCTTCCTCTGGGATGCTCCCCACCATGTCTCAGGAAGGAGACCAACTGCTGTTCCACTTTCTGCTCTGTGTGTGGAAAGGTACGTCTGGGTTTCTTCTGCTTGTTTTTTCTTTCTTTTTCTGGCTTTGAAGGAGAAGGGGTGGAGCAAAGGGAGACCCACTGGTCATTTGTTACCTCAAGAACAGGATGGATTTTACATTCACTGTGAAAAACCTGGGCTAGTAGCATGGGCATGTTTCAGGCTGGACTCTTCTTTTGCTGCTTGGTTTCCTTTTGGCTACAGGGAGACAGCTGTCTAAAGGTGTGTTTTCAAACCCACTCTCCAAAACCATGTTTCATTGTTGCAGGTGGTTCAGTGTGCTCTTGCAGTGCAGAAGCTGTAGTTTGCTGTAGAATCTGAATGGTTTCTGTTCCTAGGAGAGGACTGGGAGGTGGTAGTGAGAAGAGAATTCAATGCCTGAGGTGTATCTTAGTGAGAAATGTTGGCATGAGGTGCTGAAAGTCTTGAGCTGTCAAAGGCCAGTGATGCTCAGACTCCTTAACCTGCTGGAGCAGGGTGGAAGCAAGGAGTGGGCACTGCCGTCCCACCAGCTGCACTTGGTTCTGGTCTGCCAGGTCTGTGCTGGCCTGGATTTCTTCTGAGAAGTTTGTTGGAGCTGCTTGGAGTAGTGAAGGGTGGGGAAGAAGTGCTGCTCAAGAGCTAAAGCTCGGCTTGATCATTTTGGATGGATTTAACCATGGTATCTGAAGACATAGTTTCCATCAGAATGATCCCAGCATTGTGCAAGTGTCTCAGCTGAAGCCCCTGAGCAGATGTCTGAGAGCACCCGCCTACTCCAGCTGAGCCATAGGAAAGCTGACTGTGCCCAGTAATTACAGCTTCTGCAGATTGAATGTGCTTCCAAGTGTTTTCCTTAGTGATCAATCATGTCCCAGCACTCTGATATTCCATCTCTGTCACAATCTGGAGCATCTCTGCAATCCTTGGGTGCCCATTCCCACCAGCGTTTCTTCCTTTCTCTCTTTAGAATCAGTGTGGTGCAGTTCCCTGTGTTTGTGAGCAGCAGCCAGCAGGCTGCAAGAGATCCAATGGCAGCTTTCAGCACACAGAGGGATGTGATGGGGACAGACTGTCCTTAGTGCCATGCAGAAGGGAGTTTTTACCGTCCTCTCTCAAGAAGTATGAAAGAATAGAGTTTGAATGATACTTGTGAGCAGGTGCTGTGCTGTAGGGGATGTCAGGTAACCATTCCTATGGGGGTGCGGGAAGGAGCAGTGAAAGTGATGTATTAGTTTGTGTTTTGGCTGTTAAAGAGGAGTTCCATTTCTGGAAGCAAAACTATGGGCTAAGATGGAAAACAGAAGGGAGAAGGCTGATACCTGGATAGTGGGCTGAGCTTTGGTGACTGCAGCCATTTGCAGTAGAAGTTTTGCTGTTTTGCAAAATGGGAGCTGATGATGAATGGGAGCTGCTCGAGGGACAGACTTCCATGTACAAGTTCCAGTGCCTCAATGACTTTCTTGTAGCGAGGAACCCCAAACTGAACATAAGACTTGAGGCGCAGCCTCCCCAGTGTTGAGTCCAAGGGGATGATTACCTCTCTGCTCCTGCTGGCCACACTATTTCTTATACAGGCCAGGATGCCGTGGGCCTTCTTGGCCACCTGGGCACACTGTTGGCTCATGTTCGGCTGAGCATCAACCAACAGCCCCAGGTCCATTTCCTCTGCACAGCCCTGCAGCCACTCAGCCCCAAGCCTATAGCGCTGCATGGGGTTATTGTGGCCAAAGTGCAGGACCTGGCACTTGGCCTGGGTGTACCACATCCCATTCACCTCAGCCCAGTGAGGTTGATCCAGCTTATCTAGATCCCTCTGAAGGGGCCTCCCTTCCCTCAGGCAGATCAACACCAGCTCCCAGTCAAAAGACAAAAAGAGAAGAAAGCAGAAATGAAGAAGGCTTCTCTGAGAGCTGCCCCTGCACCTGCAGAGGTGAGTCCTTGTTATGGACAGACACAGCTCTTGTTGTCAGGGCCTCCATCTGTCAGACATGAATGAGTCTGTAAAATCCTGAGGGAAGTGGCGTCCTGTTTCTGCACTTGCTTTGTTTCTTTGCAGTGTTTGAAGTGTTACACAAAATGAAGGATAAATCTCTAAAGCAGGTGGTCGGGATGCTGGCATGGTGATGTTACTTAGTAATTAGTGCTATTATTTTGTAGTATATTAATAGTTTGCTAATAAACAAAAAACAAGGGGGGGAGGAAGGCGTTCTGATAACAGAGGATGCTGAGAAAGCAGAAACACTGAATGCCTTCTTTGCTTCTGTCTTTAGTGAAAAGGCTCTCCCTCAGAAATCCCAGACCCTGGAGGTTAATGAGAGAGTCTGGACAATAGGAGATTTCTCTTTAGTCAGGGAAGAGGTGGTCTGTGATTGCCTAGGAAACATTAATGTCCATAAATACATGGGATGGGTGCATGGGGTGCATCCACGGGTGCTGAGAGAACTGGTGGAGGTCATTGCTGAGCCGCTCTCTGTAATCTTTCAGAGGTCTTGGAGAACTGGGGAGGTGCCTGAAGACTGGAGGATGACCAATGTCACTGCAGTCTTCAAAAAGGGCAAGAAGGAAGAGCCAGGTAATTATAGGCCAGTCAGCCTCACCTCTGTCCCAGGGAAGGTGATGGAACAGCTTGTGCTGGATGCCATCTCCAGAGAACTGGGTGATAAGGAGGTTATCAGGAGTACTCAGCATGGGTTCACCAAGGGGAGGTCGTGCTTGACCAACCTGGTGGCCTTTTATGAAGATGTCACTAGCTGGGTGGACGGGGCTAGAGTGGTAGATGTAGTCTACCTTGATTTCAGAAAGGTTTTTGATACTGTCCCCCATGACATCCTTATAACAAAGCTGAGGAAGTATGGGATAGATGAGTGGACAGTGAAGTGGGTCGTGAACTGTCTGACTGGCAGAGTGCAGAGGGTTGTCGTTGGCGGTGCTGAGAGGGGATTTGATCCAGGTTTATAAATACCTGAGGTGTGGGGGCCATAGTGGCACGGCTGGTCTCTTTTCAGTAGTGCGTGGGGACAGGACTAGGGGTAATGGGCTGAAACTTCTGCATAGGAAGTTCCGCACAAATGTGTGCAAGAACCTCTTTACGGTGAGGCTGACGGAGCACTGGAACAGGCTGCCCAGGGAGGTGGTGGAGTCTCCTTCTCTGGAGATATTCAAGACCCGCCTGAACACCTACCTGTGCAACGTGGTGTAGGGAACCTGCCATGGCAGGGGGGTTGGACTCGATCACTAGAGGTCCCTTCCAACCCCTACAATTCTGTGATTCTGTTGGAAGGTGGGAATGCAAGAGAGAATATTGCGAGCAAAAGCTGTGGAGCGAGATAAATGGCATGAGAAAGCAAAGCTGAGAACTAAGGAAAGCTCCAGAAGAGAAAACAAAGTCCAGTAGGGCATATTTAGACACAGGTGAAGCATCCATGAGTGCACTGAGGAGTACTAGGGTGCTCTGGAATGTCTCTTGGGCTCCCTACAGCACACATACTTGCTCTGGGGCATGTCTGGATGTCTGTAGAGCTAATTGTGGGGCCCTGAGAAACGTCTGGGGCACATTAGGGGGCACTGGCTTCCATGTGAGTGTTCCCAGGTTCCCAGAAGTCAACAGGGAAGCCTTTGGAGACCCCTTGGGAAGACTCAGTGGGGCCCTAGAGTGATGTAGCAGCTTGTGTTGGTTGCATCTGCTTGGCAGGGAAGCGATTTCCCTGGTGAGAGCTGAGTGACTGGAAGGTGATTTCCTTGGTTTAATTAATTTAATTACCTGGATTATAATTAAATAACACTGTTCAGCGTTCAATCAAGATTATATTTTTCCAAAGTACTTCAGTCATGCATCTGTAGCAGCTTTGCTAAAATATATCAAGTTTATTCAAAATTCCAGTGATGCTCCTAAAGCACTTGAAGTGCATTTGAGGGGGGGAGTGACAAAACAGCTCTGAGAGACACATCATCAGATCAGAACATTGGAACGGTAACTAATAGCAGAGATTCTGATAAGAATATTGAAGTTTTCAAATTACCTTTTCTTAAAGTTGTATTTCACCAAGTTTCATCAATGTGCACACTGAAGAGCTGACTTGTTATCTTTCTTTTTATAAAAAATCATGTGTTACAATTGAGAGCAGAAGTTATAGGATGGAACATTCTCCAAGTAAAGTGCAAAAGAACAGACTCAGTGTTCTGTACAGCGTGGGCAGATCTTGAATTATTCCAGCAGTTAACTCCTGAATTTTTTTTCAGACTCTCAGCGGAGTTTTATACAGCGAGACTGTAGGGATCATTGCTTAGATTTCCTTCAAGTACCTATGGAATACCTGTACATTCTCTTAATTGAAACACTGTCTTTAACAGAATGAAATTTGAGAAATGAAATGTAATAACTCCAATGTGAGTGTATCATCTCACCAGTGGCCTGCTAAAAGCTGTGGAACAGATGCTGTGTCAGATCGTACTCAGAGAGTGGAAAATCTTCATCAAGCTCCCTTAACAGGTAGGTTGTTGCTGTTCCAAAGAAAGCAACTGCAAATTTTCATGCCAAAGCCCAAATCCAGCTATGTGGGAAACACACGGCCCCCATTACAGGGATGTGCTGCAAGTTTCAAAACCAGCCATAATATTGCACAAGAGAGATTTGGGTCTGGCTTTGCTAAATAGGAAGGTCAGTGCGGCTGTAAGATCTGATTGGTGAGGAAAGAACCCACTGCCTCCTAACCTGTTGCCTGCCAGAATCCAAGCTTGAGATGCTAGATGCCTTGGTTTGAAGGATAGTGGAGTAACGTGAGAGGGTCACGTTTTGCCATGTTGCTCCTCATAGAGGATCCTCCTTGGAGAAGGAGGAGTCATGCTTAATTGAATGGAGGTAGGACTGGGAATTGATTTCTCAGCAGCTGGAGATAAGACTTTCTGCAGTGCTTTTCTCTTTGGTAGAATCAGTTGCCTATAGACAAGTTGCTGTCTGCTTCTGTTCTGAAGCACTAATGGACCAAAGCATTGGGCTGCTCTGACAAAACATGCCTCAAACTGCTAGACACGAGCTGGACTGTAAATCCATAGTATGCTTTCTGTCACTTGGTCTCTTTAGTTGCTGACTCTATCTCTGGGGTCTTACTGACAGGCAGGACTGTGTTCAGGATGGCTTTTTGGTGCACACGCTGCAGACAGAGGCTGCACGGGCTGCTGCCTCTTCACACGGTGCCACTTCTGCACTGAAGGCATTTGCTGTTGGTCAGTTTGTTCACCTGACAGTGTCATCTAGCAGGTGCCCACAAATACTGTTGCCTTCAGTGTGTCGTATAATGCTTGATGAGATGTACTCCACTTCAGGAGGACGGCACTCGGTGGTTTGTAGGTGCAGTCAATGCCACGCCATTCCTAGTTCTACCTGAGTTGTGCACCATGTGCCCAGAACCAACCCAGTTATTCCGGTTGCATATAAAGCCCTGAAAAGCCATCAGTCACCAGTTTATTTGTTCTGCCCCAACATCTGTGCAGCCATTTAAAAACCCTTTTCTTTTGCAGGTCCCTTGCAGCCCGTCCTGGCAGCCTGCAGTAACGAGTCCTTTTTCCATCGCTGTGCCACCTTGCTTTGTTACTGCAGGCTGGACATTCAAAATACAGAGAAGCTCCTGTTGTACTGCAACACCTCTCTGATATAAGGTAATCCCTTCTTGCCATTATTCTGTTGGTTCTTGTAGAGATCAGTACACATGGGAACTTTTCTCTTTGTCCTTTGTGAAAAGCTCTGCTTTGCTGTTTGCTTGCTCCAGTGCAGACAATGCTGGACGTTCTTTGCTGGCAGTTACCTGTCTGTGACAAACATTTTCCTTGGTAAAGACCTCGGGACACTTAATGCTGCATGTGACAATGGACACCGGCCAACCTGACATTTTCCAGATAGATAACGAGTTACAGCCATGAGGCAGTCCAGGCTTTGGGGGGATTGTTAACCTTTAGAAAAGAGGTTTCCATTGCAGCCAATCCATCACCAGTATGCAACAGGGATCTTTACTGCGTCAGTGGAAGAGTGCTGCTGGCTTTCATGGGGGCGTTACTTAATGGGATTGTTTGGTTTCCCAAAGCAGACATACGAGCTCAGCCATTGTTTCCCTTATAGTTCCTTATTTCCAGAGCTCTGGGATTTGTTGGGATTTCTTAGGAACAAATCTGAACTCTGGGAAAGTGGTGTTTTCTTGTGAAATACCTTGGTCTGAATCACAGCTCTCATTGGAAGTAAACTAAAGTTAGCTCAGAAATCCAGATTGTTTGAAATAAAGAGGATCCTACAGCCAGTGCCGTGAATCTTTTTAACTGGGCTCTGAAAAACTCCTGGAAGTGAATTCTTTCTTGTTATCACTGGCTTTGTAGCAGCCGTTTTTACATTTGCCTCAATATCATTCTGGGTTTTCTGAGTGTGTCCCGTTCCTGAAATCTCACTTCTCCTTGGGGAAATCCCCTCACAACCTTTCCTGCAGATTCCACTATACAATGTCTCAATAGCACTTAGTCAAGTGAAAGTGCAGTACCTGATGATTTTTGCCAAGATTTTTCTGTCTGTACCTTGGGAACTTTCTGCCGGGAGACAGAATTACACCAAACTCCTGAAGTAATGCAAGTTTTTCCTCATAAAATAAGCCATTTTCTGTAAATTCTTTCCTGTGTTGCTGTAACTCTCCAATTTTCAGTGATCACATGTCAACTGTTTTATGCAAAATCTTTTTCAGGAGCAATAAGGAGATGAATTGTTTCAGCTCCATGAACCGACTGCAGATCTGCAGAAGACGTCAGACCCAGTGAATTCTTCCATCTGTTCCAACCTGAGTTCCATCGTGTTTATAAATCTGGGAGCAGAGCAGAGTGGCACTCGTGCTGCCCCTGCAGACACAGCTCACTAGCAGCATCTGCCAAACACTGCCAACATCACTGCCCAAACTGCTGCACCACAGGTGGAGGTTACTGCCAGATATACATTGTTCGGAACACCAGAGCCAATACAAAACTTATTTTAATGTGAGTTTGGAATTTATTTCCCAATCAATCCCCATCTGGCCTCTAAGTTAAGATGGGGGAGGTGCCATCCCCAGCCCTGCACAGCAGCCTCCACAGCTCACACGGTGATCACCCATCCGCTGCACATGGTGTCGAGTGACGTCAGTGTTCATTCCCAGAACATAGTGCTTTTTAAAGTGCAATATGCAGGAAATCCTGGTTAGGAGAAGCATCCAGAATGTCAGAGGATGGTCCGAGTGGAACAGTTCAGATGTTTGCTCTATGATCTCTTGTCTTCAAGCTTCTTCTAGGAAGGCTGTAGCATTACGAACAGAAATACATTACCCTTTGATTACACTTTGCATGCCACATGCACTCTGTTAAGTTTTAACATATCAAGCACTAAGTGTTGTTGCAGTGCCATTTGCAATGCTTGTTGCACTTGTGAGTTTAATTCTTCAAAAGCATGTCTAGTCCAATTTGACAACATGTGGACTTGCCAGGTGGTGTTTTCAAAGATGACTTTATGTTTTGCCAGGACAATTTATAGAGCAAATATGTTCTCTAATATCGTAGAGATTCTCGGTCCAGCAGTCAGCTCTGTACTGAGCTGAACACTCGATTTGGGCAGCACTATCACTATACCACGCTACAACTCTGAACATTGCTCCAAGGCTAAATACAAATAGAATTTTCCATTTGAGCATCTCCAAGGCAATCCAAATGGTTCAGGATAAAGACTGATTTGGCCAGTTCAGGTATTGATATAGTCTATAGAAATTTCAGAGAACAGAGTGCGTAGGGCACCCCACCATATAAATTACAAGAGGGTGACCCCAGCACATTCACATCTCTTATCAAAACTTAGACACTTTCCAACAACCGTGTTCCCAATGGGCCTCCTGGACTGGTGTTACAATCAATGACTCCATGACACTACATCACGTTGCAAAGGGCTTTATGATGGGTTTCTTCTGTGACCACATCTAACTGATAGCAGATAGGTCCCTTGATTCAAATCCCAGTTTGTTAGGAAGTTGGAGATACCATGGATAGTTACACGTCAGTCATCATCAGGTGGATAAAAGCAAGGAATGAAGGTGTCAAAAGGAATGGTACCACAGTGCAGGGAGTGCTGGTGAGCCAGGACGACCTGTACAAACTGTGTTAACCCCAGTGTGAAGTTGAACCGTTCTCAGGACTGACATCACCACCCACAGCCACCCAGAGATAATATTGTTAAGAAGCACGCAGGCCAAGCTCTGGGAAGCAATTACGGCAAAGCCAGCTGCCAAGGGTTAATGCTTATCAAGTGATTCCAGTGAAAGATCGGAGTCTGGATTGGTTGGGGAGGGAAGGATTTGTTGTTGTTGTTGTTTGTTTCCTTTCATCTTTGTGTGTGTTTCCATCTGTTTGGTTTTTAAATACTCCTTAGTTTCTTTAAAAAATAATTAAAACAATTCCAAATAAGCATGGCACCATTGAACTTATAACTCCAGATGAGCTTGATAATACTGACAAATTCCGCCGCAAAAACACATCTACCTCTCACACGTGGAATCTATGAGCAGAATCTAGCACAGAAGGCCACTGCCCCGCCCTCCACTATGAGCTGGGCCAGAAGGCCTCACTGTCCAATAGCTGAAGGCCACTGCCCCGCCCTCCACTATGAGCTGGGCCAGCACACAGCACAGAAGGTGCTGGCGCAGCACCCCCAAGGCATTCACTGTCTGCACACCCTTGCGACAGGGACGAGAGGCAGTGGGCGCTACGGGGTCAGGGGCAGCTGTCCTTGCAGACCCCACGAGTGAGAGCAGAGCGATTGTTGGTGGCCTTTGGCCAGAGCTTTTGGAGGCCGAAGGTCTCTTCAGCTTCAGATCTTGCCATGGCCGTGCTGCGAGGCAGTGCGGGACGGGGACAAGGCAAGTGCAGCCGGCCCTCTCCCCGCCGGGGCCCGGCACAGTCCGCAGCCTGCGCTGCGCAGCAGGAGGAGAAGAGCTGGGAGCTGGAGGTGCTGCAGGCCCAGCTGGAGGGCGAGCGGCTCCACTGCCAGGAGCTGCAGCGCCGCTGGGCTGCCGAGAGATGTGAGCTGCAGGAGGCGGCAGAGCGGGAGCGGCAGCTGCTGGCCGACCAACTGCATTGTGCCTGGGAGAAGCAGCAGGCCCAGGAAGAGCAGCAGCTGAAGGAGTGGGAGCAGCGGCAGCGGGCGACGGTGACCCGGCAGCTGCTGCGCTGGAAGGAGGCCGAGCTGCGCGCCACAAAGGAGCTGCTGCAGCGGGAGTGCGATGCAGCCCTGCGCCAGGCTCGGGAGCTGCAGCAGCAGCTGGCCAAGGTGCTGAGGAACCCCCCCAGCCGCAGCGAGGCGGCCCATGCCCAGCTGCAGGACGTCCTCAGCAAGCTGCGCTGGGAGACGGATGGGGAGCAGCCCGCCTGCATCCGCCACCTCCAGCAGCAGCTGGAGCTGGAGAGGAGGCTCTTCAACCAGTACGTCGTGGGCAGCTTGGAAGACGAGCTCCGCAACGGAATGTCCTGCTCCCAGGACGGAGAAGGAGCTCTGCGCCGCCACTGTGCAGAGCAGGGCTCCAGTCGACCGGCCATGAAGGACGCTCACGTCCAGGTGAGATGACACACTGAGAGAGTGGGGATTGTTCAGCCTGGGGAGGGAGGGGAGGCTCCGCGGACACCACTGGAGGCACCTCTGGGCAACGTGAGCTAGTGGAAGCTGTCCCTGCCCTTGGCATGGGCTTGGAACGGGAGAGTCTTGAAGGCCCCTTCCTACACAGACCATTCTGTTATGGTATGATTTTCTGGTTCTAGGTGCCAGAGACAGCCAAGGAAGACCTGGGGCTCCCTGGAAGCCGGCCCTCACCCCGCCGGGGCCCGGCACAGCCCCCTGCCTGCCCTGCGCAGTGGGAGGAGAAGAGGCAGGAGCTGAAGGCACTGCAGGCCCAGCTGGAGGGTGAGCGGCTCCGCTCCCAGGAGCTGCAGCGCCGCTGCGCTGCTGAGAGACGTGAGCGGCAGGAGGCGGCAGAGCGGGAGCGGCAGCTGCTGGCCGACAAACTGCGCTCCAAGTGGGAGCGGGCGCGGGTGTCAAAGCTGCAGCGCCTGCGGGAGCAGAGCCTGAGGCAGTGGGAAGCAGAGATTCGCCAACTGCTGCGGGAGAAGGAGGCCCAGCTGCGCCAGATGACGGAGCTGCTGCAGAAGCGGCGCAACGACACCATCCGCCACGCATGGCATCTGCAGCGGCAGCTGGCGGAGGCGCTGCTGAGGAGCGGCAGCAGCAGAGCGGACCGCAGAATGCAGCAGCAAGTCCAGCGGCAGCTCTGCTGGAAGTCCCGTGGAGAGCAGGCCGTGGAGAGCAAGCGCCTCCAGTGTGAGCTGCAGGAGCAGAGAAGGCGCTTCCTGCACTACATCCTGGAGCACGTGGAGGGGCAGCCACCCGCCTCCTGCAGCAGGGCCAGGGCCTGCCGTCGGGCTGTAGCAGAGGTGGGTGTTCAGGCTGCAGAGCAACAAGAGGCCCTGAGCAACCTGGAGAGGCAGTGCCAGGCCCTGAAGGCCCACAACCACCCTGAAGGCCCAGAAGCGTGCCAGAAGCTGCAGAGTGTCCAGCAGGCTGACGTCAAACTTGGAGCACTCGGCAAGGGTCTGGAGGAAAACTGCACACAGCTCCAGGAGATGGGGACAAAGCTGAGGCCGCACGGAAATCCCAAACGGGAATGCTCCAAACCCCAGGAAAAGCTGGGGGAGCCGAACGTTTGGACAGCGGCAGTCTGCATCATGCATTGTCGCAGACCATCACCACCAATACGAAGATTCATAGCTCGTCACAGCTACAATCCTTTTGAGGGCCCGAATGAGGACCCAGAAAACGAGCTTCCACTGACAGCTGGACAATACATTTACATCTGTGGAGACATGGATGAGGATGGCTGGTTTCTGGGAGAGCTGACAGACGGCACAAGAGGACTGGTTCCTTCCAATCTGGTGGAAGAAGTTTCAGATGATGAGCTGGATACCACCGTGCCTCCAGGGCTTTGTGATCTCCTGCTGGATACCGATGATGAAGAGTGACCAGGCAGCAGGAGAGGGGCAGAAAGTGATGGTCACCATCCAGAAATCTGTGCCTGTGTGTTGGCTTAGCCTGGGGGACACCGAAATTCCTCTCCATAAGACATCAACATCTTATCAAGATTCCACCTTTCTGGATGAAGGCTACCTCCTGCTCCACTTGATGTTCAAGTGGAGTGTGGTCCATCAGCAGCAAGACCTTAAAAATTCATCCCTTGTATGACTGAGGATTTATTTCATTGGACTGGATTAAAAAAAAAAAAAACCAAAAAAATTCACAAAATACACCAAAACAACAACAACAAATATTATATATTATATAATATATATATAGTATATAATTATGTACTATATACTATATATTATGTGTAATATATAATATATAATATATATTATAATATTCTAAAAAAAATAAAAACAACCAAACCCAAAAAGTGTGTCCAGTCTTCTTGGTTTTTGGCAGTCCGCTTTTGTAAAGGTACAAGGAAAGGAGGAGGCTGAGGAAAGCCTCCAAAGTCTTTCTCAAGCGCTCTACCTTCAAGTATTAAAATCGAGAGAGAAAGGAATCATCACTGCTTGCCTCTGTTCTTTGAGACACCTGAAGTACCTTGGAAGGCCACACTGCCTGAGCCCTACAGACAGTCTGTCCCAAAGCAGCTGTTTGATCATTTCCATTGGTTGACAATGCATAGCGCTTGCATTGTCTGCAGGCACAGACTCAGATGCACAACCACATCCTTAACTGTAGGTCCGTACATCCTTTATGTACATGCTCATGCTCCCCCTTGACATTTTCTCTCTGAGTGTGAGTGTCAGAAGACATTAATGTGCTCTGGACTCTGTGGGAAGAGGGTGTGCAAGGACGCGGTGGTAAGTGTGTGTGGCTGTCAGGTGAGTTCCCGGACGATTGGAGGAAGGGTCACGTCACTTCCATTTACAGGAAGGGGAGCAGGGAGGACCCAGGTAACTACAGGCCGGTGAGTCTCACCTCCGTGCCTGGGAAGATTATGGAACAGATCCTCCTGGACAACAGGCTCGATCACATAAAGAACGAGCACGTAATCCTAGACAGCCAGCACGGCTTCACCAGGGGAAGGTCATGCTTAACTAATCTTGTGGCCTTCTATGATGGAGTGATGGCGTTGGTGGACGAAGGGAAGGCGACCGATGTCATTTACCTGGACCTGAGCAAGGCCTTTGACATGGTCCCCCATCTCATCCTCATCTCCAAATTGGAGGGAAGTGGAATTGATGGGTGGACAACTAGATGGATAAGCAATTGGTTGAAAGGGCGCAGACAGAGGGTGGTGGTCAATGGCTCTATGTCCAGGTGGAGGCTGGTAACGAGCGGTGTCCCTCAAGGGTCTGTCTTGGGACCGGTGCTCTTTAACATCTTCATTTATGACATCGATGAGGGAATGGAGTGCACCCTCAGCAAGTTTGCTGATGACACCAAGCTGAGTGGTGCAGTCGATTCGGTGGAGGGAACGGATGCCATTCAGAGGAACCTTGACAGGCTGGAAAGCTGGGCTCGGGTGAACCTAATGAGGTTCAACACGGAAAAGTGCAAGGTTTTGCACTTGGGCCGGAAGAACCCCAGGCACCTGTACAGGCTGGGAGGAGTTGTCCTTGAGAGCAGCTCGGCTGAAAAAGACCTAGGGGTCCTGATAGATGAGAAACTTAACATGAGCCAGCAGTGTGCTCTGGCAGCCCAGAAAGCAAATGGGATCTCCACCCATCCAGGAGAGGGGTGGTCGGCAGGTAAAGGGAGTTGATCGTCCCTCTCTACTCTGCTCTTGTGAGGCCCCATCTGGAGTACTGTGTCCAGGTGTGGAGCCCTCAGTACAAGAATGACATGGAGATTTTGGAATGGGTCCAGAGGAGGGCCACGAAGATGATCAGGGGGCTGGAGCACCTCCCCTATGAGGACAGGCTGAGGGAGTTGGGTTTGTTCAGCCTGGAGAAGAGAAGGTTGCGGGGTGACCTCATTGCAGCCTTTCAATACCTGAAGGGAACTTACTCCTAGGAGGGGAGTAAACTCTTTGAAAGGGCTGATAATAGCAGGACTAGGGGAAATGGTTTTAAGTTAAAAGAGGGAAGATTTAGGTTGGATGTTAGGAGGAAGTTCTTCACTAGGAGAGTGGTTAGGCCCTGGAACAGGCTGCCCAGGGAGGTTGTGGATGCCCCGTCCTTGGAGGTGTTAAAGACCAGGTTGGACGGGGCCCTGGGCAACCTGATCTAGTAAAGGTGTATGTTTGGTGGCCCTGCTAGGCAGGGGGGTTGGAACTACATGATCCTTGAGGTCCCTTCCAACCCGGGTCATTCTGTGATTCTGTGATTCCGTGTGTGTGTGTGTGTGTGTGTGTGTGTGCAGGGATGGGGTGGTGTCCATTGTCACGAGCACAGAGGTGTGCAAAGCGGTGGGCGATTGCTCCGTTGAAGCAAGAAGCAAGCGTGCCAGTGCTCCAGTTGTAAGGAAGTGCATTGCTGGAACAGGGCAGAGCTGAGCCTGCAACTGCAGCCTCCTTTGCACAGCCCAGCTGTCAGAGGGTGAGACAGTTGTGCTTCCTGAGCAGCTCAGGGACGTTGTGGCCAGAAGCAGCCGAGTCCAAAGTTCCTGGTGTGAAGTGCTCCGAACATCGGGCTCTCTGGGCGAGCTCCCGGCTGACAGCACTGCTCCCCTCTGCCCTCGCCTGGGCCTGCTGGGAGCTGCAGGAACTACCACTCCCAGGATGCTGTGCGGCAGCCCCGGGCGCCGCCATGACAGTGGTGTGTGCAGTGCTGTGCAGGGCTGGGCCTGTGGGCTCAGGGCACCGGGTGCTCCTTCCCTGAGGCTGCCAGGAGGTAAGGCACCGTGAGGGTGGTTTGGGGGAGAGCAAAAGACGTAGAGAGGACGTAGGTGGGACATGGAGGTGAGATAGATGGGGCATGAACTGGATCTAGAGAGAGGGGTGAGAAGGCAAGGTGGATATCCGACAGGTGGGGACAGGGGCCTGTACAGGTCAAGGGCCAAGTCCAGCTCTGCAAGCACAGCAACATGTCGGGGACGCCGGGCTGCGGCTGGGGATGGAGCAGAGCAAGATGGAGAAAGGGGGGAACATTCAGGGAGCGAAGAAATCTCCAAGTGGGGCTTTCTCCATAGCTCAGCCTGCAGCGCAGCCACACGACCTAGGCAGGCCTCAGACTCTGCTCCTGCTGCTGGGTGCTGCAGGGTGCAGCCTGGCTCAGTCCTCTCTGCACCTGGGGACTGATGGCTGTGTCTGGGATGGCAGTGAGCCTCCTCCACTCCAGGCTGAGCCACTCAGCTCTCCCTTAATTAGAATTGCCATCCATCCCCCTTTCTCATCCCTCCATTCCCACGCAGAACTGACTGAGGAGGGGAGGGATGGGTCCAATGGTGGTGGCAGATCTGGGACACTGCCCTTTCTGCTGCCCTGAAGCCACATTGCCCTGAAGGTGGGCCTGGGGGCCTGGGGAGGTGGGCTTTGGAACTGAAGGAACGGCCGCAGGCAGGCAGGCAGAAATATGGCAAAGACATTTAATCATGGAACGTAGCAAACAGTCAAGAAATGACAGTATTCCCACCCAACCATTTCCCACCCTAACAATCCTTTCTGATCCCACCCCCTCCAACTCCCACCCCCAATCAACTTCCCTCCCTCCCTCCCTCTGCCCAAAACCTCCCTCCCAGCCCCCTGTTGTAATCCCAGAAGAATGGCAGCAGCCATGGATCAAGAGAAGGACTTGACAGAGCAGCAGCTGTGGAGCAGGAGAAAGAGCAAACCGTGTTGGTGGTGGATGCGACAGGCAGTGCCAGCAGGGCGTCCCCTGCTTCAAAGTGCACCTTTCCTCTCTCACCCACCACACATTCTCTCCTGCATTCAGGCTCTGAACGATTTCTTCCCATTGGACTCCATATCCGCATGGCCAGTGCGTGATACAGAGCCCAAGTGGAACACCTGCTTGGAAAATGAAATCAACTCTCCCATTCAGTTCTATGAGCGTGCGCCTTCCTCTCAAGAGATGAGTGGTCCTATTGGAAAAATCCCTGTTAGCTGGGTGGAAGAGTAAGATGTAATCACCATTCTGTGATACGGGGTCATCCCTTTGCCTGAGATTCCTTTCCAGGTTTTGCCTTTGCAAATTAAGAAAAGGCTTTAAATTAAGATAGGCTAATAGCATCATAACCGAGCATTACTAATACATTCAATGATTAATCCCGCAGATTCCAGCACCATTGGTACCATTAGAACCTATTGGATTCACATCCAATCTATTAACAGTAAGAAGCACACGATAACCTGGATAATGCCTAATAACTCTGGTTCCTGAGACAGTAGTTTGCAAACCTGAAGGCAAAAGGTCAGCGCGCTAGGACAAACAGCCAGACAGCAATATGGTTAAATACGGCGGCATCCATCGACTGCCCGAAAAGCCATGCTTTTATAGCAGACAGACGAGGGCGTTTATAAACCATACACACCAATTGGAGGAAAGCTACTGCAATAACAGTTCCTGGTCAAAGACCTACTTTGAAAGCCTGGAGCTACTCATTCTTTTCCTAGAGGTGTCCTTGGTTCTCATGCTGTTTCTCCTGCTCCCTCCACAGCTGCTGCTCTATGAAGCCCTTCTCTTGCAGAGTGTCCAGCAGGCTGACGTCAAACTTGGAGCACTCGGCAAGCGTCTGGAGGAAAACTGCACATAGCTCCAGGAGATGGGGACAAAGCTGAGGCCGCACGGAAATCCCAAACGGGAATGCTCCAACCCCCAGGAAAAGCTGGGGGAGCCGAACGTTTGGACAGTGGCAGTCTGCATCATGCATTGTCGCAGACCATCACCACCAATACGAAGATTCATAGCTCGTCACAGCTACAATCCTTTTGAGGGCCCGAATGAGGACCCAGAAAACGAGCTTCCACTGACAGCTGGACAATACGTTTACATCTGTGGAGACATGGATGAGGATGGCTGGTTTCTGGGAGAGCTGACAGACGGCACAAGAGGACTGGTTCCTTCCAATCTGGTGGAAGAAGTTTCAGATGATGAGCTGGATACCACCGTGCCTCCAGGGCTTTGTGATCTCCTGCTGGATACCGATGACGAAGAGAGACCAGGCAGCAGGAGAGGGGCAGAAAGTGATGGTGATGAAGCGTGCCAGAAGCTTCAGAGCAACTTGGAGCACTCGGCAAGCGTCTGGGTAGAAACTTCACACAGCTCCAGGAGATGGGGACAAAGCTGAGGCCACACCGAAATCCCAAACGGGAATGCTCCAACCCCCAGGAAAAGCTGGGGGAGCCGAACGTTTGGACAGTGGCAGTCTGCATATATATATACATATACTATATGTATAAGTATACTATATACATAATACTATATATTATGTACTATATAAAATAATATAAATGATATATATATATGCGAAGTTTCGGATGATGGCGTGGATACCACCGTGCCTCCAGGGCTTCGTGATCTCCTGCTGGATACCGATGACGAAGAGTGACCAGGCTGCAAAAAAGACATTTCTTCATAGTTCCAATTAATGTCTTATGTTTTGTTCAGACTCACTAAATGATGCATTTCAGGGTACATCACATGGGAATATAAGAAGACTATTCAGAGCAGGAGCTGCAGAGCAAGATGAACGGCATGAGAAGGTAACGCCGGGAACCAAGGACACAGCTTTTGTGTCACTCAGCCACCTGTGGCAGAGGACAGGATATCTGTAGGTATGGGAAATCATCCCATCACTTAGTGCCTTACAAGGAGCTGAGAAGCTTTTCTTGCTCAAGTCCTGCTTCCAAGCTTAACCACCTACAATGAAGTAGTTGTCAGTTTTCTGGTGTCCTTCAATTCCGTGTCCGCATTTTCCCAAAAGCAAAAGAATTTGGAGGTAACCAGCTGCAGTGAAGTGAGCGATTTCAGTGCCTATTTCTGATGGTGGCAATGAGTTCAGAGGTCACACTTAACTGACGGTGCCTGTTTCCATTCTGACAAAGGCTGTAGTTGCAGCTGACTTCCCGAGGCTGCCATACGTGGTGGTGACGCAGCCTTGGGCTTGTGCGTTTGCATGACTCCCACCTTTCCTTTCTGTGTCTTGCAGGTCAGCTGGTGCTGGAAGCGGCCGGTATCTGAGTAGGAATGAAGGTGAGTGCAGGAGCAGCTGCTGAGGGGAGGAAGGAAGTCCATGCTAATGAGCTCTGAAGCATCTGTGGGTCCGGTACCAGAGGAGGCAGCAGTGATGAGAAGGGCACGTGGTGAGTGCGTGGACAGGGTGGCACAAACGCGTGCGTTTGCTGAGGAGTTGGGTTGCACACAGGTGCAGACAAACGAATATTTGTGGAAGGTGTAGGCACATACGTGTTTCCAGGGATGGTTTGCACACGTCTATGAATGCAAAGGAGGGCATACAATGCAGTGCGTGGACGTGGGTGTGCAATGCAGGGAGGGTGGCGCGTGGGTGTGCGTGTGCACATGGATAGGGGAAGGCTGGGGTTACAGGTTGACCTGTGCTGAGGTAAGTGGGGGCTCACAGTGTTGCTCAGTGGTAGATTTGTTCACAGTGAGTGCTAACAGGAAACTCGCACACCCTTTTTGTTTCAGCTGTGCCAGTGCTGTGATCCCTTGCTACAAGGATAGGGTTTTGGACGGATGGTGTGCATGCTGAGCTCCCATCTCTTGCAGGAATCAAGTGTAGAGCAAAAGGGATGTTTGGGCCAGGTGACTGTAAGAAGGCTGGCTGCTTTGGATGGTGGCAGCTGATGGAAACAGGTGCTCTGGGGACCGTTCAGCTTTTAACAGAAGTCAGGGGTCCTGCAGCAAGAACGACTAGGTTCTCGAATTGCTTCAAACTTGCACTCTGATTACGTCTGTCCTGCCGTGCCATCTCTGCTTCTCTGTGATGAAAGCATTTTCATGACCACGTGTTGGGCCTGTTTGCTTGTAGAAGGAGGAATGTTAGGTGCAGTTTTCACCAAGAACTTCTGCTAGGATTTCTGTGTATTTTGAATCATGAATGTTAGCACAGTGAGGTGAAGGAGGGCCCTGGAAGCAAGTTTGGTGCTATTGAAGCAGTGTGCGATGAGCAGGTGGGAGGTAACACGTGCTGGCAGATGTGGAAACTACTTTGGGATTGAGGTGTGGAGGAAAGGAAAGGCGATGAAGGAGCTGATGGCAAGGAGTTTCCTGGGGAGGCTCGGTGCTTGCTTGGGGATGGATCTGATCAACTTCTTGTGTGCTGGTGTCCTGCTGGGCTTTGGAGAGCAGTCTTCATTCCAGGGTCTGTCTGGTTAACTCATGCTAACGGCATGAGTTTCAATAGGGCCAAGAGTCGGGTCCTGCATTTTGGTCACAACAACCCCAGGCAACCCTGCAGGCTTGGTGAGGTGTGGCTGGAAAGCTCCCAGATGGAAAGGGACCTTGGTGTGCTGATGGACAGTCAGCTGAATATGAGCCAGCAGTGTGCCCAGGTGGCCAAGAGGGCCAATGGCATCTTGTCTTGTATCAGGAATGGTGTGGTGAGCAGGACTAGGGAAGTCATCCTGCCCCTGTACTCGGCATTGATGAGGCCTCACCTCGAGTACTGTGTTCAGTTTTGGGGACCTGAGGAAAGGAAAGACATGGAGTTACTGGAGCAGGTCCAGAGAAGGACAACAAGGCTCATGAAAAACTTGGAGAATCAGCCCTATGAGGAGAGGCTGAGGAAGCTGGGGCTGTTTAGTCTGGGGAAGAGGCTGAGGGGAGACCTTATCGCCCTCTTCCAGTACGTGAAAGGTTCTTACAGTGAGAGTGGGGCAGGTCTCTTCTCACTAGTGACAAGTGAGAGGACAAGGGGAAATGGCCTCAAGTTGCAGCAGGGCAAGTTTAGGTTGGATATTAGGAAGCACTTCTTTACAAAAAGGGTAGTTAGGTACTGGAATAGGCTCCCCAGGGAGGTGGTTGAATCGCCATCCCTGGTTGTGTTTAAGAGCCGTTTGGATGTGGTACTCAGGGATATGATTTAGTGTAGGGTATTTACAGTTAGGTCACTGGTTAGGCTGCGGTTGGACTTGATGATCTTCAAGGTATTTTCCAACCTGGGCAATTCTATGATTCTATGGTAGGACCGGGGCTTGGACCAGGCCAGGGTGAATCCAGTGACAGGAGTCCAATGGATTTGAGACCTGACTTGAAGCCTGTGGGCATCACCCAGGACTTGAGATGAGAGGATGAGGCGTAGGAACAAGAACCTCTTTGGTCCGTATTAGCTCCTGCCGTTCCTTTTTTTTTGGTTAGGGATCAATGTTGGTTTGTCTGTGTAAAGAACAGATACATTTTGCAGCCTGGGAATGAATTCATCCTCACCTGCTGATTGATGCTCTTCTCTAGATGGAGCTGCAGTGGAAATGGACACTTGTGGTCCGATGTCCGATCCCCTCCCTCATGCTCCGATCATCCGAATTAGCAAGACCTGGCTGACGGTTGGTGAGTTGGCTTTTGTTGGCTTGGAGAAACGTCTTCCAGTTGCACCTCACATTATATCTGTTGTATTGAGCTCTCGATCTCCAGCCCAAACTGGATCTATGTATGAACACAGAAGGAGTAGTTTAGATCTATGTTTACCTTGACTGGAAATGCAGTGCCAAGAGCTGCACACTGCTGTCACAGCTCTGAGATTATGGAAAAGGTATCTGGTGGGTGAGCGCTTTGCTGGGTGAGCATCCCCCTGCTGAAGAGCAGGCAGCTGTTGTGTTTGTAGACAGAATCATCCGTGGGGATTGGAGGCGTTTCCAGCCTTCCAGCTCTTGGCTGTTGCTGAGAGAGTAGAGCTTCCTGCCCAGAGAGAAGGAGCAGCAGAAGGGATCCCATGAGAGCAGCCTTAGAAGCCTTTCAGACAAAGCAGGTGGATCAGGCTGTGGCCTGTGCCTGTGGTTTGCAGTGAAGCCAGCAGGCTTTGCCCCAAGCAGAATGAGCTGTGGGTGCAGCATCCAGCAGTGCAAGTGGCCAACAGCTGGAGACAGCATCACCTTGAGCAGCACTCTTGGGGGAAATGCTGAGTGTGAAGGAAGGCCACGAAGAAGAGAGTAGCTTGTGGCTGTGTTCCCGGGGTAAGGTTTTCCTTCCTGAGCTGTTACCTCTCAGGTGCTGTGTGAGTCTTCTGCAGTGTGCCTACAGCTGTGCGATGTGCTCTGCAGGAAGCGCTGATGTTGCACATGCAGCCCTGTCTTTCATGTCTCATGTCCAGTTCCACATTTTGTTTGAAGCACCATCTTAGAGGCAGCCTTGATTTCTGCAGCCCCGAGCTTTGTGCCACGAGAGCTCTCCTGCTTCTCGCTGTGATGTGAGACCAAATGGAAGGCCCTGCAGAAGTCTGGGTAGGTGATGTCAGTTGCTGTTGATTTCCCAACCCATGCTGGGAAAAGCAGGGAATGGGACTGGGGGACATCCCGGTGGTGGGATCCTGCCTCATCAGAACTGAATGGCTGTTCTGATCCATGTATTTTAACCTGAGTGAATCTGACAGTAATGAGAAAGGGGAGGGACCTGTGGGAAGAAAATGTATGTGCCGCAGTTTGTGGTGCAAGGTGTTCTAGGAGCTGCTGGTAACAGTGCCCAGAAAGCTTGCTTTTTTGATGGGGAGATAATTAACTAGGTTATTTTAATGAATCTATTTTCTTTCTCTTCATCATTCATACTACCTCTCAAAAAACTGTCTGTGGATTCTCAAGTAGTATTTCTTGCTAAAGAGAATTCATGTGCATCCTTCCTATTCGTCTGCTCAAATTATCTTGCAATCATCTCTGTCTGTGTTTCTTTTAGACCCTGTGATGGAGCAGAGAGGAACACAGACTTGGGTGGATCTTCATTCAGGAGCAGGGACACGTCATGCTCATCTGAGGTGTCTGGCTGACAGCAAGAGCAGAGAGGTAAGTTTCATAGGGTCGCGTGCCCATTTTATTTTATTTTTAATTCATGATGCATAGAGGCGTTCCCCAGACAAAGTGAGCATTTCTCAACTGGACTTTCTAGAAATGAGCTAGGCAGTGAAAATGGGTTTGAAGCATCCCTAAGAGCCCCGCAAGAGAATGCTGAGAGTTAATCTGGCACCCTCCTTTGGAAACGTCCGGTGTCTGTCAGCTCTTCAGCTGTGCCCTAACACCTCCCATTGCGCTGCCACACCAGGATAGAATTCCAAGCCCACACTGAGTCCTGGAATGTTGTGGTGCCGTGTTGGAATCAGATGTGACCACGTGGTCTTGGCTCCCCGCCTTGTGGGGGGTCATGGTGGACCAGGCTGTTGGCCGTTGGTGATGTCATAAGCGGCTGGAATGAGGGGAGGAGCGGTGCGTTCTGTGTTCCTTTGTGGGTGAGCTAGTGGTTGGAGTGGTTGGTTGTCTTCTTGGTCTTGTGCCTTTAGTGCCGTTAGTTAGTTAGTTCTGTTTGTTAGTTAGTTCTGTTTGTTAGTTAGTGACTTTAGTTAGTTAGTGCCATTAGTTAGTTAGTGTTGTTAGTTAGTTAGTGTTGTTAGTTAGTTAGTTAGTTAGTTCCTTTAGTGTTTTTTTCTTCACACCATCGTGTGCAGCAGCTTGTAGGTAAGTTGAGCTGGCGTGGGATGGATGGGTGGGCAGTGAGGTGTTGAGAACTGCTGGCTGTCGGAGCTCACAGCACCATATTGCTTACTCTGGACCATCAGACGTAATTTTCCCCGGTACACACGTTCCAAAGGGGGTATCAGTAAAGTTGGCACCTGTCCCGTGCTTCTTCCATTGTCTTTGCTCAGTAGTGGAAGCATTGTAAAGTTGCTGGGTGGACAGGCATCACGTAGCCTGAGACTCAGCATGTCTTGCAGCAAGTGGATGGGACAGTTGTGCTGTGTGTGTTATTCCATGACTGTCTTAGCCCTGCTCACTGACCTGCTCTTTCTCTCTCCTCTCCTCGCCCTCCGCCCACTGCCTCGGTGCAGCTTTTGCTCTCATATCATCTGAGCAAAGCGACAAGGAACTGCTGCAGAGAGCTTGAGGTGATCTCACTGCCAGGTACGTGCCATGTTTTTTCCCTTGCATGGTTTTGCCGCATGGTATGTGAATGTAGTTCTGAAGAATTCTGTCCATACTGTGCTGTGTGAATAGAGAAAACAGAAGTGTGTTTCTGCTCTGTTCCAGCTGTTCACACTTGCTGTGATGGGTGCTGCGTGCAGTGGGATCAGCCGTGAGCCTCAGTTGGTGGCGACGGAGGTACAGTATGAAGCTCTGGCTGGTCTTTGTTCCCTGTGTTGAGCCATTAGAAGGAGCTGCAGATGTACTCTCCTGCAGGAAAGATTGGGCCAAAAAAGGCCTGGCCAACTGTCTGCGCCAGTGCCATTGCTGATTAGTCTGGGTAGAGAGAGATGCATCTTTGCATGGCCTGGCAATGCACGCCAGGAAGAAAAATAACTGTGATGAGACGTGCAGCTCCTTCTGAAGTGCACCTGATAAGGACGGAGCACATTTGCTGCAGCTTTCTCTGCAGATGTGCTCCTCACCTTGAAATTCTCCTGGTTTGTCCTCAGCCCCTGACCATGGCCTGTTCTCTGTTTTGCAGGCTGATAACATGCGGAAGCCGCAGCTGGAGCGTGTGGTGTCATCTTTGAACGTTCCAGCGATTGCGGCGGCCCATGTTATTAAGACCTACGTCGCCCAGGGGCCGGGTGAGCTCTCCCTTGAGGTAAGCAGTTACAGGCGTTCCTTGTTGTCATGCATAGAAGAAGGCAGTCGTTTGAGATCTGTTTTCCTACCAGATTTGCTGAATGTGGGATTGACGTTTCAATCTCTTGCAGGTTGGAGATCTGGTGTGCATTATTGACATGCCACCAAAGGAGCTGAGCCCCTTTTGGAGAGGCAAGCGTGGCTTTGAGGTAGGCACACGTTTTTGAGCAGAGAGCACAACTTGAGTAGAGTCAGGAATCTCAGGTTGGAGCTGCTCTGCCTGCACAGGATGGCTTCTGGATGAAAACGGTTGCCCTGTGTTGGTGTCAGAGGACCTTCCCTTTGGCTCTGTGTTTGGTCTAATGCCCACCTGTCTTTTTGTTCTTATTACAGGTTGGGCTTTTCCCTGGTGAGTGCATTGAACTCATCAGTGGAAAAGTTCCCGATTCCCTCCTCAACTCATTGCCAGAGCCAGGTACGTATGTTACATTTGATAATTCGGGTTAGTAAAATGGGATCAAAATGTGAGTTTCAGGGGATTTGTTAATACCCAAGTTCAGCAAGCTTAGCAAGAGGACTGCATTAAGCTCCTTGGGCACCTCCAGGGATAGGGAAAATCTGTTCTTGCGTGTCCTTGTTGGGAATTCTCTTCCCATTGTTACATGCTTTGTCAAATGCATTATGTTTGGCCTTGTCCAACCGAGCCAAGCCTGAAATGAACTGGTTTCTTTGTTTTGTTGTGCAGTGCCAAGGAGACGGGGCAAGCTCATCCCCTTCCTTCGTTCCCTGGTGAAGGCCCGCCCCAGGAGAGCGACGGAGCCGGAGCCAGAGAAGGAAGGGGTGTTTGGTTGTGACCTGGGGGAGCACCTTCTCCGCACTGGCCGTGATGGTAAGGAACAGCCCATTCCTGAGATCTTCCTTCGTTGGGCAAGTTGAGCTAACCGCTGGCTCTTGTTCTGTAGTCCCCCAGGTCCTGCAGAGCTGTGCTCAATTCATTGAGCATCATGGCGTGGTGCGGGGGATATACCGCCTCTCTGGAGTCAAGTCCAAGATCCAGCGACTACGGTAAGAGTGCTGCGACTGACACAGCTGTCAGTAGGGGCACGTGCCATGCTGCGGGTGTTCAGAGGATCCCCTTCCTTTTCTTGACTCTATTTTGTGTGGCTGTGGACTTGTTTTCGTCTTTCTCAAAGCCCTCTGCCCAATTCTGTGTCCTTCTCTGCAGCCATGAATTCGATACGGAGCAGGTTCCCGAGCTCAGCGTCCAGGACATTCACAGCGTGAGCTCCCTGTGCAAGATGTATTTCAGGGAGCTCCCAAACCCGCTGCTGACCGAGGAGCTGTATGACAAGTTCCTGGTAAGCACTGGGGAATGTCTTGGAAATGACACATACCTGTTCCCTGGGCGTCCTGGCTAGTGGTTGCAGCAGTGCCCCAGCTCTGAGGTCTTCTTCCTGTTAGCCCCATGAGGCATGTCTTTGTCATATCCTGCCTCTCACTGATGGCACTTGTGGTGGTGCCAGGAGGTGCTTATTTAAGCTATTCACAATGCTTGTGAGAATTCCCTTTCCTATGCTGTTCCCCAGCTATTGCTAGAATGGGGTTATTAGCATTTTGGAGAAAAAATCCCTGCTGCGAGTAGCTGCACTATGTAATCAGGCAGTAAAGCCCCCCAGATCTTGCAATGCTTGGCCTTGGTGGCACAGGCTGCGTGCTGCTGTGTTCCCCTGATACCTCTTGGAAGGCATCGAGTCTGCCTCAGTGCTGACCACTAGCGCACTGTCCCATGGTTCACAAACCTGTGGCAGCTATCTATGCTGATTGGTGTCTGAATCCCTTCCTGCCTTTTTCCAGGACGCTGCCGGTGCTGCAGAAGAGGAGGAGCGGGTGCAGAGAATGAAGGACGCCATCCAGCAGCTGCCCGCTCCTCACTACAGGTCAGTGCTGCACTAGGTCTGCTGAGCTGGATGAAGTTATGTTTGTTTTGTGCACTGCAGCACAGCTTGCTTTTTGGTGGTGAACATCTGCCTCTCTTGTTTTCCAGGACCCTGGCGTACCTAATGAGACACCTGGCGTCTCTTGCAGGGAAGTGCTCCGACACCAGCATGGACGCTAACAACTTAGCTATTGTGTGGGCTCCAAACCTCTTAAGGTAAACTTCTTTTTCTGTTTCAACACGATGCTTAGTTCTGCTCTCCTCCTACCCCAGGGACACAATTTCTAGATGACAGTTTCTACTCACTTGTTTAGCTGGGACTGCTGTGTCCCTGATCATCCAGGAGAATTTCGTCAGTGGCATCGCTGTTTGCCCACTGCGGAAGTCTCCAGAGCCCAGTTTGACAGTTTTTGGCTACAGAAATTCAGACTTGGAGAAATGATCTTGGGGAAATAACTTGTAAGATCTGCCTTTTCTTCAGATCCCAGCAGAGCCCATCTGCCTGCTCCAATAGTGAAGCTGCCTGCATGGAGCTGCAGACACAGACAGATGTTGTGGAATTCATAATCAGTCACACAGATGTCATCTTCTGCTCCGAAACCACATCAGCCGTGGGAGAGGGTGAGCGTCTTCCTCCATTAGCTTGATCTGACACTTTGATCCAATCCAGGGCTTCTCCAAAACCTTTGAAAATGGTTTTGCTGTCGAGGAGACAGCAGGCTTCTGGGCTTAGATTAGCATATGGTGCCCTGTTGCTGGGTCCTTAGTGTGTCCAAACCCAAACCTTACATGGAGAAAACTGTCACTGCTGTTAAGATATTTTGCAAGCAGCTGAAGCTTGATTGAATTGTGGCAGCAAAGCTTTCTGAGATCCCTGCCCCCTAGTTTTTCTAGGCTTTTTGTTTGCCTGTTTCAGTATAGTGAGCTGCTCTTAATTATGACTGTGTCCTTTGCCACGAGCATACCTCTGAGCACACTGTTAGTTTGAGCTCCTCTTCTTTGAGTGGTTCGGATATGGAAGTCTTAGAGAAATGCAGAACTGGGATGGCTGTGCTGCTGCTTTCTGATCCTCCGTCTTACCTGTGTTTTTCCCTTGCAGGGCACAGTTCTCTGGCCGGGCCCAAGTCTGTGTCTCCTGCTACAAAGCTGCTCACGCTGCAGGAGGCACAGGCTCAGAGAAGCGGCCAGAGCAGCTCTCCCACTGCTACGTGGAGCAGCGAGATCGAAGTGGAGGAAGGCCCCGCAGCTGTACCTGGGGCCTTCCACACTGTCATTGATTTTCCATCTAAGAGGTAAAGAGGACTTCCCTTTCCAGACCGTATCTTCATTGGTTGGGTGGGTTTTATTGGTTTAATATTTGTCCATTATATATATATGAGCCTGCCAGCTCCTGTCCTGTCCAGCTGTGTAGCCTTTACTCACATGCTCTGTATCTTGATTGACATGGTTGAGAAGAATGTAGCCAGCAGGACTTGAGGGCTGAGCTGTAGGAATGGAAGCATCCTCTGCTGTTTGAAACAGAGTGTGTTTCTAAGCTGTGTTTCAGCAGAAAGCAGGCAGTGCTGGCAATGGGCAACTATTGGCAAGGGCTCAGTGCAGCTCTTCCCTCACCCTGCACCACGACTGACAGCATGCTCTGTTTTCTCTCTCCAGACCAAGTTCTCCCAGTAAGAGGGCAGAGTCACCAGCTTGCAGTTGGTGTTCGTGCTTCTGCCTGCACAGACCATTCCATATGGCCGAACACCAACTGCAGAGCAGTGCCAGTGCGCCCTCTGAAGCAGAAGTCGTGGTCTTGGCAGGTAAGGGTGCAAATCCAGCTTTCAAAACACTGCTTGTCAGCAACACTGGTAGAATTCTTGCTTTCAGTGGGCTTGTACCTCCTTGTGGAGTTCAGGCCCGTGCCTGACATGTTCAGTTGACCCCTGTCTTTCCCAAATGAGTCTCTTGTCAACACAAGAGCTGGACCTGCACGAGGATCACTTTCAAGACAGTGACACTGTTGCTAGAAGCATATTTGCTTCTGCCCACCACCACTAAAAAATGCCAAATGTCAAGAACCTGTTTCATGATTCATCTTCTGAACATTCAACACTAACCACTGTGCATCTACTCGTTCCTAGGAGACTATAGCCCTTGTGGAACTGAAGGACGCAGCTCATATGATGATGCCGCATCCTGTGCTTCCATCAATATAGAGCTCATGGGAAGCACAGGATGCGGCACTTCAAGTGACAGCCTATCATATGACAGCAGTGACGAAGAAAGAAATGTCATCATCGTTGAAGCTCTCATTCACCCCATCCCTGATGAACCTGCTGACCTGAGCCTGCCAGACACCTCAGGCACCAGCCTGGACTGTGACCCAGAGCCTTTCCAGGAAAGCCCAGCGAAAGCACAGCCCGAGTGGCCCGACAGCAGCACAACCATGCAGGCTCAGGTCAGCTTTACAGAGGAGAAGCCAAACATCTTGGAGGGGCAGGTAGAATCAGGCCAAGAGGCCCAGGCTCCGGGCAACAGCACGACTTCTGAGCCACTCTCGTGAGACAACAGTGGATGAGTCCCGTCGTTCCGCCAAGCTTCACACCCCCTCCTTTCTCCTACTGAATAAAGGCACGCTCGTGCTCAATCGTGCCATGACTGCATTCTGAGTTTTCATTTGCAGAGTTTGGGATGAGTGTAAGAAACATCAAGGCAGCTCAGCTTGCAACGCTCTGGCTGTGGGGTGCATGCAGGGACACTGTAACCATACAGGGAAAGGCTTCCACTGCTTCCTCAAGCTGTAGTCCAGCCCTGCTACTGCTCTGTGGCACAAAGCCCTGAGGGATGTTCCATATTGTTAACCTAAGTGAAGCCAGCTTCACACACTGTGTTTTGTTGTTGCTGGGTGAGAGGGGGATGCACGTTGGTGAGAAGATGAGCATTGCTGGATCTGCCACGAGTGTCCCTTCTGCCTCTAAGAATATGTCCTAAGTAGGATGTGAACACTGCTGGCACTTCCTCATTGCACGTGCTTGGAGGATCTTCAGTTCTTGCACATTCAGGATGTCTGTCAGTGACTACAAGGAAATTCTCCAGTACTAGGAATTCCATGAAACAGTTGGAACGGGTAAGTGTCATCTTTGTACAGAAACAGCACGCCTAACAGTCTGTCTCACCACTCTAGAATTAATCTGAGAATAGATTAACAGCTCTTGTCAGTTCTCTAAGTCAGGTTTCATTTAAATAAACTTGAAATTGGATTTTTGAATCCAGTTGGAAATTGATGGTGCTGATTACCTCTTCCTCTAATTAAAGCATTACACACAATGTATGCTAGGTACTCTGCTTTACCTGTAATATTATATTAGAGAAGAATTCACACTCAACTTTAAGCATCTGTGTTCTGAATTGTAGGTGGTTTTGCAAAGGTAAAACTCGGGCGGCATCTTCTTAGTGGTGAAAAAGTTGCAGTAAAAATCATGGAGAAAGTTACTTTATGGGTAAGCCAAAAGGCATTTAAATATGATAATATCTTCTGTTGGAGTTGTGGAGTTCTCTAGAACACAGGGGCAGGTGGGATGGTACATAGGAATGCAGCCTACTGGTCCCATTGCCTTTTGAAAGATGCTGTAGAGCTGGAAAAAGTTTAACAGAGCACCACAAATCTTGTTCCTCATTGTTCAGAGGGCAGTATTCTCTGGCTGTAAAGTGGAGGAAGTTATTACATCATTACATTATGTCATTACAACATTATTACATTATTACAGCAACTTTACCAAAATGCCAATGAAAATGCTGAATGTTTTACTTCTCAGTTTTCACAGCTCTGTTTCAGAATTTCTATGGGAGTGATGTCAGTCATTGCTGAGTTGATGTTGAATTGTGTACAGTCCCATATGTGCTTGTTATGTTCCACAGCAGTCAGATGTGGTACCTGGTATGTCACAGTAGTGATGCTTTTATGGTCTCTTAAGGATGACTTGTCTCATGCTAAAACAGAAATTCATGCCGTGAAGAACTGAAGTCATCAACATGTTTGCCCATTGGATCATGTAAGAGAGACATCAAAGAAATATTTATAGTCTTAGAGGTAAGAAATAATTTCTGCCACACTTCAGTTGATTGTTTTTATCTTTAGCAGTAGACAATAATATAAAAATAAAGCTGAAATGAAAGGATTCTTATATATCTCAGTGGAGACTGGGTTCAAGATTCATTGGTTTGAAAATTAAGTAGAAAATTTTATATATTCTGATATATATTCTCTGATTGAGAACGGGGAACTGGAGAGTCCTGTCGGTGCTGTTCCATGCTTTCTGTGCTGTCATTGTTACTTATCTCTCTCTGATACTCTCTAAATGCATTTTCAGCCTCTAGAATGAAAACGTAGTATTACATCAGACACTGAAGAAAATAATTCAGTCCCAGCTGAAACTCAGACAGTAACGTGTGCTTAGGATTCTTTCCCTACAGGAAATGTTAGATAATTATTGCTATGTGGTACTGTGTTCTGTAGCTGAGCTGGAATTTGTTATCCTCGAAGAAGTATCTTCCTCTGAAAGGGGAGTAAAACATGATGCTCCGAATGAGCGGAGCAGAGACACAGATCTGATCTGAGTGTTGGTTTCACATTTTTGTGATGCTCTTTGCTGCAGTTTGTATCTAGAGAGAAGCCCTTGTGGTGTCAGTCTGTTGTGTAACCTGCTCTAGTTTTGTGCCTCAAGGAAGAGTGATCCTTTAAACAAATGGTGGCTATACAGAGGGTATGGGGTGAGATGCATTCCTCTGGCCCCATCCAATGGATTTTCTGTCACTGAAGTCTTGAAGCACAGGTTAGGTACTGGAAGGCTTGAATATTTCCTCACCAATAGGTTAGAGCTTGGCATTCTGTAAGCTGCTGGTATCTCTCAGTAAAGCAAATAATTACAGCACGAGCATTTTCCTAGGCATCTTATGAAATCCCTCTATCTAAGGAGCCTTTCCTCACTGAAAAATAAAGCATTGTCTATACCTTTTAGAAGTAACTGGCTTCCATCTGAGAAGCTGATGGATTTATAGGCTTGGACAGGAACTGGGTGTGGAGGTGACTTGTAGAGATTTGTGCCTGAACCTGCTGCTCTGGGAATCGTGAGACCAAGTTTCTCAAGAGCTTTTCCCACTCTCATCATCACCTTCTGCGAGGGATGAGGCTGCATGTTCTCTCTGGGTAATATGTTCAGTGCTTTGAGAGCTATTTCCTTCTATCTAGTCTGCTGTTTTGGTGTATGACTGCTTCCTGTCACTATCCCATCGTGACCTGCTGGCCAGAGCCTCAGTCAACCTTCATACGCACCCCCTCTCCCCACCCCGCAGGCATTGAGAAGCTGCCATGAGGTTCCTCTGCACTCTGAACAAACATCTTTCTCCCCAGCTTCTCTTCTCTGAGTGGGAGCTTCAGCCCCCTGCACAGGCTGGAGGTCATCCACAGAGTTTGTTTCAGGTTGTTATCCTTCCTGGCCAAAAACCAGATACAGTATTGTAGATGTGGTGCAATGAGTGTTGAAGCAGGAATGACTTGTCCTGGTCTGGTTGTGCTGCTTTTTAATGCAGCTGATGATCTTGTTGTACTTCTTTTCTGTCAGAGCACACTGCTGGCTTGCATTCAGCCTGTGGTCTCTCACCACTTGTCCTCCTAGTCCCCAGGTCCTTTCCAACAGATACAAGCTAGTATTTCCCACCTGGGATATTGGAAGATGGGAACTTGCCAGCAGTCAGTGAAGATCTCTGAGACAGCGAGAGCGAGCGAGCTTTGAGTAGACTGGGAACCACTGTCCACAGCAGGAAAGAAGAGAAGAGAAAAGATGTTTCCTTGGGCACTTGGGTGGAAATCATTCCTGACTGCTTTCTCATCCACCTGGAAAATCTGCTGATTGACAATTAGAAGCTGATGGACTTTGGACTCTGTGCAAAGCCAAAGGTAAGAGGATCTGTTAAATCAAATACAATGTGCCCCCAAGTAATGCATGTTTGACCACCGTATGCAACAGGGGCTTGTCCAAACAAACACCCTAAAATCAAGCTGTTTCTGTGGCTGACATGTCATTGCATCTTGTTTGGAATGGCCTGAACTGTGTGAGAGTGGTTAACAGATTGCTCAGAAGCACAGGTAGATTATTTTCTCTAGCTAGACTCCCTGTTTTCATAGTCTAAGCTGTAGATAATCTTGTAGGTATATCACCTGTCTTATGCAAGGGTCTGTAATAGGAGCATGGGGTTGGTGTGCCTAAGGAACCTTCTAAGGAATTGTATGTAGGATGAGATTGTGGATAGAATAAAACGACCTTTGCAGACGACGTACAGATCCTATGATTGCATATGCTTGAACTGAATTGTTTCTTGATCTTAGAACTGATTTCCAGAAGCCTTTATTAACATGTAAGATGGGTGCTGTTATGAAAGCACGGGAAGACTGCCTTACTGATTCCAAGAGAATTACTTTTCCTCAAATGATTTTTCCTGGCCAAAGTTAGAGCCTCTCACAGGTAATCGAGACCAACAGGCTGTTGTTGCACAATCAACAGGCACAATCTAGATGATCAGCTGAGGAAAATAAAGCATCATGCCAAGGGTACTAGATAAGTGAGCAGCTTGAGATCTGCACATTCATGTGATACTCATGCTCTTAGACAATATTTGCTGAGTGAGGTCACATTGAATGAAAGCAAAATATAAGGTGAATGAAAACATACACAGGAGAAGAAGCCTCTGAGGCTCCTGAAGTGTTATGACCAGAAGACATAAACTCTGTTAAAGCAAACTTTTCTCTCTATTTTTTGTGTTCTTCCAGGGAGGCCTTGATTACCGCCTGAACACATGCTGTGGAAGCCCAGCTTATGCAGCACCAGAGCTAATCCAGGGCAAAGCGTCTATTGGCTCAGAGGGATGTAGAGCGGTGTTTGTTTTCCCCTCTTTCCCTTCCCTCTGCACAGAGCATTGAAAGGCAGTGGAGCTCAGGTAGGCTCTCTTGGTTTCCCTTCTGAATTCTGCTAGGTTGCATTGCTTGGTAGCTCTCAGAAGCTGTCAGTGGCCACAGACTAGAAAAGTGCAATTGGTCTCAGTTCACACAGCTGGCTGGTTTGTCTCTGGCTAATCCTGAACTGCCTCAAGTGACTGCTTTGGGGCTCTACAGAACAGTAGCTTCAGAGATCTCTTTCTATTACTAAGTTTTTGAAAGAGCAATTTGCTCTGTTAATTATCCATCATTTTTGTGCAGTCTGTTTTGTCAGACGTGTCTTTAGCTTCCAAGTTGTAGGTGAAGACTTGTTTCCATTGTAATGCACAGTGTACTAAAAACTGAGAGATGTCTGGAATTTTGGAACCCACTACTTGCAGTTGTTAATCTGTCCAAGCTGCTCTGGTTTGGAATGCCCTCATCCTTCTTGAATCGCTCTGCTGTTAAAGGCGGAGCAATTCCTACAAGTGCCATGGCCCCACTGTTGTTCTAATTCTTGTTTCTTTGTTTTCCACACACTGCTTTTCAAGCCTCCTTTTTCTTTACAGTCAAAGTGAGAATTGCACTGTGAGGTGTCTGAACCTTGTTGTGCCTCTACATAAATAGAACAGCAGCAAAGCCTGACAGGTGACTGTGCTGACAGCTCTTGTAGCCAGTAACACGTAACTGTGCTAAATCCCTTGTGACGGCTTTGATTTCATTTTTGCCAGTGAAATCCTTGTAAAAGGAACTGCAGCAGTGTGATGAGCTAAGGTGAAGATGCTGGTTTTAGTAGTGCTCTAAGCTGAGTGGAAGAACAATTGAATGAGGGTTATATGCTTTCTCTGGGAAGATAAGGTTTTTTTTTCCTGAGGGAAAGAGCCAGCTTTTCATGGGCTATATGTGGGCTTTGGCAAGGGCAGACAATCCAGTCTGTCAGGAAGCCATTTGAGGTGCTTCAGGTTTGTAAGCTTGTCTTTTTGTTTTTCGGGCGGATATTTGGAGCATGGGTGTACTGCTGTATGCTCTGCTGTGTGGGTTTTCCCTTTGGATGATGACAATATGATGGCACTCTAAAGGAGGATACCCGTGGGTATCAGTGGTGCTAGAATACACTGAGAAGGGAAATAGCTGAGCTTGACAAGAGGCCTTGCTTTTCGGATGGCAGAACATGCTGAGCTGTGGGTAGAAAGGCCTGTCTGCTGAATATTGTCCCTGTTTTTGCTGCTTTGTCTGCCAGTATTTTGTGGATTTGGTTCTACACTTGGTTGGCCTATGTGGCACTGTAGCCTGATTGTATACCATGATAGCATACAGAATTTAAGGAGAAGTATTTTCTTGCCAATGGGCTGCAGTTTTTGTATCTGGTTCTTCAACTGGCTGCTCCCTATACTATCTGTAGTAAAAATAGAGACACATCATTTGATTTCCCAGAAATGAATGTTCCTAAATGCCAGCCCTTCTCATGTCTACGAAGAGCAAAGTTCTGCATTTGCTATTAGAATTTCCTCTTCCAGAATCAGGAGTTAATGTAGGACCCCACAGATTGTCTTCAGAATCCAACAGTTAGTTGTGTTTCCTTTCGGAGAACTTAATCAGAATGCAGTATAAAAATTGATAATCTCATGGGTATTAAGTTACAGGCTTGCTATTTCTGCACTGAATTTGTTTTTATTTTACATGGTTGTGATCTGAAAGTTGCTTGAAACGCAGGCACCTCGGCACTGTTGTGTAACTGAATTTCACACATTATAGACCCTCAAATATCCTGGAATCTAAAACTCTGACTTGTTTTAAGTCTGCTGCTTGAGCCTAATCAGGGTCATAGTGTCTGTGTGAAGTGGAGTGTGTGGGGAGATTGTTGCTGCAGATCCTGGGAAGTTGCTGTGTATTTGCAGACAATGGCTGCTGTTGGTCACTGGGTGCCACTGTTGCTCTGAAGAACAGCTGTGCTGTGCATGCAGCACAGCATGCTGTGCACGCCATGGAACTAGGAATTAAGAAGAGATAGAAGCGTCACTTCTGCTCTAGTAAAAGGTCTCATCTGCTGACAGGCTTTTGTACTTGAATTCAGAACTCGGGACCTGTTGCCACGGAGGGACTAGTTGCTGAAGTTGGATGACTCTTTCTGTTTACTCCTTGTAATAAGTAGCCATAACACTAACTATTTAAAAAAGAATCTGAAATCATGGCTAATTATTGACTGCTGCACAGCAGAACACTACCACGGTGAGATTGGGCTGTGAGATGACTTGAAAGCTGTTTCCTCAGTATAGGTCTTATTCTTGCAGCTGGGACACCTTGATGAAGACTGTGTAACAGCTTTCTGTGTTTCACAACAAGAGAAGAGACAGTAGATCAGCATTAACATCAGAGGGAATAAACGTATGTCAGTAATTCTCTGTATTTAAGCCCACTCCTACAGTAAATAACCTTACTGTATTAACAGACTCTAACACTCACTTATTCTCAAACATGAAATATTTCACACCTTTCAGAGGTAAGGTACCACTGCAGAACTTCATAGTCTACCTAATAACTACATTTCTGAAGTTCACATTTATTCCTTTTTTCTCCTTTAATTGTGTTTTCTCAACCTTTCTGTTATATTTTACCATGCTGAAATCCTTATGAATCTCTGGAAGTCCAGGCGGACTCAAAACAGAAACTGATGGATGAACAGCAGATGTCACATGCTGGCTTAACTCCCTGCTTTGAAATGTTTCATTAATAGGTGGAAAATAACAACACATCAGGTAAGGCAACCAAATAAATTTGGAGAATTACAGTTCACAAATACTTCAGGAAATAAATTAATTCCACTAACTTTCGAAAACAAATGAGAAAAGCTGAACTGAGTGCTGCTAGAGAAGCTGTATAAATGTCAATAATGACATTCCAAGCTCTAGAAGAGATTTAAAACATGATGGGTACTCTGGCTTTAACCTGAATCTGAAAGTTGTCTCTTGCAATTGAGTTGTCTTTCTATTAAATAGAAAGTGGTAGCATTTGAAGGATTGTTAAGATTTCCATATAACTTTAGTAAGACTAGATGTAAAATGTAAGTTTTATCTAGGCGAGATCGTTTGTGGAGTCACTGTTTCTTTTCTTTATGTACAGGGAATAAAGAGAACAATCGACCTACATGGGGAATGACTTCTTCAGTTTAAGTCTGTGATATTTTCACAGTCTTAACTCAAAGGACTTCTAATGCCTGATAAGTAATTCAAGCTTATTATACTACACTGAGTCTGTCAAGCATTGTACCCACGGTTCTCATAGTAGTCAAAAAGCTGCTGAAAATCCAGCTGAATGTCGATGCTCCTTGGAGCTGGGCTGAAACTTGCCCCCAGAAATGGGAGTCCAGCTGAAGTGCTGTACAAACTGAATTAGTAGGAGCATTGCCATTCACTTCAGTAGAGAGATTCTGGCACCAGCTTTAGTTTTCACTTCCAGCAATTGTACAATACACTAACTTTCAAGCAAAAACGAGAATAGTCTGCTTCTTGATCTCAGACATATTGTAAGAATCATCTGACGCCTGAAACTACCCTAATGTGATCAGACGTGAAGGTTGCACATCAAGGGGAAAATATGGCAGACATGCAGAAATTTTCTTTGTTCTGACAATGTTTCTGAAGAGATCTAAATCCTCTTGTTTTCTAGTGGGATTACAACCAGTTGTGTCAACCTATCTCTTGCTTCAGTCTAAGAAGGCTCGTGGCAAGCACATTCCTTGAGATTTCCATCCCAAACAGGACGTGCCAGTACCACAGAGTCAGGAAGCCTGGGGGTAAGTTTTAGAGTTCAGCACAAGGTTCAGGTCAAAATGCCTCTGTGTGCTGAAGCTCTGCCTGGGTAAACAGTCTGGTGGCCTAAACATCGGTGAGGGAGCATGTGTGCAACCAGTCTTGGTCATCAAATCTTATTCTATGATAAGGCCACCCACTCAGTGTATGAAGGCAAAGGATGTAATCTTTCTAGATTTCAGGGAGGCCTTTGATCCTGTCCCTTTGGCTGCATGTTCCCAACCTCTCGCTCAGCCACGTAGACCAATAGTACTATTGAGGTTTGAGATCTTTCTGCTCTGGATGGGTTCCTTTTGTTATCTCTTGGTGGTGTTATCTCTTTTCTCCAGTCATCAGGGCTGTAAGATATGTCAATGCTTGCAAAGTCTGTCCATTTTCTCTTTCTGACTTCCTTCTCTTGCAGTTAGAGTAAGCTCTGTGGCCTTTCTTACTTGCAGCTGGGCTAAAGTCCAGCAGTCTGTGGCATTGGGCTTCAGCAAGTTTAACTGCATCTTCTAGGCAAGTTCTGGGCAAGATTATTCTACTCAGGAAGCACAACAAATCAGAGAGCAAAAATAGCCTCATGAAAATAGAAGCATAGAATGGCTTGGATTGGAAGGGTCCTTGAAGATGACGTGGTCCCACACCCAAGCTATAGGCAGGGATACCTCCCTGTAGACCAGGTTGCTGGAACGTCCTACCCAGCCTGGCTTTGAATGCTTCCAGGGAGGAGGCATTCACAGCCTTGCTGGGCAACCTGCTCTGGTGTCTCACCACACCCACAGTAAAGAATTTCTTTCTAATATCCAATCCAAATCTACCTTCTTCCCATTTAAAGCCATTTGCCCTCATTCTGTTGCTACCTGCCCTTATAAAAAGTCCCTCCCCAGCCTTCCCTGTAGGCCCTCTTCAGATACTGGAAGGCCACTCTAAGGTCTCCTTGGAGTCTTCTCCAGGCTGCAGAGCCCCATCTCTCTCTGCATGTCCACATAGTAAGGTAAACTTCTTTTTCCGTTTCAACACGATGCTTAGTTCTGCTCTCCCCCAACCCCAGGGGAACAATTTCTAGATGACAGTTTCTACTCACTTGTTTAGCTGGGACTGTTGTGTGCCTGATCATCCAGGAGAATTTTGTCAGTGGCATCGTTGTTTGCCCACTGCGGAAGTCTCCAGAGCCCAGTTTTTGGCTACAGAAATTCAGACTTGGGGAAATGACTTGTAAGATCTGCCTTTTCTTCAGATCCCAGCAGAGCCAATCTTCCTGCGCCAGTGGTGAAGCTGCCTGCATGGAGCTGCAGACACAGTCATATGTTGTGGAATACCTCATCAGCCACACAGATGTCATCTTCTGCTCCAAATCCACACCAGCCGTGGGAGAGTGAGCAGGTGAGTGTCTTCCTCCATTAGCTTGATCTTGATCTGACAGCTTCATCCAATCCAGGGCTTCGCCAAGACCTTTGAAAATTCTATTACTCTCGAGGAGACAGCAGGCTTCTGGGCTTAGGTTAGAATATGGTGCCCCATTCCTGGATCCTTAGTGTGTCCAAACCCAAACCTTACATGGAGAAAACGGTCACTGCTGTTAAGATTTTTTGCAAGCAGGTGAAGCTTGATTGAAATGTTGCAGCAAAGCTTTCTGAAATCCCAGCCCCCTAGTTTTTCTAGGGTTTTTGTTTGCCTGTTTCAGTATAGTGAGTTGCTCTTAATTGTGGCTGTGTCCTTTGCCACGAGCATACCTCTGAGCACATGGTTATTTTGAGCTCCTCTTCTTCCAGTGTCTCAGATAAGCAAGTCTGAGAGAAATGCAGAACTGGGATGGCTGTGCTGCTGCTTTCTGATCCTCTGTCTTACCTGTGGTTTTCCCTTGCAGGGCACAGTTCTCTGCCTGGGCCCAAGTCTGTGTTGGTGTCTCCTCCATCCATAAAGCTGCTCACACTGCAGGAGGCACAGGCTGAGAGGAGAGGCCAGAGCAGCTCTCCTGTTGCAACACGGAGCAGCAAGATACAAGTGGAGGAAGGGCCTGCAGCTGTACTGAGGAACTTCAACGCAATCATTGATTTTCCATCCGAAAGATAAAGAAAGAGGAATTCCCTTTCCAGCCGCTATCATCATTGTTCAGGTGATTTCTATTGGTTTATTTTTTGTCCATTATATCTCCGAGCACTCAACTAAAAAACAGTTGTCCTACGGGCTCAGTGGAGCCACACAAGGTGCATTTCCTTCCTGATTGGCAGGCACTCATGAGATGCAGAGAGCCACGCTGGTGTCTATCCTGGTCTGTGCTGGCTGTACCTGGAAACATTGGGGTTTTCCAGATTTCAGGGCCACGCACCTGAAACCAATTGCGCTTCTCCTGTAAGCAGAGCTGTTGGTTGGACTTGCTGGCACTAGAAATTAAAGATGGCAGTGAGCTGAGGCCGAGGAGGTTTTAACGTAAGAATCAGAGACCTAACCAGGTCCCCCAGCAGACACAGCAGTCTGTCCATGGAGCGCTCTGTGAAGGACTTTTTACCTTCTCCGAAGCTGACCCACAAGAGAGCATTCAGTGATGACTTGTGAGCACCGTTTCCTCAGAAAGCAGTTACACCTGCCAGCTCCTGTCCTTTCCTGCTGCTGAGCCTTTGCTCACATACATGCTCCGCATCTTGCTTGACATGGTTGAGAGGAATGTAGCCAGCAGGACATGAGGGCTGAGCTGTAGGAATGGAAGCATCCTCTGCTGTTTGAAACAGAGCGTGTTTCTAAGCTGTGTTTCAGCAGAAAGCAGGCAGTGCCGGGAACAGGAAAATATAGGCAAGGGCTCGGTGCAGCTCATCACTCACCCTGCACCACGACTGACAGCATGCTCTCTTTTCTCTCTCCAGACTGAGTTCTCCCAGTAAGAGGGCAGAGTCACCAGCTGGCAGTTGGCGTTCCTGCTTCTGCCTGCACAGACCATCCCCTGTGGCCAAACGCCAACTGCAGAGCAGTGCCAGGGAGCCCTCTGAAGCAGAAGTCATGGTCCTGCAGGTAAGGGTGCAAACCCAGCTTTCAAAACACTGCTTGTCAGCTACACAGGTAGAATTCATGCTTTCAGTGGGCTTGTACCTCCTTCTGTATTCCTGCGTTCAAGCCCGTGCCTGACATCTTTGGTTGACTCCTGTCTTTCTCAAATGAGTCTCGCAAGCTGCTTAAAACCTGCTTGACCGGCAGCACCAAGCCTTTGCCCTCTTGGAATGTGAAAGTTTACACTAACTGCTGTGTGTCTACTTCTTCCAGGCGAATCGAGCCCTTGCCAACTCAGGAACCCACCGGCAAGTTGCAATGATGCACGGTGTCCTTCCATCAATGGAGTGCACTTAGGATGCATGAGTCACTGCAGTTCCAAGGACACCCTTCCACATGACAGCAATGATGGAGAGAAGGAGGTCTGACCTACTCAGTTTTTGGCCCCTCCATGCAAGAAAACCTTGCGGTTCTGGAACATCTTCAGCTACGAAGGTAGTAAGGGGTCTGGAGCACAAAGCTTACAAGGAGCAGCTGAAGGTGTTGGGATTGTTCAGCCTGTAGAAGAGAAGGCTCAGGGGAGACCTTATAACTCTCTGTAACTTCCTGAAGTTAGGTTGTAGTGAGCTGGGGTTTGGCCTCTTCTCTCGAGTAATCAGTGATAGAACTAGAGGGAATGGTTTTAAGCTGTGCCAGGGAAGATTCAGGCTGGACATTAGGAAATATTACTTCTCAGAAAGGGTAGTCAGGCATTGGAATGCACTGCCCAGGGAGGTGGTGGAGTCACCAACCATGGGAGTGTTCAAGAAACGTTTGGAATATGATTTATCCAGGAATTATTGGTAATGGCTGGACCAGATGATCTTCTAGGTCTTTTCCAACCTTGATAATTCTGTGATTCTGAGCTGAGAAGCTTTTCTTGCTCAAGTCCTGCTTCCAAGCTTAACCACCTACAATGAAGTTGATGTCAATTTTCTGGTGTCCTTCAATTACGTGTCCGCATTTGCCCAAAATCAGGAGGTAACCAGCTACAGTGAAGTGAGCAATTTCAGTGCCTGTTTCTGATGGTGGCAATGACTTCAGAGGTCACACTTAATTGACGGTGCCTGTTTCCATTCTGACAAAGGCTGTAGTTGCAGCTGACTTCCCGAGGCTGCCATACGTGGTGGTGACGCAGCCTTGGGCTTGTGCGTTTGCATGAATCCCACCTTTCCTTTCTGTGTCTTGCAGGTCAGCTGGTGCTGGAAGCGGCCGGTATCTGAGCAGGAATGAAGGTGAGTGCAGGAGCAGCTGCTGAGGGGAGGAAGGAAGTCCATGCTAATGAGCTCTGAAGCATCTGCGGGTACAGTACCAAAGGAGGCAGCAGTGATGCAGGGGGCTCCCCAGCAGGAAGCTGGCTGATCCAAATGCTTGCTGAGAGTTTGGAAGCCCAAACCCTTTTGGTCTCTGTAAGGGTGGCTAATATAAAGATGTTAACCAAGATGGTGGTAAATAGTCAAAGGTTGTTAGCAAAGGAAAACTCACCAATGTCGATGTTTTGACCAGAAAGCTGAGGCAGTCTCCAAGAGATGCTGCCTCAGTGGTGGTCAGCCTTTAAATGAGGTCTCAGAGGAGGTGGAGTCGAGATCCACCCCTTCTGGGAGCACAGCTAGATTACTCTCACCTGTGCTCCCGCAGCTGACCCAACACTTGCCTCAGCTGATTAATCAGAGGTTCAAGCTGTGATTTCCCATACAGTCTCTAAGCTGAAGGCAGCATCTCCTTGATCTGATGGTGGTGTGCCTGAGTGAGGGAGTGATCCAAGCTGGATGCAAAAGAGTCATCTTAATTTCTCTGCTATTTTACTTCAGATGACACCTATTGGGTGTTGGTTTCTTAAAATTTGGATCTAGGAGGTGGCCTCTCCCTTTACTTCTGACGAAAGCACAGAAGTGCAGCAGGAGTAGAAGACAAAGAGGTTTTCTTGGTGACAGGAACACCAATTATTTGATTCAAATGTGTAACTGTGATGAAGATGGTGAAGAACAGATCCGCCTCAATGATATGCTTGATCACATAAGGAATGAGCATGTGATCCAAGACAGACAGCGTGGCTTTAGCAGGGGAAGACCATGCCTAACCAATCTGGTGGCCTTCTATGATGGAGTGATGGCATTTGTGGACAAAAGGAAGGAAACTGATGTCATTGACCTGGACTTGAGCAAGATCTTTGACATGGCCCTCCACCACATCCTTATCTCTAAACTGGAGGGATGTGGATTTGACAGGTGGACCACCTGGTGGATAAGGGATTGGTTGAAAGGCCACAGACAGAGGGTGGTGATTCATGGTTCTGTGTCCAGGTGGAGGCCAATAACAAGTGGTGTCATCCAGGAGTTTGTCTTGGGACCAGTGCTTTTTTACATGGTTATCAGTGACACCAATGATGCAATGGAGTGCACCCTCTGCTGTTTGCTGAGTGGTGCGGCTGATGCAGTGGAAGGAAGGGATGCCATTCAGAGGGAGCTCAACCGAGAGGTTGGCCTAGGTGAATCTAATGAGGTTCAAGACAGCAAAGTGCAAGGTTTTGCACTTGGGCTGGAGGAATCCCAGGCATTTCTACAGCCTGGGAGGAGCAGTCCTTAAGAGAAGCCCCGCAGAGAAGGACCTGGGGGTCCTGGTGGATGAAAAACAGAACGTGAGCCATCAGCGTGCTCTTGCAGCTCAGAGAGCAAATGGTCCCCTGGGCTCCATCAGAAAAGGGGATGGCCAGCAGGGACTGGGAGGTGATTGATCTTCATGATCCTTGGGGTCCCTTCCAACCCGGGCCATTCTATGATTCTGTGATTACACTCGCTGTCAGAAATAACGGCAGCTGTACAGAAGCTGGATATATTTGGGGACAGTTCTTGTAACCAGCTGATTTTAAGACCTTGCCAGAGTTGAGAGTCTAAATTGCATGTCAGAAGAAAGCTGGGAAAGTGGTTATTGCTCATTCTTTTTCATTTGCTGATTCTTTCTTTAGGGATCCTTTTCCAAAGGAGATTCTGGTGATGGAAGCAGTTGAAGAAAGAACCTAAGCAGCTCTTGCCAAGAGTGCTTGAAGTCCCTGTGGAGAGAAGCAAAGAACTTGGGCTTCCTCTGGCATGCTCCCCACCATGTCTCAGGAAGGAGACAACTGCTGTTCCACTTTCTGCTCTGTGTGTGGAAAGGTACGTCTGGGTTATTCTGCTTGTTTTTTCTTTCTTTTTCTGGCTTTGAAGGAGAAGGGGTGGAGCAAGGGGAGACCCACTGGTCATTTGTCACCTCAAGAGCAGGATGGATTCTGCATTGACTGTGAAAAACCTGGGCTAGTAGCATGGGCATGTTTCAGGCTGGACTCTTCTTTTGCTGCTTGGTTTCCTTTTGGCTACAGGGAGACAGCTGTCTAAAGGTGTGTTTTCAAACCCACTCTCCAAAACCATGTTTCATTGTTGCAGGTGCTTCAGTGTGCTCTTGCAGTGCAGATGCTGTAGAATCTGAATGGTTTCTGTTCCTAGGGAAGGACTGGGAGGAGGTAGTGAGAAGAGAATTCAATGCCTGAGGTGTATCTTAGTGAGAAATGTTGGCATGAGGTGCTGAAAGTCTTGAGCTGTCAAAGGCCAGTGAGGCTCAGACTCCTTAACCTGCTGGAGCAGGGTGGAAGCAAGGAGTGGGCACTGCCGTCCCACCAGCTGCACTTGGTTCTGGTCTGCCAGGTCTGTGCTGGCCTGGATTTCTTCTGAGAAGTTTGTTGGAGCTGCTTGGAGTAGTGAAGGGTGGGGAAGAAGTGCTGCTCAAGAGCTAAGGCTCTGCTTGATCATTTTGGATGGATTTAACCATGGTATCTGAAGACATAGTTTCCATCAGAATGATCCCAGCATTGTGCAAGTGTCTCAGCTGAAGCCCCTGAGCAGATGTGTGAGAGCACCCTCCTACTCCAGCTGAGCCATAGGAAAGCTGACTGTGCCCAGTAATTACAGCTTCTGCAGATTGAATATGCTTCCAAGTGTTTTCCTTAGTGATCAATCATTTCCCAGCACTGTGATATTCCATCTTTTGCACAATCTGGAGCATCTCTGCAATCCTTGGGTGCCCATTCCCACCAACGCTTCTTCCTTTCTCTCTTTAGAATCAGTGTGGTGCAGTTCCTTGTGTTTGTGAGCAGCAGGCAGCAGGCTGCAAGAGATCCAATGGCAGCTTTCAGCACACAGAGGGATGTGATGGGGACAGACTGTCCTTACCGCCATGCAGAAGTGAGTTTTTACCGTCCTCTCTCAAGAAGTATGAAAGAATAAAGTTTGAATATTTCTAGTGAGCAGGTGCTGTGCTGTAGGGGATGTCAGGTAACCATTAATTTGGGGGTGCAGGAAGGAGCAGTGAAAGTGATGTATTAGTTTGTGTTTTGGCTGTTAAAGAGGAGTTCCATTTCTGGGAGCAAAACTATGGGCTACAAAACTATGGAAAACAGAAGGGAAAAGTCTGATACCTGGATAGTGGGCTGGGCTTTGGTGACTGCAGCCATTTGCAGTAGAAGTTTTGCTGTTTTGCACAATGGGGTTCAGAATGGGAGCTGATGATGAATAGGAGCTGCTCGAGGGACAGACTTCCATGTAGAAGATCCAGTGCCTCAATGACTTTCCTGTAGCAAGGAGCCCAAAACTGAACATAAGACTTGAGGCGCAGCCTCCCCAGTGTTGAGTTCAAGGGGATGATTACCTCTCTGCTTCTGCTGGCCACACTATTTCTTATACAGGCCAGGATGCCGTTGGCCTTCTTGGCCACCTGGGCACACTGTTGGCTCATGTTCAGCTGAGCATCGACCAACACCCCCAGGTCCATTTCCTCTGCACAGTCCTGCAGCCACTCAGCCCCAAGCCTATAGCGCTGCATGGGGTTATTGTGGCCAAAATGCAGGACCCGGCACTTGGCCTCGGTGAACCTCATCCCATTCACCTCAGCCCAGTGAGTTGATCCAGCTTATCTAGATCCCTTTGAAGGGGCCTCCCTACCCGCAGGCAGATTGACACCAGCTCCCAGTCAAAAGACGAAAAGAGAAGAAAGCAGAAATGAAGAAGGCTTCTCTGAGAGCTGCCCCTGCACCTGCAGAGGTGAGTCCTTGTTATGGACAGACACAGCTCTTGTTGTCAGGGCCTCCATCTGTCAGACATGAATGAGACTGTAAAATCCCGAGGGAAGTGGCGTCCTGATTCTGCACTTGCTTTGTTCCTTTGGAGTGTTTGAAGTGTTACACAAAATGAAGGATAAATCTCTAAAGCAGGTGGTCGGGATGCTGGCATGATGATGTTACTTATGTAATGAGTGCTATTATTTTGTAGTATGTTAATAGTTTGTTAATAAACAAAAAACAAGGGGTGGTGGGAGGGGTCGGTAACAGAGGAAGGGGTTCTGGTAACAGAGGATGCTGAGAAGGCGGAAATACTGAACGCTTTCTCTGCTTCTGTCTTTATTAGAAAAGCTCTCCCTCAGGTATCCCAGACCCTTGAGTTAAATGTCAGAGTCTCTACAGCACACATACTTGCTCTGGGGCATGTCTGGATGTCTGTAGAGCTAATTGCGGGGCCCTGAGAAACCTCTGGGGCACATTAGGGGGCACTGGCTTCCATGTGAGTGTTCCCAGGTTCCCAGAAGTCAACAGGGAAGCCTTTGGAGACCCCTTGGGAAGACTCAGTGGGGCCCTAGAGTGATGTAGCAGCTTGTGTTGGTTGCATCTGCTTGGCAGGGAAGCGATTTCCCTGGTGGGAGCTGACTGACTGGGAGGTGATTCCCTTGGTTTAATTAATTTAATTACCTGGATTATAATTAAATAACACTGTTCAGCGTTCAATCAAGATTACATTTTTCCAAAGTACTTCAGTCATGCATCTGTAGCAGCTTTGCTAAAATATATCAAGTTTATTCAAAATTCCAGTGATGCTCCTAAAGCACTTGAAGTGCATTTGAGGTGGGGAGTGACAAAACAGCTCTGAGAGAATCATCATCAAATCAGAGCATTGGAACGGTAACTAATAGCAGAGATTCTGATAAGAATATTTAAATTTTCAAATTACCTTTTTCTAAAGTTGTATTTCACCAAGTTTCATCAATGTGCACACTGAAAAGCTGACTTGCTATGTTTCTTTTTATAATAAATCATGTGTTACAATTGAGAAAAGAATGTATAGCATGAAACATTCTCCAAGTAAAGTGCAAAAAACATTTCTTCACAGTTCCAATTAATGTCTTATGTTTTGTTCAGACTCACTAAATGATGTATTTCAGGGTACGTCACATGGGAATATAAGAAGACTATTCAGAGCAGGAGCTGCAGAGCAAGATGAACGGCATGGGAAGGTAAGGCCGGGAACCAAGGACACAGCTTTTGTGTCACTCAGCCACCTGTGGCAGAGGTCAGGATTTCAGCAGGGATTTCTGCAGACGTTCCTTGAACACCCTTAGGGTGGGTGACTCCACCACCTCCCTGGGCAGTCCATTCCAGTGCCTGGCCACCCTTTCTGAGAAGTAATATTTCCTAATGTCAAGCCTGAACCTCCCCTGCCGCAGCTTGAAACCATTCCCTCTAGTTCTATCAGTAATGACACGAGAGAAGAGGCCGACCCCCAGCTCACTGCAACCTCCCTTCAGGAAGTTATAGAGAGCAATGAGGTCTCCCCTGAGCCATCTCTTCTCCAGGCTGGACATTCCCATCTCCTGCAGCCTCTTCTCATATGGCCCCATTGTGCTCCAGACCCCTCACCAGCTTTGTTGCCCTTCTTTGAACACATTCCAAAGCCTCAGTGTCTTTTTTGCAGTGAGGGGCCACAAACTGGAAACAGAATTTGAGTTGTGGCCTCACCAGTGCTGAGTACAGGGGGACAGTCACCTCTCTGCTCCTGCTGGCGTCACTGTTTCTGATGCAAAATGTATGTAAGTGTCACATGTGTGACATCCTTTTTGATGGAGTTCTGTGACTGGAGTTCAATGGATTTGAGAGCTGACTTGAAGCCTGTGGGCATCACCCAGGAGTTGGGGTGAGAGGATGAGGCGCAGGAACAGGAACCTCTTTGGTCGTTATTAACTCCCAACTTTTTGGACATGAATCTCTGTGTGTTACTTTATCATGTAAAGAACAGAGTCATTGTGCAGCTTGTGAATGAACTGACTCACGCCTGCTGATTGGTGCTGTTCTCTACAGGGAGCTGCAATGGGAAATGGACACTTGTGGTCCACTGTCCAGCCCCCTCCCGTGTTGGATTTTCTGGGCTTTGAGACACATCTTCCAGATGCACTTTGTGTTATTTCTGATGTGTGACCTGTTGAGCTCCAGCCCCAAAGGAGGATTCAAGTACTACCACAGCAGTCCATTGGGACTGTAGTGTTTGTTGCTAAACAGAATTCGTGTGCCCCCTTGTCTTTTGTCTGCACAAAGGATCTTGTAATCATCTCTGTCTGTGTTTCTTTTAGACCCAGAGATGGAGCAGAGAGGAACACAGACTTGGGTGGATCTTCATTCAGGAGCAGGGACACGTCATGCTCATCTGAGGTGTCTGGCTGACAACAAGAGCAGAGAGGTAAGTTTCATAGGGTCGCGTGCCCATTTTATTTTATTTTTAATTCATGATGCATAGAGGCGTTCCCCAGACAAAGTGAGCATTTCTCAACTGGACTTTCTAGAAATGAGCTAGGCAGTGAAAATGGGTTTGAAGCATTCCTAAGAGCCCCGCAAGAGAATGCTGAGAGTTAATCTGGCACCCTCCTTTGGAAACGTCCGTTGTCTGTCAGCTCTTCAGCTGTGCCCTAACACCTCCCATTGCGCTGCCACACCAGGATAGAATTCCAAGCCCACACTGAGTCCTGGAATGTTGTGGTGCCGTGTTGGAATCAGATGTGACCACGTGGTCTTGGCTCCCCGCCTTGTGGGGGGTCATGGTGGACCAGGCTGTTGGCCGTTGGTGATGTCATAAGCGGCTGGAATGAGGGGAGGAGCGGTGCGTTCTGTGTTCCTTTGTGGGTGAGCTAGTGGTCGGAGTGGTTGGTTGCGTTGTGGTTCTTGTGTCTTTAGTGCCGTTAGTTAGTGCTGTTAGTTAGTTCTGTTTGTTAGTTAGTGCCTTTAGTTAGTTAGTGCCGTTAGTTAGTTAGTTAGTGCCGTTCGTTAGTTAGTTAGTGCCATTAGTTAGTTAGTGCCTTTAGTGCCTTTTTCTTCACACCGTCGTGTGTGAAGATAGCTTGAGGTGATCTCACTGCCAGGTATGTGCCATATTTTGTCCCCCTGCATGGTTTTGCCACAGGGTATGCGAGGGTAGTTCTGAGGAAATGTGTCCATACTGTGCTGTGTGAATAGAGAAAACAGAAGTGTGTTTCTGCTCTGTTCCAGCTGTTCACACTTTCTGTGATGGGTGCTGCGTGCAGTGAGATCAGCCGTGAGCCTGAGGTGGCGGCGACAGAGGTACAGTATGAAGTTGTGGCTGGTCTTTGTTCCCTGTGTTGAGCCATTAGAAGGAGCTGCAGATGTACTCTCCTGCAGGAAAGAACGGGCCAAAAAGGGCCTGGCCAGCTGTCTGCGCCAGTGCCATTGCTGATTAGTCTGGGTAGAGAGAGATGCATCTTTGCATGGCCTGGCAATGCACGCCAGGAAGAGAAACGATTGTTATGAGAAATGCAGCTCCTTCTGAAGTGCTCCTGATAAGGACGGAGCGCATTTGCTGCAGCTTTCTCTGCAGATGTGCTTCTCACCTTGAAATCCTCCTGGTTTGTCCTCAGCTCCTGACCACGGTCTGTTCTCTATTTTGTAGGCTGATAACATGCAGAAGCCGCAACTGGAGCGTGCTATGTCATCGATTAACGTTCCAGCGATTGCGGCAGCCCATGTTATTAAGTCCTACGTCGCCCAGGGGCCGGGTGAGCTCTCCCTTGAGGTAAGCAGTTAGAGGCGTTCCTTGTTGTCATGCATAGAAGAAGGCAGTCGTTTGAGATGTGTTTTCCTACCAGATTTGCTGAATGTGGGATTGACGTTTCAATCTCTTGCAGGTCGGAGATCTGGTGAGCATTGTTTCTATGCCACCAAAGGAGCTGAGCCCCTTTTGGAGAGGCAAGCGTGGCTTTGAGGTAGGCACACGTTTCTGACTAGAGAGCAAAATTTGAGTAGAGTCAGGAATCTCAGGTTGGAGCTGCTCTACCTGCACAGGATGGCTGCTGGATGCAAACGGTTGCCCTGTGTCGGTGTCAGAGGACCTTCCCTTTCACTCTGGGTTCGGTCTAATGCCCACCTGTCTTTTTTTTCTTATTACAGGTTGGGCTTTTCCCTGGTGAGTGCGTGGAACTCATCAGTGGAAAAGTTCCCGAGTCCCTGGTCAATTCCTTGCCAAAGCCAGGTACATATGTTACGTTTGACAATGCGGGTTAGTAAAATGGGGTCAGAATGTGGCTTTAAGGGGGTTCGTTAATGCCCAAGTTCAGCAAGCTTAGCAAGAAAACTGCATTAAGCTCCTTGGGCACCTCCAGGGATAGGGAAAATCTGTTCTTGCATGTCCTTCTTGGAAATGCTCTTCCCGTTGTTACATGGCCTGTCAAATGCATTATGTTCAGCCTCATCCAACTGAGCCAGGCCTGAAATGAACTGGTTTCTTTGATTTGTTGTGCAGTGCCAAGGAGACGGGGCAAGCTCATCCCCTTCCTTCGTTCCCTGGTGAAGGCCCGCCCCAGGAGAGCGACGGAGCCGGATCTGAAGAAGGAAGGGGTGTTTGGGTGTGACCTGGGGGAGCACCTTCTGCGCTCTGGGCGTGATGGTAAGGAACAGCCCATTCCCGAGATCTTCCTCCGTTGGGCATCTAAAGGTGAAAGGGAGATCATATTTAGCAAGTGTTTCAGCCTGAAAATGCAGGAAGCTTTCTGGCCACAGAGAGCATCCTGCATTCTTTTCCTAGCTCTTCTGGTCGTGAGATTGGGTTCCTCAATTCTTGAGGGAGCTGTGATGGGACTTGCAGTGTCTGTGGCTTTGCCAGAATTACTTTCTCCAGGCTGTTGATAGGTTGTAGCATTTCTGGAAAGCCAAGAACATGTCTCTGTGCAGTTTCCTCACAGCTGTCTCTGCCAGCTTTCTCCTCTAAGGAGGAAGCAAGCGTTAGCTCAGCTGGGCTTAGTGGATGGGATATGCGAAGGTCACGGCCTGAACCAGGACTTGAGTAAGAAGCTGAGCTAACCGCTGGCTCTTGTTCTGTAGTCCCCCAGGTCCTCCAGAGCTGCTCAGAATTCATTGAGCAGCATGGCGTAGTCCAGGGGATATACCGCCTGTCCGGCGTGACGTCGAGGATCCAGCGACTACGGTAAGAGTGCTGCAACTGACACAGCTGTCAGTAGGGGCACATGTCATGCTGAGGGTGTTCAGAGGAACCCATTTCTTTTCTTAGCTGTATTCTGTGTGGCTTTGGACTTGTTTTCATCTTTCTCAAAGCCCTCTGCTGAATTCTGTGTCCCTCTCTGCAGCCATGAATTCGATACGGAGCAGGTTCCTGAGCTCAGCGTCCGAGAACTTCACAGCGTGAGCTCCCTGTGCAAGATGTATTTCAGGGAGCTCCCAAACCCTCTGCTGACCGACCAGCTGTATGACAAGTTCTCAGTAAGCTCAGGGCAATGTCTTGGAAATGACACGTACCTGTTCCCTGGGTGTCCTGGCTAGTGGTTGCAGCAGTGCCCCAGCTCTGAGGTCTTCTTTCTGTTAGCCCCATGATGCATGTTCCCCAACTATTGGTAGAATGGGGTTAATAGCAAAGTGGACTTGGAGATGAATGCCTGCTGCAAGGAGCTGCACTGCACAATCAGGCAGTAAAGCCCCCATAGCTTGCGCTGCTTGTCCTTGATGGCACAGGCTGCGTGCTGCTCTGTTCCCCTGATGCCTCTTGGAAGGCATCGAGTCTGCCTCGGTGCTGACCACCAGCGTGCTGTCCCCATGTTTCCCAAACCTGTGGCAGCTCTCCAGCCTGACTGGTGTCTGAATCCCTTCCTGCCTTTTTCCAGGACGCTGTTTGCGCTGCCACAGAGGAGGAGCGGGTGCACAGAATGCAGGACGCCATCCAGCAGCTGCCCGCTCCTCACTACAGGTCAGTGCTGCGCTCGGTCTGCTGAGCTCAGCCCTGCTGCCTTTCAGAGGGCGATGATGCGATTCTGAAGTGCACTGCAGCACGGCTTGCTTTCTGGTGCTGAACATCTGCCTCTCTTGTTTTCCAGGACGCTGGAATACCTGATGAGACACTTGGCGTCTCTAGCCGGGAACAGCTCCATCACCAACATGGACACTAAGAATTTAGCGATAGTGTGGGCTCCAAACCTCTTAAGGTAAACTTCTTTTTCCATTTCAACATGCTGCTTACTTCTGCTCTCCCCCAGCCCCAGGGGCACAATTTCTAGATGACAGTTTGTACTCACTTGTTTAACTGGGACTTCTATGTCCCTGAACATCCAGGAGAATTTTGTCAGTGGCATCGCTGTTTGCCCACTGTGGAAGCCTTTAGAGCCCAATTTGACAGTTTTTGGCTACAGAATTTCAGACTTGGGGAAATGACTTGTAAGATCTGCCTTTTCTTCAGATCCCAGCGGAGCCCATCTGCCTGCACAAGTGGAGAAGCTGCCTGCATGGAGCTGCAGACCCAGTCAGCTGTGGTGGAATTCCTCATCACCCACGCAGATGTCATCTTCTGCTCCAAGTCCACACCAGCCGTGGGAGAGGGTGAGCGCCTTCCTCCATTAGCTTGATGTTGATCTGACACCTTCATCCAATCCAGGTCTTCTCGAAGACCTTTGAAAATGCTCTAACTGTTGAGGAGACAACAGGCTTCTGGGCTTAGATTAGAATATGGTGCCCCGTTGCTGGATCCTCAAAGTGTCCAATCCCAAACCTTACATTGAGAAAACTGTCACTGCCATTAAGGTGTTTTGCAAGCAGGTGAAGCTTAATTGATATGTGGCAGCAAAGCTTTCTGAGAACCCTGTCCCCTAGTTTTTATAGGGTTTTTGTTTGCCTGTTTTGATACCAAGAGCTGCTCTTAATTATGGCTGTCATTTGCCATGAGCATACCCCTGAGCACATGGTTATTTTGAGATCCTCTTCTTCCAGTGGCTCGGATAAGCAAGTCTGAGATAAATGCAGAACTGTGATGGCAGTGCTGCTGCTTTCTGATCCTCTGTCTTACCTGTGGTTTTCCCTTGCAGGGCACTGTTCTCTGGCCGGGCCCAAGTCTGTGTGGGTGCCTCCTGCCACAAAGCTGCTCACTGTGCAGGAGGCACAGGCTCAGAGAAGTGGCCAGAGCAGCTCTCCCACCGTGACACGGAGCAGCGACATCGTGGTTGAGGAAGGCCCCGCAGCTGTACTGGGCAGATTCCATACCGTCATTGATATTCTATCTGAAAGGTAAAGAGGAATTCTTTTTCCAGCCCCTATCATCATTGGTTTGGTGGGTTTTATTGGTTTATTTTTTGCTTGTTATATATATATGAGCCTGCCAGCTCCTGTCCTATCCGGCTGTGGAGCCTTTGCTCACATGCTCTGCATCTTGATTGACTAACATGGTTGGGAGGAATTTAGCCAACAGGACTTGAGGGCTGAGCTGTAGGAATGGAAGCATCCTCTGCTGTTCGAAACAGAGCGCGTTTCTAAGCTGTGTTTCAGCAGAAAGCAGGCAGTGCCAGGAATAGGGAACTGTTTGCAAGGGCTCGTTGCAGCTCTTCCCTCACTCTGCACCACGACTGACAGCATGCTCTGTTTTCTCTCTGCAGACCAAGTTCTCCCAGTAAGAGGGCAGAGTCACCAGCTGGCAGTTGGCGTTCCTGTTTCTGCCTGGGCACACCATCCCCTGTGGCCGAACACCAACTGCAGAGCAGCGCCAGGGAGCCCTCCGAAGTAGAAGTCTTTGCCCTGGAAGGTAAGGGTGCAAATCCAGCTTTCAAAACACTGTTTGTCAGCAACACAGCTTCATGATTCAATTTGCAAATGTTCGACACTAACCACTGTGCATCTACTCCTTCCTAGGTGACTCCAGCCCTTCTGTAACCCGAGGACACAAGGCATTTGATGATGCCGCATCCTGTGCTTCCCTCAATGGAGAGCTCATGGGAAGCACAGGATGCTTCAGTTCAAATGACAGCCTTCAATATGACAGCAGTGACGGAGAGAAGAACATCATCATCGTGCAAGCTCTCATTCACCCCATCCCTCCTGAAGCTGCTGACCTGAGCCTGCCAGACACCACAGGCACCAGCCGGGACTGTGACCCAGAGCCTTTTGAGGACAGCCCAGCCCAAGCAGTGCCCGAGTGCCCAGAAAGCAACACCTCCATGCCGGCTCAGGTCAGCGACACTGAGGAGAAGCCGAGCATCTCGGAGGGGGGCATAGAATCAAACCACCAGTCCCAGGCTCCAGGCAACAGCACGGTCTCTGAGCCACTCTCATGAGACAAGAGAGGATGAGTCCCATCTTCCCTTTAGACCTCACCTTTCTCCTATTGAATAAAGGCACGATTGTGCTCAATCAGCGCCTTGATTGAATTCTGAGTTTTCATTCGCAGAGACTGGGATGAGTGCAAGAAACATCAAGGCAGCTCAGCTTGCAACGCTCTGGCTGTGGGGTGTGTGCAGGGACACTGTAACCATACAGGGAAAGGCTTCCACTGCTTCCTCAAGCTGTAGTCCAGCCCTGCTACTGCTCTGTGGCACAAAGCCCTGAGGGATGTTCCATATTGTTAACCTAAGTGAAGCCAGCTTCATGCACTGTGTTTTGTTGTTGCTGGGTGAGAGGGGGATGCACGTTGGTGAGAAGATGAACATTGCTGGATCTGCCACGAGTGTCCCTTCTGCCTCTAAGAATATGTCCTAAGTAGGATGTGAACACTGCTGGCACTTCCTCATTGCACGTGCTTGGAGGATCTTCAGTTCTTGCACATTTCAGGATGTCTGACAGTGACTACGAGGAAATTCTCAAGTACTAGGAATTCCATGAAACAGTTGGAACGGGTAAGTGTCATCTTTGTACAGAAAAAGCACGCCTAACAGTCTGTCTCACCACCCCAGAATTAATCTGAGAATAGATTAACAGCTCTTGTCAGTTCTCTAAGTCAGGTTTCATTTGGATAAACTTGAAATTGGATTTTTGAAACCAGTTGGAAATTGATGGTGCTGATTACCTCTTCCTCTAATTAAAGCATTACACACAGTGTATGCTAGGTACTCTGCTTTATCTGTAATATTATATTAGAGAACAATTCACACTCGACTTTAAGCATCTGTGTTTTGAATTGTAGGTGGTTTTGCAAAGGTAAAACTTGGGTGGCATCTTCTTTCTGGTCAAAAAGTTGCACTAAAAATCATGGAGAAAGTTACTTTATGGGTAAGCCAAAAGGCATTTAAATATGATAATATCTTCTCTTGGAGTTGTGGAGTTCTCAAGAACACGGGGACAGGTGGGATGGTACATAGGAATGCAGCCTACTGGTCCCATTGCCTTTTGAAAGATGCTGTAGAGCTGGAAAAAGTTTAACAGAGCACCACAAATCTTGTTGCTGGTTGTTCAGAGGGCAGTATTCTCTGGCTGTAAAGTGGAGGAAGTTATTACATCATTACATTATGTCATTACAACATTATTCCATTATGAGAGCAACTTTACCAAAATGTCAATCAAAATGCTGAATGTTTTACTTTTCAGTTTTCACAGCTCTGTTTCAGAATTTCTATGGGAGTGATGTCAGTCATTGCTGAGTTGATGTTGAATTGTGTACTGTCCCATATGTGCTTGTTATGTTCCACAGCAGTCAGATGTGGTACCTGGTATGTCACAGTAGTTAGCGATTTCATCGCTTGCTTTTATGGTCTCTTAAGGATGACTTGCCTCATGCTAAAACAGAATTTGATTCCATAAAGAACTGAAGTCATCAACATGTTTGCCCATTGGATATCACTATCCCATCGTGACCTGCTGGCCAGAGCCTCAGTCAACCTTCATACGCACCCCCTCTCCCCACCCCGTAGGCACTGAGAAGCTGCCATGAGGTTCCTCTGCACTCTGAACAAACATCTTTCTCCCCAGCTTCTCTTCTCTGAGTGGGAGCTTCAGCCCCCTGCACAGGCTGGAGGTCATTCACAGAGTTTGTTTCAGGTTGTTATCCTTCCTGGCCAAAAACCAGATACAGTATTGTAGATGTGGTCCAGTGAGTGTTGAAGCAGGAATGACTTGTCCTGGTCTGGTTGTGCTGCTTTTTAATGCAGCTGATGATCTTGTTGTACTTCTTTTCTGTCAGAGCACACTGCTGGCTTGCATTCAGCCTGTGGTCTCTCACCACTTGTCCTCCTAGTCCCCAGGTCCTTTCCAACAGATACAAGCTAGTATTTCCCACCTGGGATATTGGAAGATGGGAACTTGCCAGCAGTCAGTGAAGATCTCTGAGACAGCGAGAGCGAGCGAGCTTTGAGTAGACTGGGAACCACTGTCCACAGCAGGAAATAAGAGCAAATATGTTTCCTTGGGCACTTGGGTGGAAATCATTCCTGACTGCTTTCTCATCCACCGGGAAAATCTGCTGATTGACAATTTGAAGCTGATAGACTTTGGACTCTGTGCAAAGGCAAAGGTAAGAGGATCTGTTAAATCAAATACAATGTGCCCCCAAGTAATGCATGTTTGACCACCGTATGCAACAGGGGCTTGTCCAAACAAACACCCTAAAATCAAGCTGTTTCTGTGGCTGACATGTCATTGCATCTTGTTTGGAATGGCCTGAACTGTGTGAGAGTGGTTAACAGATTGCTCAGAAGTACAGGTAGATTAGTTAGTCTAGCTAGTCTATAGCTAGACTCCCTGTTTTCATAGTCTAAGCTGTAAATAATCTTGCAGGTATATCACCTGTCTTATGCAAGTGTCTGTAATAGGAGCATGGGGTTGGTGTGCCTAAGGAACCTTCTAAGAACTGTATGTAGGATGAGATTGTGAATAGAATAAAATGACTTTTGCAGGTGACGTACAGATCCTGTGATTGCATATGATTGAACTGAATTGTTTCTTGGTCTTAAAACTGATTTCCAGAAGCCTTTATTAACATGGAAGATGGGTGCTGGTAAGAAAGGATGGGAAGACTGCCTTACTGATTCCAAGAGAATTACTTATCCTCAAATGATTTTTCCTGATCAAAGTTAGAGCCTCTCACAGGTAGTCGAGACCAACAGGTTGTTGTTGCACAATCAACAGGCACAATCCAGATGATCAGCTGAGGAGAATAAAGCATCATGCCAAGGGTACTAGATAAGTGAGCAGCTTGAGATCTGCACATTTATGTGATGCTCATGGTCTTAGACAATATTTCTTTAGTGTGGTCACATTGAATGAAAGCAAAATCTAAGATGAATGAAAATATACACAGGAGAAGAAGCCTCTGAGGCTTCTGAAGTGTTATGACCAGAAGACATAAACTCTGTTAAAGCAAACATTTCTCTCTGTTTTTTGTGTTCTTCCAGGGAGGCCTTGATTACCTTGTAAAAGGAACTTCAGGAGTGTGATGAGCTAAGATGAAGATGCTGGTTTTAGTATTGCTCTAAGTTGAATGTAAGAACAATTGAATTAGGGTTATATGCTTTCTCTGGGACGATAAGGTTTTTTATCCTGAGGGAAAGAGCCAGCTTTTCATGGGCTATATGTGGGCTTTGTCAAGGGCAGACAATCCAGTCTGTCAGGAAGCAATTTGAGGTGCTTCAGGTTTGTGAGCTTGTCTTTTTGTTTTTCAGGCGGATATTTGGAGCATGGGTGTACTGCTGTATGCTCTGCTGTGTGGGTTTTTCCTTTGGATGATGACAATATGATGGGACTCTACAGGAGGATAACAGTGGGTATCAGTGGTGCTAGAATACACTGAGAAGGGAAATGTTGCAGCAAATATTGACCACGTTAGCTTGATATAAATTGAAATAACGAGGCCTTTGCTCCTGACAGGTGCTGCAGTGAGATTTACCAATAAGAGCAAAGATGTAGAAAAGATCTGCGCTTGGCTGCGTGAGGAAGCCAAACTGCAGGCTGAGCTTTCAGACACAGGCGCTACTGTGGAGTGCATGAAGGATGGGAAGTAGCTCAAGGCCAGTGAAGAATATGAACTGCACATTGTGGGGAAGAAACACACCCTCAAAATTCACAGCGTCTCAATGGATGATGCTGGAAGTTGTCAGTGCATCTGTGAGGGGGATAAACTGCTCTATCAGCTTTCAGTGAAAGGTATGTGACAGTCTTGGCTGTCCTCTTCCTGCCCAGGGCCAGCAGACTGCATTCACCTGACTCCCCGACAGTCCAGCTGTTGTCAGACAGCATCTGGGGTGTTTTCAGTGGCTGTTTTGACTTGAACTGGCCAGTCTGCTTTGTAGAGCCATTTGATTTCTGTGTTCTGTGCTGTGATTCATCCCTAAGATATAGAGGAAATCAAGGGAAAGATAGGAAAAAGAGCATTCCAGCCTTCCTGCTCTTCTCTCAGGGTGGCCACGAGAGATGATGTCAACAGCTCTTTTTGTAGCAGTGATCCCAAATGTAGAAGAGACCTGTGAAGAGTCACAGGGATGTTCACTTAGCTGTCATTCCATGGTGGGCTTTTTCTGACGCAGATGTAGAGAGAAACTGAACTTTCCCACGCAGGGAAAGTCTGTTTTGCTGCAGGGTGTAGGTCTGAACTCTGAGATCCACACGCTGGGCCTTGATTGCAATAAATGAGAGCCCTTTGTTTGCTCCAGTGGAAGACTTTCCATTTCTGCAGTACCCTCTGCAGATGACACAAATTCAAATGCACCTTCTTCCCAGCAGCAATTGCCTTTTTTTTCACACTGAGTATGCATGAGGCTCTTCATCATATTCTGCTGGCTTGTCACCCTTGTTGATCCATGGAGAAACAACAAAGCCCTAGAGTAGTGTATGCACTTTGGCATTGGAGAGCTTACTTAATTGCTTCTTCTCAAAGAACAAACTCCAGAGAGGCATGGAGACAGCTCCAAACAGAATTGAATAATGGGACTAAATTGATGGAGAGCAGAACTTCCTGCCAAGGCTTGTCAGCTAGTCTTAATTTTGCTTTTCTTCTCTCTCTTTGTCACGTTAGCATAATATTTCATACTGGCAGTTCTGCCCACAGAATTAACTGGCACAGGCTGCCCAGGGAGGTGGTGGGATCCCTGGAGGTGTTGAGGAACTGTGGAGATGTGGCCCTGATGGATGTTATCAGGGGGCATGGTGGGGTGGGTTGGGGTTGGAATCAAAGGAGGACCCCCATGTATTTCAGCAGGAAGCACTACTGGTAATAAGACCTTTGGAGCAAATCCTAGTAGGGCCACGCTCAGCTGGTCCAGTTTGGAGGCTGTTCCTCCTTCCTGCAGTATCTGCAGTGAAAACCAGCAGCTGCTTTTGTGTGGCTGGGCTCACATCCAGCAGTGGTGAGGTGACTACAATTATTCCACTGTGTGTTAATAGAGGCCAGTTTCATCATCTAACTTTTGCGCTCCAATTAACTTCCATAAAGGAATTCTGTTTTTCTTTTCCGTCCTAAGTGTTGTCTCCATCTTTTAGGCTCGATTTGTTTTCCAGGGGGTTACAATGCAGTAATAGAACACCCTCCATTTATTTCCTTCTAGTTTGCTTGTTCCAATTCTTTCCTCAGTTTTCCGAGTTTAGACATTTTCTTTAAGCCCTGGGCTTCTTCCTTTGGCTCTGTCCCCTGTACAGTGTATGTCCTTCGACTTGTGGAGATAAGGTAATCTGGTATGTGGTTTATAAAAGCTGCCAATTTGCCAGCTTCTGAATTAGAATCTAGCAATTAGAACTAGGATTAAACGTGCACGTTTGGTCTTATGATAAATGAATGCCTCATGGTCAGCAATGTCCCTGCAGTTCTTTACCATCATACATATTTTGTGTGTCCATATTTTGTTTCAGCACTGGCAGACGTCATAAACAAAGAGACAACTGTAGGAGTTATCAGGGCCGTTGCTGGAAAACAAGCTGAATTTGTTTCTGAGACCTCTGAAGCCAATGTCATGGTGAAGTGGTACAAAAATGGCAAAGAAATCACGACCAGTAAGAAATTCACAACAGAAGATAAAGGTAAACTGCATAAGCTTGTGGCTTCAGTTGTAACAAAAGAAGACGAGGGAACATACATCTGCAGAATTGGAGATGACACTCTGATGTTTGATTTGAAAGTCTCAGATAAGTCTGTGGGGCAAACATGGGATCACAATCCATGTAAAGCACTTCAGACTTAATTCATTTGATTTGTCCAACCCTGTGGGTTTCCATTATTTAGGACAAAGATTGCATAGCTCTATTGAAGCAGTTCTGACCTTCCTGTTGTCCCTATGCAAATCCACAGTATGAGCAAATAATGTAACTGTGTTGTGATGAATTCAGGACAGCCTTAGCTCCAGCTGGGGCTGGAGTCACGACTGGAGCCCTCACATCTGGGCTTCATTCTTCTAGTTCATGAATTGCCTCAGCACTTACATCATCTTTAAACCTATGACTGAAATGTTCCTAAGTTCTTAGCATGGGAATCCAGTCTCCTCTTTTGACAAATTAAACTCCACATTTGGAGAGTTGAGTGTCTCCTGCTGTACCCGAAGGACGTTGTGATCTCTGAGGTGTCTCCCTGAGGTGCTGTAAGCACAGCCATTAGCTCATAGTGCAAGTAAAGCACTGTCAGGTCAAGCCTGGAGGAGTAATGCTTGTCACTGACATGTTCCTGTTCAGGGTGGAGCTGGTGGGTTAAATAACACAAGAAATTGTCATTGAAATTCAATATCTGTGAAATTCAGCTGGCTGCATTCACAGAACCTGGCGTTAAGATCTGTTTTCTGGTTTATTTCTTGAGCCTCTTTTCCATAACCCAGTTTTCATTTATGAACTGAAGCTCTACTGAAAACCTTTCGCTGTAATCTATCTATGTGATATTGATTGATGCTATTAGTTCTTAACAGCTTGACTCTAGAGGGACTGTTCTTCTTAGGTCACCTAGTTTTAAAAGAATAGATGACTCCTGTCTATTACAATTTTTAACTCATTGTTTGTTCACTGATGCCATAAATGTGCCTGGCATAGCAATTGGCCTTGGTATATTCAGTGACTGAAAGCAACAGTTGTTGCTCTAAGAAATGCAATACTAAGCTGGGTCTGCCTGTAGCTGACAGCCATCAGCTTGCTCCTCAGGCAGGTTCTGTCTGGATGGAATGAAGGGCATGAAATACTGATGTGCTCCTCAAACGCTGCTTGTTAGCTTAGAGACAAGGTGTTGAATAGGTTTGTTCATGCATTGAAAACACGTTACTTAGCTGCCTTCATTTTAGCTTCAAAAGAACATGTGCAGAATACAGAATTGATTAGAAGAAATAAGAACTGTCTGCATAGAACTTACTCTTTCCTTACACAGGAGAATCAAGCACACGTTTGTATGTGAGTACCTCCAGAGGTGAAACTCAATCACCCAAATGTAATGAGCAGAGACATTACAATCAGTTCTAACTGTATCTTCATGCTGTGCTGAATAAGCCTGAGTCAGGATGTAAACCACTTTCTCTTTTTTTCTTCAGATGAAGCCATTAATGTTGTCAACAAGCCCAAAACGACTCCAGAAATATCAGTCAGTCCTTCTGAAGACCTGGAGCTGGTGTGTGAGGTGTCAGCTGCAAGCGGAGCTGTTGTATGGAAGAAAGATCAAACAGAGGTGAAGCAGGACCTAAGGACAACCATCATCTCCAAGGGGACGCACCGCAAGCTCATGGTCAAAAATGTGACCCTGAAACACTAAGGGAGCTACAGCTGTGAAACAAAAGATGACAAAGCAACATTCCAAGTGAAAGTCAGAGGTGAGAAAATGCTTGGAATCCCAGAGATAAAGGAACGCTTCATTTGGTGTGTCTTGCATTTGGAGGATCAACTGACAGCCTCTCTGGTGCAAAACATTTTGGCTCTTGGATTTTCTTTGTCATCTAGTGTCATAACAACACTTTTCTACATGTGCTTTTCCATCCAGGGATGAATTACTGCAACAAACCATAGGCAAGGAGGGTAACTTGTGCAGCTCTTGTAGTCAGCTGGTGTCTGCAGGGTTACAGTGCAAGAGCACACCAGGCATGCAAGGAGTGAGAAAAGGGGAGGTGTTTGAAGAGATCTGGTTACAAAATTTGAATGACACATTGAGGTGGAAAATGCCAATAATCAGACTGATAAATGGCCTGGGTTGCAAAGGCCCGCAGTGCTCATCCAGTTCCAACCCCCTCCTATGTGCAGGGTTGCATATGAAATGAAATGAAATGATATGCCTATCATTTCCCAAGGCAAAATGGAGGGGTAAGTATTTTCCTGTCTTAATGAGGCATCACGATGCTCCCTGTGAAGGGCAAGTATAGTGAAAACGGGGAACTGCAGTAAGCTCTGCAGCAGACTACAGCAAAACGGTGTGACTGTTGTGATGTCCCTGCAGAGAAAGAAGACGTGTTTACAAACAAGGACAAGGTAAAAAAGGAGGTGAAGGCTGTACTGACTCAAAATGCCACGCTGGGCTGCGAGGTGGCCCAGGAGAAGACGGAGGTGAAGTGGAACAAGGAGGGGAAACTGATCACCTGGAGCAAGAAGTTCAAGGCTGAGTCAGAGGGCAAACAGCGTCGGCTGGTGGTGAGCCAGGTGGAGAAGAAAGATGCAGGGGAGTACAGCTGCAAGGCTGCTGGCCAGAAACTCACCTTCAAGATTCATGTCACAGGTAAGACAGGTGTTGTCTGAAATACAGCAGAGAACAGTAAAGTAAAATCTAGTTCCTATTATACAGTGATCCAGTTGCAGTAGTCTGTGCTGAGGTATTTTCCCTATACTTGATTGCCTGGGTTTGTAGAAAGTATTTGGTTTTAGTATGGCACAAAGACCTGTTTCAGTCTGTCTGTAGAATAATTACTGATAGATGTACAGTGGAAGCAATATTCAAGATATTATTCAAATCTCTCCTGTGCCTGAGATCCCAAACTGTAATTCTTGTTCACCGAAACATTTGACTAAGATAAGTATGTGCAGTGAGGCTGGAGTGCATGTTGTACGTGCAGCCTTTCATGGCAGGAGAAGCAGGAACTTCTCCTAGTAGTACACTGCCTTTTTACTATGCCTTTATGTTGGAGGCTGCATCTGGTTAGGTGAGTCTGCTACTCACAGTAAGAGACCTGGTAGAGCTGACTATTCCCAGAGCTCAAAGTAAAATAGATATATGCAAATCACACACAAAGAACAAAGGACTGCGTTGGTGAGCATATTTCCTTTGTGTCTTTGACAGTCACAGTTGTGGCAATGGTAGAGGCCATGAGGAGTCTGTTCAGGAAGGCAGGAGTACTGTTCTGGGTCATGAAAAGGCAGCCAGTGGTTTGATTATCACATGGTTGGTCTTAGTTCCTTCAGTTCCTAAGTTCTTTCTTGCCTAGATTTGACACTTAGTTTCAACAGAAGAGCTGATATTCTCTAGTGAAGGCTATTAGTTTGGGCACAAGTGGTAACCTAAACCTGTTCCAAGCTGTACATACAAACCTGCAAGATGATCTCATTTCAGTCCCTCAGTCAATACTTTTTCTTTTCTTCCCTCAGAGCCAAAACCTGTGTTTATAAACCAGGAGAAGGTGCAGAAAGAGGTGAGTGCTGCCCTGGCAGCAAGTGCCTCCCTCAGCTGTGAAGTAGCACAGGATCCAAGCGAAGTAAAATGGTACAAGGATGGAAGACTGCTTGCCTCCTCCAGAAAGTTCAGAATGGAATCTGTGGGCAAAACACGGCGTCTGGTTGTGGAGCAGCTGGAGAAGAAAGATGCTGGAGAATACATCTGCGAGGCTGCTGGCCAGAAGATGACCTTCAAGTTGGAAACAACTGGTGAGCATTCGCTTTGGGAACACTAAGCAGCTTTGGTGGGGATGTGGATGTGGGGGAATGGGTGGTTTCATTGCCATGAGAGAACAGGCAGTGATGCTGTGAAACCAGATGGATGATGCTCAGCCTGGCCATGTGCCTCAGAGCTCTTTGCTCAAGGAAGCCAAGTGTGGTTGTGGGTTTGCTCTCAAGAGCACAGTTTGGTAGGGATGAGTTGGCGGTTGGACTAGATGAGCTTAGTGGTCTTTTCCAGCCTTAGTGACTCTGTGGTTCTCTGCTTCAGGAAAGACCTACTCGCTGACTTACACACGTGTCCAAGTCAAGGATGCAGCAGAAGTCAAATCTGTAGCAGAAAAGGCAGAATCTCGTGCCCATCTTACAGTGAAAGGTAATTCTGCTTCTGATGACGATTTTGCTTAAATTACCTTATGTTATAAACCAGCTAACATCCTTTGCACGAATGTCAAGGAGGTTAAACACCACCAGGACCTTTCACAGAAATTAAAACTACCTACCTACCTTTCTGCCCAAAAAATATCCAGCTTCTCTTTTGGGATTTACTTTTGCTAAGTAAAACAGATTATTTTCTTAGGAGGTTGATTTTCTACCATTAGACTTCAGATTTGTGTTTGAACATTGAGGGATAAAAGAGCACAGGGTTTGTTTTTTTTTAAATATATACAATGTTAGGTATATATATGATGTGAAGTGCGATACAGAGACCTTTACTAGGAGAAAACTTCTTGTTCAGAGCTAAGTTGCTGTATTTAACCAAAGTAATTATGTCTGTGTTTCATTGAACCTCTATTCCATTTCGTAATGTGAGGAGTTTGATATCGGGATGGGAAAATCATGGTTTGATTTGGATGTTGGAGTAAGAATCAGAAGATCTGGGCTCTCTTCAGGTTGTCAGTCTTATTGTCTGCCTTCTTAACAACATTCCTTTCTATTCTATTTTAATTACGTTTTAAGGCATTTTGAGCTGATAGGTGTAGTGTTCATATGCAGTAATGCTGACGTGAGTAAGTAGGGTGATAATGTAAGGGTTTTTTACATTCCTACTAAATCTCTGCTTTCTCTTGTTCCATCCTTCTTAAAGAGCAATCCATTAATCTAGTAAAGGAGCTGTGTGATGAGGATGTGACTGAGCCTGAAGAAGCCAAATTTGAATGCGAGATATCCATTCCTTCTGTGAAACCTCCCAAGTGGTATCTACGTGGGGAAGTCTTACAGGCTGGCAGAAACTTGATTATGCAGCAAGAAGGCTCCATCCACCGGCTGACCATACTGAAAACCACCACTGATATGACAGGCACCATTCAGTTCTCAATTGGCAAATCCAAATCCACAGCCAATCTGCTCGTCAGAGGTAACATATCCTGGCTTGGTTTACATCATGAAGATGAAGAATTAATTAACGTACAGTCTTCCTTCACTGGGGTCTTTGAAATATTGTGTGTGTGTCTGGAGGGTCTGCTCCATTTCCAGTTCAAAGTCGTTGGACACTAAATGAGACAGCTGCATCTGAGTAAAAGATGTGTATGAATAGTTGTGATGTGCTTACTGTTCAGATCTACAGAGCTGAGGTTTTGTCCTTGGCTATACCAAAGAAGTCAAATCAGGTGAAATTAATTGTATTTCTGAACTAGACAAGTTGAAGTTTGGTAGCACCTAAATTTGATGCAGTTTGTCATTGATTTCATCTGAAAGAAACTTCCAGGCTTTTTATCTGCTGTTGTTCCCAGCGTAAGAGTCTCCATTCACATCCTAAAGTACTTGATCTATTTTCAACTCACTCTTACTTGAATAAAAGTATCAACTGGGAGCAATTTAATAAGCACAGAACAAGAGCTGGACCTTGCATTTGGTAGATAATATACAGTATTACTTTATAGAAATGTAATCAATGGCATTCCCTATAGACAATCGTTTGTTTTACCTTTAGAGTCGTTCAAAGAACCATTGAGAACATGAAATTAATTGAAATGGAATAGACGCAAGAGACTTTCCTCTTCTTCCAATTGTCCTCATCCTTTCTTCTCTTCCACCCCTGCTTTGCAGATTACCATATAGAAATCACCAGGAAGTTGGAGGACAAGACAGCTTTGGAACATCATTCTGTCATCCTGTCCTGTGACTTCAGGCCTTCTCCAAAGGTTGTGAAACGGTTCAAGGTTCCATTACCAGTAAATCAGGAATGATCTGTTGAGGGAACTGTGGGAGCAAATATCCTCTAAGTATAAGCTGAAGGGATGGCCTTCACATCATCTAGCTGTACAACAAATTCCTATCTAGAACATGTGCATCTGAGAGCATCATCATCCAAGGCTCCCAGTGAGATCCTACCAGTACATGTATAATGGTATTGAACTTTCCAGATATCTTCTGGAATTGTCAAGCCTATGTAAATGGGTGGACTCTGTGGTCTTCTTAGACTCTTTCAATCTCTATGTGATGTTCTAGAAGTGAGGGCAAAGGAGATTCAGGACACCTCTGTATGCTTGGAACTTGTTGGGGTAACAAATCCCTTTGTCCTACACCCTCATCCCCCCTTTTTCCTTCCAGAAAAACCTGATTACTTTATCAAGGAACTTTCAGATCTGAAAACTGAAGGAAGTGGAACTGCATCAGCCAAGTTGTCAAGGCCTGGCTCTTGGTTGGTGAGTTGTGCCAAGGTCAGAGAGTTGGATTTTCTGGGCTTTGATACACGTCTTCAAGTTGCACGTTGTTTTATTTCTGATGTGTTGACCTGTTGAGCTCCAGCCCGAACTGGAGATCTAAGTATTAACTCAGAAGGAATTATTTAGTTGTTTGAGCTTCGACTGGAAATGCAGTGCCAAGGGCTGCACACAGTTGTGGCAGTTGTGGGAGTAAGGAAATGGCATCTGCTGGGTGAGTGCTTTGCTGGGTGGGCATCCCCCTGCTGACAAGGAGTCTCCACCAAGGGATGTGGATGCATGAGTGTGTGTGAGCACATGGATAGTGGGTGGACGCAGTGGCACAAATGTTGCTTGCACAAGGGTGTGCTGAGGAGTTGGGTTGCACACAGGTGCACACAAAGGGATGTTTTCTGGTAGGTGTAGGCACGTAGGTGTTCCCAGGGATGGTTTGCACACGTCTGTGAATGGAAATGAGGGCACATGATGCAGTGCGTGCATGGGGGTGTGCAAAGCAGGGAGGGTGGCACATGGGTATGCGTGTGCACATGGATGGGGAAGGCTGGGGTTACAGGTTGATCTGTGCTGAGGTGAGTGGGGGCTCACAGTGTTGCTCAGTGGTAGATTAGTTCACAGTGAGTGCTAACAGGAAACTCGTACACCCTTTTTGTTTCAGCTGTGCCAGCGCTGTGATCCCTTGCTGCTGGGATGGGGTGTTGGAAGGATGGAGTGCGTGCCGAGCTCTCATCTCTTGCAGGAATCAAGTGTAGAGCAAAAGGGATGTTTGGGCCAGGTGACCGCAAGAAGGCTGGCTGCTTTGGATGGTGGCAGCTGATGGAATCAGGTGCTCTGCGGACCGTTCAGCTTTTAACAGAAGTCAGGGGTCATGCAGCAAGAACGACTAGGTTCTCAAATGGCTTCAGACGTGCACACAGAGTACATCTGTCCTGCCGTGCCATCTCTGCTTCTTTTTTATGAAAGCATTTTCATGACCATGTGTTGGGCCTGTTTGCTTGTAGAAGGAGGAATGTTAGGTGCAGTTCTCACTGAGAACTTCTGCTATGATTTCTGTGAAATTTGAATCTTGAGTGTTAGCACAGTGAGTTGAAGGAGGGCTCTGGAAGCAAATTTGGTGCTGTTGAAGCACTGTGCGATGAGCAGGTCGGAGGTAACACGTGCTGGCAGCTGTGGAAACAACTTTGGGATTGAGGTGTGGAGGAAAGGAAAGGTGATGACGAAGCAGATGGCAAAGAGGTTCCTGGGGAAACTTCATGTTTGCTTTGGGATGGATCTGATCAACTTCTTGTTTTCTGGTGTCCAGCTGGGCTTTGGAGAGCAGTCTGCATCCCAGGTTCTGTCTGGTTAACTCATGCTAACGGCATGAGTTTCACCAGGGCCAATTGTTGGGTCCTGCATTTTGGTCACAACAACCCCAGGCAACCCTACAGGCTTGGGGAGGTGAGACTGGAAAGCTCCCAGACGGAAATAACCTTGGTGTGCTGATGGACAGTCGGCTGAATATGAGCCAGCAGTGTGCCCAGGTGGCCAAGAGGGCCAATGGCATCCTGTCTTGTATCAGGAGTGGTGTGGTGAGCAGGACTAGGGAAGTCATCCTGCCCCTGTACTCGGCATTGGTGAGGCCTCACCTCGAGTACTGTGTTCAGTTTTGGGGAGCTGAGCACAGGAAAGACATGGAGTTACTGGAGCAGGTCCAGAGAAGGGCAACAAGGCTCATGGAAAACTTGGAGAATCATCCCTATGAGGAGAGGCTGAGGAAGCTGGGGCTGTTTAGTCTGGGGAAAAGGAGGCTGAGGGGAGACCTTATTGCCCTCTTCCAGTACCTGAAATATTCTTACAGTGAGAGTGGGGCAGGTCTCTTCTCAATAGTGACAAGTGAGAGGACAAGGGGAAATGGCCTCAAGTTGCAGCAGGGCAAGTTTAGGTTGGATATTAGGAAGCACTTCTTTACAGAAAGGGTAGTTAGGTACTGGAATAGGCTCCCCAGGGAGGTGGTTGAATCGCCATTCCTGGTTGTGTTTAAGAGCCGTTTGGATGTGGTACTCAGGGATATGATTTAGTGTAGGGTTTTTAGAGTTAGGGTAGGCTGTGGTTGTACTTCATCATCTTCCAGGTCTTTTCCAACCTGGGTAATTCTATGATTCTATGGTAGGACCGGGTCTTGGGCCAGGCCAGGGTGAATCCAGTGACTGGAGTCCAATGGATTTGAGACCTGTGGTGAGAGGATGAGGCGTAGGAACAAGAACCTCTTTGGTCCGTATTAGCTCCTGCCGTTCCCTTTTTTGGTGGGGGATCAGTGTGGTTTTTTTTGTGTCAAGAACAGACTCATTGTGCAGCCTGTGAATGAATTCATTCTCACCTGCTGATTGATGCTCTTCTCTAGATGGAGCTGCAGTGGAAATGGACACTTGTGGTCCGATGTCCGACCCCCTCCCTCATGCTCCGATCATCCGAATTAGCAAGACCTGGCTGATGGTTGGTGAGTTGGCTTTTGTTGGCTTGGAGAAACGTCTTCCAGTTGCACCTCACATTATATCTGTTGTATTGAGCTCTCGATCTCCAGCCCAAACTGGATCTATGTATGAACACAGAAGGAGTAGTTTAGATCTATGTTTACCTTGACTGGAAATGCAGTGCCAAGAGCTGCACACTGCTGTGACAGCTCTGAGATTATGGAAAAGGTATCTGGTGGGTGAGCGCTTTGCTGGGTGAGCATCCCCCTGCTGAAGAGCAGGCAGCTGTTGTGTTTGTAGACAGAATCATCCGTGGGGATTGGAGGCGTTTCCAGCCTTCCAGCTCTTGGCTGTTGCTGAGAGAGTAGAGCTTCCTGCCCAGAGAGAAGGAGCAGCAGAAGGGATCCCATGAGAGCAGCCTTAGAAGCCTTTCAGACAAAGCAGGTGGATCAGGCTGTGGCCTGTGCCTGTGGTTTGCAGTGAAGCCAGCAGGCTTTGCCCCAAGCAGAATGAGCTGTGGGTGCAGCATCCAGCAGTGCAAGTGGCCAACAGCTGGAGACAGCATCACCTTGAGCAGCACTCTTGAGGGAAATGCTGAGTGTGAAGGAAGGCCACGAAGAAGAGAGTAGCTTGTGGCTGTGTTCACGGGGTAAGGTTTTTCCTTCCTGAGCTGTTACCTCTCAGGTGCTGTGTGAGTCTTCTGCAGTGTGCCTACAGCTGTGCGATGTGCTCTGCAGGAAGCGCTGATGTTGCACATGCAGCCCTGTCTTTCATGTCTCATGTCCAGTTCCACATTTTGTTTGAAGCACCATCTTAGAGGCAGCCTTGATTTCTGCAGCCCCGAGCTTTGTGCCACGAGAGCTCTCCTGCTTCTCGCTGTGATGTGAGACCAAATGGAAGGCCCTGCAGAAGTCTGGGTAGGTGATGTCAGTTGCTGTTGATTTCCCAACCCATGCTGGGAAAAGCAGGGAATGGTACTGGGGGACATCCCGGTGGTGGGATCCTGCCTCATCAGAACTGAATGGCTGTTCTGATCCATGTATTTTAACCTGAGTGAATCTGACAGTAATGAGAAAGGGGAGGGACCTGTGGGAAGAAAATGTATGTGCCGCAGTTTGTGGTGCAAGGTGTTCTAGGAGCTGCTGGTAACAGTGCCCAGAAAGCTTGCTTTTTTGATGGGGAGATAATTAACTAGGTTATTTTAATGAATCTATTTTCTTTCTGTTCATCATTCATACTACCTCTCAAAAAACTGTCTGTGGATTCTCAAGTAGTATTTCTTGCTAAAGAGAATTCATGTGCACCCTTCCTATTTGTCTGCTCAAATTATCTTGCAATCATCTCTGTCTGTGTTTCTTTTAGACCCAGAGATGGAGCAGAGTGGAACACAGACTTGGGTGGTTCTTCATTCAGGAGCAGGGACACGTCATGCTCATCTGAGGTGTCTGGCTGACAGCAAGAGCAGAGAGGTAAGTTTCATAGGGTCGCGTGCCCATTTTATTTTATTTTTAATTCATGATGCATAGAGGCGTTCCCCAGACAAAGTGAGCATTTCTCAACTGGACTTTCTAGAAATGAGCTAGGCAGTGAAAATGGGTTTGAAGCATTCCTAAGAGCCCCGCAAGAGAATGCTGAGAGTTAATCTGGCACCCTCCTTTGGAAACGTCCGTTGTCTGTCAGCTCTTCAGCTGTGCCCTAACACCTCCCATTGCGCTGCCACACCAGGATAGAATTCCAAGCCCACACTGAGTCCTGGAATGTTGTGGTGCCGTGTTGGAATCAGATGTGACCACGTGGTCTTGGCTCCCCGCCTTGTGGGGGGTCATGGTGGACCAGGCTGTTGGCCGTTGGTGATGTCATAAGCGTCTGGAATGAGGGGAGGAGCGGTGCGTTCTGTGTTCCTTTGTGGGTGAGCTAGTGGTCGGAGTGGTTGATTGCTTTGTTGTTCTTGTGCCTTTAGTGCCATTAGTGCTGTTAGTTAGTTAGTTCTGTTAGTTAGTTAGTTCTGTTAGTTAGTTAGTTCTGTTTGTTACTTAGTTCTGTTTGTTAGTTAGTTCTGTTTGTTAGTTAGTGACTTTAGTTAGTTAGTGCATTTAGTTAGTTAGTGCCGTTAGTTAGTTAGTGCCTTTAGTTAGTTAGTGCCGTTAGTTAGTTCCTTTAGTGTTTTTTTCTTCACACCATCGTGTGCAGCAGCTTGTAGGTAAGCTGAGCTGACGTGGGATGGATGGGTGGGCAGTGAGGTGTAGAGAACTGCTGGCTGTTTGAGCTCACAGCACCGTATTGCTTACTCTTGACCATCAGACGTAATTCTCCCCTGGTACACACGTTCCAAAGGGGGTATCAGTAAAGTTGGCACCTGTCCCGTGCTTCTTCCATTGTCTTTGCTCAGTAGTGGAAGCGTTGTAAAGTTGCTGGGTGGACAGGCATCACGTAGCCTGAGACTCAGCATGTCTTGTAGCAAGTGGATGGGACGGTTGTGCTGTGTGTGTTATTCCATGGCTGTCTCAGCCCTGCTCACTGACCTGCTCTTTCTCTCTCCTCTCCTCACCCTCTGCCCACTGCCTCGGTGCAGCTTTTGCTCTCATTCCATCTGAGCAAAGCGACAAGGAACTGCTGCAGATAGCTTGAGGTGATCTCACTGCCAGGTACGTGCCATGTTTTGTCCCCCCGCATGGTTTTGGCTCAGGGTATGCGCGGGTAGCTCTGAAGAAGTCTGTCCATAATGTGCTGTGTGAATAGAGAAAACAGAAGTGTGTTTCTGCTCTGTTCCAGCTCTTCACACTTGCTGTGATGGGTGTCGCGTGCAGTGGGATCAGCCGTGAGCCTGAGCTGGCGGCGACAGAGGTACAGTATGAAGCTCTGGCTGGTCTTTGTTCACTGTGTTGAGCCATTAGAAGGAGCTGCAGATGTACTCTCCTGCTTGAAAGAATGGGCCAAAAAGGGCCTGGCCAGCTGTCTGCGCCAGTGCCATTGCTGATTAGTCTGGGTAGAGAGAGATGCATCTTTGCATGGCCTGGCAATGCACGCCAGGAAGAGAAATAACTGTGATGAGACGTGCAGCTCCTTCTGAAGTGCTCCTGATAAGGACGGAGTGCATTTGCTGCAGCTTTCTCTGCAGATGTGCTCCTCATCTTCAAATCCTCCTGGTTTGTCCTCAGCTCCTGACCACGGCCTGTTCTCTGTTTTGCAGGCTGATAACATGCGGAAGCCACAGCTGGAGCGTGTAGTGTCATCGATTAACGTTCCAGCGATTGCGGCAGCCCATGTTATTAAGTCCTACGTCGCCCAGGGGCCGGGTGAGCTCTCCCTTGAGGTAAGCAGTTAGAGGCATTCCTTGTTGTCATGCATAGAAGGAGGCAGTCATTTGAGCTGTGTTTTCCTACCAGATTTTCTGAATGTGGGATTGACTATTTAATCTCTTGCAGGTCGGAGATCTGGTGAGCATTGTTTCTATGCCACCAAAGGAGCTGAGCCCCTTTTGGAGAGGCAAGCGTGGCTTTGAGGTAGGCACACGTTTCTGACTAGAGAGCAGAACTTCAGTACAGTCGGGTATCTCAGGCTGGAGGTGCTCTGCCTGCACAGGATAGCGTCTGGATACAAACGGTTTCCCTGTGTAGGTGTCAGAGGACCTTCCCTTTGGCTCTGGGCTTGGGCTAATGCCCACCTGTCTTTTTGTTCTTATTACAGGTTGGGCTTTTCCCTGGTGATTGCGTTGAACTCATCAGAGGAAAAGTTCCCGATTCCCTCGTCAATTCATTGCCAGAGCCAGGTACGTATGTTACATTTGATAATTCGGGTTAGTAAAATGGGATCAAAATGTGGGTTTCAGGGGATTTGTTAATGCCCAAGTTCAGCAAGCTTAGCAAGAGGACTGCATTAAGGTCCTTGGGCACCTCCAGGGATGGGGAAAATCTGTTCTTGCATGTCCTTGTTGGGAATGCTCTTCCCGTTGTTACATGCCCTGTTGAATGCATTATGTTTGGCCTTGTCCAACTGAGCCAAGCCTGAAATTGAAATGAATTGGATTCTTTGTTTTGTTGTGCAGTGCCAAGGAGACGGGGCAAGCTCATCCCCTTCCTTCGTTCCCTGGTGAAGGCCCGTCCAAGGAGAGAGGCGGAGCCGGAGCCAAAGAAGGAAGGGGTGTTTGGATGTGACCTGGGAGAGCACCTTCTCCGCTCTGGCCGTGATGGTAAGGAACAGCCCATTCCTGAGATCTTGCTCCATTGGGCATCTAAAGGTGAAAGGGAGATCATATCCAGCAATTGTTTCAGCCTGAAAACGTAGGAAGCCTTCTGGACACAGAGAGCATCCTGCATCCTTTTTGTAGCTCTTCTGGTCTTTAGATTCCCGAGGGAGCTGTGATGGGACTTGCAGTGTCTGTGGCTTTGCCAGAATTACTTTCGCCAGGCTGTTGATAGGTCGTGGCATTTCTGGAAAGCCAAGAACACATCTCTGTGCAGTTTCCTCACAGCTGTCTCTGCCAGCTTTCTCCCCTCTGGAGGAAGCAAGCAGTATCTTGGCTGGCCTTAGAGGATGGGATGTGAGAAGGGCACGGCCTGATCCAGGACTTGAGTAAGAAGCTAAGCTAACCAGTGTCTCTTGTTCTGTAGTCCCCCAGGTCCTGCAGAGCTGTGCTCAGTTTATTGAGCAGAATGGCGTAGTGCGGGGCATATACCGCCTGTCCGGCGTCATGTCCAAGATCCAGCGACTACGGTAAGAGTGCTGCGACTGACACAGCTGTCAGTAGGGGCCCGTGCCATGCTGCGGGCATTCAGAGGAACCCCTTCCTTTTCTTGACTGTATTTTATGTGGCTTTGGACTTGTTTTCGTCTTTCTCAAAGCCCTCTGCCCAATTCTGTGTCCTTCTCTGCAGCCATGAATTTGATACGGAGCAGATTCCCGAGCTCAGCGTCCGAGACATTCACAGCGTGAGCTCCCTGTGTAAAATGTACTTCAGGGAGCTCCCAAACCCTCTGCTGACTGACCAGCTGTATGACAAGTTCTCGGTAAGCACAGGGGAATGTCTTGGTAAAGACACGTACCTGTTCCCTGGGCGTCCTGTCTAGTGGTTGCAGCAGTGCCCCAGCTCTGAGGTCTTCTTTCTGTTAGCCCCATGAGGCATGTCTTTGCCACATCCTGCCTCTCACTGATGGCACTTGTGGTGCCAGGAGGTGCTTATTTAAGCTATTCACTATGCTTGTGAGAATTCCCTTTCCTTTGCTGTTCCTCAGCTATTGGTAGAATGAGGTTAATAGCATCTTGGAGACAAATGCCTGCTGCCAGGAGCTGCACTGTGCAATCAGGCAGTAAAGCCCCCAGAGCTTGCACTGCTTGGCCTTGATGGCACAGGCTGCATGCTGCTGTGTTCCCCTGATGCCCCTTGGAAGGCATCGAGTCTGCCTCGGTGCTGACCACCAGCGCGCTGTCCTCATGGTTCCCAAACCTGTGGCAGCTCTCCAGCCTGACTGGTGTCTGAATCCCTTCCTGCCTTTTTCCAGGACGCTGCTGCTGCTGCTGCAGAGGAGGAACGGATGCAGAAAATGCAGGATGCCATCCAGCAGCTGCCCGCTCCTCACTACAGGTCAGTGCTGTGCTGGGTCTGCTGAGCTGGATGAAGTGAGATTTGTTTTGTGCACTGCAGCACGGCTTGCTTTTTGGTGCTGAACATCTGCCTCTCTTGTTTTCCAGGACCCTGGCGTTCCTAATGAGACACCTGGCATCTCTGGCCGGGAACTGCTCCGACACCAGCATGGACGCTAAGAACTTAGCGATTGTGTGGGCTCCAAACCTCTTAAGGTAAACTTCTTTTTCCGTTTCAACATGATACTTAGTTCTGCTCTCCCCCAACCCCAGGGGCACAATTTCTAGATGACAGTTTCTACTCACTTGTTTAGCTGGGACTGCTGTGTCCCTGATCATCCAGGAGAATTTCGTCAGTGGTATCGCTGTTTGCCCACTGTGGAAGTCTCCAGAGCCCAACTTGACAGTTTTTGGCTACAGAAATTCAGACTTGGGGAAATGATCTTGGGGAAATGACTTGTATGATCTGCCTTTTCTTCAGATCCCAGCAGAGCCAGTCTGCATGCGCCAGCGGAGAAGCTGCCTGTAAGGAGCTGCAGACACAATCAGATATCGTGGAGTTCATCATAACCCATGCAGATGTTCTGTTCAGCTCCGAATCCAAACCAGCCGTGGGAGAGGGTGAGCGTATTCCTTCATTATCTTGATCTGACACCTTGATCCAATTCAGGGCTTCTCCAAAACCTTTAAAAATGTTTTTGCTGTCGAGGAGACAACAGGCTCTGAGCACACGGTTATTTTGAGCTCCTCTTCTTCCAGTGGCTTGGATAAGCAAATCTGTGAGAAGTGCAGAACTGGGATCTGTGATTCTGTGATGGCTGTGCTGCTGCTTTCTGATCCTAAGTCTTACCTGTGGTTTTCCCTTGCAGGGCACATTTCTCAGCCTGGGCCAAAATCTGTGTGTGTGTCTCCTCCATGCGCAAAGCTGCTCACTGTGCAGGAGGCGCAGGCCGAGAGGAGAGGCCAGAGCAGCACTCCTACTGCAACAGGGAGCAGCGAGATAGAAGAGGGGGAGGTCCCTGCAGCTGTACCAGGCAACTTCCACACTGTCATTGATCTTCCATCTAAAAGGTAAAAAGGACTTCCCTTTCCAGCCCCTATCTTCATTGGTCGGGTGGGTTTTATTGGTTTATTTTTTGTCCATTATATATATATGAGCCTGCCAGCTCCTGTCCTGTCCAGCTGTGTAGCCTTTACTCACATGCTCTGCATCTTGATTGACATGGTTGAGAGGAATGTAGCCAGCAGGACTTGAGGGCTGAGCTGTAGGAATGGAAGCGTCCTCTGCTGTTTAAAACAGAGCGCGTTTCTAAGCTGTGTTTCAGCAGAAAGCACACAGTGCCAGGAATGTGCAACTATTGGCAAAGGCTCGGTGCAGCTCTTCCCTCACCCTGCACCACGACTGACAGCATGCTCTGTTTTCTCTCTCCAGACCAAGTTCTCCCAGTAGGAGGGCAGAGTCAGCTGCTGGCAGTTGGTGTTCCTGTTTCTGCCTGCACAGACCATCCAGTGTGGCCGAACACCAACTGCAGAGCAGTGCTAGGGAGCCCTCTGAAGCAGAAGTCTTAGTCCTGGCAGGTAAGGATGCAGATCCAGCTTTCAAAACACTGCTTGTCATCAACATGGGTAGAATTCTTGCTTTCAGTGGGCTTGTACCTCCTTGTGGTGTTCAAGCCCGTGCCTGACATCTACAGTTGACCCCTGTCATTCCCAAATGAGTCTCTTGTCAACACAAGAGCTGGACCTGCACGAGGATCACTTTCAAGACATGACCCTGTTGCTAGAAGCCTATTTGCTTCTGCCCACCACCACTACATAGCCAAATGTCAAGAACCTCTTTCATGATTCATCTTGCGAACGTTCGACACTAACCACTGTGCATCTACTCCTTCCTAGGTGAATCGAGCCCTTATGTAACTCAAGGACGCAGGGCAGATGATGATGCAGCATCCTGTGCTTCCATCACTGTGGAGCTGTTAGGAAGCACAGGATGCTGCAGTTCAGGTGACAGCCTTTCAAATGACAGCAACGATGAAGAAAGGAATGTCATCCTCGTTGAAGTTCTCATTCACCCCATCCCTGATGAAGCTGCTGACCTGAGCCTGCCAGACACCTCAGGCACCAGCAATGATTGTGACCAAGTGCTATTCCAGGACAGTCCAGCCCAAGCACAGCCCGAGTGCCCCTACAGCAGCATCACCATGCAGGCTCAGGTCAGCATCACAGAGGAGAAGCCAAACATCTTGGAGGGGGATGTAGGATCAAACCATGAGTCCCAGGCTCCGGGCAACAGCACGGTCTCTGAGACAGTCTCAACAGACAACAGAGGATGAATCCCATCATTCTGCCACACCTCACACCCCCTCCTTTCTTCTATTGAATAAAGGCACGCTCGTGCTCAATCAGTGCCATGACTGAATTCTGAGTTTTCATTCGCAGAGATTGGGATGAGTGCAAGAAACATCAAGGCAGCTCAGCTTGCAACGCTCTGGCTGTGGGGTGCATGCAGGGACACTGTAACCATACAGGGAAAGGCTTCCACTGCTTCCTCAAGCTGTAGTCCAGCCCTGCTACTGCTCTGTGGCACAAAGCCCTGAGGGATGTTCCATATTGTTAACCTAAGTGAAGCCAGCTTCATGCACTGTGTTTTGTTGTTGCTGGGTGAGAGGGGGATGCACGTTGGTGAGAAGATGAGCATTGCTGGATCTGCCACGAGTGTCCCTTCTGCCTCTAAGAATATGTCCTAAGTAGGATGTGAACACTGCTGGCACTTCCTCATTGCACGTGCTTGGAGGATCTTCAGTTCTTCCACATTTCAGGATGTCTGTCAGTGACTACGAGGAAATTCTCCAGTACTAGGAATTCCATGAAACAGTTGGAACGGGTAAGTGTCATCTTTGTACAGAAACAGCACACCTAACAGTCTGTCTCACCCATATAGTATGGAATATCCTTTGGCCAGCATAAGTCAGCTGTCCTAGTTCTGTTCCTTCTCACTTCCTTGGGCTCTCAGCTGAGATTGACTGTGGCTCTGTACAACGCTGCCTGGCAGCAGCTGTAAGCATCACTGCGCTATCTCCATTGTTTCTCTAGAATGAAAATGTAGTATTTTATCAGACACTGAAGAAGATAATTCAGTCCCAGCTGAAACTCAGACAATAACTTGTGCTTAGGATTCTTTCCCTACAGGAAATGTTAGATAATTATTGCTATTTGGTACTGTGTTCTGTAGCTGAGCTGGATTTTGTTATCCTTGAAGAAGTATCTTCCTCTGAAAGGGGAGTAAAACATGATGCTCCTAATGAGCGGAGCAGAGACACAGATCTGATCTGAGTGTTGGTTTCACATTTTTGTGATGCTCTTTGCTGCAGTTTGTATCTAGAGAGAAGCCCTTGTGGTGTCAGTCTGTTGTGTAACCTGCTCTAGTTTTGTGCCTCAAGGAAGAGTGATCCTTTAAACAAATGGTGGCTGTACAGAGGGTATGGGGTGAGATGCATTCCTCTGGCCCCATCCAATGGATTTTCTGTCACTGAAGACTTGAAGCACAGGTTAGGTACTGGAAGGCTTGAATATTTCCTCACCAATAGGTTAGAGCTTGGCATTTTGTAAGCTGCTGGTATCTCGGAGTAAAGCAAATCATTACAGCACGAGCATTTTCCTAGGCATCTTATGAAATCCCTCTATCTAAGGCTACTGGATGGCACTCTATACAAACATCTTTCTCCCCAGCTTCTCTTCTCTGAGTGGGAGCTTCAGCCCCCTGCACAGGCTGGAGGTCATCCACAGAACTTGCTTCAGGTTGTTATCCTTCCTGGCCAAAAACCAGATACAGTATTGTAGATGTGGTGCAATGAGTGTTGAAGCAGGAATGACTTGTCCTGGTCTGGTTGTGCTGCTTTTTAATGCAGCTGATGATCTTGTTGTACTTCTTTTCTGTCAGAGCACACTGCTGGCTTGCATTCAGCCTGTGGTCTCTCACCACTTGTCCTCCTAGTCCCCAGGTCCTTTCCAACAGATACAAGCTAGTATTTCCCACCTGGGATATTGGAAGATGGGAACTTGCCAGCAGTCAGTGAAGATCTCTGAGACAGCGAGAGCGAGCGAGCTTTGAGTAGACTGGGAACAACTGTCCACAACAGGAAAGAAGAGAAGAGAAAATATGTTTCCTTGGGCATTTGGGTGGAAATCATTCCTGACTGCTTTCTCATCCACCGGGAAAATCTGCTGGTTGACAATTTGAAGCTGATAGACTTTGGACTCTGTGCAAAGCCAAAGGTAAGAGTATCTGTTAAATCAAATACAGTGTGCCCCCAAGTAATGCATGTTTGACCACCGTATGCAACAGGGGCTTGTCCAAACAAACACCCTAAAATCAAGCTGTTTCTGTGGCTGACGTGTCATTGCATCTTGTTTGGAATGGCCTGAACTGTGTGAGAGTGGTTAACAGATTGCTCAGAAGCACAGGTAGATTATTTTCTCTAGCTAGACTCCCTGTTTTCATAGTCTAAGCTGTAGATAATCTTGTAGGTATATCACCTGTCTTATGGAAGATTCTGTGATAGGAGCATGGGTTTGGTGTGCCTAAGGAACCTTCTAAGGAACTGTATGTAGGATGAGATTGTGGATAGAATAAAATGACTTTTGCAGTTGACGTACGGATCCTGTGATTGCATATGCTTGAACTGAATTGTTTCTTGATTATAAAACTGATTTCCAGAATCCTTTATTAACATGTAAGATGGGTGCTGGTAAGAAAGAATGGGAAGACTGCCTTACTGATTCCAAGAGAATTACTTATCCTCAAATGATTTTTCCTGGCCAAAGTTAGAGCCTCACACAGGTAATCGAGACCAACAGGCTGTTGTTGCACAATCAACAGGCACAATCTAGATGATCAGCTGAGGAAAATACAGCATCATGCCAAGGGTACTAGATAAGTGAGCAGCTTGAGATCTGCACATTCATGTGATACTCATGGTCTTAGACAATATTTGCTTAGTGAGGTCACACTGAATGAAAGCAAAATCTAAGATGAATGAAAATATACACAGGAGAAGAAACCTCTGAGGCTCCTGAAGTGTTATGACCAGAAGACATAAACTCTGTTAAAACAAATGTTTCTCTGTCTTTTTTGTGTTCTTCCAGGGAGGCCTTGATTACCACCTGAACACATGCTGTGGAAGCCCAGCTTATGCAGCACCAGAGCTAATCCAGGGCAAAGCGTCTATTGGCTCAGAGGGATGTAGAGCGGTGTTTGTTTTCCCCTCTTTCCCTTCCCTCTGCACAGAGCATTTCAAGGCAGTGGAGCTCAGGTAGGCTCTCTTGGTTTCCCTTCTGAATTCTGCTAGGTTGCATTGCTTGGTAGCTCTCAGAAGCTGTCAGTGGCCACAGACTAGAAAAGTGCAATTGGTCTCAGTTCACACAGCTGGCTGGTTTGTCTCTGGCTAATCCTGAACTGCCTCAAGCGACTGCTTTGGTGCTCTACAGAACAGCAGCTTCAGAGATCTCTTTCTATTACTAAGTTTTTGAAAGAGCAATTTGCTCTGTTCATTATCCATCAATTTTGTGCAGTCTGTTTTGTCAGACTTGTCTTTAGCTTCCAAGTTGTATGTGAAGACTTGTTTGCACTGTAATGCACAATGTACTAAAAATTGAGAGATGAAAATGTGAAGAGTAGTATCTTTGATTTCATGTCTGGAATTTTGGAACCCACTACTTGCAGTTGTTAATCTGTCCAAACTGGTCTGGTTTGCAATGCCCTCATACTACTTGAAAGGCTCTGCTGTTAAAGGCGGAGCAATTCCTACAAGTGCCATGGCCCCACTGTTGCTCTAATTCTTGTTTCTTTGTTTTCCACACGCTGCTTTTCAAGCCTCCTTTTTCTTTACGGTCCAAGTGAGAATTGCACTGTGAGGTGTCTGAACCTTGTTGTGCCTCTACATAAATAGAACAGCAGCAAATCCTGGTTTTAGTACTACACTAAGCTTAGTGGAAGAACAATTGAATGAGGGTTATATGCTTTCTCTGGGACGATAAGTTTTTTTTCCTGAGGGAAAAGCCAGCTTTTCATGGGCTATATGTGGGCTTTGGCAAGGGCAGACATTCCAGTCTGTCAGGAAGCCATTTGAGGTGCTTCTGGTTTGTAAGCTTGTCTTTTTGTTTTTCAGGCGGATATTTGGAGCATGGGTGTACTGCTGTATGCTCTGCTGTGTGGGTTTTCGTTTTGGATGATGACAATATGATGGCACTCTACAGGAGGATACCAGTGGGTATCAGTGGTGCTAGAATACACTGAGAAGGGAAATAGCTGAGCTTGACAAGAGGCCTTGCTTTTCGGATGGCAGAACATGCTGAGCTGTGGGTAGAAAGGCCTGTCTGCTGAATATTGTCCCTGTTTTTGCTGCTTTGTCTACCAGTATTTTGTGGATTTGGTTCTACACTTGGTTGGCCTATGTGGCACTGTAGCCTGATTCTATACCATGATAGCATACAGACTTTAAGGAGAAGTATTTTCTTGCCAATGGGCTGGATTTTTGGTATCTGGTTCTTCAACTGGCTGCTCCCTATACTATCTGTAGTAAAAATATAGACACATCATTTGATTTCCCAGAAATGAATGTTCCTAAATGCCAGCTCTTCTCATGTCTACGAAGAGCAAAGTTCTGCATTTGCTATTAGAATTTCCTCTTCCAGAATCAGGAGGTAATGTAGGACCCCACAGATTGTCTTCAGAATCCAACAGTTAGTTGTGTTTCCTTTCGGAGAACTTAATCAGAATGCAGTATAAAAATTGATAATCTCATGGGTATTAAGTTACAGGCTTGCTATTTCTGCACTGAATTTGTTTTTATTTTACATGGTTGTGATCTGAAAGTTGCTTGAAACGCAGGCACCTCGGCACTGTTGTGTAACTGAATTTCACACATTATAGACCCTCAAATATCCTGGAATCTAAAACTCTGACTTGTTTTAAGTCTGCTGCTTGAGTCTAATCAGGGTCATAGTGTCTGTGTGAAGTGGAGTGTGTGGGGAGATTGTTGCTGCAGATCCTGGGAAGTTGCTGTGTATTTGCAGACAATGGCTGCTGTTGGTCACTGGGTGCCACTGTTGCTCTGATGAACAGCTGTGCTGTGCATGCAGCACAGCATGCTGTGCACGCCATGGAACTAGGAATCAAGAAGAGAGAGAAGCGTCACTTCTGCTCTAGTAAAAGGTCTCATCTGCTGACAGGCTTTTGTACTTGAATTCAGAACTCAGGACCTGTTGCCACAGAGGGACTAGTTGCTGAAGTTGGATGACTCTTTCTGTTTACTCCTTGTAATATGTAGCCATAACACTAACTATTTAAAAAAGAATCTGAAATCATGGCTAATTATTGACTGCTGCACAGCAGAACACTACCACGGTGAGATTGGGCTGTGAGATGACTTGAAAGCTGTCTCCTCAGTATAGGTCTTATTCTTGCAGCTGGGACACCTTGATGAAGACTGTGTAACAGCTTTCTGTTTTTCACAACAAGAGAAGAGAGAGTAGATCAGCATTAACGTCAGAGGTAATAAACGTATGTCAGTAATTCTCTGTATTTAAGCCCACTCCTACAGTAAATAACCTTACTGTATTAACAGACTCTAACACTCATTTATTCTCAAACATGAAATATTTCACACCTTTCAGAGGTAAGGTACCACTGCAGAACTACGTGGTCTACCTAATAACTACATGTCTGAAGTTCACTTTTATTTCTTTTTTCTCCTTTAATTGTGTTTCTCAGCCTTTCTGTTATATTTTACCATGCTGAAATCCTAGGTACAGGGAATAAAGAGAACAATTGACCTACAAGGGAAAAAGTTCTTCAGTTCAAGTCTGTGATATTTTCACAGTCTTAATTCAAAGACTTCTAATGCCTGATAAGTAATTCAAGCTTATTATACTACACTGAGTCTGTCAAGCATTGTACCCACGGTTCTCATAGTAGTCAAAAAGCTGCTGAAAATCCAGCTGAATGTCGATGCTCCTTGGAGGTGGGCTGAATCTTGCCCCCAGAAATGGGAGTCCAGCTGAAATGCTGTACAAACTGAATTAGTAGGAGCTTTGCCATTCACTTCAGTAGAGAGTTTCTGGCACCAGCTTTAGTTTTCACTTCCAGCAATTGTACAATACACTAACTTTCAAGCAAAAACGAGCATAGTCTGCTTCTTTATCTCAGACATATTGTGTGAATCAGCTGACGCATGAAACTACCCTAATGTGATCAGACGTGAAGGTTGCACATCAAGGGGAAAATATGGCAGACATGGAGAAATTTTCTTTGTACTGACAATGTTTCTGAAGAGATCTATATCCTCTTGTTTTCTAGCGGAATTACGACCAGTTGTGGCAACCTATCTCTTGCTTCAGTCTAAGAAGGCTCGTGGCAAGCACATTCCCTTGAGATTTCGATCCCAAACAGGACGTGCCAGTACCACAGAGTCAGGAAGCCTGGGGGTAAGTTTTAGAGTTCAGCACAAGGTTCAGGTCAAAATGCCTCTGTGTGCTGAAGCTCTGCCTGGGTAAACAGTCTGGTGGCCTAAACATCGGTGAGGGAGCATGTGTGCAACCAGTCTTGGTCATCAAATCTTGTTCTGTGATAAGGCCACCCACTCAGTGTATGAAGGCAAAGGATGTAATCTTTCTAGATTTCAGGGAGGCCTTTGATCCTGTCCCTTTGGCTGCATGTTCCCAACCTCTCGCTCAGCCACGTAGACCAATAGTACTATTGAGGTTTGAGATCTTTCTGCTGTGGATGGGTTCCTTTTGTTATCTCTTGGTGGTGTTATCTCTTTTCTCCAGTCATCAGGGCTGTAAGATCTGTCAATGCTTGCAGAGTCTGTCCATTTCCTCTTTCTGACTTCCTTCTCTTGCAGTTAGAGTAAGCTCTGTGGCCTTCCTTACTCGCAGCTGGGCTAAAGTCCAGCAGTCTGTGGCTTTGGGCTTCAGCTACTTTAACTGCATCTTCTAGGCAAGTTCTGGGCAAGATTATTCTACTCAGGAAGCACAACAAATCAGAGAACAAAAATAGCATCATGGAAATAGAACCATAGAATGGTTTGGATTGGAAGGGTCCTTGAAGATGACGTAGTCCCACACCCGAACTATAGGCAGGGATACCTCCCTGTAGACCAGGTTGCTGGAATGTCCTACCCAGCCTGGCTTTGAATGCTTCCAGGGAGGAGGCATTCGCAACCTTGCTGGGCAACCTGCTCCGGTGTCTCACCACACCCACAGTAAAGAATTTCTTCCTAATATCCAATCCAAATCTACCTTCTTCCCATTTAAAGCCATTTCCCCTCATTCTGTTTCTACCTGCCCTTATAAAAAGTCCCTCCCCAGCCTTCCCTGTAGGCCCTCATCAGATACTGGAAGGCCACTCTAAGGTCTCCTTGGAGTCTTCTCCAGGCTGCAGAGCCCCATCTCTCTCAGCCTGTGCACATAGCAGAGGTGCTTTCAGCCCTCTCTGATCACCTTCATGGCCCTCCTCTGGACCTGCCTGAACAACTCCAAGTCCTTCTTGTGTTGAGGGCTCCAGAACTGCGTGCAGTGCTCCAGATGGGGTTTCAATGAGAGGAGTGTGGAGGGGCAGCACCACCTCCCTCGACCTGCTGGTCATGCTTCTATGCTTTAAGGCTTATGCTTTAAGGTCCTATATGCTTTAAGGCTTAGATAGTGCAGTCGCCTCACCTCTTCAGGTTTATCTATGAAGGTCCCTTTCATGTGAGCCGTGCTGTTCCATACAGTTCGGTTTGTTCATTAAAATGTTTCAGTAAGTTGGGCTGGTCCTACGAAGTAGTATGACTGCAGTAAGCAGTGTACATGGTGCGCTGTGAGTACTGCACACATTCCTCTTGGCAGCTTGTGGAACAGAAATTGTGCATTGTTTGGATTGTGTAAGCATTCCTGTTGGTCTCTTGTGATGCTTACCTTCTTAGAGCACCTTTCCACGTTTGGCTCTACATATTTTGGTATCTTACTTGTTCTGTTTGGCTTAGCAGGGAAGGTCTTCTTCTGAAGCATCCTCAGTCTTGGTCTGGGCAGCATACTTAGAAATGACATGGACGTTACATGAGTGGGTGATCAGAGGGGGAAAGATCTCACCTTTCTGATCTGTTTCCTTTTAGAACACAGTCCTGGAGAGGATTTGCTTTCCTTGTTTCCTGGAGACTTGGATTCTTAGGTGGTTTTGGCTGCAGCTATTTCTGATGTTCATTCCTTTTTCTGTACTTTAGTAGCCAAGTGCACATGGAGTGCTTTGGAATTGTCTGAAGTTGCCAGGTTGCTTGTGATCACATATGTAACGTGGAGTTATGTGTGGTGCCAGTGATAATTCAGTGTGATGAACTTGAAGGCTTTCAGTAGAATTGCAGCCCTAAAGTAAACAATGACTTGAACTCTGGAATTCTGTGTAAAATCATTAGCTAGCTTGTGGTCCAGGTCTTCAAACCAAAGGCTATGAGGTGCTGCTCTTGCTGACACAGGCTGTGAAAGATGACTTGAGCTCTAAGAGTAATTTCCCTTCTGCTCTTGATATGAACGTCAAATCCACAATTACAGTATTAAGAACATAATATAAAAGTTGGTGCTGCTGGCTTGTGGACCTGCATTAGCTGTTAGCCATAGTTTGGAACTTGCAAAGCAATCATATTTAGATTTTAGTGATGAAATCTTCTGATGAAATCTTCCTTTTAATTCTGCAAAAGAATCTCAATGACACATTTCTTTTCAGTCTGAAAAGGCTCTGACGTATGAAGATGTGCCAGACTGCAGCCATGTGCCATGTGTGTTTGGATCCATGGAGTTTTCTGATGTAGCTTCAGTGTTTGAAGAATCTCCACTCGATCTAAATACTCAGAGAACAAAGCAGGTGTGTGAAGATGTAGTGCTAGTTTCTTACAGAAAAAATACAGCACTTAATCCAGAAATCTGCTTCTCATTGTATATAGTGCTTACACCATATGTAAGTATCTAGTGGACCTTGACCAAAGGGAGATACAGATAGAGCAAAGAAGTATGTTAAGCATAAATTTTGGTGCCTTCTACATGTAGGCCATGGTTGGTTTGATGAGAACTCCAGTGTTTGGTTTGCACAGAAACAGCAAGCAAAGGAACAAGTAAAGGAGACAGTGAGGATTTTAAAACACAAGGGGAAGCGATAAGGCACAGTTCATAAGATTCTGGAGTTAGGCTGGAGGTAGACAGAGCTTGAACGGTACCGAAAGAAATTGAGTCTTACTGTGTTGGACAAGAAAATCCACAGTGAAGTGATTGAAATTTTGCAGCTAAACCAGGTGATAATTCATAGTTATGTTTAGATAAGCTGGTGAGGGTTAATCCTAAATGGAGAATTGAGATGAACAAATAAAAAATGTAATTTGACAGTCTGTAGGAAACAAACTTATTCTAGGAGAGAATCAGAGGTTTAAACTCTTTTGTTCAATAGACAAGTAGTGTATGATGTTTTTATAAGCATTGTGTCTGACCTTCTCATCTCTTAGAATTTCCTTGACAGTAACTTCTCCGGCTGTGATCAGAAAACCTTTTGTTCTGTCTCTGGCAGCATTCGAGGCATGATACTCAACTGGGTGATATGGAATTCACACTGTCAACTCCAGTGACAAGAAAAGTGGCATCTAAGAAGCGTGCAAACACAGAGAATGTTGATGCAGAGTCAGCGTTAAGAAATGAGCTGCCCTTTGCACTTCCTGCTCCTGCTCTTTTCAAAGAGTCAGAGAAGCAAGTAGAAGGCATACCCTTTCAGGCACCTACTTCCAAAGGTATGTTGTGTCTAACAAATGGAAACTTAGAACATGTGTAGCTTAGGAGTTTTTTAATTTAAATATGAATTTAAATTCATATTAAATTCATTCACCAGCCTGTAGATCTGACAGTGCACTGCAAGCGGTTTAACCATCTATCAGGGCACGGTACTTGTCTATTAATGATAGAAGTTCCCCAGTTTCACAAGCAGCATGCCTTTAGATGCATTCAGATAATGAGACAAGTGCTGTGTTCCTAAAACTAGCATGTGCTTCTACTTCCCATCGAGATCTAGTAGATAATTTCTTTAACATTCTTGATGAGGGTTTTGTTTTGTTTTTATTTTTTTCTGGGCTGTTATTTTGAGTGAAAGAAAAGGGTATGCTTTTATTTAAGCGTGCTTTTGATTGCATCTTGCTTCTAAATTAAATGTAACCTACTGACTTCCTCATGATAGCATTCTAGTACTTGCGTGTATCTGTTCAGCATGGCAATGGAAATAGTTTGACTAGCAATACAGACACCTACATTTATGTGATGTACCACGGAAATGTGTCTGTAGTATCAGCACTTCCAAGTTAAAAAATAAAAAAGAAGTTTGTCCTCAGCCTCTTTTAGTGTTGATACTGTGCATATTAAGTCTGCCCTTTAAGATACTAAGCATTTCTTACAATTTGAGATTCTTCTATTCCAATTGCTCAGGAATTTTCTTCAGAAAGGCTGTATCTTTGCAGGCTAATGTGTTATTAGGGGTTACTGATCATATCACTTCACCTTTGTTAAGTGTTCAACAAAGTGTAGTACGAGGGCTAGTTGTTCATATAGGTTTCATTTTTGTCTTAAGACTGCATGTGGTAACGTGTGATGTTTGTCTTATGGTAAGTTTAATAAGTAAAAGTAGGTATTTCTTAAAGGAGAAGTGCAGTAGTGTGATTTCTGCTCCTTTTTGTTAGATATTCCCGAGAGTTAAATAATTAAAATATTTTTGTTGTCCAGTTGGAAATTCTGACATTCAGGGCAGGTTGAAACATTCCTTAGAGATAATGAATGGTGGAAGTATCGCTTGGAAATGTTGAGAACATCATTGTCTGGGGACAACTGCAGCTATGCAAAGCTGAATCTTTGAGCTTTTAGACTGAGTTGTCTCCACAAACTCAAAACTGTTCCACGTAACTCTTTTCCAACATGTATCCACAGAACTTCTTAGGCTGCTACTTAACACACAGTATTAACTGTGGGTATGTAATTCACACCTTTCATATGAAGGAAAGTACTTGATGTGGAATGGAACTTTATGAGACAGTAAATTCCTCAGTGTTTATTTTGAGACCAGTGCCAGAGCAAGGAAGCAGTTCTGTCTAATTCTCATCCCTTCCAAACCTGTAATACTGAACTGCACCGCTCCCTCAAAGACTTGACTTACAGAGCTCTGGGGAAATCAGTCTTAAGTTTCTTTTTCAGTCTTCTCATTGTAGTTGAAACCTATTTTATCACTCTGAAGATGCAGACTAGAGATAGGTAGGAGGCTGGCTTTAAAAAGTTAATTGCTAATCATGAGAAGTCCTGACTGAAGAAAAATAGATAGATCAGTTGGCAGAACAGGCAGGTGAAGAAGTCTTCAATTCCAGACGGTCCACTTAAAATCTCTGACCCCAAGTCAAAACCTGTAAAATATTCTAAGGAGGACAGGAGTCGAATGAATGACTTAGAAGGGAAGAGAGCAAGCTGACAGGTGGGTGCACACCCACAGGGATAGCTGTTTATGAGTGTGGATAGTGATAGGACAAGGGGAATGGTTTTAAACTGAGACAGGGGACGTTTAGGTTGGATCTTAGGAAGATGTTTTTCGCTCAGAGGGTGGTGTTGCACTGGAACAGGTTGCCCAAGGAGGCTGTGGATGCCCCATCCCTGCAGGCATTCAAGGCCAGGCTGGATGTGGCTCTGGGCAACCTGGGCTGGTGGTTGGCATCCCTGCACATAGCAGGGGTGTTGAAACTAGGTGATGGCTGCGGTTCTTTGCAACCCGGGCCATTCTATGATTCTCTGATACGGGGGGATATGAGTCTATAGGGTGGACAATAGGGGGATGTGCTCGCAGACACTCGTGCAGCCCTGTGCACACACACACGCGTGTGCAGTTCCATCCTCGCTTTATGCAGTCCTGTGTGCACTCACGTGTTTTGTATTGATTTCCTGCTGAATCCTCCTGTGGACTTGTAGTTAGGCTGGGAGTGAAGGGGAGCACTGGGTAGCTGTTTGTGTTCCCTGCTGTGTGCTGTGGGGTTGTGCTGGCAGCGGTGCAGTTGGTTTGTTTTCCATGGGAGTGTGGGAAGGAGCTTAGCAGGCCTGGTTCTTTTCTCAATGGATTCTGATCCCCCAGTGTCACTACACCAGGGAGTGCACGATCTAAAGGACTTCTGGGTTGTAATAAACTGGTATCTCGGTAGCTTCTATTATTTCAGAATGGGTGTTGTAGTGCAAGCAATCTGGGGGGCATGATTTATCGTCTCCGTAGCTAACGCTGTGTGGGACATTTTGACCTGCTTTGGCTTGCCAGTGCTTTCCTCTGTCTCCATTTGTCTGGAGCCTCGTTGAAGTATATGCCTAATGTGGAAATATTTTCTTCTTTCCTAGCTTTTGTGGTATAAAGAAGCGCAGAAAGGTGCTGGAACAGCTTGTTCTAGATGGCATCTCAAGGCAACTGGAGAAGAGGAAGAATCTTCAGGAATAGTCAGCATGGATTGACCAAGAGCAAATTGTACTTGACCAACAGTGTTAGGTGAGCTTCTGCTTTAAAGCATCAAGCTGTATAAACAAGGCAGTTTTAAAAGCAAGCTTGCCAGTTCTTATTTAACCAGTGATTTTTTCAGGAAGGAAAACTTTGAGATGCTGTTTGCTAATGGAAGATGGAGAGAGGAAAAGCAAGAGAAAGGCATGGTGTGCATAGCCACCGCATCCCATCTGCAGCGTTCTCCCCCTGTGCAAATGAGGAGCTTCAAGCATCAAGCTTGGCCTGGGCCATGGAAAGGGAGCATGCAAACATCTGGGCCAACCCCAAACGAGTTAGTTCTGCAGGTTGGTTGTTTTCTGCTGTTTGTCTCACATCCTGTTGCTCAGCGGTAGATTTGTTCATGTTCAGTGCCAACAGGAAACTCTCACAGCATTTTTGTTTCTGCTGTCCCAGCACTTTGATCCCTTGCTGCTGGGATGGGGTGCTTGAAGAATGATACATGTGTTGATGTCCAGCCTGGCTTTGAGGATGAGTCTGCATCCCTGGCGGGACTGAGGGTGGGAGCAGGCCAGGTTGAATCCGGTGCACTTTGCTCTCGTTCTTAGTGCTTGTTCTTGCGCAGGAGGGCAGGTGGTGAACCTCATGAGCCAGTGCCTGCAGGTGGGGTTTGCGGAGAAAGAGGTCCTGCAGGTCTTGTGTGACACCCATGGAACCGTAGCGAGGCTGCATGGGTGTAAAACACCAGGAATCAACAGAGGTGTGAAGGTGAGCTGTGGGCTGCAGTACCACAGGAAGGGATGTGTGTGCTCTGGGTTTGGATGCTTCTGTGTGTTTTAAGTGACTGAGATACCACTGCTCAGTCTGCTTGAGTGTATAGAACAAGTGTAACATCCATTCTGATGGAGAATTGTGAACGGAGTCCTATGGGTTTGAGACCTGCCATTAAGCTTGTGGGCATCATCCAGGAGCTGGGGATGAAACTTCTTTGGTCCATATTAACTCCTCCCTTTTTTGATTAGGAATCGATGTGGGTTTTTTTTAATAAAGAAATAGACACATTGCGAAGCCTATGAATGAATTGATTCACGCCTGCTGATTGGTGCTGTTCTCTACAGGGAGCTGCAATGGAAATGGGCACTTGTGGTCCAGTGTCTGGCCCGCTCCCGTGAGCTCAGATCAGCCAAGTTATCAAGGCCTGGCTCTTGGTTGGTGAATTGTGCCAAGGTCAGAGAGTTGGATTTTCTGGGCTTTGAGACACGTCTTCCAGATGCACGTTGTGTTATTTCTGATGTGTTGACCTGTTGAGGTCCAGCCCCAAATGAGGATTCAAGTACTACCACTGCAGGAATGGTTTAGATTGGAGTTGGAATGCAGAAGGTTGGAGCCAGCAGGAGCAGGGAATCGATCATCCCCCTGTACTTGGCACTGGTGAGTCCTCACCTTGAGTTCTGTGTTCAGTTCTTGGCCCCTCACTGCAGGAAGGACACTGAAATCCTGGGATATGTCCAAAGAAAAACATTGAAGCTGTGAGGTGTCTAGAGCACAAGTCTCTTTGCAAGCACTATCTTAGAGGCAGCCTTGATTTCTCCAGCCCCAAGCTTTGTGCCACAAGAGCTCTCCTGCTTCTAGCTGTGATGTGAGACCGTATGGAAGGCTCTGCAGAAGTCCTTCCTTTTCTGTATTTTGTGTGGCTTTGGACTTGTTTTCATCTTTCTCAAAGCCCAGTGCACTGTCCCCATGGGACTTAATAAGACACTTGGTGTCTCTGGCTGGGATCTGCTCGGTGATAAACATGCATGCGAAGAACTTAGTGATAGTGTGGGCTCCAAACCTCTTAAGGTAAACTTCTTTTTCCGTTTCAACACGATGCTTAGTTCTGCTCTCTTCCAAACCCAGGTGCACAATTTCTAGATGGCAGTTTCTACTCACTTGTTTATCTGGGACTGCTGTGTCCCTGATCATCCAGGAGAATTTCGTCAGTGGCATCGCTGTTTGCCCACTGCGGAAGTCTCCAGAGCCCAGTTTTTGGCTACAGAAATTCAGACTTGGGGAAATGACCTTGGGGAAATGACTTGTAAGATCTGCCTTTTCTTCAGATCCCAGCAGAGCCAATCTTCCTGCGCCAGTGGTGAAGCTGCCTGCATGGAGCTGCAGACACAGTCATATGTTGTGGAATACCTCATCAGCCACACAGATGTCATCTTCTGCTCCAAATCCACACCAGCCGTGGGAGAGTGAGCAGGTGAGTGTCTTCCTCCATTAGCTTGATCTTGATCTGACAGCTTCATCCAATCCAGGGCTTCGCCAAGACCTTTGAAAATTCTATTACTCTCGAGGAGACAGCAGGCTTCTGGGCTTAGATTAGAATATGGTGCCCCATTCCTGGATCCTTAGTGTGTCCAAACCCAAACCTTACATGGAGAAAACGGTCACTGCTGTTAAGATTTATTGCAAGCAGGTGAAGCTTGATTGAAGTGTTGCAGCAAAGCTTTCTGAGATCCCTGCCCCCTAGTTTTTCTAGGGTTTTTGTTTGCCTGTTTCAGTATAGTGAGTTGCTCTTAATTGTGGCTGTGTCCTTTGCCACGAGCATACCTCTGAGCACATGGTTACTTTGAGCTCCTCTTCTTCCAGTGTCTCAGATAAGCAAGTCTGAGAGAAATGCAGAACTGGGATGGCTGTGCTGCTGCTTTCTGATCCTCTGTCTTACCTGTGGTTTTCCCTTGCAAGGCACAGTTCTCTGCCTGGGCCCAAGTCTGTGTTGGTGTCTCCTCCATCCACAAAGCTGCTCACACTGCAGGAGGCACAGGCTGAGAGGAGAGGCCAGAGCAGCTCTCCTGTTGCAACACGGAGCAGCAAGATACAAGTGGAGGAAGGGCCTGCAGCTGTACTGAGGAACTTCAACGCAATCATTGATTTTCCATCCGAAAGATAAAGAAAGAGGAATTCCCTTTCCAGCCGCTATCATCATTGTTCAGGTGATTTCTATTGGTTTATTTTTTGTCCATTATATCTCCGAGCACTCAACTAAAAAACAGTTGTCCTACGGGCTCAGTGGAGCCACACAAGGTGCATTTCCTTCCTGATTGGCAGGCACTCATGAGATGCAGAGAGCCACGCTGGTGTCTATCCTGGTCTGTGCTGGCTGTACCTGGAAACATTGGGGTTTTCCAGATTTCAGGGCCACGCACATGAAACCAATTGTGCTTCTCCTGTAAGCAGAGCTGTTGGTTGGACTTGCTGGCACTAGAAATTAAAGATGGCAGTGAGCTGAGGCCGAGGAGGTTTTAACGTAAGAATCAGAGACCTAACCAGGTCCCCCAGCAGACACAGCAGTCTGTCCATGGAGCGCTCTGTGAAGGACTTTTTACCTTCTCCGAAGCTGACCCACAAGAGAGCATTCAGTGATGACTTGTGAGCACCGTTTCCTCAGAAAGCAGTTACACCTGCCAGCTCCTGTCCTTTCCTGCTGCTGAGCCTTTGCTCACATACATGCTCCGCATCTTGCTTGACATGGTTGAGAGGAATGTAGCCAGCAGGACATGAGGGCTGAGCTGTAGGAATGGAAGCATCCTCTGCTGTTTGAAACAGAGCGTGTTTCTAAGCTGTGTTTCAGCAGAAAGCAGGCAGTGCCGGGAACAGGCAAATATAGGCAAGGGCTCGGTGCAGCTCATCACTCACCCTGCACCATGACTGACAGCATGCTCTGTTTTCTCTCTCCAGACTGAGTTCTCCCAGTAAGAGGGCAGAGTCACCAGCTGGCAGTTGGCGTTCCTGCTTCTGCCTGCACAGACCATCCCCTGTGGCCAAACGCCAACTGCAGAGCAGTGCCAGGGAGCCCTCTGAAGCAGAAGTCTTGGTCCTGCAGGTAAGGGTGCAAACCCAGCTTTCAAAACACTGCTTGTCAGCTACACAGGTAGAATTCATGCTTTCAGTGGGCTTGTACCTCCTTCTGTATTCCTGCTTTCAAGCCCGTGCCTGACATCTTTGGTTGACTCCTGTCTTTCTCAAATGAGTCTCACAAGCTGCTTAAAACCTGCTTGACCGGCAGCACCAAGCCTTTGCCCTCTTGGATAGTGAAAGTTTACACTAACTGCTGTGTGTCTACTTCTTCCAGGCAAATCGAGCCCTTGCCAACTCAGGAACCCACCGGCAAGTTGCAATGATGCACGGTGTCCTTCCATCAATGGAGTGCACTTAGGATGCATGAGTCACTGCAGTTCCAAGGACACCCTTCCACATGACAGCAATGATGGAGAGAAGGAGGTCTGACCTACTCAGTTTTTGGCCCCTCCATGCAAGAAAACCTTACGGTTCTGGAACATCTTCAGCTACAAAGGTAGTAAGGGGTCTGGAGCAAAACCTTACAAGGAGCAGCTGAAGGTGTTGGGATTGTTCAGCCTGTAGAAGAGGAGGCTCAGAAGAGACCTTATAACTCTCTGTAACTTCCTGAAGTTAGGTTGTAGTGAGCTGGGGTTTGGCCTCTTCTCTCGAGTAATCAGTGATAGAACTAGAGGGAATGGTTTTAAGCTGTGCCAGGGAAGATTCAGGCTGGACATTAGGAAATATTACTTCTCAGAAAGGGTAGTCAGGCATTGGAATGCACTGCCCAGGGAGGTGGTGGAGTCACCAACCATGGGAGTGTTCAAGAAACGTTTGGAATATGATTTATCCAGGAATTATTGGTAATGGCTGGACCAGATGATCTTCTAGGTCTTTTCCAACCTTGATAATTCTGTGATTCTGAGCTGAGAAGCTTTTCTTGCTCAAGTCCTGCTTCCAAGCTTAACCACCTACAATGAAGTTGATGTCAATTTTCTGGTGTCCTTCAATTACGTGTCCGCATTTTCCTAAAAGTAAAAGAATTTGGAGGTAACCAGCTGCAGTGAAGTGAGCGATTTCAGTGCCTGTTTCTGATGGTGGCAATGACTTCAGAGGTCACACTTAATTGACGGTGCCTGTTTCCATTCTGACAAAGGCTGTAGTTGCAGCTGACTTCCCGAGGCTGCCATACGTGGTGGTGACGCAGCCTTGGGCTTGTGCGTTTGCATGACTCCCACCTTTCCTTTCTGTGTCTTGCAGGTCAGCTGGTGCTGGAAGCGGCCGGTATCTGAGTAGGAATGAAGGTGAGAGCAGGAGCAGCTGCTGAGGGGAAGAAGGAAGTCCATGCTAATGAGCTCTGAAGCATCTGCGGGTACAGTACCAAAGGAGGCAGCAGTGATGCAGGGGGCTCACCAGCAGGAAGCTGGCTGATCCAAATGCTTGCTGAGAGTTTGGAAGCCCAAACCCTTTTGGTCTCTGTAAGGGTGGCTAATATAAAGATGTTAACCAAGATGGTGGTAAATAGTTAAAGGTTGTTAGCAAAGGAAAACTCACCAATGTCAATGCCTTGACCAGAAAGCTGAGGCAGTCTCCAAGAGATGCTGCCTCAGTGGTGGTCAGCCTTTAAATGAGGTCTCAGAGGAGGTGGAGTCGAGGTCCACCCCTTCTGTGAGCACAGCTAGATTACTCTCACCTGTGCTCCCGCAGCTGACCCAACACTTGCCTCAGCTGATTAATCAGAGGTTCAAGCTGTGATTTCCCATACAGTCTCTAAGCTGAAGGCAGCATCTCCTTGATCTGATGGTGGTGTGCCTGAGTGAGGGAGTGATCCAAGCTGGATGCAGAAGAGTCATCTTAATTTCTCTGCTATTTTACTTCAGATGACACCTATTGGGTGTTGGTTTCTTAAAATTTGGATCTAGGAGGTGGCCTCTCCCTTTGCTGCTGGTGAAAGCACAGAAGTGCAGCAGGAGTAGAAGACAAAGAGGTATTCTTCGTGACAGGAACACCAATTATTTGATTCAAATGTAGAACTGTGATGAAGATGGTGAAGAACAGATCCGCCTCAATGATATGCTTGATCACATAAGGAATGAGCATGTGATCAAAGACAGACAGCGTGGCTTTAGCAGGGGAAGGCCATGCCTAACCAATCTGGTGGCCTTCTATGATGGAGTGATGGCATTTGTGGACAAAAGGAAGGAAACTGATGTCATTGACCTGGACATGAGCAAGATCTTTGACATGGCCCTCCACCACATCCTTATCTCTGAACTGGAGGGATGTGGATTTGACAGGTGGACCACCTGGTGGATAAGGGATTGGTTGAAAGGCCACAGACAGAGGGTGGTGATTCATGGTTCTGTGTCCAGGTGGAGGCCAATAACAAGTGGTGTCATCCAGGAGTTTGTCTTGGGACCAGTGCTTTTTTACATGGTTATCAGTGACACCAATGATGCAATGGAGTGCACCCTCTGCTGTTTGCTGAGTGGTGCGGCTGATGCAGTGGAAGGAAGGGATGCCATTCAGAGGGAGCTCAACCGAGAGGTTGGCCTAGGTGAATCTAATGAGGTTCAAGACAGCAAAGTGCAAGGTTTTGCACTTGGGCTGGAGGAATCCCAGGCATTTCTACAGCCTGGGAGGAGCAGTCCTTAAGAGAAGCCCCGCAGAGAAGGACCTGGGGGTCCTGGTGGATGAAAAACAGAACGTGAGCCATCAGCGTGCTCTTGCAGCTCAGAGAGCAAATGGTCCCCTGGGCTCCATCAGAAGAGGGGATGGCCAGCAGGGACAGGGAGGTGATTGATCTTCATGATCCTTGAGGTCGCTTCCAACCCAGGCCATTCTATGATTCTGTGATTACACTCACTGACAGAAATAACGGCAGCTATACAGAAGCTGGATATATTTGGGGACAGTTCTTGTAACCAGCTGATTTTAAGACCTTGCCAGAGTTGAGAGTCTAAATTGCATGTCAGAAGAAAGCTGGGAAAGTGGTTATTGCTCATTCTTTTTCATTTGCTGATTCTTTCTTTCGGGTTCCTTTTCCAAAGGAGATTCTGGTGATGGAAGCAGTTGAAGAAAGAACCAAAGCAGCTCTTGCCAAGAGTGCTTGAAGTCCCTGTGGAGAGAAGCAAAGAACTTGGGCTTCCTCTGGGATGCTCCACACCATGTCTCAGGAAGGAGACAACTGCTGTTCCACTTTCTGCTCTGTGTGTGGAAAGGTACGTCTGGGTTTCTTCTGCTTGTTTTTTCTTTCTTTTTCTGGCTTTGAAGGAGAAGGGGTGGAGCAAGGGGAGACCCACTGGTCATTTGTCACCTCAAGAGCAGGATGGATTCTGCATTGACTGTGAAAAACCTGGGCTAGTAGCATGGGCATGTTTCAGGCTGGACTCTTCTTTTGCTGCTTGGTTTCCTTTTGGCTACAGGGAGACAGCTGTCTAAAGGTGTGTTTTCAAACCCACTCTCCAAAACCATGTTTCATTGTTGCAGGTGGTTCAGTGTGCTCTTGCAGTGCAGATGCTGTAGTTTGCTGTAGAATCTGAATGGTTTCTGTTCCTAGGGAAGGACTGGGAGGAGGTAGTGAGAAGAGAATTCAATGCCTGAGGTGTATCTTAGTGAGAAATGTTGGCATGAGGTGCTGAAAGTCTTGAGCTGTCAAAGGCCAGTGATGCTCAGACTCCTTAACCTGCTGGAGCAGGGTGGAAGCAAGGAGTGGGCACTGCCGTCCCACCAGCTGCACTTGGTTCTGGTCTGCCAGGTCTGTGCTGGCCTGGATTTCTTCTGAGAAGTTTGTTGGAGCTGCTTGGAGTAGTGAAGGGTGGGGAAGAAGTGCTGCTCAAGAGCTAAGGCTCCGCTTGATCATTTTGGATGGATTTAACCATGATATCTGAAGACATAGTTTCCATCAGAATGATCCCAGCATTGTGCAAGTGTCTCAGCTGAAGCCCCTGAGCAGATGTGTGAGAGCACCCTCCTACTCCAGCTGAGCCATAGGAAAGCTGACTGTGCCCAGTAATTACAGCTTCTGCAGATTGAATGTGCTTCCAAGTGTTTTCCTTAGTGATCAATCATGTCCCAGCACTGTGATATTCCATCTCTGGCACAATCTGGAGCATCTCTGCAATCCTTGGGTGCTGGAGGGCACGTGGTGAGTGCGTGGACAGGGTGGCACAAACGTGTGCGTGTGCTGAGGAGTTGGGTTGCACACAGGTGCACACAAAGGGATGTGTGTGGAAGGTGTAGGCACGTACGTGTTCCCAGGGATGGTTTGCACATGTCTGTGAATGCAAAGGAGGGCACACGATGCGGTGTGTGCATGGGGGTGTGCAAAGCAGGGAGGATGGCACACGGGTGTGCATGTGCAAGTGGATAGGGGAAGGCTGGGGTTACAGGTTGACCTGTGCTGAGGTGAGTGGGGGCTCACGGTGTTGCTCAGTGGTAGATTCGTTCACACTGAGTGCTAACAGGAAACTCGCACACCCTTTTTGTTTCAGCTGTGCCAGCGCTGTGATCCCTTGCTGCAGGGATGTGCTGTTGGAAGGATGGTGTGCATGCCGAGCTCCCATCACTTGTAGGAATGTCCCCCATGACATCCTTATAACAAAGCTGAGGAAGTATGGGATAGATGAGTGGACGGTGAAGTGGGTTGAGAATTGGCTGACTGGCAGAGTGCAGAGGGTTGTTGTTGGCGGTGCGGTGTATGGCTGGAGGCCTGTAACTAGCGGCGTCCCCCAGGGGTCTGTGCTGGGTCCGGTCTTGTTCAACGTCGTCATCAACGACCTTGATGAGGGAATAGTGACCACCCTCAGCAAGTTTGCTGATGATACGAAGTTGGGAGGATTTACTGACACGCCTGAAGGCTGTGCTGCCATTCAGCGAGACCTGGACAGGCTGGAGAGCTGGGCAGTAAGAAACCAGATGAGGTTTAACAAAAGCAAGTGTAGAGTCTTGCACCTGGGTAGAAATAATTGCATGCACCAGTACAGGCTGGGGGAAGAGCTGCTGGAGAGGAGCTCTGCTGAGAGGGACCTGGGCGTCCTGGTGAACGACAGATTGACCTTGAGCCAGCAGTGTGCCCTTGTAGCCAAAAAAGCCAATGGCATACTGGGGTGCATTAAGAAGAGCGTGTCCAGCAGGTCGAAGGAGGTGATCCTCCCCCTCTACTCTGCCCTGGTGAGGCCTCATCTGGAATATTGTTTCCAGTTCTGGGCTCCCCAGTACAAAAAAGACAGGGATCTCTTGGAAAAAGTCCAGCGGAGGGCCACTAAGATGGTGAAGGGTCTGGAGCATCTCCCCTATGAGGAGAGACTTAGGGAACTGGGTCTGTTTAGCCTTGAGAAAAGAAGACTGAGAGGGGACTTGATCCAGGTTTATAAATACCTGAGGTGTGGGAGCCATAGTGGTGAGTCTGGTCTCTTTTCAGTAGTGTGTGGGGATAGGACTAGGGGTAATGGGATGAAAGTACAGCATAGGAAGTTCCGCACATTCGTAAAGAACTTCTTTACAGTGAGGGTGACGGAGCACTGGAACAGGCTGCCCAGGGAGGTGGTGGAGTCTCCTTCTCTGGAGATATTCAAGACCTGCCTGGACGCCTACCTGTGTGACATGGTGTAGGGAGCCTGCTTTGGCAGGGGGGTTGGACTTGATGATCTCTAGAGGTCCCTTCCAAGCCCTACAATTCTGTGATTCTGTGAATCAAGTGTAGAGCAAAAGGGATGTTTGGGCCAGGTGACCGCAAGAAGGCTGGCTGCTTTGGATGGTGGCAGCTGATGGAAACAGGTGCTCTGGGGACCGTTCAGCTTTTAACAGAAGTCAGGGGTCCTGCAGCAAGAATGACTAGGTTCTCAAATGGCTTCAAACGTGCACAGCGATTATGTCTGTCCTGCCGTGCCATCTCTGCTTCTTTTTGATGAAAGCATTTTGTCAGTTCTCTAAGTCAGGTTTCATTAGTATAATCTTGAAATTGGATTTTTGAAACCAGTTGGAAATTGATGGTGCTGATTACCTCTTCCTCTAATTAAAACATTACACCCAATGCTAGGTACTCTGCTTTACTTGTTGTATTATATTAGAGAAGAATTCACGCTCAACTTTAAGCATCTGTGTTTTGAATTATAGGTGGTTTTGCAAAGGTAAAACTCGGGCGGCATCTTCTTACTGGTGAAAATGTTGCAGTAAAAATCATGTAGAAAGTTACTTTAGGGGTAAGCCAAAAGGCATTTAAATATGATAATATCTTCTGTTGGAGTTGTGGACTTCTCTAGAACACAGTGGCAGGTGGGATGGTACATAGGAATGCAGCCTACTGGTCCCATTGCCTTTTGAAAGATGCTGTAGAGCTGGAAAAAGTTTAACAGAGCACCACAAATCTTGTTCCTCGTTGTTCAGAGGGCAGTATTCTCTGGCTGTAAAATGGAGGAAGTTATTACATCATTACATTATGTCATTACAACATTATTCCATTATTACAGCAACTTTACCAAAATGTCAATGAAAATGCTGAATGTTTTACTTTTCAGTTTTCCCATCTCTGTTTCAGAATTTCTATGGGAGTGATGTCAGTCATTGCTGAGTTGATGTCGAATTGTGTACTGTCCCATATGTGCTTGTTCTGTTCCACAGCAGTCAGATGTGGTACCTGGTATGTCACAGTAGTTAGCGATTTCGTCGCTTGCTTTTATGGTCTCTTAAGGATGACTTGCCTCATGCTAAAACAGAAATTGATGCCATGAAGAAGTGAAGTCATCAACGTGTTTGCCCATTGGATCATGTAAGAGAGACATCAAAGAAATATTTATAGTCTTAGAGGTAAGAAATAATTTCTGCCACACTTCAGTTGACTGTTTTTATCTTTAGCAGTAGACAATAATATAACAATAAGGCTGAAAAGAAATGATTCCTATATATCTCAGTGGAGACTGGGTTCAAGATTCATTGGTTTGAGAATTAAGTAGAAAATTTTATATATTCTGATACATATTCTCTTATTGAGCATGGGGAACAGGAGAGAGCCCTGTCGGTGCTTTTCCGTGCTTTCTGTGCTGTCATTGTTACTTCTCTCTCTCATATTCTCTAAATGCATTTTCAGATAACCTTAGCTTTCTTATGACAGTATTGTCCTGGATGGGAGCTGTTTGATGACATTGTTTCTAAGGACCACCTTTTGGAAGAGGAAGCTCCAGTCTTTTTTTGACAGATTCTTTCAGCAATTGCTTCTGTTCACAGTCAGGGTTATGCCCAGAGACCTCAAACCAGTGAGCCTGAACTGCAGTCAGTCTTCCATAAATAATAATGAATGTGTTTTTATTTTTTTGTGCCTCAAGGAAGAGTATCCTTTAAACAAATGGTGGCTATACAGAGGGGATGGGGTGAGATGCATTACTCTGTCACTCTGTCAATTCTGTCACTGAAGACTTGAAGCACAGGTTAGGTACTGGAAGGCTTGAATATTTCCTCACCAATAGGTTAGAGCTTTGCATCTCTCAGTAAAGCAAATCATTACAGCACGAGCATTTTCCTAGGCATCTTATGAAATCCCTCTATCTAAGGCTACTGGAAGGCACTCTGAAGAAAAATCATTCTCCCCAGCTTCTCTTCTCTGAGTGGGAGCTTCAGCCCCCTGCACAGGCTGGAGGTCATCCACAGAGTTTGTTTCAGGTTGTTATCCTTCCTGGCCAAAAACCAGATACAGTATTGTAGATGTGGTGCAATGAGTGTTGAAGCAGGAATGACTTGTCCTGGTCTGGTTGTGCTGCTTTTTAATGCAGCTGATGATCTTGTTGTACTTCTTTTCTGTCAGAGCACACTGCTGGCTTGCATTCAGCCTGTGGTCTCTCACCACTTGTCCTCCTAGTCCCCAGGTCCTTTCCAACAGATACAAGCTAGTATTTCCCACCTGGGATATTGGAAGATGGGAACTTGCCAGCAGTCAGTGAAGATCTCTGAGACAGCGAGAGCGAGCGAGCTTTGAGTAGACTGGGAACCACTGTCCACAGCAGGAAAGAAGAGAAGAGAAAAGATGTTTCCTTGGGCACTTGGGTGGAAATCATTCCTGACTGCTTTCTCATCCACCGGGAAAATCTGCTGATTGACAATTTGAAGCTGAGAGACTTTGGACTCTGTGCAAAGCCAAAGGTAAGAGTATCTGTTAAATCAAATACAATGTGCCCCCAAGTAATGCATGTTTGAGCACCGTATGCAACAGGGGCTTGTCCAAACAAACTCCTTAAAATCAAGCTGTTTCTGTGGCTGACATGTTATTGCATCTTGTTTGGAATGGCCTGAACTGTGTGAGAGTGGTTAACAGATTGATCAGATGCACAGTTAGATAATTTTCTCTAGCTAGACTCCCTGTTTTCGTAGTCTAAGCTGTAGATAATCTTGTAGGTTTATCACCTGTCCTATGGAAGGCTCTGTAATAGGAGCATGGGGTTGGTGTGCCTAAGAGACCTTCTAAGGAACTGTCTGTAGGATGAGATTGTGGATAGAATAAAATGACTTTTGCAGGTGAAATATGGATCCTGTGATTGCATATGCTTGAACTGAATTGTTTCTTGATCTTAAAACTGATTTCCAGAAGCCTTTATTAACATGTAAGATGGGTGCTGGTAAGAAAGAATGGGAAGACTGCCTTACTGATTCCAAGAGAATTACTTGTCCTCAAATGATTTTTCCTGGCCAAAGTTAGAGCCTCTCACAGGTAATCGAGACCAACAGGCTGTTGTTGCACCTTCAACAGGCACAATCTAGATGATCAGCTGAGGAAAATAAAGCATCATGCCAAGGGTACTAGATAAGTGAGCAGCTTGAGATCTGCACATTTATGTGATACTCATGGTCTTAGACAATATTTGCTTAGTGAGGTCACACTGAATGAAAAAAATATCTAATGAATGAAAACATACACAGGAGAAGAAGCCTCTGAGGCTCCTGAAGTGTTATGACCAGAAGACATAAACTCTGTTAAAGCAAACGTTTCTCTCTCTTTTTTGTGTTCTTCCAGGGAGGCCTTGATTACCGCCTGAACACATGCTGTGGAAGCCCAGCTTATGCAGCACCAGAGCTAATCCAGGGCAAAGCGTCTATTGGCTCAGAGGGATGTAGAGCGGTGTTTGTTTTCCCCTCTTTCCCTTCCCTCTGCACAGAGCATTTCAAGGCAGTGGAGCTCAGGTAGGCTCTCTTGGTTTCCCTTCTGAATTCTGCTAGGTTGCATTGCTTGGTAGCTCTCAGAAGCTGTCAGTGGCCACAGACTAGAAAAGTGCAATTGGTCTCAGTTCACACAGCTGGCTGGTTTGTCTCTGGCTAATCCTGAACTGCCTCAAGCGACTGCTTTGGGGCTCTACAGAACAGCAGCTTCAGAGATCTCTTTCTATGACTAAGTTTTTGAAAGAGCAATTTGCTCTGTTCATTATCCATCATTTTTGTGCAGTCTGTTTTGTCAGACTTGTCTTTAGCTTCCAAGTTGTATGTGAAGACTTGTTTGCACTGTAATGCACAATGTACTAAAAACTGAGAGATGAAAATGTGAAGAGTTTTTCCAGCTTTGATTTCATGTCTGGAATTTTGGAACCCACTACTTGCAGTTGTTAATCTGTCCAAGCTGGTCTGGTTTGGAATGCCCTCATCCTTCTTGAATCGCTCTGCTGTTAAAGGCGGAGCAATTCCTACAAGTGCCATGGCCCCACTGTTGTTCTAATTCTTGTTTCTTTGTTTTCCACACGCTGCTTTTCAAGCCTCCTTTTTCTTTACAGTCCAAGTGAGAATTGCACTGTGAGGTGTCTGAACCTTGTTGTGCTTCTACATAAAGAGAACAGCAGCAAAGCCTGACAGGTGACTGTGCTGACAGCTCTCGTAGCCAGTAACACGTAACTGTGCTAAATCCCTTGTGACGGCTTTGATTTCATTTTTGCCAGTGAAATCCTTGTAAAAGGAACTGCAGCAGTGTGATGAGCTAAGGTGAAGATGCTGGTTTTAGTAGTGCTCTAAGCTGAGTGGAAGGGCAATTGAATGAGGGTTATATGCTTTCTGTGGACAATAAGTTTGTGGTGCTGTTGGGGTGGGTCCAGAGGAGGGGCCACTGTGATGATCAGAGGGTTGGAGCAGCTCTCCTATGAGGAAAGGCTGGATTGTGTCTCTGGGCAGCCTGGTCTGGTGGTTGGCGACCCTGCACATAGCAGGGGGTTGGAACTGGATGATCTTTGAGATCCTTTTCAACCCAGGCCATTCTATGACTGTACAGTTCCATACTGGAACAAATATAAAATGCTAACTATGTAAAACATGGAGTCAAACCTGTGTGATTTGTCCACACCAGGAGGTGATTAGAAAACAGTTTGTAAGCTACAAAGTTGCTTGCATGAAAGGAAAAGAAAATAAAACTACAAGAAAAAGGGAATACCTCTCTTCCTGAAAATATGAAGAATAATGGACCTGACATGAAATTTGGGTGAAGCTGCCTGATTTTATGAAGCTATTCCCATTATTTTCTTGGTGCTGTGTTTCCCAAATGAGTGGTTTCTGGCTCTGCTGCAGCACCAGTCTGCATGTGAACATCAACTCTATTCACCATCTGGGAAGATTAGGACTTCCCTTCTCCCACCAGCACCACTGAATTACAGTTACTCAGTGGTTAAACAAAGGAATCCTGAAAGAAGGGTTTACAGCTGTCATGTTATCTGAAGTGCTTGGGGCATTCTGATTCTATTAAGCTCTATGTATTAACAAGTTCAAAAAGAAAAGGTCGGCATCTGATTGTTGTGACAGTTTCTAAGTTATTTGGAAAGCTGTACCACCCAACCACTCCTTCTATTTGATATAGGTGACAAAGCTCAGTTTAATTTCTGACTGCTGTTTAAATTCTGAAGCTGGAGCTGGTTCCTGGAGCAGAAAAAGCTCGGAAGCTGTCCCTCCTACAAGCAGGAACCTCTGAGCAAAATATGACATCTCAGTTTCTGATGGTAAGGTCAGGAGATCTGATTCCAGTGTCTAGCTTTCGGCTTCATGCTATGTTAGTGGGACCTTTGGCATCTAGCACTTAATGATCTTGAAGGTTTCTTCCAACCCAAGCCCTCCTGTGATCCTATGATTCTGTGATTTCATTCAGGTTTATTAGGATGAGATGAGTTCTCCTGAATGCGCTGTTCTCCATATGATTATAATTGGATTCTAGATGTGTGACTTAAACCAGACACCAAACTTTCTGATGGCCAAAATGAAATGAACTCAATCCTTTACTTTGTCAGTAGTCTGTAACTAGAGCCCGTCAGGTAATTCCCAGCCTCCTGCCTGTATCAGTGGCTGCACACAGTGAAAAAGTCTGATGGGATTTTAACCTCTAAAATGTTCCAAAGCAACCAGAGGGTGAATATATTCTCTATGCAAATACCTGCAGGAATAAGCTTGTCATGTATGTCCTCAGGTAGCACAGTAGTTAATGGTGGGACTCAGTAGGTCATGCTGAAAGTTGAGTCTGCTGATCTTGAAGGTCTTTTCCAGCCTACATGACCTTATTCTAATATTTCTGTATTTATTTCTGCTCAGCTTCCAGAAAACCTCCCACCCAGCCCCCAGCTGACCCCGTGGTGAAAAATAGAACAGAAACCTCAGTGACGCTGGCATGGTCCCCTCTGAAGATGCTCCGCCCCATTCCAATCGATGGCTACATTGTGGAATGTAAGGAACTAACTGGCTTCACGTGGGTGAGGTGCCACGAGTCTCATGTCCCCGTCCCAGAGTTCACGGTGAGCAATCTGTCTGAAGAGGCTGATGATCAGTTCCGAGTGTCTGCAGTCAATGTGCATGGACAGAGCCCGTCTCTGGAATTCCCAGGGAGCGTGCACCTTGGTAAGCACAAAAACCCCAATGGAAATGGGTCAGTGTGAGCTGAGCAGCTGTGTTGGTTCCCTTAAGATGTTTCCTTTGACTGTAAAGATAGTAGAGCATTAACACACCAAAGGCTTTCCTTTATTCCTAGTTCTCCTATCTCCTATCAACCTCCAGCTACCACTAAAGTGATACAAGTTATGTTTCTGTGACAGAGACATGAATATCCTTATCTTTTGATATCTCACATGTGCAAGAGGCAGAACTTTCTGTAATAGATCTTAAGCATAGAAGTGCTTCTTCCAGCACTCATGCAAAGGGAGAAGTAGAAATGTACCTTTTAAAAATGATTTAATCTTCCAACTCTAAATGAGATACCAGACTTGCATCTAAAGAGCATTAAGACATCCATGTTGTTCTTCCTCAGAACCAGTCCTGGCTGTGAAATCCCCCCTAACAACTGGTGAAGCTGTACCTGGAGGGGATGCCATGTTTACTATTGACCTTACAAAATGTTGTGGCACTTGGTACCTCAGTGGTAAAGTCTTACAGGAAAGCGAGACCTGCATCATCAAGAGAACCCAAACTACTCACAGCCTAATCATAAAGAACATCACCAAGAATGATGGTGGAGCAGAAGTGAAATTTGTTGCCAAAAATGTTGGTGTCATCACCAAGATGAGAGTGAGAGATATTTGCTTTGATCCTTCTCCTTTTCTCTTACAGTCAAGGCATAGTTGCTGTGATCTGATGATTAGAACTGGGGCTGCAGGCATTCACTGACTGTACCAAATACCTGAAATTGCATCCCATGGACTGACGTGAGTCCTGGTAATGACCTAAACATGATAGCACTGAGTGTAGGGTAAGCCAATCTACCCAGCTGCTTGGTATCTGAACCAGATTGCTTCATGCCAGCTGATGTATGTCTGCAGTTCACAGCTATTGGCCAGTGCATTCAGTCAGCTGGTTTACCACTGCATCACCATAGAGCAGTACTTTCAGCTCCAGGTTCAGACAGCCTTTCTGATTGCACTGGAATAGTTTAGAAGTAGGGGAGCAATCATTCCAATAATATCTCTATGAATCAGCTTTGCATGACCAAATAGAACAAATAAACATTCATGATGGGAGGAACTGTTTGTCACTGGGTGGAAACCTCTGCAGAAGCATGTTTAGAGCATTCTTAATCAGTAGCAGGAGATGTTTGGTTGAGTTTTACTTAGTAAATCCTGCAAGAAGACCAAATGAAATATCTTGAATTGCTCAGCACTGACACAATGATGAGTGCAGGAACAGAAGGTGATACTTTTTCAGAGATGTTGCAGCAAACATTGACCACGTTAGCCTGATATCAATTGAAATAACGAGGCCTTTGCTCCTGACAGGTGCTGCAGTGAGATTTACCAATAAGAGCAAAGATGTAGAAAAGATCTCCGCTCGGCTGCGTGAGGAAGCCAAACTGCAGGCTGAGCTTTCAGACACAGGCGCTACTGTGGAGTGGATGAAGGATGGGAAGGAGCTCAAGGCCAGTGAAAAATATGAACTGCACATTGTGGGGAAGAGACACACCCTGAAAATTCACAGCGTCTCAATGGATGATGCTGGAAGTTGTCAGTGCATCTGTGAGGGGGATAAAATGCTCTATCAGCTTTCAGTGAAAGGTATGTGACAGTCTGGGCTGTCCTCTTCCTGCCCAGGGCCAGCAGACTGCATTCACCTGACTCCCGGACAGTCCAGCTGTTGTCAGACAGCATCTGGGGTGTTTTCAGTGGCTGTTTTGACTTGAACTGGCCAATCTGCTTTGTAGAGCCATTTGATTTCTGTGTTCTGTCCTGTGATTCGTCCCTAAGATATAGAGGAAGTCAAGGGAAAGATAGGAAAAAGAGCATCCCAGCCTTCCTGCTCTTCTCTCAGGGTGGCCACGAGAGATGATGTCAACAGCTCTTTTTGTAGCAGTGATCCCAAATGTAGAAGAGACCTGTGAAGAGTCACAGGGATGTTTCCTTAGCTGTCATTCCATGGTGGGCTTTTTCTGACACAGATGTAGAGAGAAACTGAACTTTCCCACGCAGGTCTCTGTTTTGCTGCAGGGTGTAGGTCCGATCTCTGAGATCCACACGCTGGGCCTTGATTGCAATAAATGAGAGCCCTTAGTTTGCTCCAGTGGAAGACTTTCCATTTCTGCAGTACCCTCTGCAGATGACACAAATGCAAATGCACCTTCTTCCCAGCAACAATTGCCTTTTTTTTTTTTTTACATTGAGTATGCATGAGGCTCTTCATCATATTCTGCTGGCTTGTCACACTTGTTGGTCCATGGAGAAACAACAAAGCCCTTGAGCAGTGTATGTTTGACTCTGGAGAGCTTACTTAATTGCTTCTTCTCAAAGAACAAACTCCAGAGAGGCATGGAGACAGCTCCAAAGAGAATTGAATAATGGGACTAAATTGATGGAGAGCAGAACTTCCTGCCAAGACTTGTCAGCTAGTCTTAATTTTGCTTTTCTTCTCTCTCTTTGTCATGTTAGCATAATATTTCATACTGGCAGGTCTGCCCCCAGAATTAACTGGCACAGGCTACCCAGGGGTAAATATCACATGTTTATGTGTTTTGATGTTTCACAGTGGGTCTTAAGTAAAAGGAACTCAGGTTTTGGTTGACTGCAGGACAGATGTTCTTTTGCGTTAAATATGTTTGCATAGTGACTTGCAACGATGGGACTGGTGTTCAAGGACCCTCTTGGTTCCTTCAGTTCCTCGGTTCTTTCTTGCCTAGATTTGACACTTTGTTTCAACAGAAGAGCTGATATTCTCTAGTGAAGGCTATTGGTTTGGGCACAAGTGGTAACCTAAACCTGTTCGAACCTGTAGATACAAACCTGCAAGATGGTCTCATTTCAGTCCCTCAGTCAATACTTTCTCTTTTCTTCCCTCAGAGCCAAAACCTGTGTTTATAAACCAGGAGCAGGTGCTGAAAGAATTGAGTCTCAGCTGTCCAAGCTCAACGTGGACGTCAAGTGGTTCAAGGTATGGCATGTAATGGTATTTTCCTTTCTGACTTCTCTGGAAATGAATGAGAGCCTTTAATTTCACTTCCAAGGGATGCGAGTCTGAGCTTTTGCACTGCTCTCTTTTCTTTATGCTCTTTTACTTGCCCAGATCAGCACTCTTTGTTATTATGTCCTGAGTTCATTTATCAAGTTGAAATGGAAGTTTGTTTTGGGTTTCTTGTGAACTCCTGAGGTCTTGCTGCACAAAATATTGTTGGTTGGTGTAGAGTCTTGAGCTTCAACTCTAACAGAGAAATTCTCAGCCAGGATTTTGTAGCCTTGTTGTGAACTGGGTTTTAGGGTGAAATCTCAGTTTTCTTTGCACCTGACAGTGTGAGAATTTGCTCTGGCACTTTGTGTACCTCCCCGGTGCTCAGCTGTTCCTTCCCTTACTTGGGGATAACGTCATTTATTCAAGGTGATGTCCAAACGAGCTTGTTAACAGTCCTCCGCAGTGCTTTAAGCTGTCATAGGTCAGCCAGAATTTATGCATGTTCTATAGCTGTTCCTACATGTTGAAAACACTGCACTGTGCTTAAGCTTCAGCATATGTTCCAGTAAGCACAGTTCCATTAATTCTAGGGGAGTGGGTGAATTAAGCATAGATCTGAAGGCTCCCTTTGCTCAGTGCAGAGATGGAAGGACTAATGGAGATCGGACTTGACATTTTCCCTTCTAGGATGGGAAGGAGCTCCGTCAAAGTAAAAAAGTGGGCATTACTTCCCAGGGAAATAAGAGAAGTCTCATTATTCACAAGTGGTGAACTCTCATTTTCTCTCTCAGTCTGCAACCAGGTTGGGTTGCTGTTTCAGTACTGGCTGTTTTATGCAGGAACTCTGCTCCTGAGGTTAATCCAAGTTGTATCCAGGCCCTTCAGAAGGAAAGGGAAATAGCAGCACAGAAATATGGTCTGATTCTGACATAAATAAATGCAGACCTGGAGAGTTAAAAGGGATTGTGTGATGTTCAAGGGATTTTGAAGCAAAGATGTCCCCTAGGTAAGATTTGTGGCTGACATTCCCCATACATTGTGGGCACACAAGCTAAGGAGAGACTAGTGATGAGCATGCAGAGAAGCCAATGGTTCAGACAGGTTTGTAGTGACACGACATTGTAGAGTTCTGCCTAGTTCTCCTTGGCATAGTTTGGAAAATAAAGATGAGGTGATTGGTGGTAACCAATATGGCTTCATCAAGGTCAAGCCATGCCTGTCAAACTGGGTGGCCTTTCATGATGGAGTAACAGCATCAGTGGATAATGGGAGAGCAACTGACATCATCTACTTGGACTTGTGCAGAGCATTTGATCCCATCCTGCATGACATCCTGGTCACCAAAGTGGAGAAAAATGGTTTTGATGGATGGACCAGTTGCAGGATAGGGAACTGTCTGGATGGTCACACTCAGAGAGTTGCAGTCAATAGCTCAGTGTCCAGGTGGAGGGTGGTGTTGGGACCAGTGTTCTTTAACATTTTTGTAGGCAACATGGACAGTGGAATCAAATGCAGCCTCAGCAAGTTTGCAGATGACACCAAGCTGAGCGGTGCTGTTGATGTGCTAGAGGGAAGGGATGCTACCCAGAGGGACCTGGACAGGCTGGAGATGTGGGCCCTTGGCAGCCTCATGAACTTCAGTTTGGCCAATTACAAGGCCCTGCACCTGGGTCAGGGCAATCCCAAGCACAGGCACAGGCTTAGAGGAGAATGATTTGAGAGTAGCCTTGACCCTGAGGAGAAGAGTTGGTCTGGAGGGAGGTTTCCCTGCCTATAGCAGTGGGATTGGAACTAAATGACCTTAAAGATTCATTGAGTTCTATTGTTTTTCTACCCTTAATTTTGCTTAAAAGGTTTTAGAATTAATGAGATTCTGGTTTCCATGAAAACTGTTTGCAGGGAGCTCCATTGTAGCTAGTAAGTCTATCTTTAAGTTCAAGGGCAATAAAGCATTGACTGTGTTGAAGTGAGAAATGACTCAGAAATGGATAATGGTTTAGAATAAAACATAATCCTACTTATTTTCTGTGCAAATATGTGTAAGGAAAAGATATCCATTCCTTCTGTGAAACCTCCCAAGTGGTATCTACGTGGGGAAGTCTTACAGGCTGGCAGAAACTTGATTCTGCAGCATGAAGGCACCATCCACCGCATGAATATATCGAAAACCACCACTGATATGACAGGCACCATTCAGTTCTCAATTGGCAAATCCAAATCCACAGCCAATCTGCTCGTCACAGGTAACATATCCTGGCTTGGTTTGCATCATGAAGATGAAGAATTAACTAACGTACAGTCTTCCTTCTTTGGGGACTTGGAAATATTGTGTGTGTGTCTGGAGGGTCTGCTCCATTTCCAATTAAAAGTCGTTGGACACTAAATGAGACAGCTGTCTCTCAGTAAAAGATGTGTTTGAATAGTTGTGATGTGCTTAGTATTCAGATCTACAGAGCTGAGGTTTTGTCCTTGGCTATAGCAAAGAAGTCAAATCAGGTGGAATTAATTGTATTTCTGAACTAGACAAGTAGAAGTTTGGTAGCACGTAAATTTGATGCAGTTTGTCATTGATTTCATCTGAAAGAAACTTCCAGGCTTTTTATCTGCTGTTGTCCCCAGCGTAAGAGTCTCCGTTAGCATCCTAAAGTACTTGTTATATTTTCAACTCACTCTTATTTGAATAAAAGCCTCAATTTAATAAGCACAGAACAAGAGCTAGACCTTGCATTTGGTAGATAATATACAGTATTACTTTATAGAAATGTAGTCAATGGCATTCCCTATAGGCAGTCGTTTGTTTTATCTTTGGAGTGGTTCACAGAACCATTGTGAACATGAAATGAAATGGAATGGAATAGACGCAAGAGACTTTCCTCTTCTTCCAATTGTCCTCATCCTTTCTTCTCTTCCACCCCTGCTTTGCAGATTACCATATACAAATCACCAGGAAGTTGGAGGACAAGACAGCTTTGGAACGTCATTCTGTCATCCTGTCCTGTGACTTCAGGCCTTCTCCAAAGGTTGTGAATCAGTTCAAGGGCCACACGCCCATCAAACCCTCTGAGAAGTACAGGATCAAGAGGGATAAGCATTCAGCAGAGCTCCAGATTCTGAAGCTGAAGCCCGATGATGCTGGTGTGTACAAGTGCAAGGCAGGAATTGCAGAAACTGAGGCCACGCTGACAGCTGAAGGTATGAGCAGGGAGGGTGGCCTCTTCCATGTCCTATTTCACCTCAGATTTCTCTTCTTGAGGTTGATTTCTGACATTCTCTCCTGCTAACTTTATAAATGTATAATCTTCACTGAGAAGATTACACAGAGATCATCTAGTCCAACCACTCAACTGCTTCCCAGCATGATTTATAGTAACAGTGGTAACAGTTCACCTTGTTTCCCCACAGCCCGCAATGTAGAAGTGACGAAGCATGTGCAGGATGTGGAAATTGAAGAAGAGAGCTCTGCTGTCTTCTCCTGCGAGCTGTCCCATGATGACAAAAACGTGGAATGGTTCCTGAATGGCAACCTCCTTTACACCAACAATTACAATGACATCAAGAACGTTGGCAACTGCTGCACACTGACAATGAAGCAGGTTAAGGCTGAGGATGCTGGCACAGTGACAGTGAAGTCAGACAAGGTGTCAGAAAGCGCGTGCCTGAAGGTGATAGGTGGGTCTGATCACAGCCCTCCTGGATGTAAGAGATGCTAAGGAGCTCCAGTTCATTCTATTGTGCAGCAATCCTGCTTCTAAAGCTCACCTCTCTGGGGTGACAAGTCATCAGGGGCTTTCTTCCAGTGGAAGGTTCCAATGCAGCAGATATCAACGAAGGAGGATGGTTTTGGTGTCCTGCCAAAGCATTCCATTGCTTATTATCATCATTTTACTTAACACAAGGAGAGTTACAAGAGCAATTTCTTTTACTGCTTCAGTAACATGCATTGTCAATGCTGTTGTCTCCAAGGATTTATGACTGCAGGGAGAGATCATTCAATGTGTGTTTTGCCTCTGGAATGACTAATGATCAGGCTGTGAGCAACCCGATCTAGCTGTGAATGTCCCTGTTTATTGCAGGGGAGCTGGGCTAGATGGCCTTTAAGGGTCTCTTCCAATTCTAAGGATACTGTATTACTGCAATTTAGGGCAGTGATGTCTGGAAAATTCCCATTGCTTTTGATGTAAATGTATCTCATTTTGCCATGAAAATCACCAAACACATCAAGAATGTCCTGGAAATGTTTCCTTTCTGAACATCCCTAAAATGGAGAAATGGTTTGAACACCAGTAGGGGTAGGGTGGTAACAAATTAGCTAATAGAAACATTTAATTTCCTGTCATAGGCAAAACCCTTTTTCTCACGCAGCATCCTAGAGTTGTCCTCTCTGTTAGGTTTTTCCCTCTGTACCTCATCGAATCTTCATTCTGCTCCATGGACTGAGCTGCTCTAATTGTAGTTCTTCCAGAGCAAACCAAGAGATTCATGTCTCTTTTTTTTTATAGCTTTCTGGTAATTCTGAGTGGAGAATGTCTTAGAGAATACATCAGTAAGGAACGCAGCCATGTTCTGCAAATCCTGAGTTACCAGTACTGCTACTCACGTCAGTCACAAATGCCTTTTCTACATATAAACCTCATACTAACCTCTCTCTTATCTTCCAGAGCTGAATATTGGCATTACCAAACAGCTGTAAAGCACTGAAATCCAGGAGGGAGAAGACTGTACTTTTGAATGCATTCTGTCCCATGAAAGCATTGATGAGTTCAAGTCGACACTGTATGGAAGCAGAGTGAAAAGTGGTGGGCGATTTAAAGCTTCTAACGTGGGTTGGAAATATACTCTCCTTATCAAAAGTGTGACTCCTACTGACGCTGGGGAAGTCATTTTTACTGCCCATGGTCTTACCTCCAGAGCCTCTCTGTCTGTGAAAGGTAATGAGATGGGAGAGATTCTGGGGTCTGATTCCTTCAGCTGTCTTCTGATAAGATTGTCATGAGAGCTAACTCATAATATGGTTAAAGTGAATAGCAACCTTCTACTTGAACCTTGAAGCACTGAGAATTTCTCTTAAAAATAAGTAAAAGGAGGAACCATTTTACACAAATGTGAGAAATACCCAAAGCACTGGGGTAGTGTTGGAAATGGGCATCTCACTACACCTTGTTCCGTTACCAGTAAATCAGGAATGATCTGTTGAGGGAACTGTGGGGGCAAATATCATCTAAGTATAAGCTGAAGGGATGGCCTTCACATCATCTAGCTGTACAACAAATTCCTATCAATAACATGTGCATCTGAGAGCATCATCCAAGGCTCCCAGTGTGATCAGTGGAGAGAAGGAAGAGGCAGTTTTCAGTCATGGTTCATCATACTCAATGGGGTAGATTTAAGAGAGAATAAATGGTGCCTGGAATTCTATTGTCTGTACTTTGCAGATTACTGCTGGCTGTAGGATGGCCTCTGCTGCAAGTGCCTCTCTAACTTATCTCCAGCATGTAGATGCGTGTATTTTGAGAGAGGCATCCTACCCTAAGTGTATGTTACTCAAAAAGCATGTTTTCTTTCAGAAAAACCTACTGAGGTAACAAAACAGCTGGAGGATAAGACAGCAGCAGCAGGGCAGGACATCAGCCTGAGCCGTGAGCTGTCGAAACCAGATGTGAACATCAGGTGGTACAAGGATGGCAAAGCAATCAGAAAAAGCCAGAAGTACGACTTGCAGCAGGAGGGAACGAGGGCCATTCTGATCATCCATGACTCTACTGCCAAGGCCAGCGGGGAGTACACCTGTGAGACAGAGGACTCTAAAACAAAAGCCAGGGTCACTGTGCAAGGTGAGTTGAAAAGCACACTGGGGATGGCATGTAGAGAAGTCGAGGTAAATATCTGCAGCCTGTGGGTGATGTTTTTCTCTTCTGTTTCCTTGAGCGGGATCAATTCTTAGTTTTCAGAAAATATGGTGGATTAAAATATTTTAGTTAAAATAATCTCTAAACTGAATGATAAATGGCATGAGAAAGCAAAGCTGAGAACTAAGGAAGGCTCCAGAAGAGAAAACGAAGTCCAGTAGGGCATATTTAGAGACAGGTGAAGAACCCTTGAGCACACTGAGGAGTACTATGTTGCTCTGGAATGTCTCTTGGGCTCCCTACAGCACACATACTTGCTCTGGGGCATGTCTGGATGTCTGTAGAGCTAATTGCGGGGCCCTGAGTCACCTCTGGGGCACATTAGGGGGCACTGGCTTTCATGTGAGTGTTCCCAGGTTCCCAGAAGTCAGCAGGGAAGCCTTTGGAGACCCCTTGGGAAGATTCAGTGGGGCCCTAGAGTGATGTAGCAGCTTGTGTTGGTTGCATCTGCTTGGCAGGGAAGCGATTTCCCTGGTGGGAGCTGACTGACTGGGAGGTGATTCCCTTGGTTTAATTAATTTAATTACCTGGATTATAATTAAATAACACTGTTCAGCGTTCAATCAAGATTAAATTTTTCCAAAGTACTTCAGTCATGCATCTGTAGCAGCTTTGCTAAAATATATCGAGTTTATTCAAAATTCCAGTGATGCTCCTAAAGCACTTGAAGTGCATTTGAGGTGGGGAGTGACAAAACAGCTCTGAGAGAATCATCATCAAATCAGAACATGGGAACGGTAACTAATAGCAGAGATTCTGATAAGAATATTTAAATTTTCAAATTACCTTTTTCTGAAGTTGTATTTCACCAAGTTTCATCAATGTGCACACTGAAAAGCTGACTTGCTATGTTTATTTTTATAAAAAATCATGTGTTACAATTGAGAAAAGAAGGTATAGCATGGAACATTCTCCAAGTAAAGTGCAAAAAACATTTCTTCACAGTTCCAATTAATGTCTTATGTTTTGTTCAGACTCACTAAATGATGTATTTCAGGGTACATCACATGGGAATATAAGAAGACTATTCAGAGCAGGAGCTGCAGAGCAAGATGAACGGCATGGGAAGGTAAGGCCGGGAACCAAGGACACAGCTTTTGTGTCACTCAGCCACCTGTGGCAGAGGTCAGGATTTCAGCAGGGATTTCTGCAGACGTTCCTTGAACACCCCCAGGGTGGGTGACTCCACCACCTCCCTGGGCAGTCCATTCCAGTGCCTGGCCACCCTTTCTGAGAAGTAATATTTCCTAATGTCCAGCCTGAACCTCCCCTGCCACAGCTTGAAACCATTCCCTCTAGTTCTATCAGTAATGACATGAGAGAAGAGGCCGACCCCCAGCTCACTGCAACCTCCCTTCAGGAAGTTATAGAGAGCAATGAGGTCTCCCCTGAGCCACCTCTTCTCCAGGCTGGACATTCCCATCTCCTGCAGCCTCTCCTCATATGGCCCCATTGTGCTCCAGACCCCTCACCAGCTTTGTTGCTATTCTTTGAACACGTTCCAAAGCCTCAGTGTCTTTTTTGCAGTGAGGGGCCACAAACTGGACACAGAATTCGAGTTGTGGCCTCACCAGTGCTGAGTACAGGGGGACAGTCACCTCTCTGCTCCTGCTGGCATCACTGTTTCTGATGCAAAATGTATGTAAGTGTCACACGTGTGACATCCTTTTTGATGGAGTTCTGTGACTGGAGTTCAATGGATTTGAGAGCTGACTTGAAGCCTGTGGGCATCACCCAGGAGTTGGGGTGAGAGGATGAGGCGTAGGAACAGGAACCTCTTTGGTCGTTATTAACTCCCAACTTTTTGGTCAGGAATCTCTGTGTGTTTCTTTATCATGTAAAGAACAGAGTCATTGTGCAGCTTGTGAATGAATTGATTCACGCCTGCTGATTGGTGCTGTTCTCTACAGGGAGCTGCAATGGAAATGGACACTTGTGGTCCACTGTCCAGACCCCTCCCGTGTTGGATTTTCTGGGCTTTGAGACACGTCTTCCAGATGCACTTTGTGTTATTTCTGATGTGTTGACCTGTTGAGCTCCAGCCCCAAATGAGGATTCAAGTACTACCACCGCAGTCCATTGGGACTGTAGTATTTCTTGCTAAACAGAATTCGTGTGCACCCTTGTCTTTTGTCTGCACAAAGGATCTTGTAATCATCTCTGTCTGTGTTTCTTTTAGACCCAGAGATGGAGCAGAGAGGAACACAGACTTGGGTGGATCTTCATTCAGGAGCAGGGACACGTCATGCTCATCTGAGGTGTCTGGCTGACAGCAAGAGCAGAGAGGTAAGTTTCATAGGGTCGCGTGCCCATTTTATTTTATTTTTAATTCATGATGCATAGAGGCGTTCCCCAGACAAAGTGAGCATTTCTCAACTGGACTTTCTAGAAATGAGCTAGGCAGTGAAAATGGGTTTGAAGCATTCCTAAGAGCCCCACAAGAGAATGCTGAGAGTTAATCTGGCACCCTCCTTTGGAAACGTCCGTTGTCTGTCAGCTCTTCAGCTGTGCCCTAACACCTCCCATTGCGCTGCCACACCAGGATAGAATTCCAAGCCCACACTGAGTCCTGGAATGTTGTGGTGCCGTGTTGGAATCAGATGTGACCACGTGGTCTTGGCTCCCCGCCTTGTGGGGGGTCATGGTGGACCAGGCTGTTGGCCGTTGGTGATGTCATAAGCGTCTGGAATGAGGGGAGGAGCGGTGCGTTCTGTGTTCCTTTGTGGGTGAGCTAGTGGTCGGAGTGGTTGGTTGTCTTGTTGTTCGTGTGCCTTTAGTGCCGTTAGTTAGTTAGTGTTGTTAGTTAGTTCTGTTTGTTAGTTAGTTCTGTTTTTTAGTTAGTGCCGTTAGTTAGTTAGTGCATTTAGTTAGTTAGTGCCGTTAGTTAGTTCCTTTAGTGTTTTTTTCTTCACACCATCGTGTGCAGCAGCTTGTAGGTAAGCTGAGCTGGTGTGGGATGGATGGGTGGGCAGTGAGGTGTTGAGAACTGCTGGCTGTTTGAGCTCACAGTACCGTATTGCTTACTCTTGACCATCAGATGTAATTTTCCCCTGGTACACTCGTTCCAAAGGGGGTATCAGTAAAGTTGGCACCTGTCCCGTGCTTCTTAAATTGTCTTTGCTCAGTAGTGGAAGCATTGTAAAGTTGCTGGGTGGACAGGCATCACGTAGCCTGAGACTCAGCATGTCTTGCAGCAAGTGGATGGGACGGTTGTGCTGTGTGCTTTATTCCATGACTGTCTTAGCCCTGCTCACTGACCTGCTCTTTTTCTCTCTCCTCTCCTTGCCCTCCGCCCACTGCCTCGGTGCAGCTTTAGCTCTCATTCCATCAGAGCAAAGCGACAAGGAACTGCTGCAGATAGCTTGAGGTGATCTCACTGCCAGGTACGTGCCATGTTTTGTCCCCCCGCATGGTTTTGCCGCAGGGTATGCGCGGGTAGCTCTGAAGAATTCTGTCCATACTGTGCTGTGTGAATAGAGAAAACAGAAGTGTGTTTCTGCTCTGTTCCAGCTGTTCACACTTTCTGTGATGGGTGCTGCATGCAGTGAGATCAGCCGTGAGCCTGAGGTGGCGGCGACGGAGGTACAGTATGAAGCTCTGGCCAGTCTTTGTTCCCTGTGTTGAGCCATTAGAAGGAGCTGCAGATGTACTCTCCTGCAGGAAAGAATGGGCCAAAAAGGGCCTGGCCAGCTGTCTGCGCCAGTGCCATTGCTGATTAGTCTGGGTTGAGAGAGATGCATCTTTGCATGGCCTGGCAATGCACGCCAGGATGGGAAATAACTGTGATGAGACATGCAGCTCCTTCTGAAGGGCTCCTGATAAGGACGGAGCGCATTTGCTGCAGCTTTCTCTGCAGATGTGCTCCTCACCTTGAAATCCTCCTGGTTTGTCCTCAGCTCCTGACCACGGCCTGTGCTTTGTTTTGCAGGCTGATAACATGCGGAAGCCGCAGCTGGAGCATGTGGTGTCATCTCTTAATGTTCCAGCGATTGCGGCAGCCCATGTTATCAAGAGCCACGTTGCCCAGGGGCTGGATGAGCTCTCCCTGGAGGTAAGCAGTTCCAGGAGTTCCTTGTTGTCATGCATGGGAGAGTAGTGTAGGGTGTGAACGCCTCAGGAATACTCTCAGACTCCTTCAGGATGTCTCCCTTGCTGTCAAGCTTGAGGATATTCTGCAGCACAGAATCAGGCAGTTATTTGAGATGTGCTTTCCTGCCAGCTGTGCTGAAGCTGGGATTGATGTTTCAATCTCTTGCAGGTTGGAGACATGGTGAGCATTATTGCAATGCCACCAAAGGAGCTGAGCCCCTGGTGGAGAGGCAAGCGTGGCTTTGAGGTAGGCACATGTTTCCGACTAGAGAGCTCAACTTGAGTAGAGTCAAGAATCTCAGGTTGGAGCTGCTCTGCCTGCACAGGATGGCTTCTGGATGCAAACGGTTGCCCTGTGTCTGTGTCAGAGGACCTTCCCTTTGGCTCTGGGCTCGGGCTAATGCCCATCTGTCTTTTTGTTCTTTTTACAGGTTGGGTTTTTCCCTGGTGAGTGCGTGGAACTCATCAGCGGAAAAATTCCTGAGTCCCTCGTCAATTCCTTGCCAAAGTCTGGTACGTATTTTATATTTGACAATGCGGATTAATAAAATGGGGTTAGAACGTGGCTTTCAGGGGTTTTGTTAATACCTGAGTTGAGCAAGCTTAGCAAGAGGACTGCATTAAGCTCCATCGGAACTCGCAGAGATCTGGCCCAATCCCACTGTGTTTATTCTTGGGCATGGGGAAGTCGCAGAATCCTCCTTGAATGGCTTGGGATTGGAAGGGGTCTAAAGGATCCTCAGGCTCCAAGTCCCGTGCCTCAGTCTGGATCGCCAGCCTGTGCATTTAGCTGGAGATGAGAGCAGGCTGTCCGGGGCCCCTTCTGACCTGGCCTTGGGCAGTTGCAGGGATGGGGAAAACAATTCTTGCGTGTCCTTGTTGTTAATGTTCTTCCCGTTGTTACGTACTCGGTCGAATGCATTATGCTAGGCCTCGTCCAACCGATCCAAGCCTGAAATGAACTGGTTTCTTTGTTTTGTTGCACAGTGCCGAAGAAACGGGGCAAGCTCAGTACCTTCCTTCGTTCCTTGGTGAAGGCCCGCCCCAGGAGAGCGACGGAGCCAGAGCCAACGAAGGAAGGGGTGTTTGGGTGTGACCTGGGGGAGCACCTTCTGCGCTCTGGGCGTGATGGTAAGGAACAGTCCTGAGATCTTCCTCCACTGGGCATCTAAAGATGAAAGGGAGATCATAACCAGCAATTTTTTCAGCCTGAAAACGTAGGAAGCCTTCTGGCCAAAGAGAGCATCCTGCATCCTTTTCCTAGCTCTTCTGGTCGTGAGATTGGGTTCCTCAATTCTTGAGGGAGCTGTGATGGAACTTGCAGTGTCTGTGGCTTTGCCAGAATTACTTTCTCCAGGCTGTTGATAGGTCGTAGCATTTCTGGAAAGCCAAGAACACGTCTCTGTGCAGTTTCCTCACAGCTGTCTCTGCCAGCTTTCACCTCTAAGGAGGAAGCAAGCGTTAGCTCAGCGGGGCTTAGTGGATGGGATATGCGAAGGTCACGGCCTGAACCAGGACTTGAGTAAGAAGCTGAGCTAACCGCTGGCTCTTGTTCTGTAGTCCCCCAGGTCCTCCAGAGCTGCTCAGAATTCATTGAGCAGCATGGCGTAGTCCAGGGGATATACCGCCTGTCCGGCGTGGCGTCGAGGATCCAGCGACTACGGTAAGAGTGCTGTGACTGACACAGCTGTCAGTAGGGGCACATGTCATGCTGAGGGTGTTCAGAGGAACCCATTTCTTTTCTTAGCTGTATTCTGTGTGGCTTTGGACTTGTTTTCTCAAAGCCCTCTGCCCAATTCTGTGTCCTTCTCTGCAGCCATGAATTCGATACGGAGCAGGTTCCCGAGCTCAGCGTCCGAGAACTTCACAGCGTGAGCTCCCTGTGCAAGTTGTACTTCAGGGAGCTCCCAAACCCTCTCCTGACCAACCAGCTGTATGACAAGTTCTCGGTAAGCTCAGGGCAATGTCTTGGAAATGACACGTACCTGTTCCCTGGGCATCCTGGCTAGTGGTTGCAGCAGTGCCCCAGCTCTGAGGTCTTCTTTCTGTTAGCCCCATGAGGCATGTTCCCCAACTATTGGTAGAATGGGGTTAATAGCAAAGTGGACTTGGAGATGAATGCCTGCTGCAAGGAGCTGCACTGCACAATCAGGCAGTAAAGCCCCCCATAGCTTGCACTGCTTGGCCTTGGTGGCACAGGCTGCGTGCTGCTGTGTTCCCCTGATGCCTCTTGGAAGGCATCGAGTCTGCCTCGGTGCTGACCATCAGCGCGCTGTCCCCATGGTTCCCAAACCTGTGGCAGCTCTCCAGCCTGACTGGTGTCTGAATCCCTTCCTGCCTTTTTCCAGGACGCTGTTTGCGCTGCCACAGAGGAGGAGCGGGTGCTGAGAATGCAGGACGCCATCCAGCAGCTGCCCGCTCCTCACTACAGGTCAGTGCTGCACTCGGTCTGCTGAGCTCAGCCCTGCTGCCTTTCAGAGGGCGATGATGCTATTCTGAAGTGCACTGCAGCACGGCTTGCTTTCTGATGCTGAACATCTGCCTCTCTTGTTTTCCAGGACGCTGGAATACCTGATGAGACATCTGACATCTCTGGCTGCGAACTGCTCCGTCACCAACATGGACGCTAAGAACTTAGCGATAGTGTGGGCTCCAAACCTCTTAAGGTAAACTTCTTTTTCCATTTCAACATGCTGCTTACTTCTACTCTCCCCCAGCCCCAGGGGCACAATTTCTAGATGACAGTTTGTACTCACTTGTTTAACTGGGACTGCTGTGTCCCTGATCATCCAGGAGAATTTTGTCAGTGGCATCGCTGTTTGCCCACTGTGGAAGCCTTTAGAGCCCAATTTGACAGTTTTTGGCTACAGAATTTCAGACTTTGGGAAATGACTTGTAAGATCTGCCTTTTCTTCAGATCCCAGCAGAGCCCATCTGCTTGCACAAGTGGAGAAGCTGCCTGCATGGAGCTGCAGACCCAGTCAGCTGTGGTGGAATTCCTCATCACCCACGCAGATGTCATCTTCTGCTCCAAGTCCACACCAGCCGTGGGAGAGGGTGAGCGCCTTCCTCCATTACCTTGATGTTGATCTGACACCTTCATCCAATCCAGGTCTTCTCGAAGACCTTTGAAAATGCTCTAACTGTTGAGGAGACAACAGGCTTCTGGGCTTAGATTAGAATATGGTGCCCCGTTGCTGGATCCTCAAAGTGTCCAATCCCAAACCTTACATTGAGAAAACCGTCACTGCCGTTAAGATGTTTTGCAAGCAGGTGAAGCTTAATTGAAATGTGGCAGCAAAGCTTTCTGAGAACCCTGTCCCCTAGTTTTTATAGGGTTTTTGTTTGCCTGTTTTGATACCAAGAGCTGCTCTTAATTATGGCTGTCATTTGCCATGAGCATACCCCTGAGCACATGGTTATTTTGACATCCTCTTCTTCCAGTGTCTCGGATAAGCAAGTCTGAGAGAAATGCAGAACTGTGATGGCAGTGCTGCTGCTTTCTGATCCTCCGTCTTACCTGTGGTTTTCCCTTGCAGGGCACTGTTCTCTGGCCGGGCCGAAGTCTGTGTGGGTGCCTCCTGCCACAAAGCTGCTCACCGTGCAGGAGGCACAGGCCCAGAGAAGCGGCCAGAGCAGCTCTCCCACCGCGACACGGAGCAGCGACATCGTGGTTGAGGAAGGCCCCGCAGCTGTACTGGGCAGATTCCATACCATCATTGATTTTCTATCTGAAAGGTAAAGAGGAATTCTTTTTCCAGCCCCTATCATCATTGGTTTGGTGGGTTTTATTGGTTTAATTTTTGCTTGTTATATATATATGAGCCTGCCAGCTCCTGTCCTGTCCGGCTGTGGAGCCTTTGCTCACATGCTCTGCATCTTGATTGACATGGTTGGGAGGAATTTAGCCAACAGTACTTGAGGGCTGAGCTGTAGGAATGGAAGCATCCTCTGCTGTTCGAAACAGAGCGCGTTTCTAAGCTGTGTTTCAGAAGAAAGCAGGCAGTGCCAGGAATAGGGAACTGTTGGCAAGGGCTCGTTGCAGCTCTTCCCTCACCCTGCACCACGACTGACAGCATGCTCTGTTTTCTCTCTGCAGACCAAGTTCTCCCAGTAAGAGGGCAGAGTCACCAGCTGGCAGTTGGTGTTCCTGTTTCTGCCTGGGCACACCATCCCCTGTGGCCGAACACCAACTGCAGAGCAGCGCCAGGGAGCCCTCCGAAGTTGAAGTCTTTGTCCTGGAAGGTAAGGGTGCAAATCCAGCTTTCAAAACACTGCTTGTCAGCAACACAGCTTCATGATTCAACTTGCGAATGTTCGACACTAACCACTGTGCATCTACTCCTTCCTAGGTGACTCCAGCCCTTCTGTAACCCGAGGACACAGGGCATTTGATGATGCCGCATCCTGTGCTTCCCTCAATGGAGAGCTCATGGGAAGCACAGGATGCTTCAGTTCAAATGACAGCCTTCAATATGACAGCAGTGACGGAGAGAAGAACATCATCATCGTGCAAGCTCTCATTCACCCCATCCCTCCTGAAGCTGCTGGCCTGAGCCTGCCAGACACCACAGGCACCAGCCGGGACTGTGACCCAGAGCCTTTTGAGGACAGCCCAGCCCAAGCAGTGCCCGAGCGCCCAGAAAGCAACACCTCCATGCAGGCTCAGGTCAGAGACATAGAGGAGAAGCCGAGCATCTCGGAGGGGGGCATAGAATCAAACCACCAGTCCCAGGCTCCAGGCAACAGCACGGTCTCTGAGCCACTCTCATGAGACAAGAGAGGATGAGTCCCATCTTTCCTTTAGACCTCACGCCCCCTCCTTTCTCCTATTGAATAAAGGCACGATTGTGCTCAATCAACGCCTTGATTGAATTATGAGTCTTCATTCGCAGAGATTGGGATGAATGCAAGAAACATCAAGGCAGCTCAGCTTGCAACGCTCTGGCTGTGGGGTGCGTGCAGGGACACTGTAACCATACAGGGAAAGGATTCCACTGCTTCCTAAAGCTGTAGTCCAGCCCTGCTACTGCTCTGTGGCACAAAGCCCTGAGGGATGTTCCATATTGTTAACCTAAGTGAAGCCAGCTTCATGCACTGTGTTTTGTTGTTGCTGGGTGAGAGGGGGATGCACGTTGGTGAGAAGATGAGCATTGCTGGATCTGCCACGAGTGTCCCTTCTGCCTCTAAGAATATGTCCTAAGTAGGATGTGAACACTGCTGGCACTTCCTCATTGCACGTGCTTGGAGGATCTTCAGTTCTTGCACATTCAGGATGTCTGTCAGTGACTACGAGGGAATTGTCAAGTACTAGGAATTCCATGAAACAGTTGGAACGGGTAAGTGTCATCTTTGTACAGAAACAGCACGCCTAACAGTCTGTCTCACCACTCTAGAATTAATCTGAGAATAGATTGACAGCTCTTGTCAGTTCTCTAAGTCAGGTTTCATTTGTATAAACATGAAATTGGATTTTTGAAACCAGTTGGAAATTGATGGTGCTGATTACCTCTTCCTCTAATTGAAGCATTACACACAGTGTATGCTAGGTACTCTGCTTTACCTGTAATATTATATTAGAGAAGAATTCACACTCAACTTTAAGCATCTGTGTTTTGACTTGTAGGTGGTTTTGCAAAGGTAAAACTCGGGCGGCATCTTCTTACTGGTGAAAAAGTTGCAATAAAAATCATGGAGAAGGTTACTTCAGGGGTAAGCCAAAAGGCATTTAACTATGATAATATCTTCTGTTGGAGTTGTGGAGTTCCCTAGAACACGGGGGCAGGTGGGATGGTACATAGGAATGCAGCCTACTGGTCCCATTGCCTTTTGAAAGATGCTGTAGAGCTGGAAAAAGTTTAACAGAGCACCACAAATCTTGTTCCTCGTTGTTCAGAGGGCAGGATTCTCTGGCTTTAAAATGGAGGAAGTTATTGCATTATTACATTACATTACATTATTATTACTTTATTACAGCAACTTTACCAAAATGCCAATGAAAATGCTGAATGTTTTACTTTTCAGTTTTCACAGCTCTGTTTCAGAATTTCTATGGGAGTGATGTCAGTCATTGCTGAGTTGATGTTGAATTGTGTACTGTCCCATATGTGCTTGTTATGTTCCACAGCAATCAGATGTGGTACCTGGTATGTCACAGTAGTTAGCGATTTCATCGCTTGCTTTTATGGTCTCTTAAGGATGACTTGTCTCATGCTAAAACAGAAATTGATGCCATGAAGAACTGAAGTCATCAACATGTTTTCCCATTGTACACCAGGCATGCAAGGAGTGAGAAAAGGGGAGGTGTTTGAAGAGATCTGGTTACAAAATTTGAATGACACAATGAGGTGGAAAATGCCAATAATCAGACTGATAAATGGCCTGGGTTGCAAAGGCCCACAGTGCTCATCCAGTTTCCAACCCCCTTCTTCCTATGTGTAGGGTTGCCAAGCAGCAGCCCAGGCTGCCCAGAACCACATCCAGCCTGGCCTTGAATGCCTGCAGGGATGGAGCATCCACAGTCTCCTTGGGCAACCTGTTCTAGAGGGCCGTTCCCTTCTGATTTACTGGAAATGTAGAAAGACATCAGAAGGAAAAAAGAGAAGGGAGGAGGTTCAGCAGTGCATGCAGGTGTTCTAAATCTCATGTCCAAATCTGCTATCAGACTGCGAAATGTTTAGCTTTCTGTTATGATATGATGTGATATGATATGATATGAAGTGATATTTCCCAAAGCAAAATAGAGGGGAAAGTATTTTCCTGTCTTAATGAGGCATCAGAATGCTCAATGTGAAGGGCAAGTATAGTGAAAACGGGGAGCTGGAGTAAGCTCTGCAGCAGACTACAGCAAAACGGTGTGACTGTTGTGATGTCCCTGCAGAGAAAGAAGACGTGTTTACAAACAAGGACAAGGTACAAAAGGAGGTGAAGGCTGTACTGACTCAAAATGCCACGCTGAGCTGCGAGGTGGCCCAGGAGAAGACAGAGGTGAAGTGGAACAAGGAGGGAAACTGATCACCTGGAGCAAGAAGTTCAAGGCTGAGTCAGAGGGCAAACAGCGTCGGCTGGTGGTGAGACAGGTGGAGAAGAAAGATGCAGGGGAGTACAGCTGCGAGGCTGCTGGCCAGAAACTCACCTTCAAGATTCATGTAACTGGTAGGAAACACATTTTGGTTGATATTCTTTGATTATTCCATAGTCTGGCTGTGGAAACGTCTGTGTGAACGTGTCCTCTTGATTCTGCCATGAAACTGTTTTGGGGAGGATGAAAATAAATTCTTACAAACATGCAGCTAAAATGATTCTTTGTTTTTAACAATATTTCATCCAGCTCTTCCCCTACAATTACTTTTATCATCAGCTGTCCATGGATGTCCAACTGTGATTTGTACAATGTGCAACACTGCTCTGCCAGTTGATATTTCAGCAGTAGTAGTTACAGATCTCTACTGTGGCTGCACTGAGAAGGTTTGGTTGTCAGTGTCCTAAGAACCTTTAGTCAGAGGCATTGCACTTGCCTTTGGCTTGTTGAATCCCACGTTGACGACCATTCGTTTCATGTTCTGTAAATGTAATGATCAGTCATGAATCCATTGATACCTTTCTAATTGTACGTATCTCATTAGTCTGAGAGTTTAGCACGGAGGCAGATCTCTCACTCCAGCTGCAGTAGAGATTGCTCTGGTGTCAGTATATTTTGCACAAGATCCGCTAAATTTTAACTTAGACTCCAGATAGCCATGGGCACATCAGCTGCATTCTGAGTGACCATTAGTGAGCTGGCTGATGACAAGGGTTTGTCTTCTGTTTTATTTGTAGCTGCACTCTACTGGTTTTTGCTCATAAGTCAGCTTGTTCTCTGTTAACTTTACAGTTCTCGTCTTGTATTCTGAGCTGATCAGGACAGGGAATCTGTTTTCTCCTCTTCTTTCTTATGGCAGTGAACACATTGGAGCTTAATCCTGGTCAAGGTTTGGCATTTGATCAGCTCTGTGGAGGAGCAACTGTACTGGGAGTCTACTGCCTTTCTGCTCACACAGACCTGGTCTCCTTGCAGGGCATAGCTTGCGTTCTGTTCCCTTGTAAAAGTTGCAGTCTTTGCTCTCTCCGTCTTGGGGCATTCTGCTCCTTCAGTCCCTGGTGTGCAATATATCTCTGCTCCTATAATAGACAGTTTTGCTGCTGCCTGTGGTGTAGACTCTAAACTATCAGCTCTCACTGTTCCCACACCACGTGGATGTGATTCTGTGGCCTTTGGATCTGTTCCGTAAGTTGTGTAGCTCATGCTTTTGGCTCAGGAAATTGGCAGTTTCAGCAAAGAGTGGATTACAGAAAGGGTAGATTTGGGAGGTATCTGTCAGAGAAAATGAAATATAAATGATGACAGAAAGATTATGGCAACAACTGGAATCAACCAAGTTAATCCTCAGCAGCCAAAGCCAGCCCACGTCTTATTGCAGAGGTGTAGGGGGAAAACCCAGAAATGTAGTGCTTTTACACTTGAATTTTACTAGCTGAGGGCTATTATTAGCTGTTTGCCTCAGAAACCAAAGGTTTTCTGTTCTCTTTCAGACCGGATGACCTCATGGATGCACAGGGTAATGTAATACCTCCATACGTGGAGAGTGCTTGCCTAGCTACCGTTGCTGTATTTCTCATGTGTACCACTGTAACATGACGTGCCAGTCCAGCCCTCACTGCAAAATGATGTGGTGTGAAAGTCAGGAGGGATTATGAGTACTCTTGGAGTGGTTGGCTCTTTCACTACAGAAATCCTCATCTTACTAGCTTCTCCCAAAGTGCACTGGCTTTCTGAGTCTTAATTAATCCTCTTCCCATTGCACTCAGAAAGATTTTCAGGGTTCCTCTACCCCAGGGTTCCACTGGTAGCACAGAACAATCCCATTTTAAGGACATCGTGAATGTTAGGTGCTCAGTGTTGAGCATTATGGGATGCAGATTAGTCCTTCTTGCTTAAAAGAAACAAGTGCTGCACACCTTGGAAACCTATAGAAAACTAGAGTAAAAAGGGCTGATTCTGCCATCTCATTATCTCAGTATTTGTGGTGCACGCTGAAATCCTTATTTGAAGTGGGCCAAAGCTCCATTGCATTTGTGAGAAGTTTTGCATCACCTGGTTGGTCTAGGCCATGTTTGTTGTCTTGCTAATAATCAAGCCTTCTGATCTTCATCAAATCATTGCTGTTGGAAAAGACCACCAAGATCCCCACATCCAGCCTCAACCCATCCCACCATGCACACTGCCCACGTCCCTCAGTGCCACATCTCCATGGTTATTGAACACTTCCAGGGATGGTGACCCCACCAGCTCCCTGCAAAGCTGTGCCACCACATCACCATTCCTCTTCAGAAGAAGTTTTTCTTAACATCCAACTTGAACCTCCCCTGAAAACCATCAGTCAAAACAGGGGCTGTTGGAGATGGGTGGAGAGAATGATGCTTCTACAGTCAATACAAGCAGGGAGATCAAATGTAGAGTGTATCAACTGCATTCTTGCATTGGCTTGCTGCCCTGCTCCCTGGCCTTCAGTGGACTGCAGTGCTGGTGGTAGAGCTGTGGTGTGAATCCTGGGATTGCACGTACTGCAACGGTCAGCAGCACAGCAACTTGAGCTGAACTTACCCTCCTGGGCAGCTGCTGCCACTCAGAATTCAGACAGCATGCAGAGGAGAAAGTCATGAAGGAAGGGAAAGGGATGGCAGCAGAAGGCTTCACAGAGTGACAGCGAGGAGGAAGGAGATAGGGGACAGGTCCTGGAAGGGTTTGCCATGACTGCTGGGGAGCAGGAGCCTTCCCGGTCACCTGAGCTGGGTATGCCTGAATATGCTTGCACGGATGATCTGAATGAGTGGTCTTCCATGTCTCCACTGCAAATAAAAGGCAATGTCAGTCCCCCTCACACCTACTAGTCCTGCATTCATCCTTGGAGCCTCTGTCTTGGTATCAACATCAGGACCCTGGGATCTTTCCTGGGACCCAAACAAGCATAGGAAGCTTCTTCAAAATTGGGCTGCTGTTAGAAGCTGGCTAGCACTAGAGAAGTCCATGATGTAAGTGCGTCAGAAATATTCTGCACTTCTACAGCCTTTTGTAGGGCAAACCATTTAATAGAAGTGGAAGCCCATTTATTTAGGGTTTATCTGTTCTCCTACATTTCAAATACTAGGCGTATTTGGACCCTCTTGGTTTCTTCAGCTCCTAGGTTCTTTCTTGCCTAGATTTAACACTTAGTTTCAACAGAAGAGCTGATATTCTCTAGTGAAGGTTATTAGTTTGGGCACAAGTGGTAACCTAAACCTGTTCCAAGCTGTACATACAGACCTGCAAGATGGTCTCATTTCAGTCCCTCAGTCAATACTTTTTCTTTTCTTCCCTCAGAGCCAAAACCTGTGTTTATAAACCAGGAGCAGGTGCAGAAAGAGGTGAGTGCTGCCCTGGCAGCAAGTGCCTCCCTCAGCTGTGAAGTAGCACAGGATCCAAGCGAAGTAAAATGGTACAAGGATGGAAGACTGCTTGCCTCCTCCAGAAAGTTCAGAATGGAATCTGTGGGCAAAACACGGCGTCTGGTTGTGGAGCAGCTGGAGAAGAAAGATGCTGGAGAATACATCTGCGAGGCTGCTGGCCAGAAGGTGACCTTCAAGTTGGAAACAACAAGTGAGCATTCGCTTTGGGAGCACTAAGCAGCTGTTTATGTGGCTTAGAGGAAGAGGAAGGGAGCCGTGTCAAAGGGAAGGTGGTGTGGCGCAGGAATGCAGTTGAGATCAAACCCAGCAAATGTTTCCAGATTGATGAGGAAGGGGTCAGAAGAACCCTGACAATAACAGGGATCCGGGCTGAGGATGAGGGAGAGTACTTCTGTGAGTCCAGAGATGACAAGAGCAGCATTACCATCACCCCCAAAGGTATGTCTCTGGAAATGAAGGCTGACAGTGTGGAAGGATCCTTGGCTTCCCTCATCGGCCATTACAACACTGCAAAGTTGAGTTCATTTGTGTGTTTATGCTGTTCTCTGTGTTAACAACCAAGTACAAAACTTGTCTTTCTCTCTGAATAGCTGTGGAACAACTGCTTCTGAAGAGCACAGCTGTTAAGTGGGCTAATCAGCCTTCAAGGCTGGAATTAAGCATCCCAAATGTAAGATGGGATTTTTTTTTACCCCTTCTTTGCCTCTTTTCTTCTTGCGTCTTTCTAGATGCAAGGAGGATCTCCTCTACAGGCAGGAGATGTGAGTGTGAGTTATGGTGATCACTTCCTGCGAGTCATAAAATCTGATGCTTCCAATAAAATCATTGACTCTGTTGGCTCTTTGAAGATGCTCATACAGAAAGGAGCTCATACACTTAGGGACACATCTTTTATGTGCTCCTAAGTGGTTTCTTCTTCTCCATCATCTCCCAGGGTGGTGAAATTTGTTGGCTCAGACTTTTGTACTAGGCGCTCAGCAGTGGTTAAAGCTCACACTTCTGCAAAGTAAACAAGCTCCTACTATTCGTCTCTACTCTGTTTTAGCTGTGGATTAACTTGTCATTTCCCTTCCATAAGCTTTATGGTTCTCTTCTGTAAGTCTACTTACACAGACTGAGTTGCTTATCTTGAAGTCTTGCTCCAGGATTTTGGGCGTATTATTAGCAAAAATATCACAAATAATTTCACCAACAATTCTCCCCACCTATATGTAGCTTTCCTTTTTTTCACTGGAAGGGTTTACACTGGCAGATAGGGTGGGTATGTAGAAACAACCCCATTAATTCTCAGGAAGCTCTGATTTCTCTGTCTGGCCTTTGTATTGTGATTCTGCATGCATGCCCTGTAGCTAAACCTGGATGTCTTCCCCAGCACCTTCAGTCTCCCATCCTTACTTAAGTTACTCCATTGCAAATCTCTCTGCTAGGACAATAGAGTTTTTATTTTACCCCTGACTTTTAACTGAGTTAGTTCCATTAAGTGGCTGAAGCCCTAAGTGATCCATGGTGAAGCATGATCCAAAGTGGAATTTAGCTAATTGTAGTAGGGAATCCAAGCCTTAATGAGATGAGTTTTTTAAAATATGAGTCGTTCATCTTAAACAGCATTGAACTCTTACCCTGGTTTCTGAGAGAAGTGAGAGTTTAACAGCAGAAGTCTGAACTTATGCTCCATATTTCTCATCACTCAAGAGAATATTTGAATATATTAATTCCTTTGGCTATGTTAGAGCTCATAATGAGGTCAGGTGATGTTCTTTAAATGCTCGGAGTCTAGCAATGTAGGGAAGTGGACTGCTATTTGCTGTTGAGCTTTAGGATAAGAAGCCTGAATTTAGAGGACCGTGGACTTCCCCTTTCCCTTCCCCTCTCCTCCCCTAGCACAAGTAATGATAATGTGCTCAAAACACTAGGTTTTTTTGTTGATAATGACAAGTTCTAGTACGCATGGAGAGTAGGCACTGCCTTTCATTACTCCTTATGCCAGATGCTCCTAGAGACCTAATTCCCAACTAAATCCACATCCTTCTTTCTCCTTCTCAGAAGTGTCTGAAAATCAGCAAACCATTGGCAGACATTAGCGTCACTCAGAAGGACAAGGTCACATTTGAGTGTGAGCTGTCCAGGCCCAAGGTGGACGTCAAGTGGTTCAAGGTATGGCATGTAATGGTATTTTCCTTTCTGACTTCTCTGGAAATGAATGAGAGCCTTTTATTTCACTTCAAAGGGATGCGAGTCTGAGCTTTTGCTTGATAGCTTTTGTACTTCTCTCTTTTCTTTATGCTCTTTTACTTGCCCAGATCAGCACTGTTTGTTTTATGTCCTGAGTTCATTTATCAAGTTAAAATGGAAGTTTGTTTTGGGTTTCTTGTGAACTCCTGAAGTCTTGCTGCACAAAATATTGTTGGTTGGAGCACAGTCTTGAGCTTCAACTCTAACAGAGAAATTCTCAGCCAGGATTTTGTAGCCTTGTTGTGAACTGGGTTTTAGGGTGAAATCTCAGTTTTCTTTGCACCTGACAGTGTGAGAATTTGCTCTGGCACTTTGTGTACCTCCCCGGTGCTCAGCTGTTCCTTCCCTTACTTGGGGATAATGTCATTTATTCAAGGTGATGTCCAAACGGGCTTGTTAACAGTCCTCTGCAGTGCTTTAAGCTGTCATAGATCAGCCAGAATTTCTGCATGTTCTATAGCCATTCCTGCATGTTGAAAACACTGCACTGTGCTTAAGCTTCAGCATATGTTCCAGTAAGCACAGTTCCATTAATTCTAGGGAAGTGGGTGAATTAAGCATAGATCTGAAGGCTGCCTTTGCTCAGTGCAGAGATGGAAGGACTCATGGAGATCTGACTTGATATTTTCCCTTCTAGGATGGGAAGGAGCTCCGTCAAAGTAAAAAAGTGGGCATTACTTCCCAGGGAAATAAGAGAAGTCTCATTTTTCACAAGTGTTTATATGAAGATCAGGGAACATGCACGTGCCAAGCAGCTGAAGACAAGACATCAGCTACCCGAAAGGTTCATGGTATGTTTACCTGAATGAGCAAATAAACTGTGTTTTGCACCACAGGAAAAAATGCTTCCTGGGCAGTTTGAGCATTTCTTCGTTAGTCCTTTTGGATACCTTTCTCTTTCTTCTTTATGTTCAAGACAGATTTTCCCTCCTTGTGTTGCACTGGTTAAACCCCAGTTTGTAGCTCATCAGTGGGCTCTGAAGCATCAGACTGGTTACTGAACACACGGGTCTGCTGTGCCCTGGTAGATGCCACCTGCCAAAGGGACTTCTGAAAGGATGCTTTTTTCTGATTTCCTACTAGATGCTGTCCTCATGTGGCCACTTGGGTTCAGTGTTAGCATGAACATGAACATCTGTCCTGTCCCATGACTTTGGTGAACTCTCATTTTCTCTCTCAGTCTGCAGCCAGGTTGGGTTGCTGTTTCAGTACTGGCTGTTTTATGCAGCCATTCCATTTGTTCTGGTTTAGGTTCTTTTTTTTTTTTTTTCTTTTCTTTTTTTCAGGCATCGTTTCTATACAGTAGACAAAGCCAGCTTATTACATTTGATTTACAGTTTTTAGCTTTTGCTGGTAAGCATTTCAGCTCTCAGGCAGTTTTATCAACAGTTTTGAAGAGCTGAAATGAACCAGCCTGGTCACACCGGTCTGTTTTTGGTGGTGTAATGAATTTCTGAAGTTAAACTGATTGACCCCATAAGGTTTTACAGTGTATGACTCACGTCTGGCGGAGCTATCACTGCAATAAGTTTATATATTTAGCATTTGGGGAGGCAAATGGTTGGGGATACTCTTTCATTTGCTTGCGTCTCAGAGTGAATCACCAGTATGTGAACCATCCTTCATCTCCTTTGTATTGCTTTTGTGTGTGTCTGTGTGTGGTTTCCCCTGTGAATTTCATCCTTTCCAGTTATATGGAAGTTCTCTTTTGAGCAGTGAAATTAGATGTTCCATCAGCAGTCATAATGGTAAAGCTGAGTTGCCACCTTATCTGTGTCCTTTCTGTCTGGCGTCTCAATAACTGCTGCCCCACCACAATATCTGCCTAATACTTCAGCTCCGTGGATGCCTCCTTGTGCAAACTGAGAGCCTGTATTTGGTGTGCATAGATCTGGGCTTACATCTGTGCTGGTAAATGCACTAGTGCATGGGCTAAGCAGTCCTGCCTCCTGTGCTGTGGGCATTGAGATGGGGCTCCTACAAACTGCCCATTGCAAGATATTTAGAAACTAATTGCTGCTGAGGTTTCCATCCTCTTTTCAGACTAACTGAAATTTGGTTAGTGGGATCAAAACAGAAGGGGCAGGGAGGGAGAGCTGACCAAGGACTACTGATGGAACAACTATGAATCCTTGGTTCCTCAGGATTCCCTGCATCAGCAGTTGGCAACAGGAGTAAGGGGGCTCAGGAGAACACTGTAGAGTAGTGTGAAAAATGAGCAAAGAGAGTTACTAATTGATGCCTCTTGGAAAGCAGTCCAAGAGTAGTCCTCTTCATAAACTCTCCCATTGTGTGTGGTTTTATCTTTATGAGGTGTTCATAACAAGTGATGTGTAGATCTCCCTTATCTCATAATGTCTTTGCCTGCCTGCAGTGAATATGCAGGATACTGGATCATATACCAGCTTCTTTGAATTACTGCTCATGTCAGGAGATAAAATCTGCCTATTCTTTGAACTAACACTGGCGAGGGTTAGTTATTTTGTCTACCGAGAGAATGACACAGCAGACTAAACTCTTTCATTTCCTTCTTTGTCAAATGCCTTTTCATCTAATTGTGTGTCCCATAGAAATTCAGAGCAGTGTTGGCTGAGGGAAGTGGAAATATTTCTCTCCTGTGTGTATCTGCCACCCTATTTGGACATGTCCCTCCTGGCAGAGCGCAGAGATTGGAGGAGTTGGATTAGGCAGTGCTTTCCCTTTTGCTCACAGAACCACTTGTTCTGTGGTCTCCCAGCTACCCTGTGCCCAGTGGCCTATGCAAGATGGAGCGGAAAAAGGCTCATTTTATGAACAAACAGGAACCTTTCTGGTCAGATTAATACCTGTGCTCTTTTTAGAGACATTTAGGTACTAGAGATTTTAGGTACTGGAATAGGCTCCCAAGAGAGGTGGTTGAATTGCCGTCCCAGGTTGTGTTTAAGAGCCGTTTGGATGTGGTACTCAGGGATATGATTTAGTGAAGGGTTTTTAGAGTTAGGGTACTTGTTAGGCTGCGGTTGGACTTGATGATCTTCAAGGTCTTTTCCAACCTGGGTAAATCTATGATTCTATGCAGGAACTCTGTTCCTGAGGTTAATCCTGGTCACCAAACTGGAGAAAACTGGTTTTGATGGATGGACCAGTTGCAGGATAGGGAACTGTCTGGATAGTCACACTCAGAGAGCTGCAGTCAATAGCTCAGTGTCCAGGTGGAGGGTGGTGTTGGGACCAGTGTTCTTTAACATTTTTCTAGGCTACATGGACAGTGGAATCAAATGCAGCCTCAGCAAGTTTGCAGATGACACCATCAGCAAGTATTTGGAGGTAACCAGCTGCAGTGAAGTGAGCGATTTCAGTGCCTATTTCTGATGGTGGCAATGAGTTCAGAGGTCACACTTAATTGACGGTGCCTGTTTCCATTCTGACAAAGGCTGCAGTTGCAGCTGACTTCCCGAGGCTGCCATACGTGGTGGTGTCGCAGCCTTGGGCTTGTGCGTTTGCATGACTCCCACCTTTCCTTTCTGTGTCTTGCAGGTCAGCTGGTGCTGGAAGCGGCCGGTATCTGAGTAGGAATGAAGGTGAATGCAGGAGCAGCTGCTGAGGGGAGGAAGGAAGTCCATGCTAATGAGCTCTGAAGCATCTGTGGGTACAGTACCAGAGGAGGCAGCAGTGATGCAGGGGGCTCCCCAGCAGGAAGCTGTCTGATCCAAATGCTTGCTGAGAGTTTGGAAGCCCAAACCCTTTTGGTCTCTGTAAGGGTGGCTAATATAAAGGTGTTAACCAAGATGGTGGTAAATAGTCAAAGGATATTAGCAAAGGGAAAGTCACCAATGTCAATGCCTTGACTGGAAAGCTGAGGCAGTCTCAACTGGGGAGCAACCTCCAAGAGATGCTGTTTGCTGAGTGGTGCGGCTGATGCAGTGGAAGGAAGGGATGCCATTCAGAGGGAACTCAGCCGAGAGTTTGGCCTAGGTGAGTCTAATGAGGTTGAACACGGCAAAGTGCAAGGTTTTGCACTTGGGCTGGAGGAATCCCAGGCATTTCTACAGACTGGGAGGAGCAGTCCTTAAGAGAAGCCCCGCAGAGAAGGACCTGGGGGTCCTGGTGGATGAAAACCAGAACGTGAGCCATCAGCGTGCTCTTGCAGCTCAGAGAGCAAATGGTCCCCTGGTCTCCATCAGAAGAGGGGATGGCCAGCAGGGACAGGGAGGTGATTGATCTTATGATCCTTGAGGTCCCTTCCAACCCGGGCCATTCTATGATTGGGCTTCCCCTGGGATGCTCCCCACCATGTCTCAGGAAGGAGACAACTTCTGTTCCACTTTCTGCTCTATGTGTGGAAAGGTACGTCTGGGTTATTCTGCTTGTTTTTTCTTTCTTTTTCTGGCTTTGAAGGAGAAGGTGTGGAGCAAGGGGAGACCCACTGGTCATTTGTCACCTCAAGAGCAGGATGGATTCTGCATTGACTGTGAAAAACCTGGGCTAGTAGCATGGGCATGTTTCAGGCTGGACTCTTCTTTTGCTGCTTGGTTTCCTTTTGGCTACAGGGAGACAGCTGTCTAAAGGTGTGTTTTCAAACCCACTCTCCAAAACCATGTTTCACTGTTGCAGGTGGTTCAGTGTGCTCTTGCAGTGCAGATGCTGTAGTTTGCTGTAGAATCTGAATGGTTTCTGTTCCTAGGGAAGGACTGGGAGGAGGTAGTGAGAAGAGAATTCAATGCCTGAGGTGTATCTTAGTGAGAAATGTTGGCATGAGGTGCTGAAAGTCTTGAGCTGTCAAAGGCCAGTGAGGCTCAGACTCCTTAACCTCCTGGAGCAGGGTGGAAGCAAGGAGTGGGCACTGCAGTCCCACCAGCTGCACTTGGTTCTGGTCTGCCAGGTCTGTGCTGGCCTGGATTTCTTCTGAGAAGTTTGTTGGAGCTGCTTGGAGTAGTGAAGGGTGGGGAAGAAGTGCTGCTCAAGAGCTAAGGCTCCGCTTGATCATTTTGGATGGATTTAACCATGGTATCTGAAGACATAGTTTCCATCAGAATGATCCCAGCATTGTGCAAGTGTCTCAGCTGAAGCCCCTGAGCAGATGTGTGAGAGCACCCTCCTACTCCAGCTGAGCCATAGGAAAGCTGACTGTGCCCAGTAATTACAGCTTCTGCAGATTGAATGTGCTTCCAAGTGTTTTCCTTAGTGATCAATCATGTCCCAGCACTGTGATATTCCATCTCTGGCTCAATCTGGAGCATCTCTGCAGTCCTTGGGTGCTGGAGGGCACATGGTGAGTGCGTGGACAGGGTGGCACAAACGTGTGCGTGTGCTGAGGAGTTGGGCTGCACACAGGTGCACACAAAGGGATGTTTGTGGAAGGTGTAGGCACGTAGGTGTTCCCTGGGATGGTTTGCGCACGTCTGTGAATGCAAAGGAGGGCACACGATGTGGTGCGTGCATGGGAGTGTGCAAAGCAGGCAGGGTGGCACATGGGTGTGTGTGTGCACATGGATAGGGGAAGGCTGGGGTTACAGGTTGACCTGTGCTGAGGTGAGTGGGGGCTCACGGTTTTGCTCAGTGGTAGATTTGTTCACACTGAGTGCTAACAGGAAACTCGCACACCCTTTTTGTTTCAGCTGTGCCAGCGCTGTGATCCCTTGCTGCAGGGATGGGGTGTTGGAAGGATGGTTTGCGTGCCAGCCTCCCTCCTTTTGCAGGAATCAAGTGTAGAGCAAAAGGGATGTTTGGGCCAGGTGACTGTAAGAAGGCTGGCTGCTTTGGATGGTGGCAGCTGATGGAAACAGGTGTTGTTGTGACCATTCAGCTTTTAACAGAAGACAGGGGTCCTGCAGCAAGAGCAACTAGGTTTTCAAATGGCTTCAGATGTGCACACCAAGTACGTCTGCCCTGCCGTGCCATCTCTGCTTCTTTTTATGCAGGCATTGTTATGAACACGTGTTGGGTGTTAGGTGCAGTTCTCACTGAGAACTTCTGCTAGGATTTCTGTGTAATTTGAATCATGAGTGTTAGCACAGTGAGTTGAAGGAGGACCCCGGAAGCAAATTTGGTGCTGTTGAAGCTCTGTGCAATGAGCAGGTGGGAGGTAACACGTGCTGGCAGGTGTGGAAACAACTTTGGGATTGAGGTGTGGAGGGAAGGGAAAGAAAGGGAAGGGAAAGGGAAAGGAAAGGGAAGGGGAATGGAAGGGAAATGGAAGGGGAATGGAAGGGGAATGGAAGGGGAATGGAAGGGAAGGGAAAGGGAAAGGGAAAGGGAAAGGGAAGGGAAAGGGAAAGGGAAAGGGAAAGGGAAAGGGAAAGGGAAAGGGAAAGGGAAAGGGAAAGGGAAAGGGAAAGGGAAAGGGAAAGGGAAAGGGAAAGGGAAAGGGAAAGGGAAAGGGAAAGGGAAAGGGAAAGGGAAAGGGAAAGGAAAGGTGATGACAAAGCAGATGGCAAAGAGCTTTATGGGGAGGCTTGGTGCTTGCTTCGGGTTGGATCTGATCAACTTCTTGTTTGCTGGTGTCCATCTGGTGTTTGTGGAGTAGTTTTCATCCCAGGGTCTGTCTGGTAGGACTGGGCCTTGGCCAGGCCAGGGCGAATCCAGTGTGCTTTGCTCTCGTTCTTAGTGCTTGTTTTTGCTCAGGAGGGCAGGTGGCAATCCTCACGGAGCAAGGCCTGCAAATGGGGTTTGTGGAGGAAGGTCCTGCAGGCCTTGTGTGACACCCATGGAGCTGCAGCGAGGCTGCATCTTTGTAAAACAAGGGAAATGCACAGAGATCTGAAGGTGGGTTGTCATCTCAAGTGATGCCGGAGGGGATGTGCGTGCTCCTTTACATATGCGTTGTCTGCCTGCTGTAGGTGGGTTGGCTTAGAAAGCTGGTACCGTGTTTCTGTTGTCAGGAGAAGCGAATATCAACTCTTCTCTCTACTGAAAGATTTAACAAAAGAGCCTCTCCTTGCTTCTTAGCATATGAATCACAGAATCATAGAATCAACAGGGTTGGGAAAGTCCTAAAAGATTATCCAGTCCAACCGTTCTCCTATTACCACTAGCTCCCACTAAATCACGTCCCTCAACACAACATCCAGTCATTACTTGAACACCCCCAGGGTGGGTGACTCCACCACCTCCCTGGGCAGTCCATTCCAGTGCCTGGCCACCCTTTCTGAGAAGTAATATTTCCTAATGTCCAGCCTGAACCTCCCCTGCCACAGCTTGAAACCATTCCATCTAGTTCTATCAGTAATGACACGAGAGAAGAGGCCGACCCGCAGCTCACTGCAACCTCCCTTCAGGAAGTTATAGAGAGCAATGAGGTCTCCCCTGAGCCACCTCTTCTCCAGGCTGGACATTCCCATCTCCTGCAGCCTCTCCTCATATGGCCCCATTGTGCTCCAGACCCCTCACCAGCTTTGTTGCCCTTCTTTGAACACGTTCCAATGCCTCAGTGTCATTCTTGCAGTGAGGGGCCACAAACTGGAAACAGAATTCGAGTTGTGGTCTCACCAGTGCTGAGTACAGGGGGACAGTCACCTCTCTGCTCCTGCTGGCATCACCGTTTCTGATGCAAAATGTATGTAAGTGTCACATGTGTGACATCCTTTTTGATGGAGTTCTGTGACTGGAGTTCAATGGATTTGAGAGCTGACTTGATGCCTGTGGGCATCACCCAGGAGTTGGGGTGAGAGGATGAGGCGTAGGAACAGGAACCTCTTTGGTCGTTATTAACTCCCAACTTTTTGGTCAGGAATCTCTGTGTGTTTCTTTATCATGTAAAGAACAGAGTCATTGTGCAGCTTGTGAATGAATTGATTCACGCCTGCTGATTGGTGCTGTTCTCTACAGGGAGCTGCAATGGAAATGGACACTTGTGGTCCACTGTCCAGCCCCCTCCCGTGTTGGATTTTCTGGGCTTTGAGACACGTCTTCCAGATGCACTTTGTGTTATTTCTGATGTGTTGACCTGTTGAGCTCCAGCCCCAAATGAGGATTCAAGTACTACCACCGCAGTCCATTGGGACTGTAGTATTTCTTGCTAAACAGAATTCGTGTGCACCCTTGTCTTTCGTGTGCACAAATGATCTTGTAATCATCTCTGTGTTTCTTTTAGACCCAGAGATGGAGCAGAGAGGAACACAGACTTGGGTGAATCTTCATTCAGGAGCAGGGACACGTCATGCTCATCTGAGGTGTCTGGCTGACAGCAAGAGCAGAGAGGTAAGTTTCATAGGGTCGCGTGCCCATTTTATTTTATTTTTCATTCATGATGCATAGAGGCGTTCCCCAGACAAAGTGAGCATTTCTCAACTGGACTTTCTAGAAATGAGCTAGGCAGTGAAAATGGGTTTGAAGCATTCCTAAGAGCCCCGCAAGAGAATGCTGAGAGTTAATCTGGCACCCTCCTTTGGAAACGTCCGTTGTCTGTCAGCTCTTCAGCTGTGCCCTAACACCTCCCATTGCGCTGCCACACCAGGATAGAATTCCAAGCCCACACTGAGTCCTGGAATGTTGTGGTGCCGTGTTGGAATCAGATGTGACCACGTGGTCTTGGCTCCCCGCCTTGTGGGGGGTCATGGTGGACCAGGCTGTTGGCCGTTGGTGATGTCATAAGCGTCTGGAATGAGGGGAGGAGCGGTGCGTTCTGTGTTCCTTTGTGGGTGAGCTAGTGGTCGGAGTGGTTGGTTGTCTTGTTGGTCTTGTGCCTTTAGTGCCGTTAGTGCCGTTAGTTAGTTAGTGCTGTTAGTTAGTTAGTGTCTTTAGTTAGTTAGTGTCTTTAGTTAGTTAGTGCCTTTAGTTAGTTAGTGCCTTTAGTTAGTTAGTGCCTTTAGTTATTTAGTGCTTTTAGTTAGTTAGTGCCTTTAGTTAGTTAGTGATTTTAGTTAGTGCCTTTAGTGCCTTTTTCATCACACCGTCGTGTGCAGCAGCCTGTAGGTAAGCTGAGCTGGCATGGGATGGATGGGTGGGCAGTGAGGTGTTGAGAACTGCTGGCTGTCGGAGCTCACAGCACCGTATTGCTTACTCTTGACAATCAGACGTAATTTTCCCCTGGTACACACGTTCCAAAGGGGGTATCAGTAAAGTTGGCACCTGTCCCGTGCTTCTTAAATTGTCTTTGCTCAGTTGTGGAAGCATTGTAAAGTTGCTGGGCGGACAGGCATCACGTAGCCTGAGACTCAGCATGTCTTGCAGCAAGTGGATGGGACGGTTGTGCTGTGTGTGTTATTCCATGGCTGTCTTAGCCCTGCTCACTGACCTGCTCTTTCTCTCTCCTCTCCTCGCCCTCCACCCACTGCCTTGGTGCAGCTTTTGCTCTCATTCCATCTGAGCAAAGCGACAAGGAACTGCTGCAGATAGCTTGAGGTGATCTCACTGCCAGGTACGTGCCATGTTTTGTCCCCCCGCATGGTTTTGCTGCAGGGTATGCGAGGGTAGTTGTGAAGAAGTGTCCCCATACTGTGCTGTGTGAATAGAGAAAACAGAAGTGTGTTTCTGCTCTGTTCCAGAGTCTTCACATTACTGTGATGGGCGTCGCGTGCAGTGGGATCAGCCGTGAGCCTGAGGTGGCGGCGACGGAGGTACAGTATGAAGCTCTGGCTTGTCTTTGTTCCCTGTGTTGAGCCATTAGAAGGAGCTGCAGATGTACTCTCCTGCAGGAAAGAATGGGCCAAAAAGGGCCTGGCCAGCTGTCTGCGCCAGTGCCATTGCTGATTAGTCTGGGTAGAGAGAGATGCATCTTTGCATGGCCTGGCAATGCACGCCAGGAAGGGAAAAAACTGTGATGAGACGTGCATCTCCTTCTGAAGGGCTCCTGATAAGGACGGAGTGCATTTGCTGCAGCTTTCTCTGCAGATGTGCTCCTCACCTTGAAATCCTCCTGGTTTGTCCTCAGCTTCTGACCTCGGCCTGTGCTCTGTTTTTCAGGCTGATAACATGTGGAAGCCGCAGCTGGAGCGTGTGGTGTCATCTCTTAACGTTCCAGCAATTGCGGCGGCCCATGTTATTAAGAGCCACGTCGCCCAGGGGCCGGATGAGCTCTCCCTGGAGGTAAGCAGTTCCAGGCGTTCCTTGTTGTCATACACGGGAGAGTAGTGTAGGGTGTGAACGCCTCAGGAATACTCTCAGACTCCTTCTCCCTTGCTGTCAAGCTTGAGGATATTCTGCGGCACAGAATTAAGCAGCTATTTGAGCTGTGATTTCCTGCCAGCTGTGCTGAAGCTGGGATTGATGTTTCAATCTCTTGCAGGTTGGAGACATGGTGAGCATTATTGCAATGCCACCAAAGGAGCTGAGCCCCTGGTGGAGAGGCAAGCGTGGCTTTGAGGTAGGCACACGTTTCTGACTAGAGAGCACAAGTTCAGTAGAGTCGGGAATCTCAGGTTGGAGCTACTCTGCACGGGATGGCTTCTGGATGCAAACAGTTGCCCTGTGTTGGTGTCAGAGGACTTTCCCTTTGTCTCTGGGCTCGAGCTAATGCCCACCTGCTTTTTGATCTTGTTACAGGTTGGGTTTTTCCCTGGTGAGTGCGTGGAACTCATCAACGGAAAAATTCCCGAGTCCTTCGTCAATTCCTTGCCAAAGCCTGGTACGTATTTTATATTTGACAATGTGGATTAATAAAATGGGGTCAGAACGTGGCTTTCAGGGGTTTTGTTAATACCCGAGTTGAACAAGCTTAGCAAAAGGACTGCATTAAGCTCCATCTGAACACGCAGAGATCTGGCCCAATCCCTCTGTGTTTATTCTTGGACATGGGGAAGTCACAGAATCCTCCTTGAATGGCTTTGGATTGGAAGGGGCCTAAAGGATCCTCAGGCAGTCTGGATCGCCAGCCTGCGCATTTAACAGGGCTGAGAGCTGGCTGTCTGGGGCCCCTTCTGACCTGGCCTTGGGCAGTTGCAGGGATGGGGAAAACAGTTCTTGCGTGTCCTTGTTGGGAATGTTCTTCATGTTGTTACGTGCTCGGTCGAACGCGTTATGCTCGGCCCTGTACAGCCAATCCAAGCCTGAAATGAACTGGTTTCTTTGTTTTGTTGCACAGTGCCGAAGAAACGGGGCAAGCTCAGTACCTTCCTTCGTTCCTTGGTGAAGGCCCGCCCCAGTAGAGCGACGCAGCCAGAGCCAACGAAGGAAGGGGTGTTTGGTTGTGACCTGGGGGAGCACCTTCTCCGCTCTGGCCGTGATGGTAAGGAACAGCCCATTCCTGACATCTTCCTCTGTTGGGTGTCTAAAGGTGAAAGGGAGATCATACCCAGCAATTGTTTCAGCCTGAAAACGTAGGAAGCCTTCTGGACACAGAGAGCATCCTGCATCCTTTTCCTAGCTCTTCTGGACGTGAGATTGGGTTCCTCCATTCTTGAGGGAGCTGTGATGGGACTTGCAGTGTCTGTGGCTTTGCCAGAATTACTTTCTCCAGGCTGTTGATAGGTCGTGGCATTTCTGGAAAGCCAAGTACACATCTCTGTGTAGTTTCCTCACAGCTGTCTCTGCCAGCTTTCTCCTCTAAGGAGGAAGCAAGCATTAGCTCGGCTGGGCTTAGTGGATGGGATGTGCAAAGGTCACGGCCTGAACCAGGACTTGAGTAAGAAGCTGAGCTAACCGCTGGCACTTTTTCTGTAGTCCCCCAGGTCCTCCAGAGCTGCTCTGAATTCATAGAGCAGCATGGCGTAGTCCAGGGGATATACCGCCTGTCTGGCGTGGCATCGAGGATCCAGCGACTACGGTAAGAGTGCTGCGACTGACACAGCTGTCAGTAGGGGCCCGTGTCATGCTGAGGGCGTTCAGAGGAACCCATTTCTTTTCTTGACTGTATTTTGTGTGGCTTTGGACTTATTTTCTTCTTTCTCAAAGCCCTCTGCCCAATTCTGTGTCCTTCTCTGCAGCCATGAATTCAGTACGGAGCAGGTTCCTGAGCTCAGCATCCGAGAACTTCACAGCGTGAGCTCCCTGTGCAAGTTGTATTTCAGGGAGCTCCCAAACCCTCTCCTGACCAACCAGCTGTATGACAAGTTCTTGGTAAGCTCAGGGCAATGTCTTGGAAATGACACGTACCTGTTCCCTGGGCATCCTGGCTAGTGGTTGCAGCAGTGCCCCAGCTCTGAGGTTTTCTTAATGTTAGCCCCATGAGGCATGTCTTTGCCACATCCTGCCTCTCACTGATGGCACTTGTGGTGGTGCCAGGAGGTGCTTATTTAAGCAATTCACAATGGTTGTGAGAATTCCCTTTCCTTTGCTGTTCCCCAACTATTGGTAGAATGGGGTTAATAGCAAAGTGGACTTGGAGCTGAATGGCTGCTGCGAGGAGCTACACTGAGCAATCAGGCAGTAAAGCCCCCCAGAGATTGCACTGCTTGGCCTTGATGGCACAGGCTGCGTGCTGCTGTGTTCCCCTGATTCCTCTTGGAAGGCATCGAGTCTGCCTCGGTGCTGACCACCAGCGCGCTGTCCCCATGGTTCCCAAACCTGTGGCAGCTCTCCAGCCTGACTGGTGTCTGAATCCCTTCCTGCCTTTTTCCAGGACGCTGTTTGCGCTGCCACAGAGGAGGAGCAGGTGAACAGAATGAAGGACGCCATCCAGCAGCTGCCCGCTCCTCACTACAGGTCAGTGCTGCGCTCGGTCTGCTGAGCTCAGCCCTGCTGCCTTTCAGAGGGCGATGATGCTATTCTGAAGTGCACTGCAACACTGCTTGTTTTTTGGTGCTGAACATCTGCCTCTCTTGTTTTCCAGGACCCTGGAATACCTGATGAGACACTTGGCGTCTCTGGCAGGGAACTGCTCCGTAACCAACATGGACGCTAAGAACTTGGCGATTGTGTGGGCTCCAAACCTCTTAAGGTAAACTTCTTTTTCCATTTCAACATGCTGCTTAGTTCTGCTCTCCCCCAACCCCAGGGGCACAATTTCTAGATGACAGTTTCTACTCATTTAGCTGGGACTGCTGTGTCCCTGATCATCATCCCTGATCCCATGCAGGAGAATTTCGTCAGTGGCATCACTGATTGCCCACTGTGGAAGCCTCTAGAGCCCAATTTGACAGTTTTTGGCTACAGAATTTCAGACTTGGGGAAATGATCTTGGGGAAATGACTTGTAAGATCTGCCTTTTCTTCAGATCCCAGCAGAGCACAAGCGGAGAAGCTGCCTGCATGGAGCTGCAGACCCAGTCAGCTGTGGTGGAATTCCTCATCAGCCACGCAGATGTCCTCTTCTGCTCCAAATCCACAACAGCCGTGGGAGAGGGTGAGTGCCTTCCTCCATTAGCTTGATGTTGATCTGACACCTTGATCCAATCCAGGCCTTCTCCAAGACCTTTGAAAATGCTCTAACTGTTGAGGAGACAACAGGCTTCTGGGCTTAGATTAGAATATGGTGCCCCATTCCTGGTTCCTCAAAGTGTCCAATCCCAAACCTTACATTGAGAAAACTGTCACTGCCGTTAAGATGTTTTGCAAGCAGGTGAAGCTTAATTGAAATGTGGCAGCAAAGCTTTCTGAGAACCCTGTCCCCTAGTTTTTATAGGGTTTTTGTTTGCCTGTTTTGATACCAAGAGATGCTCATAATTATGGCTGTCCTTTGCCACGAGCATACCCCTGAGCACATGGTTATTTTGAGATCCTCTTCTTCCAGTGGCTCGGATAAGCAAGTCTTAGAGAAATGCAGAACTGTGATGGCTGTGCTGCTGCTTTCTGATCCTCCGTCTCACCTGTGGTTTTCCCTTGCAGGGCACTGTTCTCTGGCCGGGCCCAAATCTGTGTGGGTGCCTCCTGCCACAAAGCTGCTCACCGTGCAGGAGGCACAGGCTCAGAGAAGTGGCCAGAGCAGCTCTCCCACCGCGACACGGAGCAGCGACATCGTGTTTGAGGAAGGCCCCGCAGCTGTACTGGGCAGATTCCATACGGTCATTGATTTTCTATCTGAAAGGTAAAGAGGAATACTTTTTCCAGCCCCTATCATCATTGGTTTGGTGGGTATTATTGGTTTATTATTTGTTCGTTACATGTATATGAGCCTGCCAGCTCCTGTCCTGTCCGGCTGTGGAGCCTTTGCTCACATGCTCTGAATCTTGACTAACATGGTTGAGAGAAATGTAGCCAGCAGGACTTGAGGGCTGAGCTGTAGGAATGGAAGAATCCTCTGCTGTTTGAAACAGAGCACGTTTATAAGCTGTGTTTCAGCAGAAACCAGGGAGTGCCAGGAATAGGCAACTGTTGTCAAGGGCTCGGGGCAGCTCTTCCCTCACTCACCCTGCACCACGACTGACAGCATGCTCTGTTTTCTCTCTGCAGACCAAGTTCTCCCAGTAAGAGGGCAGAGTCACCAGCTGGCAGTTGGTGTTCGTGCTTCTGCCTGGGCAAACCATCCCCTGTGGCCAAACACCAACTGCAGAGCAGTGCCAGGGAGCCCTCCGAAGTAGAAGTCTTGGTCCTGGAAGGTAAGGGTGCAAATCCAGCTTTCAAAACACTGCTTGTCAGCAACAGGTAGAATTCATGCTTTCAGTGGGCTTGTACCTCCTTGTGGAGTTCAGGCCCGTGCCTGACATTTTCAGTTGACCCCCGTCTTTCCTAAATGAGTCTCTTGTCAACACAAGAGCTGGACCTGCACGAGGATCACTTTCAAGACAGTGACTCTGTTGCTTGAAGCCGATTTGCTTCTGCCCACCACCACTACATAGCCAAATGTCAAGAACCTCTTTCATGATTCATCTTGCGAATGTTCAACATTAACCGCTGTGAATCTTCTCCTTCCTAGGTGACTCCAGCCCTTCTGTTACCCGAGGACACAGGGCATTTGATGATGCCGCATCCTGTGCTTCCCTCAATGGAGAGCTCACGGGAAGCACAGGATGCTTCAGTTCAACTGACAGCCTTCCATATGAAAACAGCGATGGAGAGAAGAACGTCATCGTCGTCCAAGCTCTCATTCATCCCATCCCTCCTGAAGCTGCTGACCTGAGCCTGCCAGACACCACAGGCACCATCCAGGATTGTAATCCAGAGCTTTTCGAGGACAGCCCAGCACCAGCACAGCCCGAGTGCCCAGAAAGCGACACTACCATGCAGGCTCAGGTCAGCATAACAGAGTACAAGCCAAGGATCTCGGAGGGGGGCATAGAATCAGGCCAAGAGACAGAGGATCCGGGCAACATCACAAGCACTGAGCCACTCTCATGATGACAAAAGAGGATGAGTCCCTTCTTTCCACCAGACCTCACACCCCCTCCTTTGTCCCATTGAATAAAGGCACGCTCGTGCTCAATCAACGCCTTGACTGAATTCTGAGTTTTCATTCGCAGAGATTGGGATGAGTGCAGGAAACAGCAAGGCAGCTCAGCTTGCAATGCTCTGGCTGTGGGGTGCGTGCACGGACACTGTAACCATACAGGGAAAGGCTTCCACTGCTTCCTAAAGCTGTAGTCCAGCCCTGCTACTGCTCTGTGGCACAAAGCCCTGAGGGATGTTCCATATTGTTAACCTAAGTGAAGCCAGCTTCATGCACTGTGTTTTGTTGTTGCTGGGTGAGAGGGGGATGCACATTGGTGAGAAGATGAGCATTGCTGGATCTGCCACGAGTGTCCCTCCTGCCTCTAAGAATATGTCCTAAGTAGGATGTGAACACTGCTGGCACTTCCTCATTGCACGTGCTTGGAGGATCTTCAGTTCTTGCACATTTCAGGATGTCTGTCAGTGACTACGAGGAAATTCTCCAGTACTAGGAATTCCATGAAACAGTTGGAACGGGTAAGTGTCATCTTTGTACAGAAACAGCACGCCTAACAGTCTGTCTCAGCACTCTAGAATTAATCTGAGAATAGATTGACAGCTCTTGTCAGTTCTCTAAGTCAGGTTTCATTAGTATAAACTTGAAATTGGATTTTTGAAACCAGTTGGAAATTGATGGTGCTGATTACCTCTTCCTCTAATTAAAACATTACACCCAATGCTAGGTACTCTGCTTTACTTGTTGTATTATATTAGAGAAGAATTCACGCTCAACTTTAAGCATCTGTGTTTTGAATTATAGGTGGTTTTGCAAAGGTAAAACTCGGGCGGCATCTTCTTACTGGTGAAAAAGTTGCACTAAAAATCATGGAGAAAGTTACTTTAGGGGTAAGCGAAAAAGCATTTAAATATGATAATATCTTCTGTTGGAGTTGTGGAGTTCTCAAGAACACGGGGGCAGGTGGGATGGTACATAGGAATGCAGCCTACTGGTCCCATTGCCTTTTGAAAGATGCTGTAGAGCTGGAAAAAGTTTAACAGAGCACCACAAATCTTGTTCCTCGTTGTTCAGAGGGCAGTATTCTCTGGCTTTAAAATGGAGGAAGGTATGACATTATTACATTACATTACATTATTATGACATTATTACAGCAACTTTACCAAAATGCCAATGAAAATGCTGAATGTTTTACTTTTCAGTTTTCACAGCTCTGTTTCAGAATTTCTATGGGAGTGATGTCAGTCATTGCTGAGTTGATGGTGAATTGTGTACTGTCCCATATGTGCTTGTTATGTTCCACAGCAGTCAGATGTGGTACAAAGCATAAGACAGATGTGAACAAAACATAAGACATTAATTGGAACTGTGAAGAAATGTTTTTTGCACTTTACTTGGAGAATGTTCCATGCTATACCTTCTTTTCTCAATTGTAACACATGATTTTTTATAAAAAGAAACATAGCAAGTCAGCTTTTCAGTGTGCACATTGATGAAACTTGGTGAAATACAACTTTAGAAAAAGGTAATTTCAAAATTTAAATATTCTTATCAGAATCTCTGCTATTAGTTACCGTTCCAATGTTCTGATTTGATGATGATTCTCTCAGAGCTGTTTTGTCACTCGCCACCTCAAATGCACTTCAAGTGCTTTAGGAGCATCACTGGAATTTTGAATAAACTCGATATATTTTAGGAAAGCTGCTACAGATGCACGACTGCAGTACTTTGGAAAAATATAATCTTGATTGAACGCTGAACAGTGTTATTTAATTATAATCCAGGTAATTAAATTAATTAAACCAAGGGAATCACCTCCCAGTCAGTCAGCTCCCACCAGGGTACTCGCTTCCCTGCCAAGCAGATGCAACCAACACAAGCTGCTACATCACTCTAGGGCCCCACTGAGTCTTCCCAAGGGGTCTCTAAAGGCTTCCCTGTTGACTTCTGGGAACCTGGAAACACTCTCATGGAAACTAATTAGGCACACCCCTAATGTGCCCCAGAGGTTTCTCAGGGCCCTGCAATTAGCTCTACAGACATCCAGACATGCCCCAGAGCAAGTATGTGTGCTGTAGGGAGCCCAAGAGACCTTCCAGAGTATGCTAGTACTCCTCAGTGCGCTCAAGGGTTCTTCATCTGTCTCTAAATATGCCATACTTGACTTTGTTTTCTCTTCTGGAGCTTAGTTCTCAGCTTTGCTTTCTCATGCCATTTATCATTCAGTTTAGAGATTATTTTAACTAAAATATTTTAATCCACCATATTTTCTGAAAACTAAGAATTGATCCCGCTCAAGGAAACAGAAGAGAAAAACATCACCCACAGGCTGCAGATATTTACCTCGACTTCTCTACATGCCATCCCCAGTGTGCTTTTCAACTCACCTTGCACAGTGACCCTGGCTTTTGTTTCAGAGTCCTCTGTCTCACAGGGGTACTCCGTGCTGTCCTTGGCGGTAGAGTCATGGATGATCAGAATGGCCCCAGTTCCCTCCTGCTGCAAGTCGTACTTCTGGCTTTTTCTGATTGCTTTGCCATCCTTGTACCACCTGATGTTCACATCTGGTTTCGACAGCTCACGGCTCAGGCTGATGTCCTGCCCTGCTGCTGCTGTCTTATCCTCCAGCTGTTTTGTTACCTCAGTAGGTTTTTCTGAAAGAAAACATGCTTTTTGAGTAACATACACTTAGGGTAGGATGCCTCTCTCAAAATACACGCATCTACATGCTGGACATAAGTTAGAGAGGCACTTGCAACAGAGGCCATCCTACAGCCAGCAGTAATCTGTAAAGTACAGACAATAGAATTCCAGGCACCATTAATTCTCTCTTAAATCTACCCCATTGAGGATGATGAACCATGTCTGAAAACTGCCTCTTCCTTTTCTCCACTGAGCACACTGGGAGCCTCAGATGATGCTCTCAGATGCACATGTTCTAGATAGGAATTTGTTGTACAGCTAGATGATGTGAAGGCCATCCCTTCAGCTTATACTTAGAGGATATTTGCTCCCACAGTTCCCTCAACAGATCATTCCTGATTTACTGTTAATGGAACAAGCTGTAGTGAGATGCCCATTTCCAACACTACACCAGTGCTTTGGGTAGTTCTCACATTTGTGTCAAATGGTTCCTCCTTTTACTTATTTTTAAGAGAAATTCTCAGTGCTTCAAGGTTCAAGTAGAAGGTTGCTATTCACTTTAACCATATTATGAGTTAGCTCTCATGACAATCTTATCAGAAGACAGATGAAGGAATCAGACCCCAGAATCTCTCCCATCTCATTACCTTTCACAGACAGAGAGGCTTTGGAGGTTAGACCACGGGCAATAAAAACGACTTCCCCAGAGTCAGTAAAAGTCACACTTTTGATAAGGAGAGTCTCTTACCAACCCACGTTAGAAGCTTTAAATCGCCCACCACTTTCCACTCTGCTTCCATTCAGTGTCCACTTGAACTCATCAATGCTTTCATGGGACAGAATGCATTCAAAAGTGCATCTACCTCCTGGATTTCATTGTTTTTCAGCCGTTTGCTAATGCCAATATTCAGCTCTGGAAGATAAGAGATAGGTTAGTATGAGGTTTAGATGGAGAAAAGGCATTCGTGACCAATGTGAGTAGCAGTACTGGTGTTTGAACTCAGGATTTGCAGATCATGGCTGCGTTCCTCACTGATGTATTCTCTAAGACATTCTCCACTCAGAATTACCAGAAAGCTATAAAAAAAAAGAGACGTGAATCTCTTGGCTTTGCTCTGGAAGAACTACAAGGAGAGCAGCTCAGTCCATGGAGCACAATGAAGATTCAATGAGCTACAGAGGGAAAAACCTAACAGAGAGGACAACTCTAGGATGCTGCGTGAGGAAAAGGGTTTTGCCTACGACAAGACATTAAATGTTTCTATTAGCTAATTTGTTACCATCCTACCCCTACTGGTGTTCAAACCATTTCTCCATTTTAGGGATGTTTAGAAAGGAAACATTTCCAGGACATTCTTGACGTTTTTTGTGATTTTCATGGCAAAAGGAGATACATTTACATCAAAAGCAATGGGAATTTTCCAGACATCACTGCGCTAAATTGCAGAAATACAGTTCTATTGTAGAAACTATTAAGGCTCGTGGGGGAATAGGTGTAAGACATAGTGACCACACTGAATGTGCTTTTAGCACTCCTTTACTTTCCACAGTACTTACCCTGAACGCCGACATTTGACTTGGCAACATCAGTGCCAATATCACAGGTATAGAAACCTGCATCTGGCTTCTCGAGGTCATGGAGAAGGAGACATAGGGTCTTCCCAGACTGTACCAGCTCATACTTGTTGCCAGAAGTGAGCACATCACCGTCCTTTTTCCTCACTGGTTTGACCTTCTCTTTAGAGACTTCACATTCCAATTTAATCACACCCCGCTCCTCACCAAAAACATCATCCAAGGACTTCATGAGGACAGCAGGCTTCTCTGCAATTAAACAGGCAAAACAGAACAACGTGATACAGAAGTTGAGACATTTCCAGTTGCTTTCAGCTTTTTAAGGAGAGATCAATAAATCTTTACCAGTACTGACAACACCAATATAGAACCTAAAGCGGTTTCATGTCTCTTGACAGAATGCGCTTTAAGGAATTCTGAACTAATCAGTAGGAGAATACAGGGAACAGGAGGGACAGCCTGCATTGCTGTGGGTGGGACTGATATCATATGAAGTTATTGGGATGCAGCTCTTCTAAAGCTGGAGAGCTGGCATTGCCCTCACATGGAGCAGAGCTCATACAGCAGGCCACAGGATTAAGAGGATAAGCTGATCTCTCCCTGCAGTCATAAATCCTTGGAGACAACAGCATTGACACTGCATGGCACTGAAGCAGTAAAAAAATTGCTCCTGTAACTCTTCTTGTGTTAAGTAAAATGATGATAAAAAGCAATGGAATGCTTTGGCAGGACACCAAAACCATCCTCCTTCGTTGATATCTGCTGCAATGGAACCTTCCACTGGAAGAAAGCCCCTGATAACTTGTCACCCCAGAGAGGTGAGCTTTAGAAGCAGGATTGCTTCACAATAGAATGAACTGGAGCTCCTTAGCATCTCTTACATCCAGGAGGGTTGTGACCAGACCCACCTATCACCTTCAGGCGCGCGCTTTCTGACACCTTGTCTGACTTCACTGTCACTGTGCCAGCATCTTCAGGCTTAACCTGACTCATTGTCAGTGTGCAGCAACTGCCAACGTTCTTGATGTCATTGTAATTGTTGGTGTAAAGGAGGTTGCCATTCAGGAACCATTCCACGTCCTCGTCATCATGGGACAGCTCGCAGGAGAAGACAGCAGAGCTCTCTTCTTCAGTTTCCACATCATGCTGATGCTTCGTCACTTCTACATTGCGAGCTGTGGGGAAACAAGGTGAACTGTTACAAAAATAAGAACCTTAAGAAGAGAAATCTGAGGTGAAATAGGACATGGAAGAGGCCACCCTCCATGCTCATACCTTCAGCTGTCAGCGTGGCCTCAGTCTCTGCAATTTCTGCCTTGCACTTGTACACACCAGCATCATCGGGCTTCAGCTTCAGAATCTTGAGCTCTGCTGAATGCTTATCCCTCTTGATCTTGTACTTCTCAGAGGGCTCGATGGGTGGGTGGCCCTTGAACCATTTCACAACCTTTGGAGAAGGCCTGAAGTCACAGGACAGGATGACAGAATGACGTTCCAAAGCTGTCTTGTCCTCCAACTTCCTGGTGATTTGTAAATGGTAATCTGCAAAGCAGGGGTGGAAGAGAAGAAAGGATGAGGACAATTGGAAGAAGAGGAAAGTCTCTTGCGTGTATTCCATTCCAATTAATTCCATGTTCACAATTGTTCTTTGAACCACTTTATCTAAAGATAAAACAAACGATTGCCTATAGGGAATGCCATTGACTACATTTCTATAAAGTAATACTGTATATTATCTACTAAATGCAAGGTCCAGTTCTTGTTCTGTGCTTATTAAATTGCTCCCAGTTGAGGCTTTTTTTCAAATAAGAGTGAGTTGAAAATATAACAAGTACTTTAGGATGTGAATGGAGACTCTTACGCTGGGGACAACAGCAGATAAGAAGCCTGGAAATTTCCTTCAGATGAAATCAATGACAAACTGCATCAAATTTAGGTGCTACCAAACTTAAACTTGTCTAGTTCAGAAATACAATTAATTCCACCTGATTTGACTTCTTTGGTATAGCCAAGGAAAAAACCTCAGCTCTGTAGGTCTGAATAGTAAGCACATCACAACTATTCAAACAGATCTTTTACTGAGATGCAGCTGTCTTATTTAGTGTCCAACGACTTTTAAAAGGAAATGGAGCAGACCCTCCAGAAAACACACAATATTTCAAAGACTCCAGTGAAGGAAGACTGTACGTTAATTAATTCTTCATCTTCATGATGTAAATCAAGCCAGGATACGTTACCTCTGATGAGCAGATTGGCTGTGGATTTGGATTTGCCAATTGAGAACTGAATGGTGCCTGTCATATCAGTGGTGGTTTTCGGTATGGTCAGCCGGTGGATGGTGCCTTCTTGCTGCATAATCAAGTTTCTTCCAGCCTGTAAGACTTCCCCACGTAGATACCACTTGGGAGGTTTCATAGAAGGAATGGATATCTCGCATTCAAATTTGGCTTCTTCAGGCTCAGTCACATCCTCATCACACAGCTCCTTTACTAGATTAATGGATTGCTCTTTAAGAAGGATGGAACAAGAGAAAGCAGAGATTTAGAAGGAATATAAAAAACCCATACATTATCACCCTACTTACTCATGTCAGCATTACTGCACATGAACACTACACCTATCAGCTCAAAATGCCTTAAAACATCATTAAAAAAGTAGTAGAAAGAAAGGAAAGTTGTTAAGAAGTCAGACAATAAGACTGACAACCTGAAGAGAGCCCAGATCTTCTGATTCCCAGTCCAACATCCAAATCAAATCATTACCTTCCCATCTCGATATCAAACTCCTCGCATTACGAAATGGAATAGAGGATCAGTGAAACACAGACATTGATAATTACTTTGGTTAAATACAGCAACGTAGCTCTGAACAACAAGTTTTCTCCTAGTAAAGGTCTCTGTAGCTCAAATGTAATGACTCTACTTAGGAGAAATTCATTTTCCAGGATGTTCTTGCCCTTATAATTGTAACAGTGGCAAAGCTGGGGACTGAACTCTTGAGTACTGTGCTAACTCAAATGTCTCCCTTTTCTTTACCACACTTAACATCATATATATACCCTAACATTGTATATATTAAAAATAAACACAACCTGTGCTCATTTCAAACATACAGAGAAGATGAAGAAAAATTCAAGCTATGTTTTTATCCCTCAACGTTCAAACACAAATCTGAAGTCTAAAGGTAGAAAATCAACTTCCTAAGAAAATCGCCTGTTTTACTTAGCAAAGTAAATCCCAAAAGACAAGCTGGATATTTTGTGGGCAGAATGGCAGGTAGGTTGGAGCTTTTATTTCTGTGAAAGGTCATGGTGGTGTTTAACTTCCTTGACATTAAAGCAAAGGATGTTAGCTGGTTTATAACATAAGATAATTTAAGCAAAATCGTCATCAGAAGCATAATTACCTTTCACTGTAAGATGGGCACAAGATTCTGCCTTTTCTGCTACAGATTTTATTTCTGCTGCATCCTTGACTTGGACACATGTGTAAGTCAGCGAGTAGGTCTTTCCTGAAGCAGAGAACCACAGAGTCACTAAGGCTGGAAAAGACCACTAAGGTCATCTAGTCCAACCACCAACTCATCCCTACCAAACTGTACTCTTGAGAGCAAACCCACAACTACACTTGGCTTCCTTGAGCAAACAGCTCTGAGGCACATGGCCAGGCTGAGCATCATCCATCTGGTTTCACAGCTTCACTGCCTGTTCTCTCATGTCAATGAAACCAGCCATTCCCCCACATCCACATCCCACCAAAGCTGCTTAGTGCTCCCAAAGCAAATGCTCGCCAGTTGTTTCCAACTTGAAGGTCATCTTCTGGCCAGCAGCCTCGCAGATGTATTCTCCAGCATCTTTCTTCTCCAGCTGCTCCACAACCAGACGCCGTGTTTTGCCCACAGATTCCATTCTGAACTTTCTGGAGGAGGCAAGCAGTCTTCCATCCTTGGATCATTTTACTTAGATTGGATCCTGTGCTACTTCACAGCTGAGGGAGGCACTTGCTGCCAGGGCAGCACTCACCTCTTTCTGCACCTTCTCCTGGTTTATAAACACAGGTTTTGGCTCTGAGGGAAGAAAAGAAAAAGTATTGACTGAGGGACTGAAATGAGACCATCTTGCAGGTTTGTATGTACAGCTTGGAACAGGTTTAGGTTACCACTTGTGCCCAAACTAATAGCCTTCACTAGAGAATATCAGCTCTTCTGTTGAAACTAAGTGTCAAATCTAGGCAAGAAAGAACCTAGGAACTGAAGGAACCAAGAGGGTCCTTGAACACCAGTCCCATGGTTGCAAGTCACTATGCAAACATATTGAACCCAAAAGAACATCTGTCCTGCAGGCAACCAAAACCTGAGTTCCTTTTACTTAAGACCCACTGTGAAACATCAAAACACATAAACGTGTGATAGTCAAACCACTGGCTGCCTTTTCATGACCCAGAACAGTACTCCTGGCTTCCTGAACAGACTCCTCATGGCATCTACCATTGCCACAACTGTGACTGTCAAAGACACAAAGGAAATATGCTCACCAACGCAGTCCTTTGTTCTTTGTGTGTGATTTGCAGATATCTATTTTACTTTGAGCTCTGGGAATAGTCAGCTCTACCAGGTCTCTTACTGTGAGTAGCAGACTCACCTATCCAGATGCAGCCTCCAACATAAAGGCATAGGAAAAAGGCAGTGTACTACTAGGAGAAGTTCCTGCTTCTCCTACCATGAAAGCCTGCACGTACAACATGCACTCCAGCCTCACTGCACATACTTATCTTAGTCAAATGTTTCCGTGAACAAGAATTACAGTTTGGGATCTCAGGCACAGGAGAGATTTGAATAATATCTTGAATATTGCTTCCATTGTACATATATCAGTAATTATTATTCTACAGACAGACTGAAACAGGTCTTTGTGCCATACTGAAACCAAATACTTTCTACAAACCCAGACACCAAATACTTTCTACAAACCCAGACAATCATGTCTACGGAAAAATCCTCAGCACAGACTACTGCAACTGGATCACTGTATAATAGAAACTAGATTTTACTTTACTGTTCTCTGCTGTATTTCAGACAACACCTGTTTCACCTGTGACATGAGTCTTGAAGGTGAGTTTCTGGCCAGCAGCCTCGCAGCTGTACTCCCCTGCATCTTTCTTCTCCACCTGGCTCACCACCAGCCAACGCTGTTTGCCCTCTGACTCCACCTTGAACTTCTTGCTCCAGGTGATCAGTTTCCCCTCCTTGTACCACTTCACCTCCATCTTCTCCTGGGCCACCTCGCAGCTCAGCGTGGCATTTTCTGTTGGTGCAGCCTTCATCTCCTTTTGTATTTTGTCCTTCTCTGTAAACACGTTTTCTTTCTCTGCAGGGACATCACAAGAGTCACACAGTTTTGCTGTAGTCTGCTGCAGAGCTTACTCCAGTTGCCCGTTTTCATTATACTTGCACTTCACAGGGAGCATCGTGATGCCTCACTAAGACAGGAAAATACTTTCCCCTCTATTTTGCCTTGGGAAATGATAGACATATCATTTCATGTCATATCATATCATATCATATCATATCACATCATATCATATCATATCATATCATATCATATCATTTCATATCATATCATATCACATCATATCACAAAGCTAAACATTTTGCAGTCTGATAGCAGATTTGGACATGAGATTTAGAACACCTGCATGCACTGCTGAACCTCCTCCCTTCTCTTTTTTTCTTCTGATGTCTCTCTACATTTCCAGTAAATCAGAAGGGAACGGCCCTCTAGAACAGGTTGCCCAAGGAGACTGTGGATGCTCCATCCCTGCAGGCATTCAAGGCCAGGCTGGATGTGGTTCTGGGCAGCCTGGGCTGCTGCTTGGCAACCCTGCACATAGGAAGAAGGGGGTTGGAACTGGATGAGCACTGTGGGCCTTTGCAACCCAGGCCATTTATCAGTCTGATTATTGGCATTTTCCACCTAATTGTGTCACTCAAATTTTGTAACCAGATCTCTTCAAACACCTCCCCTTTTCTCACTCCTTGCATGCCTGGTGTGCTCTTGCACTGTAACCCTGCAGACACCAGCTGACTACAAGAGCTGCACAAGTTACCCTCCTTGCCTATGGTTTGTTGCAGTAATTCATTCCTGGATGGAAAAGCACATGTAGAAAAGTGTTGCTATGAGACTAGATGACAGAGAAAGTCCTAGAGCCAAAATGTTTTGCACCAGAGAGGCTGTCAGTTGATCCTCCAAATGCAAGACACACCAAATGAAGCGTTCCTTTATCTCTGGGATTCCAAGCATTTTCTCACCTCTGACTTTCACTTGGAATGTTGCTTTGTCATCTTTTGTTTCACAGCTGTAGCTCCCTTGGTCTTTCAGGGTCACATTTTTGACCATGAGGTTGCGGTGCGTCCCCTGGGAGATGATGGTTGTCTTCTGGTCCTGCTTCACCTCTGTTTGATCTTTCTTCCATACGACAGCTCCGCTTGCAGCTGACACCTCACACACCAGCTCCAGGTCTTCAGAAGGACTGACTGATATTTCTGGAGTCATTTTGGGCTTGTTGACAACATTAATGGCTTCATCTGAAGAAAAAAAGAGAAAGTGGTTTACATCCTGACTCAGGCTTATTCAGCACAGCATGAAGATACAGTTAGAACTGATTGTAATGTCTCTGCTCATTACATTTGGGTGATCGAGTTTCACCTCTGGAGGTACTCACATACAAACGTGTGCTTGATTCTCCTGTGTAAGGAAAGAGTAAGTTCTATGCAGACAGTTCTTATTTCTTTTAATCAATTCTGTATTCTGCACGTGTTCTTCTGTAGCTAAAATGAAGGCAGCTAAGTAACGTGTTTTCAATGCATGAACAAACCTATTCAACACCTTGTCTCTAAGCTAACAAGCAGCGTTTGATGAGCACATCAGTATTTCATGCCCTTCATTCCATCCAGACACAACCTGCCTGAGGAGCAAGCTGATGGCTGTCAGCTACAGGCAGACCAAGCTTAGTATTGCATTTCTTACAGAACAACTGTTGCTTTCAGTCACTGGATATACCAAGGCCAATTGCTATGCCAGGCACATTTATGGCATCAGTGAACAAATAATGAGTTAAAAATTGTAATAGACAGGAGCCATCTATTTTTTTAAAACTAGGTGACCAAAGAAGAACAGCCCCTCTAGAGTCAAGCTGTTAAGAACTAATAGCATCAATCAATATCACATAGATAGATTACTTCCCTGCCCTAAGACCATCTTGTGACCATTTGGTGCTCCTAATTAAGCCCTCTTGATGGCATTTTTGTCTGAGCCACGTGACATTTTGTGATAGGAGTTACTGCTAGTGTTCCCTTCACCCTACACCAAAGTAGGAGGTATCCATTCTCAGGGAATCATGCAGGCTTCCTCTGGATTTGATGCTCAGAGACAGCCCCAGAACTTTTTAAATCTTAGCTTAGCTCTCATCCAATAATGTTCATCAAACAGTGCAACTTGTCCTTTGGGGATGCCTTTGTTCTGCATCAACCAGTTCCAACGGAGTCTTCTCGGCTTGTTTTAGATCAGTTTGTCAACAGATAAAGCCAGGGTCTTTGAATTACAAAGTGAAATTGCAGAATGCATGATTCTCAACCAAACAGAACGGGAGGTGGGATGCAGGGTGAATACCTGAGCCAACACCACCTGCAAGCAACCCTTCAATATCTTAGGAATCTCTAGCCATCCCAAATCCAGTGTTGTGCTTGATCTATCATCTCTGCTGAGTTTTTAGCCTGCTGATGGTGAGCATAATGGTGGTGATGGGTGAGCAGTTGGACTAGAGGGTATTAACCAACCTTAAGGAGCCTGTGATCAGAGGAATGTGAATGTGCTGTTAAAGGTCACAAGCGCTGCACTGCAGCATGAGCATACACAGCAAAAGGCTTTCAGTAGAGGTTCATTTTATAAATGAGGACTGGGTTATGGAAAAGAGGTTCAAGATAGAAACCAGAAAACAGATCTTAACGCCAGGTTCTGTGAATGCAGCCAGTTGAATTTCACAGATATTGACTTTCAATGACAATTTCTTGTGTTATTTTATCCTCCAGCTCCACCCTGAACAGGAACATGTCAGTGACAAGCATTACTCCTCCAGGCTTGACCTGACAGTGCTTTACTTGCACTATGAGCTAATGGCTGTGCTTACAGCACCTCAGGGAGACACCTCAGAGATCACAACATCCTTCGGGTACAGCAGGAGACACTCAACTCTCCAAATGTGGAGTTTAATTTGTCAAAAGAGGAGACTGGATTCCCATGCTAAGAACTTAGGACCGTTTCAGTCATAGGTTTAAAGATGATGTAAGTGCTGAGGCAATTCATGAACTAGAAGAATGAAGCCCAGATGTCAGGGCTCAAGTCGTGACTCCAGTTGTCTCTTTGTTTATGAAGTTTGCCAGTGCTGAAACAAAATATGGGCACACAAAATATGTATGATGATAAAGAACTGCAGGGACATTGCTGACCATGAGGCATTCATTTATCATAAGGCCAAACATACACGTTTAATCCTAGTTCTAATTGCTAGATTCTAATTCAGAAGCTGGCAAATTGGCAGCTTTTATAAACCACATACCAGATTACCTTATCTCCACAAGTCGAAGGACATACACTGTACAGGGGATAGAGCCAAAGGAAGAAGCCCAGGGCTTAAAGAAAATGTCTAAACTCGGAAACCTGAGGAAAGAATTGGAACAAGCAAACTAGAAGGAAATAAATGGAGGGTGTTCTATTACTGCATTGTAACCCCCTGGAAAACAAATCGAGCCTAAAAGATGGAGACAACACTTAGGACTGAAAAGAAAAACAGAATTCCTTTATGGAAGTTAATTGGAGCGCAAAAGTTAGATGATGAAACTGGCCTCTATTAACACACAGTGGAATAATTGTAGTCACCTCACCACTGTTGGATGTGAGCCCAGCCACACAAAAGCAGCTGCTGGTTTTCACTGCAGATACTGCAGGAAGGAGGAACAGCCTCCGGACTGGACCAGCTGAGCGTGGCCCTACCAGGATTTGCTCCAAAAGTCTTATTACCAGTAGTGATTCCTGCTGAAATACATGGGGGTCCTCCTTTGATTCCAACCCCAACCCACCCCAACATGCCCCCTGATAACATCCATCAGGGCCACATCTCCACAGTTCCTGAACACCTCCAGGGATCCCACCACCTCCGTGGGTAGCCTGTGCCAGTTAATTCTGAGGGCAGACCTGCCAGTATGAAATATTATGCTAACGTGACAAAGAGGGAGAAGAAAAGCAAAATTAAGACTAGCTGACAAGCCTTGGCAGGAAGTTCTGCTCTCCATAAGTTTAGTCCCGTTATTCAATTCTGTTTGGAGCTGTCTCCATGCCTCTCTGGAGTTTGTTCATTGAGAAGAAGCAATTAAGTAAGCTCTCCAATGCCAAAGTGCATACACTACTCTAGGGCTTTGTTGTTTCTCCATGGATCAACAAGGGTGACAAGCCAGAAGAATATGATGAAGAGCCTCATGCATACTCAGTGTAAAAAAGAACAAGGCAATTGTTGCTGGGAAGAAGGTGCATTTGCATTTGTGTCTTCTGCAGAGGGTACTGCAGAAATGGAAAGTCTTCCACTGGAGCAAACAAAGGGCTCTCATTTATTGCAATCAAGGCCCAGCGTGTGGATCTCAGAGATCAGACCTAAACCCTGCAGCAAAACAGAGACCTGCGTGGGAAAGTTCAGTTTCTCCCTACATCTGTGTAAGAAAAAGCCCACCATGGAATGACAGCTAAGTAAACATCCCTGTGACTCGTCACAGGTCTCTTCTACATGTCAGTGCTGAGCAATTCAAGATATTTAATTTGGTCTTCTTGCCAGATTTACTAAGTAAAAATCAATCAAACATCTCCTTCTACTGATTAAGAATGCTCTAAACATGCTTCTGCAGAGGTTTCCACCCAGTGACAAACAGCTCCTCCCATCACGAATGTTTATTTGCTATATTTGGACATGCAACGCTGATTGATATTATTGGAATGATTGCTCCCCTACTTCTAAACTATTCCAGTGCAATCAGAAAGGCTGTCTGAACCTGGAGCTGAAAGTACTGCTCTATGGTGATGCAGTGGTAAACCTGGTGACTGAATGCACTGGCCAATAGCTGTGAACTGCAGACATTCATCAGCTGGCATGAAGCAATCTGGTTCAGATACCAAGCAGCTGGGTAGATTGGCTTACCCTACACTCAGTGCTATCATGTTTAGGTCATTACCAGGACTCACATCAGTCCATGGGATGCAATTTCAGGTATTTGGTACAGTCAGTGAATGCCTGCAGCCCCAGTTCTAATCAGCAGATCACAGCAACTATGCCTTGACTGGAAGAGGAAAGGAGAAGGATCAAAGCAAATACCTCTCACTTTCATCTTGGTGCTGACATCAACATTTTTGGCAACAAATTTCACTTCTGCTCCATCATCGTTCTTGGTGACGTTCTTTATGATTAGGCTGTGAGTAGTTTGGGTTCTCTTGATGATGCAGGTCTCGCTTTCCTGTAAGACTTTACCATTGATGTACCAAGTGCCGCAACACGTTGTTATAAGGTCAATAGTAAACATGGCATTCCTTCCAGGTACAGCTTCACCAGTTGTTAGGGGGGATTTCACAGTCAGGACTGGTTCTGAGGAAGAACAACATGGATGTCTTAATGCTCTTTAGATGCAAGTCTGGTATCTCATTTAGAGATGGAAGATTAAATCATAGGTACATTTCTACTTCTCCCTTTGCATGAGTGCTGGAAGAAGCACTTCTATGCTTCAAATCTGTTACAGAAAGTTCTGCCTCTTGCACATGTGAGATATCAAAAGATAATAATATTCATGTCTCTGTCACAGAAACATAACTTGTATCACTTTAGTGGTAGCTGGAGGTTGATAGGAGATAGGAGAACTAGGAATAAGGGAAAGCCTTTGGTGTGTTAATGCACTACTATCCTTCAAATCAAAGAAAACAACTTTAGGGAACCAACACAGCTGCTCAGCACACACTGACCCATTTCCATTGGGGTTTTTGTGCTTACCAAGGTGCACGCTCCCTGGGAATTCCAGAGACGGGCTCTGTCCATGCGCATTGACTGCAGACACTCGGAACTGATCATCAGCCTCTTCAGACAGATTGCTCACCGTGAACTCTGGGACGGGGACATGAGACTCGTGGCACCTCACCCAGGTGAAGCCAGTTAGTTTCTTGCGTTCCACAATGTAGCCATCGATTGGAATGGGGGTTGCATCTTCGGAGGGGACCATGCCAGCGTCACTGAGGTTTCTGTTTTATTTTTTACCACGGGGTCAGCTGGGGGCTGGGTGGGAGGTTTTCTGGGAGCTGAACAGAAAGAAATACAGAAATATTAGCATAAGGTCATGTAGGCGGGAAAAGACCTTCACGATCAGCAGACTCAACTTTCAGCATGACCTACTGAGTCCCACCATTAACTACTGTGGTACCTGAGGACATACATGACAAGCTTATTCCTGCAGGTATTTGCATAGTGAATATATTCACCCTCTGGTTGCTTTGGAACATTTTAGAGGTTAAAATCCCATCAGACTTTTTCACTGTGTGCAGCCACTGATACAGGCAGGAGGCTGGGAATTACCTGATGGGCTCTAGTTACAGACTACTGACACAGTAAAGGATTGATTTCATTTCATTTTGGCCATCAGAAAGTTTGGTGTCTGCTTTAAGTCACCCAATTATAATTTAAGACTCCAATTATAATCATATGGAGAACAGCGCATTTAGGAGAACTCATCTCATCTCAATAAACCTGAATGAAATCACAGAATCATAGGATCACGGGAGGGCTTGGGTTGGAAGAAACCTTCAAGATCATCCAGTTCTAAACACCCTGCCATGGGCTGGCTGCCCACTAACCAGCTCAGGCTGCCCATCACCCATCCAACCTCACCTTCAACACCAAGGACAGGCATCCACAGCTTCTCTGGGCAGCCTGAAATGGAAGCAATGAGCCACATGTTGAAGATACTCAAACATTCATGACTGTAGAGAGAGCCAAATACTCCATACATATTGCCTGCCTGGGAAATGGTATTAAAATGCCAACAACAGACTCATCCAGCTCATTGAAAATGGTGTGAACATGGCGTACAGGATTCTTCCAGCAGCTAGTTAGATCTGCAAAGAGCAAAGACAGGAAATCTCAATGCCATACAATTTTCCTGACCCATCCTGACACATAACTGCTTTGATGTGCACTGTTACCAGCCTGTCAGTTGCTGTTAGTCAGTGCTGGATGCCAAAGGTCCCACTAACATAGCATGAAGCCAAAAGCTAGACGCTGGAATCAGATCTCCTGACCTTACCATCTGAAACTGAGATGTCATATTTTGCTCAGAGGTGCCTGCTTGTAGGAGGGACAGCTTCCGAGCTTTTTCTACTCCAGGAACCAGCTTGAGCTCCAGAATTTAAACAGCAGTCAGAAATTAAACTGAGCTTTGTCACCTCCATCAAACAGAAGGAGTGGTTGGGTGGTACAGCTTTCCAAATAACTTAGAAACTGGCACAACAATCAGATGCCTACCTTTTCTTTTTGAACTTGTTAATACATAGAGGTTAATAGCATCAGAATGCCCCAAGCACTTCAGATAACATGACAGCTGTAAACCCTTCTTTAAGGATTCCTTAGAGTAACTGTAATTCAGTGGTGCTGGTGGGAGAAGGGAAGTCCTAATCTTCCCAGATGGTGAATAGAGTTGATGTTCACATGCAGACTGGTGCTGCAGCACAGCCAGAAACCACTCATTTGGGAAACACAGCACCAAGAAAATAACAGGAATAGCTTCATAAAATCAGGCAGCTTCACCCAAATTTCCGTCTGATCATCACAGTGGCCCTCCTTTGGACCCACCCCAACAGCTCCACATCCTTCCCAGGCCTGGACACAGTGCTGCAAATATGGCCTCACAAGAGCTGAGCAGGAGGGGACAATCACCTCCCTCTCCTGCTGGCCACCCCTTTTTCAGTGCAGCCCAGAACACACATGGATCTATCTTTTTCATATGGATATTCCTATAGATGTACATATATATACCACACCTACACCCCCACAATCTGCTACAACTTCATATTCCTCCCCACAGTCCCCGACAGCCCCCAGTAGCCCCATATCACCCTAAGGCCCCCACAACCCTCTATCTCTCCATACACCACCCCTTAAAGCCCCATACCTGCCCATATCCTCCAATAGCTCCCCACAACCCCTACACACCCTCAGAGCCCCCTAGAGCCCCTAGTCCTCCTATGGCCCACCACAGCCCCATATCCCCCCTACAGTCCCCCTCAGCTCCCTTTACAGCCCCTGCACAGCTCTATAGAACAGTCTGATAGAACTACCTCTAGTAGAAGCAATCTCCACACAGAGATCCTTTCCCAGTGGCACTCAGCCCTTCAGTGGGGTCTAAGAGAGCTGCAGCCAGACTCAAACACAACTGCTCACACAGCTCAGCTGCCTTCACCTGTGCTCCTGACGCTGACACATTGCAGCCCCACATCCCCCTCTGCCCCCCCCACAACGGCCACTCCCGCGCACTGCGGCTCAGCCAATCGGAGCCGGCGGAGCTGCCGCTGCCCAATGGGAGGCCGGGGGAGGCCGGCGCTGGGACGGGGAGAGGAGAGAAGAGACAGAGGCAGCACTGAGGTGGGATGGGCTGATGGGGAGTGCGGGGAGGACAGGGGGGTGTGGGGCTGTGGGGGGGCAGAGGGGGATGTGGGGCTGCAATGTGTCAGCGTCAGGAGCACAGGTGAAGGCAGCTGAGCTGTGTGAGCAGTTGTGTTTGAGTCTGGCTGCAGCTCTCTTAGACCCCACTGAAGGGCTGAGTGCCACTGGGAAAGGATCTCTGTGTGGAGATTGCTTCTACTAGAGGTAGTTCTATAAGACTGTTCTATAGAGCTGTGCAGGGGCTGTAAAGGGAGCTGAGGGGGACTCTAGGGAATGTTTTGTAATGCCTGCTGGGGCTGCAGGCAGCATTGCCTTCCTCCTTAGGGGGCAGGTTCAATCACAAACCTCCCTATTTCCTCTCACAAACGTCCTACAAACCATGTCTGGGCAGTGCTGTCTCGGCCTGGATCTCAGCTCCTGAGACTGTCAGATGTGAAGCAGCAGCTGCTGGGACAGGGCTGGCTCTGTGTGCCCTCTGTGGGTCTGTGGGCATAGAGTGGGGCAGAGGGATGACTGTGAGAGGGAGGAATTGCCCAGCCACTAGAAAGAGGAAATCAGCTGAAAAGGGGAGATTTGAGAAGCACTGAGGCTGTGGTGGTTTGGACAGTAAGAAGAAACCAAGCTGTCACTGTGCAGATGGGAACTCCAGTAGGAGAGCTGTGGTGGCTTTACAGATGGCAGACAGCACCTGGAGTGTAGAGCCAAGGGTAGGGGGGGATCTTCCTCTTAGCAATGCCATGCAAAGAATGATGCAGACTCCTGCAGGGTCGGCTTTGCTGTGTGACCCTGGGTGGAAGCAGCTGGAAGGTCTCAGCCCTTCTGCGTTATCCCAGGAGCTGGGGCAGTGCTCGGTCTCATCCCACCCCTGCTAATAGCAAATGCAGAATCCCTTATCTGTGTGCCCTTTTCTCTCATGTAGAGTCACCGACCCTGGGAAGTTCAAGAAAAGTTTGGATGTTGTGTTGAGGGCTATGATTTAACTGGGAAGTATTGGTGATGGTTGGACTGGATGATCTTATAGGTCTTTTCCAACCTTGATAATTCTATGGAGTTGTAGCAGATTGTGGGTGTGTAGGTGTGGTATATATATGTACATCTATGGGAATATCCGTATGAAAAAGATAGATCCATGCGTGTTCTGGGCTGCACTGAAAAAGGGGTGGCCAGCAGGAGAGGGAGGTGATTGTCCCCTCCTGCTCAGCTCTTGTGAGGCCCTATTTGCAGCACTGTGTCCAGGCCTGGGAAGGATGTGGAGCTGTTGGGGTGGGTCCAGAGGAGGAAAACTGTGATGATCAGAGGGCTGGAGCAGCTCTCCTATGAGGAAAGGTGGAGGGATCTGGGCTTGTTTAGCCTGGAGAAGAGAAGGCTGCGGGGAGACCTCATTGTGGCCTTTCAGTACTTGAAGGGAGCGTATAAACAGGAGGGGGAATGGCTGTGTATGAGGGTGGATAGTGATAGGAGAAGGGGGAATGGTTTTAAACTGAGACAGGGGAGGTTTAGGTTGGATCTTAGGAAGGTGTTTTTCGCCATGTTCACACCATTTTCAATGAGCTGGATGAGTCTGTTGTTGGCATTTTAATACCATTTACCAGTCAGGCAATATGTATGGAGTATTTGTCTCTCTCTACAGTCATGAATGTTTGAGTATCTTCAACATGTGGCTCATTGCTTCCATTTCAGGCTGCCCAGAGAAGCTGTGGATGCCTGTCCTTGGTGTTGAAGGCGAGGTTGGATGGGTGATGGGCAGCCTGAGCTGGTTAGTGGGCAGCCAGCCCATGGCAGGGTGTTTAGAACTGGATGATCTTGAAGGTTTCTTCCAACCCAAGCCCTCCCGTGATCCTATGATTCTGTGATTTCATTCAGGTTTATGAAGATGAGATGAGTTCTCCTGAATGCGCTGCTCTCCATAGGATTATACTTGGAGTCTTAAATTATAATTGGGTGACTTAAACCAGACACCAAACTTTCTGATGGCCAAAATGAAATGAAATCAATCCTTTACTGTGTCAGTAGTCTGTAACTAGAGCCCATCAGGTAATTCCCAGCCTCCTGCCTGTATCAGTGGCTGCACACAGTGAAAAAGTCTGATGGGATTTTAACCTCTAAAATGTTCCAAAGCAACCAGAGGGTGAATATATTCACTATGCAAATACCTGCAGGAATAAGCTTGTCATGTATGTCCTCAGGTACCACAGTAGTTAATGGTGGGACTCAGTAGGTCATGCTGAAAGTTGAGTCTGCTGATCTTAAAGGTCTTTTCCAACCTACATGACCTTATGCTAATATTTCTGTATTTCTTTCTGTTCAGCTGCCAGAAAACCTCCCACCCAGCCCCCAGCTGACCCCGTGGTGAAAAATAAAACAGAAACCTCAGTGACGCTGGCATGGTCCCCTCTGAAGATGCAACGCCCCATTCCAATCGATGGCTACATTGTGGAAGGCAATAAACTAACTGGCTTCACGTGCGTGAGGTGCCACGAGTCTCATGTCCCCATCCCAGAGTTCACGGTGAGCAATCTGTCTGAAGAGGCTGATGATCAGTTCTGAGTGTCTGCAGTCAATGCTCATGGACAGAGCCTGTCTCTGGAATTCCCAGGGAGCGTGCACCTTGGTAAGCACAAAAACCCCAATGGAAATGGGTCAGTGTGTGCTGAGCAGCTGTGTTGGTTCCCTAAAGTTGTTTTCTTTGACTTTAAGGATAGTAGTGCATTAACACACCAAAGGCTTTCCCTTATTCCTAGTTCTCCTATCTCCTGTCAACTTCTAGCTACCACTAAAGTGATACAAGTTCTGTTTCTGTGACAGAGACATGAAAATCCTTATCTCTTGATATCTCACATGTGCAAGAGGCAGAACTTTCTGTAACAGATCTGAAGCATAGAAGTGCTTCTTCCAGCACTCATGCAAAGGGAGAAGTAGAAATGTACCTATGATTTAATCTTCCATCTTTAGATGAGATACCAGACTTGCATCTCAAGAGCATAAAGACATCCATGTTGTTGTTCCTCAGAACCAGTCCTGGCTGTGAAATCCCCCCTAACAACTGGTGAAGCTGTACCTGGAGGGGATGCCATGTTTACTATTGACCTTACAACAACGTGTTGTGGCACTTGGTACCTCAATGGTAAAGTCTTACAGGAAAGCGAGACCTGCATCATCAAGAGAACCCAAACTACTCACAGCCTAATGATAAAGAACGTCACCAAGAATGATGATGGAGCAGAAGTGGAATTTGTTACCAAAAATGTTGATGTCAGCACCAAGATGAGAGTGAGAGGTATTTGCTTTGATCGTTCTCCTTTCCTCTTCCAGTCAAGGCATAGTTGCTGTGATCTGATGATTAGAACTGGGGCTGCAGGCATTCACTGACTGTACCAAATACCTGAAATTGCATCCCATGGACTGATGTGAGTCCTGGTTTTGCCCTAAACATGATAGCACTGAGTGTAGGGTAAGCCAGTCTACCCAGCTGCTTGGTATCTGAACCAGATTGCTTCATGCCAGCTGATGAATGTCTGCAGTTCACAGCTATTGGCCAGTGCATTCAGTCAGCAGGTTTACCACTGCATCACCATAGAGCAGTACTTTCAGCTCCAGGTTCAGACAGCCTTTCTGATTGCACTGGAATAGTTTAGAAGTAGGGGAGCAATCATTCCAATAATAACTCTTTCAATCAGATTTGCATGACAAAATAGAACAAATAAACATTCATTATGGGAGGAGCTGTTTGTCATTGGGTGGAAACCTCTGCAGAAGCATGTTTAGAGCATTCTTAATCAGTAGAAGGAGATGTTTGGTTGTTTTTTACTTAGTAAATCCGGCAAGAAGAGCAAATGAAATATCTTGAATTGCTCAGCACTGACACAATGATGAGTGCAGGAACAGAAGGTGATACTTTTTCAGAGATGTTGCAGCAAACATTGACCACGTTAGCCTGATCTAAATTGAACTAACGAGGCCTTTGCTCCTGACAGGTGCTGCAGTGAGATTTACCAATAAGAGCAAAGATGTAGAAAAGATCTCCGCTCGGCTGCGTGAGGAAGCCAAACTGCAGGCTGAGCTTTCAGACACAGGCGCAACTGTGGAGTGGATGAAGGATGAGAAGGAGCTCAAGTCCAGTGAAAAATATGAACTGCACATTGTGGGGAAGAAACACACCTTGAAAATTCACAGCGTCTCAATGGATGATGCTGGAAGTTGTCAGTGCATCTGTGAGGGGGATAAAATGCTCTATCAGCTTTCAGTGAAAGGTATGTGACAGTCTGGGCTGTCCTCTTCCTGCCCAGGGCCAGCAGACTGCATTCACCTGACTCCCCGACAGTCCAGCTGTTGTCAGACAGCATCTGGGGTGTTTTCACTGGCTGTTTTGACTTGAACTGGCCAATCTGCTTTGTATAGCTATTTAATTTCTGTGTTGTGTCCTGTGATTCGTCCCTAAGATATAGAGGAAGTCAAGGGAAAGATAGGAAAAAGAGCATCCCAGCCTTCCTGCTCTTCTCTCAGGGTGGCCACGAGAGATGATGTCAACAGCTCTTTTTGTAGCAATGATCCCAAATGTAGAAGAGACCTGTGAAGAGTCACAGGGATGTTTACTTAGCTGTCATTCCATGGTGGGCTTTTTCTTACGCAGATGTAGAGAGAAACTGAACTTTCCCACACAGGTCTCTGTTTTGCTGCAGGGTGTAGGTCTGATCTCTGAGATCCACACGCTGGGCCTTGATTGCAATAAATGAGAGCCCTTTGTTTGCTCCAGTGGAAGACTTTCCATTTCTGCAGTACCCTCTGCAGATGACACAAATGCAAATGCACCTTCTTCCCAGCAACAATTGCCTTTTTTTTTTCTTACACTGAGTATGCATGAGGCTCTTCATCATATTCTGATGGCTTGTCACCCTTGTTGATCCATGGAGAAACAACAAAGCTCTAGAGTAGTGTATGCAGTTTGGCATTGGAGAGCTTACTTAATTGCTTCTTCTCAAAGAACAAACTCCAGAGAGGCATGGAGACAGCTCCAAAGAGAATTGAATAGTGGGACTAAATTGATGGAGAGCAGAACTTCCTGCCAAGGCTTGTCAGCTAGTCTTAATTTTGCTTTTCTTCTCTCTGTTTGTCATGTTAGCATAATATTTCATACTGGCAGGTCTGCCCACAGAATTAACTGGCACAGGCTGCCCAGGGAGGTGGTGGGATCCCTGAAGATGTTCAGGAACTGTGGAGATGTGGCCCTGATGGATTTTACCAGGGGGCATGTTGCACTGTTTGATGAACATTATTGGATGAGAGCTAAGCTAAGATTTTAAAAGTTCTGGGGCTGTCTCTGAGCATCAATTACAGAGGAAGCCTGCATGATTCCCTGAGAATGGATACCTCCTACTTTGTTGTAGGGTTAAGGGAACACTAGCAGTAACTCCTATCACAAAATGTCACGTGGCTCAGACAAAAAAGCCATCAAGAGGGCTTAATTAGGAGCACCTAATGGTCACAGGCAGCACCTGTCTTAGGGCACGGAAGTTATCTATCTATGTGTTATTGATTGATGCTATTAGTTCTTAACAGCTTGACTCTAGAGGGACTGTTCTTCTTTGGTCACCTAGTTTTAAAAGAATAGATGGCTCCTGTCTATTACAATTTTTAATGCATTATTTGTTCACTGCTGCCATAAATGTGCCTGGCATAGCAATTGGCCTTGGTATATTCAGTGACTGAAAGCAACAGTTGTTGCTCTAAGAAATGCAATACTAAGCTGGGTCTGCCTGTAGCTGACAGCCATCAGCTTGCTCCTCAGGCAGGTTCTGTCTGGATGGAATGAAGGGCATGAAATACTGATGTGCTCATCAAACGCTGCTTGTTAGCTTAGAGACAAGGTGTTGAATAGGTTTGTTCATGTATTGCAAACACGTTACTTAGCTGCCTTCATTTTAGCTTCAGAAGAACATGTGCAGAATACAGAATTGATTAAAAGAAATAAGAACTGTCTGCATAGAACTTACTCTTTCCTTACACAGGAGAATCAAGCACATGTTTGTATGTGAGTACCTCCAGAGGTGAAACTCGATCACCCAAATGTAATGAGCAGAGACGTTACAATCAGTTCTAACTGTATCTTCATGCTGTGCTGAATAAGCCTGAGTCGGGATGTAAACCACTTTCTCTTTTTTTCTTCAGATGAAGCCATTAATGTTGTCAGCAAGCCCAAAACGACTCCAGAAATATCAGTCAGTCCTTCTGAAGACCTGGAGCTGGTGTGTGAGGTGTCAGCTGCAAGTGAAGCTGTCGTATGGAAGAAAGATCAAACAGAGGTGAAGCAGGACCAGAGGACAACCATCATCTCCCAGGGGATGCACCGCAACCTCATGGTCAAAAATGTGACCCTGAAAGACCAAGGGAGCTACAGCTGCGAAACAAAAGATGACAAAGCAACATTCCAAGTGAAAATCAGAGGTGAGAAAATGCTTGGAATCTCAGAGATAAAGGAACGCTTCATTTGGTGTGTCTTGCATTTGGAGGATCAACTGACAGCCTCTCTGGTGCAAAACATTTTGGCTATAGGACTTTCTTTGTCATCTAGTGTCATAGCAACACTTTTCTACATGTGCTTTTCCATCCAGGAATGAATTACTGCAACAAACCATAGGCAAGGAGGGTAACTTGTGCAGCTCTTGTAGTCAGCTGGTGTCTGCAGGGTTACAGTGCAAGAGTACACCAGGCATGCAAGGAGTGAGAAAAGGGGAGGTGTTTGAAGAGATCTGGTTACAAAATTTGAATGACACAATGAGGTGGAAAATGCCAATAATCAGACTGATAAATGACCTGGGTTGCAAAGGCCCACAGTGCTCATCCAGTTCCAACCCCCTTCTTCCCATGTGCAGGGTTGCCAAGCAGCAGCCCAGGCTGCCCAGAACCACATCCAGCCTGGCCTTGAATGCCTGCAGGGATGGAGCATCCACAGTCTCCTTGGGCAGCATGTTCTAGAGGGCCGTTCCCTTCTGATTTACTGGAAATGTAGAGAGACATGAGAAGAAAAAAAGAGAAGGGAGGAGGTTCAGCAGTGCATGCAGGTGTTCTAAATCTCATGTCCAAATCTGCTATCAGACTGCGAAATGTTTAGCTTTGTGATATGATGTAATATGATATGAAATGATATGATATGATATGATATGATATGATATGATATGATATGCCTATCATTTCCCAAGGCAAAATAGAAGGGAAGGTATTTTCCTTTCTTAATGAGGCATCACGATGCTCCCTGTGAAGGGGAAGTGTAGTGAAAACAGGGAACTGGAGTAAGCTCTGCAGCAGACTACAGCAAAACGGTGTGACTGTTGTGATGTCCCTGCAGAGAAAGAAGACGTGTTTACAAACAAGGACAAGGTACAAAAGGATGTGAAGGCTGTACTGACTCAAAATGCCACGCTGAGCTGCGAGGTGGTCCAGGAGAAGATGGAGATGAAGTGGTACAAGGAGGGGAAACTGATCACCTGGAGCAAGAAGTTCAAGGTGGAGTCAGAGGGCAAACAGCGTCGGCTGGTGGTGAGCCAGGTGGAGAAGTAAGATGCAGGGGAGTACAGCTGCGAGGCTGCTGGCCAGAAACTCACCTTCAAGATTCATGTCACAGGTGAGAGAGATGTTTCTCATCACAGAATGGCCCATGAGTCCCACTTGGTTTCCAGTTATACCTGAAGTTCTTTAAAGATCCCTGCTGGCGTCCAGCTTCTGAGTTAGAAAGGGAAGTCTCTCCTGAGAGTGCCGTATAGATTTCCCAGCCTCATTAAGACATCTTGGATGCACAGAGCATGTCGAATTGCCCAAGATGCCTGAATGTGGGGAACTGGATTATGGTCAGTTGTAGTCAGTATAGTCTGAGGAGTGAGCTGCCACCATCTGCTGTAGGGTGAGGTGAGTCACCCACTGCCTTCCACTGAAGGTCACCACTCAGTACAGCACAGCTTCAAATCCCTCAGTCTCATTGGGAAACTGAAGCTTGAATGTTTTCCTATGGGAACCAAGATCAACCCTAACTCTCAGGTGGCTGAAGTTAAGTGCAGTTAACTTGTTTCATGATGTCGTATTGTTTTCTACTGAGAATTAGCTGTGGCCTCTGAGTTTCAGTATCTAAACCTTATTTACAATATTGAGGATTTGGTAAAGAACTGAGATTGGTTTGTAGGTATTCAGTGAAAGAAGTACTCCTGTTGATAGGGACAGAAATGAACACCTAATCAGGAGTCATATCAATATTGCATGAGTACATTGTTCTGTGTAAATGACATTTCAGTTTTGAATAAGAAATATGTAAATCAGCACTGCTTTTCTAGAGTGTAATTCGTAACACCTGTATGTCACTGAGCATGACATGCTTATATTTGGTGTTTGCTTTGGCTTCCAATTTTTGATGAATGTAATCATATTGCCCCCCTCTAAAAATAGTTTTTTTAGGAACAATTTAAGCAAAGCTCCAAGAACCACAGAGAAATTATGTTAAAATTGATCTCAAGTGGTGCATATAATGCATCCTTCTCTGCTGCATTAGTAGATTCCCATCTGCTTATGGGGGGAGCTTGCAAGGAGCTGTTTTAGAAACAGCTCTGGGTTTAAATAAGGAAAATATTTCCTCACAAACCTTAATTTTTTCAAACTATTGAATGTAAGAAGAATATTTAATGATATGAATGTGAAGGATATTTAAAGATATGAAGAATATATTTAGCATAGTAATGGACGATGAAGTGTTGGGTCACTGGTAATTAATAGAGAGAACGTATTTAATCTGGATCATGTTTAGTATGAATGAGACCATTCCAAAATTACAAACATACATGAAGTTGTCACAAGCAGCATTTTGTGTTTGGTTTTGAACACATTGGACAGCGTGAATGTAGCTGTGCATCCTAAATGCTCTCCCAATCTGCAGAAGCAGAAGATGCTTTCATCAACAAGCAGAAGGTGCAGAAGGAGGTGAAGGGTGCACCAACAGAAAATGCCACGCGGAGCTGCGAGGTGGCCAAGGAGAAGACGGAGGTGAAGTGGGACAAGGAGGGGAAACTGATCACCTGGAGCAAGAAGTTCAAGGCTGAGTCAGAGGGCAAACAGCGTCGGCTGGTGGTGAGCCAGGTGGAGAAGAAAGATGCAGGGGAGTACAGCTGCGAGGCTGCTGGCCAGAAACTCACCTTCAGGATTCATGTCACAGGTGAGACAGGTGTTGTCTGAAATACAGCAGAGAACAGTAAAGTAAAATCTAGTTTCTATTGTACAATGATCCAGTTGCAGTAGTCTGTGCTGAGGTTTTTTCCCTATACTTGATTGCCTGGGTTTGTAGAAAGTATTTGGTTTTAGTATGGCACAAAGACCTTTTTCAGTCTGTCTGTAGAATAATTACTGATAGATGTACAATGGAAGCAATATTCAAGATATTATTCAAATCTCTCCTGTGCCTGAGATCCCAAACTGTAATTCTTGTTCACCGAAAGATTTGACTAAGTTGTTTGTATAGTGACTTGCAACCATGGGACTGGTGTTCAAGGACCCTCTTGGTTCCTTCAGTTCCTAGGTTCTTTCTTGCCTAGATTTGACACTTTGTTTTAACAGAAGAGCTGATATTCTCTAGTGAAGGCTATTAGTTTGGGCACAAGTGGTAACCTAAACCGGTTCCAAGCTGTACATACAAACCTGCAAGATGGTCTCATTTCAGTCCCTCAGTCAATACTTTTTCTTTTTTTCCCTCAGAGCCAAAACCTGTGTTTATAAACCAGGAGAAGGTGCAGAAAGAGGTGAGTGCTGCCCTGGCAGCAAGTGCCTCCCTCAGCTGTGAAGTAGCACAGGATCCAAGCGAAGTAAAATGGTACAAGGATGGAAGACTGCTTGCCTCCTCCAGAAAGTTCAGAATGGAATCTGTGGGCAAAACACGGCGTCTGGTTGTGGAGCAGCTGGAGAAGAAAGGTGCTGGAGAATACATCTGCGAGGCTGCTGGCCAGAAGATGACCTTCAAGTTGGAATCAACTGGTGAGCATTCGCTTTGGGAGCACTAAGCAGCTGTTTACATAGCTTAGAGGAAGAGGAAGTGAGCCATGCCGAAGGGAAGGTGGTGTGGTGCAGGAATGCAGTTGAGATCAAACCCAGCAAACGTTTCCAGATTGATGAGGAAGGGGTCAGAAGAACCCTGACAATAACAGGGATCCGGGCTGAGGATGAGGGAGAGTACTTCTGTGAGTCCAGAGATGACAAGAGCAGCATTACCATCACCCCCAAAGGTATGTCTCTGGAAATGAAGGCTGACAGTGAGGAAGGATCCTTGGCTTCCCTCATCAGCCATTACAACACTGCAAAGTTGAGTTCATTTGTGTGTTTATGCTGTTCTCTGTGTTAACAACCGAGTACAAAACTTGTCTTTCTCTCTAAATAGCTGTGGAACAACTGCTTCTGAAGAGCACAGCTGTTAAGTGGGCAAATCAGCCTTCAAGGCTGGAATTAAGCATCCCAAATGTGAGATGGGAATTTTTTTATTCCTTCTTTGTCTCTTTTCTTCTTGCTTCTTTGTAGATGCAAGGAGGATCTCCTCTACAGGCAGGAGATATGAGTGTGAGTTATGGTGATCACTTCCTGCGAGTCATAAAATCTGATGCTTCCAATAAAATCATTGACTCTGTTGGCTCTTTGAAAGTGCTCATACATAAAGGAGCTCATACACTTAGGGACACATCTTTTATGTGCTCCTAAGTGGTTTCTTCTTGTCCATCATCTCCCAGGGTGGTGAAATTTGTGGCTCAGACTTTTGTACTAGGAGCTCAGCAGTGGTTAAAGCTCACACTTGTGCAAAGTAAACAAGCTCCTGCAATTCGTCTCTACTCTGTTTTAGCTGTGGATTAACTTTACAGTTCCTTCCATAAGCTTTATGGTTCCCTTCTGTAAGTCTACGTACACAGACTGAGTTGCTTAACTTGAAGTCTTGCTCCAGGATTTTGAGCATATTATTAGCAAAAAATATCACAAATAATTTCGCCAACAATTCTCCCCACCTATATGTAGCTTTCCTTTTTTTCACTGGAAGGATTTACACTGGCAGATAGGGTGGGCATGTAGAAACAACCCCATTAATTCTCATGAAGCTCTTATTTTTCTGACTGGCCTTTGTTTTGTGATTCTGCATGCATGCCCTGTAGCTAAAGCCTGGATGTCTTCCCCAACACCTTCAGTCTTCCATCCTTACTTCAGTTACTCTGTTGCAAATCTCTCTGCTAGTACAAGAGAGTTTTTATTTTACCCCTGACTTTTAACTGAGTTAGTTCCATTAAGTGGCTGAAGCCCTAAGTGATCCAAGAATGAAAATTGCAATCAAAATTAGCGTCACTAAGAAGGACAAGGTCACATTTGAGTGTGAGCTGTCCAGGCCCAAGGTGGACATCAAGTGGTTCAAGGTATGGCATGTAATGGTATTTTTCTTTCTGACTTCTCTGGAAATGAATGAGAGCCTTTAATTTCACTTCCAAGGGATGCGAGTCTGAGCTTTTGCTTGATAGCTTTTGCACTGCTCTCTTTTCTTTATGCTCTTTTACTTGCCCAGATCAGCACTCTTTGTTATTATGTCCTGAGTTCATTTATCAAGTTGAAATGGAAGTTTGTTTTGGGTTTCATGTGAACTCCTGAGGTCTTGCTGCACAAAATATTGTTGGTTGGAGTACAGTCTTGAGCTTCAACTCTAACACAGAAATTCTCAGCCAGGATTTTGTAGCCTTGTTGTGAACTGGGTTTTAGGGTGAAATCTGAGTTTTCTTTGCATGTGACACTGTGAGAATTTGCTCTGGCACTTTCTGTACCTCCCCAGTGCTCAGCTGTTCCTTCCCTTACTTGGGGATAACATCATTTATTCAAGGTGATGTCCAAACAGGCTTGTTAACAGTCCTCCGCAGTGCTTTAAGCTGTCATAGGTCAGCCAGAATTTCTGCATGTTCTATAGCCATTCCTACATGTTGAAAACACTGCAATGTGCTTAAGCTTCAACATATGTTCCAGTAAGCACAGTTCCATTAATTCTAGGGGAGTGGGTGAATTAAGCATAGATCTGAAGGCTGCATTTGCTCAGTGCAGAGATGGAAGGACTAATGGAGATCTGACTTGACATTTTCCCTTCTAGGATGGGAAGGAGCTCCGTCAAAGTAAAAAAGTGGGCATTACTTCCCAGGGAAATAAGAGAAGTCTCATTATTCACAAGTGGTGAACTCTCATTTTCTCTCTCAGTCTGCAACCAGGTTGGGTTGCTGTTTCAGTGCTGGCTGTTTTATGCAGGAACTCTGCTCCTGAGGTTAATCCATTTATATCCAGGCCCTTCAGAAGGAAAGGGAAATGGCAGCACAGAAATATGTTCTAATTCTGACATAAATTAGTGCAGACCTGGAGAGTTAAAAGGGATTGTGTGATGTTCAAGGGATTTTGAAGCAAAGATGTCCCCTAGGTAAGATTTGTGGCTGACATTCCCCATACATTGTGGGCACACAAGCTAAGGAGAGACTAGTGATGAGCATGCAGAGAAGCCAATGGTTCAGACAGGTTTGTAGTGACACGACATTGTAGAGTTCTGTCTAGTTCTCCTTGGCATAGTTTGGAAAATAAAGATGAGGTGACTGGTGGTAACCAATATGGCTTCATCAAGGTCAAGCCATGCCTGACAAACTTGGTGGCCTTTCATGATGGAGTAACAGCATCAGTGGATAATGGGAGAGCAACTGACGTCATCTACTTGGACTTGTGCAGAGCATTTGATCCCATCCTGCATGACATCCTGGTCACCAAAGTGGAGAAAAATGGTTTTGATGGATGGACCAGTTGCAGGATAGGGAACTGGCTGGATGGTCACACTCAGAGAGTTGAAGTCAATAGCTCAGTGTCCAGGTGGAGGGTGGTGTTGGGACCAGTGTTCTTTAACATTTTTGTAGGCAACATGGCCAGTGGAATGAAATGCAGCCTCAGCAAGTTTGCAGATGACACCAAGCTGAGCGGTGCTGTTGATGTGCTAGAGGGAAGGGATGCTACCCTGAGGGACCTGGGCAGGCTGGAGAGGTGGGCCCTTGGCAGCCTCATGAACTTCAGTTTGGCCAATTATAAGGCCCTGCACCTGGGTCAGGGCAATCCCAAGCACAGGTACAGGTTTAGAGGAGAATGATTTGAGAGAAGCCTTGACCCTGAGGAGAAGAGTTGGTCTGGAGGGAGGTGTCCCTGCCTATAGCAGGGGGATTGGAACTAAATGACCTTAAAGATTCATTCAGTTCTATTGTTTTTCTACCCTTAATTTTGCTTAAAAGGTTTTAGAATAAATGAGATTCTGGTTTCCATGAAAACTGTTTGCAGGGAGCTCCATTGTAGCTAGTAAGTCTATCTTTAAGTTCAAGGGCAATAAAGCATTGACTGTGTTGAAGAGAGAAATGACTCAGAAATGGATAATGGTTTAGAATAAAACATAATTCTACTTATTTTCTGTGCAAATATGTGTAAGGAAAAGATATCCATTCCTTCTGTGAAACCTCCCAAGTGGTATCTACGTGGGGAAGTCTTACAGGCTGGCAGAAACTTGATTCTGCAGCATGAAGGCACCATCCACCGGCTGACCATACCGAAAACCACCACTGATATGACAGGCACCATTCAGTTCTCAATTGGCAAATCCAAATCCACAGTCAATCTGCTCGTCAGAGGTAACATATCCTGGCTTGGTTTACATCATGAAGATGAAGAATTAATTAATGTACAGTCTTCCTTCACTGGGGTCTTTGAAATATTGTGTGTGTATCTGGAGGGTCTGCTCCATTTCCAGTTCAAAGTCGTTGGACACTAAATGAGACAGCTGCATCTCAGTAAAAGATCTGTTTGAATAGTTGTGATGTGCTTACTATACAGATCTACAGAGCTGAGGTTTTGTCCTTGGCTATACCCAAGAAGTCTAATCAGGTGAAATTAATTGTATTTGTGAAGTAGACAAGTTTAAGTTTGGTACCACCTAAATTTGATGCAGTTTGTCATTGATTTCATCTGAAAGAAACTTCCAGGCTTTTTATCTGCTGTTGTCCCCAGCGTAAGAGTCTCCGTTAGCATCCTAAAGTACTTGTTATATTTTCAACTCACTCTTATTTGAATAAAAGCCTCAATTTAATAAGCACAGAACAAGAGCTAGACCTTGCATTTGGTAGATAATATACAGTATTACTTTATAGAAATGTAGTCAATGGCATTCCCTATAGGCAGTCGTTTGTTTTATCTTTGGAGTGGTTCACAGAACCATTGTGAACATGAAATGAAATGGAATGGAATAGACGCAAGAGACTTTCCTCTTCTTCCAATTGTCCTCATCCTTTCTTCTCTTCCACCCCTGCTTTGCAGATTACCATATACAAATCACCAGGAAGTTGGAGGACAAGACAGCTTTGGAACGTCATTCTGTCATCCTGTCCTGTGACTTCAGGCCTTCTCCAAAGGTTGTGAATCAGTTCAAGGGCCACACACCCATCGAACCCTCTGAGAAGTACAAGATCAAGAGGGATAAGCATTCAGCAGAGCTCCAGATTCTGAAGCTGAAGCCCAATGATGCTGGTGTGTACAAGTGCAAGGCAGGAATTGCAGAAACTGAGGCCACGCTGACAGCTGAAGGTATGAGCAGGGAGGGTGGCCTCTTCCATGTCCTATTTCACCTCAGATTTCTCTTCTTGAGCTTGATTTCTGACATTCTCTCCTGCTAACTTTATAAATGTATAATCTTCACTGAGAAGATTACACAAAGATCATCTAGTCCAACCACTCAACTGCTTCCCAACATGATTTATAGTAACAGTGGGAACAGTTCACCTTGTTTCCCCACAGCCCGCAATGTAGAAGTGACGAAGCAGCTGCAGGATGTGGAAATTGAAGAAGAGAGCTCTGCTGTCTTCTCCTGCGAGCTGTCCCATGATGACAAGGACGTGGAATGGTTCCTGAATGGCAACCTGCTTTACACCAACAATTACAATGACATCAAGAACGTTGGCAATTGCTGCACACTGACAGTGAAGCAGGTTAAGCCTGAGGATGCTGGCACAGTGGCAGTGAAGTCAGACAAGGTGTCAGAAAGCGCGTGCCTGAAGGTGATAGGTGGGTCTGGTCACAGCCCTCCTGCATGTAAGAGATGCTAAGGAGCTCCAGTTCATTCTATTGTGCAGCAATCCTGCTTCTAAAGCTCACCTCTCTGGGGTGACAAGTCATCAGGGGCTTTCTTCCAGTGGAAGGTTCCATTGCAGCAGATATCAACGAAGGAGGATGGTTTTGGTGTCCTGCCAAAGCATTCCATTGCTTTTTATCATCATTTTACTTAACACAAGGAGAGTTACAAGAGCAATTTCTTTTACTGCTTCAGTAACATGCAGTGTCAATGCTGTTGTCTCCAAGGATTTATGACTGCAGGGAGAGATCATTCAGTGTGTGTTTTGCCTTTGGAATGACTAATGACCAGGCTGTGAGCAACCCGATCTAGCTGTGAATGTTCCTGTTTATTGCAGGGGAGCTGGGCTAGATGGCCTTTGAGGGTCTCTTCCAATTCTAAGGATACTGTGATTCTAATCTGCTCTCCCCGGCAATTAAGCTCTTTTACTCTATGCGCTCAGAGTTTGAAGGATTTCCTCTTTCTCCTTTCTTCTGCATTTGGTGGATGTTTTTTCCCCAGTATAAACATCTGATGTGTGAAATATAATAGAGATAAAATGAGTCAATAAAAGGGGAAAATCAAAAGTGTTCAGCAGCTTATCCTCTTAATACTGTGGCCTGCTGTATGAGCTCTGCTCCATGTGAGGGCAATGCCAGCTCTCCAGCTTTAGAAGAGCTGCATCCCAATTACTTCATATGCTATCAGTCCCACCCATGGCAATGCAGGCTGTCCCTCCTGTTCCCTGTAGTCTCCTACTGATTAGTTCAGAATTCCATAAAGTGCATTCAGTCAACAGACATGAAACCGCTTTAGGTTCTATATTGGTGTCGTCAGTACTGGTAAAGATTTATTGATTCCTCTTTAAAATATGAAAGCAACTGGAAATGTCTCAACTTCTGTATCACATTTTTTTATTTTGCCTGTTTAATAGCAGAGAAGCCTGCTGTCTTCATTAAGTCCTTGGATGATGTTTTTGATGAGGAGCGGGGTGTGATTAAATTGGAATGCAAAGTCTCTAAAGAGAAGGTCAAACCAGTGTGGAAAAAGGACGGTGTTGTGCTCACTTCTGGCAACAAGTATGAGCTGCTACAGTCTGGGAAGACCCTATGTCTCCTTCTCCATGACATCGAGAAGTCAGATGCAGGTTTCTATACCTGTGATATTGGCACTGATGTTGCCAAGTCAAATGTCGGCGTTCAGGGTAAGTACTGTGGAAAGTAAAGGAGTGCTGAAAGCACATTCAGTGTGGTCACTATGTCTTACACCTATTCCCCCACGAGCCTTAATAGTTTCTACAATAGAACTGTATTACTGCAATTTAACACAGTGATGTCTGGAAAATTCCCATTGCTTTTGATGTAAATGTATCTCATTTTGCCATGAAAATCACCAAACACATCAAGAATGTCCTGGAAATGTTTCCTTTCTAAACATCCCTAAAATGGAGAAATGGTTTGAACACCAGTAGAGGTAGGATGGTAACAAATGAGCTAATAGAAACATTTAATTTCTTGTCATAGGCAAAACCCTTTTTCTCACGCAGCATCCTAGAGTTGTCCTCTCTGTTAGGTTTTTCCCTCTGCAGCTCATTGAATCTTCATTGTGCCTCATGGACTGAGCTGCTCGCCTTGTAGTTCTTCCAGAGCAAAGCCAAGAGAATCATGTCTCTTTTTTTTTATAGCTTTCTGGTGATTCTGAGAGGAGAATGTCTTAGAGAATACATCAGTGAGGAACGCATCCATGATCTGCAAATCCTGAGTTCAAACACCAGTACTGCTACTCACATCGGTGCAAAAGTGCCTTTTCTCCACATAAACCTCATACTAACCTATCTCTTATCTTCCAGAGCTGAATATTGGCATTACCAAAAGGCTGAAAACACTGAAATCCAGGAGGTAGAAGATTGCACTTTTGAATGCATTCTGTCCCATGAAAGCATTGATGAGTTCAAGTGGACACTGAATGGAAGCAGAGTGGAAAGTGGTGGGCGATTTAAAGCTTCTAACGTGGGTTGGTAAGAGACTCTCCTTATCAAAAGTGTGACTCCTACTGACGCTGGGGAAGTCGTTTTTATTGCCCGTGGTCTAACCTCCACAGCCTCTCTGTCTGTGAAAGGTAATGAGATGGGAGAGATTCTGGGGTCTGATTCCTTCAGCTGTCTTCTGATAAGATTGTCATGAGAGCTAACTCATAATATGGTTAAAGTGAATAGCAACCTTCTACTTGAACCTTGAAGCACTGAGAATTTCTCTTAAAAATAAGTGAAAGGAGGAACCATTTTACACAAATGTGAGAACTACCCAAAGCACTGGGGTAGTGTTGGAAATGGGCATCTCACTCCAGCTTGTTCCATTAACAGTAAATCAGGAATGATCTGTTGAGGGAACTGTGGGAGCAAATATCCTCTAAGTATAAGCTGAAGGGATGGCCTTCACATCATCTAGCTGTACAACAAATTCCTATCTAGAACATGTGCATCTGAGAGCATCATCTGAGGCTCCCAGTGTGATCAGTGGAGATAAGAAGAGGCAGTTTTCAGACATGGTTCATCATCCTCAATGGGGTAGATTTAAGACAGAATAAATGGTGCCCTGATTTCTATTGCCTGTACTTTACAGATTACTGCTGGCTGTAGGATGGCCTCTGCTGCAAGTGCCTCTCTAACTTATCTCCAGCATGTAGATGCGTGTATTTTGAGAGAGGCATCCTACCCTAAGTGTATGTTACTCAAAAAGCAATGCAAAACAACCACCAAGGTGAACTCTTCCAAAAGGGGGAAAGTTCTAGTTGCTGCAAGCCACCGAGGTAACCAATAGAGGGGCTGGGAACCAAGGATACATCTTTTGTGTCACTCACCCACCTGTGCCACCTACAATGAAGTAGATGTCATTTTTTTGGAGTCCTTTAATTCCATGTCCATCATTTCCCAAAAGCGAAAGAATTTAGAGGTAACCAGCTGCAGTGAAGTGAGCGATTTCAGTGCCTACTTCAGGTGATGGCAGTGAGTTCAGAGGTCACACTTGATGGTGCTTGCTTCCGTTCTGACAAAGGCTGTAGTTGCAGCTGACTTCCCGAGGCTGCCATACGTGGTTGTGACGCAGCCTTGGGCTTGTGCGTTTGCATGACTCCCACCTTTCCTTTCTGTGTCTTGCAGGTCAGCTGGTGCTGGAAGCGGCCGGTATCTGAGTAGGAATGAAGGTGAGTGCAGGAGCAGCTGCTGAGGGGAGGAAGGAAGTCCATGCTAATGAGCTCTGAAGTATCTGCGGGTCCGGTACCAGAGGAGGCAGCAGTGATGCTGGAGGGCACGTGGTGAGTGAGTGGATATGGTGGCACAAACGCGTGTGTGTGCTGAGGAGTTGGGTTGCACACAGGTGCACACAAAGGGGTGTTTGTGGAAGGTGTAGGCACGTAGGTGTTCCCAGGGATGGTTGGCACACGTCTGTGAATGCAAAGGAGGGCAGAAGATGCAGTACATGCATGGGGGTGTGCAAAGCAGGCAGGGAGGCACACGGGTGTGCATGTGCACATGGATAGGGGAAGGCTGGGGTTACAGGTTGACCTGTGCTGAGGTGAGTGGGGGCTCACAGTGTTGCTCAGTGGTAGATTTGTTCACACTGAGTGCTAACAGGAAACTCGCACACCCTTTTTGTTTCAGCTGTGCCAGCGCTGTGATCCCTTGCTGCAGGGATGTGCTGTTGGAAGGATGGTGTGCATGCCGAGCTCCCATCACTTGTAGGAATGTCCCCCATGACATCCTTATAACAAAGCTGAGGAAGTATGGGATAGATGAGTGGACGGTGAAGTGGGTTGAGAATTGGCTGACTGGCAGAGTGCAGAGGGTTGTTGTTGGCGGTGCGGTGTATGGCTGGAGGCCTGTAACTAGCGGCGTCCCCCAGGGGTCTGTGCTGGGTCCGGTCTTGTTCAACGTCGTCATCAACGACCTTGATGAGGGAATAGTGACCACCCTCAGCAAGTTTGCTGATGATACGAAGTTGGGAGGATTTACTGACACGCCTGAAGGCTGTGCTGCCATTCAGCGAGACCTGGACAGGCTGGAGAGCTGGGCAGTAAGAAACCAGATGAGGTTTAACAAAAGCAAGTGTAGAGTCTTGCACCTGGGTAGAAATAATTGCATGCACCAGTACAGGCTGGGGGAAGAGCTGCTGGGGGAAGGTAAATAGTTAAAGGTTGTTAGCAAAGGAAAACTCACCAATGTCAATGCCTTGACCAGAAAGCTGAGGCAGTCTCCAAGAGATGCTGCCTCAGTGGTGGTCAGCCTTTAAATGAGGTCTCAGAGGAGGTGGAGTCGAGGTCCACCCCTTACTGGAGCACAGCTAGATTACTCTCACCTGTGCTCCCGCAGCTGACCCAACACTTGCCTCAGCTGATTAATCAGAGGTTCAAGCTGTGATTTCCCATACAGTCTCTAAGCTGAAGGCAGCATCTCCTTGATCTGATGGTGGTGTGCCTGAGTGAGGGAGTGATCCAAGCTGGATGCAAAAGAGTCATCTTGATTTCTCTGCTATTTTACTTCAGATGACACCTATTGGGTGTTGGTTTCTTAAAATTTGGATCTAGGAGGTGGCCTCTCCCTTTGCTGCTGGTGAAAGCTGCAGCAGGAGTAGAAGACAAAGAGGTTTTCTTGGTGGCAGCAACACCAATTATTTGATTCAAATGTAGAACTGTGATGAAAATGCTGAAGAACAGATCTGCCTCAAAGACATGCTTGATCATATAAGGAATGAGCATGTGATCCAAGACAGCCAGCGTGGCTTTAGCAGGGGAGGGCCATGCCTAACCAATCTGGTGGTCTTCTATGATGGAGTGACGGCATTTGTGGACAAAAGGAAAGTAACAGATTTCATTGACCTGGACTTGAGCGAGATCTTTGACATGGCCCTCCACCACATCCTTATCTCTAAACTGGAGGGATGTGGATTTGACAGGTGGACCACCTGGTGGATAAGGGATTGGTTGAAAGGCCACAGACAGAGGGTGGTGATTCATGGTTCGATGTCCAGGTGAAGGCTGATAACAAGTGGTGTCATCCAGGAGTCTGCCTTGGGACCAGTGCTTTTTTACATGGTTATCAGAGACACCAATGATGCAATGGAGTGCACCCTCTGCTGTTTGCTGAGTGGTGGGGCTGATGCAGTGGAAGGAAGGGATGCCATTCAGAGGGAGCTCAACCGAGAGGTTGGCCTAGGTGAATCTAATGAGGTTCAACACAGCAAAGTGCAAGGTTTTGCACTTGGGCTGGAGGAATCCCAGGCATTTCTACAGCCTGGGAGGAGCAGTCCTTAAGAGAAGCCCCGCAGAGAAGGACCTGGGGGTCCTGGTGGATGAAAAACAGAACGTGAGCCATCAGCGTGCTCTTGCAGCTCAGAGAGCAAATGGTCCCCTGGGCTCCATCAGAAGAGGGGATGGCCAGCAGGGACAGGGAGGTGATTGATCTTCATGATCCTTGAGGTCCCTTCCAACCCGGGCCATTCTATGATTCTGTGATTACACTCACTGACAGAAATAACGGCAGCTGTACAGAAGCTGGATATATTTTGGGACAGTTCTTGTAACCAGCTGATTTTAAGACCTTGCCCAAGTCGTGAGTCTTAATTGCATGTCAGAAGAAAGTTGGAAAGTGGTTATTGCTCATTCTTTCTCATTTGCTGATTCTTTCTTTAATGTTCCTTTTCCAAAGGAGATTCTGGTGATGGAAGCAGTTGAAGAAAGAACCAAAGCAGCTCTTGCCAAGAGTGCTTGAAGTCCCTGTGGAGAGAAGCAAAGAACTTGGGCTTCCTCTGGGATGCTCCCCACCATGTCTCAGGAAGGAGACAACTGCTGTTCCACTTTCTGCTCTGTGTGTGGAAAGGTACGTCTGGGTTTCTTCTGCTTGTTTTTTCTTTCTTTTTCTGGCTTTGAAGGAGAAGGGGTGGAGCAAAGGGAGACCCACTGGTCATTTGTTACCTCAAGAACAGGATGGATTTTACATTCACTGTGAAAAACCTGGGCTAGTAGCATGGGCATGTTTCAGGCTGGACTCTTCTTTTGCTGCTTGGTTTCCTTTTGGCTACAGGGAGACAGCTGTCTAAAGGTGTGTTTTCAAACCCACTCTCCAAAACCATGTTTCATTGTTGCAGGTGGTTCAGTGTGCTCTTGCAGTGCAGAAGCTGTAGTTTGCTGTAGAATCTGAATGGTTTCTGTTCCTAGGAGAGGACTGGGAGGAGGTAGTGAGAAGAGAATTCAATGCCTGAGGTGTATCTTAGTGAGAAATGTTGGCATGAGGTGCTGAAAGTCTTGAGCTGTCAAAGGCCAGTGAGGCTCAGACTCCTTAACCTGCTGGAGCAGGGTGGAAGCAAGGAGTGGGCACTGCCGTCCCACAAGCGGCACTTGGTTCTGGTCTGCCAGGTCTGTGCTGGCCTGGATTTCTTCTGAGAAGTTTGTTGGAGCTGCTTGGAGTAGTGAAGGGTGGGGAAGAAGTGCTGCTCAAGAGCTAAGGCTCCACTTGATCATTTTGGATGGATTTAACCATGATATCTGAAGACATAGTTTCCATCAGAATGGTCCCAGCATTGTGCAAGTGTCTCAGCTGAAGCCCCTGAGCAGATGTGTGAGAGCACCCTCCTACTCCAGATGAGCCATAGGAAAGCTGACTGTGCCCAGTAATTACAGCTTCTGCAGATTGAATGTGCTTCCAAGTGTTTTCCTTAGTGATCAATCATGTCCCAGCACTCTGATATTCCATCTCTGTCACAATCTGGAGCATCTCTGCAAACCTTGGTTGCTCATTCCCACCAGAGTTTCTTCCTTTCTCTCTTTAGAATCAGTGTGGTGCAGTTCCCTGTGTTTGTGAGCAGCAGCCAGCAGGCTGCAAGAGATCCAATGGCAGCTTTCAGCACACAGGGGGATGTGATGGGGACAGACTGTCCTTAGTGCCATGCAGAAGGGAGTTTTTACCGTCCTCTCTCAAGAAGTATGAAAGAATAGAGTTTGAATGTTACTTGTGAGCAGGTGCTGTGCTGTAGGGGATGTCAGGTAACCATTCCTATGGGGGTGCGGGAAGGAGCAGTGAAAGTGATGTATTAGTTTGTGTTTTGGCTGTTAAAGAGGAGTTCCATTTCTGGAAGCAAAACTATGGGCTAAGATGGAAAACAGAAGGGAGAAGGCTGATACCTGGATCGTGGGCTGAGCTTTGGTGACTGCAGCCATTTGCAGTAGAAGTTTTGCTGTTTTGCACAGTGGGGTTCAGAATGGGAGCTGATGATGAATGGGAGCTGCTCGAGGGACAGACTTCCATGACCAAGTTCCAGTGCCTCAATGACTTTCTTGTAGCGAGGAACCCCAAACTGAACATAAGACTTGAGGCGCAGCCTCCCCAGTGTTGAGTCCAAGGAGATGATTACCTCTCTGCTCCTGCTGGCCACACTATTTCTTAGACAGGCCAGGATGCCGTTGGCCTTCTTGGCCACCTGGGCACACTGTTGGCTCATGTTCAGCTGAGCATCGACCAACAGCCCCAGGTCCATTTCCTCTGCACAGTGCTGCAGCCACTCAGCCCCAGGCCTATAGCGCTGCATGGGGTTATTGTGGCCAAAGTGCAGGACCTGGCACTTGGCCTGGGTGTACCACATCCCATTCACCTCAGCCCAGTGAGGTTGATCCAGCTTATCTAGATCCCTCTGAAGGGGCCTCCCTTCCCTCAGGCAGATCGACACCAGCTCCCAGTCAAAAGACAAAAAGAGAAGAAAGCAGAAATGAAGAAGGCTTCTCTGAGAGCTGCCCCTGCACCTGCAGAGGTGAGTCCTTGTTATGGACAGACACAGCTCTTGTTGTCAGGGCCTCCATCTGTCAGACATGAATGAGACTGTAAAATCCTGAGGGAAGTGGCGTCCTGTTTCTGCACTTGCTTTTTTTCTTTGCAGTGTTTGAAGTGTTACACAAATGAAGGATAAATCTCTAAAGCAGGTGGTCGGGATGCTGGCATGGTGATGTTACTTAGTAATTAGTGCTATTATTTTGTAGTATATTAATAGTTTGCTAATAAACAAAAAACAAGGGGGGGAGGAAGGCGTTCTGATAACAGAGGATGCTGAGAAGGCAGAAACACTGAATGCCTTCTTTGCTTCTGTCTTTAGTGAAAAGGCTCTCCCTCAGAAATCCCAGACCCTGGAGGTTAATGAGAGAGTCTGGACAATAGGAGATTTCTCTTTAGTCAGGGAAGAGGTGGTCTGTGATTGCCTAGGAAACATTAATGTCCATAAATACATGGGATGGGTGCATGGGGTGCATCCACGGGTGCTGAGAGAACTGGTGGAGGTCATTGCTGAGCCGCTCTCTGTAATCTTTCAGAGGTCTTGGAGAACTGGGGAGGTGCCTGAAGACTGGAGGATGACCAATGTCACTGCAGTCTTCAAAAAGGGCAAGAAGGAAGAGCCAGGTAATTATAGGCCAGTCAGCCTCACCTCTGTCCCAGGGAAGGTGATGGAACAGCTTGTGCTGGATGCCATCTCCAGAGAACTGGGTGATAAGGAGGTTATCAGGAGTACTCAGCATGGGTTCACCAAGGGGAGGTTGTGCTTGACCAACCTGGTGGCCTTTTATGAAGATGTCACTAGCTTGGTGGACGGGGCTAGAGTGGTAGATGTAGTCTACCTTGATTTCAGAAAGGTTTTTGATACTGTCCCCCATGACATCCTTATAACAAAGCTGAGGAAGTATGGGATAGATGAGTGGACAGTGAAGTGGGTCGTGAACTGTCTGACTGGCAGAGTGCAGAGGGTTGTCGTTGGCGGTGCTGAGAGGGGATTTGATCCAGGTTTATAAATACCTGAGGTGTGGGGGCCATAGTAGCACGGCTGGTCTCTTTTCAGTAGTGCGTGGGGACAGGACTAGGGGTAATGGGCTGAAACTTCTGCATAGGAAGTTCCGCACAAATGTGTGCAAGAACCTCTTTACGGTGAGGCTGACGGAGCACTGGAACAGGCTGCCCAGGGAGGTGGTGGAGTCTCCTTCTCTGGAGATATTCAAGACCCGCCTGAACACCTACCTGTGCGACGTGGTGTAGGGAACCTGCCATGGCAGGAGGGTTGGACTCAATGATCTCTAGAGGTCCCTTCCAACCCCTACAATTCTGTGATTCTGTTGGAAGGTGGGAATGCAAGAGAGAATATTGCGAGCAAAAGCTGTGGAGCGAGATAAATGGCATGAGAAAGCAAAGCTGAGAACTAAGGAAAGCTCCAGAAGAGAAAACAAAGTCCAGTAGGGCATATTTAGACACAGGTGAAGCATCCATGAGTGCACTGAGGAGTACTAGGGTGCTCTGGAATGTCTCTTGGGCTCCCTACAGCACACATACTTGCTCTGGGGCATGTCTGGATGTCTGTAGAGCTAATTGTGGGGCCCTGAGAAACCTCTGGGGCACATTAGGGGGCACTGGCTTCCATGTGAGTGTTCCCAGGTTCCCAGAAGTCAACAGGGAAGCCTTTGGAGACCCCTTGGGAAGACTCAGTGGGGCCCTAGAGTGATGTAGCAGCTTGTGTTGGTTGCATCTGCTTGGCAGGGAAGCGATTTCCCTGGTGGGAGCTGACTGACTGGGAGGTGATTCCCTTGGTTTAATTAATTTAATTACCTGGATTATAATTAAATAACACTGTTCAGCGTTCATTAAAGATTTCTTTTTTTTCCAAAGTACTTCAGTTGTGCAGCTGTAGCAGCTTTGCTAAGATATATCGAGTTTATTCAAAATTCCAGTGATGCTCCTAAAGCACTTGAAGTGCATTTGAGGGGGGGAGTGACAAAACAGCTCTGAGAGACACATCATCAGATCAGAACATTGGAACGGTAACTAATAGCAGAGATTCTGATAAGAATATTGAAGTTTTCAAATTACCTTTTCTTAAAGTTGTATTTCACCAAGTTTCATCAATGTGCACACTGAAGAGCTGACTTGTTATCTTTCTTTTTATAAAAAATCATGTGTTACAATTGAGAGCAGAAGTTATAGGATGGAACATTCTCCAAGTAAAGTGCAAAAGAACAGACTCAGTGTTCTGTACAGCGTGGGCAGATCTTGAATTATTCCAGCAGTTAACTCCTGAATTTTTTTTCAGACTCTCAGTGGAGTTTTATACAGCGAGACTGTAGGGATCATTGCTTAGATTTCCTTCAAGTACCTATGGAATACCTGTACATTCTCTTAATTGAAACACTGTCTTTAACAGAATGAAATTTGAGAAATGAAATGTAATAACTCCAATGTGAGTGTATCATCTCACCAGTGGCCTGCTAAAAGCTGTGGAACAGATGCTGTGTCAGATCGTACTCAGAGAGTGGAAAATCTTCATCAAGCTCCCTTAACAGGTAGGTTGTTGCTGTTCCAAAGAAAGCAACTGCAAATTTTCATGCCAAAGCCCAAATCCAGCTATGTGGGAAACACACGGCCCCCATTACAGGGATGTGCTGCAAGTTTCAAAACCAGCCATAATATTGCACAAGAGAGATTTGGGTCTGGCTTTGCTAAATAGGAAGGTCAGTGCGGCTGTAAGATCTGATTGGTGAGGAAAGAACCCACTGCCTCCTAACCTGTTGCCTGCCAGAATCCAAGCTTGAGATGCTAGATGCCTTGGTTTGAAGGATAGTGGAGTAACGTGAGAGGGTCACGTTTTGCCATGTTGCTCCTCATAGAGGATCCTCCTTGGAGAAGGAGGAGTCATGCTTAATTGAATGGAGGTAGGACTGGGAATTGATTTCTCAGCAGCTGGAGATAAGACTTTCTGCAGTGCTTTTCTCTTTGGTAGAATCAGTTGCCTATAGACAAGTTGCTGTCTGCTTCTGTTCTGAAGCACTAATGGACCAAAGCATTGGGCTGCTCTGACAAAACATGCCTCAAACTGCTAGACACGAGCTGGACTGTAAATCCATAGTATGCTTTCTGTCACTTGGTCTCTTTAGTTGCTGACTCTATCTCTGGGGTCTTACTGACAGGCAGGACTGTGTTCAGGATGGCTTTTTGGTGCACACGCTGCAGACAGAGGCTGCACGGGCTGCTGCCTCTTCACACGGTGCCACTTCTGCACTGAAGGCATTTGCTGTTGGTCAGTTTGTTCACCTGACAGTGTCATCTAGCAGGTGCCCACAAATACTGTTGCCTTCAGTGTGTCGTATAATGCTTGATGAGATGTACTCCACTTCAGGAGGATGGCACTCGGTGGTTTGTAGGTGCAGTCAATGCCACGCCATTCCTAGTTCTACCTGAGTTGTGCACCATGTGCCCAGAACCAACCCAGTTATTCCGGTTGCATATAAAGCCCTGAAAAGCCATCAGTCACCAGTTTATTTGTTCTGCCCCAACATCTGTGCAGCCATTTAAAAATCCTTTTCTTTTGCAGGTCCCTTGCAGCCCGTCCTGGCAGCCTGCAGTAACGAGTCCTTTTTCCATCGCTGTGCCACCTTGCTTTGTTACTGCAGGCTGGACATTCAAAATACAGAGAAGCTCCTGTTGTACTGCAACACCTCTCTGATATAAGGTAATCCCTTCTTGCCATTATTCTGTTGGTTCTTGTAGAGATCAGTACACATGGGAACTTTTCTCTTTGTCCTTTGTGAAAAGCTCTGCTTTGCTGTTTGCTTGCTCCAGTGCAGACAATGCTGGACGTTCTTTGCTGGCAGTTACCTGTCTGTGACAAACATTTTCCTTGGTAAAGACCTCGGGACACTTAATGCTGCATGTGACAATGGACACCGGCCAACCTGACATTTTCCAGATAGATAACGAGTTACAGCCATGAGGCAGTCCAGGCTTTGGGGGGATTGTTAACCTTTAGAAAAGAGGTTTCCATTGCAGCCAATCCATCACCAGAATGCAACAGGGATCTTTACTGCGTCAGTGGAAGAGTGCTGCTGGCTTTCATGGGGGCGTTACTTAATGGGATTGTTTGGTTTCCCAAAGCAGACATACGAGCTCAGCCATTGTTTCCCTTATAGTTCCTTATTTCCAGAGCTCTGGGATTTGTTGGGATTTCTTAGGAACAAATCTGAACTCTGGGAAAGTGGTGTTTTCTTGTGAAATACCTTGGTTTGAATCACAGCTCTCATTGGAAGTAAACTAAAGTTAGCTCAGAAATCCAGATTGTTTGAAATAAAGAGGATCCTACAGCCAGTGCCGTGAATCTTTTTAACTGGGCTCTGAAAAACTCCTGGAAGTGAATTCTTTCTTGTTATCACTGGCTTTGTAGCAGCCGTTTTTACATTTGCCTCAATATCATTCTGGGTTTTCTGAGTGTGTCCCGTTCCTGAAATCTCACTTCTCCTTGGGGAAATCCCCTCACAACCTTTCCTGCAGATTCCACTATACAATGTCTCAATAGCACTTAGTCAAGTGAAAGTGCAGTACCTGATGATTTTTGCCAAGATTTTTCTGTCTGTACCTTGGGAACTTTCTGCCGGGAGAAAGAATTACACCAAACTCCTGAAGTAATGCAAGTTTTTCCTCATAAAATAAGCCATTTTCTGTAAATTCTTTCCTGTGTTGCTGTAACTCTCCAATTTTCAGTGATCACATGTCAACTGTTTTATGCAAAATCTTTTTCAGGAGCAATAAGGAGATGAATTGTTTCAGCTCCATGAACCGACTGCAGATCTGCAGAAGACGTCAGACCCAGTGAATTCTTCCATCTGTTCCAACCTGAGTTCCATCGTGTTTATAAATCTGGGAGCAGAGCAGAGTGGCACTCGTGCTGCCCCTGCAGACACAGCTCACTAGCAGCATCTGCCAAACACTGCCAACATCACTGCCCAAACTGCTGCACCACAGGTGGAGGTTACTGCCAGATATACATTGTTCGGAACACCAGAGCCAATACAAAACTTATTTTAATGTGAGTTTGGAATTTATTTCCCAATCAATCCCCATCTGGCCTCTAAGTTAAGATGGGGGAGGTGCCATCCCCAGCCCTGCACAGCAGCCTCCACAGCTCACACGGTGATCACCCATCCGCTGCACATGGTGTCGAGTGACGTCAGTGTTCATTCCCAGAACATAGTGCTTTTTAAAGTGCAATATGCAGGAAATCCTGGTTAGGAGAAGCATCCAGAAGGTCAGAGAATGGTCCGAGTGGAACAGTTCAGATGTTTGCTCTATGATCTCTTGTCTTCAAGCTTCTTCTAGGAAGGCTGTAGCATTACGAACAGAAATACATTACCCTTTGATTACACTTTGCATGCCACATGCACTCTGTTAAGTTTTAACATATCAAGCACTAAGTGTTGTTGCAGTGCCATTTGCAATGCTTGTTGCACTTGTGAGTTTAATTCTTCAAAAGCATGTCTAGTCCAATTTGACAACATGTGGACTTGCCAGGTGGTGTTTTCAAAGATGACTTTATGTTTTGCCAGGACAATTTATAGAGCAAATATGTTCTCTAATATCGTAGAGATTCTCGGTCCAGCAGTCAGCTCTGAACTGAGCTGAACACTCGATTTGGGCAGCACTATCACTATACCACGCTACAACTCTGAACATTGCTCCAAGGCTAAATACAAATAGAATTTTCCATTTGAGCATCTCCAAGGCAATCCAAATGGTTCAGGATAAAGACTGATTTGGCCAGTTCAGGTATTGATATAGTCTATAGAAATTTCAGAGAACAGAGTGCGTAGGGCACCCCACCATATAAATTACAAGAGGGTGACCCCAGCACATTCACATCTCTTATCAAAACTTAGACACTTTCCAACAACCGTGTTCCCAATGGGCCTCCTGGACTGGTGTTACAATCAATGACTCCATGACACTACATCACGTTGCAAAGGGCTTTATGATGGGTTTCTTCTGTGACCACATCTAACTGATAGCAGATAGGTCCCTTGATTCAAATCCCAGTTTGTTAGGAAGTTGGAGATACCATGGATAGTTACACGTCAGTCATCATCAGGTGGATAAAAGCAAGGAATGAAGGTGTCAAAAGGAATGGTACCACAGTGCAGGGAGTGCTGGTGAGCCAGGACGACCTGTACAAACTGTGTTAACCCCAGTGTGAAGTTGAACCGTTCTCAGGACTGACATCACCACCCACAGCCACCCAGAGATAATATTGTTAAGAAGCACGCAGGCCAAGCTCTGGGAAGCAATTACGGCAAAGCCAGCTGCCAAGGGTTAATGCTTATCAAGTGATTCCAGTGAAAGATCGGAGTCTGGATTGGTTGGGGAGGGAAGGATTTGTTGTTGTTGTTGTTTGTTTCCTTTCATCTTTGTGTGTGTTTCCATCTGTTTGGTTTTTAAATACTCCTTAGTTTCTTTAAAAAATAATTAAAACAATTCCAAATAAGCATGGCACCATTGAACTTATAACTCCAGATGAGCTTGATAATACTGACAAATTCCGCCGCAAAAACACATCTACCTCTCACACGTGGAATCTATGAGCAGAATCTAGCACAGAAGGCCACTGCCCCGCCCTCCATTATGAGCTGGGCCAGAAGGCCTCACTGTCCAATAGCTGAAGGCCACTGCCCCGCCCTCCACTATGAGCTGGGCCAGCACACAGCACAGAAGGTGCTGGCGCAGCACCCCCAAGGCATTCACTGTCTGCACACCCTTGCGACAGGGACGAGAGGCAGTGGGCGCTACGGGGTCAGGGGCAGCTGTCCTTGCAGACCCCACGAGTGAGAGCAGAGCGATTGTTGGTGGCCTTTGGCCAGAGCTTTTGGAGGCCGAAGGTCTCTTCAGCTTCAGATCTTGCCATGGCCGTGCTGCGAGGCAGTGCGGGACGGGGACAAGGCAAGTGCAGCCGGCCCTCTCCCCGCCGGGGCCCGGCACAGCCCGCAGCCTGCGCTGCGCAGCAGGAGGAGAAGAGCTGGGAGCTGGAGGTGCTGCAGGCCCAGCTGGAGGGCGAGCGGCTCCACTGCCAGGAGCTGCAGCGCCGCTGGGCTGCCGAGAGATGTGAGCTGCAGGAGGCGGCAGAGCGGGAGCGGCAGCTGCTGGCCGACCAACTGCATTGTGCCTGGGAGAAGCAGCAGGCCCAGGAAGAGCAGCAGCTGAAGGAGTGGGAGCAGCGGCAGCGGGCGACGGTGACCCGGCAGCTGCTGCGCTGGAAGGAGGCCGAGCTGCGCGCCACAAAGGAGCTGCTGCAGCGGGAGTGCGATGCAGCCCTGCGCCAGGCTCGGGAGCTGCAGCAGCAGCTGGCCAAGGTGCTGAGGAACCCCCCCAGCTGCAGCGAGGCGGCCCATGCCCAGCTGCAGGACGTCCTCAGCAAGCTGCGCTGGGAGACGGATGGGGAGCAGCCCGCCTGCATCCGCCACCTCCAGCAGCAGCTGGAGCTGGAGAGGAGGCTCTTCAACCAGTACGTCGTGGGCAGCTTGGAAGACGAGCTCCGCAACGGAATGTCCTGCTCCCAGGACGGAGAAGGAGCTCTGCGCCGCCACTGTGCAGAGCAGGGCTCCAGTCGACCGGCCATGAAGGACGCTCACGTCCAGGTGAGATGACACAGTGAGAGAGTGGGGATTGTTCAGCCTGGGGAGGGAGGGGAGGCTCCGCAGACACCACTGGAGGCACCTCTGGGCAACGTGAGCTAATGGAAGCTGTCCCTGCCCTTGGCATGGGCTTGGAACGGGAGAGTCTTGAAGGCCCCTTCCTACACAGACCATTCTGTTATGGTATGATTTTCTGGTTCTAGGTGCCAGAGACAGCCAAGGAAGACCTGGGGCTCCCTGGAAGCCGGCCCTCACCCCGCCGGGGCCCGGCACAGCCCCCTGCCTGCCCTGCGCAGTGGGAGGAGAAGAGGCAGGAGCTGAAGGCACTGCAGGCCCAGCTGGAGGGTGAGCGGCTCCGCTCCCAGGAGCTGCAGCGCCGCTGCGCTGCTGAGAGACGTGAGCGGCAGGAGGCGGCAGAGCGGGAGCGGCAGCTGCTGGCCGACAAACTGCGCTCCAAGTGGGAGCGGGTGCGGGTGTCAAAGCTGCAGCGCCTGCGGGAGCAGAGCCTGAGGCAGTGGGAAGCAGAGATTCGCCAACTGCTGCGGGAGAAGGAGGCCCAGCTGCGCCAGATGACGGAGCTGCTGCAGAAGCGGCGCAACGACACCATCCGCCACGCATGGCATCTGCAGCGGCAGCTGGCGGAGGCGCTGCTGAGGAGCGGCAGCAGCAGAGCGGACCGCAGAATGCAGCAGCAAGTCCAGCGGCAGCTCTGCTGGAAGTCCCGTGGAGAGCAGGCCGTGGAGAGCAAGCGCCTCCAGTGTGAGCTGCAGGAGCAGAGAAGGCGCTTCCTGCACTACATCCTGGAGCACGTGGAGGGGCAGCCACCCGCCTCCTGCAGCGGGGCCAGGGCCTGCCGTCGGGCTGTAGCAGAGGTGGGTGTTCAGGCTGCAGAGCAACAAGAGGCCCTGAGCAACCTGGAGAGGCAGTGCCAGGCCCTGAAGGCCCACAACCACCCTGAAGGCCCAGAAGCGTGCCAGAAGCTGCAGAGTGTCCAGCAGGCTGACGTCAAACTTGGAGCACTCGGCAAGGGTCTGGAGGAAAACTGCACACAGCTCCAGGAGATGGGGACAAAGCTGAGGCCGCACGGAAATCCCAAACGGGAATGCTCCAACCCCCAGGAAAAGCTGGGGGAGCCGAACGTTTGGACAGCGGCAGTCTGCATCATGCATTGTCGCAGACCATCACCACCAATACGAAGATTCATAGCTCGTCACAGCTACAATCCTTTTGAGGGCCCGAATGAGGACCCAGAAAACGAGCTTCCACTGACAGCTGGACAATACATTTACATCTGTGGAGACATGGATGAGGATGGCTGGTTTCTGGGAGAGCTGACAGACGGCACAAGAGGACTGGTTCCTTCCAATCTGGTGGAAGAAGTTTCAGATGATGAGCTGGATACCACCGTGCCTCCAGGGCTTCGTGATCTCCTGCTGGATACCGATGATGAAGAGTGACCAGGCAGCAGGAGAGGGGCAGAAAGTGATGGTCACCATCCAGAAATCTGTGCCTGTGTGTTGGCTTAGCCTGGGGGACACCGAAATTCCTCTCCATAAGACATCAACATCTTATCAAGATTCCACCTTTCTGGATGAAGGCTACCTCCTGCTCCACTTGATGTTCAAGTGGAGTGTGGTCCATCAGCAGCAAGACCTTAAAAATTCATCCCTTGTATGACTGAGGATTTATTTCATTGGACTGGATTAAAAAAAAAAAAAACCAAAAAAATTCACAAAATACACCAAAACAACAACAACAAATATTATATATTATATAATATATATATAGTATATAATTATGTACTATATACTATATATTATGTGTAATATATAATATATATTATATATATTATAATATTCTAAAAAAAATAAAAACAACCAAACCCAAAAAGTGTGTCCAGTCTTCTTGGTTTTTGGCAGTCCGCTTTTGTAAAGGTACAAGGAAAGGAGGAGGCTGAGGAAAGCCTCCAAAGTCTTTCTCAAGCGCTCTACCTTCAAGTATTAAAATCGAGAGAGAAAGGAATCATCACTGCTTGCCTCTGTTCTTTGAGACACCTGAAGTACCTTGGAAGGCCACACTGCCTGAGCCCTACAGACAGTCTGTCCCAAAGCAGCTGTTTGATCATTTCCATTGGTTGACAATGCATAGCGCTTGCATTGTCTGCAGGCACAGACTCAGATGCACAACCACATCCTTAACTGTAGGTCCGTACATCCTTTATGTACATGCTCATGCTCCCCCTTGACATTTTCTCTCTGAGTGTGAGTGTCAGAAGACATTAATGTGCTCTGGACTCTGTGGGAAGAGGGTGTGCAAGGACGCGGTGGTAAGTGTGTGTGGCTGTCAGGTGAGTTCCCGGACGATTGGAGGAAGGGTCACGTCACTTCCATTTACAGGAAGGGGAGCAGGGAGGACCCAGGTAACTACAGGCCGGTGAGTCTCACCTCCGTGCCTGGGAAGATTATGGAACAGATCCTCCTGGACAACAGGCTCGATCACATAAAGAACGAGCACGTAATCCTAGACAGCCAGCACAGCTTCACCAGGGGAAGGTCATGCTTAACTAATCTTGTGGCCTTCTATGATGGAGTGATGGCGTTGGTGGACGAAGGGAAGGCGACCGATGTCATTTACCTGGACCTGAGCAAGGCCTTTGACATGGTCCTCCATCTCATCCTCATCTCCAAATTGGAGGGAAGTGGAATTGATGGGTGGACAACTAGATGGATAAGCAATTGGTTGAAAGGGCGCAGACAGAGGGTGGTGGTCAATGGCTCTATGTCCAGGTGGAGGCTGGTAACGAGCGGTGTCCCTCAAGGGTCTGTCTTGGGACCGGTGCTCTTTAACATCTTCATTTATGACATCGATGAGGGAATGGAGTGCACCCTCAGCAAGTTTGCTGATGACACCAAGCTGAGTGGTGCAGTCGATTCGGTGGAGGGAACGGATGCCATTCAGAGGAACCTTGACAGGCTGGAAAGCTGGGCTCGGGTGAACCTAATGAGGTTCAACACGGAAAAGTGCAAGGTTTTGCACTTGGGCCGGAAGAACCCCAGGCACCTGTACAGGCTGGGAGGAGTTGTCCTTGAGAGCAGCTCGGCTGAAAAAGACCTAGGGGTCCTGATAGATGAGAAACTTAACATGAGCCAGCAGTGTGCTCTGGCAGCCCAGAAAGCAAATGGGATCTCCACCCATCCAGGAGAGGGGTGGTCGGCAGGTAAAGGGAGTTGATTGTCCCTCTCTACTCTGCTCTTGTGAGGCCCCATCTGGAGTACTGTGTCCAGGTGTGGAGCCCTCAGTACAAGAATGACATGGAGATTTTGGAATGGGTCCAGAGGAGGGCCACGAAGATGATCAGGGGGCTGGAGCACCTCCCCTATGAGGACAGGCTGAGGGAGTTGGGTTTGTTCAGCCTGGAGAAGAGAAGGTTGCGGGGTGACCTCATTGCAGCCTTTCAATACCTGAAGGGAACTTACTCCTAGGAGGGGAGTAAACTCTTTGAAAGGGCTGATAATAGCAGGACTAGGGGAAATGGTTTTAAGTTAAAAGAGGGAAGATTTAGGTTGGATGTTAGGAGGAAGTTCTTCACTAGGAGAGTGGTTAGGCCCTGGAACAGGCTGCCCAGGGAGGTTGTGGATGCCCCGTCCTTGGAGGTGTTAAAGACCAGGTTGGACGGGGCCCTGGGCAACCTGATCTAGTAAAGGTGTATGTTTGGTGGCCCTGCTAGGCAGGGGGGTTGGAACTACATGATCCTTGAGGTCCCTTCCAACCCGGGTCATTCTGTGATTCTGTGATTCCGTGTGTGTGTGTGTGTGTGTGTGTGTGTGCAGGGATGGGGTGGTGTCCATTGTCACGAGCACAGAGGTGTGCAAAGCGGTGGGCGATTGCTCCGTTGAAGCAAGAAGCAAGCGTGCCAGTGCTCCAGTTGTAAGGAAGTGCATTGCTGGAACAGGGCAGAGCTGAGCCTGCAACTGCAGCCTCCTTTGCACAGCCCAGCTGTCAGAGGGTGAGACAGTTGTGCTTCCTGAGCAGCTCAGGGACGTTGTGGCCAGAAGCAGCCGAGTCCAAAGTTCCTGGTGTGAAGTGCTCCGAACATCGGGCTCTCTGGGCGAGCTCCCGGCTGACAGCACTGCTCCCCTCTGCCCTCGCCTGGGCCTGCTGGGAGCTGCAGGAACTACCACTCCCAGGATGCTGTGCGGCAGCCCCGGGCGCCGCCATGACAGTGGTGTGTGCAGTGCTGTGCAGGGCTGGGCCTGTGGGCTCAGGGCACCGGGTGCTCCTTCCCTGAGGCTGCCAGGAGGTAAGGCACCGTGAGGGTGGTTTGGGGGAGAGCAAAAGACGTAGAGAGGACGTAGGTGGGACATGGAGGTGAGATAGATGGGGCATGAACTGGATCTAGAGAGAGGGGTGAGAAGGCAAGGTGGATATCCGACAGGTGGGGACAGGGGCCTGTACAGGTCAAGGGCCAAGTCCAGCTCTGCAAGCACAGCAACATGTCGGGGACGCCGGGCTGCGGCTGGGGATGGAGCAGAGCAAGATGGAGAAAGGGGGGAACATTCAGGGAGCGAAGAAATCTCCAAGTGGGGCTTTCTCCATAGCTCAGCCTGCAGCGCAGCCACACGACCTAGGCAGGCCTCAGACTCTGCTCCTGCTGCTGGGTGCTGCAGGGTGCAGCCTGGCTCAGTCCTCTCTGCACCTGGGGACTGATGGCTGTGTCTGGGATGGCAGTGAGCCTCCTCCACTCCAGGCTGAGCCACTCAGCTCTCCCTTAATTAGAATTGCCATCCATCCCCCTTTCTCATCCCTCCATTCCCACGCAGAACTGACTGAGGAGGGGAGGGATGGGTCCAATGGTGGTGGCAGATCTGGGACACTGCCCTTTCTGCTGCCCTGAAGCCACATTGCCCTGAAGGTGGGCCTGGGGGCCTGGGGAGGTGGGCTTTGGAACTGAAGGAACGGCCGCAGGCAGGCAGGCAGAAATATGGCAAAGACATTTAATCATGGAACGTAGCAAACAGTCAAGAAATGACAGTATTCCCACCCAACCATTTCCCACCCTAACAATCCTTTCTGATCCCACCCCCTCCAACTCCCACCCCCAATCAACTTCCCTCCCTCCCTCCCTCTGCCCAAAACCTCCCTCCCAGCCCCCTGTTGTAATCCCAGAAGAATGGCAGCAGCCATGGATCAAGAGAAGGACTTGACAGAGCAGCAGCTGTGGAGCAGGAGAAAGAGCAAACCGTGTTGGTGGTGGATGCGACAGGCAGTGCCAGCAGGGCGTCCCCTGCTTCAAAGTGCACCTTTCCTCTCTCACCCACCACACATTCTCTCCTGCATTCAGGCTCTGAACGATTTCTTCCCATTGGACTCCATATCCGCATGGCCAGTGCATGATACAGAGCCCAAGTGGAACACCTGCTTGGAAAATGAAATCAACTCTCCCATTCAGTTCTATGAGCGTGCGCCTTCCTCTCAAGAGATGAGTGGTCCTATTGGAAAAATCCCTGTTAGCTGGGTGGAAGAGTAAGATGTAATCACCATTCTGTGATACGGGGTCATCCCTTTGCCTGAGATTCCTTTCCAGGTTTTGCCTTTGCAAATTAAGAAAAGGCTTTAAATTAAGATAGGCTAATAGCATCATAACCGAGCATTACTAATACATTCAATGATTAATCCCGCAGATTCCAGCACCATTGGTACCATTAGAACCTATTGGATTCACATCCAATCTATTAACAGTAAGAAGCACACGATAACCTGGATAATGCCTAATAACTCTGGTTCCTGAGACAGTAGTTTGCAAACCTGAAGGCAAAAGGTCAGCGCGCTAGGACAAACAGCCAGACAGCAATATGGTTAAATACGGCGGCATCCATCGACTGCCCGAAAAGCCATGCTTTTATAGCAGACAGACGAGGGCGTTTATAAACCATACACACCAATTGGAGGAAAGCTACTGCAATAACAGTTCCTGGTCAAAGACCTACTTTGAAAGCCTGGAGCTACTCATTCTTTTCCTAGAGGTGTCCTTGGTTCTCATGCTGTTTCTCCTGCTCCCTCCACAGCTGCTGCTCTATGAAGCCCTTCTCTTGCAGAGTGTCCAGCAGGCTGACGTCAAACTTGGAGCACTCGGCAAGCGTCTGGAGGAAAACTGCACATAGCTCCAGGAGATGGGGACAAAGCTGAGGCCGCACGGAAATCCCAAACGGGAATGCTCCAACCCCCAGGAAAAGCTGGGGGAGCCGAACGTTTGGACAGCGGCAGTCTGCATCATGCATTGTCGCAGACCATCACCACCAATACGAAGATTCATAGCTCGTCACAGCTACAATCCTTTTGAGGGCCCGAATGAGGACCCAGAAAACGAGCTTCCACTGACAGCTGGACAATACGTTTACATCTGTGGAGACATGGATGAGGATGGCTGGTTTCTGGGAGAGCTGACAGACGGCACAAGAGGACTGGTTCCTTCCAATCTGGTGGAAGAAGTTTCAGATGATGAGCTGGATACCACCGTGCCTCCAGGGCTTTGTGATCTCCTGCTGGATACCGATGACGAAGAGAGACCAGGCAGCAGGAGAGGGGCAGAAAGTGATGGTGATGAAGCGTGCCAGAAGCTTCAGAGCAACTTGGAGCACTCGGCAAGCGTCTGGGTAGAAACTTCACACAGCTCCAGGAGATGGGGACAAAGCTGAGGCCACACCGAAATCCCAAACGGGAATGCTCCAACCCCCAGGAAAAGCTGGGGGAGCCGAACGTTTGGACAGTGGCAGTCTGCATATATATATACATATACTATATGTATAAGTATACTATATACATAATACTATATATTATGTACTATATAAAATAATATAAATGATATATATATATGCGAAGTTTCGGATGATGGCGTGGATACCACCGTGCCTCCAGGGCTTCGTGATCTCCTGCTGGATACCGATGACGAAGAGTGACCAGGCTGCAAAAAAGACATTTCTTCATAGTTCCAATTAATGTCTTATGTTTTGTTCAGACTCACTAAATGATGCATTTCAGGGTACATCACATGGGAATATAAGAAGACTATTCAGAGCAGGAGCTGCAGAGCAAGATGAACGGCATGAGAAGGTAACGCCGGGAACCAAGGACACAGCTTTTGTGTCACTCAGCCACCTGTGGCAGAGGACAGGATATCTGTAGGTATGGGAAATCATCCCATCACTTAGTGCCTTACAAGGAGCTGAGAAGCTTTTCTTGCTCAAGTCCTGCTTCCAAGCTTAACCACCTACAATGAAGTAGTTGTCAGTTTTCTGGTGTCCTTCAATTCCGTGTCCGCATTTTCCCAAAAGCAAAAGAATTTGGAGGTAACCAGCTGCAGTGAAGTGAGCGATTTCAGTGCCTATTTCTGATGGTGGCAATGAGTTCAGAGGTCACACTTAACTGACGGTGCCTGTTTCCATTCTGACAAAGGCTGTAGTTGCAGCTGACTTCCCGAGGCTGCCATACGTGGTGGTGACGCAGCCTTGGGCTTGTGCGTTTGCATGACTCCCACCTTTCCTTTCTGTGTCTTGCAGGTCAGCTGGTGCTGGAAGCGGCCGGTATCTGAGTAGGAATGAAGGTGAGTGCAGGAGCAGCTGCTGAGGGGAGGAAGGAAGTCCATGCTAATGAGCTCTGAAGCATCTGTGGGTCCGGTACCAGAGGAGGCAGCAGTGATGAGAAGGGCACGTGGTGAGTGCGTGGACAGGGTGGCACAAACGCGTGCGTTTGCTGAGGAGTTGGGTTGCACACAGGTGCAGACAAACGAATATTTGTGGAAGGTGTAGGCACATACGTGTTTCCAGGGATGGTTTGCACACGTCTATGAATGCAAAGGAGGGCATACAATGCAGTGCGTGGACGTGGGTGTGCAATGCAGGGAGGGTGGCGCGTGGGTGTGCGTGTGCACATGGATAGGGGAAGGCTGGGGTTACAGGTTGACCTGTGCTGAGGTAAGTGGGGGCTCACAGTGTTGCTCAGTGGTAGATTTGTTCACAGTGAGTGCTAACAGGAAACTCGCACACCCTTTTTGTTTCAGCTGTGCCAGTGCTGTGATCCCTTGCTACAAGGATAGGGTTTTGGACGGATGGTGTGCATGCTGAGCTCCCATCTCTTGCAGGAATCAAGTGTAGAGCAAAAGGGATGTTTGGGCCAGGTGACTGTAAGAAGGCTGGCTGCTTTGGATGGTGGCAGCTGATGGAAACAGGTGCTCTGGGGACCGTTCAGCTTTTAACAGAAGTCAGGGGTCCTGCAGCAAGAACGACTAGGTTCTCGAATTGCTTCAAACTTGCACTCTGATTACGTCTGTCCTGCCGTGCCATCTCTGCTTCTCTGTGATGAAAGCATTTTCATGACCACGTGTTGGGCCTGTTTGCTTGTAGAAGGAGGAATGTTAGGTGCAGTTTTCACCAAGAACTTCTGCTAGGATTTCTGTGTATTTTGAATCATGAATGTTAGCACAGTGAGGTGAAGGAGGGCCCTGGAAGCAAGTTTGGTGCTATTGAAGCAGTGTGCGATGAGCAGGTGGGAGGTAACACGTGCTGGCAGATGTGGAAACTACTTTGGGATTGAGGTGTGGAGGAAAGGAAAGGCGATGAAGGAGCTGATGGCAAGGAGTTTCCTGGGGAGGCTCGGTGCTTGCTTGGGGATGGATCTGATCAACTTCTTGTGTGCTGGTGTCCTGCTGGGCTTTGGAGAGCAGTCTTCATTCCAGGGTCTGTCTGGTTAACTCATGCTAACGGCATGAGTTTCAATAGGGCCAAGAGTCGGGTCCTGCATTTTGGTCACAACAACCCCAGGCAACCCTGCAGGCTTGGTGAGGTGTGGCTGGAAAGCTCCCAGATGGAAAGGGACCTTGGTGTGCTGATGGACAGTCGGCTGAATATGAGCCAGCAGTGTGCCCAGGTGGCCAAGAGGGCCAATGGCATCTTGTCTTGTATCAGGAATGGTGTGGTGAGCAGGACTAGGGAAGTCATCCTGCCCCTGTACTCGGCATTGATGAGGCCTCACCTCGAGTACTGTGTTCAGTTTTGGGGACCTGAGGAAAGGAAAGACATGGAGTTACTGGAGCAGGTCCAGAGAAGGACAACAAGGCTCATGAAAAACTTGGAGAATCAGCCCTATGAGGAGAGGCTGAGGAAGCTGGGGCTGTTTAGTCTGGGGAAGAGGCTGAGGGGAGACCTTATCGCCCTCTTCCAGTACGTGAAAGGTTCTTACAGTGAGAGTGGGGCAGGTCTCTTCTCACTAGTGACAAGTGAGAGGACAAGGGGAAATGGCCTCAAGTTGCAGCAGGGCAAGTTTAGGTTGGATATTAGGAAGCACTTCTTTACAAAAAGGGTAGTTAGGTACTGGAATAGGCTCCCCAGGGAGGTGGTTGAATCGCCATCCCTGGTTGTGTTTAAGAGCCGTTTGGATGTGGTACTCAGGGATATGATTTAGTGTAGGGTATTTACAGTTAGGTCACTGGTTAGGCTGCGGTTGGACTTGATGATCTTCAAGGTATTTTCCAACCTGGGCAATTCTATGATTCTATGGTAGGACCGGGGCTTGGACCAGGCCAGGGTGAATCCAGTGACAGGAGTCCAATGGATTTGAGACCTGACTTGAAGCCTGTGGGCATCACCCAGGACTTGAGATGAGAGGATGAGGCGTAGGAACAAGAACCTCTTTGGTCCGTATTAGCTCCTGCCGTTCCTTTTTTTTTGGTTAGGGATCAATGTTGGTTTGTCTGTGTAAAGAACAGATACATTTTGCAGCCTGGGAATGAATTCATCCTCACCTGCTGATTGATGCTCTTCTCTAGATGGAGCTGCAGTGGAAATGGACACTTGTGGTCCGATGTCCGATCCCCTCCCTCATGCTCCGATCATCCGAATTAGCAAGACCTGGCTGACGGTTGGTGAGTTGGCTTTTGTTGGCTTGGAGAAACGTCTTCCAGTTGCACCTCACATTATATCTGTTGTATTGAGCTCTCGATCTCCAGCCCAAACTGGATCTATGTATGAACACAGAAGGAGTAGTTTAGATCTATGTTTACCTTGACTGGAAATGCAGTGCCAAGAGCTGCACACTGCTGTCACAGCTCTGAGATTATGGAAAAGGTATCTGGTGGGTGAGCGCTTTGCTGGGTGAGCATCCCCCTGCTGAAGAGCAGGCAGCTGTTGTGTTTGTAGACAGAATCATCCGTGGGGATTGGAGGCGTTTCCAGCCTTCCAGCTCTTGGCTGTTGCTGAGAGAGTAGAGCTTCCTGCCCAGAGAGAAGGAGCAGCAGAAGGGATCCCATGAGAGCAGCCTTAGAAGCCTTTCAGACAAAGCAGGTGGATCAGGCTGTGGCCTGTGCCTGTGGTTTGCAGTGAAGCCAGCAGGCTTTGCCCCAAGCAGAATGAGCTGTGGGTGCAGCATCCAGCAGTGCAAGTGGCCAACAGCTGGAGACAGCATCACCTTGAGCAGCACTCTTGAGGGAAATGCTGAGTGTGAAGGAAGGCCACGAAGAAGAGAGTAGCTTGTGGCTGTGTTCCCGGGGTAAGGTTTTCCTTCCTGAGCTGTTACCTCTCAGGTGCTGTGTGAGTCTTCTGCAGTGTGCCTACAGCTGTGCGATGTGCTCTGCAGGAAGCGCTGATGTTGCACATGCAGCCCTGTCTTTCATGTCTCATGTCCAGTTCCACATTTTGTTTGAAGCACCATCTTAGAGGCAGCCTTGATTTCTGCAGCCCCGAGCTTTGTGCCACGAGAGCTCTCCTGCTTCTCGCTGTGATGTGAGACCAAATGGAAGGCCCTGCAGAAGTCTGGGTAGGTGATGTCAGTTGCTGTTGATTTCCCAACCCATGCTGGGAAAAGCAGGGAATGGGACTGGGGGACATCCCGGTGGTGGGATCCTGCCTCATCAGAACTGAATGGCTGTTCTGATCCATGTATTTTAACCTGAGTGAATCTGACAGTAATGAGAAAGGGGAGGGACCTGTGGGAAGAAAATGTATGTGCCGCAGTTTGTGGTGCAAGGTGTTCTAGGAGCTGCTGGTAACAGTGCCCAGAAAGCTTGCTTTTTGACGGGGAGATAATTAACTAGGTTATTTTAATGAATCTATTTTCTTTCTCTTCATCATTCATACTACCTCTCAAAAAACTGTCTGTGGATTCTCAAGTAGTATTTCTTGCTAAAGAGAATTCATGTGCATCCTTCCTATTCGTCTGCTCAAATTATCTTGCAATCATCTCTGTCTGTGTTTCTTTTAGACCCTGTGATGGAGCAGAGAGGAACACAGACTTGGGTGGATCTTCATTCAGGAGCAGGGACACGTCATGCTCATCTGAGGTGTCTGGCTGACAGCAAGAGCAGAGAGGTAAGTTTCATAGGGTCGCGTGCCCATTTTATTTTATTTTTAATTCATGATGCATAGAGGCGTTCCCCAGACAAAGTGAGCATTTCTCAACTGGACTTTCTGGAAATGAGCTAGGCAGTGAAAATGGGTTTGAAGCATTCCTAAGAGCCCCGCAAGAGAATGCTGAGAGTTAATCTGGCACCCTCCTTTGGAAACGTCCGTTGTCTGTCAGCTCTTCAGCTGTGCCCTAACACCTCCCATTGCGCTGCCACACCAGGATAGAATTCCAAGCCCACACTGAGTCCTGGAATGTTGTGGTGCCGTGTTGGAATCAGATGTGACCACGTGGTCTTGGCTCCCCGCCTTGTGGGGGGTCATGGTGGACCAGGCTGTTGGCCGTTGGTGATGTCATAAGCGGCTGGAATGAGGGGAGGAGCGGTGCGTTCTGTGTTCCTTTGTGGGTGAGCTAGTGGTTGGAGTGGTTGGTTGTCTTCTTGGTCTTGTGCCTTTAGTGCCGTTAGTTAGTTAGTTCTGTTTGTTAGTTAGTTCTGTTTGTTAGTTAGTGACTTTAGTTAGTTAGTGCCATTAGTTAGTTAGTGTTGTTAGTTAGTTAGTGTTGTTAGTTAGTTAGTTAGTTAGTTCCTTTAGTGTTTTTTTCTTCACACCATCGTGTGCAGCAGCTTGTAGGTAAGTTGAGCTGGCGTGGGATGGATGGGTGGGCAGTGAGGTGTTGAGAACTGCTGGCTGTCGGAGCTCACAGCACCATATTGCTTACTCTGGACCATCAGACGTAATTTTCCCCGGTACACACGTTCCAAAGGGGGTATCAGTAAAGTTGGCACCTGTCCCGTGCTTCTTCCATTGTCTTTGCTCAGTAGTGGAAGCATTGTAAAGTTGCTGGGTGGACAGGCATCACGTAGCCTGAGACTCAGCATGTCTTGCAGCAAGTGGATGGGACAGTTGTGCTGTGTGTGTTATTCCATGACTGTCTTAGCCCTGCTCACTGACCTGCTCTTTCTCTCTCCTCTCCTCGCCCTCCGCCCACTGCCTCGGTGCAGCTTTTGCTCTCATATCATCTGAGCAAAGCGACAAGGAACTGCTGCAGAGAGCTTGAGGTGATCTCACTGCCAGGTACGTGCCATGTTTTTTCCCCTGCATGGTTTTGCCGCATGGTATGTGAATGTAGTTCTGAAGAATTCTGTCCATACTGTGCTGTGTGAATAGAGAAAACAGAAGTGTGTTTCTGCTCTGTTCCAGCTGTTCACACTTGCTGTGATGGGTGCTGCGTGCAGTGGGATCAGCCGTGAGCCTCAGTTGGTGGCGACGGAGGTACAGTATGAAGCTCTGGCTGGTCTTTGTTCCCTGTGTTGAGCCATTAGAAGGAGCTGCAGATGTACTCTCCTGCAGGAAAGATTGGGCCAAAAAAGGCCTGGCCAACTGTCTGCGCCAGTGCCATTGCTGATTAGTCTGGGTAGAGAGAGATGCATCTTTGCATGGCCTGGCAATGCACGCCAGGAAGAAAAATAACTGTGATGAGACGTGCAGCTCCTTCTGAAGTGCACCTGATAAGGACGGAGCACATTTGCTGCAGCTTTCTCTGCAGATGTGCTCCTCACCTTGAAATTCTCCTGGTTTGTCCTCAGCCCCTGACCATGGCCTGTTCTCTGTTTTGCAGGCTGATAACATGCGGAAGCCGCAGCTGGAGCGTGTGGTGTCATCTTTGAACGTTCCAGCGATTGCGGCGGCCCATGTTATTAAGACCTACGTCGCCCAGGGGCCGGGTGAGCTCTCCCTTGAGGTAAGCAGTTACAGGCGTTCCTTGTTGTCATGCATAGAAGAAGGCAGTCGTTTGAGATCTGTTTTCCTACCAGATTTGCTGAATGTGGGATTGACGTTTCAATCTCTTGCAGGTTGGAGATCTGGTGTGCATTATTGACATGCCACCAAAGGAGCTGAGCCCCTTTTGGAGAGGCAAGCGTGGCTTTGAGGTAGGCACACGTTTTTGAGCAGAGAGCACAACTTGAGTAGAGTCAGGAATCTCAGGTTGGAGCTGCTCTGCCTGCACAGGATGGCTTCTGGATGAAAACGGTTGCCCTGTGTTGGTGTCAGAGGACCTTCCCTTTGGCTCTGTGTTTGGTCTAATGCCCACCTGTCTTTTTGTTCTTATTACAGGTTGGGCTTTTCCCTGGTGAGTGCATTGAACTCATCAGTGGAAAAGTTCCCGATTCCCTCCTCAACTCATTGCCAGAGCCAGGTACGTATGTTACATTTGATAATTCGGGTTAGTAAAATGGGATCAAAATGTGAGTTTCAGGGGATTTGTTAATACCCAAGTTCAGCAAGCTTAGCAAGAGGACTGCATTAAGCTCCTTGGGCACCTCCAGGGATAGGGAAAATCTGTTCTTGCGTGTCCTTGTTGGGAATTCTCTTCCCATTGTTACATGCTTTGTCAAATGCATTATGTTTGGCCTTGTCCAACCGAGCCAAGCCTGAAATGAACTGGTTTCTTTGTTTTGTTGTGCAGTGCCAAGGAGACGGGGCAAGCTCATCCCCTTCCTTCGTTCCCTGGTGAAGGCCCGCCCCAGGAGAGCGACGGAGCCGGAGCCAGAGAAGGAAGGGGTGTTTGGTTGTGACCTGGGGGAGCACCTTCTCCGCACTGGCCGTGATGGTAAGGAACAGCCCATTCCTGAGATCTTCCTTCGTTGGGCAAGTTGAGCTAACCGCTGGCTCTTGTTCTGTAGTCCCCCAGGTCCTGCAGAGCTGTGCTCAATTCATTGAGCATCATGGCGTGGTGCGGGGGATATACCGCCTGTCTGGAGTCAAGTCCAAGATCCAGCGACTACGGTAAGAGTGCTGCGACTGACACAGCTGTCAGTAGGGGCACGTGCCATGCTGCGGGTGTTCAGAGGATCCCCTTCCTTTTCTTGACTCTATTTTGTGTGGCTGTGGACTTGTTTTCGTCTTTCTCAAAGCCCTCTGCCCAATTCTGTGTCCTTCTCTGCAGCCATGAATTCGATACGGAGCAGGTTCCCGAGCTCAGCGTCCAGGACATTCACAGCGTGAGCTCCCTGTGCAAGATGTATTTCAGGGAGCTCCCAAACCCGCTGCTGACCGAGGAGCTGTATGACAAGTTCCTGGTAAGCACTGGGGAATGTCTTGGAAATGACACATACCTGTTCCCTGGGCGTCCTGGCTAGTGGTTGCAGCAGTGCCCCAGCTCTGAGGTCTTCTTCCTGTTAGCCCCATGAGGCATGTCTTTGTCATATCCTGCCTCTCACTGATGGCACTTGTGGTGGTGCCAGGAGGTGCTTATTTAAGCTATTCACAATGCTTGTGAGAATTCCCTTTCCTATGCTGTTCCCCAGCTATTGCTAGAATGGGGTTATTAGCATTTTGGAGAAAAAATCCCTGCTGCGAGTAGCTGCACTATGTAATCAGGCAGTAAAGCCCCCCAGATCTTGCAATGCTTGGCCTTGGTGGCACAGGCTGCGTGCTGCTGTGTTCCCCTGATACCTCTTGGAAGGCATCGAGTCTGCCTCAGTGCTGACCACTAGCGCACTGTCCCATGGTTCACAAACCTGTGGCAGCTATCTATGCTGATTGGTGTCTGAATCCCTTCCTGCCTTTTTCCAGGACGCTGCCGGTGCTGCAGAAGAGGAGGAGCGGGTGCAGAGAATGAAGGACGCCATCCAGCAGCTGCCCGCTCCTCACTACAGGTCAGTGCTGCACTAGGTCTGCTGAGCTGGATGAAGTTATGTTTGTTTTGTGCACTGCAGCACAGCTTGCTTTTTGGTGGTGAACATCTGCCTCTCTTGTTTTCCAGGACCCTGGCGTACCTAATGAGACACCTGGCGTCTCTTGCAGGGAAGTGCTCCGACACCAGCATGGACGCTAACAACTTAGCTATTGTGTGGGCTCCAAACCTCTTAAGGTAAACTTCTTTTTCTGTTTCAACACGATGCTTAGTTCTGCTCTCCTCCTACCCCAGGGACACAATTTCTAGATGACAGTTTCTACTCACTTGTTTAGCTGGGACTGCTGTGTCCCTGATCATCCAGGAGAATTTCGTCAGTGGCATCGCTGTTTGCCCACTGCGGAAGTCTCCAGAGCCCAGTTTGACAGTTTTTGGCTACAGAAATTCAGACTTGGAGAAATGATCTTGGGGAAATAACTTGTAAGATCTGCCTTTTCTTCAGATCCCAGCAGAGCCCATCTGCCTGCTCCAATAGTGAAGCTGCCTGCATGGAGCTGCAGACACAGACAGATGTTGTGGAATTCATAATCAGTCACACAGATGTCATCTTCTGCTCCGAAACCACATCAGCCGTGGGAGAGGGTGAGCGTCTTCCTCCATTAGCTTGATCTGACACTTTGATCCAATCCAGAGCTTCTCCAAAACCTTTGAAAATGGTTTTGCTGTCGAGGAGACAGCAGGCTTCTGGGCTTAGATTAGCATATGGTGCCCTGTTGCTGGGTCCTTAGTGTGTCCAAACCCAAACCTTACATGGAGAAAACTGTCACTGCTGTTAAGATATTTTGCAAGCAGCTGAAGCTTGATTGAATTGTGGCAGCAAAGCTTTCTGAGATCCCTGCCCCCTAGTTTTTCTAGGCTTTTTGTTTGCCTGTTTCAGTATAGTGAGCTGCTCTTAATTATGACTGTGTCCTTTGCCACGAGCATACCTCTGAGCACACTGTTAGTTTGAGCTCCTCTTCTTTGAGTGGTTCGGATATGGAAGTCTTAGAGAAATGCAGAACTGGGATGGCTGTGCTGCTGCTTTCTGATCCTCCGTCTTACCTGTGTTTTTCCCTTGCAGGGCACAGTTCTCTGGCCGGGCCCAAGTCTGTGTCTCCTGCTACAAAGCTGCTCACGCTGCAGGAGGCACAGGCTCAGAGAAGCGGCCAGAGCAGCTCTCCCACTGCTACGTGGAGCAGCGAGATCGAAGTGGAGGAAGGCCCCGCAGCTGTACCTGGGGCCTTCCACACTGTCATTGATTTTCCATCTAAGAGGTAAAGAGGACTTCCCTTTCCAGACCGTATCTTCATTGGTTGGGTGGGTTTTATTGGTTTAATATTTGTCCATTATATATATATGAGCCTGCCAGCTCCTGTCCTGTCCAGCTGTGTAGCCTTTACTCACATGCTCTGTATCTTGATTGACATGGTTGAGAAGAATGTAGCCAGCAGGACTTGAGGGCTGAGCTGTAGGAATGGAAGCATCCTCTGCTGTTTGAAACAGAGTGTGTTTCTAAGCTGTGTTTCAGCAGAAAGCAGGCAGTGCTGGCAATGGGCAACTATTGGCAAGGGCTCAGTGCAGCTCTTCCCTCACCCTGCACCGCGACTGACAGCATGCTCTGTTTTCTCTCTCCAGACCAAGTTCTCCCAGTAAGAGGGCAGAGTCACCAGCTTGCAGTTGGTGTTCGTGCTTCTGCCTGCACAGACCATTCCATATGGCCGAACACCAACTGCAGAGCAGTGCCAGTGCGCCCTCTGAAGCAGAAGTCGTGGTCTTGGCAGGTAAGGGTGCAAATCCAGCTTTCAAAACACTGCTTGTCAGCAACACTGGTAGAATTCTTGCTTTCAGTGGGCTTGTACCTCCTTGTGGAGTTCAGGCCCGTGCCTGACATCTTCAGTTGACCCCTGTCTTTCCCAAATGAGTCTCTTGTCAACACAAGAGCTGGACCTGCACGAGGATCACTTTCAAGACAGTGACACTGTTGCTAGAAGCATATTTGCTTCTGCCCACCACCACTAAAAAATGCCAAATGTCAAGAACCTGTTTCATGATTCATCTTCTGAACATTCAACACTAACCACTGTGCATCTACTCGTTCCTAGGAGACTATAGCCCTTGTGGAACTGAAGGACGCAGCTCATATGATGATGCCGCATCCTGTGCTTCCATCAATATAGAGCTCATGGGAAGCACAGGATGCGGCACTTCAAGTGACAGCCTATCATATGACAGCAGTGACGAAGAAAGAAATGTCATCATCGTTGAAGCTCTCATTCACCCCATCCCTGATGAACCTGCTGACCTGAGCCTGCCAGACACCTCAGGCACCAGCCTGGACTGTGACCCAGAGCCTTTCCAGGAAAGCCCAGCGAAAGCACAGCCCGAGTGGCCCGACAGCAGCACAACCATGCAGGCTCAGGTCAGCTTTACAGAGGAGAAGCCAAACATCTTGGAGGGGCAGGTAGAATCAGGCCAAGAGGCCCAGGCTCCGGGCAACAGCACGACTTCTGAGCCACTCTCGTGAGACAACAGTGGATGAGTCCCGTCGTTCCGCCAAGCTTCACACCCCCTCCTTTCTCCTACTGAATAAAGGCACGCTCGTGCTCAATCGTGCCATGACTGCATTCTGAGTTTTCATTTGCAGAGTTTGGGATGAGTGTAAGAAACATCAAGGCAGCTCAGCTTGCAACGCTCTGGCTGTGGGGTGCATGCAGGGACACTGTAACCATACAGGGAAAGGCTTCCACTGCTTCCTCAAGCTGTAGTCCAGCCCTGCTACTGCTCTGTGGCACAAAGCCCTGAGGGATGTTCCATATTGTTAACCTAAGTGAAGCCAGCTTCACACACTGTGTTTTGTTGTTGCTGGGTGAGAGGGGGATGCACGTTGGTGAGAAGATGAGCATTGCTGGATCTGCCACGAGTGTCCCTTCTGCCTCTAAGAATATGTCCTAAGTAGGATGTGAACACTGCTGGCACTTCCTCATTGCACGTGCTTGGAGGATCTTCAGTTCTTGCACATTCAGGATGTCTGTCAGTGACTACAAGGAAATTCTCCAGTACTAGGAATTCCATGAAACAGTTGGAACGGGTAAGTGTCATCTTTGTACAGAAACAGCACGCCTAACAGTCTGTCTCACCACTCTAGAATTAATCTGAGAATAGATTAACAGCTCTTGTCAGTTCTCTAAGTCAGGTTTCATTTAAATAAACTTGAAATTGGATTTTTGAATCCAGTTGGAAATTGATGGTGCTGATTACCTCTTCCTCTAATTAAAGCATTACACACAATGTATGCTAGGTACTCTGCTTTACCTGTAATATTATATTAGAGAAGAATTCACACTCAACTTTAAGCATCTGTGTTCTGAATTGTAGGTGGTTTTGCAAAGGTAAAACTCGGGCGGCATCTTCTTAGTGGTGAAAAAGTTGCAGTAAAAATCATGGAGAAAGTTACTTTATGGGTAAGCCAAAAGGCATTTAAATATGATAATATCTTCTGTTGGAGTTGTGGAGTTCTCTAGAACACAGGGGCAGGTGGGATGGTACATAGGAATGCAGCCTACTGGTCCCATTGCCTTTTGAAAGATGCTGTAGAGCTGGAAAAAGTTTAACAGAGCACCACAAATCTTGTTCCTCATTGTTCAGAGGGCAGTATTCTCTGGCTGTAAAGTGGAGGAAGTTATTACATCATTACATTATGTCATTACAACATTATTACATTATTACAGCAACTTTACCAAAATGCCAATGAAAATGCTGAATGTTTTACTTCTCAGTTTTCACAGCTCTGTTTCAGAATTTCTATGGGAGTGATGTCAGTCATTGCTGAGTTGATGTTGAATTGTGTACAGTCCCATATGTGCTTGTTATGTTCCACAGCAGTCAGATGTGGTACCTGGTATGTCACAGTAGTGATGCTTTTATGGTCTCTTAAGGATGACTTGTCTCATGCTAAAACAGAAATTCATGCCGTGAAGAACTGAAGTCATCAACATGTTTGCCCATTGGATCATGTAAGAGAGACATCAAAGAAATATTTATAGTCTTAGAGGTAAGAAATAATTTCTGCCACACTTCAGTTGATTGTTTTTATCTTTAGCAGTAGACAATAATATAAAAATAAAGCTGAAATGAAAGGATTCTTATATATCTCAGTGGAGACTGGGTTCAAGATTCATTGGTTTGAAAATTAAGTAGAAAATTTTATATATTCTGATATATATTCTCTGATTGAGAACGGGGAACTGGAGAGTCCTGTCGGTGCTGTTCCATGCTTTCTGTGCTGTCATTGTTACTTATCTCTCTCTGATACTCTCTAAATGCATTTTCAGCCTCTAGAATGAAAACGTAGTATTACATCAGACACTGAAGAAAATAATTCAGTCCCAGCTGAAACTCAGACAGTAACGTGTGCTTAGGATTCTTTCCCTACAGGAAATGTTAGATAATTATTGCTATGTGGTACTGTGTTCTGTAGCTGAGCTGGAATTTGTTATCCTCGAAGAAGTATCTTCCTCTGAAAGGGGAGTAAAACATGATGCTCCGAATGAGCGGAGCAGAGACACAGATCTGATCTGAGTGTTGGTTTCACATTTTTGTGATGCTCTTTGCTGCAGTTTGTATCTAGAGAGAAGCCCTTGTGGTGTCAGTCTGTTGTGTAACCTGCTCTAGTTTTGTGCCTCAAGGAAGAGTGATCCTTTAAACAAATGGTGGCTATACAGAGGGTATGGGGTGAGATGCATTCCTCTGGCCCCATCCAATGGATTTTCTGTCACTGAAGTCTTGAAGCACAGGTTAGGTACTGGAAGGCTTGAATATTTCCTCACCAATAGGTTAGAGCTTGGCATTCTGTAAGCTGCTGGTATCTCTCAGTAAAGCAAATAATTACAGCACGAGCATTTTCCTAGGCATCTTATGAAATCCCTCTATCTAAGGAGCCTTTCCTCACTGAAAAATAAAGCATTGTCTATACCTTTTAGAAGTAACTGGCTTCCATCTGAGAAGCTGATGGATTTATAGGCTTGGACAGGAACTGGGTGTGGAGGTGACTTGTAGAGATTTGTGCCTGAACCTGCTGCTCTGGGAATCGTGAGACCAAGTTTCTCAAGAGCTTTTCCCACTCTCATCATCACCTTCTGCAAGGGATGAGGCTGCATGTTCTCTCTGGGTAATATGTTCAGTGCTTTGAGAGCTATTTCCTTCTATCTAGTCTGCTGTTTTGGTGTATGACTGCTTCCTGTCACTATCCCATCGTGACCTGCTGGCCAGAGCCTCAGTCAACCTTCATACGCACCCCCTCTCCCCACCCCGCAGGCATTGAGAAGCTGCCATGAGGTTCCTCTGCACTCTGAACAAACATCTTTCTCCCCAGCTTCTCTTCTCTGAGTGGGAGCTTCAGCCCCCTGCACAGGCTGGAGTTCATTCACAGAACTTGTTTCAGGTTGTTATCCTTCCTGGCCAAAAACCAGATACAGTATTGTAGATGTGGTGCAATGAGTGTTGAAGCAGGAATGACTTGTCCTGGTCTGGTTGTGCTGCTTTTTAATGCAGCTGATGATCTTGTTGTACTTCTTTTCTGTCAGAGCACACTGCTGGCTTGCATTCAGCCTGTGGTCTCTCACCACTTGTCCTCCTAGTCCCCAGGTCCTTTCCAACAGATACAAGCTAGTATTTCCCACCTGGGATATTGGAAGATGGGAACTTGCCAGCAGTCAGTGAAGATCTCTGAGACAGCGAGAGCGAGCGAGCTTTGAGTAGACTGGGAACCACTGTCCACAGCAGGAAAGAAGAGAAGAGAAAATATGTTTCCTTGGGCACTTGGGTGGAAATCATTCCTGACTGCTTTCTCATCCACCGGGAAAATCTGCTGATTGACAATTAGAAGCTGATGGACTTTGGACTCTGTGCAAAGCCAAAGGTAAGAGGATCTGTTAAATCAAATACAATGTGCCCCCAAGTAATGCATGTTTGACCACCGTATGCAACAGGGGCTTGTCCAAACAAACACCCTAAAATCAAGCTGTTTCTGTGGCTGACATGTCATTGCATCTTGTTTGGAATGGCCTGAACTGTGTGAGAGTGGTTAACAGATTGCTCAGAAGCACAGGTAGATTATTTTCTCTAGCTAGACTCCCTGTTTTCATAGTCTAAGCTGTAGATAATTTTGTAGGTATATCACCTGTCTTATGCAAGGTTCTGTAATAGGAGCATGGGGTTGGATAGAATAAAATGACTTTTGCAGGTGACGTACGGATCCTGTGATTGCATATGCTTGAACTGAATTGTTCCTTGATCTTCAAACTGATTTCCAGAAGCCTTTATTAACATGTAAGATAGGTACGAAAGAATGGGAAGTCTGACTTACTGATTCCAAAAGAATTACTTGTCATCAAATGAGTTTTCCTGGCCAGACTTAGAGCCTTTCACAGGTAATTTAGACCAACAGGCTGTTTGATCAGCTGAGGAAAATAAAGCATCATGCCAAGGGTACTAGATAAGTGAGCAGCTTGAGATCTCCACATTCATGTGATGCTCATGGTTTTAGACAATATTTGCTTCGTGAGGTCACATTGAATGAAAGCAAAATCAAAGATGAATGAAAAAATACACAGGAGAAGAAGCCTCTGAGGCTTCTGAAGTGTTATGACCAGAAGACATAAACTCTGTTAAAGCAAACATTTCTCTCTATTTTTTGTGTTCTTCCAGGGAGGCCTTGATTACCACCTGAACACATGCTGTGGAAGCCCAGCTTATGCAGCACCAGAGCTAATCCAGGGCAAAGCGTCTATTGGCTCAGAGGGATGTAGAGCGGTGTTTGTTTTCCCCTCTTTCCCTTCCCTCTCCACAGAGCATTTAAAGGCAGTGGAGCTCAGGTAGGCTCTCTTGGTTTCCCTTCTGAATTCTGCTAGGTTGCATTGCTTGGTAGCTCTCAGAAGCTGTCAGTGGCCACAGACTAGAAAAGTGCAATTGGTCTCAGTTCACACAGCTGGCTGGTTTGTCTCTGGCTAATCCTGAACTGCCTCAAGCGACTGCTTTGGGGCTTTACAGAACAGCAGCTTCAGAGATCTCTTTCTATTACTAAGTTTTTGAAAGAGCAATTTGCTGTGTTCTAATTATCCATCATTTTTGTGCAGTCTTTTTTGTCAGACTTCTCCTTAGATTCCATGTTGTATGTGAAGATTAATTTGCATTGTGATTTATAATGTACTAAAAATTGAGAGATGTCTGGAATTTTGGAACCCACTACTTGCAGTTGTTAATCTGTCCAAACTGGTCTGGTTTGCAATGCCCTCATCCTTCTTGAATCGCTCTGCTGTTAAAGGCGGAGCAATTCCTACAAGTGCCATGGCCCCACTGTTGTTCTAATTCTTGTTTCTTTGTTTTCCACACACTGCTTTTCAAGCCTCCTTTTTCTTTACAGTCCAAGTGAGAATTGCACTGTGAGGTGTCTGAACCTTGTTGTGCCTCTACATAAAGAGAACAGCAGCAAAGCCTGACAGGTGACTGTGCTGACAGCTCTCGTAGCCAGTAACACGTAACTGTGCTAAATCCCTTGTGACGGCTTTGATTTCATTTTTGCCAGTGAAATCCTTGTAAAAGGAACTGCAGCAGTGTGATGAGCTAAGGTGAAGATGCTGGTTTCAGTAGTGCTCTAAGCTGAGCGGAAGGGCAATTGAATGAGGGTTATATGCTTTCTCTGGGACGATAAGGTTTTTTTTCCTGAGGGAAAGAGCCAGCTTTTCATGGGCTATATGTGGGCTTTGGCAAGGGCAGACAATCCAGTCTGTCAGGAAGCCATTTGAGGTGCTTCAGGTTTGTAAGCTTGTCTTTTTGTTTTTCAGGCGGATATTTGGAGCATGGGTGTAGTCTGTATGCTCTGCTGTGTGGGTTTTCCCTTTGGATGATGACAATATGATGGCACTCTACAGGAGGATACCAGTGGGTATCAGTGGTGCTAGAATACACTGAGAAGGGAAATAGCTGAGCTTGACAAGAGGCCTTGCTTTTTGGATGGCAGAACATGCTGAGCTGTGGGTAGAAAGGCCTGTCTGCTGAATATTGTCCCTGTTTTTGCTGCTTTGTCTACCAGTATTTTGTGGATTTGGTTCTACGCTTGGTTGGCCTATGTGGCACTGTAGCCTGATTCTATACCATGATAGCATACAGAATTTAAGGAGAAGTATTTTCCTGCTTATTTGATTTCCCAGAAATGAATGTTCCTAATTGCCAGCTCTTCTCATGTCTACAAAGAGCAAAGTTCTGCATTTGCCATTAGAATTTCCTCTTCCAGAATCAGGAGGTAATGTAGGACCCCACAGATTGCCTTCAGAATTCAACAGTTAGTTCTGTTTCCTTTCTGAGTGCATAACAACCTGAGCACATGAACTGAATGATGTGGCTTTTTAGTCTGGTACAAACTCTGCTGTACACTGAAACTTGGTCCATTTGTAAGCAGGACTTTGTCCATTTTGTAGGACAGCAGAAAACCCTTTGTGCTAATCATGATGCCAAGAAGCAGAATGCGGCAAATGGCAGATGATCCAACTGCTTCAGGTATTCATTGCCTTAAAACTGAGAATAGTTTTGGACTGCGAGTTTGTAAGCAGAACGGAGTTCTTAAAGCTGTCAGAGATTATTTCTGCACTGTTCAGTTCTATCTGCCTAACATACACCGGATCTCAGAACTGCATTGCTTGAACTGGTGGAACTTGTTGAAGTGAACTGGGATGAGCAAATTTTAGAACTTAGTCAGAACGCAGTAAAAAATGGATAATCTCATGGGTATTAAGGTACAGGCTTGCTATTTCTGCACTGAATTTGTTTTTATTTTAAATGGTTGTGATCTGAAAGTTGCTTGAAACGCAGGCACCTCGGCACTGTTGTGTAACTGAATTTCACACATTATTGAACCTCAAATATCCTGGAATCTAAAACTCTGACTTGTTTTCAGTCTGCTGCTTGAGTCTAATCAGGTTCATAGTGTCTTTGTGCAGTGGAGTGTGTGGGGAGATTGTTGCTGCAGATCCTGGGAAGTTGCTGTGTATTTGCAGACAATGGCTGCTGTTGGTCACTGGGTGCCACTGTTGCTCTGCAGAACAGCTGTGCTGTGCATGCAGCACAGCATGCTGTGCACGCCATGGAACTAGGAATCAAGAAGAGAGAGAAGCGTCACTTCTGCTCTAGTAAAAGTTCTCATCTGCTGACAGGCTTTTGTACTTGAATTCAGAACTCAGGACCTGTTGCCACAGAGGGACTAGTTGCTGAAGTTGGACGACTCTTTCTGATTACTCCTTGTAATATGTAGCCATAACACTATTTAAAAAAGAATCTGAAATCATGGCTAATTATTGACTGCTGCACAGCAGAACACTACCATGCTGAGATTGGGCTGTGAGATGACTTGAAAGCTGTTTCCTCAGTATAGGTCTTATTCTTGCAGCTGGGACACCTTGATGAAGACTGTGTAACAGCTTTCTGTGTTTCACAACAAGAGAAGAGAGAGTAGATCAGCATTAACATCAGAGGGAATAAACGTATGTCAGTAATTCTCTGTATTTAAGCCCACTCCTACAGTAAATAACCTTACTGTATGAACAGACTCTAACACTCACTTATTCTCAAACATGAAATATTTCACACCTTTCAGAGGCAAGGTACCACTGCAGAACTTCATAGTCTACCTAATAACTACATTTCTGAAGTTCACATTTATTCCTTTTTTCTCCTTTAATTGTGTTTTTTCAACCTTTCTGTTATATTTTACCATGCTGAAATCCTTATGAACCTCTGGAAGTCCAGGCAGACTCAAAACAGAAACTGATGGATGAACAGCAGATGTCACATGCTGGCTTAACTCCCTGCTTTGAAATGTTTCACTAATAGGTGGAAAATAACAACACATCAGGTAAGGCAACCAAATAAATTTGGAGAATTACAGTTCACAAATACTTCAGGAAATAAATTAATTCCACTAACTTTCGAAAACAAATGAGAAAAGCTGAACTGAGTGCTGCTAGAGATGCTGTATAAATGTCAATAATAACATTCCAAGCTGTAGAAGAGATTTAAAACATGATGGGTACTCTGGCTTTAACCTGAATCTGAAAGTTGTCTCTTGCAATTGAGTTGTCTTTCTATTAAATAGAAAGTGGTAGCATTTGAAGGATTGTTAAGATTTCCATATAACTTTAGTAAGACTAGATGTAAAATGTAAGTTTTATCTAGGCTAGATCGTTTGTGGAGTCACTGTTTCTTTTCTTTATGTACAGGGAATAAAGAGAACAATCGACCTACATGGGGAAAGACTTCTTCAGTTTAAGTCTGTGATATTTTCACAGTCTTAATTCAAAAGACTTCTAATGCCTGATAAGTAATTCAAGCTTATTATACTACACTGAGTCTGTCAAGCATTGTACCCACGGTTCTCATAGTAGTCAAAAAGCTGCTGAAAATCCAGCTGAATGTCGATGCTCCTTGGAGCTGGGCTGAAACTTGCCCCCAGAAATGGGAGTCCAGCTGAAATGCTGTACAAACTGAATTAGTAGGAGCTTTGCCATTCACTTCAGTAGAGAGATTCTGGCACCAGCTTTAGTTTTCACTTCCAGCAATTGTACAATACACTAACTTTAAAGCAAAAACGAGCGTGGTCTGCTTCTTCATCTCAGACATATTGTGTGAATCAGCTGAGGCCTGAAACTACCCTAATGTGATCAGACGTGAAGGTTGCACATCAAGGGGAAAATATGGCAGACATGCAGAAATTTTCTTTGTACTGACTGTTTTTCTGAAGAGATCTATATCCTCTTGTTTTCTAGCGGAATTACGACCAGTTGTGTCAACCTATCTCTTGCTTCAGTCTAAGAAGGCTCGTGGCAAGCACATTCCCTTGAGATTTCCATCCCAAACATGACGTGCCAGTACCACAGAGTCAGGAAGCCTGGGGGTAAGTTTTAGAGTTCAGCACAAGGTTCTGGTCTAAATGCCTCTGTGTGCTGAAGCTCTGCCCGGGTAAACAGTCTGGTGGCCTAAACATCGGTGAGGGAGCATGTGTGCAACCAGTCTTGGTCATCAAATTTTGTTCTATGATAAGGCCACCCACTCAGTGTATGAAGGCAAAGGATGTAATCTTTCTAGATTTCAGGGAGGCCTTTGATCCTGTCCCTTTGGCTGCATGTTCCCAACCTCTCGCTCAGCCACGTAGACCAATAGTACTATTGAGGTTTGAGATCTTTCTGCTGTGGATGGGTTCCTTTTGTTATCTCTTGGTGGTGTTATCTCTTTTCTCCAGTCATCAGGGCTGTAAGATCTGTCAATGCTTGCAGAGTCTGTCCATTTCCTCTTTCTGACTTCCTTCTCTTGCAGTTAGAGTAAGCTCTGTGGCCTTCCTTACTCTCAGCTGGGCTAAAGTCCAGCAGTCTGTGGCCTTTGGCTTCAGCAAGTTTAACTACATCTTCTAGGCAAGTTCTGGGCAAGATTATTCTACTCAGGAAGCACAACAAATGAGAGAACAAAAATAGCCTCATGAAAACAGAACCATAGAATTGTTTGGATTGGAAAGGTCTGCGTTTTAGTGTTTCATGATCAAATGTTTTAGTAAGTTGGACTGGTCCTACGAAGTAGTATGACTGCAGTAAGCAGTGTACATGGTGTGCTGTGAGTACTGCACACATTCCTCTTGGCAGCTTGTGGAACAGAAATTGTGCATTGTTTGGATTGTGTAAGCATTCCTGTTGGTCTCTTGTGATGCTTAACTTCTTAGAGCACCTTTCCTCGTTTGGCTCTACATATTTTGGTACCTTACTTGTTCTGTTTGTCTTAGCAAGGAAGGTCTTCTTCTGAAGCATCCTCAGTCTTGGTCTGGGCAGCATACTTAGAAATGACATGGACATTACATGAGAGGGTGGTCAAAGGAGGGAAGATCTCACCTTTCTGATCAGTTTCCTTTTAGAAGACACGGTCCTGGAGAGGATTTGCTTTCCTTGTTTCCTAGAGACTTGGATTCTTAGATGGTTTTGGCTGCAGCTATTTCTGATGTTAATTCCTTGTTCTGTACTTTAGTAGCCAAGTGCAAGTGGAGTGCTTTGGAATTGTCTGAAGTTGCCAGGTTGCTTGTGATCACATATGTACTGTGGAGATATCTGTGGTGCCAGTGATAATTCAGTGTGATGAACTTGAAGGCTTTCATTAGAATTGCAGCCCTAATACAAACAATGACTTGAACTCTGTAATTCTGTGTAAAATCATTAGCTAGCTTGTGGTCCGGGTCTTCAAACCAAAGGCTATGAGGTGCTGCTCTTGTTGACGCAGGCTGTGAAAGATGACTTGAGCTCTAAGAGTAATTTCCCTTCTGCTCTTGATATGAACGTCAAATCCAAAATTACAGTATTAAGAACATAATATAAAAGTTGGTGCTGCTGGCTTGTGGACCTGCATTAGCTGTTAGCCATAGTTTGGAACTTGCAAAGCAATCTTATTTAGATTTTAGTGATGAAATCTTCTGATGAAATCTTCCTTTTAATTCTGCAAAAGAATCTCAATGGAACATTTCTGTCTGAAAAGGCTCTGACGTATGAAGATGTGCCAGACTGCAGCCATGTGCCAGATGCGTTTGGATCCATGGAATTTTCTGATGTAGCTTCAGTGTTTGAAGAATCTCCGCTCGATCTAAATACTCAGAGAACAAAGCAGGTGTGTGAAGATGTAGTGCTAGTTTCTTACAGAAAAAATACAGCACTTAATCCAGAAATCTGCTTCTCATTGTATATAGAGCTTAGTCTGTATTTAAGTATCTAGTGGACCTTGACCAAAGGGAGATACAGATTCAGCAAAGAAGCATGTTAAGCATAAATTTTGGTGCCTTCTGCCTGTAGGACATGGTTGGTTTGATGAGAAACCTAACTCCAGTGTTTGGTTTGCACAGAAACAGCAAGCAAAGGAACAAGTAAAGGAGTCAGGGAGGATTTTAAAACACATCGGGAAGCGATAAGGCACAGTTCATAAGATTCTGGAGTTAGGCCAGAGGTAGACAGAGCTTGAAAGGTACCGAAAGAAATTCAAGACAAGAACATGCACAGTGATGTGATTGAAATTTTGCAGCAAAACTATGTGATAATTCATAGTTATGTTTAGATAAGCTGGTGAGGGTTAATCCTAAATGGAGAACTGAGATGAACAAATCAAAAAATGGCGTTTGACAGTGTATAAGAAACGAACTTATTCTAGGAGAGAATCAGAGGTTTCAACTCTTTTGTTCAATAGACAAGTAGTGTATGATGTTTTTATAAGCATTGTGTCTGACCTTCTCAGCTGTTAGAATTTCCTTGACAGTAACTTCTCCGGCTGTGATCAGAAAACCTTTTGTTACATCTCTGGCAGCATTCGAGGCATGATACTCAACTGGGTGATATGGAATTCACACTGTCAACTCCAGTGACAAGAAAAGTGGCATCTAAGAAGCGTGCAAACACAGAGAATGTTGATGCAGAGTCAGCGTTAAGAAATGAGCTGCCCTTTGCACTTCCTGCTCCTGCTCTTTTCAAAGAGTCAGAGAAGCAAGTAGAAGGCACTTAGAAGAACCCTTTCAGGCACCTACTTCCAAAGGTATGTTGTGTCTAACAAATGGAAACCTAGAACATGTGTAGCTTAGGAGTTTTTTAATTTAAATATGAATGCAAGCCTTGTAGGTCCTAAAATTCTGAAAGGTTTCAGTGTGGGGTTTATTTGGTCACAGCACATACAGCCACCAGCCTGTAGATCTGACAGTGCACTGCAAGCGGTTTAACCATCTATCAGGGCACGGTACTTGTCTATTAATGATAGAAGTTCCCCAGTTTCACAAGCAGCATGCCTTTAGATGCATTCAGATAATGAGACAAGTGCTGTGTTCCTAAAACTAGCATGTGCTTCTACTTCCCATCGAGATCTAGTAGATAATTTCTTTAACATTCTTGATGAGGGTTTTGTTTTGTTTTTATTTTTTTCTGGGCTGTTATTTTGAGTGAAAGAAAAGGGTATGCTTTTATTTAAGCGTGCTTTTGATTGCATCTTGCTTCTAAATTAAATGTAACCTACTGACTTCCTCATGATAGCATTCTAGTACTTGCGTGTATCTGTTCAGCATGCCAATGGAAATAGTTTGACTAGCAATACAGACACCTACATTTATGTGATGTACCACGGAAATGTGTCTGTAGTATCAGCACTTCCAAGTTAAAAAATAAAAAAGAAGTTTGTCCTCAGCCTCTTTTAGTGTTGATACTGTGCATATTAAGTCTGCCCTTTAAGATACTAAGCATTTCTTACAATTTGAGATTCTTCTATTCCAATTGCTCAGGAATTTTCTTCAGAAAGGCTGTATCTTTGCAGGCTAATGTGTTATTAGGGGTTACTGATCATATCACTTCACCTTTGTTAAGTGTTCAACAAAGTGTAGTACGAGGGCTAGTTGTTCATATAGGTTTCATTTTTGTCTTAAGACTGCATGTGGTAACGTGTGATGTTTGTCTTATGGTAAGTTTAATAAGTAAAAGTAGGTATTTCTTAAAGGAGAAGTGCAGTAGTGTGATTTCTGCTCCTTTTTGTTAGATATTCCCGAGAGTTAAATAATTAAAATATTTTTGTTGTCCAGTTGGAAATTCTGACATTCAGGGCAGGCTGAAGCATTCCTTAGAGATAATGAATGGTGGAAGTATCGCTTGGAAATGTTGAGAACATCATTGTCTGGGGACAACTGCAGCTATGCAAAGCTGAATCTTTGAGCTTTTAGACTGAGTTGTCTCCACAAACTCAAAACTGTTCCACGTAACTCTTTTCCAACATGTATCCACAGAACTTCTTAGGCTGCTACTTAACACACAGTATTAACTGTGGGTATGTAATTCACACCTTTCATATGAAGGAAAGTACTTGATGTGGAATGGAACTTTATGAGACAGTAAATTCCTCAGTGTTTATTTTGAGACCAGTGCCAGAGCAAGGAAGCAGTTCTGTCTAATTCTCATCCCTTCCAAACCTGTAATACTGAACTGCACCGCTCCCTCAAAGACTTGACTTACAGAGCTCTGGGGAAATCAGTCTTAAGTTTCTTTTTCAGTCTTCTCATTGTAGTTGAAACCTATTTTATCACTCTGAAGATGCAGACTAGAGATAGGTAGGAGGCTGGCTTTAAAAAGTTAATTGCTAATCATGAGAAGTCCTGACTGAAGAAAAATAGATAGATCAGTTGGCAGAACAGGCAGGTGAAGAAGTCTTCAATTCCAGACGGTCCACTTAAAATCTCTGACCCCAAGTCAAAACCTGTAAAATATTCTAAGGAGGACAGGAGTCGAATGAATGACTTAGAAGGGAAGAGAGCAAGCTGACAGGTGGGTGCACACCCACAGGGATAGCTGTTTATGAGTGTGGATAGTGATAGGACAAGGGGAATGGTTTTAAACTGAGACAGGGGACGTTTAGGTTGGATCTTAGGAAGATGTTTTTCGCTCAGAGGGTGGTGACGCACTGGAACAGGTTGCCCAAGGAGGCTGTGGATGCCCCATCCCTGCAGGCATTCAAGGCCAGGCTGGATGTGGCTCTGGGCAACCTGGGCTGGTGGTTGGCATCCCTGCACATAGCAGGGGTGTTGAAACTAGGTGATGGCTGCGGTTCTTTGCAACCCGGGCCATTCTACGATTCTCTGATACGGGGGGATATGAGTCTATAGGGTGGACAATAGGGGGATGTGCTCGCAGACACTCGTGCAGCCCTGTGCACACACACATGCGTGTGCAGTTCCATCCTCGCTTTATGCAGTCCTGTGTGCACTCACATGTGTTTTGTATTGATTTCCCACTGAATCCTCCTGTGGACTTGTAGTTAGGCTGGGAGTGAAGGGGAGCACTGGGTAGCTGTTTGTGTTCCCTGCTGTGTGCTGTGGGGTTGTGCTGGCAGCGGTGCAGTTGGTTTGTTTTCCTTGGGAGTGTGGGAAGGAGCTTAGCAGGCCTGGTTCTTTTCTCAATGGATTCTGATCCCCCAGTGTCACTACACCAGGGAGTGCACGATCTAAAGGACTTCTGGGTTGTAATAAACTGGTATCTCGGTAGCTTCTATTATTTCAGAATGGGTGTTGTAGTGCAAGCAATCTGGGGGGCATGATTTATCGTCTCCGTAGCTAACGCTGTGTGGGACATTTTGACCTGCTTTGGCTTGCCAGTGCTTTCCTCTGTCTCCATTTGTCTGGAGCCTCGTTGAAGTATATGCCTACTGTGGAAATATTTTCTTCTTTCCTAGCTTTTGTGGTATAAAGAAGCGCAGAAAGGTGCTGGAACAGCTTGTTCTAGATGGCATCTCAAGGCAACTGGAGAAGAGGAAGAATCTTCAGGAATAGTCAGCATGGATTGACCAAGAGCAAATTGTACTTGACCAACAGTGCTAGGTGAGCTTCTGCTTTAAAGCATCAAGCTGTATAAACAAGGCAGTTTTAAAAGCAAGCTTGCCAGTTCTTATTTAACCAGTGATTTTTTCAGGAAGGAAAACTTTGAGATGCTGTTTGCTAATGGAAGATGGAGAGAGGAAAAGCAAGAGAAAGGCATGGTGTGCATAGCCACCACATCCCATCTGCAGCGTTCTCCCCCTGTGCAAATGAGGAGCTTCAAGCATCAAGCTTGGCCTGGGCCATGGAAAGGGAGCATGCAAACATCTGGGCCAACCCCAAACGAGTTAGTTCTGCAGGTTGGTTGTTTTCTGCTGTTTGTCTCACATCCTGTTGCTCAGCGGTAGATTTGTTCATGTTCAGTGCCAACAGGAAACTCTCACAGCATTTTTGTTTCTGCTGTCCCAGCACTTTGATCCCTTGCTGCTGGGATGGGGTGCTTGAAGAATGATACATGTGTTGATGTCCAGCCTGGCTTTGAGGATGAGTCTGCATCCCTGGCGGGACTGAGGGTGGGAGCAGGCCAGGTTGAATCCGGTGCACTTTGCTCTCGTTCTTAGTGCTTGTTCTTGCGCAGGAGGGCAGGTGGTGAACCTCATGAGCCAGTGCCTGCAGGTGGGGTTTGCGGAGAAAGAGGTCCTGCAGGTCTTGTGTGACACCCATGGAACCGTAGCGAGGCTGCATGGGTGTAAAACACCAGGAATCAACAGAGGTGTGAAGGTGAGCTGTGGGCTGCAGTACCACAGGAAGGGATGTGTGTGCTCTGGGTTTGGATGCTTCTGTGTGTTTTAAGTGACTGAGATACCACTGCTCAGTCTGCTTGAGTGTATAGAACAAGTGTAACATCCATTCTGATGGAGAATTGTGAACGGAGTCCTATGGGTTTGAGACCTGCCATTAAGCTTGTGGGCATCATCCAGGAGTTGGGGATGAAGGAAGGAAAGTTGGGGTGAGAGGATGAGGTGTAGGAACAGAAACTTCTTTGGTCCATATTAACTCCTCCCTTTTTTGATTAGGAATCGATGTGGGTTTTTTTTAATAAAGAAATAGACACATTGCGAAGCCTATGAATGAATTGATTCACGCCTGCTGATTGGTGCTGTTCTCTACAGGGAGCTGCAGTGGAAATGGGCACTTGTGGTCCAGTGTCTGGCCCGCTCCCGTGAGCTCAGATCAGCCAAGTTGTCAAGGCCTGGCTCTTGGTTGGTGAGTTGTGCCAAGGTCAGAGAGTTGGATTTTCTGGGCTTTGAGACACGTCTTCCAGATGCACGTTGTGTTATTTCTGATGTGTTGACCTGTTGAGGTCCAGCCCCAAATGAGGATTCAAGTACTACCACTGCAGGAATGGTTTAGATTGGAGTTGGAATGCAGAAGGTTGGAGTCAGCAGGAGCAGGGAATCGATCATCCCCCTGTACTCGGCACTGGTGAGTCCTCACCTTGAGTTCTGTGTTCAGTTCTTGGCCCCTCACTGCAAGAAGGACACTGAAATCCTGGGATATGTCCAAAGAAAAACATTGAAGCTGTGAGGTGTCTAGAGCACAAGTCTCTTTGCAAGCACTATCTTAGAGGCAGCCTTGATTTCTCCAGCCCCAAGCTTTGTGCCACAAGAGCTCTCCTGCTTCTAGCTGTGATGTGAGACCGTATGGAAGGCTCTGCAGAAGTCCTTCCTTTTCTGTATTTTGTGTGGCTTTGGACTTGTTTTCGTCTTTCTCAAAGCCCAGTGCACTGTCCCCATGGGACTTAATAAGACACTTGGTGTCTCTGGCTGGGATCTGCTCGGTGATAAACATGCATGCGAAGAACTTAGTGATAGTGTGGGCTCCAAACCTCTTAAGGTAAACTTCTTTTTCCGTTTCAACACGATGCTTAGTTCTGCTCTCCCCCAAACCCAGGTGCACAATTTCTAGATGGCAGTTTCTACTCACTTGTTTAGCTGGGACTGCTGTGTCCCTGATCATCCAGGAGAATTTCGTCAGTGGCATCACTGTTTGCCCACTGTGGAAGTCTCCAGAGCCCAGTTTTTGGCTACAGAAATTCAGACTTGGGGAAATGACCTTGGGGAAATGCCTTGTAAGATCTGCCTTTTCTTCAGATCCCAGCAGAGCCAATCTTCCTGCGCCAGTGGTGAAGCTGCCTGCATGGAGCTGCAGACACAGTCATATGTTGTGGAATACCTCATCAGCCACACAGATGTCATCTTCTGCTCCAAATCCACACCAGCCGTGGGAGAGTGAGCAGGTGAGTGTCTTCCTCCATTAGCTTGATCTTGATCTGACAGCTTCATCCAATCCAGGGCTTCGCCAAGACCTTTGAAAATTCTATTACTCTCGAGGAGACAGCAGGCTTCTGGGCTTAGATTAGAATATGGTGCCCCATTCCTGGATCCTTAGTGTGTCCAAACACAAACCTTACATGGAGAAAACGGTCACTGCTGTTAAGATTTTTTGCAAGCAGGTGAAGCTTGATTGAAGTGTTACAGCAAAGCTTTCTGAGATCCCTGCCCCCTAGTTTTTCTAGGGTTTTTGTTTGCCTGTTTCAGTATAGTGAGTTGCTATTAATTGTGGCTGTGTCCTTTGCCACTAGCATACCTCTGAGCACATGGTTATTTTGAGCTCCTCTTCTTCCAGTGTCTCAGATAAGCAAGTCTGAGAGAAATGCAGAACTGGGATGGCTGTGCTGCTGCTTTCTGATCCTCCGTCTTACCTGTGGTTTTCCCTTGCAGGGCACAGTTCTCTGGCAGGGCCCAAGTCTGTGTTGGTGTCTCCTCCATCCACAAAGCTGCTCACCGTGCAGGAGGCACAGGCTGAGAGGAGAGGCCAGAGCAGCTCTCCTGTTGCAACACGGAGCAGCAAGATACAAGTGGAGGAAGGGCCTGCAGCTGTACTGAGGAACTTCAATGCAATCATTGATTTTCCATCTGAAAGATAAAGAAAGAGGAATTCCCTTTCCAGCCGCTATCATCATTGTTCAGGTGATTTCTATTGGTTTATTTTTTGTCCATTATATCTCCGAGCACTCAACTAAAAAACAGTTGTCCTACGGGCTCAGTGGAGCCACACAAGGTGCATTTCCTTCCTGATTGGCAGGCACTCATGAGATGCAGAGAGCCACGCTGGTGTCTATCCTGGTCTGTGCTGGCTGTACCTGGAAACATTGGGGTTTTCCAGATTTCAGGGCCACGCACATGAAACCAATTGTGCTTCTCCTGTAAGCAGAGCTGTTGGTTGGACTTGCTGGCACTAGAAATTAAAGGTGGCAGTGAGCTGAGGCCGAGGAGGTTTTAACGTAAGAATCAGAGACCTAACCAGGTCCCCCAGCAGACACAGCAGTCTGTCCATGGAGCGCTCTGTGAAGGACTTTTTACCTTCTCCGAAGCTGACCCACAAGAGAGCATTCAGTGATGACTTGTGAGCACCGTTTCCTCAGAAAGCAGTTACACCTGCCGGCTCCTGTCCTTTCCTGCTGCTGAGACTTTGCTCACATACATGCTCCGCATCTTGCTTGACATGGTTGAGAGGAATGTAGCCAGCAGGACATGAGGGCTGAGCTGTAGGAATGGATGCATCCTCTGCTATTTGAAACAGAGCGTGTTTCTAAGCTGTGTTTCAGCAGAAAGCAGGCAGTGCCGGGAACAGGCAAATATAGGCAAGGGCTCGGTGCAGCTCATCACTCACCCTGCACCACGACTGACAGCATGCTCTGTTTTCTCTCTCCAGACCAAGTTCTCCCAGTAAGAGGGCAGAGTCAGCAGCTGGCAGTTGGTGTTCCTGCTTCTGCCTGCACAGACCATCCGCTGTGGCCAAACGCCAACTGCAGAGCAGTGCCAGGGAGCCCTCTGAAGCAGAAGTCATGGTCCTGCAGGTAAGGGTGCAAACCCAGCTTTCAAAACACTGCTTGTCAGCTACACAGGTAGAATTCATGCTTTCAGTGGGCTTGTACCTCCTTCTGTATTCCTGCGTTCAAGCCCGTGCCTGACATCTTTGGTTGACTCCTGTCTTTCTCAAATGAGTCTCGCAAGCTGCTTAAAACCTGCTTGACAGGCAGCACCAAGCCTTTGCCCTCTTGGATAGTGAAAGTTTACACTAACTGCTGTGTGTCTACTTCTTCCAGGCGAATCGAGCCCTTGCCAACTCAGGAACCCACCGGCAAGTTGCAATGATGCACGTTGTACTTCCATCAATGGAGTGCACTTAGGATGCATGAGTCACTGCAGTTCCAAGGACACCCTTCCACATGACAGCAATGATGGAGAGAAGGAGGTCTGACCTACTCAGTTTTTGGCCCCTCCATGAGAGAAAACGTTCCGGTTCTGGAACATCTTCAGCTACGAAGGTAGTAAGGGGTCTGGAGCACAAAGCTTACAAGGAGCAGCTGAAGGTGTTGGGATTGTTCAGCCTGTAGAAGAGGAGGCTCAGAAGAGACCTTATAACTCTCTGTAACTTCCTGAAGTTAGGTTGTAGTGAGCTGGGGTTTGGCCTCTTCTCTCGAGTAATCAGTGATAGAACTAGAGGGAATGGTTTTAAGCTGCGCAAGGGAAGATTCAGGCTGGACATTAGGAAATATTACTTCCCCTAAAGGGTATTCAGGCATTGGAATGCACTGCCCAGGGAGGTGGTGGAGTCACCAACCATGGGAGTGTTCAAGAAACGTTTGGAATATGATTTATCCAGGAATTATTGGTAATGGCTGGACCAGATGATCTTCTAGGTCTTTTCCAACCTTGATAATTCTGTGATTCTGAGCTGAGAAGCTTTTCTTGCTCAAGTCCTGCTTCCAAGCTTAACCACCTACAATGAAGTTGATGTCAATTTTCTGGTGTCCTTCAATTACGTGTCCGCATTTGCCCAAAATCAGGAGGTAACCAGCTACAGTGAAGTGAGCAATTTCAGTGCCTGTTTCTGATGGTGGCAATGAGTTCAGAGGTCACACTTAATTGATGGTGCCTGTTTCCATTCTGACAAAGGCTGTAGTTGCAGCTGACTTCCCGAGGCTGCCATACGTGGTGGTGACGCAGCCTTGGGCTTGTGCGTTTGCATGACTCCCACCTTTCCTTTCTGTGTCTTGCAGGTCAGCTGGTGCTGGAAGCGGCCGGTATCTGAGTAGGAATGAAGGTGAGTGCAGGAGCAGCTGCTGAGGGGAAGAAGGAAGTCCATGCTAATGAGCTCTGAAGCATCTGCAGGTCCAGTACGAAAGGAGGCAGCAGTGATGCAGGGGGCTCCCCAGCAGGAAGCAGGCTGATCCAAATGCTTGCTGAGAGTTTGGAAGCCCAAACCCTTATGGTCTCTGTAAGGGTGGCTAATATAAAGATGTTAACCAAGATGGTGGTAAATAGTCAAAGGTTGTTAGCAAAGGAAAACTCACCAATGTCGATGCCTTGACCAGAAAGCTGAGGCAGTCTCAACTGGGGAGCAGTCTCCAAGAGATGCTGCCTCAGTGGTGGTCAGCCCTTAAATGAGGTCTCAGAGGAGGTGGAGTCGAGATCCACCCCTTCTGTGAGCACAGCTCCATTACTCTCACCTGTGCTCCCGCAGCTGACCCAACACTTGCCTCAGCTGATTAATCAGAGGTTCAAGCTGTGATTTCCCATACAGTCTCTAAGCTGAAGGCAGCATCTCCTTGATCTGATGGTGGTGTGCCTGAGTGAGGGAGTGATCCAAGCTGGATTCAGAAGAGTCATCTTAATTTCTCTGCTATTTTACTTCAGATGACACCTATTGGGTGTTGGTTTCTTAAAATTTGGATCTAGGAGGTGGCCTCTCCCTTTACTTCTGACGAAAGCACAGAAGTGCAGCAGGAGTAGAAGACAAAGAGGTTTTCTTCGTGACAGGAACACCAATTATTTGATTCAAATGTAGAACTGTGATGAAGATGGTGAAGAACATATCCGCCTCAATGATATGCTTGATCTCATAAGGAATGAGCATGTGATCAAAGACAGACAGCATGGCTTTAGCAGGGGAAGGCCATGCCTAACCAATCTGGTGGCCTTCTATGATGGAGTGATGGCATTTGTGGACAAAAGGAAGGAAACTGATGTCATTGACCTGGACTTGAGCAAGATCTTTGACATGGCCCTCCACCACATCCTTATCTCTAAACTGGAGGGATGTGGATTTGACAGGTGGACCACCTGGTGGATAAGGGATTGGTTGAAAGGCCACAGACAGAGGGTGGTGATTCATGGTTCTGTGTCCAGGTGAAGGCTGATAACAAGTGGTGTCATGCAGGAGTCTGTCTTGGGACCAGTGCTTTTTTACATGGTTATCAGTGACACCAATGATGCAATGGAGTGCACCCTCTGCTGTTTGCTGAGTGGTGCGGCTGATGCAGTGGAAGGAAGGGATGCCATTCAGAGGGAGCTCAACCGAGAGGTTGGCCTAGGTGAATCTAATGAGGTTCAAGACAGCAAAGTGCAAGGTTTTGCACTTGGGCTGGAGGAATCCCAGGCATTTCTACAGCCTGGGAGGAGCAGTCCTTAAGAGAAGCCCCGCAGAGAAGGACCTGGGGGTCCTGGTGGATGAAAAACAGAACGTGAGCCATCAGCGTGCTCTTGCAGCTCAGAGAGCAAATGGTCCCCTGGGCTCCATCAGAAGAGGGGATGGCCAGCAGGGACTGGGAGGTGATTGATCTTCATGATCCTTGAGGTCCCTTCCAACCCGGGCCATTCTATGATTCTGTGATTACACTCGCTGTCAGAAATAACGGCAGCTGTACAGAAGCTGGATATATTTGGGGACAGTTCTTGTAACCAGCTGATTTTAAGACCTTGCCAGAGTTGAGAGTCTAAATTGCATGTCAGAAGAAAGCTGGGAAAGTGGTTATTGCTCATTCTTTTTCATTTGCTGATTCTTTCTTTAGTGTTCCTTTTCCAAAGGAGATTCTGGTGATGGAAGCAGTTGAAGAAAGAACCAAAGCAGCTCTTGCCAAGAGTGCTTGAAGTCCCTGTGGAGAGAAGCAAAGAACTTGGGCTTCCTCTGGGATGCTCCCCACCATGTCTCAGGAAGGAGACAACTGCTGTTCCACTTTCTGCTCTGTGTGTGGAAAGGTACGTCTGGGTTTCTTCTGCTTGTTTTTTCTTTCTTTTTCTGGCTTTGAAGGAGAAGGGGTGGAGCAAGGGGAGACCCACTGGTCATTTGTTACCTCAAGAGCAGGATGGATTCTGCATTGACTGTGAAAAACCTGGGCTAGTAGCATGGGCATGTTTCAGGCTGGACTCTTCTTTTGCTGCTTGGTTTCCTTTTGGCTACAGGGAGACAGCTGTCTAAAGGTGTGTTTTCAAACCCACTCTCCAAAACCACGTTTCATTGTTGCAGGTGGTTCAGTGTGCTCTTGCAGTGCAGATGCTGTAGTTTGCTGTAGAATCTGAATGGTTTCTGTTCCTAGGGGAGGACTGGGAGGAGGTAATGAGAAGAGAATTCAATGCCTGAGGTGTATCTTAGTGAGAAATGTTGGCATGAGGTGCTGAAAGTCTTGAGCTGTCAAAGGCCAGTGTTGCAGAAAGGAACCAGGTCGAGACTCGAACTCGTGGGTACTCCAGGGTTGATTTTATTAACAAGCTCAGTGCTCAGGTGAAACATTTTCCCTAACAGCCAGTTAGGCTCAGACTCCTTAACCTGCTGGAGCAGGGTGGAAGCAAGGAGTGGGCACTGCCGTCCCACAGGCTGCACTTGGTTCTGGTCTGCCAGGTCTGTGCTGGCCTGGATTTCTTCTGAGAAGTTTGTTGGAGCTGCTTGGAGTAGTGAAGGGTGGGGAAGAAGTGCTGCTCAAGAGCTAAGGCTCTGCTTGATCATTTTGGATGGATTTAACCATGATATCTGAAGACACAGTTTCCATCAGAATGGTCCCAGCATTGTGCAAGTGTCTCAGCTGAAGCCCCTGAGCAGATGTGTGAGAGCACCCGCCTCCTCCAGCTGAGCCATTGGAAAGCTGACTGTGCCCAGTAATTACAGCTTCTGCAGATTGAATGTGCTTCCAAGTGTTTTCCTTAGTGATCAATCATGTCCCAGCACTCTGAGATTCCATCTCTGGCACAATCTGGAGCATCTCTGCAATCCTTGGGTGCCCATTCCCACCAGCATTTCTTCCTTTCTCTCTTTAGAATCAGTGTGGTGCAGTTCCCTGTGTTTGTGAGCAGCAGAGATCCAATGGCAGCTTTCAGCACACAGAGGGATGTGATGGGGACAGACTGTCCTTACCGCCATGCAGAAGGGAGTTTTTACTGTCCTCTATCAAGAAGTATGAAAGAATAGAGTTTGAATGATACTTGTGAGCAGGTGCTGTGCTGTAGGGGATGTCAGGTAACCATTAATTTGGGGGTGCAGGAAGGAGCAGTGAAAGTGATGTATTAGTTTGTGTTTTGGCTGTTGGAGTGCAGTTCCATTTTTGGGAGCAAAACTATGGGCTAAGATGGAAAACAGAAGGGAGAAGGCTGATACCTGGATCGTGGGCTGAGCTTTGGTGACTGCAGCCATTTGCAGTAGAAGTTTTGCACAGTGGGGTTCAGAATGGGAGCTGATGATGAATGGGAGCTGCTCAAGGGACAGACTTCCACATACAAGTTCCAGTGCCTCAATGACTTTCTTGTAGCGAGGAGCCCAAAACTGAACATAAGACTTGAGGCGCAGCCTCCCCAGTGTTGAGTCCAAGGAGATGATTACCTCTCTGCTCCTGCTGGCCACACTATTTCTTATACAGGCCAGGATGCCGTTGGCCTTCTTGGCCACCTGGGCACACTGTTGGCTCATGTTCAGCTGAGCATCGACCAACAGCCCCAGGTCCATTTCCTCTGCACAGTCCTGCAGCCACTCAGCCCCAAGCCTATAGCGCTGCATGGGGTTATTGTGGCCAAAGTGCAGGACCTGGCATTTGGCCTCACTGAACCTCATCCCATTCACCTCAGCCCAGTGAGGTTGATCCAGCTTATCTAGATCCCTCTGAAGGGGCCTCCCTTCCCTCAGGCAGATTGACACCAGCTCCCAGACAAAAGACAAAAAGAGAAGAAAGCAGAAATGAAGAAGGCTTCTCTGAGAGCTGACCCTGCACCTGCAGAGGTGAGTCCTTGTTATGGACAGACACAGCTCTTGTTGTCAGGGCCTCCATGATGAAGATGTCACTGGCTGGGTGGATGGGGGGAGAGTGGTAGATGTAGTCTACCTTGATTTCAGAAAGGTTTTTGATACTGTCCCCCATGACATCCTTATAACAAAGCTGAGGAAGTATGGGATAGATGAGTGGACAGTGAAGTGGGTCGTGAACTGTCTGACTGGCAGAGTGCAGAGGGTTGTCGTTGGCGGTGCTGAGAGGGGATTGGATCCAGGTTTATAAATACCTGAGGTGTGGGGGCCATAGTGGCACGGCTGGTCTCTTTTCAGTAGTGCGTGGGGACAGGACTAGGGGTAATGGGGTGAAACTTGTGCATAGGAAGTTCCACATGAATGTGCACTATAACTTCTTTATGGTGAGGGTGACGGAGCACTGGAACAGGCTTCCCAGGGAGGTGGTGGAGTCTCCTTCTCTGGAGATATTCAAGACCCGCCTGAACACCTACCTGTGCAACGTGGTGTAGGGAGCCTGCATTGGCAGGGGGGTTGGACTCAATGATCTCTAGAGGTCCCTTCCAACCCCTACAATTCTGTGATTCTGTTGGAATGTGGGAATGCAAGAAAGAATATTCTGAGCAAAAGCTGTGGAGTGAGATAAATGGCATGAGAAAGCAAAGCTGATAACCAAGGAGGGCTCCAGAACAGAAAACGAAGTCCAATAGGGCATATTTAGAGACAGGTGAAGAACCCTTGAGCTCACTGAGGAGTACTAGGGTGCTCTGGAATGTCTCTTGGGCTCCCTACAGCACACATACTTGCTCTGGGGCATGTCTGGATGTCTGTAGAGCTAATTGCGGGGCCCTGAGAGACCTCTGGGGCACATTAGGTGGCACTGGCTTCCATGTGAGTGTTCCCAGGTTCCCAGAAGTCAACAGGGAAGCCTTTAGAGACCCCTTGGGAAGATTCAGTGGGGCCCTAGAGTGATGTAGCAGCTTGTGTTGGTTGCATCTGCTTGGCAGGGAAGCGATTTCCCTGATGGGAGCTGACTGACTGGGAGGTGATTCCCTTGGTTTAATTAATTTAATTACCTGGATTATAATTAAATAACACTGTTCAGCGTTCAATCAAGATTAAATTTTTCCAAAGTACTTCAGTCATGCATCTGTAGCAGATTTGCTAAAATATATCGAGTTTATTCAAAATTCCAGTGATGCTCCTAAAGCACTTGAAGTGCATTTGAGGTGGCGAGTGACAAAACAGCTCTGAGAGAATCATCATCAAATCAGAACATGGGAACGGTAACTAATAGCAGAGATTCTGATAAGAATATTTAAATTTTCAAATTACCTTTTTCTAAAGTTGTATTTCACCAAGTTTCATCAATGTGCACACTGAAAAGCTGACTTGCTGTGTTTCTTTTTATAAAAAATCATGTGTTACAATTGAGAAAAGAAGGTATAGCATGGAACATTCTCCAAGTAAAGTGCAAAAAACATTTCTTCACAGTTCCAATTAATGTCTTATGTTTTGTTCAGACTCACTAAATGATGTATTTCAGGGTACATCACATGGGAATATAAGAAGACTATTCAGAACAGGAGCTGCAGAGCAAGATGAACGGCATGAGAAGGTAAGGCCGGGAACCAAGGACACAGCTTTTGTGTCACTCAGCCACCTGTGGCAGAGGTCAGGATTTCAGCAAGGTTTTCTGCAGACGTTCCTTGAACACCCCCAGGGTGGGTGACTCCACCACCTCCCTGGGCAGTCCATTCCAGTGCCTGGCCACCCTTTCTGAGAAGTAATATTTCCTAATGTCCAGCCACAACCTCTCCTGCCGCAGCTTGAAACCATTCCCTCTAGTTCTATCAGTAATGACATGACAGAAGAGGTCGACCCCCAGCTCACTGCAACCTCCCTTCAGGAAGTTATAGAGAGCAATGAGGTCTCCCCTGAGCCATCTCTTCTCCAGGCTGGACATTCCCATCTCCTGCAGTCTCTCCTCATATGGCCCCATTGTGCTCCAGACCCCTCACCAGCTTTGTTGCCCTTCTTTGAACACGTTCCAATGCCTCAGTGTCTTTTTTGCAGTGAGGGGCCACAAACTGGACACAGAATTCGAGTTGTGGCCTCACCAGTGCTGAGTACAGGGGGACAGTCACCTCTCTGCTCCTGCTGGCGTCACTGTTTCTGATGCAAAATGTATGTAAGTGTCACATGTGTGACATCCTTTTTGATGGAGTTCTGTGACTGGAGTTCAATGGATTTGAGAGCTGACTTGAAGCCTGTGGGCATCACCCAGGAGTTGGGGTGAGAGGATGAGGCATAGGAACAGGAACCTCTTTGGTCGTTATTAACTCCCAACTTTTTGGTCAGGAATCTCTGTGTGTTACTTTATCATGTAAAGAACAGAGTCATTGTGCAGCTTGTGAATGAATTGATTCACGCCTGCTGATTGGTGCTGTTCTCTACAGGGAGCTGCAATGGAAATGGACACTTGTGGTCCACTGTCCAGCCCCCTCCCGTGTTGGATTTTCTGGGCTTTGAGACACGTCTTCCAGATGCACTTTGTGTTATTTCTGATGTGTGACCTGTTGAGCTCCAGCCCCAAATGAGGATTCAAGTACTACCACAGCAGTCCATTGGGACTGTAGTATTTCTTGCTAAACAGAATTCGTGTGCACCCGTGTCTTTCGTCTGCACAAAGGATCTTGCAATCATCTCTGTCTGTGTTTCTTTTAGACCCAGAGATGGAGCAGAGAGGAACACAGACTTGGGTGGATCTTCATTCAGGAGCAGGGACACGTCATGCTCATCTGAGGTGTCTGGCTGACAACAAGAGCAGAGAGGTAAGTTTCATAGGGTCGCGTGCCCATTTTATTTTATTTTTCATTCATGATGCATAGAGGCGTTCCCCAGACAAAGTGAGCATTTCTCAACTGGACTTTCTAGAAATGAGCTAGGCAGTGAAAATGGGTTTGAAGCATTCCTAAGAGCCCCGCAAGAGAATGCTGAGAGTTAATCTGGCACCCTCCTTTGGAAACGTCCGTTGTCTGTCAGCTCTTCAGCTGTGCCCTAACACCTCCCATTGCGCTGCCACACCAGGATAGAATTCCAAGCCCACACTGAGTCCTGGAATGTTGTGGTGCCGTGTTGGAATCAGATGTGACCACGTGGTCTTGGCTCCCCGCCTTGTGGGGGGTCATGGTGGACCAGGCTGTTGGCCGTTGGTGATGTCATAAGCGGCTGGAATGAGGGGAGGAGCGGTGCGTTCTGTGTTCCTTTGTGGGTGAGCTAGTGGTCGGAGTGGTTGGTTGCGTTGTGATTCTTGTGCCTTTAGTGCCGTTAGTTAGTGCTGTTAGTTAGTTAGTGCCGTTAGATAGTTAGTGCCTTTAGTTAGTTAGTGCCTTTAGTTAGTTAGTGCCATTCGTAGTTAGTTAGTGCGGTTCGTTAGTTAGTTAGTGCTGTTCGTTAGTTAGTTAGTGCCATTAGTTAGTTAGTGCCTTTAGTTAGTGACTTTAGTGCCTTTTTCTTCACACCGTCGTGTGTGAAGATAGCTTGAGGTCATCTCACTGCCAGGTACGTGCCATATTTTTTCCCCCCGCATGGTTTTGCCACAGGGTATGCAAGGGTAGTTCTGAGGAAATGTGTCCATACTGTGCTGTGTGAATAGAGAAAACAGAAGTGTGTTTCTGCTCTGTTCCAGCTCTTCACTCTTGCTGTGATGGGTGCTGCGTGCAGTGGGATCAGCCGTGAGCCAGAGGTGGCGGCGACAGAGGTACAGTATGAAGTTGTGGCTGGTCTTTGTTCCCTGTGTTGAGCCATTAGAAGGAGCTGCAGATGTATTCTCCTGCAGGAAAGAATGGGCCAAAAAGGGCCTGGCCAGCTGTCTGCGCCAGTGCCATTGCTGATTAGTCTGGGTAGAGAGAGATGCATCTTTGCATGGCCTGGCAATGCACACCAGGAAGAGAAATAACTGTGATGAGACATGCAGCTCCTTCTGAAGTGCTCCTGATAAGGACGGAGTGCATTTACTGCAGCTTTCTCTGCAGATGTGCTTCTCACCTTGAAATCCTCCTGGTTTGTCCGCAGCTCCTGACCACGGTCTGTTCTCTGTTTTGCAGGCTGATAACATGCGGAAGCCGCAGCTGGAGCGTGCTGTGTCATCTATTAATGTTCCAGCTATTGCGGCAGCCCATGTTATTAAGTCCTACGTCGCCCAGGGGCCGGGTGAGCTCTCCCTTGAGGTAAGCAGTTAGAGGCATTCCTTGTTGTCATGCATAGAAGAAGGCAGTCGTTTGAGATGTGTTTTCCTACCAGATTTGCTGAATGTGGGATTGACGTTTCAATCTCTTGCAGGTCGGAGACCTGGTGAGCATTGTTTCTACGCCACCAAAGGAGCTGAGCCCCTTTTGGAAAGGCAAGCGTGGCTTTGAGGTAGGCACACGTTTGTGACTAGAGAGCACAACTTTAGTAGAGTCAGGAGTCTCAGGTTGGAGCTGCTCTGCCTGCACAGGATGGCTTCTGGATGCAAATGGTTGCCCTGTGTCGGTGTCAGAGGACCTTCCCTTTCACTCTGGGTTCGGTCTAATGCCCACCTGTCTTTTTGTTCTTATTACAGGTTGGATCTTTCCCTGGTGAGTGCGTGGAACTCATCAGTGGAAAAGTTCCCGAGTCCCTGGTCAATTCCTTGCCAAAGCCAGGTACATATGTTACGTTTGATTATGCGGGTTAGTAAAATGGGGTCAGAATGTGGCTTTAAGGGGGTTCGTTAATGCCCAAGTTCAGCAAGCTTAGCAAGAGTACTGCATTAAGCTCCTTGGGCACCTCCAGGAATAGGGAAAATCTGTTCTTGCGTGTCCTTGTTGGGAATGCTCTTCCCGTTGTTACATGGCCTGTCAAATGCATTATGTTCAGCCTCATCCAACCGAGCCAGGCCTGAAATGAACTGGTTTCTTTGTTTTGTTGTGCAGTGCCAAGGAGACGGGGCAAGCTCATCCCCTTCCTTCGCTCCTTGGTGACGGCCCGCTCCAGGAGAGCAACGGAGCCGGAGCCGAAGAAGGAAGGGGTGTTTGGGTGTGACCTGGGGGAGCACCTTCTGCGCTCTGGCCGTGATGGTAAGGAACAGCCCATTCCTGACATCTTCCTCCGTTGGGCATGTAAAGGTGAAAGGGGGATCATAGCCAGCAATTGTTTCAGTCTGAAAATGCAGGAAGCCTTCTGGCCACAAAGTGCATCCTGCATCCTTTTTGTAGCTCTTCTGGTCTTTCGATTCCTGAGGGAGCTGTGATGGGACTTGCAGTGTCTGTGGCTTTGCCAGACTTACTTTCTCCAGGCTGTTGATATGTCGTGGCATTTCTGGAAAGCCAAGAACACATCTCTGTGCAGTTTCCTTACAGCTGTCTCTGCCAGCTTTCTCCTCTCTGGAGGAAGCAAGCGGTAGCCCGGCTGGGCTTAGAGGATGGGATGTGAGAAGGGCGCGGCCTGAAACAGGACTTAAGAAGCTGAGCTAACTGCTGGCTCTTGTTCTGTAGTCCCCCAGGTCCTGCAGAGCTGCACTGAATTCATAGAGCAGCATGGCGTAGTGCAGGGGATATACCGCCTGTCCGGCGTGGCGTCCAGGATCCAGCGACTACGGTAAGAGTGCTGCGACTGACACAGCTGTCAGTAGGGGCCCGTGCCATGCTGCAGGCGTTCAGAGGAACCCCTTCCTTTCCTTGACTGTATTCTGTGTGGCTTTGGACTTGTTTTCGTCTTTCTCAAAGCCCTCTGCCCAATTCTGTTTCCTTCTCTGCAGCCATGAATTTGATTCGGAGCAAGTTCCCGAGCTCAGCGTCCGAGAAATTCACAGCGTGAGCTCCCTGTGTAAAATGTATTTCAGGGAGCTCCCAAACCCTCTGTTAACCGACCAGCTGTATGACAAGTTCTCGGTAAGCTCAGGGCAGTGTCTTGGTAAAGATATGTACCTCTTCCCGGGGCGTCCTGGCTAGTGGTTGCAGCAGTGCCCCAGCTCTGAGGTCTTCTTTCTGTTAGCCCCATGAGGCATGTCTTTGCCACATCCTGCCTCTCACTGATGGTACTTGTAGTGCCAGGAGGTGCTTATTTAAGCTATTCACAATGCTAGTGAGAAATCCCTTTCCTTTGTTGTTCCCCAGCTATTGGTAGAATGGGGTTAATAGTAAATTGTAGATGAATGCGTGCTGTGAGGAGCTGTGCTCCACAATGAGGCTGTAAAGACCTCAGAGTTTGCACTGCTTGGCCTTGATGGCACAGGCTGCGTGCTGCTGTGTTCCCCTGATGCCTCTTGGAAGGCATCGAGTCTGCCTCGGTGCTGACCACCAGCGCGCTGTTTCCATTGTTCCCAAACCTGTGGCAGCTCTCCAGCCTGACTGGTGTCTGAATCCCTTCCTGCCTTTTTCCAGGACGCTGTTGGTGCTGCAGAGGAGGAGCGGGTGCTCAGAATGAAGGATGCCATCCAGCAGCTGCCCGCTCCTCACTACAGGTCAGTACTGCGCTTTGTCTGCTGAGCTGGATGAAGTTATGTTTGTTTTGTGCACTGCAGCACGGCTTGCTTTTTGTTGCTGAACATCTGCCTCTCTTGTTTTCCAGGACTCTGCAGTACCTAATGAAACATCTGGCAAATCTGGCAGGGAACTGCTCCGTGACAAACATGGACGCTAAGAATTTAGCGATAGTGTGGGCTCCAAACCTCTTAAGGTAAACTTCTTTTTTCTGTTTCAACACGATGCTTAGTTCTGCTCTCCCCCAACCCCAGGGGCACAATTTCTAGATGACAGTTTCTACTCACTTGTTTTGCTGGGACTGCTGTGTCCCTGATCATCCAGGAGAATTTCATCAGTGGCATCGCTGTTTGCCCACTGCGGAAGTCTCCAGAGCCCATCTTGACAGTTTTTGGCTACAGAAATTCAGACTTGGGGAAATGATCTTGGGGAAATGACTTGTAAGATCTGCCTTTTCTTCAGATCCCAGCAGAGCCAGTCAGCCTGCTCCAATAGTGAAGCTGCCTGCATGGAGCTGCAGACACAGACAGATGTTGTGGAGTTTATCATCAGCCACGCAGATGTTATCTTCTGCTCCGAATCTACACCAGCCGTGGGAGAGGGTGAGCATCTTCCTCCATTAGCTCGATGTTGATCTGAAACCTTGATCCAATTCTGGTCTTCTCCAAGACCTTTGAAAATTATTTTGCTGTCGAGGAGACAGCAGGCTTCCGGGGTTAGATTAGAATATGGCACCCTGTTGCTGGATCCTTAGTGTGTCCAAACCCAAACCTTACATGGAGAAAACTGTCACTGCCGTTTAGGTGTTCTTCATGCAGGTGAAGTTTGATTGTAATGTGGCAGCAAAGCTTTCTGAGATCCCTGCCCCCTAGTTTTTCTAGGCTTTTTGTTTGCCTGTTTCGATACAGAGAGCTGCTCTTAATTATGACTGTGTCCTTTGCCACAAGCATACTTCTGAGCACACGGTTATTTTGAGCTCCTCTTCGGTGAGTGGCTCTGATATGCAAGTCTGACAGAAATGCAGAACTGGGATGGCTGTGCTGCTGCTTTCTGATCCTCCGTCTTACCTGTGGTTTTCCCTTGCAGGGCACAGTTCTCTGGCTGGGCCCAAGTCTGTGTCTCCTGCTGCAAAGCTGCTCACGCTGCAGGAGGCACAGGCTCAGATAAGCGGCCAGAGAAGCTCTCCCACTGCGACTCGGAGCAGTGAGATCGAAGTGGAGGAAGGCCCCGCAGCTGTACCGGGGGCCTTCCACACTGTCATTGATTTTCCATCTAAAAGGTAAAGAGGACTTCCCATTCCAGCCCCTATCTTCATTGGTTGGGTGGGTTTTATTGGTTAAATATTTGTCCATTATATATATATGAGCCTGCCAGCTCCTGTCCTGTCCAGCTGTGGAGCCTTTACTCACATGCTCTGCATCTCGATTGACATGGTTGAGAGGAATGTAGCCAGCAGGACTTGAGGGCTGAGCTGTAGGAATGGAAGCATCCTCTGCTGTTTGAAACAGCGTGTTTCTAAGCTGTGTTTCAGCAGAAAGCAGACAGTGCCGGGAATGGGCAACTATTGGCAAGGGCTTGGTGCAGCTCTTCCCTCACCCTGCACCATGACTGACAGCATGCTCTGTTTTCTCTCTCCAGAACAAGTTCTCCCAGTAGGAGGGCAGAGTCAGCAGCTGGCAGTTGGTGTTCGTGCTTCTGCCTGCACAGACCATCCAGTGTGGCCGAACACCAACTGCAGAGCAGCGCCAGGGAGCCCTCTGAAGCTGAAGTCGTGGTACTGGCAGGTAAGGGTGCAAATCCAGCTTTCAAAACACTGCTTGTCAGCAACACAGGTAGAAATGATGCTTTGAGTGGGCTTGTACCTTTTTCTGGTGTTCAAGCCCGTGCCTGACATCTTCGGTTGACCCCTGTCTTTCCCAAATGAGTCTCTTGTCAACACAAGAGCTGGGCCTGCATGAGGATCACTTTCAAGGCAGTGACACTGTTGCTAGAAGCCTATTTGCTTCTGCCCACCACCACTACATAGCCAAATGGCAAGAACCTCTTTCATGATTCATCTTGTGAATGTTCGACACTAACCGCTGTGCATCTGTTCCTTTGTAGGTGAATCGAGTCCTTGTGTAACGCCAGGACGCAGCACTTATTATGATGCAGCATCCTGTGCTTCAATCAGTATAGAGGTGTTAGGAAGCACAGGATGCTGCAGTTCAAGTGACAGACTTTCATACGAAAGCAACGACGAAGAGAATAATGTCATCCTTGTTGAAGCCGTAATTCATCCCATACCTGCTGAATCTGCTGACCTGAGCCTGCCAGACACCACAAGCACCAGCTTTGATGGTGACCCAGTGCCTTTCGAGGACGGCGCAGCCCAAGCACAACCCGAGTGCCCCAACAGCAACACCATCATGCAGGCTCAGGTCAGCGTCACCGAGGAGAAGCCAAACATTTTGGAGGGGGATGTAGAATCAAACCATGAGTCCCAGGCTACAGAGGGCAACAGCACGACTTCTGAGACACTCTCGTGAGACAACAGAGGATGAGTCCCATCATTCCGCCACACCTCACATCCCCTTTTTTCTACTATTGAATAAAGGCACGTGTGTGCTCAATCAACGCCTTGACTGAATTCTGAGTCTTCATTCGCAGAGATTGGGATGAGTGCAAGAAACATCAAGGCAGCTCACCTTGGAACGCTCTGGCTGTGGGGTGCGTGCAGGGACACTGTAACCATAGAATCACAGAATCACAGAATTACCCAGGTTGGAAGGGACCTCAAGGATCATGTAGTTCCAACCCCCCTGCCTAGCAGGGCCACCAAACATACACATTTACTAGATCAGGTTGCCCGGAGCCCCGTCCAGCCTGGTCTTGAACACCTCCAAGGACAGGGCATCCACAACCTCACTGGGCAGCCTGTTCCAGGACCTAACCACTCTTCTAGTAAAGAACTTTCCCCTAACATCCAACCTAAATCTTCCCTCCTTCAACTTAAAACCATTTCCCCTAGTCCTGCTATTATCAGCCCTTTCGAAGAGTTTACTCCCCTCCTAGGAGTAAGTTCCCTTCAGGTATTGAAAGGCTGCAATGAGGTCACCCCGCAACCTTCTCTTCTCCAGGCTGAACAAACCCAACTCCCTCAGCCTGTCCTCATAGGGGAGGTGCTCCAGCCCCCTGATCATCTTTGTGGCCCTCCTCTGGACCCTTTCCAAAATCTCCATATCTTTTTTGTACTGAGGGCTCCACACCTGGACACAGTACTCCAGATGGGGCCTCACAAGAGCAGAGTAGAGAGGGACGATCACCTCCATATCCCTGCTGACCACCCCTCTCCTGATGGAGCCCAGGATCCCATTTGCTTTCCGGGCTGCCATAGCACACTGCTGGCTCATGTTAAGTTTCTCATCTATCAGGACCCCTAGGTCTTTTTCAGCCGAGCTGCTCTCAAGGACAACTCCTCCCAGCCTGTACAGGTGCCTGGGGTTCTTCCAGCCCAAGTGCAAAACCTTGCACTTTGCCGTGTTGAACCTCATTAGGTTCACCCGAGCCCAGCTTTCCAGCCTGTCAAGGTCCCTCTGAATGGCATCCGTTCCCTCCACCGTATCGACTGCACCACTCAGCTTGGTGTCATCAGCAAACTTGCTGAGGGTGCACTCCATTCCCTCATCGATGTCATTAATAAAGATGTTAAAGAGCACCGGTCCCAAGACAGACCCTTGAGGGACGCCGCTCGTTACCGGCCTCCACCTGGACATAGAGCCATTGACCACCACCCTCTGTCTGCGGCCTTTCAACCAATTGCTTATCCATCTAGTTTTCCACCCATCAAATCCACCTCCCTCCAATTTGGAGATGAGGATGTGATGGGGGACCATGTCAAAGGCCTTGCTCAGGTCCAGGTAAATGACATCGGTCGCCTTCCCTTCATCCACCAACGCCGTCACTCCATCATAGAAGGCCACAAGATTAGTTAAGCATGACCTTCCCCTGGTGAAGCCGTGCTGGCTGTCTCGGATCACATGCTTGTTCTTTATGTGATCAAGCATGTTGTCCAGGAGGATCTGTTCCATAATCTTCCCAGGCACAGAGGTGAAACTCACCGGCCTGTAGTTACCCGGGTCGTCCCTGCTCCCCTTCTTGTAAATGGGAGTGACGTGACCCTTCCTCCAATCATCCGGGACCTCACCTGACAGCCACGACTTCTCAAATATGATGGAGAGCGGCTCAGCAACCACCTCAGCCAGCTCCTTCAGGACCCTGGGATGCACGCCATCTGGCCCCATAGACTTATACTCATTCAGTCTAAGGAGGCACTCTCGGACTTGCTCTACCCTTACAGTGGGGAGGGATTTACCTCCTTGGTCCCCACATGGAGGTATGGGGGTGCAAGACTTAGGGACGTGAAAAAGACTAGAATCCTGGCCACCAGTGAAGACCGAGGTGAAGAACTCATTCAGCACCTCAGCTTTCTCTTCATCTGTTGAAGCCATTTCTCCTTTTAAATTTACCAGAGTAGGTACGCCCATTTTGGCCTGTCTCTTCTGGCCAATGTACCTGTAGAAGGTTTTCTTGTTGTTTTTCACATCCCTCGCCAAGTTCAGTTCTGCCTGCACTTTGGCTTTTCTGATCCCACATCTGCAAGTTCGGACGGCATCCCTGTATTCTTCCCGGGTGACACAGCCTTGTTTCCAGAGCTTGTACACCCCTTTCTTCACCCTCAGTTCTCTTAGCAGGTCCTTGCTGAGCCATGCCGGTTTTCTACCTCTCCTGCCCACTTTCTTAATCAGGGGAATGGAGACCTCTTGTGCTGCCAGGAGGGCATCCTTGAACAGTAGCCAGCTCTCCTCAACGTCCTTATCTTTGAGGGCAGCGCGCCAGGGGATCTTGGCCAGCATTCCATTGAGAAGCTTGAAGTCAGCTCTTCTAAAGTTGAGCATCCTGGTCCTGCTCTTTGCCAGGCCCACATCGCTTGAGATCACAAACTCAACCAGGGCATGATCGCTGGAGCCCAGGCATCCTCCAACCTTGACGCCTTTGATGATCTCCTCAGCGTTGGTGAGCAGCAGGTCCAGCAACGCTTGACCTCTGGTCGGTCTGTCCAATACCTGAACCAGAAAGCTATCATCAATGGATTCCAAGAGCCTTCTGGAGCTCTTGCAGCTCGCCGTGTGGTTTTCCCAACAGATGTCCGGATGGTTGAAGTCCCCAACTCCTGAGGTCTTGCTGCACAAAATATTGTCGGTTGGAGTACAGTCTTGAGCTTCAACTCTAACACAGAAATTCTCAGCCAGGATTTTGTAGCCTTGTTGTGAACTGGGTTTTAGGGTGAAATCTCAGTTTTCTTTGCACCTGACAGTGTGAGAATTTGCTCTGGCACTTTGTGTACCTCCCCGGTGCTCAGCTGTTCCTTCCCTTACTTGGGGATAACGTCATTTATTCAAGGTGATGTCCAAACGAGCTTGTTAACAGTCCTCCGCAGTGCTTTAAGCTGTCATAGGTCAGCCAGAATTTATGCATGTTCTATAGCCATTCCTACATGTTGAAAACACTGCACTGTGCTTAAGCTTCAACATATGTTCCAGTAAGCACAGTTCCATTAATTCTAGGGAAGCGGGTGAATTAAGCATAGATCTGAAGGCTGCCTTTGCTCAGTGCAGAGATGGAAGGACTCATGGAGATCTGACTTGATATTTTCCCTTGTAGGATGGGAAGGAGCTCCAGCAAAGTAAAAAAGTGGGCATTACTTCCCAGGGAAATAAGAGAAGCCTCGTTTTTCACAAGTGTGAATATGAAGATCAGGGAACATCCACGTGCCAAGCAGCTGAAGACAAGACACCAGCTACCCTAAATGTTCATGGTAAGTTTAACTGAAAGAGCAAATAAATCCTCTTGTGGTGTTTTGCACCACAGGAAGAAATGCTTCATGGGCAGTTTGGGCATTTCTTGGTTAGTCATTTTGGATATATTTCTCTTTCTTCTTTATGCACAAGACAGATTTTCCCTCCATGTGTTGCACTGGTTAAACCCCAGTCTGTAGCTCATCAGCGGGCTCTGAAGCATCAGACTGGTTACTGAACACACGGGTCTGCTGTGCCCTGGTAGATGCCACCTGCCAAAGGGACGTCTGAAAGGGTGTTTATTTCTGATTTCCTACTAGATGCTGTCCTCATGTGGCCACTTGGGTTCAGTGTTTGCATGAACATGAACATGTGTCCTGTCCCATGACTTTGGTGAACTCTTATTTTCTCTCTCAGTCTGCAACCAGGTTGGGTTGCTGTTTCAGTACTGGCTGTTTTATCATAGTAGCATAGTTTCGTGCGGGTTGGAAGGGACCTTAGAGATCATCAAGTCCAACACAGGGGTTCGAGCCTCTTCTGTAGCAGAGCGGCACTTCTACCACTTGCACCACAGGGGGGGATTCGAACGCATATCATTCAATGAGTGTTTTGACTCTGGAATGATTAATGACCAGGCTGTGAGCAACCTCATCTAGCTGTGAATGTCCCTGTTTATTGCAGGGGAGCTGGGCTAGATGGCCTTGAAGGGTCTCTTCCAATTCTAAGGATACTGTGATTCTAATCTGCTCTCCCCAGCAATTAAGCTCTTTTACTCAATTCGCTCAGCGTTTGAAGGATTTCCTCTTTCTCCTTTCTTTTGCATTTGGTGGATGTTTTTTCCCCAGTATAAACATCTGATGTGTGAAATAGAAGATAGATAAAAGGAGTCAATAAAACAGGAAAATCAAAAGTGTTCAGCAGCTTATCCTTTTAATACTGTGGCCTGCTGTATGAGCTCTGCTCCATGTGAGGGTAATGCCAGTTTTCCAGCTTTAGAAGAGCTGCATCCCAATTACTTCATATGATATCAGTCCCACCCATGGCAATGCAGGCTGTCCCTCCTGTTCCCTGTATTCTCCTACTGATTAGTTCAGAATTCCATAAAGCGTATTCATTCAACAGACATGAAACCGCTTTAGTTTCTATATTGGTGTTGTCAGTACTGGTAAAGATTTATTGATCCCTCTTTAAAAATCTGAAAGCAACTGGAAATGTCTCAACTTCTGTATCACGTTGTTCTGTTTTGCCTGTTTAATTGCAGAGAAGACTGCTGTCTTCATGAAGTCTGGAAAATTCCCATTGCTTCTGATGTAAATGTATCTCATTTTGCCATGAAAATCACCAAACACGTCAAGAATGTCCTGGAAATGTTTCCTTTCTAAACATCCCTAAAATGGAGAAATGGTTCGAACACCAGTAGGGGTAGGATGGAAACAAATTAGCTAATAGAAACATTTCTTGTCATAGGCAAAACCCTTTTTCTCACGCAGCATCCTAGATTTGTCCTCTCTGTTAGGTTTTTCCCTCTGTAGCTCATTGAATCTTCATTGTGCTCCATGGACTGAGCTGCTCTCCTTGTAGTTCTTCCAGAGCAAAGCCAAGAGATTCACGTCTCTTTTTTTTTATAGCTTTCTGGTAATTCTGAGTGTAGAATGTCTTAGAGAATACATCAGTAAGGAACGCAGCCATGTTCTGCAAATCCTGAGTTAAAACACCAGGACTGCTACTCACATCGGTTACAAATGCCTTTTCTCCATATAAACCTCATACTAACCCATCTCTTATCTTCCAGAGCTGAATATTGGCATTAGCAAACGGCTGAAAAACACTGAAATCCAGGAGGTAGAAGATTGCACTTTTGAATGCATTCTGTCCCATGAAAGTATTGATGAGTTCAAGTGGACACTGAATGGAAGCAGAGTGGAAAGTGGTGGGTAATTTAAAGCTTCTGACGTGGGTTGGAAATAGACTCTCCTCATCAAAAGTGTGACTCCTACTGACGCTGGGGAAGTCGTTTTTACTGCCCGTGGTCTAACCTCCAAAGCCTCTCTGTCTGTGAAAGGTAATGAGATGGGAGAGATTCTGGGGTCTGATTCCTTCAGCTGTCTCCTGATAAGTTTATTGTGAGAGCTAACTTATAATGTGGTTAAAGTGAATAGCAACCTTCTACTTGAACCTTGAAGCACTGAGAATTTCTCTTAAAAATAAGTGAAAGGAGGAACCATTTTACACAAATGTGAGAACTACCCAAAGCACTGGGGTAGTGTTGGCAACGGGCATCTCACTCCAGCTTGTTCCATTACCAGTAATTCAGGAATGATCTGTTGAGGGAACTGTGGGAGCAAATATCCTCTAAGTATAAGCTGAAGGGATGGCCTTCACATCATCTAGCTGTACAACAAATTCCTATCTAGAACATGTGCATCTGAGAGCATCATCTGAGGCTCCCAGTGTGATCAGTGGAGAGAAGGAAGAGGCAGTTTTCAGACATGGTTCATCATCCTCAATGGGGTAGATTTAAGACAGAATAAATGGTGCCTTGAATTCTATTGTCTGTACTTTACAGATTACTGCTGGCTGTAGGATGGCCTCTGCTGCAAGTGCCTCTCTAACTTATCTCCAGCATGTAGATGCGTGTATTTTGAGAGAGGCATCCTACCCTAAGTGTATGTTACTCAAAAAGCATGTTTTCTTTCAGAAAAACCTACTGAGGTAACAAAACAGCTGGAGGATAAGACAGCAGCAGCAGGGCAGGACATCAGCCTGAGCCGTGAGCTGTCGAAACCAGATGTGAACATCAGGTGGTACAAGGATGGCAAAGCAATCAGAAAAAGCCAGAAGTACGACTTGCAGCAGGAGGGAACTGGGGCCATTCTGATCATCCATGACTCTACCGCCAAGGCCAGCGGGGAGTACACCTGTGAGACAGAGGACTCTAAAACAAAAGCCAGAGTCACTGTGCAAGGTGAGTTGAAAAGCACACTGGGGATGGCATGTAGAGAAGTCGAGGTAAATATCTGCAGCCTGTGGGTGATGTTTTTCTCTTCTGTTTCCTTGAGCGGGATCAATTCTTAGTTTTCAGAAAATATGGTGGATTAAAATATTTTAGTTAAAATAATCTCTAATCTGAATGATAAATGGCATGAGAAAGCAAAGCTGATAACCAAGGAGGGCTCCAGAACAGAAAACGAAGTCCAGTATGGCATATTTAGAGACAGGTGAAGAACCCTTGAGCGCACTGAGGAGTACTAGGTTGCTCTGGAATGTCTCTTGGGCTCCCTACAGCACACATACTTGCTCTGGGGCATGTCTGGATGTCTGTAGAGCTAATTGCAGGGCCCTGAGAAACCTCTGGGGCACATTAGGGGGCACTGGCTTCCATGTGAGTGTTCCCAGGTTCCCAGAAGTCAACAGGGAAGCCTTTGGAGACCCCTTGGGAAGACTCAGTGGGGCCCTAGAGTGATGTAGCAGCTTGTGTTGGTTGCATCTGCTTGGCAGGGAAGCGATTTCCCTGGTTGGAGCTGACTGACTGGGAGGTGATTTCCTTGGTTTAATTAATTTAATTACCTGGATTATAATTAAATAACACTGTTCAGCATTCAATCAAGATTACATTTTTCCAAAGTACTTCAGTCATGCATCTGTAGCAGCTTTCCTAAAATATATCGAGTTTATTCAAAATTCCAGTGATGCTCCTAAAGCACTTGAAGTGCATTTGAGGTGGGGAGGGACAAAACAGCTCTGAGAGAATCATCATCAAATCAGAACATGGGAACGGTAACTAATAGCAGAGATTCTGATAAGAATATTTAAATTTTCAAATTACCTTTTTCTAAAGTTGTATTTCACCAAGTTTCATCAACACTTGGTGAAAACACTGAAAAGCTGACTTGCTGTGTTTCTTTTTATAAAAAATCATGTGTTACAATTGAGAAAAGAAGGTATAGCATGTAACATTCTCCAAGTAAAGTGCAAAAAACATTTCTTCACAGTTCCAATTAATGTCTTCTGTTTTGTTCAGACTCACTAAATGATGTATTTCAGGGTACATCACATGGGAATATAAGAAGACTATTCAGAACAGGAGCTGCAGAGCAAGATGAACGGCATGAGAAGGTAAGGCCGGGAACCAAGGACACAGCTTTTGTGTCACTCAGCCACCTGTGGCAGAGGTCAGGATTTCAGCAGGGATTTCTGCAGACTTTCCTTGAACACCCCCAGGGTGGGTGACTCCACCACCTCCCTGGGCAGTCCATTCCAGTGCCTGGCCACCCTTTCTGAGAAGTAATATTTCCTAATGTCCAGCCTGAACCTCCCCTGCCGCAGCTTGAAACCATTCCCTCTAGTTCTATCAGTAATGACATGAGAGAAGAGGCCGACCTCCAGCTCACTGCAACCTCCCTTCAGGAAGTTATAGAGAGCAATGAGGTCTCCCCTGAGCCATCTCTTCTCCAGGCTGGACATTCCCAGCTCCCGCAGCCTCTTCTTATATGGCCCCATTGTGCTCCAGACCCCTCACCAGCTTTGTTGCCCTTCTTTGAACACGTTCCAATGCCTCAGTGTCTTTTTTGCAGTGAGGGGCCACAAACTGGAAACAGAATTCGAGTTGTGGCCTCACCAGTGCTGGGTACAGGGAGACAGTCACCTCTCTGCTCCTGCTGGCATCACTGTTTCTGATGCAAAATGTATGTAAGTGTCACATGTGTGACATCCTTTTTGATGGAGTTCTGTGACTGGAGTTCAATGGATTTGAGAGCTGACTTGAAGCCTGTGGGCATCACCCAGGAGTTGGGGTGAGAGGATGAGGCGCAGGAACAGGAGCCTCTTTGGTCGTTATTAAACTCCCAACTTTTTGGTCAGGAATTTCTGTGTGTTTCTTTATCATGTAAAAAACAGAGTCATTGTGCAGCTTGTGAATGAATTGATTCACGCCTGCTGATTGGTGCTGTTCTCTACAGGGAGCTGCAATGGAAATGGACACTTGTGGTCCACTGTCCAGCCCCCTCCCGTGTTGGATTTTCTGGGCTTTGAGACACGTCTTCCAGATGCACTTTGTGTTATTTCTGATGTGTTGACCTGTTGAGCTCCAGCCCCAAATGAGGATTCAAGTACTACCACAGCAGTCCATTGGGACTGTAGTATTTCTTGCTAAACAGAATTCGTGTGCACCCTTGTCTTTCGTCTGTACAAAGGATCTTGTAATCATCTCTGCCTGTGTTTCTTTTAGACCCAGAGATGAAGCAGAGAGGAACACAGACTTGGGTGGATCTTCATTCAGGAGCAGGGACACGTCATGCTCATCTGAGGTGTCTGGCTGACAGCAAGAGCAGAGAGGTAAGTTTCATAGGGTCGCGTGCCCATTTTATTTTATTTTTAATTCATGATGCATAGAGGCGTTCCCCAGACAAAGTGAGCATTTCTCAACTGGACTTTGTAGAAATGAGCTAGGCAGTGAAAATGGGTTTGAAGCATCCCAAAGAGCCCCGCAAGAGAATGCTGAGAGTTAATCTGGCACCCTCCTTTGGAAACATCCAGTGTCTGTCAGCTCTTCAGCTGTGCCCTAACACCTCCCATTGCGCTGCCACACCAGGATAGAATTCCAAGCCCACACTGAGTCCTGGAATGTTGTGGTGCCGTGTTGGAATCAGATGTGACCACGTGGTCTTGGCTCCCCGCCTTGTGGGGGGTCATGGTGGACCAGGCTGTTGGCCGTTGGTGATGTCATAAGCGTCTGGAATGAGGGGAGGAGCGGTGCGTTCTGTGTTCCTTTGTGGGTGAGCTAGTGGTCGGAGTGGTTGGTTGTCTTGTTGTTGTTGTGCCTTTAGTGCCGTTAGTTAGTTTGTTCTGTTTGTTAGTTAGTTCTGTTTGTTAGTTACTTCTGTTTGTTAGTTAGTTTTGTTTGTTAGTTAGTGACTTTAGTTAGTTAGTGCCGTTAGTTAGTTCCTTTAGTGTTTTTTTCTTCACACCGTCGTGTGCAGCAGCTTGTAGGTAAGCTGAGCTGGTGTGGGATGGATGGGTGGGCAGTGAGGTGTTGAGAACTGCTGGCTGTCGGAGCTCACAGCACCGTATTGCTTACTCTTGACCATCAGACGTAATTTTCCCCTGGTACACACGTTCCAAAGGGGGTATCAGTAAAGTTGGCACCTGTCCCGTGCTTCTTCCATTGTCTTTGCTCAGTAGTGGAAGCGTTGTAAAGTTGCTGGGTGGACAGACATCACGTAGCCTGAGACTCAGCATGTCTTGCAGCAAGTGGATGGGACGGTTGTGCTGTGTGTGTTATTCCATGACTGTCTTAGCCCTGCTCACTGACCTGCTCTTTCTCTCTCCTCTCCTCGCCCTCCGCCCACTGCCTCGGTGCAGCTTTTGCTCTCATTCCATCTGAGCAAAGCGACAAGGAACTGCTGCAGATAGCTTGAGGTGATCTCACTGCCAGGTACGTGCCATGTTTTGTCCCCCCGCATGGTTTTGCCGCAGGGTATGCGCGGGTAGCTCTGAAGAAGTCTGTCCATACTGTGCTGTGTGAATAGAGAAAACAGAAGTGTGTTTCTGCTCTGTTCCAGTGTCTTCACACTTGCTGTGATGGGTGCTGCGTGCAGTGGGATCAGCCGTGAGCCTGAGGTGGCGGCGACGGAGGTACAGTATGAAGCTCTGGCTGGTCTTTTTTCCCTGTGTTGAGCCATTAGAAGGAGCTGCAGGTGTACTCTCCTGCAGGCAAGAATGGGCCAAAAAGGGCCTGGCCAACTTTCTGTACCAGTGCCATTGCTGATTAGTCTGTGTTGAGAGAGATGCATCTTTGCATGGCCTGGCAATGCGCACCAGGAAGGGAAATAACTGTGATGAGACGTGCAGCTCCTTCTGAAGTGCTGCTGATAAGGACGGAGCGCATTTGCTGCAGCTTTCTCTGCAGATGTGCTCCTCACCTTGAAATCCTCCTGGTATGTCCTCAGCTCCTGACCACAGCCTGTGCTCTGTTTTGCAGGCTGATAACATGTGGAAGCCGCAGCTGGAGCGTGCTGTGTCATCTATCAACGTTCCAGCGATTGCGGCGGCCCATGTTATTAAGAGCCACGTCGCCCAGGGGCCGGGTGAGCTCTCCCTTGAGGTAAGCAGTTAGAGGCGTTCCTTGTTGTCATGCATAGAAGAAGGCAGTCGTTTGAGATTTGTTTTCCTACCAGATTTGCTGAATCCGGGATTGACATTTCAATTTCTTTCAGGTCGGAGATCTGGTGTCCATTGTTGACATGCCACCAAAGGAGCTGAGCCCCTGTTGGAGAGGCAAGCGTGGCTTTGAGGTAGGCACACGTTTCTGACTAGAGAGCACAACTTGAGTAGAGTCGGGAATCTCAGGTTGGAGCTGCTCTGCCTGCACAGGATGGCTTCTGGATGCAAACGGTTGCCCTGTGTCGGTGTCAGAGGACCTTCCCTTTGGCTCTGGGCTCGCGCTAATGCCCACCTGTCTTTTTGTTCTTGTTACAGGTTGGACTTTTCCCTGGTGAGTGCGTGGAACTCATCAGTGGAAAAGTTCCTGAGTCCCTGGTCAATTCACTGCCAAAGCCAGGTACATATGTTACATCTGATAATGCGGGTTAGTAAAACGGGGTCAGAATGTAACTATCAAGGGATTCGTTAATGCCCAAGTTCAGCAAGCTTTGCAAGAGGAGTGCATTAAGCTCCATGGGCACCTCCAGGGATGGGGAAAATCTGTTATTGCTTGTCATTGTTGATACTGTTCTTCCAGTTGTTACATGCTCTGTTGAATGCATTATGTTTGGCCTCGTCCAACGGAGCCAAGCCTGAAATGAAGTGGTTTCTTTGTTTTGTTGTGCAGTGCCAAGGAGACGGGGCAAGCTCATCCCCTTCCTTCGTTCCCTGGTGAAGGCCCGTCCCAGGAGAGCGACGGAGCCTGAGCCGGAGAAGGAAGGGTTGTTTGGGTGTGACCTGGGGGAGCACCTTCTTCGCTCTGGCCGTGATGGTAAGGAACAGCCCATTCCTGGATCTATCTCCGTTGGGCGTGTAAAGGTGAAAGGGAGGTCATATCCTCCAATTGTTTCAGCCAGATAACGTAGGAAGCCTTCTGGACACAGAGAGCAGCCAGCATCCTTTCCCTAACTTTTCTGGACATGGGATTGGACTCCTCTATTCCCCAGGGAGCTGTGATGGAACTTGCAGTGTCTGTGGCTTTGCCAGAATTACTTTCTCCAGGCTGTTGATAGGTTGTGGCATTTCTGGAAAGCCAAGAACACATCTCTGTACAGTTTCCTCTCAGCTGTCTCTGCCAGCTTTCTCCTCTAAGGAGGAAGCAAGCAGTAGCCTGGCTGGGCTTAGTGGATGGGATGTGAGAAGGGCATGGCCTGAACCAGGACTTGAGTAAGAAGCTGAGCTAACCACTGGCTCTTGTTCTGTAGTCCCCCAGGTCCTCGAGAGCTGTGCTCAGTTCATTGAGGAGAATGGCGTAGTGCGCGGGATATACCGCCTGTCTGGCGTCATGTCCAAGATCCAGCGACTACGGTAAGAGTGCTGTGACTGACACAGCTGTCAGTAGGGCCCCGTGCCATGCTGCGGGCGTTCAGAGGAACCCCTTCCTTTTCTTGACTGTATGTTGTGTGGCTTTGGACTTGTTTTCGTCTTTCTCAAAGCCCTCTGCCCAATTCTGTGTCCTTCTCTGCAGCCATGAATTTGATTCAGAGCAGGTGCCAGAGCTCAGCGTCCGTGATATTCACAGTGTGAGCTCTGTATGCAAGATGTACTTCAGGGAGCTCCCAAACCCTCTCCTCACCAACCAGCTGTATGACCAGTTCTCGGTAAGCACAGGGCAATGTCTTGGAAAAGATACGTACCTGTTCCCTGGGCGTCCTGGCTAGTGGTTGCAGCAGTGCCCCAGCTCTGAGGTCTTCTTTCTGTTAGCCCCATGAGGCATGTCTTTGGCACATCCTACCTCTCACTGATACCGCTTTTGGTGGTGCCAGGAGGTGCTGATTTAAGTTATTCACCATACTTGCGAGAATTCCCTTTCCTTTGCTGTTCCCCAACTATTGGTAGAATGGGGTTAATAGCAAAGTGGACTTGGAGAGGAATGCCTGCTGCAAGGAGCTGCAATACGCAATCAGGCTGTAAAGCCCCCCAGAGCTTGGCCTTGATGGCGCAGGCTGAGTGCTGCTGTGTTCCCCTGATGCCTCTTGGAAGGCATCGAGTCTGCCTCGGTGCTGACCACCAGCACGCTGGCCCCACGGTTCCCAATCCTTTGGCAGCTATTTAGGCTGACTCGTGTCTGAATCACAGAATCACAGAATCACAGCATTGTAAGGGTTGGAAGGGACCTCTAGAGATCATCAAGTCCAACCCCCCTGCCAAAGCAGGCTCCCTACACCATATCACACAGGCAGGCGTCCAGGCAGGTCTTGAATATCTCCAGAGAAGGAGACTCCACCACCTCCCTGGGCAGCCTGTTCCAGTGCTCCGTCACCCTCACTGTAAAGAAGATCTTTACAAATGTGCGGAACTTCCTATGCTGTACTTTCATCCCATTACCCCTAGTCCTATCCCCACACACTACTGAAAAGAGACCAGACTCACCACTATGGCTCCCACACCTCAGGTATTTATAAACCTGGATCAAGTCCCCTCTCAGCCTTCATTTCTCAAGGCTAAACAGACCCAGTTCCCTAAGTCTCTCCTCACAGGGGAGATGCTCCAGGCCCTTCACCATCTTAGTGGCCCTCTGCAGGACTCTTTCCAAGAGATCCCTGTCTTTTTTGTACTGGGGAGCCCAGAACTGGACACAGTAATCCCTTCGTTCCTTATTCCAGGACGCTGCTTGTGCAGCTACCGAGGAGGAGAGGTTTGTGAGAATGAAGGATGCCATCCAGCAGCTGCCCGCTCCTCACTACAGGTCAGTGCTGCCCTCGGTCTGCTGAGCTCAGCCCTGCTGCCTTTCAGAGGGTGATGATGCGATTCCAGGTGTTGTCTCACACCTGCAACATCATTCCTGTGCACGCTGCAGCAGCTGAAGGCTGCACTGGGTCAATTGATTGGGTCATTTTCTTGGCATGGGATCATGGTTGGTGCAGCCGATGGCTGCGGCTGTGCTTTGCAGGGCTTGGTGCTGCGGCGTGGTGGCACTGGGAACATTTTATCTACTTCATATTCAGGGACTGTAGAAATGACATCAACCACCATGAAGTGAGGTTTGTTTTGTGCACTGCAGCACAGCTTGCTTTTTGGTGCTGAACATCTGCCCCTCTTGTTTTCCAGGACGCTGGAGCATCTGATGCGTCATTTGGCGTCTCTTGCTGGGAACTGTTCGGTCACCAACATGGATGCTCACAATTTAGCCATAGTGTGGGCTCCAAACCTCTTAAGGTAATCTTCTTTTTCTGTTTGAGCACAATGCTTACTTCTGCTCTCCAGAAAGAAAGCAATCCTCCCTTCTTCTTCATCTAATGTGCTCTTCTCCTGTAAAAGCTGTCAGAAGTGGCTGGCAGCAGAGGTAGAGCCTGAACTGCTCTCCCCCAACCCTAGGGGCACAATTCCTAGGTGACAGTTTCTGCTCTCTTGTTTAGCTGGGACTGCTGTGTCGTTGATCAAGGAGAATTTCGTAGGTGCTGATGCTGATTGCCCACTGCAAAAGTCTCCAGAGCCCAGTTGGACTGCTTTGGGCTGCAAAAATTCAGACCTGGGGAAACAGTCTTGGAGGAATGACTTGTAAAATCTGCCTTTTCTTCAGATCCCAGCACAGCCAGTCAGCCTGCGCCAGTGGAGGAGCTGCCTCCATAGAAGTCCAGACGCAGACAGCAGTGGTGGAGTTCATCATTAGCCACACAGACGGCCTCTTTGGCTCCAAATCCACGTCAGCCATGGGAGACGGAGCAGGTGAGTATCTTCCTCCATTATCTTGATCTTGATCTAATTGAGGCCACGATCTTTCAAATACACTTTGACTCTCAACGGGACAGGAGGCTTCTGGGCTTAGATGAGAACATGGCACCCTGTTGCTGGGTCCTGAGAATGAGAACACTGTCCCTGCCTTTATGATGTTCTGAATGGGGGTGAAGCATAATTGAAGTGTGGCAGCAAAGCTTTCTGAGTTCCCGGACCTGTCTTCTAGGGTTGGTTTTTTTTTTTTTATGCCTCTTTTCATACAGTGAGCAGCTCTTAATTGTGGCTGTGTCCTTTGCCATGAGCATACCTCTGAGCACCCAGTTACTTTGAGCTCCTCTTCTTCCAGTGGCTCGGATAAGCAAGTCTGAGAAAAATGCAGAACTGGGATGGTTGTGCTGCTGCTTTCTGATCCTCCGTCTTACCTGTGGTTTTCCCTTGCAGGGCACAGTTCTGAACCTGAGCCCAAGTCTGTGTTGGAGTCTCCTCATGCTGCAAAGCTGCTCACCGTGCAGGAGGCACAGGCCCTGAGAGGCCAGAGCAGCTCTCCTGCAGTGATAAGGAGCAGTGAAATCGAAGTGGAGGAAGGCCCCACAGCTGCACCAGGGAGATTCCACACAATCATTGATTTTCCATCTGAAAGGTAAAGAGGACTTCCCTTTCCAGCCCCTATCATAACTGGTCAGATGGGTTTTATTGGTTTACTTTTTGTCCATTATATCTTTGAGGATTCAACTAACACACAGTTGCCGAATGGGCTCAGTGGAGCCACACAAGGTGCCTTTCCTTCCTGGTTGGGCAGGCAGTCACGAGATGCAGAAAGCCACGCTGGCGTCTATCCTGGTCTGTGCTGGCTGTATCACGAAACGTTGGGGTTTTCCTGATTTCAGGGCCACGTGCCTGAAACCAGTTCCTGTTCTCCTCTAAGGAGAGCTGTTGGTCAGACTTGCTGGCACTAGAAATTAAAGATGGCAGTGAGCTGAGGCCGGGGTGGTGTTAGCATAAGAGTCAGAGATGCTTTTGAACTTCCCTTATGTCTGCACAGTTCCTCAGAAAGCAGTTAGGCCTGCCAGCTTCTGTCCTGTCTGGCTGTGGAGCCTTTGCTCACATGCTCCGCATCTTGCTTGACATGGTTGAGAGGAATGTAGCCAGCAGGACTTGAGGGCTGAGCTGTAGGAATGGAAGCATCCTCTGCTGTTTGAAACAGAGCGCGTTTCTAAGCTGTGTTTCAGCAGAAAGCAGGCAGTGCCAGGAATAGGGAACTGTTGGCAAGGGCTCGGTGCAACTCTTCCCTCACCCTGCACCACCACTGACAGCATGCTCTGTTTTCTCTCTCCAGTCCAAGGCGTCCCAGAAGGATGGAATCACCTGCTGGCAGTTGGTGTTCTTGCTTTTGCCTGCACAGAACATCACCGGTGGATGAACACCAACTGCAGAGCAGTGCCAGGGAGCCATCAGAAACAGAAGTCGTGCTCCTGGCAGGTAAGCGAGCAAATCCAGCAAAAATCCAGCAAAAACACTGCTTGTCAGCAACACAGGTAGAATTCATGCTTTCAGTGGGCTTGTACCTCCTCCTAGCATTCAAGCCTGTGCCTGTCATCTTCAGTTGACCCCTGTCTTTCCCAAATGAGTCTCTTGTCAACACAAGAGCTGGACCTGCACAAGGATCACTTTCAAGGCAGTGACACTGTTGCTAGAAGCCTATTTGCTTCTGCCCACCACCACTACAAAATGCCAAATGTCAAGAACCTCTTTCATGATTTATCTTGTGAACATTCAACACTAACCGCTGTGCATCTACTCCTTCCTAGGTGACTCCAGCCCTTGTGCGCCTCGAAGACCCAGGGCAAGTGATGATGGTGCATCCTGTGCTTCCATCAGTATTGAACTGTTAGGAAGCACAGGATGCGGCAGTTCAAAGGAAAGCCTTCTATGTGACAGCAGCGAAGGACAGAAGAGTGTCATAATTGTGGAAGCCCTTATTCATCCCATCCCTCCGGAAGCTGCTGACCTGAGCCTGCCAGATGCCACAGTCACCAGCCGGGACTATGGCCCGGTGCCTTTCCAGGACAGCCCAGAGCAAGCCCAGCCCGAGTGCCCCGATAACAACACCTCCAAGCAGGACCAGGACAGCGTTAATGAGGAGCAGCCGAGACTCTTGGAGGGGGACTTGGAGTCAGGCCTCCAGTCCCAGGCACCAGGAAGCACCACGAGCTCTGAGACACTTTCTCCTTAACATCAGAGGATGAGTTCCATCTTTACCCCGGACCTTTCATTCCCTCCATTCTCCTATTGAATAAAGGCACGCTCGTGCTCAATCAACGCCTTGACTGCATTCTGAGTCTTCATTCACAGAGATTGGGATGAGTGTAAGAAACATCAAGGCAGCTCAGCTTGCAACGCTCTGGCTGTGGGGTGCGTGCAGGGACACTGTAACCATACAGGGAAAGGCTTCCACTGCTTCCTAAAGCTGTAGTCCAGCCCTGCTACTGCTCTGTGGCACAAAGCCCTGAGGGATGTTCCATATTGTTAACCTAAGTGAAGCCAGCTTCATGCACTGTGTTTTGTTGTTGCTGGGTGAGAGGGGGATGCACGTTGGTGAGAAGATGAGCATTGCTGGATCTGCCACGAGTGTCCCTTCTGCCTCTAAGAATATGTCCTAAGTAGGATGTGAACACTGCTGGCACTTCCTCATTGCACGTGCTTGGAGGATCTTCAGTTCTTGCACATTTCAGGATGTCTGTCAGTGACTACGAGGAAATTCTCAAGTACTAGGAATTCCATGAAACAGTTGGAACGGGTAAGTGTCATCTTTGTACAGAAACAGCACGCCTAACAGTCTGTCTCACCACTCTAGAATTAATCTGAGAATAGATTGACAGCTCTTGTCAGTTCTCTAAGTCAGGTTTCATTAGTATAAACTTGGAATTGGATTTTTGAGACCTGTTGGAAATTGATGGTGCTGATTACCTCTTCCTCTAATTAAAGCATTACACACAGTGTATGCTAGGTACTCTGCTTTACCTGTAATATTATATTAGAGAAGAATTCATGCTCAACTTTAAGCATCTGTGTTTTGATTTGTAGGTGGTTTTGCAAAGGTAAAACTCGGGCGGCATCTTCTTACTGGTGAAAAAGTTGCACTAAAAATCATGGAGAAAGTTACTGTAGGGGTAAGCCAAAAGGCATTTAAATATGATAATATCTTCTGTTGGAGTTGTGGAGTTCTCAGGAACATGGGGGCAGGTGGGATGGTACATAGGAATGCAGCCTACTGGTCCCATTGCCTTTTGAAAGATGCTGTAGAGCTGGAAAAAGTTTAACAGAGCACCACAAATCTTGTTCCTCATTGTTCAGAGGGCAGTATTCTCTGGCTTTAAAATGGAGGAAGTTATTACGTTATTACATTACATTACATTATTGTTACATTATTACAGCAACTTTACCAAAATGCCAATGAAAATGCTGAATGTTTTGTTTTTCAGTTTTCACAGCTCTGTTTCACAATTTCTATGGGAGTGATGTCAGCCATTGCTGAGTTGATGTTGAATTGTGTACTGTCCCATATGTGCTTGTTCTGTTCCACAGCAGTCAGATGTGGTACCTGGTATGTCACAGTAGTTAGCGATTTCATCGCTTGCTTTTATGGTCTCTTAAGGATGACTTGCCTCATGCTAAAACAGAAATTGATGCCATGAAGAACTGAAGTCATCAACATGTTTGCCCATTGTATCATGTAAGAGAGACATCAAAGAAATATTTATAGTCTTAGAGGTAAGAAATAGTTTCTGCTCTCTGTGCTGTCATTGTTACTTATCTTTCTCTGATACTCTCTAAATGCATTTTCAGATAACCTTATCTTACAGGGAAGCTGTTTGATGACATTGTTTCTAAGGACCGCCTTTTGGAAGAGGAAGCTCCAGTCTTTTTTTGACAGACTGTTTCAGCAATTGCTTCTGTTCACAGTCAGGGTTATGCCCAGAGACCTCAAACCAGTGAGCATGAACTGCAGTCAGTCTTCCATAAATAATAATGAATGTGTTTTTATTTTTCTGTTGGGAGAGAAAGTTACAGTACTCCACTCCATTCCAGTGGATTGCAGGAGAGAACTGAAGGGGGAAAAAACAACACAAAGTAGAACTCATGGGTTGAGATAGAATTATGTACTGAGATAGAGAAAAGGATAATAGTTATGATGAATGCAAAAGCAATTGCTCACCACCTACCAATCAGTGCCCAGTTAGCCTCCTAGTAGTGGAAGAGATTTACATGAACTATTTACCCCCTTCAAAACTCTTTCCACAATATGTCATATAGTATGGAATATCCTTTGGCCAGTTTAAGTCAGCTGTCCTAGTTCTGTTCCTTCTCACTTCTTTGGGCTCTCAGCTGAAGTCTTGGTCCTGGCAGGTAAGGGTGCAAATCCAGCTTTCAAAACACTGTTTGTCAGCAACACAGGTAGAATTCATGCTTTCAGTGGGCTTGTACCTCGTTCTGGTGTTCAAGCCGTGCCTGACATCTTCAGTTGACCCCTGTCTTTCCCAAATGAGTCTCTTGTCAACACAAGAGCTGGACCTGTATGAGGATCACTTTCAAGACAGTGGCTCTGTTGCTTGAAGCCTATTTGCTTCTTCCTGCCGCCACTCTATAACCAAATATCAACAACCTCTTTCATGATTGAACTTGCAAACGTTTGACACTAACCCTTGTGTTTCTGTGCCTTCCTAGGTGATTCGAGCCCTTGTCAACCCCAAAGATCCAAACCAAGTAGTGATGTGCAGTGTGTTTCCATCAATGGAGAGTTCTTATTAAGCACAAATCGCTGCAATTCGGATGACAGCCTTCCACATGGTAACAGTGATGGACACAAGGGGCTCATCCACGTTCATGCTCTCATATCTCCTGGCTCTGCTGAAGCTCCTGACCTGAGCCTGCCAGACACCACAGTCACCTGCCTGGATTGTGACCCAGCGCCTTTGCAGTGCTGCCCATCCCAAGCACAGCCCGAGTGCCCCAACAGCAGCACCACCATGCAGGAGCAGGGCAGCATCAGTGAGGTGAAGCTGAGCATCTTAGATGGGGACTTAGAGTCAGGCTGCCAGTCCCAGGCACCAGGCAGCAGCACCAGCTCTGAGCCACTCTCATCTTGACAAGAGGAGTCCTATCTTCACCCTTGACCTCTCAAGCCCTCCTGTCTTTTATTGAATAAAGTCACTCTCATGCTCAGTCATCGCCTTGGCTGCATTCCGAGTCTTCATTCACAGGGATTGGGATGAATGCAACAAACAGCAAGGCAGCTCAGCTTGCAATGCTATGGCTGTGGGGTTCGTGCAGGCAGAGCTCTGGGTTCCCATTTTGCCTGGCTTTGGGATGTCAGCAGCAAGATCTCTACCATTTTGTATGGGAGCAAATAATCTCTAGCATCCAGGTTGCTGCTCATGATAATCCCAGTCTTCCTGGCTGTCGCTTTGTGATACCTTTCAAAGCCTTTTGATACTCTTTGATGCCTTGGCTGCTCCCTAACACCTCTGTCCTCCTGCCATGTTGACTCATGTCTCCCACTTTGAAGCTGGCTTTGCAGATCATCTCCAGCCCTGTCATCATCACGCTGCAGCAGGAGGTGCTCACCTGGCCCAGTGTCTGGCAGTGCTGCTTGTTCTGCAGATGAGCAGCTGCCTCCTCATCTCTTCAGCTACAGGAGTTTTTCTCAGGGCAGTTAGATGCAGTCATGCTCCTCTGGATTTGGTGTGTTAAATCCATGCTGCATGGCAGCAGTCAGTGCAATACAAAGGTGTTCTGTGTGCCACAGCATTTCTCCAGGGGCTGCCAAAGGTAGAAGCACAACACAGCACCATCCTTCTGACAGTGCATATATTTTTTTTTTATTTCTAATCTTTTGCCAATGTCAGTTAGATTGTTTTAAAATATCCACACACCAAAATCTGACTACCAAGCAAATGTAATGAAAATGAAATGAAGGTGAGTTAGCGGAAAGCACAAGGACATGTTATATTAGGCTCTAGCAAATTTACAGGCAGTCACTGCATGAAGAGGTAGATTTGAGTTGCACATTATATGATTCCCACAAAGATTAATGAAATCTGAAGCTTTCAATATATTTTTTTATTCTTTTTTCATTTCATTTTTTAAACACCTGACCCAGACCCCAACCCTCACAGGAGCTGTAAAGACAACAGCATTAACCCGCAATGTAACTCTAATCCTAACCCTTACCCTGATTCTAAAATCGTCTCTAACTCCAAATGTAACAACAAAAATGATGCTACAAGTTTGTAGCAAAAGGAGCCTTAACCCTGATCATAATCCAAAAAAACAATCATTAAGGTAACAATAATCTTTACCTTAAAAGTAATATTAATCGGAGCCCAGATGATGCCTGCATCCAATCAGAAGCATGCTTTGCATTATTTAAGAGTTGTATTTTTTCCAATGAACTCTCTCTATTATCACGTTTATAAAGTAACAGAGTCTGTTCTTTTTCTCCTGACACTGTGCCTTACTCCTGACATCCCCTGGAAATGACCCAGATAGGGCACCATCAAAGTAATGCTAATAGTAATGTCAGTCCTAAGGGTATCTCTAGCCTCAGTGTTAATGGGACGCTAACAACAATCCCGACAGCCTTAAACATTCTGGTGGTGTGACAGAGGTGCTGCCTTGCACATGCTGGGCAGTCCCGTTGCCTGTTCAATGCAGGCGGCAGCGTAGAAACATGATGCCCGTGGTCAGAATGCCCTGTGGCAGATCCTGGCACCGGAGAACTGACTGGAGAACCATGAGAGAACTGACAACAAATCACTCCACATCAGAACCTGATCAGAATCAGAATCTGAGTTACTGGTTCTACCACCTGTAGTGTAGAATAGGTAGCCAATAAATGCTTTTCAACTGTGATGTATCTTTATTCTGCTCCATGCCAAACCCGTGTCCAAAACCTCATAGGGGTTCACAAAGAACTCTGGCTCTGCCAGAGCCCCCATCCAGACCCTTCTTGAGTTACATTCACATCTAGTTTGGATCCTCTGTATTTCCTGTGGAATTCTAAGCACAGTTTTCTAACAGATTTCTCATAAGCAACCAAAGCCATTTCCAGTTAGCCTCAAAGTCCATCAGTTCTAGTGCTCATGAATGTTGTACCAGCACACTGTTTGTTTTCTTCTTCCACAGAGCCATCGTGTCACATTTTACTTCACATTAAATCATGGAGATGAAAAAAGAGTGTTCTTGTGGATTAACACAGGACTTAGCCCCAGGAAATACTGGTTCTATTCTCATCCTGGTCACATATGCAGCAAACACATCATAAGCCTCTTGATCTATCTGGAATCAAATTTGCTGGCAAAATGGCAAAGAACCCTGCAGGTCTCATTTCTCTATTTGTATCACGAAGCAATCATGGTATTCTAATCCCTTGGGGAATCTGAGGGTAGTCATTCACCCCAGTACCGAGATTACCCTTATACTTAGTAAGTGTTAGATAAGAATCAGGAGAGAAACACTAATCATACATGAGATAAACAAGTAGCAAATGGATTATAAGAGAGTAATCCTATGTACAGCATAGTCTAATAAAATTAACATTGGAGTGGTTGGAGATAGAGAGCCTTTGGGGATGAGAGCACTGGAAACAAAGAAATATTGTAGAGATTCCTTGGAGTTGAGAAATAAAACAAAACAAACTCAGTTTTATTGTGACTTCTCCATTTTCCTACATGCAAAATTAAAGAAGTGATTGAATTATAAATGATAGAAGCAGAAAGAAAATTGGTCTGCCTCTGTGCCAGACTTCATTAAATATTGGCCATAGCAGTATATAAAGCCACAGAAAGGTAAAGTAAATGCAAAGCACTGAATGAGAGAAATGCCGTTTTACCACATGCACCATCACAAGAAGTAATTTCCTGCCTTCAGGGGTAACGAGAGCAATGACATCTTGACTTCAGCTGTTTCTGTCTATAAAGAAAAGTAGACCTGTGGAAGGAGGGAGAGATTTCCTGAAGCTGAGGATCAACCACTGTGAGACTGAGGGTGACTCTGTAGTGAAGGGATGTGGATCAGATCTGTGGGTGTCAGAAGCTCTCACAAGCTTGTCCAGTCAGCAGTGTAGTTCTTACTCTGTGACTGGGTGATTCTATGATTCTGTGCCTCTCCCTTCTGCAAATAGCTTCATAAGTCCTGAGCTCCTTATAAGTGCTTGGACCAGAAGGATTTCTCAGAAGAATGAGAACCCCCAACTAGTTGCCCTGTATTACTGGAAATTTCCAGTCTGGAGCCAGAAAGTCTTCAGATATATATAAGCCCACAGTAGTCCCAGTGCATACAACTGAGCCCTGCACTTAATTGTTTCATCCAATACTTAAGCTCACTCTTTTATTTGTATTTCTTTCTCCTTTCCCCTGTTAAAGATTTCATGGCTGCTCTCAGGTCACCTTGGAGCCTTTTGTACTCCAGGCTGAACAGCCCCAGCTCTTTCAGCCTGTCCTCATAGGAGAGGTGTTCCAGCCCTTGAATCAGTTCTATGGCATGTATCAGTGACCTGTCCATGCTCCAACAGGTCCATGTCTCTCCTGTACTGAGGACTCTGCATCTGGATGCAGTACTCCAGATGAGGCCTCATCAGCACAGAGTAGAGGGGCAGGATCGCCTCCTTTGCCCTGCTGGCCGTGCTTCTTTTGATGCAGCCCAGGATATGGTTAACTTTCTGTGCTGTGAGAGCACACTGCTGGCTCATGTTCAGCTTCCCACCAACAGGAACCCCAGGGATTTTTCGCCAGGACTTTGCTCAATCCTTTCAGGCATTTCCCTTCCACTGAAAGCTTGATCCAGGATCTGGCCTTGTTCATGTGCACGGTGCTTTCTCACTTCATTGTGTGCACGGTGATTTCCCAAATAAGTCCAGATTTGCAGCATTTCCTTTCCAAAAAGAACTGAAGGTGGGGAATAAAGTGGGGAGGAGAGAGATAGATTCCAGCTGTATCTGCTGATCCATCTTTGCCTCATAGCAGGAAATAATCAAACACCTGTCTTAGTTCCTGGTGCTGTTCAAAGAGGAGCTCCTCATAAAGATGAATTTCTTCCTCAAGTTCTATTGATCACAATACCGGTCTGTTTATCAGTGTTCTGTTTTGGACCCATCACTATAAGAAAGATATTGAGGCCTTAAATCTTGTCCAGTGAAAGGCAACAAAGCAGCGAAGGATCTGGAGCAAAATTAAGCTGGGCAGTTCTTTTTTTTTTTTTTTTTGAGAACCAAAGCAATGATATTTTTATTTTATTTCTTTATTTATTGCTTACATCCCACTGAATGCAGCAAGAATATTCAGAAATATAAGTGTGAGGTGTCACTTCTCTCTTGCTGGTGCAAAAGCAGATCAAACCTCTGCACATCAGGAGCAAAAAGAGACAGATTTTGCAGAGCACTCCATAGCTGGGACTGCAGGAGGGCTCAGCCTGCTGTGCATAGCAAAGTTTCTCTTGTGTCCCTTGTCTCACTGCAGCTTTAAGGAATTCCCGAGGGGAGCTGCCTTAATAGCAAGTTGTACCACTTTTAAAGCTACATTTGTATCGCTCACACAGCAAGAGCTCTTGTCACATGGAAGCCATCGAATGAAAACACTGACATGGCAAGAGAATAAGGCGAGATAATGAGAAATTAAGAGCATGAAAAGTAAATGCTCTAGAAAAGCTGACACTTCATAACACTTCAAGTGAACACTTGCCTGAATTTCAAAGTCGACCGATAAAAAATTATTTGCTTTTTGGATAGGAAAAGATTCCACTAGGCTGCAATTTACATATGGATGCTCAATATTTAAGGAAATTGATTCTTTTACTTTGTAAAAGTGCTGTGCGTCACAGGGCAACCATGGGTCCTGTGATCCATCCTGCCCAGCCCCACAGCACGGGGCTCAGCTGTGACCCAGGAGCAGCCACCATCCTGTCCATGGCAGGGTGACCCTGCGCATGCCATCGTGCCCTCCACCAGGCCATGGAAACTGCATTTTCTTCTTCCCTCCCCCATCCCCAGAATGATAAAAGACAGACTCCATCAAGTCAATAGAGATGCTCCTGTTTCAAGGTGTGCAGAAATTCCCACCCTGCAGTGGTTTGAACAAGGACTGGTGACACGAAACAAACGGGGCTGCAGAAAGCAGAAAGAAATTGGTCTGTGCTTTATGGGGCACATCCTGGAGCTCCTCTGAGATCCGAGTTCAGCACCAATGGGATCATGCAGAGAAATCCTTAAGTCCGAGTTCAAAAGTCGTTTCTTCAGTGACCAAAGGGAAGTGAGAGCGCATAAGGAGAGAATACCACTGCCAGGGCTCAACGCAGCCATTCCCCTGCAGCATTTGAAGCACGGACTCAGATGTGAATGATCCAAATCCTTTATTACAAGTTCTCACATCTCTTATAAACCTTCACAAGTTTTTTTTTTCTAACATATCCAATCAGAGCCGTGAGTCCCTTCTTCTCCTTCCAGAGGTGTCCTTGGTTCTCAGGCTGTTGATCTGGCTCCACAGCTGCTGCTCTGAACAGCTTTTCTTGTATTCCCACATTCCCCCACGAGCCCAGCGCGGGGCAGGGCAGGATGGAGCAGGGGATGCTCCAAGGGACCACAGGAGAGGTAGAAGAAAGCTCCAGTGTGAGACCAGGGCCTCGTCGGCCCCCTGAGCAGAGAAACATGAGCAGGGCAGCTGGAGAGGCTGCGTCCTCATTGACACTCCTGGGCTGAGCCTTCAGCCTTCTGAAGGGCTCCAGCCATGCACCATCGTTCTCTGTAGGATTGTCCTTCAGGTGTGCAGCCGTGGGGGAGTCGTGCAGGATCAGGGTCCAACCCGTCCACACTCCGCTCCTGGCACAACCATCTCCATCCTCACCCATCTGCAGCCCTTCCCCACCCCACTGCAGAGCAAAGTGGGTACCCAGGGAAGAGCAGAGGGTCAGCAGACGTTGCAGTTGGGATTCAGAGATCTCTGCAGGGAAGCTCAGGGTGAGCCAGGTCAGATGCGCAGCTCCGGCTGCTGCACAAACAAAAGAGAGTGGATTTCAGAGTCTTGCTGCCAAAATGCTCCCCAAGAACAGCAGGGGATGCCCAGCGCCAGGGAAGAGGGGACCCTGCATGGGGATATCCCAGAGAGCAGGCAGGGGACAGACTAAGACAGCAAGGTGAGAGGAAGGCACTGAGGGACCAGAAAGCTGCAAGATCCCCTCTGCCCTCTTCGCCCTCCAGGCTCCTAGCCCCACTCAGTGCAAACCCACCCAGGCCCAGGGATGACAAGTCAACACAGGGCACTCTCACCTCCTGCAGGATCTGGGGAGCACCAAGCCCGAGGCTCACCTGGAGGCAGTGAAGATGTGCTTGGAGTTGGTGCAGATGGCGTTGATGGGGCTGCCCTTTGATCTCCCCAACTGGGCCGAAGTTATCCATGTTCCAGACTTTGATCACGCCTCCTTGGTACGCACTCAACAACATGGGGCAGCCAGGGATGAAGGCCAGGGTACAGACCCAATCTTTGTGTGCTCTTGGGATTTGCTGTAGGTACATGGCAGAGCAGAGATCACAATCAGCCTCATGCACTCAGCTGCAGGGCTGCAGATCATCCACTGCTGCCCCAGAGTCAATCCAAATCACCAAGCTGGACTCAAGACTTGGGGCCCGAATCCTCTTCTCAGAGAGTAACATAGCAACTGATGCTCCAAGCCTATGTCCCAAGGGGAAGTGGCAGTTCTGGGTGCCCTTCAGTACACACCCATAGGCGCACAGAGCCACTTGGCACACACACTGCCAGATCCCCAGGCTGCCTTTCCAGGATAGCAGGACCTAGACCAGGTCCCTCAGCCTTCCTCCCTCCACACTTCCACATACCCTCGATCACAATTCCACATACCCTCTATTACACTTCCACATACCCTCAGTTACACTTTCTTATACCATCAGAGCAGTTTGTCCCATTCAAACACCTTTAATACCATATAACGTTCCCTTAGCAATCCGTATTGTTCAGTTATAAAGTTACTTTCTCTTTAACCCTTTTTCCTTTGTACATGATTCCACTATTTATACCCTCAATCAATGATTCATACTGCATGTGATGTTATGATGTGGAATATGGACAGCAACAGCACAAAACCATGACACAGTGTTACCGACCCAACAGGCTCCGACCTTAGAGCCGCTCAGGGCTTTGCTAGCAGATCTCAGCAAGGAGGCTCCCACCTCCGTCTTCGGCACTCCATGGGAAGATTGTCGGGGTCACTGAGCTGCAGCAATACAACAGGGCTGGCAAAAATGTTCTTGGTTGGTGTGAGAGAACCTGAGCTGGGGCTCATCCAAGGAGATTCAGCGATCACAGCTTCTAGTCCTGCACTTCACACATAGCTCCAGGCAACAGCAAATTAACTGTCCCTAAACACTGCAAAAAGAGGATGGATCCAATTGGATGGCCCCTGAGATAGACAAAACTCACCACCTAACACAAAACACAGTCCTCTCACCTGCTGGTCAGCAAACAACAGAGCACAACACACACCAGCATCCAGGACTCGTGCAAAAAAAGAAGAAAAAGAAAAAGAAATTGCTAGATGGTGTTTCTCAGAAACACAGAAGCACAAGTCAACAAGAAGATAGCTGCAATTATTCTTGAAAACAATGTCCTTTGTTATCTTGATGTGGCCAGTGTTGAGCGAAGCAAACAAAGTCAGCCCAATTTTCTTACATTCAGATTAATCTGCAAGGCACAAAGTAATAAAGGAATGATTTTTATTAATAAACTGAGTGTTAGCAGCTGTCAGAAGAATGAATGTGTCACACACAGAGGTGAACTCCCACAGCAAAACTAGATGTAACATTTCCTATCCGTGTTTCATCCTCACAGGAAAAGCCTTTCTTCGCAAGATCTTCTGGAAGAGAGATGGTAAGAGACATGAAAACTGAAGGATCCAACGTTAATGAACAAGAATTATCCCTCAGAAGGCTATGCAGGACCAGCGGAAAAGTGCTGGGAGCCTTCTCCGTGCTGGTGCCGCCTTCTGCCTTTGGTGTCTCAGCTTCTGGATGGTCTCAGATGCCACAGAACGGACTGTCAGATGGGGGTCATCTTCCAAAGGCTGAAGGGCTGCAACAGAAGGAAACAGAGCAGAGATGGGACCCCCAGTCTACAGAGAGCCACCAGCTTCCCCTCTGGGCCTTGCCAGCCCCACTCCTTGCTTTTCCTGGCCAGGAGGAGTACGGGAGACTGACGGGTCAGTGGAAGACACTGCTCAGGACTGCCATGAATGCTCCTCTGCCCCTGCAGCATTTCCTTGCAGCAGGGCAAAGCACAGCTGCATGCTGCCCAGCTCTGCCCCCAGCCCCAACACACACAGCACTGCCCTCACTCACCACTGCAGAGTTCATTCAGCATCTTCTCACTCTGCTCCCTGGCGTGCTTCCCAATCAGCCCTAGGGAAAGAGCTCTGTCAGACACCCACTCCCCAACATGCTGCCAGAAGCTCAGACCCCAACCCCGCCAGCCCAGCTGCTTCCCCTTCCATGCTGCAGGCAGGGACGGCACCCGAGGGGGGACCTGAGCAAGGCACCCACTGTGGCTACCGGCATGGGCAGGCTGTACCTGGGGGCTTCAGGGCTGTGCCTTCCTGCCAGGGCAGGGCCCAAAGAGGGACGCAGGGGTTGGGCTCACCAATGAATCTGACAGCCTCGCATCGCAAGGAGGCCTGAGAATCCTCCAGGTATGGCAGGCTCTGCTGCAGGTGGCCTTCCACTCCCTTTCTGTCCTGCTGCAGCTGAAGAAGAGAACAAGAGCATGGGGCTTGCAGAGCAGCCACAGCTGCTGCTGCAACCCCTCCTCCAGCATCCCCTTTCCCCCAGCAAAAAGGTGGGGGCTGTGAGATTGTCCTCACCAAACACTTCATGATCCCCACTGTGTTCTTCTGCCGGACCTGCTGCTTGAGCTCCTTCCACTTCAGGAACTTTGCACAGGACACAAGGGCTTCCCCAGATGCCTGCAGAACAACAGATGCAGGGACATGGCACCACACACACAGACACACTTCCCAGTGACTGAATGCTTGTTCAACTTGCTCTCAATTGCACATCACTGCTCAGCTGTCAGCACACCACTGCCTGCACAGTGCTCAGCTCTGAAATTCGTACCTGTGCTACGCTCGGGGTCTCGTCACTCATGTGAAAGAGCAGAGGGAGCAGGGCCCTGCGCACGGTCTTCTTCATGCTTCCCTTCTGAGACCACAGCACAGCGTCCATCACATCCCTGAAGAGGCGGATGGAACCTTCTCGCACTTCAGATGACGCCTGAGGGAGAACAGGAGGACGTCAGACCTCAGTAGCACACTCTCACTGCCCATGGTGAGCATGAGTGTAGGCTGAGCCCCAGCACAGGGGCCTGACATCACCAAGAACAACCAAGCTGCACTAGCAGGGACACGGCCAGCAGTGCTACAGAGCCCACAGGACATCTCATTCCTGAGAGCCCAGAGAAGGAAAGAAAGGAGAAGACGCTCCTGTCAAGCACCCACCCGCAGAGCTCAGCCTCCCACAACAGACTTACGTGATTAAAAAGAGGCAGGATCTTCTCAGCCAGCTCCAGAGCAAACGGACTGGCGTGCCTCTTCCCCAGATGGTGCATTGCATTCCTGAAGATATTCAGCACCTTCACAGTAATGGCTGTGTTGGCAAACAGCAGGTTCTCCATGACGCCTGGAAGCAGGGCCCGGATTTCAATTGCCTGTACAAAACACACAATTTCCTTTCCATCAGGAGGACAGATGCCAAGGGACAGTGTTGCCTATTGCCCCAGCGCCAGGCTGTCAACATGAGGCCTTCGTTTGACAAGGTCCTGCTCACCATCTCAGGTCTATCCGACAGCAGCACGAGACGTCTGAGCACCAGCCAGAGCACTGGCAGGCTTTCCACATTCAGAAGCTTCTGGAGCAGTGCTGGCTTACACAGCTCCTTCAACAGCTCTTCAGTGGGAGGCATCGCCTGAAACCAACACAGCAGTGAGAGGCAGGCAGAGGCAGCAGGACATCCTGCACCCTGCAGCTCCTGGCTGCTTTGGCAGCTCAAGGCAGGGCACTAGGGAGACACAGCCCAGCCTGAGCTACCAGTGCTCTGTAGGAGAGCACAGTGCATTGTCCAGTAACTCACAGTCAAGCGAAGGAGGCCCAACTCCTCTGTGCTGATGCTCAATATCTCACACAGCTGTTGGTCCTGTAGAACACTGCTGAGCTCATCCCAGATCCGCTTGGATGCTTCCAGCAGGGTCAGCACACTCTTCAGTATGTCCAGGGTAGTGCTATAAACAGAGAGCAATGCTGTGTCAGCAGGGCTGCCTTAGCCACAGCACCACGGCTCAGGCAGGAGCCTGATGGGGGACTCTGGGCTGCCATGGTTGGTATTGGCTGCTGCAGCCCTGAGCAGCCCACCAGCACTGGAAAGCACAGTGGGATGGAGGGCCTGCTCCTCGGGATGTCCTGCAGCTTTCCTTGGCTCTGGCACCCAGACCATTTCTGAGCCCTGCTCTTCACATGGAACAAACGTGTGGGGCTGTCTGGGCTGATACCTGTCATTCTGTGGGAGGTCGGTCAACACACTCCTCAGCACATCCCTGGGAAACTGGACGGTCAGCACATCGAGCACTGAGAGCAGGATCTGCTGGACTGATGTGCTCTGGATCTTCAGGTTGGCGTGGATGAATCCCAGAATCTCTGGCACCTGTTGTGAGAACACAGGGAGACTGCTGCTGCCACTGGACTGCAGCCATTTGCCTCCCAGGCTGTGTTATTACTGCCCTTCCCACAGCTCTTTGCTGCCTTCAAATGGCTTCAGTTCCCAAGAGCTGTGGCAGGCAGGGTCGCCTCACTCTGCTTACATCCATCAGCCAGGTGCCAGGGTTTCTCCGAAGCACATCCAGCATAGTCTCAGCCCACTTCTTCTCATCAAAACCATAGTCCCCAATGATCTTCTCCAGGGTTACAAGGGCAATGTCTGTCCTCTGAGAAGGGGCAAGATTTTTTCCAAGGGGCTGCAGTAAGAAGGAAAAAAGGAGGGAAGGCATGTTAAACAGAATGAGAGAATAGCATCTGGAGCAGGATGAGCACAGGCCAAAGGAAGGATAAAGACCCTCCCTTCATGTCAAAAGCATTCTGAGGGTTCACACCTGAGCCGCAGCTTTTCTCACAGGTACACAATTTTCATGTCTCCTTACCTGCTGCCAGAAACTGCTGGTCATGAAGCCACTAAGCTTCCAGATGCGCCCCAAAGCCCTCTCACACACAGCCTGTGTCTTGGAGATGCTGAAAGGCAGCAGCACCTGTGAGGAGAGGAGCTGCTGGTTAGCCTGGGAGCTGCTGATGCCCACTGCAGGAGAAGCAGGTCTGCTGAGCTCCTGGCTGGAATCACAGCATCCATCCAGGCTTCCCCTGAGCTTAAGCCAAGCCCATCATGGGGCTACTGCCGCCAGGGTCCCTTGCCGGCTCCAGCTGCTGCCAGTGCCGTTTCCATGGAGTGGGATAAACTACTAGAAGGGAGCTCTGGGGGCAGAACTTCACAATAGACAGACCTCCAAGATTCCCTGCAGCCGACTCTTGACAGTGGCAATGGGACAGACATCTAGTACAGTCTGCAGCATGTCGTCCATAGCTTCCAGGGTCTGTAAAGAGAAAGTGGGTTGTGGAAGTCTTTCAGGGTTCCCTTTCATACCAAGGAGACTGCTGTGAACCGCTCTGGCTGCCAAGGAAGGATACCCACAGATCTGTGCACAGGGGCACCCTGCAAGGCTGCTGCACTCAGAGCAGGCTACAACACAGGCTGTTTGCCAAGCCTAAGGCAAGAGTGAGAGGGGTGAGGGCAAGCAAGGCTGCCAATTCATCCCACAAACATCTTGATAGATCTCTGGACACAAGTAATGCAAGCGGCAGCCCAGAGGCATGGGGTCAACAGTAGATTGCCCAGTACATACCTGACTGTAGAGGGAAATGTTCAAGGCCCTGGCTGGAGGAAGATAGAAGACGATGCTGCAGCACACCTTGAAGAGATGGAGTATTTCTTCCTCCGTAACTGCATTCACAGTGCTGCAATTAGAGAGACACTGATGCTAGGAGTGGTGCCTGGGTGCTGAGGCAGGGGTGGAACAGGTCCTCCCCTGGGCAAGGCTCCCTGAGAGGGATGGGGAGCCCTGCCAGGAGGTGCCTCCTCCCCCACGGGGCTGCTCTGGGTCAGAGGACAGTCCTGATGTCACCAGCTTTGGGGCGAGGGCCAAGACTTAGCGGGGAGCTGCGTCAGGGCCACCAGGATGGTGCCCGGTGTTGTGCTGGCAAAAGCAGAGGCTGGGCAGGTACCTCAAGGCAGCAATGGTGTTCATGCAGCAGTATCTCAGGCCGGTGCTCAGCTGCTCCATGGGCTCCTCACGCAACAGAACCTGCAAAGCACAATCAGGATGGCACCTGGCAGCTGCCAGCACCCAGCAACAGCAAACCTGCCACCGGCCGCTAGGGCCTGAGTCGCCCCAGTGGCCCTTGACAAACACTGGCACACTGGTGCTGCTGTCCACCTCCACTGCTGAGCTCTCAGCAGCACCTGGAGTCCCATCTGGGGCACTTGGGTGTCTGTGCATCATTTCCCTGCCTCCCTCTCCCCCTGTCCTGTCCTTCTCACAGGGTGCAGCTACCTGGGTGCCATGTTCCCTCACCTCAATCTTCTTGCACTGATTTTTCAGCAAGCAGATGATATCATGGCTCAGTGTGAGGCCCTCCTGTCCAGCGGTGCTGCACAGTATGCAAATGCTGTTGAGGAACCGCAGCTTCTGCACCAGATCCTGGCAAGCACACAGAGACCGAGGAGAGTGAGTGGGGACAACCATGGCCAGGGGGACCAGGCGTTGCGGGGTGTGGAGCAGCGCAGGACAGCTGCAGGACAGCAGCAGCTCTGCCCGGCCATCAGCCCTCCTGCAGCCTGAAGGCAGAGCCAGAGGGACCGTCTGGAAATGCAGGTATAGCCATGATGGAGATGGCTGCTCTTACCATTTCCTTGCTGATGCTGTTGGCTTGGATAAAATCCACTGCCTCCTGTTCCACATCAGATAGAGGCAGCAATTCAGCATCTGAGCAAGGAGAGAGAGCAGTGCTATAGAGGGGCCAAAGGCAGGCAGGAGCAGAAGGAGCTCTGCCCTCTCCGGCCCTGGGCTCGCTCCCATGGCAAAGTCTGCCCGTGACAAGGGTTCCTGGTGTGGAGCAGGGGGCACTCGCTGCCCCAGCCCTGCCCACCCCGCTTTGGACCCTCACTCACCAGCATGCAGAGGGATGACCTCGGTCACTTGGTAGGGCTCCGCATGAGATCTTCTGTCCTGGGGAGCCCCACTCTCCTTCCCGGCCATGCACGTGACATCCATCACAGCAGCTGTGACGTGCTGGAACAGAATGGAAACACACTTCTGTTTTCTCTATTCACACAGCACAGTATGGGTACAATTCGTCAGAACTACCCTCGCATACCCTGCAGCAAAACGATGTGCGGGGACAAAACAAGGCACGTACCTGGCAATGAGATCACCTCAAGCTATCTGCAGCAGTTCCTTGTCGCTTTGCTCAGATGGAATGAGAGCAAAAGCTGCACCGAGGCAGTGGGCGGAGGGTGAGGAGAGGAGAGAGAAAGAGCAGGTCAGTGAGCAGGGCTAAGACAGTCATGGAATAAAACAAACAGCACAACTGTCCCATCCACTTGCTGCAAGACATGCTGAGTCTCAGGCTACGTGATGCCTGTCCACCCAGCAACTTTACAATGCTTCCACTACTGAGCAAAGACAATGGAAGAAGCACGGGACAGGTGCCAACTTTACTGATACCCCCTTTGGAACGTGTGTACCAGGGGAAAATTACGTCTGATGGTCAAGAGTAAGCAATACGGTGCTGTGAGCTCCGACAGCCAGCAGTTCTCAACACCTCACTGCCCACCCATCCATCCCACGTCAGCTCAGCTTACCTACAAACTGCTGCACACGACGGTGAGAAGAAAAAGCACTAAAGATACTAACTAAAGCCACTAACTAAAGGCACTAACTAACGGCACTAACTAACTAAAAGCACTAACTAACTAACGGAACTAACTAACTAACGGCACTAACAAACAACAGTAACTAACTAACAACGCTAACTAACAATACTAACTAACTAACAAAACTAACTAACTAACAAAACTAACTAACTAACGGCACAAAAGGCACAAGAACCACAACGCAACCAACCACTCCGACCACTAGCTCACCCACAAAGGAACACAGAACGCACCGCTCCTCCCCTCATTCCAGACGCTTATGACATCACCAACGGCCAACAGCCTGGTCCACCATGACCCCCCACAAGGCGGGGAGCCAAGACCACGTGGTCACATCTGATTGCAACACGGCACCACAACATTCCAGGACTCAGTGTGGGCTTGGAATTCTATCCTGGTGTGGCAGCGCAATGGGAGGTGTTAGGGCACAGCTGAAGAGCTGACAGACAACGGACGTTTCCAAAGGAGGGTGCCAGATTAACTCTCAGCATTCTCTTGCGGGGCTCTTAGGAATGCTTCAAACCCATTTTCACTGCCTAGCTCATTTCTACAAAGTCCAGTTGAGAAATGCTCACTTTGTCTGGGGAACGCCTCTATGCATCATGAATTAAAAATAAAATAAAATGGGCACGCGACCCTATGAAACTTACCTCTCTGCTCTTGCTGTCAGCCAGACACCTCAGATGAGCATGACGTGTCCCTGCTCCTGAATGAAGATCCACCCAAGTCTGTGTTCCTCTCTGCTCCATCACAGGGTCTAAAAGAAACACAGACAGAGATGATTGCAAGATAATTTGAGCAGACAAATAGGAAGGGTGCACATGAATTCTCTTTAGCAAGAAATACTACTTGAGAATCCACAGATAGTTTTTTGAGAGGTAGTATGAATGATGAACAGAAAGAAAGTAGATTCATTAAAATAACCTTGTTAATCCTCTCCCCGTCAAAAAAGCAAGCTTTCTGGGCACTGTTACCAGCAGCTCCTAGAACACCTTGCACCACAAACTGCGGCACATACATTTTCTTCCCACAGGTCCCTCCCCTTTCTCATTACTGTCAGATTCACTCAGGTTAAAATACATGGATCAGAACAGCCATTCAGTTCTGATGAGGCAGGATCCCACCACCGGGATGTCCCCCAGTCCCATTCCCTGCTTTTCCCAGCATGGGTTGGGAAATCAACAGCAACTGACATCACCTACCCAGACTTCTGCAGGGCCTTCCATTAGGTCTCACATCACAGAGAGAAGCAGGAGAGCTCTCGTGGCACAAAGCTCGGGGCTGCAGAAATCAAGGCTGCCTCTAAGATGGTGCTTCAAACAAAATGTGGAACTGGACATGAGACATGAAAGACAGGGCTGCATGTGCAACATCAGCGCTTCCTGCAGAGCACATCGCACAGCTGTAGGCACACTGCAGAAGACTCACACAGCACCTGAGAGGTAACAGCTCAGGAAGGAAAAACCTTACCCCGTGAACACAGCCACAAGCTACTCTCTTCTTCGTGGCCTTCCTTCACACTCAGCATTTCCCTCAAGAGTGCTGCTCAAGGTGATGCTGTCTCCAGCTGTTGGCCACTTGCACTGCTGGATGATGCACCCACAGCTCATTCTGCTTGGGGCAAAGCCTGCTGGCTTCACTGCAAACCACAGGCACAGGCCACAGCCTGATCCACCTGCTTTGTCTGAAAGGCTTCTAAGGCTGCTCTCATGGGATCCCTTCTGCTGCTCCTTCTCTCTGGGCAGGAAGCTCTACTCTCTCAGCAACAGCCAAGAGCTGGAAGGCTGGAAACGCCTCTAATCCCCACGGATGATTCTGTCTACAAACAGCTGCCTGCTCTTCAGCAGGGGGATGCTCACCCAGCAAAGCGCTCACCCACCAGATACCTTTTCCATAATCTCAGAGCTGTCACAGCAGTGTGCAGCTCTTGGCACTGCATTTCCAGTCAAGGTAAACATAGATCTAAACTACTCCTTCTGTGTTCATACATAGATCCAGTTTGGGCTGGAGATCGAGAGCTCAATACAACAGATATAATGTGAGGTGCAACTGGAAGACGTTTCTCCAAGCCAACAAAAGCCAACTCACCAACCATCAGCCAGGTCTTGCTAATTCGGATGATCGGAGCATGAGGGAGGGGGTCGGACATCGGACCACAAGTGTCCATTTCCACTGCAGCTCCATCTAGAGAAGAGCATCAATCAGCAGGTGAGAATGAATTCATTCACAGGCTGCACAATGAGTCTGTTCTTGACACAAAAAAAACCACACTGATCCCCCACCAAAAAAGGGAATGGCAGGAGCTAATACGGACCAAAGAGGTTCTTGTTCCTACGCCTCATCCTCTCACCACAGGTCTCAAATCCATTGGACTCCAGTCACTGGATTCACCCTGGCCTGGCCCAAGACCCGGTCCTACCATAGAATCATAGAATTACCCAGGTTGGAAAAGACCTGGAAGATGATGAAGTACAACCACAGCCTACCCTAACTCTAAAAACCCTACACTAAATCATATCCCTGAGTACCACATCCAAACAGCTCTTAAACACAACCAGGAATGGCGATTCAACCACCTCCCTGGGGAGCCTATTCCAGTACCTAACTACCCTTTCTGTAAAGAAGTGCTTCCTAATATCCAACCAAAACTTGCCCTGCTGCAACCTGAGGCCATTTCCTCTTGTCCTCTCACTTGTCACTAGTGAGAAGAGACCTGCCCCACTCTCACTGTAAGAACCTTTCAGGTACTGGAAGAGGGCGATTCGGTCGCCCCTCAGCCTCCTTTTCCCCAGACTAAACAGCCCCAGCTTCCTCAGCCTCTCCTCATAGGGATGATTCTCCAAGTTTTCCATGAGCCTTGTTGCCCTTCTCTGGACCTGCTCCAGTAACTCCATGTCTTTCCTGTGCTCAGCTCCCCAAAACTGAACACAGTACTCGAGGTGAGGCCTCACCAATGCCGAGTACAGGGGCAGGATGACTTCCCTAGTCCTGCTCACCACACCATTCCTGATACAAGACAGGATGCCATTGGCCCTCTTGGCCACCTGGGCACACTGCTGGCTCATATTCAGCCGACTGTCCATCAGCACACCAAGGTTCCTTTCCATCTGGGAGCTTTCCAGCCACACCTCCCCAAGCCTGTAGGGTTGCCTGGGGTTGTTGTGACCAAAATGCAGGACCCGACTCTTGGCCCTATTGAAACTCATGCCGTTAGCATGAGTTAACCAGACAGACCCTGGGATGCAGACTGCTCTCCAAAGCCCAGCTGGACACCAGCAAACAAGAAGTTGATCAGATCCAACCCCAAGCAAGCACCGAGCCTCCCCAGGAAACTTTGCCATCAGCTCCGTCATCGCTTTTCCTTTCCTCCACACCTCAATCCCAAAGTACTTCCCATGTCTGCCAGCACGTGTTACCTCCCACCTTCTCATCAGACAGTGCTTCAACAGCTCCAAATTTGCTTCTGGGGCCCTCCTTCACCTCACTGTTCTAACACTCAGCTGTCATTATGATTATACCACATCCTCCTCAAAATAAACTGATTCTCAGACTAGAGGAATAGAAGGCTGAATCTGAGACATCCTCGGTCTGCAAAATAATATACTGCTTGGAAGCAAAGCTGTGTGCCAAGGAGCACAGCTGCAAGATGCAGAAGAAAACTCACCATGCTGCCCTTCTCCTTTAGAACAGAAGGAAACACCACAGAAAGACAGAGCAGGCTTCACAAGCTCAAAATCCAGCACATCAAGCTGGCAAGAGATGATTCTGAACTGCAGTCGTTTACACTTGTCTCCACAGTGGGGTCCGTCCAGGAGAGCTGAGAAGGAACTTACTGGCAGTGGCAGGGCCCTTCCTTGCAGCACTCCTTCGGGTAGTTCAGATTCAAATTACACAGAAATCCTAGCACAAGTTCTCAGTGAGAACTGCACCTAACATTCCTCCTTCTACAAGCAAACAGGCCCAACACGTGGTCATGAAAATGCTTTCATCAAAAAGAAGCAGAGATGGCACGGCAGGACAGACGTACTCGGTGTGCACGTTTGAAGCCATTTGAGAACCTAGTCGTTCTTGCTGCAGGACCCCTGACTTCTGTTAAAAGCTGAATGGTCCCCAGAGCACCTGTTTCCATCAGCTGCCACCATCCAAAACAGCCAGCCTTCTTACAGTCACCTGGCCCAAACTTCCCTTTTGCTCTACACTTGATTCACAGAATCACAGAATTGTAGGGCTTGGAAGGGACCTCTAGAGATCATCAAGTCCAACCCCCCTGCCAAAGCAGGCTCCCTACACCATGTCACACAGGAAGGCGTCCAGGCAGGTCTTGAATATCTCCAGAGAAGGAGACTCCACCACCTCCCTGGGCAGCCTGTTCCAGTGCTCCGTCACCCTCACTGTAAAGAAGTTCTTTACGAATGTGCGGAACTTCCTATGCTGTACTTTCATCCCATTACCCCTAGTCCTATCCCCACACACTACTGAAAAGAGACCAGACTCACCACTATGGCTCCCACACCTCAGGTATTTATAAACCTGGATCAAGTCCCCTCTCAGTCTTCTCTTCTCAAGGCTAAACAGACCCAGTTCCCTAAGTCTCTCCTCATAGGGGAGATGCTCCAGACCCTTCACCATCTTCGTGGCCCTCCGCTGGACTTTTTCCAAGAGATCCCTGTCTTTTTTGTACTGGGGAGCCCAGAACTGGAAACAATATTCCAGATGAGGCCTCACCAGGGCAGAGTAGAGGGGGAGGATCACCTCCTTCGACCTGCTGGACACGCTCTTCTTAATGCACCCCAGGATGCCATTGGCTTTTTTGGCTACAAGGGCACACTGCTGGCTCAAGGTCAATCTGTCGTTCACCAGGACGCCCAGGTCCCTCTCAGCAGAGCTCCTCTCCAGCAGCTCTTCCCCCAGCCTGTACTGGTGCATGCAATTATTTCTACCCAGGTGCAAGACTCTACACTTGCTTTTGTTAAACCTCATCTGGTTTCTTACTGCCCAGCTCTCCAGCCTGTCCAGGTCTCGCTGAATGGCAGCACAGCCTTCAGGCGTGTCAGTAAATCCTCCCAACTTCGTATCATCAGCAAACTTGCTGAGGGTGGTCACTATTCCCTCATCAAGGTCGTTGATGACGACGTTGAACAAGACCGGACCAAGAACAGACCCCTGGGGGACGCCGCTAGTTACAGGCCTCCAGCCAGACACCGCACCGCCAACAACAACCCTCTGCACTCTGCCAGTCAGCCAATTCTCAACCCATTTAACAGTCCACTCATCTATCCCATACTTCCTCAGCTTTGTTATAAGGATGTCATGGGGGACATTCCTGCAAGTGATGGGAGCTCGGCATGCACACCATCCTTCCAACAGCACATCCCTGCAGCAAGGGATCACAGCACTGGCACAGCTGAAACAAAAAGGGTGTGCGGCATTTTGTTAGCACTCAGTGTGAACAAATCTACCACTGAGCAACACCGTGAGCCCACACTCACCTCAGCACAGGTCAACCTGTAACTCCAGCCTTCCCCTATCCATGTGCACACGATCACCATTGCGCCACCCTCTGTGCTTTGCACACTCCCATGCACGTACTGCATCTTCTGCCCTCCTTTGCATTCACAGACGTGTGCCAACCATCCCTGGGAACACGTACGTGCCTACACCTTCCACAAACACCCCTTTGTGTGCACCTGTGTGCAACCCAACTCCTCAGCACACGCACGCCTTTGTGCCACCATATCCACGCACTCACCACGTGCCCTCCAGCATCACTGCTGCCTCCTCTGGTACCGGACCCGCAGATGCTTCAGAGCTCATTAGCATGGACTTCCTTCCTCCCCTCAGCAGCTGCTCCTGCACTCACCTTCATTCCTGCTCAGATACCGGCCGCTTCCAGCACCAGCTGACCTGCAAGACACAGAAAGGAAAGGTGGGAGTCATGCAAACGCACAAGCCCAAGGCTGCGTCACCACCACGTATGGCAGCCTCGGGAAGTCAGCTGCAACTACAGCCTTTGTCAGAACGGAAGCAAGCACCATCAATTAAGTGTGACCTCTGAACTCACTGCCACCACCTGAAGTAGGCACTGAAATCGCTCACTTCACTGCAGCTGGTTACCTCCAAATTCTTTTGTTTTTGGGAAATGATGGACATGGAATTAAAGGACTCCAAAAAAATGACATCTACTTCATTGTAGGTGGCACAGGTGGGTGAGTGACACAAAAGATGTGTCCTTCGTTCCCAGCCCCTCTATTGGTTACCTCGGTGGCTTGCAGCAACTAGAACTTTCCTCCTTTTGGAAGAGTTCACCTTGGTGGTTGTTTTGCATTGCTTTTTGAGTAACATACACTTAGGGTAGGATGCCTCTCTCAAAATACACGCATCTACATGCTGGAGATAAGTTAGAGAGGCACTTGCAGCAGAGGCCATCCTACAGCCAGCAGTAATCTGTAAAGTACAGGCAATAGAAATCAGGGCACCATTTATTCTGTCTTAAATCTACCCCATTGAGGATGATGAACCATGTCTGAAAACTGCCTCTTCTTATCTCCACTGATCACACTGGGAGCCTCAGATGATGCTCTCAGATGCACATGTTCTAGATAGGAATTTGTTGTACAGCTAGATGATGTGAAGGCCATCCCTTCAGCTTATACTTAGAGGATATTTGCTCCCACAGTTCCCTCAACAGATCATTCCTGATTTACTGTTAATGGAACAAGCTGGAGTGAGATGCCCATTTCCAACACTACCCCAGTGCTTTGGGTAGTTCTCACATTTGTGTAAAATGGTTCCTCCTTTCACTTATTTTTAAGAGAAATTCTCAGTGCTTCAAGGTTCAAGTAGAAGGTTGCTATTCACTTTAACCATATTATGAGTTAGCTCTCATGACAATCTTATCAGAAGACAGCTGAAGGAATCAGACCCCAGAATCTCTCCCATCTCATTACCTTTCACAGACAGAGAGGCTGTGGAGGTTAGACCACGGGCAATAAAAACGACTTCCCCAGCGTCAGTAGGAGTCACACTTTTGATAAGGAGAGTCTCTTACCAACCCACGTTAGAAGCTTTAAATCGCCCACCACTTTCCACTCTGCTTCCATTCAGTGTCCACTTGAACTCATCAATGCTTTCATGGGACAGAATGCATTCAAAAGTGCAATCTTCTCCCTCCTGGATTTCAGTGTTTTTCAGCCGTTTGGTAATGCCAATATTCAGCTCTGGAAGATAAGAGAGAGGTTAGTATGAGGTTTATGTGGAGAAAAGGCATTTGTGACCGATGTGAGTAGCAGTACTGGTGTTTGAACTCAGGATTTGCAGATCATGGCTGCGTTCCTCACTGATGTATTCTCTAAGACATTCTCCTCTCAGAATCACCAGAAAGCTGTAAAAAAAAAGAGACGTGAATCTCTTGGCTTTGCTCTGGAAGAACTACAAGGAGAGCAGCTCAGTCCATGAAGCACAATGAAGATTCAATGAGCTGCAGAGGGAAAAACCTAACAGAGAGGACAAATCTAGGATGCTGCGTGAGAAAAAGGGTTTTGCCTATGACAAGAAATTAACTGTTTCTATTAGCTAATTTGTTACCATCCTACCCCTACTGGTGTTCAAACCATTTCTCCATTTTAGGGATGTTTAGAAAGGAAACATTTCCAGGACATTCTTGATGTGTTTGGTGATTTTCATGGCAAAATGAATTTACATTTACATCAAAAGCAATGGGAATTTTCCAGACATCACTGTGTTAAATTGCAGTAATACAGTTCTATTGTAGAAACTATTAAGGCTCGTGGGGGAATAGGTGTAAGACATAGTGACCACACTGAATGTGCTTTCAGCACTCCTTTACTTTCCACAGTACTTACCCTGAACGCCGACCTTTGACTTGGACACATCAGTGCCAATATCACAGGTATATAAACCTGCATCTGACTTCTCGAGGTCATAGATAAGGGGACATAGGGTCTTCCCAGACTGTAGCAGCTCATACTTGTTGCCAGAAGTGAGCACAACACCGTCCTTTTTCCACACTGGTTTGACCTTCTCTTTAGAGACTTTGCATTCCAATTTAATCACACCCCGCTCCTCATCAAAAACATCATCCAAGGTCTTAATGAAGACAGCAGGCTTCTCTGCTATTAAACAGGCAAAATACAAAAATGTGATACAGAAGTTGAGACATTTCCAGTTGCTTTCATATTTTAAAGAGGAATCAATAAATCTTTACCAGTACTGACGACACCAATATAGAACCTAAAGCGGTTTCATGTCTGTTGACTGAATGCACTTTATGGAATTCTGAACTAATCAGTAGGAGAATACAGGGAACAGGAGGGACAGCCTGCATTGCCATGGGTGGGACTGATAATCATATGAAGTAATTGGGATGCAGCTCTTCTAAAGCTGGAGAGCTGGCATTGCCCTCACATGGAGCAGAGCTCATACAGCAGGCCACAGTATTAAGAGGATAAGCTGCTGAACACTTTTGATTTTCCCCTTTTATTGACTCATTTTATCTCTATTATATTTCACACATCAGATGTTTATACTGGGGAAAAAACATCCACCAAATGCAGAAGAAAGGAGAAAGAGGAAATCCTTCAAACTCTGAGCGCATAGAGTAAAAGAGCTTAATTGCTGGGTAGAGCAGATTAGAATCACAGTATCCTTAGAATTGGAAGAGACCCTTAAAGGCCATCTAGCCCAGCTCCCCTGCAATAAACAGGAACATTCACAGCTAGATCGGGTTGCTCACAGCCTGGTCATTAGTCATTTCAGAGGCAAAACACACAGTGAATGATCTCTCCCTGCAGTCATAAATCGTTGGAGACAACAGCATTGACACTGCATGTTACTGAAGCAGTAAAAGAAATTGCTCTTGTAACTCTCCTTGTGTTAAGTAAAATGATGATAAAAAGCAATGGAATGCTTTGGCAGGACACCAAAACCATCCTCCTTCGTTGATATCTGCTGCAATGGAACCTTCCACTGGAAGAAAGCCCCTGATGACTTGTCACCCCAGAGAGGTGAGCTTTAGAAGCAGGATTGCTGCACAATAGAATGAACTGGAGCTCCTTAGCATCTCTTACATGCAGGAGGGCTGTGACCAGACCCACCTATCACCTTCAGGCACGCGCTTTCTGACACGTTGTCTGACTTCACTGTCACTGTGCCAGCATCCTCAGGCTTAACCTGCTTCATTGTCAGTGTGCAGCAATTGCCAACGTTCTTGATGTCATTGTAATTGTTGGTGTAAAGCAGGTTGCCATTCAGGAACCATTCCACGTCCTTGTCATCATGGGACAGCTCGCAGGAGAAGACAGCAGAGCTCTCTTCTTCAATTTCCACATCCTGCAGGTGCTTCGTCACTTCTTCATTGCAGGCTGTGGGGAAAAAAGGTGAACTGTTCCCACTGTTACTATAAATCATGTTGGGAAGCAGTTGAGTGGTTGGACTAGATGATCTTTGTGTAATCTTCTCGGTGAAGATTATACATTTATAAAGTTAGCAGGAGAGAATGTCAGAAATCAAGCTCAAGAAGAGAAATCTGAGGTGAAATAGGACATGGAAGAGGCCACCCTCCCTGCTCATACCTTCAGCTGTCAGCGTGGCCTCAGTTTCTGCAATTCCTGCCTTGCACTTGTACACACCAGCATCATTGGGCTTCAGCTTCAGAATCTTGAGCTCTGCTGAATGCTTATCCCTCTTGATCTTGTACTTCTCAGAGGGCTCGATGGGTGTGTGGCCCTCGAACCATTTCACAACCTTTGGAGAAGGCCTGAAGTCACAGGACAGGATGACAGAATGACGTTCCAAAGCTGTCTTGTCCTCCAACTTCCTGGTGATTTGTATATGGTAATCTGCAAAGCAGGGGTGGAAGAGAAGAAAGGATGAGGACAATTGGAAGAAGAGGAAAGTCTCTTGCGTCTATTCCATTCCATTTCATTTCATGTTCACAATGGTTCTGTGAACCACTCCAAAGATAAAACAAACGACTGCCTATAGGGAATGCCATTGACTACATTTCTATAAAGTAATACTGTATATTATCTACCAAATGCAAGGTCTCTTGTTCTGTGCTTATTAAATTGAGGCTTTTATTCAAAATTATTCAAATAAGAGTGAGTTGAAAATATAACAAGTACTTTAGGATGCTAACGGAGACTCTTACGCTGGGGACAACAGCAGATAAAAAGCCTGGAAGTTTCTTTCAGATGAAATCAATGACAAACTGCATCAAATTTAGGTGGTACCAAACTTAAACTTGTCTACTTCACAAATACAATTAATTTCACCTGATTAGACTTCTTGGGTATAGCCAAGGACAAAACCTCAGCTCTGTAGATTTGAATAGTAAGCACATCACAACTATTCAAACAGATCTTTTACTGAGATGCAGCTGTCTCATTTAGTGTCCAACGACTTTGAACTGGAAATGGAGCAGACCCTCCAGATACACACACAATATTTCAAAGACCCCAGTGAAGGAAGACTGTACGTTAATTAATTCTTCATCTTCATGATGTAAACCAAGCCAGGATATGTTACCTCTGACGAGCAGATTGGCTGTGGATTTGGATTTGCCAATTGAGAACTGAATGGTGCCTGTCATATCAGTGGTGGTTTTCGATATATTCATGCGGTGGATGGTGCCTTCATGCTGCAGAATCGAGTTTCTGCCAGCCTGTAAGACTTCCCCACGTAGATACCACTTGGGAGGTTTCACAGAAGGAATGGATATCTTTTCCTTACACATATTTGCACAGAAAATAAGTAGGATTATGTTTTATTCTAAACCATTATCCATTTCTGAGTCATTTCTCTCTTCAACACAGTCAATGCTTTATTGCCCTTGAACTTAAAGATAGACTTACTAGCTACAATGGAGCTCCCTGCAAACAGTTTTCATGGAAACCAGAATCTCATTTATTCTAAAACCTTTTAAGCAAAATTAAGGGTAGAAAAACAATAGAACTGAATGAATCTTTAAGGTCATTTAGTTCCAATCCCCCTGCTATAGGCAGGGACACCTCCCTCCAGACCAACTCTTCTCCTCAGGGTCAAGGCTTCTCTCAAATCATTCTCCTCTAAGCCTGTGCCTGTGCTTGGGATTGCCCTGACCCAGGTGCAGGGCCTTGTAATTGGCCAAACTGAAGTTCATGAGGCTGCCAAGGGCCCACCTCTCCAGCCTGTCCAGGTCCCTCTGGGTAGCATCCCTTCCCTCTAGCACATCAACAGCACCGCTCAGCTTGGTGTCATCTGCAAACTTGCTGAGGGTGCATTTGATTCCACTGTCCATGTTGCCTAGAAAAATGTTAAAGAACACTGGTCCCAACACCACCCTCCACCTGGACACTGAGCTATTGACTGCAACTCTCTGAGTGTGCCCATCCAGCCAGTTCCCTATCCTGCAACTGGTCCATCCATCAGAACCATTTTTCTCCACTTTGGTGACCAGGATGTCATGCAGGATGGGATCAAATGCTCTGCACAAGTCCAAGTAGATGATGTCAGTTGCTCTCCCATTATCCACTGATGCTGTTACTCCATCATGAAAGGCCACCAAGTTTGTCAGGCATGGCTTGACCTTGATGAAGCCATATTGGTTACCACCAATCACCTCATCTTTATTTTCCAAACTATGCCAAGGAGAACTAGACAGAACTCTACAATGTTGTGTCACTACAAACCTATCTGAACCATTGGCTTCTCTGCATGCTCATCACTAGTCTCTCCTTAGCTTGTGTGCCCACAATGTATGGGGAATGTCAGCAACAAATCTTACCTAGGGGACATCTTTGCTTCAAAATCCCTTGAACATCACACAATCCCTTTTAACTCTCCAGGTCTGCATTTATTTATGTCAGAATCAGACCATATTTCTGTGCTGCTATTTCCCTTTCCTTCTGAAGGGCCTGGATACAACTTGGATTAACCTCAGGAGCAGAGTTCCTGCATAAAACAGCCAGTACTGAAACAGCAACCCAACCTGGTTGCAGACTGAGAGAGAAAATGAGAGTTCACCACTTGTGAATAATGAGACTTCTCTTATTTCCCTGGGAAGTAATGCCCACTTTTTTACTTTGACGGAGCTCCTTCCCATCCTAGAAGGGAAAATGTCAAGTCCGATCTCCATTAGTCCTTCCATCTCTGCACTGAGCAAAGGGAGCTTTTAGATCTATGCTTAATTCACCCACTCCCCTAGAATTAATGGAACTGTGCTTACTGGAACATATGCTGAAGCTTAAGCACAGTGCAGTGTTTTCAACATGGAGGAATGGCTATAGAACATGCAGAAATTCTGGCTGACCTATGACAGCTTAAAGCACTGCGGAGGACTTTTAACAAGCTCGTTTGGACATCACCTTGAATAAATGACATTATCCCCAAGTAAGGGAAGGAACAGCTGAGCACTGGGGAGGTACAGAAAGTGCCAGAGCAAATTCTCACATTGCCAGGTGCAAAGAAAACTCAGATTTCACCCTAAAACCCAGTTCACAACAAGGCTACAAAATCCTGGCTGAGAATTTCTGTGTTAGAGTTGAAGCTCAAGACTGTACTGTACTCCAACCAACAATATTTTGTGCAGCAAGACCTCAGGAGTTCACAAGAAACCCAAAACAAACTTCCATTTCAACTTGATAAATGAACTCAGGACATCATAACAAAGAGTGCTGATCTGGACAAGTAAAAGAGCATAACGAAAAGAGAGCAGTGCAAAAGCTATCAAGCAAAAGCTCAGACTCGCATCCCTTGGAAGTGAAATAAAAGGCTCTCATTCATTTCCAGAGAAGTCAGAAAGGAAAATTCCATTACATGCCATACCTTGAACCACTTGACGTCCACGTTGAGCTTGGACAGCTGAGACTCAATTCTTTCAGCACCTGCTCCTGGTTTATAAACACAGGTTTTGGCTCTGAGGGAAGAAAAGAGAAAGTATTGACTGAGGGACTGAAATGAGACCATCTTGCAGGTCTGTATGTACAGCTTGGAACAGGTTTATGTTACCACTTGTGCCCAAACTAATAGCCTTCACTAGAGAATATCAGCTCTTCTGTTGAAACTAAGTGTCAAATCTAGGCAAGAAAGAACCCAGGAACTGAAGGAACCAAGAGGGTCCTTGAACACCAGTCCCATGGTTGCAAGTCACTATGCAAACACATTGAACCCAAAAGAACATCTGTCCTGCAGGCAACCAAAACCTGAGTTCCTTTTACTTAAGACCCACTGTGAAACATCAAAACACATAAACATGTGATAGTTACCCCTGGGCAGCCTGTGCCAGTTAATTCTGGGGGCAGACCTGCCAGTATGAAATATTATGCTAACATGACAAAGAGAGAGAAGAAAAGCAAAATTAAGACTAGCTGACAAGTCTTGGCAGGAAGTTCTGCTCTCCATCAATTTAGTCCCATTATTCAATTCTCTTTGGAGCTGTCTCCATGCCTCTCTGGAGTTTGTTCTTTGAGAAGAAGCAATTAAGTAAGCTCTCCAATGCCAAACTGCATACACTACTCTAGGGCTTTGTTGTTTCTCCATGGACCAACAAGTGTGACAAGCCAGCAGAATATGATGAAGAGCCTCATGCATACTCAATGTAAAAAAAAAAAAAAGGCAATTGTTGCTGGGAAGAAGGTGCATTTGCATTTGTGTCATCTGCAGAGGGTACTGCAGAAATGGAAAGTCTTCCACTGGAGCAAACTAAGGGCTCTCATTTATTGCAATCAAGGCCCAGCGTGTGGATCTCAGAGATCGGACCTACACCCTGCAGCAAAACAGAGACCTGCGTGGGAAAGTTCAGTTTCTCTCTACATCTGTGTAAGAAAAAGCCCACCATGGAATGACAGCTAAGGAAACATCCCTGTGACTCTTCACAGGTCTCTTCTACATTTGGGATCACTGCTACAAAAAGAGCTGTTGACTTCATCTCTCGTGGCCACCCTGAGAGAAGAGCAGGAAGGCTGGGATGCTCTTTTTCCTATCTTTCCCTTGACTTCCTCTATATCTTAGGGACGAATCACAGGACAGAACACAGAAATCAAATGGCTCTACAAAGCAGATTGGCCAGTTCAAGTCAAAACAGCCACTGAAAACACCCCAGATGCTGTCTGACAACAGCTGGACTGTCGGGGAGTCAGGTGAATGCAGTCTGCTGGCCCTGGGCAGGAAGAGGACAGCCCAGACTGTCACATACCTTTCACTGAAAGCTGATAGAGCATTTTATCCCCCTTACAGATGCACTAACAACTTCCAGCATCATCCATTGAGACACTGTGAATTTTCAGGGTGTGTCTCTTCCCCACAATGTGCAGTTCATAATTTTCACTGGCCTTGAGCTCCTTCCCATCCTTCATCCACTCCACAGTAGCGCCTGTGTCTGAAAGCTCAGCCTGCAGTTTGGCTTCCTCACGCAGCCCAGCGGAGATCTTTTCTACATCTTTGCTCTTATTGGTAAATCTCACTGCAGCACCTGTCAGGAGCAAAGGCCTCGTTATTTCAATTGATATCAGGCTAACGTGGTCAATGTTTGCTGCAACATCTCTGAAAAAGTATCACCTTCTGTTCCTGCACTCATCATTGTGTCAGTGCTGAGCAATTCAAGATATTTCATTTGGTCTTCTTGCAGGATTTACTAAGTAAAACTCAACCAAACATCTCCTGCTACTGATTAAGAATGCTCTAAACATGCTTCTGCAGAGGTTTCCACCCAGTGACAAACAGTTCCTCCCATCATGAATGTTTATTTGTTCTATTTGGTCATGCAAAGCTGATTCATAGAGATATTATTGGAATGATTGCTCCCCTACTTCTAAACTATTCCAGTGCAATCAGAAAGGCTGTCTGAACCTGGAGCTGAAAGTACTGCTCTATGGTGATGCAGTGGTAAACCTGCTGACTGAATGCACTGGCCAATAGCTGTGAACTGCTGACATACATCAGCTGGCATGAAGCAATCTGGTTCAGATACCAAGCAGCTGGGTAGATTGGCTTACCCTACACTCAGTGCTATCATGTTTAGGTCATTACCAGGACTCACGTCAGTCCATGGGATGCAATTTCAGGTATTTGGTACAGTCAGTGAATGCCTGCAGCCCCAGTTCTAATCATCAGATCACAGCAACTATGCCTTGACTGTAAGAGGAAAGGAGAAGGATCAAAGCAAATATCTCTCACTCTCATCTTGGTGATGACACCAACATTTTTGGCAACAAATTTCACTTCTGCTCCACCATCATTCTTGGTGATGTTCTTTATGATTAGGCTGTGAGTAGTTTGGGTTCTCTTGATGATGCAGGTCTCGCTTTCCTGTAAGACTTTACCACTGAGGTACCAAGTGCCACAACATTTTGTAAGGTCAATAGTAAACATGGCATCCCCTCCAGGTACAGCTTCACCAGTTGTTAGGGGGGATTTCACAGCCAGGACTGGTTCTGAGGAAGAACAACATGGATGTCTTAATGCTCTTTAGATGCAAGTCTGGTATCTCATTTAGAGTTGGAAGATTAAATCATTTTTAAAAGGTACATTTCTACTTCTCCCTTTGCATGAGTGCTGGAAGAAGCACTTCTATGCTTCAGATCTATTACAGAAAGTTCTGCCTCTTGCACATGTGAGATATCAAAAGATAAGGATATTCATGTCTCTGTCACAAAAACAGAACTTTTATCATTTTAGTGGTAGCTGGAGGTTGATAGGAGATAGGAGAACTAGGAATAAAGGAAAGCCTTTGGTGTGTTAATGCTCTACTATCTTTACAGTCAAAGGAAACATCTTAAGGGAACCAACACAGCTGCTCAGCTCACACTGACCCATTTCCATTGGGGTTTTTGTGCTTACCAAGGTGCACGCTCCCTGGGAATTCCAGAGACGGGCTCTGTCCATGCGCATTGACTGCAGACACTCGGAACTGATCATCAGCCTCTTCAGACAGATTGCTCACCGTGAACTCTGGGACGGGGACATGAGACTCGTGGCACCTCACCCACGTGAAGCCAGTTAGTTCCTTACATTCCACAATGTAGCCATCGATTGGAATGGGGCGGAGCATCTTCAGAGGGGACCATGCCAGCGTCACTGAGGTTTCTGTTCTATTTTTCACCACGGGGTCAGCTGGGGGCTGGGTGGGAGGTTTTCTGGAAGCTGAGCAGAAATAAATACAGAAATATTAGAATAAGGTCATGTAGGCTGGAAAAGACCTTCAAGATCAGCAGACTCAACTTTCAGCATGACCTACTGAGTCCCACCATTAACTACTGTGCTACCTGAGGACATACATGACAAGCTTATTCCTGCAGGTATTTGCATAGAGAATATATTCACCCTCTGGTTGCTTTGGAACATTTTAGAGGTTAAAATCCCATCAGACTTTTTCACTGTGTGCAGCCACTGATACAGGCAGGAGGCTGGGAATTACCTGACGGGCTCTAGTTACAGACTACTGACAAAGTAAAGGATTGAGTTCATTTCATTTTGGCCATCAGAAAGTTTGGTGTCTGGTTTAAGTCACACATCTAGAATCCAATTATAATCATATGGAGAACAGCGCATTCAGGAGAACTCATCTCATCCTAATAAACCTGAATGAAATCACAGAATCATAGGATCACAGGAGGGCTTGGGTTGGAAGAAACCTTCAAGATCATTAAGTGCTAGATGCCAAAGGTCCCACTAACATAGCATGAAGCCGAAAGCTAGACACTGGAATCAGATCTCCTGACCTTACCATCAGAAACTGAGATGTCATATTTTGCTCAGAGGTGCCTGCTTGTAGGAGGGACAGCTTCCGAGCTTTTTCTGCTCCAGGAACCAGCTCCAGCTTCAGAATTTAAACAGCAGTCAGAAATTAAACTGAGCTTTGTCACCTATATCAAATAGAAGGAGTGGTTGGGTGGTACAGCTTTCCAAATAACTTAGAAACTGTCACAACAATCAGATGCCGACCTTTTCTTTTTGAACTTGTTAATACATAGAGCTTAATAGCATCAGAATGCCCCAAGCACTTCAGATAACATGACAGCTGTAAACCCTTCTTTCAGGATTCCTTTGTTTAACCACTGAGTAACTGTAATTCAGTGGTGCTGGTGGGAGAAGGGAAGTCCTAATCTTCCCAGATGGTGAATAGAGTTGATGTTCACATGCAGACTGGTGCTGCAGCAGAGCCAGAAACCACTCATTTGGGAAACACAGCACCAAGAAAATAATGGGAATAGCTTCATAAAATCAGGCAGCTTCACCCAAATTTCATGTCAGGTCCATTATTCTTCATATTTTCAGGAAGAGAGGTATTCCCTTTTTCTTGTAGTTTTATTTTCTTTTCCTTTCATGCAAGCAACTTTGTAGCTTACAAACTGTTTTCTAATCACCTCCTGGTGTGGACAAATCACACAGGTTTGACTCCATGTTTTACATAGCTAGCATTTTATATTTGTTCCAGTATGGAACTGTACAGTCATAGAATGGCCTGGGTTGAAAAGGATCTCAAAGATCATCCAGTTCCAACCCCCTGCTATGTGCAGGGTCGCCAACCACCAGACCAGGCTGCCCAGAGCCACAATCCAGCCTTTCCTCATAGGAGAGCTGCTCCAACCCTCTGATCATCACAGTGGCCCCTCCTCTGGACCCACCCCAACAGCACCACAAACTTATTGTCCACAGAAAGCATATAACCCTCATTCAATTGCCCTTCCACTCAGCTTAGAGCACTACTAAAACCAGCATCTTCACCTTAGCTCATCACACTGCTGCAGTTCCTTTTACAAGGATTTCACTGGCAAAAATGAAATCAAAGCCGTCACAAGGGATTTAGCACAGTTACGTGTTACTGGCTACGAGAGCTGTCAGCACAGTCACCTGTCAGGCTTTGCTGCTGTTCTCTTTATGTAGAAGCACAACAAGGTTCAGACACCTCACAGTGCAATTCTCACTTGGACTGTAAAGAAAAAGGAGGCTTGAAAAGCAGCGTGTGGAAAACAAAGAAACAAGAATTAGAACAACAGTGGGGCCATGGCACTTGTAGGAATTGCTCCGCCTTTAACAGCAGAGCGATTCAAGAAGGATGAGGGCATTCCAAACCAGACCAGCTTGGACAGATTAACAACTGCAAGTAGTGGGTTCCAAAATTCCAGACATGAAATCAAAGCTGGAAAAACTCTTCACATTTTCATCTCTCAGTTTTTAGTACATTGTGCATTACAGTGCAAACAAGTCTTCACATACAACTTGGAAGCTAAAGACAAGTCTGACAAAACAGACTGCACAAAAATGATGGATAATGAACAGAGCAAATTGCTCTTTCTAAAACTTAGTAATAGAAAGAGATCTCTGAAGCTGCTGTTCTGTAGAGCCCCAAAGCAGTCGCTTGAGGCAGTTCAGGATTAGCCAGAGACAAACCAGCCAGCTGTGTGAACTGAGACCAATTGCACTTTTCTAGTCTGTGGCCACTGACAGCTTCTGAGAGCTACCAAGCAATGCAACCTAGCAGAATTCAGAAGGGAAACCAAGAGAGCCTACCTGAGCTCCACTGCCTTGAAATGCTCTGTGCAGAGGGAAGGGAAAGAGGGGAAAACAAACACCGCTCTACATCCCTCTGAGCCAATAGACGCTTTGCCCTGGATTAGCTCTGGTGCTGCATAAGCTGGGCTTCCACAGCATGTGTTCAGGCGGTAATCAAGGCCTCCCTGGAAGAACACAAAAAAGAGAGAGAAACGTTTGCTTTAACAGAGTTTATGTCTTCTGGTCATAACACTTCAGGAGCCTCAGAGGCTTCTTCTCCTGTGTATGTTTTCATTCATTAGATATTTTTTTCATTCAGTGTGACCTCACTAAGCAAATATTGTCTAAGACCATGAGTATCACATAAATGTGCAGATCTCAAGCTGCTCACTTATCTAGTACCCTTGGCATGATGCTTTATTTTCCTCAGCTGATCATCTAGATTGTGCCTGTTGAAGGTGCAACAACAGCCTGTTGGTCTCGATTACCTGTGAGAGGCTCTAACTTTGGCCAGGAAAAATCATTTGAGGACAAGTAATTCTCTTGGAATCAGTAAGGCAGTCTTCCCATTCTTTCTTACCAGCACCCATCTTACATGTTAATAAAGGCTTCTGGAAATCAGTTTTAAGATCAAGAAACAATTCAGTTCAAGCATATGCAATCACAGGATCCATATTTCACCTGCAAAAGTCATTTTATTCTATCCACAATCTCATCCTACAGACAGTTCCTTAGAAGGTCTCTTAGGCACACCAACCCCATGCTCCTATTACAGAGCCTTCCATAGGACAGGTGATAAACCTACAAGATTATCTACAGCTTAGACTACGAAAACAGGGAGTCTAGCTAGAGAAAATTATCTAACTGTGCATCTGATCAATCTGTTAACCACTCTCACACAGTTCAGGCCATTCCAAACAAGATGCAATAACATGTCAGCCACAGAAACAGCTTGATTTTAAGGAGTTTGTTTGGACAAGCCCCTGTTGCATACGGTGCTCAAACATGCATTACTTGGGGGCACATTGTATTTGATTTAACAGATACTCTTACCTTTGGCTTTGCACAGAGTCCAAAGTCTATCAGCTTCAAATTGTCAATCAGCAGATTTTCCCGGTGGATGAGAAAGCAGTCAGGAATGATTTCCACCCAAGTGCCCAAGGAAACATCTTTTCTCTTCTCTTCTTTCCTGCTGTGGACAGTGGTTCCCAGTCTACTCAAAGCTCGCTCGCTCTCGCTGTCTCAGAGATCTTCACTGACTGCTGGCAAGTTCCCATCTTCCAATATCCCAGGTGGGAAATACTAGCTTGTATCTGTTGGAAAGGACCTGGGGACTAGGAGGACAAGTGGTGAGAGACCACAGGCTGAATGCAAGCCAGCAGTGTGCTCTGACAGAAAAGAAGTACAACAAGATCATCAGCTGCATTAAAAAGCAGCACAACCAGACCAGGACAAGTCAGTCCTGCTTCAACACTCACTGGACCACATCTACAATACTGTATCTGGTTTTTGGCCAGGAAGGATAACAACCTGAAACAAACTCTGTGGATGACATCCAGCCTGTGCAGGGGGCTGAAGCTCCCACTCAGAGAAGAGAAGCTGGGGAGAATGATTTTTCTTCAGAGTGCCTTCCAGTAGCCTTAGATAGAGGGATTTCATAAGATGCCTAGGAAAATGCTCGTGCTGTAATGATTTGCTTTACTGAGAGATGCAAAGCTCTAACCTATTGGTGAGGAAATATTCAAGCCTTCCAGTACCTAACCTGTGCTTCAAGTCTTCAGTGACAGAATTGACAGAGTGACAGAGTAATGCATCTCACCCCACACCCTCTGTATAGCCACCATTTGTTTAAAGGATACTCTTCCTTGAGGCACAAAAAAATAAAAACACATTCATTATTATTTATGGAAGACTGACTGCAGTTCATGCTCACTGGTTTGAGGTCTCTGGGCATAACCCTGACTGTGAACAGAAGCAATTGCTGAAAGAATCTGTCAAAAAAAGACTGGAGCTTCCTCTTCCAAAAGGTGGTCCTTAGAAACAATGTCATCAAACAGCTCCCATCCAGGACAATACTGTCATAAGAAAGCTAAGGTTATCTGAAAATGCATTTAGAGAATATGAGAGAGAGAAGTAACAATGACAGCACAGAAAGCACGGAAAAGCACCGACAGGGCTCTCTCCTGTTCCCCATGCTCAATAAGAGAATATGTATCAGAATATATAAAATTTTCTACTTAATTCTCAAACCAATGAATCTTGAACCCAGTCTCCACTGAGATATATAGGAATCATTTCTTTTCAGCCTTATTGTTATATTATTGTCTACTGCTAAAGATAAAAACAGTCAACTGAAGTGTGGCAGAAATTATTTCTTACCTCTAAGACTATAAATATTTCTTTGATGTCTCTCTTACATGATCCAATGGGCAAACACGTTGATGACTTCACTTCTTCATGGCATCAATTTCTGTTTTAGCATGAGGCAAGTCATCCTTAAGAGACCATAAAAGCAAGCGACGAAATCGCTAACTACTGTGACATACCAGGTACCACATCTGACTGCTGTGGAACAGAACAAGCACATATGGGACAGTACACAATTCGACATCAACTCAGCAATGACTGACATCACTCCCATAGAAATTCTGAAACAGAGCTGTGAAAAATGAAAAGTAAAACATTCAGCATTTTCATTGGCATTTTGGTAAAGTTGCTGTAATAATGGAATAATGTAGCAATAATGTAATGTAATGATGTAATAACTTTTTCCATTTTAAAGCCAGAGAATACTGCCCTCTGAACAACGAGGAACAAGATTTGTGGTGCTCTGTTAAACTTTTTCCAGCTCTACAGCATCTTTCAAAAGGCAATGGGACCAGTAGGCTGCATTCCTATGTACCATCCCACCTGCCACTGTGTTCTAGAGAAGTCCACAATTCCAACAGAAGATATTATCATATTTAAATGCCTTTTGGCTTACCCCTAAAGTAACTTTCTACATGATTTTTACTGCAACATTTTCACCAGTAAGAAGATGCCGCCCGAGTTTTACCTTTGCAAAACCACCTATAATTCAAAACACAGATGCTTAAAGTTGAGCGTGAATTCTTCTCTAATATAATACAAAAAGTAAAGCAGAGTACCTAGCATTGGGTGTAATGTTTTAATTAGAGGAAGAGGTAATCAGCACCATCAATTTCCAACTGGTTTCAAAAATCCAATTTCAAGTTTATACTAATGAAACCTGACTTAGAGAACTGACAAAATGCTTTCATCAAACAGAAGCAGAGATGGCACGGCAGGACAGACATAATCGCTGTGCACGTTTGAAGCCATTTGAGAACCTAGTCATTCTTGCTGCAGGACCCCTGACTTCTGTTAAAAGCTGAACGGTCCCCAGAGCACCTGTTTCCATCAGCTGCCACCATCCAAAGCAGCCAGCCTTCTTGCGGTCACCTGGCCCAAACATCCCTTTTGCTCTACACTTGATTCACAGAATCACAGAATTGTAGGGCTTGGAAGGGACCTCTAGAGATCATCAAGTCCAACCCCCCTGCCAAAGCAGGCTCCCTACACCATGTCACACAGGTAGGCGTCCAGGCAGGTCTTGAATATCTCCAGAGAAGGAGACTCCACCACCTCCCTGAGCAGCCTGTTCCAGTGCTCCGTCACCCTCACTGTAAAGAAGTTCTTTACGAATGTGCGGAACTTCCTATGCTGTACTTTCATCCCATTACCCCTAGTCCTATCCCCACACACTACTGAAAAGAGACCAGACTCACCACTATGGCTCCCACACCTCAGGTATTTATAAACCTGGATCAAGTCCCCTCTCAGTCTTCTTTTCTCAAGGCTAAACAGACCCAGTTCCCTAAGTCTCTCCTCATAGGGGAGATGCTCCAGACCCTTCACCATCTTAGTGGCCCTCCGCTGGACTTTTTCCAAGAGATCCCTGTCTTTTTTGTACTGGGGAGCCCAGAACTGGAAACAATATTCCAGATGAGGCCTCACCAGGGCAGAGTAGAGGGGGAGGATCACCTCCTTCGACCTGCTGGACACGCTCTTCTTAATGCACCCCAGTATGCCATTGGCTTTTTTGGCTACAAGGGCACACTGCTGGCTCAAGGTCAATCTGTCATTCACCAGGACGCCCAGGTCCCTCTCAGCAGAGCTCCTCTCCAGCAGCTCTTCCCCCAGCCTGTACTGGTGCATGCAATTATTTCTACCCAGGTGCAAGACTCTACACTTGCTTTTGTTAAACCTCATCTGGTTTCTTACTGCCCAGCTCTCCAGCCTGTCCAGGTCTCGCTGAATGGCAGCACAGCCTTCAGGCGTGTCAGTAAATCCTCCCAACTTCGTATCATCAGCAAACTTGCTGAGGGTGGTCACTATTCCCTCATCAAGGTCGTTGATGACGACGTTGAACAAGACCGGACCCAGCACAGACCCCTGGGGGACGCCGCTAGTTACAGGCCTCCAGCCAGACACCGCACCGCCAACAACAACCCTCTGCACTCTGCCAGTCAGCCAATTCTCAACCCACTTCACCGTCCACTCATCTATCCCATACTTCCTCAGCTTTGTTATAAGGATGTCATGGGGGACATTCCTACAAGTGATGGGAGCTCGGCATGCACACCATCCTTCCAACAGCACATCCCTGCAGCAAGGGATCACAGCGCTGGCACAGCTGAAACAAAAAGGGTGTGCGAGTTTCCTGTTAGCACTCAGTGTGAACAAATCTACCACTGAGCAACACTGTGAGCCCCCACTCACCTCAGCACAGGTCAACCTGTAACCCCAGCCTTCCCCTATCCATGTGCACATGCACACCCGTGTGCCTCCCTGCCTGCTTTGCACACCCCCATGCATGTACTGCATCTTCTGCCCTCCTTTGCATTCACAGACGTGTGCCAACCATCCCTGGGAACACCTACGTGCCTACACCTTCCACAAACACCCCTTTGTGTGCACCTGTGTGCAACCCAACTCCTCAGCACACACACGCGTTTGTGCCACCATATCCACTCACTCACCACGTGCCCTCCAGCATCACTGCTGCCTCCTCTGGTACCGGACCCGCAGATACTTCAGAGCTCATTAGCATGGACTTCCTTCCTCCCCTCAGCAGCTGCTCCTGCACTCACCTTCATTCCTACTCAGATACCGGCCGCTTCCAGCACCAGCTGACCTGCAAGACACAGAAAGGAAAGGTGGGAGTCATGCAAACGCACAAGCCCAAGGCTGCGTCACAACCACGTATGGCAGCCTCGGGAAGTCAGCTGCAACTACAGCCTTTGTCAGAACGGAAGCAAGCACCATCAATTAAGTGTGACCTCTGAACTCACTGCCACCACCTGAAGTAGGCACTGAAATCGCTCACTTCACTGCAGCTGGTTACCTCTAAATTCTTTCGCTTTTGGGAAATGATGGACATGGAATTAAAGGACTCCAAAAAAATGACATCTACTTCATTGTAGGTGGCACAGGTGGGTGAGTGACACAAAAGATGTGTCCTTGGTTCCTAGCCCCTCTATTGGTTACCTCGGTGGCTTGCAGCAACTAGAACTTTCCCCCTTTTGGAAGAGTTCACCTTGGTGGTTGTTTTGCATTGCTTTTTGAGTAACATACACTTAGGGTAGGATGCCTCTCTCAAAATACACGCATCTACATGCTGGAGATAAGTTAGAGAGGCACTTGCAGCAGAGGCCATCCTACAGCCAGCAGTAATCTGTAAAGTACAGGCAATAGAAATCAGGGCACCATTTATTCTGTCTTAAATCTACCCCATTGAGGATGATGAACCATGTCTGAAAACTGCCTCTTCTTATCTCCACTGATCACACTGGGAGCCTCAGATGATGCTCTCAGATGCACATGTTCTAGATAGGAATTTGTTGTACAGCTAGATGATGTGAAGGCCATCCCTTCAGCTTATACTTAGAGGATATTTGCTCCCACAGTTCCCTCAACAGATCATTCCTGATTTACTGTTAATGGAACAAGCTGGAGTGAGATGCCCATTTCCAACACTACCCCAGTGCTTTGGGTAGTTCTCACATTTGTGTAAAATGGTTCCTCCTTTCACTTATTTTTAAGAGAAATTCTCAGTGCTTCAAGGTTCAAGTAGAAGGTTGCTATTCACTTTAACCATATTATGAGTTAGCTCTCATGACAATCTTATCAGAAGACAGCTGAAGGAATCAGACCCCAGAATCTCTCCCATCTCATTACCTTTCACAGACAGAGAGGCTGTGGAGGTTAGACCACGGGCAATAAAAACGACTTCCCCAGCGTCAGTAGGAGTCACACTTTTGATAAGGAGAGTCTCTTACCAACCCACGTTAGAAGCTTTAAATCGCCCACCACTTTCCACTCTGCTTCCATTCAGTGTCCACTTGAACTCATCAATGCTTTCATGGGACAGAATGCATTCAAAAGTGCAATCTTCTACCTCCTGGATTTCAGTGTTTTCAGCCTTTTGGTAATGCCAATATTCAGCTCTGGAAGATAAGAGATAGGTTAGTATGAGGTTTATGTGGAGAAAAGGCATTTGTGACCGATGTGAGTAGCAGTACTGGTGTTTGAACTCAGGATTTGCAGATCATGGATGCGTTCCTCACTGATGTATTCTCTAAGACATTCTCCTCTCAGAATCACCAGAAAGCTATAAAAAAAAAGAGACATGATTCTCTTGGCTTTGCTCTGGAAGAACTACAAGGCGAGCAGCTCAGTCCATGAGGCACAATGAAGATTCAATGAGCTGCAGAGGGAAAAACCTAACAGAGAGGACAACTCTAGGATGCTGCGTGAGAAAAAGGGTTTTGCCTATGACAAGAAATTAAATGTTTCTATTAGCTAATTTGTTACCATCCTACCTCTACTGGTGTTCAAACCATTTCTCCATTTTAGGGATGTTTAGAAAGGAAACATTTCCAGGACATTCTTGATGTGTTTGGTGATTTTCATGGCAAAATGAGATACATTTACATCAAAAGCAATGGGAATTTTCCAGACATCACTGCGCTAAATTGCAGTAATACAGTTCTATTGTAGAAACTATTAAGGCTCGTGGGGGAATAGGTGTAAGACATAGTGACCACACTGAATGTGCTTTCAGCACTCCTTTACTTTCCACAGTACTTACCCTGAACGCCGACCTTTGACTTGGCAACATCAGTGCCAATATCACAGGTATATAAACCTGCATCTGACTTCTCGAGGTCATGGATAAGGAGACATAGGGTCTTCCCAGACTGTAGCAGCTCATACTTGTTGCCAGAAGTGAGCACAACACCGTCCTTTTTCCACACTGGTTTGACCTTCTCTTTAGAGACTTTGCATTCCAATTTAATCACACCCCGCTCCTCATCAAAAACATCATCCAAGGACTTAATGAAGACAGCAGGCTTCTCTGCTATTAAACAGGCAAAATACAAAAATGTGATACAGAAGTTGAGACATTTCCAGTTGCTTTCATATTTTAAAGAGGAATCAATAAATCTTTACCAGTACTGACGACACCAATATAGAACCTAAAGCGGTTTCATGTCTGTTGACTGAATGCACTTTATGGAATTCTGAACTAATCAGTAGGAGACTACAGGGAACAGGAGGGACAGCCTGCATTGCCATGGGTGGGACTGATAGCATATGAAGTAATTGGGATGCAGCTCTTCTGAAGCTGGAGAGCTGGCATTGCCCTCACATGGAGCAGAGCTCATACAGCAGGCCACAGTATTAAGAGGATAAGCTGCTGAACACTTTTGATTTTCCCCTTTTATTGACTCATTTTATCTCTATTATATTTCACACATCAGATGTTTATACTGGGGAAAAAACATCCACCAAATGCAGAAGAAAGGAGAAAGAGGAAATCCTTCAAACTCTGAGCGCATAGAGTAAAAGAGCTTAATTGCCGGGGAGAGCAGATTAGAATCACAGTATCCTTAGAATTGGAAGAGACCCTCAAAGGCCATCTAGCCCAGCTCCCCTGCAATAAACAGGAACATTCACAGCTAGATCGGGTTGCTCACAGCCTGGTCATTAGTCATTCCAAAGGCAAAACACACACTGAATGATCTCTCCCTGCAGTCATAAATCCTTGGAGACAACAGCATTGACACTGCATGTTACTGAAGCAGTAAAAGAAATTGCTCTTGTAACTCTCCTTGTGTTAAGTAAAATGATGATAAAAAGCAATGGAATGCTTTGGCAGGACACCAAAACCATCCTCCTTCGTTGATATCTGCTGCAATGGAACCTTCCACTGGAAGAAAGCCCCTGATGACTTGTCACCCCAGAGAGGTGAGCTTTAGAAGCAGGATTGCTGCACAATGGAATGAACTGGAGCTCCTTAGCATCTCTTACATGCAGGAGGGCTGTGACCAGACCCACCTATCACCTTCAGGCACGCGCTTTCTGACACCTTGTCTGACTTCACTGCCACTGTGCCAGCATCCTCAGGCTTAACCTGCTTCACTGTCAGTGTGCAGCAATTGCCAACGTTCTTGATGTCATTGTAATTGTTGGTGTAAAGCAGGTTGCCATTCAGGAACCATTCCACGTCCTTGTCATCATGGGACAGCTCGCAGGAGAAGACAGCAGAGCTCTCTTCTTCAATTTCCACATCCTGCAGCTGCTTCGTCACTTCTACATTGCGGGCTGTGGGGAAACAAGGTGAACTGTTCCCACTGTTACTATAAATCATGTTGGGAAGCAGTTGAGTGGTTGGACTAGATGATCTTTGTGTAATCTTCTCAGTGAAGATTATACATTTATAAAGTTAGCAGGAGAGAATGTCAGAAATCAAGCTCAAGAAGAGAAATCTGAGGTGAAATAGGACATGGAAGAGGCCACCCTCCCTGCTCATACCTTCAGCTGTCAGCGTGGCCTCAGTTTCTGCAATTCCTGCCTTGCACTTGTACACACCAGCATCATTGGGCTTGAGCTTCAGAATCTGGAGCTCTGCTGAATGCTTATCCCTCTTGATCTTGTACTTCTCAGAGGGCTCGATGGGTGTGTGGCCCTTGAACTGATTCACAACCTTTGGAGAAGGCCTGAAGTCACAGGACAGGATGACAGAATGACGTTCCAAAGCTGTCTTGTCCTCCAACTTCCTGGTGATTTGTATATGGTAATCTGCAAAGCAGGGGTGGAAGAGAAGAAAGGATGAGGACAATTGGAAGAAGAGGAAAGTCTCTTGCGTCTATTCCATTCCATTTCATTTCATGTTCACAATGGTTCTGTGAACCACTCCAAAGATAAAACAAACGACTGCCTATAGGGAATGCCATTGACTACATTTCTATAAAGTAATACTGTATATTATCTACCAAATGCAAGGTCTAGCTCTTGTTCTGTGCTTATTAAATTGAGGCTTTTATTCAAATAAGAGTGAGTTGAAAATATAACAAGTACTTTAGGATGCTAACGGAGACTCTTACACTGGGGACAACAGCAGATAAAAAGCCTGGAAGTTTCTTTCAGATGAAATCAATGACAAACTGCATCAAATTTAGGTGGTACCAAACTTAAACTTGTCTACTTCACAAATACAATTAATTTCACCTGATTAGACTTCTTGGGTATAGCCAAGGACAAAACCTCACCTCTGTAGATCTGTATAGTAAGCACATCACAACTATTCAAACAGATCTTTTACTGAGATGCAGCTGTCTCATTTAGTGTCCAACGACTTTGAACTGGAAATGGAGCAGACCCTCCAGATACACACACAATATTTCAAAGACCCCAGTGAAGGAAGACTGTACATTAATTAATTCTTCATCTTCATGATGTAAACCAAGCCAGGATATGTTACCTCTGACGAGCAGATTGACTGTGGATTTGGATTTGCCAATTGAGAACTGAATGGTGCCTGTCATATCAGTGGTGGTTTTCGGTATGCTCAGCCGGTGGATGGTGCCTTCATGCTGCAGAATCAAGTTTCTGCCAGCCTGTAAGACTTCCCCACGTAGATACCACTTGGGAGGTTTCACAGAAGGAATGGATATCTTTTCCTTACACATATTTGCACAGAAAATAAGTAGAATTATGTTTTATTCTAAACCATTATCCATTTCTGAGTCATTTCTCTCTTCAACACAGTCAATGCTTTATTGCCCTTGAACTTAAAGATAGACTTACTAGCTACAATGGAGCTCCCTGCAAACAGTTTTCATGGAAACCAGAATCTCATTTATTCTAAAACCTTTTAAGCAAAATTAAGGGTAGAAAAACAATAGAACTCAATGAATCTTTAAGGTCATTTAGTTCCAATCCCACTGCTATAGGCAGGGACACCTCCCTCCAGACCAACTCTTCTCCTCAGGGTCAAGGCTTCTCTCAAATCATTCTCCTCTAAACCTGTACCTGTGCTTGGGATTGCCCTGACCCAGGTGCAGGGCCTTATAATTGGCCAAACTGAAGTTCATGAGGCTGCCAAGGGCCCACCTCTCCAGCCTGCCCAGGTCCCTCAGGGTAGCATCCCTTCCCTCTAGCACATCAACAGCACCGCTCAGCTTGGTGTCATCTGCAAACTTGCTGAGGCTGCATTTCATTCCACTGGCCATGTTGCCTACAAAAATGTTAAAGAACACTGGTCCCAACACCACCCTCCACCTGGACACTGAGCTATTGACTTCAACTCTCTGAGTGTGACCATCCAGCCAGTTCCCTATCCTGCAACTGGTCCATCCATCAAAACCATTTTTCTCCACTTTGGTGACCAGGATGTCATGCAGGATGGGATCAAATGCTCTGCACAAGTCCAAGTAGATGACGTCAGTTGCTCTCCCATTATCCACTGATGCTGTTACTCCATCATGAAAGGCCACCAAGTTTGTCAGGCATGGCTTGACCTTGATGAAGCCATATTGGTTACCACCAATCACCTCATCTTTATTTTCCAAACTATGCCAAGGAGAACTAGACAGAACTCTACAATGTCGTGTCACTACAAACCTGTCTGAACCATTGGCTTCTCTGCATGCTCATCACTAGTCTCTCCTTAGCTTGTGTGCCCACAATGTATGGGGAATGTCAGCCACAAATCTTACCTAGGGGACATCTTTGCTTCAAAATCCCTTGAACATCACACAATCCCTTTTAACTCTCCAGGTCTGCATTTATTTATGTCAGAATCAGACCATATTTCTGTGCTGCCATTTCCCTTTCCTTCTGAAGGGCCTGGATATAAATGGATTAACCTCAGGAGCAGAGTTCCTGCATAAAACAGCCAGTACTGAAACAGCAACCCAACCTGGTTGCAGACTGAGAGAGAAAATGAGAGTTCACCACTTGTGAATAATGAGACTTCTCTTATTTCCCTGGGAAGTAATGCCCACTTTTTTACTTTGACGGAGCTCCTTCCCATCCTAGAAGGGAAAATGTCAAGTCAGATCTCCATTAGTCCTTCCATCTCTGCACTGAGCAAAGGGAGCCTTCAGATCTATGCTTAATTCACCCACTCCCCTAGAATTAATGGAACTGTGCTTACTGGAACATATGTTGAAGCTTAAGCACATTGCAGTGTTTTCAACATGTAGGAATGGCTATAGAACATGCAGAAATTCTGGCTGACCTATGACAGCTTAAAGCACTGCGGAGGACTGTTAACAAGCCTGTTTGGACATCACCTTGAATAAATGATGTTATCCCCAAGTAAGGGAAGGAACAGCTGAGCACTGGGGAGGTACAGAAAGTGCCAGAGCAAATTCTCACACTGTCAGGTGCAAAGAAAACTCAGATTTCACCCTAAAACCCAGTTCACAACAAGGCTACAAAATCCTGGCTGAGAATTTCTGTGTTAGAGTTGAAGCTCAAGACTGTACTCCAACCAACAATATTTTGTGCAGCAAGACCTCAGGAGTTCACATGAAACCCAAAACAAACTTCCATTTCAACTTGATAAATGAACTCAGGACATAATAACAAAGAGTGCTGATCTGGGCAAGTAAAAGAGCATAAAGAAAAGAGAGCAGTGCAAAAGCTATCAAGCAAAAGCTCAGACTCGCATCCCTTGGAAGTGAAATTAAAGGCTCTCATTCATTTCCAGAGAAGTCAGAAAGAAAAATACCATTACATGCCATACCTTGAACCACTTGATGTCCACCTTGGGCCTGGACAGCTCACACTCAAATGTGACCTTGTCCTTCTTAGTGACGCTAATTTTGATTGCAATTTTCATTCTTGGATCACTTAGGGCTTCAGCCACTTAATGGAACTAACTCAGTTAAAAGTCAGGGGTAAAATAAAAACTCTCTTGTACTAGCAGAGAGATTTGCAACAGAGTAACTGAAGTAAGGATGGAAGACTGAAGGTGTTGGGGAAGACATCCAGGCTTTAGCTACAGGGCATGCATGCAGAATCACAAAACAAAGGCCAGTCAGAAAAATAAGAGCTTCATGAGAATTAATGGGGTTGTTTCTACATGCCCACCCTATCTGCCAGTGTAAATCCTTCCAGTGAAAAAAAGGAAAGCTACATATAGGTGGGGAGAATTGTTGGCGAAATTATTTGTGATATTTTTTGCTAATAATATGCTCAAAATCCTGGAGCAAGACTTCAAGTTAAGCAACTCAGTCTGTGTACGTAGACTTACAGAAGGGAACCATAAAGCTTATGGAAGGAACTGTAAAGTTAATCCACAGCTAAAACAGAGTAGAGACGAATTGCAGGAGCTTGTTTACTTTGCACAAGTGTGAGCTTTAACCACTGCTGAGCTCCTAGTACAAAAGTCTGAGCCACAAATTTCACCACCCTGGGAGATGATGGACAAGAAGAAACCACTTAGGAGCACATAAAAGATGTGTCCCTAAGTGTATGAGCTCCTTTATGTATGAGCACTTTCAAAGAGCCAACAGAGTCAATGATTTTATTGGAAGCATCAGATTTTATGACTCGCAGTAAGTGATCACCATAACTCACACTCATATCTCCTGCCTGTAGAGGAGATCCTCCTTGCATCTACAAAGAAGCAAGAAGAAAAGAGACAAAGAAGGAATAAAAAAATTCCCATCTCACATTTGGGATGCTTAATTCCAGCCTTGAAGGCTGATTTGCCCACTTAACAGCTGTGCTCTTCAGAAGCAGTTGTTCCACAGCTATTTAGAGAGAAAGACAAGTTTTGTACTCGGTTGTTAACACAGAGAACAGCATAAACACACAAATGAACTCAACTTTGCAGTGTTGTAATGGCTGATGAGGGAAGCCAAGGATCCTTCCTCACTGTCAGCCTTCATTTCCAGAGACATACCTTTGGGGGTGATGGTAATGCTGCTCTTGTCATCTCTGGACTCACAGAAGTACTCTCCCTCATCCTCAGCCCGGATCCCTGTTATTGTCAGGGTTCTTCTGACCCCTTCCTCATCAATCTGGAAACGTTTGCTGGGTTTGATCTCAACTGCATTCCTGCACCACACCACCTTCCCTTCGGCATGGCTCACTTCCTCTTCCTCTAAGCTACGTAAACAGCTGCTTAGTGCTCCCAAAGCGAATGCTCACCAGTTGATTCCAACTTGAAGGTCATCTTCTGGCCAGCAGCCTCGCAGATGTATTCTCCAGCACCTTTCTTCTCCAGCTGCTCCACAACCAGACGCCGTGTTTTGCCCACAGATTCCATTCTGAACTTTCTGGAGGAGGCAAGCAGTCTTCCATCCTTGTACCATTTTACTTCGCTTGGATCCTGTGCTACTTCACAGCTGAGGGAGGCACTTGCTGCCAGGGCAGCACTCACCTCTTTCTGCACCTTCTCCTGGTTTATAAACACAGGTTTTGGCTCTGAGGGAAAAAAAGAAAAAGTATTGACTGAGGGACTGAAATGAGACCATCTTGCAGGTTTGTATGTACAGCTTGGAACCGGTTTAGGTTACCACTTGTGCCCAAACTAATAGCCTTCACTAGAGAATATCAGCTCTTCTGTTAAAACAAAGTGTCAAATCTAGGCAAGAAAGAACCTAGGAACTGAAGGAACCAAGAGGGTCCTTGAACACCAGTCCCATGGTTGCAAGTCACTATACAAACAACTTAGTCAAATCTTTCGGTGAACAAGAATTACAGTTTGGGATCTCAGGCACAGGAGAGATTTGAATAATATCTTGAATATTGCTTCCATTGTACATCTATCAGTAATTATTCTACAGACAGACTGAAACAGGTCTTTGTGCCATACTAAAACCAAATACTTTCTACAAACCCAGGCAATCAAGTATAGGGAAAAAACCTCAGCACAGACTACTGCAACTGGATCATTGTACAATAGAAACTAGATTTTACTTTACTGTTCTCTGCTGTATTTCAGACAACACCTGTCTCACCTGTGACATGAATCCTGAAGGTGAGTTTCTGGCCAGCAGCCTCGCAGCTGTACTCCCCTGCATCTTTCTTCTCCACCTGGCTCACCACCAGCCGACGCTGTTTGCCCTCTGACTCAGCCTTGAACTTCTTGCTCCAGGTGATCAGTTTCCCCTCCTTGTCCCACTTCACCTCCGTCTTCTCCTTGGCCACCTCGCAGCTCAACGTGGCATTTTCTGTTGGTGCAGCCTTCACCTCCTTCTGCACCTTCTGCTTGTTGATGAAAGCATCTTCTGCTTCTGCAGATTGGGAGAGCATTTAGGATGCACAGCTACATTCACGCTGTCCAATGTGTTCAAAACCAAACACAAAATGCTGCTTGTGACAACTTCATGTATGTTTGTAATTTTGGAATGGTCTCATTCATACTAAACATGATCCAGATTAAATACGTTCTCTCTATTAATTACCAGTGACCCAACACTTCATCGTCCATTACTATGCTAAATATATTCTTCATATCTTTAAATATCCTTCACATTCATATCATTAAATATTCTTCTTACATTCAATAGTTTGAAAAAATTAAGGTTTGTGAGGAAATATTTTCCTTATTTAAACCCAGAGCTGTTTCTAAAACAGCTCCTTGCAAGCTCCCCCCATAAGCAGATGGGAATCTACTAATGCAGCAGAGAAGGATGCATTATATGCACCACTTGAGATCAATTTTAACATAATTTCTCTGTGGTTCTTGGAGCTTTGCTTAAATTGTTCCTAAAAAAACTATTTTTAGAGGGGGGCAATATGATTACATTCATCAAAAATTGGAAGCCAAAGCAAACACCAAATATAAGCATGTCATGCTCAGTGACATACAGGTGTTACGAATTACACTCTAGAAAAGCAGTGCTGATTTACATATTTCTTATTCAAAACTGAAATGTCATTTACACAGAACAATGTACTCATGCAATATTGATATGACTCCTGATTAGGTGTTCATTTCTGTCCCTGTCAACAGGAGTACTTCTTTCACTGAATACCTACAAACCAATCTCAGTTCTTTACCAAATCCTCAATATTGTAAATAAGGTTTAGATACTGAAACTCAGAGGCCACAGCTAATTCTCAGTAGAAAACAATACGACATCATGAAACAAGTTAACTGCACTTAACTTCAGCCACCTGAGAGTTAGGGTTGATCTTGGTTCCCATAGGAAAACATTCAAGCTTCAGTTTCCCAATGAGACTGAGGGATTTGAAGCTGTGCTGTACTGAGTGGTGACCTTCAGTGGAAGGCAGTGGGTGACTCACCTCACCCTACAGCAGATGGTGGCAGCTCACTCCTCAGACTATACTGACTACAACTGACCATAATCCAGTTCCCCACATTCAGGCATCTTGGGCAATTCGACATGCTCTGTGCATCCAAGATGTCTTAATGAGGCTGGGAAATCTACACGGCACTCTCAGGAGAGACTTCCCTTTCTAACTCAGAAGCTGGACGCCAGCAGGGATCTTTAAAGAACTTCAGGTATAACTGGAAACCAAGTGGGACTCATGGGCCATTCTGTGATGAGAAACATCTCTCTCACCTGTGACATGAATCTTGAAGGTGAGTTTCTGGCCAGCAGCCTTGCAGCTGTACTCCCCTGCATCTTACTTCTCCACCTGGCTCACCACCAGCCGACGCTGTTTGCCCTCTGACTCCACCTTGAACTTCTTGCTCCAGGTGATCAGTTTCCCCTCCTTGTACCACTTCATCTCCATCTTCTCCTGGACCACCTCGCAGCTCAGCGTGGCATTTTGAGTCAGTACAGCCTTCACATCCTTTTGTACCTTGTCCTTGTTTGTAAACACGTCTTCTTTCTCTGCAGGGACATCACAACAGTCACACCGTTTTGCTGTAGTCTGCTGCAGAGCTTACTCCAGTTCCCTGTTTTCACTACACTTCCCCTTCACAGGGAGCATCGTGATGCCTCATTAAGAAAGGAAAATACCTTCCCTTCTATTTTGCCTTGGGAAATGATAGGCATATCATATCATATCATATCATATCATATCATATCATATCATATCATATCATATCATATCATATCATTTCATATCATATTACATCATATCACAAAGCTAAACATTTCGCAGTCTGATAGCAGATTTGGACATGAGATTTAGAACACCTGCATGCACTGCTGAACCTCCTCCCTTCTCTTTTTTTCTTCTCATGTCTCTCTACATTTCCAGTAAATCAGAAGGGAACGGCCCTCTAGAACAGGCTGCCCAAGGAGACTGTGGATGCTCCATCCCTGCAGGCATTCAAGGCCAGGCTGGATGTGGTTCTGGGCAGCCTGGGCTGCTGCTTGGCAACCCTGCACATGGGAAGAAGGGGGTTGGAACTGGATGAGCACTGTGGGCCTTTGTAACCCAGGTCATTTATCAGTCTGATTATTGGCATTTTCCACCTCATTGTGTCATTCAAATTTTGTAACCAGATCTCTTCAAACACCTCCCCTTTTCTCACTCCTTGCATGCCTGGTGTACTCTTGCACTGTAACCCTGCAGACACCAGCTGACTACAAGAGCTGCACAAGTTACCCTCCTTGCCTATGGTTTGTTGCAGTAATTCATTCCTGGATGGAAAAGCACATGTAGAAAAGTGTTGCTATGACACTAGATGACAAAGAAAGTCCTATAGCCAAAATGTTTTGCACCAGAGAGGCTGTCATTGATCCTCCAAATGCAAGACACACCAAATGAAGCGTTCCTTTATCTCTGAGATTCCAAGCATTTTCTCACCTCTGATTTTCACTTGGAATGTTGCTTTGTCATCTTTTGTTTCGCAGCTGTAGCTCCCTTGGTCTTTCAGGGTCACATTTTTGACCATGAGGTTGCGGTGCATCCCCTGGGAGATGATGGTTGTCCTCTGGTCCTGCTTCACCTCTGTTTGATCTTTCTTCCATACGACAGCTTCACTTGCAGCTGACACCTCACACACCAGCTCCAGGTCTTCAGAAGGACTGACTGATATTTCTGGAGTCGTTTTGGGCTTGCTGACAACATTAATGGCTTCATCTGAAGAAAAAAAGAGAAAGTGGTTTACATCCCGACTCAGGCTTATTCAGCACAGCATGAAGATACAGTTAGAACTGATTGTAATGTCTCTGCTCATTACATTTGGGTGATCGAGTTTCACCTCTGGAGGTACTCACATACAAACATGTGCTTGATTCTCCTGTGTAAGGAAAGAGTAAGTTCTATGCAGACAGTTCTTATTTCTTTTAATCAATTCTGTATTCTGCACATGTTCTTCTGAAGCTAAAATGAAGGCAGCTAAGTAACGTGTTTGCAATACATGAACAAACCTATTCAACACCTTGTCTCTAAGCTAACAAGCAGCGTTTGATGAGCACATCAGTATTTCATGCCCTTCATTCCATCCAGACAGAACCTGCCTGAGGAGCAAGCTGATGGCTGTCAGCTACAGGCAGACCCAGCTTAGTATTGCATTTCTTAGAGCAACAACTGTTGCTTTCAGTCACTGAATATACCAAGGCCAATTGCTATGCCAGGCACATTTATGGCAGCAGTGAACAAATAATGCATTAAAAATTGTAATAGACAGGAGCCATCTATTCTTTTAAAACTAGGTGACCAAAGAAGAACAGTCCCTCTAGAGTCAAGCTGTTAAGAACTAATAGCATCAATCAATAACACATAGATAGATAACTTCCGTGCCCTAAGACAGGTGCTGCCTGTGACCATTTGGTGCTCCTAATTAAGCCCTCTTGATGGCTTTTTTGTCTGAGCCACGTGACATTTTGTGATAGGAGTTACTGCTAGTGTTCCCTTAACCCTACACCAAAGTAGGAGGTATCCATTCTCAGGGAATCATGCAGGCTTCCTCTGTAATTGATGCTCAGAGACAGCCCCAGAACTTTTAAAATCTTAGCTTAGCTCTCATCCAATAATGTTCATCAAACAGTGCAACATGCCCCCTGGTAAAATCCATCAGGGCCACATCTCCACAGTTCCTGAACATCTTCAGGGATCCCACCACCTCCCTGGGCAGCCTGTGCCAGTTAATTCTGTGGGCAGACCTGCCAGTATGAAATATTATGCTAACATGACAAACAGAGAGAAGAAAAGCAAAATTAAGACTAGCTGACAAGCCTTGGCAGGAAGTTCTGCTCTCCATCAATTTAGTCCCACTATTCAATTCTCTTTGGAGCTGTCTCCATGCCTCTCTGGAGTTTGTTCTTTGAGAAGAAGCAATTAAGTAAGCTCTCCAATGCCAAACTGCATACACTACTCTAGAGCTTTGTTGTTTCTCCATGGATCAACAAGGGTGACAAGCCAGAAGAATATGATGAAGAGCCTCATGCATACTCAGTGTAAAAAAGAACAAGGCAATTGTTGCTGGGAAGAAGGTGCATTTGCATTTGTGTCTTCTGCAGAGGGTACTGCAGAAATGGAAAGTCTTCCACTGGAGCAAACAAAGGGCTCTCATTTATTGCAATCAAGGCCCAGCGTGTGGATCTCAGAGATCAGACCTAAACCCTGCAGCAAAACAGAGACCTGCGTGGGAAAGTTCAGTTTCTCCCTACATCTGTGTAAGAAAAAGCCCACCATGGAATGACAGCTAAGTAAACATCCCTGTGACTCGTCACAGGTCTCTTCTACATGTCAGTGCTGAGCAATTCAAGATATTTAATTTGGTCTTCTTGCCAGATTTACTAAGTAAAAATCAATCAAACATCTCCTTCTACTGATTAAGAATGCTCTAAACATGCTTCTGCAGAGGTTTCCACCCAGTGACAAACAGCTCCTCCCATCACGAATGTTTATTTGCTATATTTGGACATGCAACGCTGATTGATATTATTGGAATGATTGCTCCCCTACTTCTAAACTATTCCAGTGCAATCAGAAAGGCTGTCTGAACCTGGAGCTGAAAGTACTGCTCTATGGTGATGCAGTGGTAAACCTGGTGACTGAATGCACTGGCCAATAGCTGTGAACTGCAGACATTCATCAGCTGGCATGAAGCAATCTGGTTCAGATACCAAGCAGCTGGGTAGACTGGCTTACCCTACACTCAGTGCTATCATGTTTAGGGCAAAACCAGGACTCACGTCAGTCCATGGGATGCAATTTCAGGTATTTGGTACAGTCAGTGAATGCCTGCAGCCCCAGTTCTAATCATCAGATCACAGCAACTATGCCTTGACTGGAAGAGGAAAGGAGAACGATCAAAGCAAATACCTCTCACTCTCATCTTGGTGCTGACATCAACATTTTTGGTAACAAATTCCACTTCTGCTCCATCATCATTCTTGGTGACGTTCTTTATCATTAGGCTGTGAGTAGTTTGGGTTCTCTTGATGATGCAGGTCTCGCTTTCCTGTAAGACTTTACCATTGAGGTACCAAGTGCCACAACACGTTGTTGTAAGGTCAATAGTAAACATGGCATCCCCTCCAGGTACAGCTTCACCAGTTGTTAGGGGGGATTTCACAGCCAGGACTGGTTCTGAGGAACAACAACATGGATGTCTTTATGCTCTTGAGATGCAAGTCTGGTATCTCATCTAAAGATGGAAGATTAAATCATAGGTACATTTCTACTTCTCCCTTTGCATGAGTGCTGGAAGAAGCACTTCTATGCTTCAGATCTGTTACAGAAAGTTCTGCCTCTTGCACATGTGAGATATCAAGAGATAAGGATTTTCATGTCTCTGTCACAGAAACAGAACTTGTATCACTTTAGTGGTAGCTGGAAGTTGACAGGAGATAGGAGAACTAGGAATAAGGGAAAGCCTTTGGTGTGTTAATGCACTACTATCCTTAAAGTCAAAGAAAACAACTTTAGGGAACCAACACAGCTGCTCAGCACACACTGACCCATTTCCATTGGGGTTTTTGTGCTTACCAAGGTGCACGCTCCCTGGGAATTCCAGAGACAGGCTCTGTCCATGAGCATTGACTGCAGACACTCGGAACTGATCATCAGCCTCTTCAGACAGATTGCTCACCGTGAACTCTGGGATGGGGACATGAGACTCGTGGCACCTCACGCACATGAAGCCAGTTAGTTTATTGCCTTCCACAATGTAGCCATCGATTGGAATGGGGCGTTGCATCTTCAGAGGGGACCATGCCAGCGTCACTGAGGTTTCTGTTTTATTTTTCACCACGGGGTCAGCTGGGGGCTGGGTGGGAGGTTTTCTGGGAGCTGAACAGAAATAAATACAGAAATATTAGCATAAGGTCATGTAGGTTGGAAAAGACCTTTAAGATCAGCAGACTCAACTTTCAGCATGACCTACTGAGTCCCACCATTAACTACTGTGGTACCTGAGGACATACATGACAAGCTTATTCCTGCAGGTATTTGCATAGTGAATATATTCACCCTCTGGTTGCTTTGGAACATTTTAGAGGTTAAAATCCCATCAGACTTTTTCACTGTGTGCAGCCACTGATACAGGCAGGAGGCTGGGAATTACCTGATGGGCTCTAGTTACAGACTACTGACACAGTAAAGGATTGATTTCATTTCATTTTGGCCATCAGAAAGTTTGGTGTCTGGTTTAAGTCACCCAATTATAATTTAAGACTCCAAGTATAATCCTATGGAGAGCAGCGCATTCAGGAGAACTCATCTCATCTTCATAAACCTGAATGAAATCACAGAATCATAGGATCACGGGAGGGCTTGGGTTGGAAGAAACCTTCAAGATCATCCAGTTCTAAACACCCTGCCATGGGCTGGCTGCCCACTAACCAGCTCAGGCTGCCCATCACCCATCCAACCTCGCCTTCAACACCAAGGACAGGCATCCACAGCTTCTCTGGGCAGCCTGAAATGGAAGCAATGAGCCACATGTTGAAGATACTCAAACATTCATGACTGTAGAGAGAGACAAATACTCCATACATATTGCCTGACTGGTAAATGGTATTAAAATGCCAACAACAGACTCATCCAGCTCATTGAAAATGGTGTGAACATGGCGAAAAACACCTTCCTAAGATCCAACCTAAACCTCCCCTGTCTCAGTTTAAAACCATTCCCCCTTCTCCTATCACTATCCACCCTCATACACAGCCATTCCCCCTCCTGTTTATACGCTCCCTTCAAGTACTGAAAGGCCACAATGAGGTCTCCCCGCAGCCTTCTCTTCTCCAGGCTAAACAAGCCCAGATCCCTCCACCTTTCCTCATAGGAGAGCTGCTCCAGCCCTCTGATCATCACAGTTTTCCTCCTCTGGACCCACCCCAACAGCTCCACATCCTTCCCAGGCCTGGACACAGTGCTGCAAATAGGGCCTCACAAGAGCTGAGCAGGAGGGGACAATCACCTCCCTCTCCTGCTGGCCACCCCTTTTTCAGTGCAGCCCAGAACACGCATGGATCTATCTTTTTCATACGGATATTCCCATAGATGTACATATATATACCACACCTACACACCCACAATCTGCTACAACTCCATAGAATTATCAAGGTTGGAAAAGACCTATAAGATCATCCAGTCCAACCATCACCAATACTTCCCAGTTAAATCATAGCCCTCAACACAACATCCAAACTTTTCTTGAACTTCCCAGGGTCGGTGACTCTACATGAGAGAAAAGGGCACACAGATAAGGGATTCTGCATTTGCTATTAGCAGGGGTGGGATGAGACCGAGCACTGCCCCAGCTCCTGGGATAACGCAGAAGGGCTGAGACCTTCCAGCTGCTTCCACCCAGGGTCACACAGCAAAGCCGACCCTGCAGGAGTCTGCATCATTCTTTGCATGGCATTGCTAAGAGGAAGATCCCCCCCTACCCTTGGCTCTACACTCCAGGTGCTGTCTGCCATCTGTAAAGCCACCACAGCTCTCCTACTGGAGTTCCCATCTGCACAGTGACAGCTTGGTTTCTTCTTACTGTCCAAACAACCACAGCCTCAGTGCTTCTCAAATCTCCCCTTTTCAGCTGATTTCCTCTTTCTAGTGGCTGGGCAATTCCTCCCTCTCACAGTCATCCCTCTGCCCCACTCTATGCCCACAGACCCACAGAGGGCACACAGAGCCAGCCCTGTCCCAGCAGCTGCTGCTTCACATCTGACAGTCTCAGGAGCTGAGATCCAGGCCAAGACAGCACTGCCCAGACATGGTTTGTAGGACGTTTGTGAGAGGAAATAGGGAGGTTTGTGATTGAACCTGCCCCCTAAGGAGGAAGGCAATGCTGCCTGCAGCCCCAGCAGGCATTACAAAACATTCCCTAGAGTCCCCCTCAGCTCCCTTTACAGCCCCTGCACAGCTCTATAGAACAGTCTTATAGAACTACCTCTAGTAGAAGCAATCTCCACACAGAGATCCTTTCCCAGTGGCACTCAGCCCTTCAGTGGGGTCTAAGAGAGCTGCAGCCAGACTCAAACACAACTGCTCACACAGCTCAGCTGCCTTCACCTGTGCTCCTGACGCTGACACATTGCAGCCCCACATCCCCCTCTGCCCCCCCACAGCCCCACACCCCCCTGTCCTCCCCGCACTCCCCATCAGCCCATCCCACCTCAGTGCTGCCTCTGTCTCTTCTCTCCTCTCCCCGTCCCAGCGCCGGCCTCCCCCGGCCTCCCATTGGGCAGCGGCAGCTCCGCCGGCTCCGATTGGCTGAGCCGCAGTGCGCGGGAGTGGCCGTTGTGGCAGTTGTGTTTGAGTCTGGCTGCAGCTCTCTTAGACCCCACTGAAGGGCTGAGTGCCACTGGGAAAGGATCTCTGTGTGGAGATTGCTTCTACTAGAGGTAGTTCTATCAGACTGTTCTATAGAGCTGTGCAGGGGCTGTAAAGGGAGCTGAGGGGGACTGTAGGGGGGATATGGGGCTGTGGTGGGCCATAGGAGGACTAGGGGCTCTAGGGGGCTGTGAGGGTGTGTAGGGGTTGTGGGGAGCTATTGGAGGATATGGGCAGGTATGGGGCTTTAAGGGGTGGTGTATGGAGAGATAGAGGGTTGTGGGGGCCTTAGGGTGATATGGGGCTACTGGGGGCTGTCGGGGACTGTGGGGAGGAATATGAAGTTGTAGCAGATTGTGGGGGTGTAGGTGTGGTATATATATGTACATCTATGGGAATATCCATATGAAAAAGATAGATCCATGTGTGTTCTGGGCTGCACTGAAAAAGGGGTGGCCAGCAGGAGAGGGAGGTGATTGTCCCCTCCTGCTCAGCTCTTGTGAGGCCATATTTGCAGCACTGTGTCCAGGCCTGGGAAGGATGTGGAGCTGTTGGGGTGGGTCCAAAGGAGGGCCACTGTGATGATCAGACGGAAATTTGGGTGAAGCTGCCTGATTTTATGAAGCTATTCCCATTATTTTCTTGGTGCTGTGTTTCCCAAATGAGTGGTTTCTGGCTGTGCTGCAGCACCAGTCTGCATGTGAACATCAACTCTATTCACCATCTGGGAAGATTAGGACTTCCCTTCTCCCACCAGCACCACTGAATTACAGTTACTCTAAGGAATCCTTAAAGAAGGGTTTACAGCTGTCATGTTATCTGAAGTGCTTGGGGCATTCTGATGCTATTAACCTCTATGTATTAACAAGTTCAAAAAGAAAAGGTAGGCATCTGATTGTTGTGCCAGTTTCTAAGTTATTTGGAAAGCTGTACCACCCAACCACTCCTTCTGTTTGATGGAGGTGACAAAGCTCAGTTTAATTTCTGACTGCTGTTTAAATTCTGGAGCTCAAGCTGGTTCCTGGAGTAGAAAAAGCTCGGAAGCTGTCCCTCCTACAAGCAGGCACCTCTGAGCAAAATATGACATCTCAATTTCTGATGGTAAGGTCAGGAGATCTGATTCCAGCGTCTAGCTTTTGGCTTCATGCTATGTTAGTGGGACCTTTGGCATCCAGCACTGACTAACAGCAACTGACAGGCTGGTAACAGTGCACATCAAAGCAGTTATGTGTCAGGATGGGTCAGGAAAATTGTATGGCATTGAGATTTCCTGTCTTTGCTCTTTGCAGATCTAACTAGCTGCTGGAAGAATCCTGTACGCCATGTTCACACCATTTTCAATGAGCTGGATGAGTCTGTTGTTGGCATTTTAATACCATTTCCCAGGCAGGCAATATGTATGGAGTATTTGGCTCTCTCTACAGTCATGAATGTTTGAGTATCTTCAACATGTGGCTCATTGCTTCCATTTCAGGCTGCCCAGAGAAGCTGTGGATGCCTGTCCTTGGTGTTGAAGGTGAGGTTGGATGGGTGATGGGCAGCCTGAGCTGGTTAGTGGGCAGCCAGCCCATGGCAGGGTGTTTAGAACTGGATGATCTTGAAGGTTTCTTCCAACCCAAGCCCTCCCGTGATCCTATGATTCTGTGATTTCATTCAGGTTTATTGAGATGAGATGAGTTCTCCTAAATGCGCTGTTCTCCATATGATTATAATTGGAGTCTTAAATTATAATTGGGTGACTTAAACCAGACACCAAACTTTCTGATGGCCAAAATGAAATGAAATCAATCCTTTACTGTGTCAGTAGTCTGTAACTAGAGCCCATCAGGTAATTCCCAGCCTCCTGCCTGTATCAGTGGCTGCACACAGTGAAAAAGTCTGATGGGATTTTAACCTCTAAAATGTTCCAAAGCAACCAGAGGGTGAATATATTCACTATGCAAATACCTGCAGGAATAAGCTTGTCATGTATGTCCTCAGGTACCACAGTAGTTAATGGTGGGACTCAGTAGGTCATGCTGAAAGTTGAGTCTGCTGATCGTGAAGGTCTTTTCCCGCCTACATGACCTTATGATAATATTTCTGTATTTATTTCTGCTCAGCTCCCAGAAAACCTCCCACCCAGCCCCCAGCTGACCCCGTGGTAAAAAATAAAACAGAAACCTCAGTGACGCTGGCATGGTCCCCTCCGAAGATGCAACCACCATTCCAATCGATGGCTACATTGTGGAACGCAAGAAACTAACTGGCTTCACCTGGGTGAGGTGCCACGAGTCTCATGTCCCCGTCCCAGAGTTCACGGTGAGCAATCTGTCTGAAGAGGCTGATGATCAGTTCCGAGTGTCTGCAGTCAATGCGCATGGACAGAGCCCGTCTCTGGAATTCCCAGGGAGCGTGCACCTTGGTAAGCACAAAAACCCCAATGGAAATGGGTCAGTGTGTGCTGAGCAGCTGTGTTGGTTCCCTAAAGTTGTTTTCTTTGATTTGAAGGATAGTAGTGCATTAACACACCAAAGGCTTTCCCTTATTCCTAGTTCTCCTATCTCCTATCAACCTCCAGCTACCACTAAAGTGATACAAGTTATGTTTCTGTGACAGAGACATGAATATTATTATCTTTTGATATCTCACATGTGCAAGAGGCAGAACTTTCTGTAACAGATTTGAAGCATAGAAGTGCTTCTTCCAGCACTCATGCAAAGGGAGAAGTAGAAATGTACCTATGATTTAATCTTCCATGTCTAAATGAGATACCAGACTTGCATCTAAAGAGCATTAAGACATCCATGTTGTTGTTCCTCAGAACCAGTCCTGGCTGTGAAATCCCCCCTAACAACTGGTGAAGCTGTACCTGGAAGGAATGCCATGTTTACTATTGACCTTATAACAACGTGTTGCGGCACTTGGTACATCAATGGTAAAGTCTTACAGGAAAGCGAGACCTGCATCATCAAGAGAACCCAAAGTACTCACAGCCTAATGATAAAGAACGTCACCAAGAACGATGATGGAGCAGAAGTGAAATTTGTTGCCAAAAATGTTGATGTCAGCACCAAGATGAAAGTGAGAGGTATTTGCTTTGATCCTTCTCCTTTCCTCTTCCAGTCAAGGCATAGTTGCTGTGATCTGCTGATTAGAACTGGGGCTGCAGGCATTCACTGACTGTACCAAATACCTGAAATTGCATCCCATGGACTGATGTGAGTCCTGGTAATGACCTAAACATGATAGCACTGAGTGTAGGGTAAGCCAATCTACCCAGCTGCTTGGTATCTGAACCAGATTGCTTCATGCCAGCTGATGAATGTCTGCAGTTCACAGCTATTGGCCAGTGCATTCAGTCACCAGGTTTACCACTGCATCACCATAGAGCAGTACTTTCAGCTCCAGGTTCAGACAGCCTTTCTGATTGCACTGGAATAGTTTAGAAGTAGGGGAGCAATCATTCCAATAATATCAATCAGCGTTGCATGTCCAAATATAGCAAATAAACATTCGTGATGGGAGGAGCTGTTTGTCACTGGGTGGAAACCTCTGCAGAAGCATGTTTAGAGCATTCTTAATCAGTAGAAGGAGATGTTTGATTGATTTTTACTTAGTAAATCTGGCAAGAAGACCAAATTAAATATCTTGAATTGCTCAGCACTGACATGTAGAAGAGACCTGTGACGAGTCACAGGGATGTTTACTTAGCTGTCATTCCATGGTGGGCTTTTTCTTACACAGATGTAGGGAGAAACTGAACTTTCCCACGCAGGTCTCTGTTTTGCTGCAGGGTTTAGGTCTGATCTCTGAGATCCACACGCTGGGCCTTGATTGCAATAAATGAGAGCCCTTTGTTTGCTCCAGTGGAAGACTTTCCATTTCTGCAGTACCCTCTGCAGAAGACACAAATGCAAATGCACCTTCTTCCCAGCAACAATTGCCTTGTTCTTTTTTACACTGAGTATGCATGAGGCTCTTCATCATATTCTTCTGGCTTGTCACCCTTGTTGATCCATGGAGAAACAACAAAGCCCTAGAGTAGTGTATGCACTTTGGCATTGGAGAGCTTACTTAATTGCTTCTTCTCAATGAACAAACTCCAGAGAGGCATGGAGACAGCTCCAAACAGAATTGAATAACGGGACTAAACTTATGGAGAGCAGAACTTCCTGCCAAGGCTTGTCAGCTAGTCTTAATTTTGCTTTTCTTCTCCCTCTTTGTCACGTTAGCATAATATTTCATACTGGCAGGTCTGCCCTCAGAATTAACTGGCACAGGCTACCCACGGAGGTGGTGGGATCCCTGGAGGTGTTCAGGAACTGTGGAGATGTGGCCCTGATGGATGTTATCAGGGGGCATGTTGGGGTGGGTTGGGGTTGGAATCAAAGGAGGACCCCCATGTATTTCAGCAGGAATCACTACTGGTAATAAGACTTTTGGAGCAAATCCTGGTAGGGCCACGCTCAGCTGGTCCAGTCCGGAGGCTGTTCCTCCTTCCTGCAGTATCTGCAGTGAAAACCAGCAGCTGCTTTTGTGTGGCTGGGCTCACATCCAACAGTGGTGAGGTGACTACAATTATTCCACTGTGTGTTAATAGAGGCCAGTTTCATCATCTAACTTTTGCGCTCCAATTAACTTCCATAAAGGAATTCTGTTTTTCTTTTCAGTCCTAAGTGTTGTCTCCATCTTTTAGGCTCGATTTGTTTTCCAGGGGGTTACAATGCAGTAATAGAACACCCTCCATTTATTTCCTTCTAGTTTGCTTGTTCCAATTCTTTCCTCAGGTTTCCGAGTTTAGACATTTTCTTTAAGCCCTGGGCTTCTTCCTTTGGCTCTATCCCCTGTACAGTGTATGTCCTTCAACTTGTGGAGATAAGGTAATCTGGTACGTGGTTTATAAAAGCTGCCAATTTGCCAGCTTCTGAATTAGAATCTAGCAATTAGAACTAGGATTAAACGTGTATGTTTGGCCTTATGATAAATGAATGCCTCATGGTCAGCAATGTCCCTGCAGTTCTTTATCATCATACATATTTTGTGTGCCCATATTTTGTTTCAGCACTGGCAAACTTCATAAACAAAGAGACAACTGGAGTCACGACTTGAGCCCTGACATCTGGGCTTCATTCTTCTAGTTCATGAATTGCCTCAGCACTTACATCATCTTTAAACCTATGACTGAAACGGTCCTAAGTTCTTAGCATGGGAATCCAGTCTCCTCTTTTGACAAATTAAACTCCACATTTGGAGAGTTGAGTGTCTCCTGCTGTACCCGAAGGATGTTGTGATCTCTGAGGTGTCTCCCTGAGGTGCTGTAAGCACAGCCATTAGCTCATAGTGCAAGTAAAGCACTGTCAGGTCAAGCCTGGAGGAGTAATGCTTGTCACTGACATGTTCCTGTTCAGGGTGGAGCTGGAGGATAAAATAACACAAGAAATTGTCATTGAAAGTCAATATCTGTGAAATTCAACTGGCTGCATTCACAGAACCTGGCGTTAAGATCTGTTTTCTGGTTTCTATCTTGAACCTCTTTTCCATAACCCAGTCCTCATTTATGAACTGAACCTCTACTGAAAGCCTTTTGCTGTGTATGCTCATGCTGCAGTGCAGCGCTTGTGACCTTTAACAGCACATTCACATTCCTCTGATCACAGGCTCCTTAAGGTTGGTTAATACCCTCTAGTCCAACTGCTCACCCATCACCACCATTATGCTCACCATCAGCAGGCTAAAAACTCAGCAGAGATGATAGATCAAGCACAACACTGGATTTGGGATGGCTAGAGATTCCTAAGATATTGAAGGGTTGCTTGCAGGTGGTGTTGGCTCAGGTATTCACCCTGCATCCCACCTCCCGTTCTGTTTGGTTGAGAATCATGCATTCTGCAATTTCACTTTGTAATTCAAAGACCCTGGCTTTATCTGTTAAAAAACTGATCTAAAACAAGCCGAGAAGACTCCGTTGGAACTGGTTGATGCAGAACAAAGGCATCCCCAAAGGACAAGTTGCACTGTTTGATGAACATTATTGGATGAGAGCTAAGCTAAGATTTAAAAAGTTCTGGGGCTGTCTCTGAGCATCAAATACAGAGGAAGCCTGCATGATTCCCTGAGAATGGATACCTCCTACTTTGGTGTAGGGTGAAGGGAACACTAGCAGTAACTCCTATCACAAAATGTCACGTGGCTCAGACAAAAATGCCATCAAGAGGGCTTAATTAGGAGCACCAAATGGTCACAAGATGGTCTTAGGGCAGGGAAGTAATCTATCTATGTGTTATTGATTGATGCTATTAGTTCTTAACAGCTTGACTCTAGAGGGACTGTTCTTCTTTGGTCACCTAGTTTTAAAAGAATAGATGGCTCCTGTCTATTACAATTTTTAACTCATTATTTGTTCACTGATGCCATAAATGTGCCTGGCATAGCAATTGGCCTTGGTATATCCAGTGACTGAAAGCAACAGTTGTTCTGTAAGAAATGCAATACTAAGCTTGGTCTGCCTGTAGCTGACAGCCATCAGCTTGCTCCTCAGGCAGGTTGTGTCTGGATGGAATGAAGGGCATGAAATACTGATGTGCTCATCAAACGCTGCTTGTTAGCTTAGAGACAAGGTGTTGAATAGGTTTGTTCATGCATTGAAAACACGTTACTTAGCTGCCTTCATTTTAGCTACAGAAGAACACGTGCAGAATACAGAATTGATTAAAAGAAATAAGAACTGTCTGCATAGAACTTACTCTTTCCTTACACAGGAGAATCAAGCACACGTTTGTATGTGAGTACCTCCAGAGGTGAAACTCGATCACCCAAATGTAATGAGCAGAGACATTACAATCAGTTCTAACTGTATCTTCATGCTGTGCTGAATAAGCCTGAGTCAGGATGTAAACCACTTTCTCTTTTTTTCTTCAGATGAAGCCATTAATGTTGTCAACAAGCCCAAAATGACTCCAGAAATATCAGTCAGTCCTTCTGAAGAACTGGAGCTGGTGTGTGAGGTGTCAGCTGCAAGCGGAGCTGTCGTATGGAAGAAAGATCAAACAGAGGTGAAGCAGGACCAGAAGACAACCATCATCTCCCAGGGGACGCACCGCAACCTCATGGTCAAAAATGTGACCCTGAAAGACCAAGGGAGCTACAGCTGTGAAACAAAAGATGACAAAGCAACATTCCAAGTGAAAGTCAGAGGTGAGAAAATGCTTGGAATCCCAGAGATAAAGGAACGCTTCATTTGGTGTGTCTTGCATTTGGAGGATCAACTGACAGCCTCTCTGGTGCAAAACATTTTGGCTCTAGGACTTTCTCTGTCATCTAGTCTCATAGCAACACTTTTCTACATGTGCTTTTCCATCCAGGAATGAATTACTGCAACAAACCATAGGCAAGGAGGGTAACTTGTGCAGCTCTTGTAGTCAGCTGGTGTCTGCAGGGTTACAGTGCAAGAGCACACCAGGCATGCAAGGAGTGAGAAAAGGGGAGGTGTTTGAAGAGATCTGGTTACAAAATTTGAGTGACACAATTAGGTGGAAAATGCCAATAATCAGACTCATAAATGGCCTGGGTTGCAAAGGCCCACAGTGCTCATCCAGTTCCAACCCCCTTCTTCCTATGTGCAGGGTTGCCAAGCAGCAGCCCAGGCTGCCCAGAACCACATCCAGCCTGGCCTTGAATGCCTGCAGGGATGGAGCATCCACAGTCTCCTTGGGCAACCTGTTCTAGAGGGCCGTTCCCTTCTGATTTACTGGAAATGTAGAGAGACATCAGAAGAAAAAAAGAGAAGGGAGGAGGTTCAGCAGTGCATGCAGGTGTTCTAAATCTCATGTCCAAATCTGCTATCAGACTGCAAAATGTTTAGCTTTGTGATATGATGTGATATGATATGATATGATATGATATGATATGATATGATATGATGTGATGTGATATGATATGATATGATATGATATGATATGATATGATATGACATGAAATGATATGTCTATCATTTCCCAAGGCAAAATAGAGGGGAAAGTATTTTCCTGTCTTAGTGAGGCATCACGATGCTCCCTGTGAAGTGCAAGTATAATGAAAACGGGCAACTGGAGTAAGCTCTGCAGCAGACTACAGCAAAACTGTACTCTTGGGACTCTTGGGATGTCCCTGCAGAGAAAGAAAACGTGTTTACAGAGAAGGACAAAATACAAAAGGAGATGAAGGCTGCACCAACAGAAAATGCCACGCTGAGCTGCGAGGTGGCCCAGGAGAAGATGGAGGTGAAGTGGTACAAGGAGGGGAAACTGATCACCTGGAGCAAGAAGTTCAAGGTGGAGTCAGAGGGCAAACAGCGTTGGCTGGTGGTGAGCCAGGTGGAGAAGAAAGATGCAGGGGAGTACAGCTGCGAGGCTGCTGGCCAGAAACTCACCTTCAAGACTCATGTCACAGGTGAAACAGGTGTTGTCTGAAATACAGCAGAGAACAGTAAAGTAAAATCTAGTTTCTATTATACAGTGATCCAGTTGCAGTAGTCTGTGCTGAGGATTTTTCCGTAGACATGATTGTCTGGGTTTGTAGAAAGTATTTGGTGTCTGAGTTTGTAGAAAGTATTTGGTTTCAGTATGGCACAAAGACCTGTTTCAGTCTGTCTGTAGAATAATAATTACTGATATATGTACAATGGAAGCAATATTCAAGATATTATTCAAATCTCTCCTGTGCCTGAGATCCCAAACTGTAATTCTTGTTCACCGAAACATTTGACTAAGATAAGTATGTGCAGTGAGGCTGGAGTGCATGTTGTACGTGCAGGCTTTCATGGTAGGAGAAGCAGGAACTTCTCCTAGTAGTACACTGCCTTTTTACTATGCCTTTATGTTGGAGGCTGCATCTGGATAGGTGAGTCTGCTACTCACAGTAAGAGACCTGGTAGAGCTGACTATTCCCAGAGCTCAAAGTAAAATAGATATCTGCAAATCACACACAAAGAACAAAGGACTGCGTTGGTGAGCATATTTCCTTTGTGTCTTTGTCAGTCACAGTTGTGGCAATGGTAGATGCCATGAGGAGTCTGTTCAGGAAGCCAGGAGTACTGTTCTGGGTCATGAAAAGGCAGCCAGTGGTTTGACTATCACACGTTTATGTGTTTTGATGTTTCACAGTGGGTCTTAAGTAAAAGGAACTCAGGTTTTGGTTGCCTGCAGGACAGATGTTCTTTTGGGTTCAATATGTTTGCATAGTGACTTGCAACCATGGGACTGGTGTTCAAGGACCCTCTTGGTTCCTTCAGTTCCTAGGTTCTTTCTTGCCTAGATTTGACACTTAGTTTCAACAGAAGAGCTGATATTCTCTAGTGAAGGCTATTAGTTTGGGCACAAGTGGTAACCTAAACCTGTTCCAAGCTGTACATACAAACCTGCAAGATGGTCTCATTTCAGTCCCTCAGTCAATACTTTTTCTTTTCTTCCCTCAGAGCCAAAACCTGTGTTTATAAACCAGGAGAAGGTGCAGAAAGAGGTGAGTGCTGCCCTGGCAGCAAGTGCCTCCCTCAGCTGTGAAGTAGCACAGGATCCAATCTAAGTAAAATGATCCAAGGATGGAAGACTGCTTGCCTCCTCCAGAAAGTTCAGAATGGAATCTGTGGGCAAAACACGGCGTCTGGTTGTGGAGCAGCTGGAGAAGAAAGATGCTGGAGAATACATCTGCGAGGCTGCTGGCCAGAAGATGACCTTCAAGTTGGAAACAACTGGCGAGCATTTGCTTTGGGAGCACTAAGCAGCTTTGGTGGGATGTGGATGTGGGGGAATGGCTGGTTTCATTGACATGAGAGAACAGGCAGTGAAGCTGTGAAACCAGATGGATGATGCTCAGCCTGGCCATGTGCCTCAGAGCTGTTTGCTCAAGGAAGCCAAGTGTAGTTGTGGGTTTGCTCTCAAGAGTACAGTTTGGTAGGGATGAGTTGGTGGTTGGACTAGATGACCTTAGTGGTCTTTTCCAGCCTTAGTGACTCTGTGGTTCTCTGCTTCAGGAAAGACCTACTCGCTGACTTACACATGTGTCCAAGTCAAGGATGCAGCAGAAATAAAATCTGTAGCAGAAAAGGCAGAATCTTGTGCCCATCTTACAGTGAAAGGTAATTATGCTTCTGATGACGATTTTGCTTAAATTATCTTATGTTATAAACCAGCTAACATCCTTTGCTTTAATGTCAAGGAAGTTAAACACCACCATGACCTTTCACAGAAATAAAAGCTCCAACCTACCTGCCATTCTGCCCACAAAATATCCAGCTTGTCTTTTGGGATTTACTTTGCTAAGTAAAACAGGCGATTTTCTTAGGAAGTTGATTTTCTACCTTTAGACTTCAGATTTGTGTTTGAACGTTGAGGGATAAAAACATAGCTTGAATTTTTCTTCATCTTCTCTGTATGTTTGAAATGAGCACAGGTTGTGTTTATTTTTAATATATACAATGTTAGGGTATATATATGATGTTAAGTGTGGTAAAGAAAAGGGAGACATTTGAGTTAGCACAGTACTCAAGAGTTCAGTCCCCAGCTTTGCCACTGTTACAATTATAAGGGCAAGAACATCCTGGAAAATGAATTTCTCCTAAGTAGAGTCATTACATTTGAGCTACAGAGACCTTTACTAGGAGAAAACTTGTTGTTCAGAGCTACGTTGCTGTATTTAACCAAAGTAATTATCAATGTCTGTGTTTCACTGATCCTCTATTCCATTTCGTAATGCGAGGAGTTTGATATCGAGATGGGAAGGTAATGATTTGATTTGGATGTTGGACTGGGAATCAGAAGATCTGGGCTCTCTTCAGGTTGTCAGTCTTATTGTCTGACTTCTTAACAACTTTCCTTTCTTTCTACTACTTTTTTAATGATGTTTTAAGGCATTTTGAGCTGATAGGTGTAGTGTTCATGTGCAGTAATGCTGACATGAGTAAGTAGGGTGATAATGTATGGGTTTTTTATATTCCTTCTAAATCTCTGCTTTCTCTTGTTCCATCCTTCTTAAAGAGCAATCCATTAATCTAGTAAAGGAGCTGTGTGATGAGGATGTGACTGAGCCTGAAGAAGCCAAATTTGAATGCGAGATATCCATTCCTTCTGTGAAACCTCCCAAGTGGTATCTACGTGGGGAAGTCTTACAGGCTGGAAGAAACTTGATTATGCAGCAAGAAGGCACCATCCACCGGCTGACCATACCGAAAACCACCACTGATATGACAGGCACCATTCAGTTCTCAATTGGCAAATCCAAATCCACAGCCAATCTGCTCATCAGAGGTAACGTATCCTGGCTTGATTTACATCATGAAGATGAAGAATTAATTAACGTACAGTCTTCCTTCACTGGAGTCTTTGAAATATTGTGTGTTTTCTGGAGGGTCTGCTCCATTTCCTTTTAAAAGTCGTTGGACACTAAATAAGACAGCTGCATCTCAGTAAAAGATGTGTTTGAATAGTTGTGATGTGCTTACTATTCAGATCTACAGAGCTGAGGTTTTTTCCTTGGCTATACCAAAGAAGTCAAATCAGGTGGAATTAATTGTATTTCTGAACTAGACAAGTTTAAGTTTGGTAGCACCTAAATTTGATGCAGTTTGTCATTGATTTCATCTGAAGGAAATTTCCAGGCTTCTTATCTGCTGTTGTCCCCAGCGTAAGAGTCTCCATTCACATCCTAAAGTACTTGTTATATTTTCAACTCACTCTTATTTGAAAAAAAGCCTCAACTGGGAGCAATTTAATAAGCACAGAACAAGAACTGGACCTTGCATTTAGTAGATAATATACAGTATTACTTTATAGAAATGTAGTCAATGGCATTCCCTATAGGCAATCGTTTGTTTTATCTTTAGATAAAGTGGTTCAAAGAACAATTGTGAACATGGAATTAATTGGAATGGAATACACGCAAGAGACTTTCCTCTTCTTCCAATTGTCCTCATCCTTTCTTCTCTTCCACCCCTGCTTTGCAGATTACCATTTACAAATCACCAGGAAGTTGGAGGACAAGACAGCTTTGGAACGTCATTCTGTCATCCTGTCCTGTGACTTCAGGCCTTCTCCAAAGGTTGTGAAATGGTTCAAGGGCCACCCACCCATCGAGCCCTCTGAGAAGTACAAGATCAAGAGGGATAAGCATTCAGCAGAGCTCAAGATTCTGAAGCTGAAGCCCGATGATGCTGGTGTGTACAAGTGCAAGGCAGAAATTGCAGAGACTGAGGCCACGCTGACAGCTGAAGGTATGAGCATGGAGGGTGGCCTCTTCCATGTCCTATTTCACCTCAGATTTCTCTTCTTAAGGTTCTTATTTTTGTAACAGTTCACCTTGTTTCCCCACAGCTCGCAATGTAGAAGTGACGAAGCATCAGCATGATGTGGAAACTGAAGAAGAGAGCTCTGCTGTCTTCTCCTGCGAGCTGTCCCATGATGACGAGGACGTGGAATGGTTCCTGAATGGCAACCTCCTTTACACCAACAATTACAATGACATCAAGAACGTTGGCAGTTGCTGCACACTGACAATGAGTCAGGTTAAGCCTGAAGATGCTGGCACAGTGACAGTGAAGTCAGACAAGGTGTCAGAAAGCGCGCGCCTGAAGGTGATAGGTGGGTCTGGTCACAACCCTCCTGGATGTAAGAGATGCTAAGGAGCTCCAGTTCATTCTATTGTGAAGCAATCCTGCTTCTAAAGCTCACCTCTCTGGGGTGACAAGTTATCAGGGGCTTTCTTCCAGTGGAAGGTTCCATTGCAGCAGATATCAACGAAGGAGGATGGTTTTGGTGTCCTGCCAAAGCATTCCATTGCTTTTTATCATCATTTTACTTAACACAAGAAGAGTTACAGGAGCAATTTTTTTACTGCTTCAGTGCCATGCAGTGTCAATGCTGTTGTCTCCAAGGATTTATGACTGCAGGGAGAGATCAGCTTATCCTCTTAATCCTGTGGCCTGCTGTATGAGCTCTGCTCCATGTGAGGGCAATGCCAGCTCTCCAGCTTTAGAAGAGCTGCATCCCAATAACTTCATATGATATCAGTCCCACCCACAGCAATGCAGGCTGTCCCTCCTGTTCCCTGTATTCTCCTACTGATTAGTTCAGAATTCCTTAAAGCGCATTCTGTCAAGAGACATGAAACCGCTTTAGGTTCTATATTGGTGTTGTCAGTACTGGTAAAGATTTATTGATCTCTCCTTAAAAAGCTGAAAGCAACTGGAAATGTCTCAACTTCTGTATCACGTTGTTCTGTTTTGCCTGTTTAATTGCAGAGAAGCCTGCTGTCCTCATGAAGTCCTTGGATGATGTTTTTGGTGAGGAGCGGGGTGTGATTAAATTGGAATGTGAAGTCTCTAAAGAGAAGGTCAAACCAGTGAGGAAAAAGGACGGTGATGTGCTCACTTCTGGCAACAAGTATGAGCTGGTACAGTCTGGGAAGACCCTATGTCTCCTTCTCCATGACCTCGAGAAGCCAGATGCAGGTTTCTATACCTGTGATATTGGCACTGATGTTGCCAAGTCAAATGTCGGCGTTCAGGGTAAGTACTGTGGAAAGTAAAGGAGTGCTAAAAGCACATTCAGTGTGGTCACTATGTCTTACACCTATTCCCCCACGAGCCTTAATAGTTTCTACAATAGAACTGTATTTCTGCAATTTAGCGCAGTGATGTCTGGAAAATTCCCATTGCTTTTGATGTAAATGTATCTCCTTTTGCCATGAAAATCACAAAAAACGTCAAGAATGTCCTGGAAATGTTTCCTTTCTAAACATCCCTAAAATGGAGAAATGGTTTGAACACCAGTAGGGGTAGGATGGTAACAAATTAGCTAATAGAAACATTTAATGTCTTGTCGTAGGCAAAACCCTTTTCCTCACGCAGCATCCTAGAGTTGTCCTCTCTGTTAGGTTTTTCCCTCTGTAGCTCATTGAATCTTCATTGTGCTCCATGGACTGAGCTGCTCTCCTTGTAGTTCTTCCAGAGCAAAGCCAAGAGATTCACGTCTCTTTTTTTTTATAGCTTTCTGGTAATTCTGAGTGGAGAATGTCTTAGAGAATACATCAGTGAGGAACGCAGCCATGATCTGCAAATCCTGAGTTCAAACACCAGTACTGCTACTCACATTGGTCACGAATGCCTTTTCTCCATCTAAACCTCATACTAACCTATCTCTTATCTTCCAGAGCTGAATATTGGCATTAGCAAACGGCTGAAAAACAATGAAATCCAGGAGGTAGATGCACTTTTGAATGCATTCTGTCCCATGAAAGCATTGATGAGTTCAAGTGGACACTGAATGGAAGCAGAGTGGAAAGTGGTGGGCGATTTAAAGCTTCTAACGTGGGTTGGTAAGAGACTCTCCTTATCAAAAGTGTGACTCTTACTGACTCTGGGGAAGTCGTTTTTATTGCCCGTGGTCTAACCTCCAAAGCCTCTCTGTCTGTGAAAGGTAATGAGATGGGAGAGATTCTGGGGTCTGATTCCTTCATCTGTCTTCTGATAAGATTGTCATGAGAGCTAACTCATAATATGGTTAAAGTGAATAGCAACCTTCTACTTGAACCTTGAAGCACTGAGAATTTCTCTTAAAAATAAGTAAAAGGAGGAACCATTTGACACAAATGTGAGAACTACCCAAAGCACTGGGGTAGTGTTGGAAATGGGCATCTCACTACAGCTTGTTCCATTAACAGTAAATCAGGAATGATCTGTTGAGGGAACTGTGGGAGCAAATATCCTCTAAGTATAAGCTGAAGGGATGGCCTTCACATCATCTAGCTGTACAACAAATTCCTATCTAGAACATGTGCATCTGAGAGCATCATCTGAGGCTCCCAGTGTGCTCAGTGGAGAAAAGGAAGAGGCAGTTTTCAGACATGGCTCATCATCCTCAATGGGGTAGATTTAAGAGAGAATTAATGGTGCCTGGAATTCTATTGTCTGTACTTTACAGATTACTGCTGGCTGTAGGATGGCCTCTGTTGCAAGTGCCTCTCTAACTTATGTCCAGCATGTAGATGCGTGTATTTTGAGAGAGGCATCCTACCCTAAGTGTATGTTACTCAAAAAGCATGTTTTCTTTCAGAAAAACCTACTGAGGTAACAAAACAGCTGGAGGATAAGACAGCAGCAGCAGGGCAGGACATCAGCCTGAGCCGTGAGCTGTCGAAACCAGATGTGAACATCAGGTGGTACAAGGATGGCAAAGCAATCAGAAAAAGCCAGAAGTACGACTTGCAGCAGGAGGGAACTGGGGCCATTCTGATCATCCATGACTCTACCGCCAAGGACAGCACGGAGTACCCCTGTGAGACAGAGGACTCTGAAACAAAAGCCAGGGTCACTGTGCAAGGTGAGTTGAAAAGCACACTGGGGATGGCATGTAGAGAAGTCGAGGTAAATATCTGCAGCCTGTGGGTGATGTTTTTCTCTTCTGTTTCCTTGAGCGGGATCAATTCTTAGTTTTCAGAAAATATGGTGGATTAAAATATTTTAGTTAAAATAATCTCTAAACTGAATGATAAATGGCATGAGAAAGCAAAGCTGAGAACTAAGCTCCAGAAGAGAAAACAAAGTCAAGTATGGCATATTTAGAGACAGATGAAGAACCCTTGAGCGCACTGAGGAGTACTAGCATACTCTGGAATGTCTCTTGGGCTCCCTACAGCACACATACTTGCTCTGGGGCATGTCTGGATGTCTGTAGAGCTAATTGCAGGGCCCTGAGAAACCTCTGGGGCACATTAGGGGTGTGCCTAATTAGTTTCCATGAGAGTGTTTCCAGGTTCCCAGAAGTCAACAGGGAAGCCTTTAGAGACCCCTTGGGAAGACTCAGTGGGGCCCTAGAGTGATGTAGCAGCTTGTGTTGGTTGCATCTGCTTGGCAGGGAAGCGAGTACCCTGGTGGGAGCTGACTGACTGGGAGGTGATTCCCTTGGTTTAATTAATTTAATTACCTGGATTATAATTAAATAACACTGTTCAGCGTTCAATCAAGATTATATTTTTCCAAAGTACTGCAGTCGTGCATCTGTAGCAGCTTTCCTAAAATATATCGAGTTTATTCAAAATTCCAGTGATGCTCCTAAAGCACTTGAAGTGCATTTGAGGTGGCGAGTGACAAAACAGCTCTGAGAGAATCATCATCAAATCAGAACATTGGAACGGTAACTAATAGCAGAGATTCTGATAAGAATATTTAAATTTTGAAATTACCTTTTTCTAAAGTTGTATTTCACCAAGTTTCATCAATGTGCACACTGAAAAGCTGACTTGCTATGTTTCTTTTTATAAAAAATCATGTGTTACAATTGAGAAAAGAAGGTATAGCATGGAACATTCTCCAAGTAAAGTGCAAAAAACATTTCTTCACAGTTCCAATTAATGTCTTATGTTTTGTTCACATCTGTCTTATGCTTTGTACCACATCTGACTGCTGTGGAACATAACAAGCACATATGGGACAGTACACAATTCACCATCAACTCAGCAATGACTGACATCACTCCCATAGAAATTCTGAAACAGAGCTGTGAAAACTGAAAAGTAAAACATTCAGCATTTTCATTGGCATTTTGGTAAAGTTGCTGTAATAATGTCATAATAATGTAATGTAATGTAATAATGTCATACCTTCCTCCATTTTAAAGCCAGAGAATACTGCCCTCTGAACAACGAGGAACAAGATTTGTGGTGCTCTGTTAAACTTTTTCCAGCTCTACAGCATCTTTCAAAAGGCAATGGGACCAGTAGGCTGCATTCCTATGTACCATCCCACCTGCCCCCGTGTTCTTGAGAACTCCACAACTCCAACAGAAGATATTATCATATTTAAATGCTTTTTCGCTTACCCCTAAAGTAACTTTCTCCATGATTTTTAGTGCAACTTTTTCACCAGTAAGAAGATGCCGCCCGAGTTTTACCTTTGCAAAACCACCTATAATTCAAAACACAGATGCTTAAAGTTGAGCGTGAATTCTTCTCTAATATAATACAACAAGTAAAGCAGAGTACCTAGCATTGGGTGTAATGTTTTAATTAGAGGAAGAGGTAATCAGCACCATCAATTTCCAACTGGTTTCAAAAATCCAATTTCAAGTTTATACTAATGAAACCTGACTTAGAGAACTGACAAGAGCTGTCAATCTATTCTCAGATTAATTCTAGAGTGGTGAGACAGACTGTTAGGCGTGCTGTTTCTGTACAAAGATGACACTTACCCGTTCCAACTGTTTCATGGAATTCCTAGTACTTGAGAATTTCCTCGTAGTCACTGACAGACATCCTGAAATGTGCAAGAACTGAAGATCCTCCAAGCACGTGCAATGAGGAAGTGCCAGCAGTGTTCACATCCTAGTTAGGACATATTCTTAGAGGCAGAAGGGACACTCGTGGCAGATCCAGCAATGCTCATCTTCTCACCAACGTGCATCCCCCTCTCACCCAGCAACAACAAAACACAGTGCATGAAGCTGGCTTCACTTAGGTTAACAATATGGAACATCCCTCAGGGCTTTGTGCCACAGAGCAGTAGCAGGGCTGGACTACAGCTTTAGGAAGCAGTGGAAGCCTTTCCCTGTATGGTTACAGTGTCCGTGCACGCACCCCACAGCCAGAGCATTGCAAGCTGAGCTGCCTTGCTGTTTCCTGCACTCATCCCAATCTCTGCGAATGAAAACTCAGAATTCAGTCAAGGCGTTGATTGAGCACGAGCGTGCCTTTATTCAATGAGACAAAGGAGGGGGTGTGAGGTCTGGTGGAAAGAAGGGACTCATCCTCTTTTGTCATCATGAGAGTGGCTCAGTGCTTGTGATGTTGCCCGGATCCTCTGTCTCTTGGCCTGATTCTATGCCCCCCTCCGAGATCCTTGGCTTGTCCTCTGTTATGCTGACCTGAGCCTGCATGGCAGTGTCGCTTTCTGGGCACTCGGGCTGTGCTGGTGCTGGGCTGTCCTCGAAAAGCTCTGGATTACAATCCTGGATGGTGCCTGTGGTGTCTGGCAGGCTCAGGTCAGCAGCTTCAGGAGGGATGGGATGAATGAGAGCTTGGACGACGATGACGTTCTTCTCTCCATCGCTGTTTTCATATGGAAGGCTGTCAGTTGAACTGAAGCATCCTGTGCTTCCCGTGAGCTCTCCATTGAGGGAAGCACAGGATGCGGCATCATCAAATGCCCTGTGTCCTCGGGTAACAGAAGGGCTGGAGTCACCTAGGAAGGAGAAGATTCACAGCGGTTAATGTCGAACATTCGCAAGATGAATCATGAAAGAGGTTCTTGACATTTGGCTATGTAGTGGTGGTGGGCAGAAGCAAATCGGCTTCAAGCAACAGAGTCACTGTCTTGAAAGTGATCCTCGTGCAGGTCCAGCTCTTGTGTTGACAAGAGACTCATTTAGGAAAGACAGGGGTCAACTGAAAATGTCAGGCACGGGCCTGAACTCCACAAGGAGGTACAAGCCCACTGAAAGCATGAATTCTACCTGTTGCTGACAAGCAGTGTTTTGAAAGCTGGATTTGCACCCTTACCTTCCAGGACCAAGACTTCTACTTCGGAGGGCTCCCTGGCACTGCTCTGCAGTTGGTGTTTGGCCACAGGGGATGGTTTGCCCAGGCAGAAGCACGAACACCAACTGCCAGCTGGTGACTCTGCCCTCTTACTGGGAGAACTTGGTCTGCAGAGAGAAAACAGAGCATGCTGTCAGTCGTGGTGCAGGGTGAGTGAGGGAAGAGCTGCCCCGAGCCCTTGACAACAGTTGCCTATTCCTGGCACTCCCTGGTTTCTGCTGAAACACAGCTTATAAACGTGCTCTGTTTCAAACAGCAGAGGATTCTTCCATTCCTACAGCTCAGCCCTCAAGTCCTGCTGGCTACATTTCTCTCAACCATGTTAGTCAAGATTCAGAGCATGTGAGCAAAGGCTCCACAGCCGGACAGGACAGGAGCTGGCAGGCTCATATACATGTAACGAACAAATAATAAACCAATAATACCCACCAAACCAATGATGATAGGGGCTGGAAAAAGTATTCCTCTTTACCTTTCAGATAGAAAATCAATGACCGTATGGAATCTGCCCAGTACAGCTGCGGGGCCTTCCTCAAACACGATGTCGCTGCTCCGTGTCGCGGTGGGAGAGCTGCTCTGGCCACTTCTCTGAGCCTGTGCCTCCTGCACGGTGAGCAGCTTTGTGGCAGGAGGCACCCACACAGATTTGGGCCCGGCCAGAGAACAGTGCCCTGAAAGGGAAAACCACAGGTGAGACGGAGGATCAGAAAGCAGCAGCACAGCCATCACAGTTCTGCATTTCTCTAAGACTTGCTTATCCGAGCCACTGGAAGAAGAGGATCTCAAAATAACCATGTGCTCAGGGGTATGCTCGTGGCAAAGGACAGCCATAATTATGAGCATCTCTTGGTATCAAAACAGGCAAACAAAAACCCTATAAAAACTAGGGGACAGGGTTCTCAGAAAGCTTTGCTGCCACATTTCAATTAAGCTTCACCTGCTTGCAAAACATCTTAACGGCAGTGACAGTTTTCTCAATGTAAGGTTTGGGATTGGACACTTTGAGGAACCAGGAATGGGGCACCATATTCTAATCTAAGCCCAGAAGCCTGTTGTCTCCTCAACAGTTAGAGCATTTTCAAAGGTCTTGGAGAAGGCCTGGATTGGATCAAGGTGTCAGATCAACATCAAGCTAATGGAGGAAGGCACTCACCCTCTCCCACGGCTGTTGTGGATTTGGAGCAGAAGAGGACATCTGCGTGGCTGATGAGGAATTCCACCACAGCTGACTGGGTCTGCAGCTCCATGCAGGCAGCTTCTCCGCTTGTGCTCTGCTGGGATCTGAAGAAAAGGCAGATCTTACAAGTCATTTCCCCAAGATCATTTCCCCAAGTCTGAAATTCTGTAGCCAAAAACTGTCAAATTGGGCTCTAGAGGCTTCCACAGTGGGCAATCAGTGATGCCACTGACGAAATTCTCCTGCATGGGATCAGGGATGATGATCAGGGACACAGCAGTCCCAGCTAAATGAGTAGAAACTGTCATCTAGAAATTGTGCCCCTGGGGTTGGGGGAGAGCAGAACTAAGCAGCATGTTGAAATGGAAAAAGAAGTTTACCTTAAGAGGTTTGGAGCCCACACAATCGCCAAGTTCTTAGCGTCCATGTTGGTTACGGAGCAGTTCCCTGCCAGAGACGCCAAGTGTCTCATCAGGTATTCCAGGGTCCTGGAAAACAAGAGAGGCAGATGTTCAGCACCAAAAAACAAGCAGTGTTGCAGTGCACTTCATCGCCCTCTGAAAGGCAGCAGGGCTGAGCTCAGCAGACCGAGCGCAGCACTGACCTGTAGTGAGGAGCGGGCAGCTGCTGGATGGCGTCCTTCATTCTGTTCACCTGCTCCTCCTCTGTGGCAGCGCAAACAGCGTCCTGGAAAAAGGCAGGAAGGGATTCAGACACCAGTCAGGCTGGAGAGCTGCCACAGGTTTGGGAACCATGGGGACAGCGCGCTGGTGGTCAGCACCGAGGCAGACTCGATGCCTTCCAAGAGGAATCAGGGGAACACAGCAGCACGCAGCCTGTGCCATCAAGGCCAAGCAGTGCAATCTCTGGGGGGCTTTACTGCCTGATTGCTCAGTGTAGCTCCTCGCAGCAGCCATTCAGCTCCAAGTCCACTTTGCTATTAACCCCATTCTACCAATAGTTGGGGAACAGCAAAGGAAAGGGAATTCTCACAACCATTGTGAATTGCTTAAATAAGCACCTCCTGGCACCACCACAAGTGCCATCAGTGAGAGGCAGGATGTGGCAAAGACATGCCTCATGGGGCTAACATTAAGAAAACCTCAGAGCTGGGGCACTGCTGCAACCACTAGCCAGGATGCCCAGGGAACAGGTACATGTCATTTCCAAGACATTGCCCTGAGCTTACCAAGAACTTGTCATACAGCTGGTTGGTCAGGAGAGGGTTTGGGAGCTCCCTGAAGTACAACTTGCACAGGGAGCTCACGCTGTGAAGTTCTCGGATGCTGAGCTCAGGAACCTGCTCCGTACTGAATTCATGGCTGCAGAGAAGGACACAGAATTGGGCAGAGGGCTTTGAGAAAGAAGAAAACAAGTCCAAAGCCACACAAAATACAGTCAAGAAAAGAAATGGGTTCCTCTGAACGCCCTCAGCATGACACGGGCCCCTACTGACAGCTGTGTCAGTCGCAGCACTCTTACCGTAGTCGCTGGATCCTCGATGCCACGCCAGACAGGCGGTATATCCCCTGGACTACGCCATGCTGCTCTATGAATTCAGAGCAGCTCTGGAGGACCTGGGGGACTACAGAAAAAGTGCCAGCGGTTAGCTCAGCTTCTTACTCAAGTCCTGGTTCAGGCCGTGACCTTTGCACATCCCATCCACTAAGCCCAGCCGAGCTAATGCTTGCTTCCTCCTTAGAGGAGAAAGCTGGCAGAGACAGCTGTGAGGAAACTACACAGAGATGTGTACTTGGCTTTCCAGAAATGCCACGACCTATCAACAGCCTGGAGAAAGTAATTCTGGCAAAGCCACAGACACTGCAAGTCCCATCACAGCTCCCTCAAGAATGGAGGAACCCAATCTCACGTCCAGAAGAGCTAGGAAAAGGATGCAGGATGCTCTCTGTGTCCAGAAGGCTTCCTACGTTTTCAGGCTGAAACAATTGCTGGGTATGATCTCCCTTTCACCTTTAGACACCCAACAGAGGAAGATGTCAGGAATGGGCTGTTCCTTACCATCACGGCCAGAGCGGAGAAGGTGCTCCCCCAGGTCACAACCAAACACCCCTTCCTTCGTTGGCTCTGGCTGCGTCGCTCTACTGGGGCGGGCCTTCACCAAGGAACGAAGGAAGGTACTGAGCTTGCCCCGTTTCTTCGGCACTGTGCAACAAAACAAAGAAACCAGTTCATTTCAGGCTTGGATTGGCTGTACAGGGCCGAGCATAACGCGTTCGACCGAGCACGTAACAACATGAAGAACATTCCCAACAAGGACACGCAAGAACTGTTTTCCCCATCCCTGCAACTGCCCAAGGCCAGGTCAGAAGGGGCGCCAGACAGCCAGCTCTCAGCCCTGTTAAATGCGCAGGCTGGCGATCCAGACTGCCTGAGGATCCTTTAGGCCCCTTCCAATCCAAAGCCATTCAAGGAGGATTCTGTGACTTCCCCATGTCCAAGAATAAACACAGAGGGATTGGGCCAGATCTCTGCGTGTTCAGATGGAGCTTAATGCAGTCCTTTTGCTAAGCTTGTTCAACTCGGGTATTAACAAAACCCCTGAAAGCCACGTTCTGACCCCATTTTATTAATCCACATTGTCAAATATAAAATACGTACCAGGCTTTGGCAAGGAATTGACGAAGGACTCGGGAATTTTTCCGTTGATGAGTTCCACGCACTCACCAGGGAAAAACCCAACCTGTAACAAGATCAAAAAGCAGGTGGGCATTAGCTCGAGCCCAGAGACAAAGGGAAAGTCCTCTGACACCAACACAGGGCAACTGTTTGCATCCAGAAGCCATCCCGTGCAGAGTAGCTCCAACCTGAGATTCCCGACTCTACTGAACTTGTGCTCTCTAGTCAGAAACGTGTGCCTACCTCAAAGCCACGCTTGCCTCTCCACCAGGGGCTCAGCTCCTTTGGTGGCATTGCAATAATGCTCACCATGTCTCCAACCTGCAAGAGATTGAAACATCAATCCCAGCTTCAGCACAGCTGGCAGGAAATCACAGCTCAAATAGCTGCTTAATTCTGTGCCGCAGAATATCCTCAAGCTTGACAGCAAGGGAGAAGGAGTCTGAGAGTATTCCTGAGGCGTTCACACCCTACACTACTCTCCCGTGTATGACAACAAGGAACGCCTGGAACTGCTTACCTCCAGGGAGAGCTCATCCGGCCCCTGGGCGACGTGGCTCTTAATAACATGGGCCGCCACAATTGCTGGAACGTTAAGAGATGACACCACACGCTCCAGCTGCGGCTTCCACATGTTATCAGCCTGAAAAACAGAGCACAGGCCGAGGTCAGAAGCTGAGGACAAACCAGGAGGATTTCAAGGTGAGGAGCACATCTGCAGAGAAAGCTGCAGCAAATGCACTCCGTCCTTATCAGGAGCCCTTCAGAAGGAGATGCACGTCTCATCACAGTTTTTTCCCTTCCTGGCGTGCATTGCCAGGCCATGCAAAGATGCATCTCTCTCTACCCAGACTAATCAGCAATGGCACTGGCGCAGACAGCTGGCCAGGCCCTTTTTGGCCCATTCTTTCCTGCAGGAGAGTACATCTGCAGCTCCTTCTAATGGCTCAACACAGGGAACAAAGACAAGCCAGAGCTTCATACTGTACCTCCGTCGCCGCCACCTCAGGCTCACGGCTGATCCCACTGCACGCGACGCCCATCACAGTAATGTGAAGACTCTGGAACAGAGCAGAAACACACTTCTGTTTTCTCTATTCACACAGCACAGTATGGGGACACTTCTTCACAACTACCCTCGCATACCCTGCAGCAAAACCATGCGGGGGGACAAAACATGGCACGTACCTGGCAGTGAGATCACCTCAAGCTATCTGCAGCAGTTCCTTGTCGCTTTGCTCAGATGGAATGAGAGCAAAAGCTGCACCAAGGCAGTGGGTGGAGGGCGAGGAGAGGAGAGAGAAAGAGCAGGTCAGTGAGCAGGGCTAAGACAGCCATGGAATAACACACACAGCAAAACCGTCCCATCCACTTGCTGCAAGACATGCTGAGTCTCAGGCTACGTGATGCCTGTCCGCCCAGCAACTTTACAATGCTTCCACAACTGAGCAAAGACAATTTAAGAAGCACGGGACAGGTGCCAACTTTACTGATACCCCCTTTGGAACGTGTGTACCAGGGGAAAATTACGTCTGATTGTCAAGAGTAAGCAATACGGTGCTGTGAGCTCCGACAGCCAGCAGTTCTCAACACCTCACTGCCCACCCATCCATCCCACGCCAGCTCAGCTTACCTACAAGCTGCTGCACACGACGGTGTGATGAAAAAGGCACTAAAGGCACTAACTAAAATCACTAACTAACTAAAGGCACTAACTAACTAAAAGCACTAAATAATTAAAGGCACTAACTAACTAAAGGCACTAACTAACTAAAGGCACTAACTAACTAAAGACACTAACTAACTAAAGACACTAACTAACTAACAGCACTAACTAACTAACGGCACTAACGGCACTAAAGGCACAAGACCAACAAGACAACCAACCACTCCAACCACTAGCTCACCCACAAAGGAACACAGAACGCACCGCTCCTCCCCTCATTCCAGACGCTTATGACATCACCAACGGCCAACAGCCTGGTCCACCATGACCCCCCACAAGGCGGGGAGCCAAGACCACGTGGTCACATCTGATTCCAACACGGCACCACAACATTCCAGGACTCAGTGTGGGCTTGGAATTCTATCCTGGTGTGGCAGCGCAATGGGAGGTGTTAGGGCACAGCTGAAGAGCTGACAGACACCGGACGTTTCCAAAGGAGGGTGCCAGATTAACTCTCAGCATTCTCTTGCGGGGCTCTTAGGAATGCTTCAAACCCATTTTCACTGCCTAGCTCATTTCTAGAAAGTCCAGTTGAGAAATGCTCACTTTGTCTGGGGAACGCCTCTATGCATCATGAATGAAAAATAAAATAAAATGGGCACGCGACCCTATGAAACTTACCTCTCTGCTCTTGCTGTCAGCCAGACACCTCAGATGAGCATGACGTGTCCCTGCTCCTGAATGAAGATTCACCCAAGTCTGTGTTCCTCTCTGCTCCATCTCTGGGTCTAAAAGAAACACAGAGATGATTACAAGATCATTTGTGCACACGAAAGACAAGGGTGCACACGAATTCTGTTTAGCAAGAAATACTACAGTCCCAATGGACTGCGGTGGTAGTACTTGAATCCTCATTTGGGGCTGGAGCTCAACAGGTCAACACATCAGAAATAACACAAAGTGCATCTGGAAGACGTGTCTCAAAGCCCAGAAAATCCAACACGGGAGGGGGCTGGACAGTGGACCACAAGTGTCCATTTCCATTGCAGCTCCCTGTAGAGAACAGCACCAATCAGCAGGCGTGAATCAATTCATTCACAAGCTGCACAATGACTCTGTTCTTTACATGATAAAGAAACACACAGAGATTCCTGACCAAAAAGTTGGGAGTTAATAACGACCAAAGAGGTTCCTGTTCCTACGCCTCATCCTCTCACCCCAACTCCTGGGTGATGCCCACAGGCATCAAGTCAGCTCTCAAATCCATTGAACTCCAGTCACAGAACTCCATCAAAAAGGATGTCACACATGTGACACTTACATACATTTTGCATCAGAAACGGTGATGCCAGCAGGAGCAGAGAGGTGACTGTCCCCCTGTACTCAGCACTGGTGAGACCACAACTCGAATTCTGTTTCCAGTTTGTGGCCCCTCACTGCAAGAATGACACTGAGGCATTGGAACGTGTTCAAAGAAGGGCAACAAAGCTGGTGAGGGGTCTGGAGCACAATGGGGCCATATGAGGAGAGGCTGCAGGAGATGGGAATGTCCAGCCTGGAGAAGAGGTGGCTCAGGGGAGACCTCATTGCTCTCTATAACTTCCTGAAGGGAGGTTGCAGTGAGCTGGGGGTCGGCCTCTTCTCTCGTGTCATTACTGATAGAACTAGATGGAATGGTTTCAAGCTGTGGCAGGGGAGGTTCAGGCTGGACATTAGGAAATATTACTTCTCAGAAAGGGTGGCCAGGCACTGGAATGGACTGCCCAGGGAGGTGGTGGAGTCACCCACCCTGGGGGTGTTCAAGTAATGACTGGATGTTGTGTTGAGGGACGTGATTTAGTGGGAGCTAGTGGTAATAGGAGAACGGTTGGACTGGATAATCTTTTAGGACTTTCCCAACCCTGTTGATTCTATGATTCTGTGATTCATATGCTAAGAAGCAAGGAGAGGCTCTTTTGTTAAATCTTTCAGTAGAGAGAAGAGTTGATATTCGCTTCTCCTGACAACAGAAACACGGTACCAGCTTTCTAAGCCAACCCACCTACAGCAGGCAGACAACGCATATGTAAAGGAGCACGCACATCCCCTCCGGCATCACTTGAGATGACAACCCACCTTCAGATCTCTGTGCATTTCCCTTGTTTTACAAAGATGCAGCCTCGCTGCAGCTCCATGGGTGTCACACAAGGCCTGCAGGACCTTCCTCCACAAACCCCATTTGCAGGCCTTGCTCCGTGAGGATTGCCACCTGCCCTCCTGAGCAAAAACAAGCACTAAGAACGAGAGCAAAGCACACTGGATTCGCCCTGGCCTGGCCAAGGCCCAGTCCTACCAGACAGACCCTGGGATGAAAACTACTCCACAAACACCAGATGGACACCAGCAAACAAGAAGTTGATCAGATCCAACCCGAAGCAAGCACCAAGCCTCCCCATAAAGCTCTTTGCCATCTGCTTTGTCATCACCTTTCCTTTCCCTTTCCCTTTCCCTTTCCCTTTCCCTTTCCCTTTCCCTTTCCCTTTCCCTTTCCCTTTCCCTTTCCCTTTCCCTTTCCCTTTCCCTTTCCCTTTCCCTTTCCCTTTCCCTTCCCTTTCCCTTTCCCTTTCCCTTCCCTTCCATTCCCCTTCCATTCCCCTTCCATTCCCCTTCCATTTCCCTTCCATTTCCCTTCCATTCCCCTTCCCTTTCCTTTCCCTTTCCCTTCCCTTTCTTTCCCTTCCCTCCACACCTCAATCCCAAAGTTGTTTCCACACCTGCCAGCACGTGTTACCTCCCACCTGCTCATTGCACAGAGCTTCAACAGCACCAAATTTGCTTCCGGGGTCCTCCTTCAACTCACTGTGCTAACACTCATGATTCAAATTACACAGAAATCCTAGCAGAAGTTCTCAGTGAGAACTGCACCTAACACCCAACACGTGTTCATAACAATGCCTGCATAAAAAGAAGCAGAGATGGCACGGCAGGGCAGACGTACTTGGTGTGCACATCTGAAGCCATTTGAAAACCTAGTTGCTCTTGCTGCAGGACCCCTGTCTTCTGTTAAAAGCTGAATGGTCACAACAACACCTGTTTCCATCAGCTGCCACCATCCAAAGCAGCCAGCCTTCTTACAGTCACCTGGCCCAAACATCCCTTTTGCTCTACACTTGATTCCTGCAAGAGGAGGGAGGCTGGCACGCAAACCATCCTTCCAACACCCCATCCCTGCAGCAAGGGATCACAGCGCTGGCACAGCTGAAACAAAAAGGGTGTGCGAGTTTCCTGTTAGCACTCAGTGTGAACAAATCTACCACTGAGCAAAACCGTGAGCCCCCACTCACCTCAGCACAGGTCAACCTGTAACCCCAGCCTTCCCCTATCCATGTGCACACACACACCCATGTGCCACCCTGCCTGCTTTGCACACTCCCATGCACGCACCACATCGTGTGCCCTCCTTTGCATTCACAGACGTGCGCAAACCATCCCAGGGAACACCTACGTGCCTACACCTTCCACAAACATCCCTTTGTGTGCACCTGTGTGCAGCCCAACTCCTCAGCACACGCACACGTTTGTGCCACCCTGTCCACGCACTCACCATGTGCCCTCCAGCACCCAAGGACTGCAGAGATGCTCCAGATTGAGCCAGAGATGGAATATCACAGTGCTGGGACATGATTGATCACTAAGGAAAACACTTGGAAGCACATTCAATCTGCAGAAGCTGTAATTACTGGGCACAGTCAGCTTTCCTATGGCTCAGCTGGAGTAGGAGGGTGCTCTCACACATCTGCTCAGGGGCTTCAGCTGAGACACTTGCACAATGCTGGGATCATTCTGATGGAAACTATGTCTTCAGATACCATGGTTAAATCCATCCAAAATGATCAAGCGGAGCCTTAGCTCTTGAGCAGCACTTCTTCCCCACCCTTCACTACTCCAAGCAGCTCCAACAAACTTCTCAGAAGAAATCCAGGCCAGCACAGACCTGGCAGACCAGAACCAAGTGCAGCTGGTGGGACTGCAGTGCCCACTCCTTGCTTCCACCCTGCTCCAGGAGGTTAAGGAGTCTGAGCCTCACTGGCCTTTGACAGCTCAAGACTTTCAGCACCTCATGCCAACATTTCTCACTAAGATACACCTCAGGCATTGAATTCTCTTCTCACTACCTCCTCCCAGTCCTCTCCTAGGAACAGAAACCATTCAGATTCTACAGCAAACTACAGCATCTGCACTGCAAGAGCACACTGAACCACCTGCAACAGTGAAACATGGTTTTGGAGAGTGGGTTTGAAAACACACCTTTAGACAGCTGTCTCCCTGTAGCCAAAAGGAAACCAAGCAGCAAAAGAAGAGTCCAGCCTGAAACATGCCCATGCTACTAGCCCAGGTTTTTCACAGTCAATGCAGAATCCATCCTGCTCTTGAGGTGACAAATGACCAGTGGGTCTCCCCTTGCTCCACACCTTCTCCTTCAAAGCCAGAAAAAGAAAGAAAAAACAAGCAGAATAACCCAGACGTACCTTTCCACACATAGAGCAGAAAGTGGAACAGAAGTTGTCTCCTTCCTGAGACATGGTGGGGAGCATCCCAGGGGAAGCCCAATCATAGAATGGCCCGGGTTGGAAGGGACCTCAAGGATCATAAGATCAATCACCTCCCTGTCCCTGCTGGCCATCCCCTCTTCTGATGGAGACCAGGGGACCATTTGCTCTCTGAGCTGCAAGAGCACGCTGATGGCTCACGTTCTGGTTTTCATCCACCAGGACCCCCAGGTCCTTCTCTGCGGGGCTTCTCTTAAGGACTGCTCCTCCCAGTCTGTAGAAATGCCTGGGATTCCTCCAGCCCAAGTGCAAAACCTTGCACTTTGCCGTGTTCAACCTCATTAGACTCACCTAGGCCAAACTCTCGGCTGAGTTCCCTCTGAATGGCATCCCTTCCTTCCACTGCATCAGCCGCACCACTCAGCAAACAGCATCTCTTGGAGGTTGCTCCCCAGTTGAGACTGCCTCAGCTTTCCAGTCAAGGCATTGACATTGGTGACTTTCCCTTTGCTAATATCCTTTGACTATTTACCACCATCTTGGTTAACACCTTTATATTAGCCACCCTTACAGAGACCAAAAGGGTTTGGGCTTCCAAACTCTCAGCAAGCATTTGGATCAGACAGCTTCCTGCTGGGGAGCCCCCTGCATCACTGCTGCCTCCTCTGGTACTGTACCCACAGATGCTTCAGAGCTCATTAGCATGGACTTCCTTCCTCCCCTCAGCAGCTGCTCCTGCATTCACCTTCATTCCTACTCAGATACCGGCCGCTTCCAGCACCAGCTGACCTGCAAGACACAGAAAGGAAAGGTGGGAGTCATGCAAACGCACAAGCCCAAGGCTGCGACACCACCACGTATGGCAGCCTCGGGAAGTCAGCTGCAACTGCAGCCTTTGTCAGAATGGAAACAGGCACCGTCAATTAAGTGTGACCTCTGAACTCATTGCCACCATCAGAAATAGGCACTGAAATCGCTCACTTCACTGCAGCTGGTTACCTCCAAATACTTGCTGATGGTGTCATCTGCAAACTTGCTGAGGCTGCATTTGATTCCACTGTCCATGTAGCCTAGAAAAATGTTAAAGAACACTGGTCCCAACACCACCCTCCACCTGGACACTGAGCTATTGACTGCAACTCTCTGAGTGTGACTATCCAGACAGTTCCCTATCCTGCAACTGGTCCATCCATCAAAACCAGTTTTCTCCAGTTTGGTGACCAGGATTAACCTCAGGAACAGAGTTCCTGCATAGAATCATAGATTTACCCAGGTTGGAAAAGACCTTGAAGATCATCAAGTCCAACCGCAGCCTAACAAGTACCCTAACTCTAAAAACCCTTCACTAAATCATATCCCTGAGTACCACATCCAAACGGCTCTTAAACACAACCTGGGACGGCAATTCAACCACCTCTCTTGGGAGCCTATTCCAGTACCTAAAATCTCTAGTACCTAAATGTCTCTAAAAAGAGCACAGGTATTAATCTGACCAGAAAGGTTCCTGTTTGTTCATAAAATGAGCCTTTTTCCGCTCCATCTTGCATAGGCCACTGGGCACAGGGTAGCTGGGAGACCACAGAACAAGTGGTTCTGTGAGCAAAAGGGAAAGCACTGCCTAATCCAACTCCTCCAATCTCTGCGCTCTGCCAGGAGGGACATGTCCAAATAGGGTGGCAGATACACACAGGAGAGAAATATTTCCACTTCCCTCAGCCAACACTGCTCTGAATTTCTATGGGACACACAATTAGATGAAAAGGCATTTGACAAAGAAGGAAATGAAAGAGTTTAGTCTGCTGTGTCATTCTCTCGGTAGACAAAATAACTAACCCTCGCCAGTGTTAGTTCAAAGAATAGGCAGATTTTATCTCCTGACATGAGCAGTAATTCAAAGAAGCTGGTATATGATCCAGTATCCTGCATATTCACTGCAGGCAGGCAAAGACATTATGAGATAAGGGAGATCTACACATCACTTGTTATGAACACCTCATAAAGATAAAACCACACACAATGGGAGAGTTTATGAAGAGGACTACTCTTGGACTGCTTTCCAAGAGGCATCAATTAGTAACTCTCTTTGCTTATTTTTCACACTACTCTACAGTGTCCTCCTGAGCCCCCTTACTCCTGTTGCCAACTGCTGATGCAGGGAATCCTGAGGAACCAAGGATTCATAGTTGTTCCATCAGTAGTCCTTGGTCAGCTCTCCCTCCCTGCCCCTTCTGTTTTGATCCCACTAACCAAATTTCAGTTAGTCTGAAAAGAGGATGGAAACCTCAGCAGCAATTAGTTTCTAAATATCTTGCAATGGGCAGTTTGTAGGAGCCCCATCTCAATGCCCACAGCACAGGAGGCAGGACTGCTTAGCCCATGCACTAGTGCATTTACCAGCACAGATGTAAGCCCAGATCTATGCACACCAAATACAGGCTCTCAGTTTGCACAAGGAGGCATCCACGGAGCTGAAGTATTAGGCAGATATTGTGGTGGGGCAGCAGTTATTGAGACGCCAGACAGAAAGGACACAGATAAGGTGGCAACTCAGCTTTACCATTATGACTGCTGATGGAACATCTAATTTCACTGCTCAAAAGAGAACTTCCATATAACTGGAAAGGATGAAATTCACAGGGGAAACCACACACAGACACACACAAAAGCAATACAAAGGAGATGAAGGATGGTTCACATACTGGTGATTCACTCTGAGACGCAAGCAAATGAAAGAGTATCCCCAACCATTTGCCTCCCCAAATGCTAAATATATAAACTTATTGCAGTGATAGCTCCGCCAGACGTGAGTCATACACTGTAAAACCTTATGGGGTCAATCAGTTTAACTTCAGAAATTCATTACACCACCAAAAACAGACCGGTGTGACCAGGCTGGTTCATTTCAGCTCTTCAAAACTGTTGATAAAACTGCCTGAGAGCTGAAATGCTTACCAGCAAAAGCTAAAATGTGTAAATCAAATGTAATAAGCTGGCTTTGTCTACTGTATAGAAACGATGCCTGAAAAAAAGAAAAGAAAAAAAAAAAAAAAGAACCTAAACCAGAACAAATGGAATGGCTGCATAAAACAGCCAGTACTGAAACAGCAACCCAACCTGGCTGCAGACTGAGAGAGAAAATGAGAGTTCACCAAAGTCATGGGACAGGACAGATGTTCATGTTCATGCTAACACTGAACCCAAGTGGCCACATGAGGACAGCATCTAGTAGGAAATCAGAAAAAAGCATCCTTTCAGAAGTCCCTTTGGCAGGTGGCATCTACCAGGGCACAGCAGACCCGTGTGTTCAGTAACCAGTCTGATGCTTCAGAGCCCACTGATGAGCTACAAACTGGGGTTTAACCAGTGCAACACAAGGAGGGAAAATCTGTCTTGAACATAAAGAAGAAAGAGAAAGGTATCCAAAAGGACTAACGAAGAAATGCTCAAACTGCCCAGGAAGCATTTTTTCCTGTGGTGCAAAACACAGTTTATTTGCTCATTCAGGTAAACATACCATGAACCTTTCGGGTAGCTGATGTCTTGTCTTCAGCTGCTTGGCACGTGCATGTTCCCTGATCTTCATATAAACACTTGTGAAAAATGAGACTTCTCTTATTTCCCTGGGAAGTAATGCCCACTTTTTTACTTTGACGGAGCTCCTTCCCATCCTAGAAGGGAAAATATCAAGTCAGATCTCCATGAGTCCTTCCATCTCTGCACTGAGCAAAGGCAGCCTTCAGATCTATGCTTAATTCACCCACTTCCCTAGAATTAATGGAACTGTGCTTACTGGAACATATGCTGAAGCTTAAGCACAGTGCAGTGTTTTCAACATGCAGGAATGGCTATAGAACATGCAGAAATTCTGGCTGATCTATGACAGCTTAAAGCACTGCAGAGGACTGTTAACAAGCCCGTTTGGACATCACCTTGAATAAATGACATTATCCCCAAGTAAGGGAAGGAACAGCTGAGCACCGGGGAGGTACACAAAGTGCCAGAGCAAATTCTCACACTGTCAGGTGCAAAGAAAACTGAGATTTCACCCTAAAACCCAGTTCACAACAAGGCTACAAAATCCTGGCTGAGAATTTCTCTGTTAGAGTTGAAGCTCAAGACTGTGCTCCAACCAACAATATTTTGTGCAGCAAGACTTCAGGAGTTCACAAGAAACCCAAAACAAACTTCCATTTTAACTTGATAAATGAACTCAGGACATAAAACAAACAGTGCTGATCTGGGCAAGTAAAAGAGCATAAAGAAAAGAGAGAAGTACAAAAGCTATCAAGCAAAAGCTCAGACTCGCATCCCTTGGAAGTGAAATTAAAGGCTCTCATTCATTTCCAGAGAAGTCAGAAAGGAAAATACCATTACATGCCATACCTTGAACCACTTGACGTCCACCTTGGGCCTGGACAGCTCACACTCAAATGTGACCTTGTCCTTCTGAGTGACGCTAATGTCTGCCAATGGTTTGCTGATTTTCAGACACTTCTGAGAAGGAGAAAGAAGGATGTGGATTTAGTTGGGAATTAGGTCTCTAGGAGCATCTGGCATAAGGAGTAATGAAAGGCAGTGCCTACTCTCCATGCGTACTAGAACTTGTCATTAACAACAAAAAAACCTAGTGTTTTGAGCACATTATCATTACTTGTGCTAGGGGAGGAGAGGGGAAGGGAAAGGGGAAGTCCACGGTCCTCTAAATTCAGGCTTCTTATCCTAAAGCTCAACAGCAAATAGCAGTCCACTTCCCTACATTGCTAGACTCCGAGCATTTAAAGAACATCACCTGACCTCATTATGAGCTCTAACATAGCCAAAGGAATTAATATATTCAAATATTCTCTTGAGTGATGAGAAATATGGAGCATAAGTTCAGACTTCTGCTGTTAAACTCTCACTTCTCTCAGAAACCAGGGTAAGAGTTCAATGCTGTTTAAGATGAACGACTCATATTTTAAAAAACTCATCTCATTAAGGCTTGGATTCCCTACTACAATTAGCTAAATTCCACTTTGGATCATGCTTCACCATGGATCACTTAGGGCTTCAGCCACTTAATGGAACTAACTCAGTTAAAAGTCAGGGGTAAAATAAAAACTCTATTGTCCTAGCAGAGAGATTTGCAATGGAGTAACTTAAGTAAGGATGGGAGACTGAAGGTGCTGGGGAAGACATCCAGGTTTAGCTACAGGGCATGCATGCAGAATCACAATACAAAGGCCAGACAGAGAAATCAGAGCTTCCTGAGAATTAATGGGGTTGTTTCTACATACCCACCCTATCTGCCAGTGTAAACCCTTCCAGTGAAAAAAAGGAAAGCTACATATAGGTGGGGAGAATTGTTGGTGAAATTATTTGTGATATTTTTGCTAATAATACGCCCAAAATCCTGGAGCAAGACTTCAAGATAAGCAACTCAGTCTGTGTAAGTAGACTTACAGAAGAGAACCATAAAGCTTATGGAAGGGAAATGACAAGTTAATCCACAGCTAAAACAGAGTAGAGACGAATAGTAGGAGCTTGTTTACTTTGCAGAAGTGTGAGCTTTAACCACTGCTGAGCTCCTAGTACAAAAGTCTGAGCCAACAAATTTCACCACCCTGGGAGATGATGGAGAAGAAGAAACCACTTAGGAGCACATAAAAGATGTGTCCCTAAGTGTATGAGCTCCTTTCTGTATGAGCATCTTCAAAGAGCCAACAGAGTCAATGATTTTATTGGAAGCATCAGATTTTATGACTCGCAGGAAGTGATCACCATAACTCACACTCACATCTCCTGCCTGTAGAGGAGATCCTCCTTGCATCTAGAAAGACGCAAGAAGAAAAGAGGCAAAGAAGGGGTAAAAAAAAATCCCATCTTACATTTGGGATGCTTAATTCCAGCCTTGAAGGCTGATTAGCCCACTTAACAGCTGTGCTCTTCAGAAGCAGTTGTTCCACAGCTATTCAGAGAGAAAGACAAGTTTTGTACTTGGTTGTTAACACAGAGAACAGCATAAACACACAAATGAACTCAACTTTGCAGTGTTGTAATGGCCGATGAGGGAAGCCAAGGATCCTTCCACACTGTCAGCCTTCATTTCCAGAGACATACCTTTGGGGGTGATGGTAATGCTGCTCTTGTCATCTCTCGACTCACAGAAGTACTCTCCCTCATCCTCAGCCCGGATCCCTGTTATTGTCAGGGTTCTTCTGACCCCTTCCTCATCAATCTGGAAACATTTGCTGGGTTTGATCTCAACTGCATTCCTGCGCCACACCACCTTCCCTTTGACACGGCTCCCTTCCTCTTCCTCTAAGCCACATAAACAGCTGCTTAGTGCTCCCAAAGCGAATGCTCACTTGTTGTTTCCAACTTGAAGGTCACCTTCTGGCCAGCAGCCTCGCAGATGTATTCTCCAGCATCTTTCTTCTCCAGCTGCTCCACAACCAGACGCCGTGTTTTGCCCACAGATTCCATTCTGAACGTTCTGGAGGAGGCAAGCAGTCTTCCATCCTTGTACCATTTTACTTCGCTTGGATCCTGTGCTACTTCACAGCTGAGGGAGGCACTTGCTGCCAGGGCAGCACTCACCTCTTTCTGCACCTGCTCCTGGTTTATAAACACAGGTTTTGGCTCTGAGGGAAGAAAAGAAAAAGTATTGACTGAGGGACTGAAATGAGACCATCTTGCAGGTCTGTATGTACAGCTTGGAACAGGTTTAGGTTTCCACTTGTGCCCAAACTAATAACCTTCACTAGAGAATATCAGCTCTTCTGTTGAAACTAAGTGTTAAATCTAGGCAAGAAAGAACCTAGGAGCTGAAGAAACCAAGAGGGTCCAAATACGCCTAGTATTTGAAATGTAGGAGAACAGATAAACCCTAAATAAATGGGCTTCCACTTCTATTAAATGGTTTGCCCTACAAAAGGCTGTAGAAGTGCAGAATATTTCTGACGCACTTACATCATGGACTTCTCTAGTGCTAGCCAGCTTCTAACAGCAGCCCAATTTTGAAGAAGCTTCCTATGCTTGTTTGGGTCCCAGGAAAGATCCCAGGGTCCTGATGTTGATACCAAGACAGAGGCTCCAAGGATGAATGCAGGACTAGTAGGTGTGAGGGGGACTGACATTGCCTTTTATTTGCAGTGGAGACATGGAAGACCACTCATTCAGATCATCCGTGCAAGCATATTCAGGCATACCCAGCTCAGGTGACCGGGAAGGCTCCTGCTCCCCAGCAGTCATGGCAAACCCTTCCAGGACCTGTCCCCTATCTCCTTCCTCCTCGCTGTCACTCTGTGAAGCCTTCTGCTGCCATCCCTTTCCCTTCCTTCATGACTTTCTCCTCTGCATGCTCTCTGAATTCTGAGTGGCAGCAGCTGCCCAGGAGGGTAAGTTCAGCTCAAGTTGCTGTGCTGCTGACCGTTGCAGTACGTGCAATCCCAGGATTCACACCACAGCTCTACCACCAGCACTGCAGTCCACTGAAGGCCAGGGAGCAGGGCAGCAAGCCAATGCAAGAATGCAGTTGATACACTCTACATTTGATCTCCCTGCTTGTATTGACTGTAGAAGCATCATTCTCTCCACCCATCTCCAACAGCCCCTGTTTTGACTGATGGTTTTCAGGGGAGGTTCAAGTTGGATGTTAAGAAAAACTTCTTCTGAAGAGGAATGGTGATGTGGTGGCACAGCTTTGCAGGGAGCTGGTGGGGTCACCATCCCTGGAAGTGTTCAATAACCATGGAGATGTGGCACTGAGGGACGTGGGCAGTGTGCATGGTGGGATGGGTTGAGGCTGGATGTGGGGATCTTTGTGGTCTTTTCCAACTACAATGATTTGATGAAGATCAGAAGGCTTGATTATTAGCAAGACAACAAACATGGCCTAGACCAACCAGGTGATGCAAAACTTCTCACAAATGCAATGGAGCTTTGGCCCACTTCAAATAAGGATTTCAGCGTGCACCACAAATACTGAGATAATGAGATGGCAGAATCAGCCCTTTTTACTCTAGTTTTCTATAGGTTTCCAAGGTGTGCAGCACTTGTTTCTTTTAAGCAAGAAGGACTAATCTGCATCCCATAATGCTCAACACTGAGCACCTAACATTCACGATGTCCTTAAAATGGGATTGTTCTGTGCTACCAGTGGAACCCTGGGGTAGAGGAACCCTGAAAATCTTTCTGAGTGCAATGGGAAGAGGATTAATTAAGACTCAGAAAGCCAGTGCACTTTGGGAGAAGCTAGTAAGATGAGGATTTCTGTAGTGAAAGAGCCAACCACTCCAAGAGTACTCATAATCCCTCCTGACTTTCACACCACATCATTTTGCAGTGAGGGCTGGACTGGCACGTCATGTTACAGTGGTACACATGAGAAATACAGCAACGGTAGCTAGGCAAGCACTCTCCACGTATGGCAGAGGAGGAGGTATTACATTACCCTGTGCAGCCATGAGGTCATCCGGTCTGAAAGAGAACAGAAAACCTTTGGTTTCTGAGGCAAACAGCTAATAATAGCCCTCAGCTAGTAAAATTCAAGTGTAAAAGCACTACATTTCTGGGTTTTCCCCCTACACCTCTGCAATAAGACGTGGGCTGGCTTTGGCTGCTGAGGATTAACTTGGTTGATTCCAGTTGTTGCCATAATCTTTCTGTCATCATTTATATTTCATTTTCTCTGACAGATACCTCCCAAATCTATCCTTTCTGTAATCCACTCTTTGCTGAAACTGCCAATTTCCTGAGCCAAAAGCATGAGCTACACAACTTACGGAACAGATCCAAAGGCCACAGAATCACATCCACGTGGTGTGGGAACAGTGAGAGCTGATAGTTTAGAGTCTACACCACAGGCAGCAGCAAAACTGTCTATTATAGGAGCAGAGATATATTGCACACCAGGGACTGAAGGAGCAGAATGCCCCAAGACGGAGAGAGCAAAGACTGCAACTTTTACAAGGGAACAGAACGCAAGCTATGCCCTGCAAGGACACCAGGTCTGTGTGAGCAGAAAGGCAGTAGACTCCCAGTACAGTTGCTCCTCCACAGAGCTGATCAAATGCCAAACCTTGACCAGGATTAAGCTCCAATGTGTTCACTGCCATAAGAAAGAAGAGGAGAAAACAGATTCCCTGTCCTGATCAGCTCAGAATACAAGACGAGAACTGTAAAGTTAACAGAGAACAAGCTGACTTATGAGCAAAAACCAGTAGAGTGCAGCTACAAATAAAACAGAAGACAAACCCTCGTCATCAGCCAGCTCACTAATGGTCACTCAGAATGCAGCTGATGTGCCCATGGCTATCTGGAGTCTAAGTTAAAATTTAGCGGATCTTGTGCAAAATATAGTGACACCAGAGCAATCTCTACTGCAGTTGGAGTGAGAGATCTGCCTCCGTGCTAAACTCTCAGACTAATGAGATACGTACAATTAGAAAGGTATCAATGGATTCATGATTGGTCATTACATTTACAGAACATGGAACGAATGGTTGTCAACGTGGGATTCAACAAACCAAAGGCAAGTGCAATGCCTCTGACTAAAGGTTCTTAGGACACTGACAACCAAACCTTCTCAGTGCAGCCACAGTAGAGATCTGTAACTACTACTGCTGAAATATCAACTGGCAGAGCAGTGTTGCACATTGTACAAATCACAGTTGGACATCCATGGACAGCTGATGATAAAAGTAATTGTAGGGGAAGAGCTGGATGAAATATTGTTAAAAACAAAGAATCATTTTAGCTGCATGTTTGTAAGAATTTATTTTCATCCTCCCCAAAACAGTTTCATGGCAGAATCAAGAGGACACGTTCACACAGACGTTTCCACAGCCAGACTATGGAATAATCAAAGAATATCAACCAAAATGTGTTTCCTACCAGTTACATGAATCTTGAAGGTGAGTTTCTGGCCAGCAGCCTCGCAGCTGTACTCCCCTGCATCTTTCTTCTCCACCTGTCTCACCACCAGCCGACGCTGTTTGCCCTCTGACTCAGCCTTGAACTTCTTGCTCCAGGTGATCAGTTTCCCTCCTTGTTCCACTTCACCTCTGTCTTCTCCTGGGCCACCTCGCAGCTCAGCGTGGCATTTTGAGTCAGTACAGCCTTCACCTCCTTTTGTACCTTGTCCTTGTTTGTAAACACGTCTTCTTTCTCTGCAGGGACATCACAACAGTCACACCGTTTTGCTGTAGTCTGCTGCAGAGCTTACTCCAGCTCCCCGTTTTCACTATACTTGCCCTTCACATTGAGCATTCTGATGCCTCATTAAGACAGGAAAATACTTTCCCCTCTATTTTGCTTTGGGAAATATCACTTCATATCATATCATATCATTTCATATCATAACAGAAAGCTAAACATTTCGCAGTCTGATAGCAGATTTGGACATGAGATTTAGAACACCTGCATGCACTGCTGAACCTCCTCCCTTCTCTTTTTTCCTTCTGATGTCTTTCTACATTTCCAGTAAATCAGAAGGGAACGGCCCTCTAGAACAGGTTGCCCAAGGAGACTGTGGATGCTCCATCCCTGCAGGCATTCAAGGCCAGGCTGGATGTGGTTCTGGGCAGCCTGGGCTGCTGCTTGGCAACCCTACACATAGGAAGAAGGGGGTTGGAACTGGATGAGCACTGTGGGCCTTTGCAACCCAGGCCATTTATCAGTCTGATTATTGGCATTTTCCACCTCATTGTGTCCTTCAAATTTTGTAACCAGATCTCTTCAAACACCTCCCCTTTTCTCACTCCTTGCATGCCTGGTGTACAATGGGAAAACATGTTGATGACTTCAGTTCTTCATGGCATCAATTTCTGTTTTAGCATGAGACAAGTCATCCTTAAGAGACCATAAAAGTAAGCGATGAAATCGCTAACTACTGTGACATACCAGGTACCACATCTGATTGCTGTGGAACATAACAAGCACATATGGGACAGTACACAATTCAACATCAACTCAGCAATGACTGACATCACTCCCATAGAAATTCTGAAACAGAGCTGTGAAAACTGAAAAGTAAAACATTCAGCATTTTCATTGGCATTTTGGTAAAGTTGCTGTAATAAAGTAATAATAATGTAATGTAATGTAATAATGCAATAACTTCCTCCATTTTAAAGCCAGAGAATCCTGCCCTCTGAACAACGAGGAACAAGATTTGTGGTGCTCTGTTAAACTTTTTCCAGCTCTACAGCATCTTTCAAAAGGCAATGGGACCAGTAGGCTGCATTCCTATGTACCATCCCACCTGCCCCCGTGTTCTAGGGAACTCCACAACTCCAACAGAAGATATTATCATAGTTAAATGCCTTTTGGCTTACCCCTGAAGTAACCTTCTCCATGATTTTTATTGCAACTTTTTCACCAGTAAGAAGATGCCGCCCGAGTTTTACCTTTGCAAAACCACCTACAAGTCAAAACACAGATGCTTAAAGTTGAGTGTGAATTCTTCTCTAATATAATATTACAGGTAAAGCAGAGTACCTAGCATACACTGTGTGTAATGCTTCAATTAGAGGAAGAGGTAATCAGCACCATCAATTTCCAACTGGTTTCAAAAATCCAATTTCATGTTTATACAAATGAAACCTGACTTAGAGAACTGACAAGAGCTGTCAATCTATTCTCAGATTAATTCTAGAGTGGTGAGACAGACTGTTAGGCGTGCTGTTTCTGTACAAAGATGACACTTACCCGTTCCAACTGTTTCATGTAATTCCTAGTACTTGAGAATTTCCTCGTAGTCACTGACAGACATCCTGAAATGTGCAAGAACTGAAGATCCTCCAAGCACGTGCAATGAGGAAGTGCCAGCAGTGTTCACATCCTACTTAGGACATATTCTTAGAGGCAGAAGGGACACTCGTGGCAGATCCAGCAATGCTCATCTTCTCACCAACGTGCATCCCCCTCTCACCCAGCAACAACAAAACACAGTGCATGAAGCTGGCTTCACTTAGGTTAACAATATGGAACATCCCTCAGGGCTTTGTGCCACAGAGCAGTAGCAGGGCTGGACTACAGCTTTAGGAAGCAGTGGAATCCTTTCCCTGTATGGTTACAGTGTCCCTGCACACACCCCACAGCCAGAGCGTTGCAAGCTGAGCTGCCTTGATGTTTCTTGCATTCATCCCAATCTCTGCGAATGAAGACTCATAATTCAATCAAGGCGTTGATTGAGCACAATCGTGCCTTTATTCAATAGGAGAAAGGAGGGGGCGTGAGGTCTAAAGGAAAGATGGGACTCATCCTCTCTTGTCTCATGAGAGTGGCTCAGAGACCGTGCTGTTGCCTGGAGCCTGGGACTGGTGGTTTGATTCTATGCCCCCCTCCGAGATGCTCGGCTTCTCCTCTATGTCGCTGACCTGAGCCTGCATGGTGGTGTTGCTTTCTGGGCGCTCGGGCACTGCTTGGGCTGGGCTGTCCTCAAAAGGCTCTGGGTCACAGTCCCGGCTGGTGCCTGTGGTGTCTGGCAGGCTCAGGTCAGCAGCTTCAGGAGGGATGGGGTGAATGAGAGCTTGCACGATGATGATGTTCTTCTCTCCGTCACTGCTGTCATATTGAAGGCTGTCATTTGAACTGAAGCATCCTGTGCTTCCCATGAGCTCTCCATTGAGGGAAGCACAGGATGCGGCATCATCAAATGCCCTGTGTCCTCGGGTTACAGAAGGGCTGGAGTCACCTAGGAAGGAGTAGATGCACAGTGGTTAGTGTCGAACATTCGCAAGTTGAATCATGAAGCTGTGTTGCTGACAAGCAGTGTTTTGAAAGCTGGATTTGCACCCTTACCTTCCAGGACAAAGACTTCAACTTCGGAGGGCTCCCTGGCGCTGCTCTGCAGTTGGTGTTCGGCCACAGGGGATGGTGTGCCCAGGCAGAAACAGGAACACCAACTGCCAGCTGGTGACTCTGCCCTCTTACTGGGAGAACTTGGTCTGCAGAGAGAAAACAGAGCATGCTGTCAGTCGTGGTGCAGGGTGAGGGAAGAGCTGCAACGAGCCCTTGCCAACAGTTCCCTATTCCTGGCACTGCCTGCTTTCTTCTGAAACACAGCTTAGAAACGCGCTCTGTTTCGAACAGCAGAGGATGCTTCCATTCCTACAGCTCAGCCCTCAAGTACTGTTGGCTAAATTCCTCCCAACCATGTCAATCAAGATGCAGAGCATGTGAGCAAAGGCTCCACAGCCGGACAGGACAGGAGCTGGCAGGCTCATATATATATAACAAGCAAAAAATAAACCAATAAAACCCACCAAACCAATGATGATAGGGGCTGGAAAAAGAATTCCTCTTTACCTTTCAGATAGAAAATCAATGACGGTATGGAATCTGCCCAGTACAGCTGCGGGGCCTTCCTCAACCACGATGTCGCTGCTCCGTGTCGCGGTGGGAGAGCTGCTCTGGCCGCTTCTCTGGGCCTGTGCCTCCTGCACGGTGAGCAGCTTTGTGGCAGGAGGCACCCACACAGACTTCGGCCCGGCCAGAGAACAGTGCCCTGCAAGGGAAAACCACAGGTAAGACGGAGGATCAGAAAGCAGCAGCACTGCCATCACAGTTCTGCATTTCTCTCAGACTTGCTTATCCGAGACACTGGAAGAAGAGGATGTCAAAATAACCATGTGCTCAGGGGTATGCTCATGGCAAATGACAGCCATAATTAAGAGCAGCTCTTGGTATCAAAACAGGCAAACAAAAACCCTATAAAAACTAGGGGACAGGGTTCTCAGAAAGCTTTGCTGCCACATTTCAATTAAGCTTCACCTGCTTGCAAAACATCTTAACGGCAGTGACGGTTTTCTCAATGTAAGGTTTGGGATTGGACACTTTGAGGATCCAGCAACGGGGCACCATATTCTAATCTAAGCCCAGAAGCCTGTTGTCTCCTCAACAGTTAGAGCATTTTCAAAGGTCTTCGAGAAGACCTGGATTGGATCAAGGTGTCAGATCAACATCAAGGTAATGGAGGAAGGCGCTCACCCTCTCCCACGGCTGGTGTGGACTTGGAGCAGAAGATGACATCTGCGTGGGTGATGAGGAATTCCACCACAGCTGACTGGGTCTGCAGCTCCATGCAGGCAGCTTCTCCACTTGTGCAAGCAGATGGGCTCTGCTGGGATCTGAAGAAAAGGCAGATCTTACAAGTCATTTCCCAAAGTCTGAAATTCTGTAGCCAAAAACTGTCAAATTGGGCTCTAAAGGCTTCCACAGTGGGCAAACAGCGATGCCACTGACAAAATTCTCCTGGATGATCAGGGACACAGCAGTCCCAGTTAAACAAGTGAGTACAAACTGTCATCTAGAAATTGTGCCCCTGGGGCTGGGGGAGAGTAGAAGTAAGCAGCATGTTGAAAGGGAAAAAGAAGTTTACCTTAAGAGGTTTGGAGCCCACACTATCGCTAAGTTCTTAGCGTCCATGTTGGTGACGGAGCAGTTCGCAGCCAGAGATGTCAGATGTCTCATCAGGTATTCCAGCGTCCTGGAAAACAAGAGAGGCAGATGTTCAGCATCAGAAAGCAAGCCGTGCTGCAGTGCACTTCAGAATAGCATCATCGCCCTCTGAAAGGCAGCAGGGCTGAGCTCAGCAGACCGAGTGCAGCACTGACCTGTAGTGAGGAGCGGGCAGCTGCTGGATGGCGTCCTGCATTCTGTGCACCCGCTCCTCCTCTGTGGCAGCGCAAACAGCGTCCTGGAAAAAGGCAGGAAGGGATTCAGACACCAGTCAGGCTGGAGAGCTGCCACAGGTTTGGGAACCATGGGGACAGCGCGCTGATGGTCAGCACCGAGGCAGACTCGATGCCTTCCAAGAGGCATCAGGGGAACACAGCAGCACGCAGCCTGTGCCACCAAGGCCAAGCAGTGCAAGCTATGGGGGGCTTTACTGCCTGATTGTGCAGTGCAGCTCCTTGCAGCAGGCATTCATCTCCAAGTCCACTTTGCTATTAACCCCATTCTACCAATAGTTGGGGAACATGCCTCATGGGGCTAACAGAAAGAAGACCTCAGAGCTGGGGCACTGCTGCAACCACTAGCCAGGATGCCCAGGGAACAGGTACGTGTCATTTCCAAGACATTGCCCTGAGCTTACCGAGAACTTGTCATACAGCTGGTTGGTCAGGAGAGGGTTTGGGAGCTCCCTGAAGTACAACTTGCACAGGGAGCTCACGCTGTGAAGTTCTCGGACGCTGAGCTCGGGAACCTGCTCCGTATCGAATTCATGGCTGCAGAGAAGGACACAGAATTGGGCAGAGGGCTTTGAGAAAACAAGTCCAAAGCCACACAGAATACAGCTAAGAAAAGAAATGGGTTCCTCTGAACACCCTCAGCATGACATGTGCCCCTACTGACAGCTGTGTCAGTCACAGCACTCTTACCGTAGTCGCTGGATCCTCGACGCCACGCCGGACAGGCGGTATATCCCCTGGACTACGCCATGCTGCTCAATGAATTCTGAGCAGCTCTGGAGGACCTGGGGGACTACAGAACAAGAGCCAGCGGTTAGCTCAGCTTCTTACTCAAGTCCTGGTTCAGGCCGTGACCTTCGCATATCCCATCCACTAAGCCCCGCTGAGCTAACGCTTGCTTCCTCCTTAGAGGTGAAAGCTGGCAGAGACAGCTGTGAGGAAACTGCACAGAGACGTGTTCTTGGCTTTCCAGAAATGCTACGACCTATCAACAGCCTGGAGAAAGTAATTCTGGCAAAGCCACAGACACTGCAAGTTCCATCACAGCTCCCTCAAGAATTGAGGAACCCAATCTCACGACCAGAAGAGCTAGGAAAAGGATGCAGGATGCTCTCTTTGGCCAGAAGGCTTCCTACGTTTTCAGGCTGAAAAAATTGCTGGTTATGATCTCCCTTTCATCTTTAGATGCCCAATGGAGGAAGATCTCAGGACTGTTCCTTACCATCACGCCCAGAGCGCAGAAGGTGCTCCCCCAGGTCACACCCAAACACCCCTTCCTTCGTTGGCTCTGGCTCCGTCGCTCTCCTGGGGCGGGCCTTCACCAAGGAACGAAGGAAGGTACTGAGCTTGCCCCGTTTCTTCGGCACTGTGCAACAAAACAAAGAAACCAGTTCATTTCAGGCTTGGATCGGTTGGACGAGGCCTAGCATAATGCATTCGACCGAGTACGTAACAACGGGAAGAACATTAACAACAAGGACACGCAAGAATTGTTTTCCCCATCCCTGCAACTGCCCAAGGCCAGGTCAGAAGGGGCCCCGGACAGCCTGCTCTCATCTCCAGCTAAATGCACAGGCTGGCGATCCAGACTGAGGCACGGGACTTGGAGCCTGAGGATCCTTTAGACCCCTTCCAATCCCAAGCCATTCAAGGAGGATTCTGCGACTTCCCCATGCCCAAGAATAAACACAGTGGGATTGGGCCAGATCTCTGCGAGTTCCGATGGAGCTTAATGCAGTCCTCTTGCTAAGCTTGCTCAACTCAGGTATTAACAAAACCCCTGAAAGCCACGTTCTAACCCCATTTTATTAATCCGCATTGTCAAATATAAAATACGTACCAGACTTTGGCAAGGAATTGACGAGGGACTCAGGAATTTTTCCGCTGATGAGTTCCACGCACTCACCAGGGAAAAACCCAACCTGTAAAAAGAACAAAAAGACAGATGGGCATTAGCCCGAGCCCAGAGCCAAAGGGAAGGTCCTCTGACACAGACACAGGGCAACCGTTTGCATCCAGAAGCCATCCTGTGCAGGCAGAGCAGCTCCAACCTGAGATTCTTGACTCTACTCAAGTTGAGCTCTCTAGTCGGAAACATGTGCCTACCTCAAAGCCACGCTTGCCTCTCCACCAGGGGCTCAGCTCCTTTGGTGGCATTGCAATAATGCTCACCATGTCTCCAACCTGCAAGAGATTGAAACATCAATCCCAGCTTCAGCACAGCTGGCAGGAAAGCACATCTCAAATAACTGCCTGATTCTGTGCTGCAGAATATCCTCAAGCTTGACAGCAAGGGAGACATCCTGAAGGAGTCTGAGAGTATTCCTGAGGCGTTCACACCCTACACTACTCTCCCATGCATGACAACAAGGAACTCCTGGAACTGCTTACCTCCAGGGAGAGCTCATCCAGCCCCTGGGCAACGTGGCTCTTGATAACATGGGCTGCCGCAATCGCTGGAACATTAAGAGATGACACCACATGCTCCAGCTGCGGCTTCCGCATGTTATCAGCCTGCAAAACAAAGCACAGGCCGTGGTCAGGAGCTGAGGACAAACCAGGAGGATTTCAAGGTGAGGAGCACATCTGCAGAGAAAGCTGCAGCAAATGCGCTCCGTCCTTATCAGGAGCCCTTCAGAAGGAGCTGCATGTCTCATCACAGTTATTTCCCATCCTGGCGTGCATTGCCAGGCCATGCAAAGATGCATCTCTCTCAACCCAGACTAATCAGCAATGGCACTGGCGCAGACAGCTGGCCAGGCCCTTTTTGGCCCATTCTTTCCTGCAGGAGAGTACATCTGCAGCTCCTTCTAATGGCTCAACACAGGGAACAAAGACTGGCCAGAGCTTCATACTGTACCTCCGTCGCCGCCACCTCAGGCTCACGGCTGATCTCACTGCATGCAGCACCCATCACAGAAAGTGTGAACAGCTGGAACAGAGCAGAAACACACTTCTGTTTTCTCTATTCACACAGCACAGTATGGACAGAATTCTTCAGAGCTACCCGCGCATACCCTGCGGCAAAACCATGCGGGGGGACAAAACATGGCACGTACCTGGCAGTGAGATCACCTCAAGCTATCTGCAGCAGTTCCTTGTCGCTTTGCTCTGATGGAATGAGAGCTAAAGCTGCACCGAGGCAGTGGGCGGAGGGCAAGGAGAGGAGAGAGAAAAAGAGCAGGTCAGTGAGCAGGGCTAAGACAGTCATGGAATAAAGCACACAGCACAACCGTCCCATCCACTTGCTGCAAGACATGCTGAGTCTCAGGCTACGTGATGCCTGTCCGCCCAGCAACTTTACAATGCTTCCACTACTGAGCAAAGACAATTTAAGAAGCACGGGACAGGTGCCAACTTTACTGATACCCCCTTTGGAACGAGTGTACCAGGGGAAAATTACATCTGATGGTCAAGAGTAAGCAATACGGTACTGTGAGCTCAAACAGCCAGCAGTTCTCAACACCTCACTGCCCACCCATCCATCCCACACCAGCTCAGCTTACCTACAAGCTGCTGCACACGATGGTGTGAAGAAAAAAACACTAAAGGAACTAACTAACGGAACTAACTAACTAAATGCACTAACTAACTAACGGCACTAACTAAAAAACAGAACTAACTAACAAACAGAACTAACTAACAACACTAACTAACTAACGGCACTAAAGGCACACGAACAACAAGACAACCAACCACTCCGACCACTAGCTCACCCACAAAGGAACACAGAACGCACCGCTCCTCCCCTCATTCCAGACGCTTATGACATCACCAACGGCCAACAGCCTGGTCCACCATGACCCCCCACAAGGCGGGGAGCCAAGACCACGTGGTCACATCTGATTCCAACACGGCACCACAACATTCCAGGACTCAGTGTGGGCTTGGAATTCTATCCTGGTGTGGCAGCGCAATGGGAGGTGTTAGGGCACAGCTGAAGAGCTGACAGACAACGGACGTTTCCAAAGGAGGGTGCCAGATTAACTCTCAGCATTCTCTTGTGGGGCTCTTAGGAATGCTTCAAACCCATTTTCACTGCCTAGCTCATTTCTACAAAGTCCAGTTGAGAAATGCTCACTTTGTCTGGGGAACGCCTCTATGCATCATGAATTAAAAATAAAATAAAATGGGCACGCGACCCTATGAAACTTACCTCTCTGCTCTTGCTGTCAGCCAGACACCTCAGATGAGCATAACGTGTCCCTGCTCCTGAATGAAGATCCACCCAAGTCTGTGTTCCTCTCTGCTCCATCTCTGGGTCTAAAAGAAACACAGACAGAGATGATTACAAGATCCTTTGTGCAGACAAAAGACAAGGGTGCACACGAATTCTGTTTAGCAAGAAATACTACAGTCCCAATGGACTGCGGTGGTAGTACTTGAATCCTCATTTGGGGCTGGAGCTCAACAGGTCAACACATCAGAAATAACACAAAGTGCATCTGGAAGACGTGTCTCAAAGCCCAGAAAATCCAACACGGGAGGGGGCTGGACAGTGGACCACAAGTGTCCATTTCCATTGCAGCTCCCTGTAGAGAACAGCACCAATCAGCAGGCGTGAATCAATTCATTCACAAGCTGCACAATGACTCTGTTCTTTACATGATAAAGAAACACACAGAGATTCCTGACCAAAAAGTTGGGAGTTAATAACGACCAAAGAGGTTCCTGTTCCTACGCCTCATCCTCTCACCCCAACTCCTGGGTGATGCCCACAGGCTTCAAGTCAGCTCTCAAATCCATTGAACTCCAGTCACAGAACTCCATCAAAAAGGATGTCACACGTGTGACACTTACATACATTTTGCATCAGAAACAGTGATGCCAGCAGGAGCAGAGAGGTGACTGTCCCCCTGTACTCAGCACTGGTGAGGCCACAACTCGAATTCTGTGTCCAGTTTGTGGCCCCTCACTGCAAAAAAGACACTGAGGCTTTGGAACGTGTTCAAAGAATAGCAACAAAGCTGGTGAGGGGTCTGGAGCACAATGGGGCCATATGAGGAGAGGCTGCAGGAGATGGGAATGTCCAGCCTGGAGAAGAGGTGGCTCAGGGGAGACCTCATTGCTCTCTATAACTTCCTGAAGGGAGGTTGCAGTGAGCTGGGGGTCGGCCTCTTCTCTCATGTCATTACTGATAGAACTAGAGGGAATGGTTTCAAGCTGTGGCAGGGGAGGTTCAGGCTGGACATTAGGAAATATTACTTCTCAGAAAGGGTGGCCAGGCACTGGAATGGACTGCCCAGGGAGGTGGTGGAGTCACCCACCCTGGGGGTGTTCAAGGAACGTCTGCAGAAATCCCTGCTGAAATCCTGACCTCTGCCACAGGTGGCTGAGTGACACAAAAGCTGTGTCCTTGGTTCCCGGCCTTACCTTCCCATGCCGTTCATCTTGCTCTGCAGCTCCTGCTCTGAATAGTCTTCTTATATTCCCATGTGATGTACCCTGAAATACATCATTTAGTGAGTCTGAACAAAACATAAGACATTAATTGGAACTGTGAAGAAATGTTTTTTGCACTTTACTTGGAGAATGTTCCATGCTATACCTTCTTTTCTCAATTGTAACACATGATTTTTTATAAAAATAAACATAGCAAGTCAGCTTTTCAGTGTGCACATTGATGAAACTTGGTGAAATACAACTTCAGAAAAAGGTAATTTGAAAATTTAAATATTCTTATCAGAATCTCTGCTATTAGTTACCGTTCCCATGTTCTGATTTGATGATGATTCTCTCAGAGCTGTTTTGTCACTCCCCACCTCAAATGCACTTCAAGTGCTTTAGGAGCATCACTGGAATTTTGAATAAACTCGATATATTTTAGCAAAGCTGCTACAGATGCATGACTGAAGTACTTTGGAAAAATTTAATCTTGATTGAACGCTGAACAGTGTTATTTAATTATAATCCAGGTAATTAAATTAATTAAACCAAGGGAATCACCTCCCAGTCAGTCAGCTCCCACCAGGGAAATCGCTTCCCTGCCAAGCAGATGCAACCAACACAAGCTGCTACATCACTCTAGGGCCCCACTGAATCTTCCCAAGGGGTCTCCAAAGGCTTCCCTGCTGACTTCTGGGAACCTGGGAACACTCACATGAAAGCCAGTGCCCCCTAATGTGCCCCAGAGGTGACTCAGGGCCCTGCAATTAGCTCTACAGACATCCAGACATGCCCCAGAGCAAGTATGTGTGCTGTAGGGAGCCCAAGAGACATTCCAGAGCAACATAGTACTCCTCAGTGTGCTCAAGGGTTCTTCACCTGTCTCTAAATATGCCCTACTGGACTTCGTTTTCTCTTCTGGAGCCTTCCTTAGTTCTCAGCTTTGCTTTCTCATGCCATTTATCATTCAGTTTAGAGATTATTTTAACTAAAATATTTTAATCCACCATATTTTCTGAAAACTAAGAATTGATCCCGCTCAAGGAAACAGAAGAGAAAAACATCACCCACAGGCTGCAGATATTTACCTCGACTTCTCTACATGCCATCCCCAGTGTGCTTTTCAACTCACCTTGCACAGTGACCCTGGCTTTTGTTTTAGAGTCCTCTGTCTCACAGGTGTACTCCCCGCTGGCCTTGGCAGTAGAGTCATGGATGATCAGAATGGCCCTCGTTCCCTCCTGCTGCAAGTCGTACTTCTGGCTTTTTCTGATTGCTTTGCCATCCTTGTACCACCTGATGTTCACATCTGGTTTCGACAGCTCACGGCTCAGGCTGATGTCCTGCCCTGCTGCTGCTGTCTTATCCTCCAGCTGTTTTGTTACCTCAGTAGGTTTTTCTGAAAGAAAACATGCTTTTTGAGTAACATACACTTAGGGTAGGATGCCTCTCTCAAAATACACGCATCTACATGCTGGAGATAAGTTAGAGAGGCACTTGCAGCAGAGGCCATCCTACAGCCAGCAGTAATCTGCAAAGTACAGACAATAGAATTCCAGGCACCATTTATTCTCTCTTAAATCTACCCCATTGAGTATGATGAACCATGACTGAAAACTGCCTCTTCCTTCTCTCCACTGATCACACTGGGAGCCTTGGATGATGCTCTCAGATGCACATGTTCTAGATAGGAATTTGTTGTACAGCTAGATGATGTGAAGGCCATCCCTTCAGCTTATACTTAGATGATATTTGCCCCCACAGTTCCCTCAACAGATCATTCCTGATTTACTGGTAACGGAACAAGGTGTAGTGAGATGCCCATTGCCAACACTACCCCAGTGCTTTGGGTATTTCTCACATTTGTGTAAAATGGTTCCTCCTTTTACTTATTTTTAAGAGAAATTCTCAGTGCTTCAAGGTTCAAGTAGAAGGTTGCTATTCACTTTAACCATATTATGAGTTAGCTCTCATGACAATCTTATCAGAAGACAGCTGAAGGAATCAGACCCCAGAATCTCTCCCATCTCATTACCTTTCACAGACAGAGAGGCTCTGGAGGTAAGACCATGGGCAGTAAAAATGACTTCCCCAGCGTCAGTAGGAGTCACACTTTTGATAAGGAGAGTATATTTCCAACCCACGTTAGAAGCTTTAAATCGCCCACCACTTTTCACTCTGCTTCCATACAGTGTCGACTTGAACTCATCAATGCTTTCATGGGACAGAATGCATTCAAAAGTACAGTCTTCTCCCTCCTGGATTTCAGTGCTTTACAGCTGTTTGGTAATGCCAATATTCAGCTCTGGAAGATAAGAGAGAGGTTAGTATGAGGTTTATATGGAGAAAAGGCATTTGTGACTGACGTGAGTAGCAGTACTGGTAACTCAGGATTTGCAGAACATGGCTGCGTTCCTTACTGATGTATTCTCTAAGACATTCTCCACTCAGAATTACCAGAAAGCTATAAAAAAAAAGAGACATGAATCTCTTGGTTTGCTCTGGAAGAACTACAATTAGAGCAGCTCAGTCCATGGAGCAGAATGAAGATTCGATGAGGTACAGAGGGAAAAACCTAACAGAGAGGACAACTCTAGGATGCTGCGTGAGAAAAAGGGTTTTGCCTATGACAGGAAATTAAATGTTTCTATTAGCTAATTTGTTACCACCCTACCCCTACTGGTGTTCAAACCATTTCTCCATTTTAGGGATGTTCAGAAAGGAAACATTTCCAGGACATTCTTGATGTGTTTGGTGATTTTCATGGCAAAATGAGATACATTTACATCAAAAGCAATGGGAATTTTCCAGACATCACTGCCCTAAATTGCAGTAATACAGTATCCTTAGAATTGGAAGAGACCCTTAAAGGCCATCTAGCCCAGCTCCCCTGCAATAAACAGGGACATTCACAGCTAGATCGGGTTGCTCACAGCCTGATCATTAGTCATTCCAGAGGCAAAACACACATTGAATGATCTCTCCCTGCAGTCATAAATCCTTGGAGACAACAGCATTGACAATGCATGTTACTGAAGCAGTAAAAGAAATTGCTCTTGTAACTCTCCTTGTGTTAAGTAAAATGATGATAATAAGCAATGGAATGCTTTGGCAGGACACCAAAACCATCCTCCTTCGTTGATATCTGCTGCATTGGAACCTTCCACTGGAAGAAAGCCCCTGATGACTTGTCACCCCAGAGAGGTGAGCTTTAGAAGCAGGATTGCTGCACAATAGAATGAACTGCAGCTCCTTAGCATTTCTTACATCCAGGAGGTGTGTGATCAGACCCACCTATCACCTTCAGGCACGCGCTTTCTGACACCTTGTCTGACTTCACTGTCACTGTGCCAGCATCCTCAGCCTTAACCTGCTTCATTGTCAGTGTGCAGCAGTTGCCAACGTTCTTGATGTCATTGTAATTGTTGGTGTAAAGGAGGTTGCCATTCAGGAACCATTCCACGTTTTTGTCATCATGGGACAGCTCGCAGGAGAAGACAGCAGAGCTCTCTTCTTCAATTTCCACATCCTGCACATGCTTCGTCACTTCTACATTGCGGGCTGTGGGGAAACAAGGTGAACTGTTACCACTGTTACTATAAATCATGTTGGGAAGCAGTTGAGTGGTTGGACTAGATGATCTCTGTGTAATCTTCTCAGTGAAGATTATACATTCATAAAGTTAGCAGGAGAGAATGTCAGAAATCAACCTCAAGAAGAGAAATCTGAGGTGAAATAGGACATGGAAGAGGCCACCCTCCCTGCTCATACCTTCAGCTGTCAGCGTGGCCTCAGTTTCTGCAATTCCTGCCTTGCACTTGTACACACCAGCATCATCGGGCTTCAGCTTCAGAATCTGGAGCTCTGCTGAATGCTTATCCCTCTTGATCCTGTACTTCTCAGAGGGTTTGATGGGCGTGTGGCCCTTGAACTGTTTCACAACCTTTGGAGAAGGCCTGAAGTCACAGGACAGGATGACAGAATGACGTTCCAAAGCTGTCTTGTCCTCCAACTTCCTGGTGATTTGTATATGGTAATCTGCAAAGCAGGGGTGGAAGAGAAGAAAGGATGAGGACAATTGGAAGAAGAGGAAAGTCTCTTGCGTCTATTCCATTCCATTTCATTTCATGTTCACAATGGTTCTGTGAACCACTCCAAAGATAAAACAAACGACTGCCTATAGGGAATGCCATTGACTACATTTCTATAAAGTAATACTGTATATTATCTACCAAATGCAAGGTCTAGCTCTTGTTCTGTGCTTATTAAATTGAGGCTTTTATTCAAATAAGAGTGAGTTGAAAATATAACAAGTACTTTAGGATGCTAACGGAGACTCTTACGCTGGGGACAACAGCAGATAAAAAGCCTGGAAGTTTCTTTCAGATGAAATCAATGACAAACTGCATCAAATTTACGTGCTACCAAACTTCTACTTGTCTAGTTCAGAAATACAATTAATTCCACCTGATTTGACTTCTTTGCTATAGCCAAGGACAAAACCTCAGCTCTGTAGATCTGAATACTAAGCACATCACAACTATTCAAACACATCTTTTACTGAGAGACAGCTGTCTCATTTAGTGTCCAACGACTTTTAATTGGAAATGGAGCAGACCCTCCAGACACACACACAATATTTCCAAGTCCCCAAAGAAGGAAGACTGTACGTTAGTTAATTCTTCATCTTCATGATGCAAACCAAGCCAGGATATGTTACCTGTGACGAGCAGATTGGCTGTGGATTTGGATTTGCCAATTGAGAACTGAATGGTGCCTGTCATATCAGTGGTGGTTTTCGATATATTCATGCGGTGGATGGTGCCTTCATGCTGCAGAATCAAGTTTCTGCCAGCCTGTAAGACTTCCCCACGTAGATACTACTTGGGAGGTTTCACAGAAGGAATGGATATCTTTTCCTTACACATATTTGCACAGAAAATAAGTAGGATTATGTTTTATTCTAAACCATTATCCATTTCTGAGTCATTTCTCTCTTCAACACAGTCAATGCTTTATTGCCCTTGAACTTAAAGATAGACTTACTAGCTACAATGGAGCTCCCTGCAAACAGTTTTCATGGAAACCAGAATCTCATTTATTCTAAAACCTTTTAAGCAAAATTAAGGGTAGAAAAACAATAGAACTCAATGAATCTTTAAGGTCATTTAGTTCCAATCCCACTGCTATAGGCAGGGAAACCTCCCTCCAGACCAACTCTTCTCCTCAGGGTCAAGGCTACTCTCAAATCATTCTCCTCTAAGCCTGTGCCTGTGCTTGGGATTGCCCTGACCCAGGTGCAGGGCCTTGTAATTGGCCAAACTGAAGTTCATGAGGCTGCCAAGGGCCCACCTCTCCAGCCTGTCCAGGTCCCTCTGGGTAGCATCCCTTCCCTCTAGCACATCAACAGCACCGCTCAGCTTGGTGTCATCTGCAAACTTGCTGAGGCTGCATTTGATTCCACTGTCCATGTTGCCTACAAAAATGTTAAAGAACACTGGTCCCAACACCACCCTCCACCTGGACACTGAGCTATTGACTGCAACTCTCTGAGTGTGCCCATCCAGCCAGTTCCCTATCCTGCAACTGGTCCATCCATCAAAACCATTTTTCTCCACTTTGGTGACCAGGATGTCATGCAGGATGGGATCAAATGCTCTGCACAAGTCCAAGTAGATGATGTCAGTTGCTCTCCCATTATCCACTGATGCTGTTACTCCATCATGAAAGGCCACCCAGTTTGACAGGCATGGCTTGACCTTGATGAAGCCATATTGGTTACCACCAATCACCTCATCTTTATTTTCCAAACTATGCCAAGGAGAACTAGGCAGAACTCTACAATGTCGTGTCACTACAAACCTGTCTGAACCATTGGCTTCTCTGCATGCTCATCACTAGTCTCTCCTTAGCTTGTGTGCCCACAATGTATGGGGAATGTCAGCCACAAATCTTACCTAGGGGACATCTTTGCTTCAAAATCCCTTGAACATCACACAATCCCTTTTAACTCTCCAGGTCTGCATTTATTTCTGTCAGAATCAGACCATATTTCTGTGCTGCTATTTCCCTTTCCTTCTGAAGGGCCTGGATACAACTTGGATTAACCTCAGGAGCAGAGTTCCTGCATAAAACAGCCAGTACTGAAACAGCAACCCAACCTGGTTGCAGACTGAGAGAGAAAATGAGAGTTCACCACTTGTGAATAATGAGACTTCTCTTATTTCCCTGGGAAGTAATGCCCACTTTTTTACTTTGACGGAGCTCCTTCCCATCCTAGAAGGGAAAATGTCAAGTCAGATCTCCACGAGTCCTTCCATCTCTGCACTGAGCAAAGGGAGCCTTCAGATCTATGCTTAATTCACCCACTCCCCTAGAATTAATGGAACTGTGCTTACTGGAACATATGCTGAAGCTTAAGCACAGTGCAGTGTTTTCAACATGTAGGAACAGCTACAGAACATGCATAAATTCTGGCTGACCTATGACAGCTTAAAGCACTGCGGAGGACTGTTAACAAGCTCGTTTGGACATCACCTTGAATAAATGACGTTATCCCCAAGTAAGGGAAGGAACAGCTGAGCACCGGGGAGGTACACAAAGTGCCAGAGCAAATTCTCACACTGTCAGGTGCAAAGAAAACTGAGATTTCACCCTAAAACCCAGTTCACAACAAGGCTACAAAATCCAGGCTGAGAATTTCTCTGTTAGAGTTGAAGCTCAAGACTCTACACCAACCAACAATATTTTGTGCAGCAAGACCTCAGGAGTTCACAAGAAACCCAAAACAAACTTCCATTTCAACTTGATAAATGAACTCAGGACATAATAACAAAGACTGCTGATCTGGGCAAGTAAAAGAGCATAAAGAAAAGAGAGCAGTGCAAAAGCTATCAAGCAAAAGCTCAGACTCACATCCCTTGGAAGTGAAATTAAAGGCTCTCATTCATTTCCAGAGAAGTCAGAAAGGAAAATACCATTACATGCCATACCTTGAACCACTTGACGTCCACGTTGAGCTTGGACAGCTGAGACTCAATTCTTTCAGCACCTGCTCCTGGTTTATAAACACAGGTTTTGGCTCTGAGGGAAGAAAAGAGAAAGTATTGACTGAGGGACTGAAATGAGACCATCTTGCAGGTTTGTATCTACAGGTTCGAACAGGTTTAGGTTACCACTTGTGCCCAAACCAATAGCCTTCACTAGAGAATATCAGCTCTTCTGTTGAAACAAAGTGTCAAATCTAGGCAAGAAAGAACCGAGGAACTGAAGGAACCAAGAGGGTCCTTGAACACCAGTCCCATGGTTGCAAGTCACTATGCAAACACATTGAACCCAAAAGAACATCTGTCCTGCAGGCAACCAAAACCTGAGTTCCTTTTACTTAAGACCCACTGTGAAACATCAAAACACATAAACATGTGATAGTTACACCTGGGCAGCCTGTGCCAGTTAATTCTGGGGGCAGACCTGCCAGTATGAAATATTATGCTAACATGACAAAGAGAGAGAAGAAAAGCAAAATTAAGACTAGCTGACAAGTCTTGGCAGGAAGTTCTGCTCTCCATCAATTTAGTCCCATTATTCAATTCTCTTTGGAGCTGTCTCCATGCCTCTCTGGAGTTTGTTCTTTGAGAAGAAGCAATTAAGTAAGCTCTCCAGAGTCAAACATACACTGCTCAAGGGCTTTGTTGTTTCTCCATGGACCAACAAGTGTGACAAGCCAGCAGAATATGATGAAGAGCCTCATGCATACTCAATGTAAAAAAAAAAAAAAGGCAATTGTTGCTGGGAAGAAGGTGCATTTGCATTTGTGTCATCTGCAGAGGGTACTGCAGAAATGGAAAGTCTTCCACTGGAGCAAACAAAGGGCTCTCATTTATTGCAATCAAGGCCCAGCGTGTGGATCTCAGAGATCGGACCTAAACCCTGCAGCAAAACAGAGACCTGCGTGGGAAAGTTCAGTTTCTCTCTACATCTGTGTCAGAAAAAGCCCACCATGGAATGACAGCTAAGGAAACATCCCTGTGACTCTTCACAGGTCTCTTCTACATTTGGGATCACTGCTACAAAAAGAGCTGTTGACTTCATCTCTCGTGGCCACCCTGAGAGAAGAGCAGGAAGGCTGGGATGCTCTTTTTCCTATCTTTCCCTTGACTTCCTCTATATCTTAGGGACGAATCACAGGACAGAACACAGAAATCAAATGGCTCTACAAAGCAGATTGGCCAGTTCAAGTCAAAACAGCCACTGAAAACACCCCAGATGCTGTCTGACAACAGCTGGACTGTCGGGGAGTCAGGTGAATGCAGTCTGCTGGCCCTGGGCAGGAAGAGGACAGCCCAGACTGTCACATACCTTTCACTGAAAGCTGATAGAGCATTTTATCCCCCTTACAGATGCACTAACAACTTCCAGCATCATCCATTGAGACACTGTGAATTTTCAGGGTGTGTCTCTTCCCCACAATGTGCAGTTCATAATTTTCACTGGCCTTGAGCTCCTTCCCATCCTTCATCCACTCCACAGTAGCGCCTGTGTCTGAAAGCTCAGCCTGCAGTTTGGCTTCCTCACGCAGCCCAGCGGAGATCTTTTCTACATCTTTGCTCTTATTGGTAAATCTCACTGCAGCACCTGTCAGGAGCAAAGGCCTCGTTATTTCAATTGATATCAGGCTAACGTGGTCAATGTTTGCTGCAACATCTCTGAAAAAGTATCACCTTCTGTTCCTGCACTCATCATTGTGTCAGTGCTGAGCAATTCAAGATATTTCATTTGGTCTTCTTGCAGGATTTACTAAGTAAAACTCAACCAAACATCTCCTGCTACTGATTAAGAATGCTCTAAACATGCTTCTGCAGAGGTTTCCACCCAGTGACAAACAGTTCCTCCCATCATGAATGTTTATTTGTTCTATTTGGTCATGCAAAGCTGATTCATAGAGATATTATTGGAATGATTGCTCCCCTACTTCTAAACTATTCCAGTGCAATCAGAAAGGCTGTCTGAACCTGGAGCTGAAAGTACTGCTCTATGGTGATGCAGTGGTAAACCTGCTGACTGAATGCACTGGCCAATAGCTGTGAACTGCTGACATACATCAGCTGGCATGAAGCAATCTGGTTCAGATACCAAGCAGCTGGGTAGATTGGCTTACCCTACACTCAGTGCTATCATGTTTAGGTCATTACCAGGACTCACGTCAGTCCATGGGATGCAATTTCAGGTATTTGGTACAGTCAGTGAATGCCTGCAGCCCCAGTTCTAATCATCAGATCACAGCAACTATGCCTTGACTGTAAGAGGAAAGGAGAAGGATCAAAGCAAATATCTCTCACTCTCATCTTGGTGATGACACCAACATTTTTGGCAACAAATTTCACTTCTGCTCCACCATCATTCTTGGTGATGTTCTTTATGATTAGGCTGTGAGTAGTTTGGGTTCTCTTGATGATGCAGGTCTCGCTTTCCTGTAAGACTTTACCACTGAGGTACCAAGTGCCACAACATTTTGTAAGGTCAATAGTAAACATGGCATCCCCTCCAGGTACAGCTTCACCAGTTGTTAGGGGGGATTTCACAGCCAGGACTGGTTCTGAGGAAGAACAACATGGATGTCTTAATGCTCTTTAGATGCAAGTCTGGTATCTCATTTAGAGTTGGAAGATTAAATCATTTTTAAAAGGTACATTTCTACTTCTCCCTTTGCATGAGTGCTGGAAGAAGCACTTCTATGCTTCAGATCTATTACAGAAAGTTCTGCCTCTTGCACATGTGAGATATCAAAAGATAAGGATATTCATGTCTCTGTCACAAAAACAGAACTTTTATCATTTTAGTGGTAGCTGGAGGTTGATAGGAGATAGGAGAACTAGGAATAAAGGAAAGCCTTTGGTGTGTTAATGCTCTACTATCTTTACAGTCAAAGGAAACATCTTAAGGGAACCAACACAGCTGCTCAGCTCACACTGACCCATTTCCATTGGGGTTTTTGTGCTTACCAAGGTGCACGCTCCCTGGGAATTCCAGAGACGGGCTCTGTCCATGCGCATTGACTGCAGACACTCGGAACTGATCATCAGCCTCTTCAGACAGATTGCTCACCGTGAACTCTGGGACGGGGACATGAGACTCGTGGCACCTCACCCACGTGAAGCCAGTTAGTTCCTTACATTCCACAATGTAGCCATCGATTGGAATGGGGCGGAGCATCTTCAGAGGGGACCATGCCAGCGTCACTGAGGTTTCTGTTCTATTTTTCACCACGGGGTCAGCTGGGGGCTGGGTGGGAGGTTTTCTGGAAGCTGAGCAGAAATAAATACAGAAATATTAGAATAAGGTCATGTAGGCTGGAAAAGACCTTCAAGATCAGCAGACTCAACTTTCAGCATGACCTACTGAGTCCCACCATTAACTACTGTGCTACCTGAGGACATACATGACAAGCTTATTCCTGCAGGTATTTGCATAGAGAATATATTCACCCTCTGGTTGCTTTGGAACATTTTAGAGGTTAAAATCCCATCAGACTTTTTCACTGTGTGCAGCCACTGATACAGGCAGGAGGCTGGGAATTACCTGACGGGCTCTAGTTACAGACTACTGACAAAGTAAAGGATTGAGTTCATTTCATTTTGGCCATCAGAAAGTTTGGTGTCTGGTTTAAGTCACACATCTAGAATCCAATTATAATCATATGGAGAACAGCGCATTCAGGAGAACTCATCTCATCCTAATAAACCTGAATGAAATCACAGAATCATAGGATCACAGGAGGGCTTGGGTTGGAAGAAACCTTCAAGATCATTAAGTGCTAGATGCCAAAGGTCCCACTAACATAGCATGAAGCCGAAAGCTAGACACTGGAATCAGATCTCCTGACCTTACCATCAGAAACTGAGATGTCATATTTTGCTCAGAGGTGCCTGCTTGTAGGAGGGACAGCTTCCGAGCTTTTTCTGCTCCAGGAACCAGCTCCAGCTTCAGAATTTAAACAGCAGTCAGAAATTAAACTGAGCTTTGTCACCTATATCAAATAGAAGGAGTGGTTGGGTGGTACAGCTTTCCAAATAACTTAGAAACTGTCACAACAATCAGATGCCGACCTTTTCTTTTTGAACTTGTTAATACATAGAGCTTAATAGCATCAGAATGCCCCAAGCACTTCAGATAACATGACAGCTGTAAACCCTTCTTTCAGGATTCCTTTGTTTAACCACTGAGTAACTGTAATTCAGTGGTGCTGGTGGGAGAAGGGAAGTCCTAATCTTCCCAGATGGTGAATAGAGTTGATGTTCACATGCAGACTGGTGCTGCAGCAGAGCCAGAAACCACTCATTTGGGAAACACAGCACCAAGAAAATAATGGGAATAGCTTCATAAAATCAGGCAGCTTCACCCAAATTTCATGTCAGGTCCATTATTCTTCATATTTTCAGGAAGAGAGGTATTCCCTTTTTCTTGTAGTTTTATTTTCTTTTCCTTTCATGCAAGCAACTTTGTAGCTTACAAACTGTTTTCTAATCACCTCCTGGTGTGGACAAATCACACAGGTTTGACTCCATGTTTTACATAGCTAGCATTTTATATTTGTTCCAGTATGGAACTGTACAGTCATAGAATGGCCTGGGTTGAAAAGGATCTCAAAGATCATCCAGTTCCAACCCCCTGCTATGTGCAGGGTCGCCAACCACCAGACCAGGCTGCCCAGAGCCACAATCCAGCCTTTCCTCATAGGAGAGCTGCTCCAACCCTCTGATCATCACAGTGGCCCCTCCTCTGGACCCACCCCAACAGCACCACAAACTTATTGTCCACAGAAAGCATATAACCCTCATTCAATTGCCCTTCCACTCAGCTTAGAGCACTACTAAAACCAGCATCTTCACCTTAGCTCATCACACTGCTGCAGTTCCTTTTACAAGGATTTCACTGGCAAAAATGAAATCAAAGCCGTCACAAGGGATTTAGCACAGTTACGTGTTACTGGCTACGAGAGCTGTCAGCACAGTCACCTGTCAGGCTTTGCTGCTGTTCTCTTTATGTAGAAGCACAACAAGGTTCAGACACCTCACAGTGCAATTCTCACTTGGACTGTAAAGAAAAAGGAGGCTTGAAAAGCAGCGTGTGGAAAACAAAGAAACAAGAATTAGAACAACAGTGGGGCCATGGCACTTGTAGGAATTGCTCCGCCTTTAACAGCAGAGCGATTCAAGAAGGATGAGGGCATTCCAAACCAGACCAGCTTGGACAGATTAACAACTGCAAGTAGTGGGTTCCAAAATTCCAGACATGAAATCAAAGCTGGAAAAACTCTTCACATTTTCATCTCTCAGTTTTTAGTACATTGTGCATTACAGTGCAAACAAGTCTTCACATACAACTTGGAAGCTAAAGACAAGTCTGACAAAACAGACTGCACAAAAATGATGGATAATGAACAGAGCAAATTGCTCTTTCTAAAACTTAGTAATAGAAAGAGATCTCTGAAGCTGCTGTTCTGTAGAGCCCCAAAGCAGTCGCTTGAGGCAGTTCAGGATTAGCCAGAGACAAACCAGCCAGCTGTGTGAACTGAGACCAATTGCACTTTTCTAGTCTGTGGCCACTGACAGCTTCTGAGAGCTACCAAGCAATGCAACCTAGCAGAATTCAGAAGGGAAACCAAGAGAGCCTACCTGAGCTCCACTGCCTTGAAATGCTCTGTGCAGAGGGAAGGGAAAGAGGGGAAAACAAACACCGCTCTACATCCCTCTGAGCCAATAGACGCTTTGCCCTGGATTAGCTCTGGTGCTGCATAAGCTGGGCTTCCACAGCATGTGTTCAGGCGGTAATCAAGGCCTCCCTGGAAGAACACAAAAAAGAGAGAGAAACGTTTGCTTTAACAGAGTTTATGTCTTCTGGTCATAACACTTCAGGAGCCTCAGAGGCTTCTTCTCCTGTGTATGTTTTCATTCATTAGATATTTTTTTCATTCAGTGTGACCTCACTAAGCAAATATTGTCTAAGACCATGAGTATCACATAAATGTGCAGATCTCAAGCTGCTCACTTATCTAGTACCCTTGGCATGATGCTTTATTTTCCTCAGCTGATCATCTAGATTGTGCCTGTTGAAGGTGCAACAACAGCCTGTTGGTCTCGATTACCTGTGAGAGGCTCTAACTTTGGCCAGGAAAAATCATTTGAGGACAAGTAATTCTCTTGGAATCAGTAAGGCAGTCTTCCCATTCTTTCTTACCAGCACCCATCTTACATGTTAATAAAGGCTTCTGGAAATCAGTTTTAAGATCAAGAAACAATTCAGTTCAAGCATATGCAATCACAGGATCCATATTTCACCTGCAAAAGTCATTTTATTCTATCCACAATCTCATCCTACAGACAGTTCCTTAGAAGGTCTCTTAGGCACACCAACCCCATGCTCCTATTACAGAGCCTTCCATAGGACAGGTGATAAACCTACAAGATTATCTACAGCTTAGACTACGAAAACAGGGAGTCTAGCTAGAGAAAATTATCTAACTGTGCATCTGATCAATCTGTTAACCACTCTCACACAGTTCAGGCCATTCCAAACAAGATGCAATAACATGTCAGCCACAGAAACAGCTTGATTTTAAGGAGTTTGTTTGGACAAGCCCCTGTTGCATACGGTGCTCAAACATGCATTACTTGGGGGCACATTGTATTTGATTTAACAGATACTCTTACCTTTGGCTTTGCACAGAGTCCAAAGTCTATCAGCTTCAAATTGTCAATCAGCAGATTTTCCCGGTGGATGAGAAAGCAGTCAGGAATGATTTCCACCCAAGTGCCCAAGGAAACATCTTTTCTCTTCTCTTCTTTCCTGCTGTGGACAGTGGTTCCCAGTCTACTCAAAGCTCGCTCGCTCTCGCTGTCTCAGAGATCTTCACTGACTGCTGGCAAGTTCCCATCTTCCAATATCCCAGGTGGGAAATACTAGCTTGTATCTGTTGGAAAGGACCTGGGGACTAGGAGGACAAGTGGTGAGAGACCACAGGCTGAATGCAAGCCAGCAGTGTGCTCTGACAGAAAAGAAGTACAACAAGATCATCAGCTGCATTAAAAAGCAGCACAACCAGACCAGGACAAGTCAGTCCTGCTTCAACACTCACTGGACCACATCTACAATACTGTATCTGGTTTTTGGCCAGGAAGGATAACAACCTGAAACAAACTCTGTGGATGACATCCAGCCTGTGCAGGGGGCTGAAGCTCCCACTCAGAGAAGAGAAGCTGGGGAGAATGATTTTTCTTCAGAGTGCCTTCCAGTAGCCTTAGATAGAGGGATTTCATAAGATGCCTAGGAAAATGCTCGTGCTGTAATGATTTGCTTTACTGAGAGATGCAAAGCTCTAACCTATTGGTGAGGAAATATTCAAGCCTTCCAGTACCTAACCTGTGCTTCAAGTCTTCAGTGACAGAATTGACAGAGTGACAGAGTAATGCATCTCACCCCACACCCTCTGTATAGCCACCATTTGTTTAAAGGATACTCTTCCTTGAGGCACAAAAAAATAAAAACACATTCATTATTATTTATGGAAGACTGACTGCAGTTCAGGCTCACTGGTTTGAGGTCTCTGGGCATAACCCTGACTGTGAACAGAAGCAATTGCTGAAAGAATCTGTCAAAAAAAGACTGGAGCTTCCTCTTCCAAAAGGTGGTCCTTAGAAACAATGTCATCAAACAGCTCCCATCCAGGACAATACTGTCATAAGAAAGCTAAGGTTATCTGAAAATGCATTTAGAGAATATGAGAGAGAGAAGTAACAATGACAGCACAGAAAGCACAGAAAAGCACCGACAGGGCTCTCTCCTGTTCCCCATGCTCAATAAGAGAATATGTATCAGAATATATAAAATTTTCTACTTAATTCTCAAACCAATGAATCTTGAACCCAGTCTCCACTGAGATATATAGGAATCATTTCTTTTCAGCCTTATTGTTATATTATTGTCTACTGCTAAAGATAAAAACAGTCAACTGAAGTGTGGCAGAAATTATTTCTTACCTCTAAGACTATAAATATTTCTTTGATGTCTCTCTTACATGATCCAATGGGCAAACACGTTGATGACTTCAGTTCTTCATGGCATCAATTTCTGTTTTAGCATGAGGCAAGTCATCCTTAAGAGACCATAAAAGTAAGCGACGAAATCGCTAACTACTGTGACATACCAGGTACCACATCTGACTGCTGTGGAACAGAACAAGCACATATGGGACAGTACACAATTCGACATCAACTCAGCAATGACTGACATCACTCCCATAGAAATTCTGAAACAGAGCTGTGAAAAATGAAAAGTAAAACATTCAGCATTTTCATTGGCATTTTGGTAAAGTTGCTGTAATAATGGAATAATGTAGCAATAATGTAATGTAATGATGTAATAACTTTTTCCATTTTAAAGCCAGAGAATACTGCCCTCTGAACAACGAGGAACAAGATTTGTGGTGCTCTGTTAAACTTTTTCCAGCTCTACAGCATCTTTCAAAAGGCAATGGGACCAGTAGGCTGCATTCCTATGTACCATCCCACCTGCCACTGTGTTCTAGAGAAGTCCACAATTCCAACAGAAGATATTATCATATTTAAATGCCTTTTGGCTTACCCCTAAAGTAACTTTCTACATGATTTTTACTGCAACATTTTCACCAGTAAGAAGATGCCGCCCGAGTTTTACCTTTGCAAAACCACCTATAATTCAAAACACAGATGCTTAAAGTTGAGCGTGAATTCTTCTCTAATATAATACAACAAGTAAAGCAGAGTACCTAGCATTGGGTGTAATGTTTTAATTAGAGGAAGAGGTAATCAGCACCATCAATTTCCAACTGGTTTCAAAAATCCAATTTCAAGTTTATACTAATGAAACCTGACTTAGAGAACTGACAAAATGCTTTCATCAAACAGAAGCAGAGATGGCACGGCAGGACAGACATAATCGCTGTGCACGTTTGAAGCCATTTGAGAACCTAGTCATTCTTGCTGCAGGACCCCTGACTTCTGTTAAAAGCTGAACGGTCCCCAGAGCACCTGTTTCCATCAGCTGCCACCATCCAAAGCAGCCAGCCTTCTTGCGGTCACCTGGCCCAAACATCCCTTTTGCTCTACACTTGATTCACAGAATCACAGAATTGTAGGGCTTGGAAGGGACCTCTAGAGATCATCAAGTCCAACCCCCCTGCCAAAGCAGGCTCCCTACACCATGTCACACAGGTAGGCGTCCAGGCAGGTCTTGAATATCTCCAGAGAAGGAGACTCCACCACCTCCCTGAGCAGCCTGTTCCAGTGCTCCGTCACCCTCACTGTAAAGAAGTTCTTTACGAATGTGCGGAACTTCCTATGCTGTACTTTCATCCCATTACCCCTAGTCCTATCCCCACACACTACTGAAAAGAGACCAGACTCACCACTATGGCTCCCACACCTCAGGTATTTATAAACCTGGATCAAGTCCCCTCTCAGTCTTCTTTTCTCAAGGCTAAACAGACCCAGTTCCCTAAGTCTCTCCTCATAGGGGAGATGCTCCAGACCCTTCACCATCTTAGTGGCCCTCCGCTGGACTTTTTCCAAGAGATCCCTGTCTTTTTTGTACTGGGGAGCCCAGAACTGGAAACAATATTCCAGATGAGGCCTCACCAGGGCAGAGTAGAGGGGGAGGATCACCTCCTTCGACCTGCTGGACACGTTCTTCTTAATGCACCCCAGTATGCCATTGGCTTTTTTGGCTACAAGGGCACACTGCTGGCTCAAGGTCAATCTGTCGTTCACCAGGACGCCCAGGTCCCTCTCAGCAGAGCTCCTCTCCAGCAGCTCTTCCCCCAGCCTGTACTGGTGCATGCAATTATTTCTACCCAGGTGCAAGACTCTACACTTGCTTTTGTTAAACCTCATCTGGTTTCTTACTGCCCAGCTCTCCAGCCTGTCCAGGTCTCGCTGAATGGCAGCACAGCCTTCAGGCGTGTCAGTAAATCCTCCCAACTTCGTATCATCAGCAAACTTGCTGAGGGTGGTCACTATTCCCTCATCAAGGTCGTTGATGACGACGTTGAACAAGACCGGACCCAGCACAGACCCCTGGGGGACGCCGCTAGTTACAGGCCTCCAGCCAGACACCGCACCGCCAACAACAACCCTCTGCACTCTGCCAGTCAGCCAATTCTCAACCCACTTCACCGTCCACTCATCTATCCCATACTTCCTCAGCTTTGTTATAAGGATGTCATGGGGGACATTCCTACAAGTGATGGGAGCTCGGCATGCACACCATCCTTCCAACAGCACATCCCTGCAGCAAGGGATCACAGCGCTGGCACAGCTGAAACAAAAAGGGTGTGCGAGTTTCCTGTTAGCACTCAGTGTGAACAAATCTACCACTGAGCAACACTGTGAGCCCCCACTCACCTCAGCACAGGTCAACCTGTAACCCCAGCCTTCCCCTATCCATGTGCACATGCACACCCGTGTGCCTCCCTGCCTGCTTTGCACACCCCCATGCATGTACTGCATCTTCTGCCCTCCTTTGCATTCACAGACGTGTGCCAACCATCCCTGGGAACACCTACGTGCCTACACCTTCCACAAACACCCCTTTGTGTGCACCTGTGTGCAACCCAACTCCTCAGCACACACACGCGTTTGTGCCACCATATCCACTCACTCACCACGTGCCCTCCAGCATCACTGCTGCCTCCTCTGGTACCGGACCCGCAGATACTTCAGAGCTCATTAGCATGGACTTCCTTCCTCCCCTCAGCAGCTGCTCCTGCACTCACCTTCATTCCTACTCAGATACCGGCCGCTTCCAGCACCAGCTGACCTGCAAGACACAGAAAGGAAAGGTGGGAGTCATGCAAACGCACAAGCCCAAGGCTGCGTCACAACCACGTATGGCAGCCTCGGGAAGTCAGCTGCAACTACAGCCTTTGTCAGAACGGAAGCAAGCACCATCAATTAAGTGTGACCTCTGAACTCACTGCCACCACCTGAAGTAGGCACTGAAATCGCTCACTTCACTGCAGCTGGTTACCTCTAAATTCTTTCGCTTTTGGGAAATGATGTACATGGAATTAAAGGACTCCAAAAAAATGACATCTACTTCATTGTAGGTGGCACAGGTGGGTGAGTGACACAAAAGATGTGTCCTTGGTTCCTAGCCCCTCTATTGGTTACCTCGGTGGCTTGCAGCAACTAGAACTTTCCCCCTTTTGGAAGAGTTCACCTTGGTGGTTGTTTTGCATTGCTTTTTGAGTAACATACACTTAGGGTAGGATGCCTCTCTCAAAATACACGCATCTACATGCTGGAGATAAGTTAGAGAGGCACTTGCAGCAGAGGCCATCCTACAGCCAGCAGTAATCTGTAAAGTACAGGCAATAGAAATCAGGGCACCATTTATTCTGTCTTAAATCTACCCCATTGAGGATGATGAACCATGTCTGAAAACTGCCTCTTCTTATCTCCACTGATCACACTGGGAGCCTCAGATGATGCTCTCAGATGCACATGTTCTAGATAGGAATTTGTTGTACAGCTAGATGATGTGAAGGCCATCCCTTCAGCTTATACTTAGAGGATATTTGCTCCCACAGTTCCCTCAACAGATCATTCCTGATTTACTGTTAATGGAACAAGCTGGAGTGAGATGCCCATTTCCAACACTACCCCAGTGCTTTGGGTAGTTCTCACATTTGTGTAAAATGGTTCCTCCTTTCACTTATTTTTAAGAGAAATTCTCAGTGCTTCAAGGTTCAAGTAGAAGGTTGCTATTCACTTTAACCATATTATGAGTTAGCTCTCATGACAATCTTATCAGAAGACAGCTGAAGGAATCAGACCCCAGAATCTCTCCCATCTCATTACCTTTCACAGACAGAGAGGCTGTGGAGGTTAGACCACGGGCAATAAAAACGACTTCCCCAGCGTCAGTAGGAGTCACACTTTTGATAAGGAGAGTCTCTTACCAACCCACGTTAGAAGCTTTAAATCGCCCACCACTTTCCACTCTGCTTCCATTCAGTGTCCACTTGAACTCATCAATGCTTTCATGGGACAGAATGCATTCAAAAGTGCAATCTTCTACCTCCTGGATTTCAGTGTTTTCAGCCTTTTGGTAATGCCAATATTCAGCTCTGGAAGATAAGAGATAGGTTAGTATGAGGTTTATGTGGAGAAAAGGCATTTGTGACCGATGTGAGTAGCAGTACTGGTGTTTGAACTCAGGATTTGCAGATCATGGATGCGTTCCTCACTGATGTATTCTCTAAGACATTCTCCTCTCAGAATCACCAGAAAGCTATAAAAAAAAAGAGACATGATTCTCTTGGCTTTGCTCTGGAAGAACTACAAGGCGAGCAGCTCAGTCCATGAGGCACAATGAAGATTCAATGAGCTGCAGAGGGAAAAACCTAACAGAGAGGACAACTCTAGGATGCTGCGTGAGAAAAAGGGTTTTGCCTATGACAAGAAATTAAATGTTTCTATTAGCTCATTTGTTACCATCCTACCTCTACTGGTGTTCAAACCATTTCTCCATTTTAGGGATGTTTAGAAAGGAAACATTTCCAGGACATTCTTGATGTGTTTGGTGATTTTCATGGCAAAATGAGATACATTTACATCAAAAGCAATGGGAATTTTCCAGACATCACTGTGTTAAATTGCAGTAATACAGTTCTATTGTAGAAACTATTAAGGCTCGTGGGGGAATAGGTGTAAGACATAGTGACCACACTGAATGTGCTTTCAGCACTCCTTTACTTTCCACAGTACTTACCCTGAACGCCGACATTTGACTTGGCAACATCAGTGCCAATATCACAGGTATAGAAACCTGCATCTGACTTCTCGATGTCATGGAGAAGGAGACATAGGGTCTTCCCAGACTGTAGCAGCTCATACTTGTTGCCAGAAGTGAGCACAACACCGTCCTTTTTCCACACTGGTTTGACCTTCTCTTTAGAGACTTTGCATTCCAATTTAATCACACCCCGCTCCTCATCAAAAACATCATCCAAGGACTTAATGAAGACAGCAGGCTTCTCTGCTATTAAACAGGCAAAATACAAAAATGTGATACAGAAGTTGAGACATTTCCAGTTGCTTTCATATTTTAAAGAGGAATCAATAAATCTTTACCAGTACTGACGACACCAATATAGAACCTAAAGCGGTTTCATGTCTGTTGACTGAATGCACTTTATGGAATTCTGAACTAATCAGTAGGAGACTACAGGGAACAGGAGGGACAGCCTGCATTGCCATGGGTGGGACTGATAGCATATGAAGTAATTGGGATGCAGCTCTTCTGAAGCTGGAGAGCTGGCATTGCCCTCACATGGAGCAGAGCTCATACAGCAGGCCACAGTATTAAGAGGATAAGCTGCTGAACACTTTTGATTTTCCCCTTTTATTGACTCATTTTATCTCTATTATATTTCACACATCAGATGTTTATACTGGGGAAAAAACATCCACCAAATGCAGAAGAAAGGAGAAAGAGGAAATCCTTCAAACTCTGAGCGCATAGAGTAAAAGAGCTTAATTGCCGGGGAGAGCAGATTAGAATCACAGTATCCTTAGAATTGGAAGAGACCCTCAAAGGCCATCTAGCCCAGCTCCCCTGCAATAAACAGGAACATTCACAGCTAGATCGGGTTGCTCACAGCCTGGTCATTAGTCATTCCAAAGGCAAAACACACACTGAATGATCTCTCCCTGCAGTCATAAATCCTTGGAGACAACAGCATTGACACTGCATGTTACTGAAGCAGTAAAAGAAATTGCTCTTGTAACTCTCCTTGTGTTAAGTAAAATGATGATAAAAAGCAATGGAATGCTTTGGCAGGACACCAAAACCATCCTCCTTCGTTGATATCTGCTGCAATGGAACCTTCCACTGGAAGAAAGCCCCTGATGACTTGTCACCCCAGAGAGGTGAGCTTTAGAAGCAGGATTGCTGCACAATGGAATGAACTGGAGCTCCTTAGCATCTCTTACATGCAGGAGGGCTGTGACCAGACCCACCTATCACCTTCAGGCACGCGCTTTCTGACACCTTGTCTGACTTCACTGCCACTGTGCCAGCATCCTCAGGCTTAACCTGCTTCACTGTCAGTGTGCAGCAATTGCCAACGTTCTTGATGTCATTGTAATTGTTGGTGTAAAGCAGGTTGCCATTCAGGAACCATTCCACGTTTTTGTCATCATGGGACAGCTCGCAGGAGAAGACAGCAGAGCTCTCTTCTTCAATTTCCACATCCTGCAGCTGCTTCGTCACTTCTACATTGCGGGCTGTGGGGAAACAAGGTGAACTGTTCCCACTGTTACTATAAATCATGTTGGGAAGCAGTTGAGTGGTTGGACTAGATGATCTTTGTGTAATCTTCTCAGTGAAGATTATACATTTATAAAGTTAGCAGGAGAGAATGTCAGAAATCAAGCTCAAGAAGAGAAATCTGAGGTGAAATAGGACATGGAAGAGGCCACCCTCCCTGCTCATACCTTCAGCTGTCAGCGTGGCCTCAGTTTCTGCAATTCCTGCCTTGCACTTGTACACACCAGCATCATTGGGCTTCAGCTTCAGAATCTGGAGCTCTGCTGAATGCTTATCCCTCTTGATCTTGTACTTCTCAGAGGGCTCGATGGGTGTGTGGCCCTTGAACTGATTCACAACCTTTGGAGAAGGCCTGAAGTCACAGGACAGGATGACAGAATGACGTTCCAAAGCTGTCTTGTCCTCCAACTTCCTGGTGATTTGTATATGGTAATCTGCAAAGCAGGGGTGGAAGAGAAGAAAGGATGAGGACAATTGGAAGAAGAGGAAAGTCTCTTGCGTCTATTCCATTCCATTTCATTTCATGTTCACAATGGTTCTGTGAACCACTCCAAAGATAAAACAAACGACTGCCTATAGGGAATGCCATTGACTACATTTCTATAAAGTAATACTGTATATTATCTACCAAATGCAAGGTCTAGCTCTTGTTCTGTGCTTATTAAATTGAGGCTTTTATTCAAATAAGAGTGAGTTGAAAATATAACAAGTACTTTAGGATGCTAACGGAGACTCTTACACTGGGGACAACAGCAGATAAAAAGCCTGGAAGTTTCTTTCAGATGAAATCAATGACAAACTGCATCAAATTTAGGTGGTACCAAACTTAAACTTGTCTACTTCACAAATACAATTAATTTCACCTGATTAGACTTCTTGGGTATAGCCAAGGACAAAACCTCACCTCTGTAGATCTGTATAGTAAGCACATCACAACTATTCAAACAGATCTTTTACTGAGATGCAGCTGTCTCATTTAGTGTCCAACGACTTTGAACTGGAAATGGAGCAGACCCTCCAGATACACACACAATATTTCAAAGACCCCAGTGAAGGAAGACTGTACATTAATTAATTCTTCATCTTCATGATGTAAACCAAGCCAGGATATGTTACCTCTGACGAGCAGATTGACTGTGGATTTGGATTTGCCAATTGAGAACTGAATGGTGCCTGTCATATCAGTGGTGGTTTTCGGTATGCTCAGCCGGTGGATGGTGCCTTCATGCTGCAGAATCAAGTTTCTGCCAGCCTGTAAGACTTCCCCACGTAGATACCACTTGGGAGGTTTCACAGAAGGAATGGATATCTTTTCCTTACACATATTTGCACAGAAAATAAGTAGAATTATGTTTTATTCTAAACCATTATCCATTTCTGAGTCATTTCTCTCTTCAACACAGTCAATGCTTTATTGCCCTTGAACTTAAAGATAGACTTACTAGCTACAATGGAGCTCCCTGCAAACAGTTTTCATGGAAACCAGAATCTCATTTATTCTAAAACCTTTTAAGCAAAATTAAGGGTAGAAAAACAATAGAACTCAATGAATCTTTAAGGTCATTTAGTTCCAATCCCACTGCTATAGGCAGGGACACCTCCCTCCAGACCAACTCTTCTCCTCAGGGTCAAGGCTTCTCTCAAATCATTCTCCTCTAAACCTGTACCTGTGCTTGGGATTGCCCTGACCCAGGTGCAGGGCCTTATAATTGGCCAAACTGAAGTTCATGAGGCTGCCAAGGGCCCACCTCTCCAGCCTGCCCAGGTCCCTCAGGGTAGCATCCCTTCCCTCTAGCACATCAACAGCACCGCTCAGCTTGGTGTCATCTGCAAACTTGCTGAGGCTGCATTTCATTCCACTGGCCATGTTGCCTACAAAAATGTTAAAGAACACTGGTCCCAACACCACCCTCCACCTGGACACTGAGCTATTGACTTCAACTCTCTGAGTGTGACCATCCAGCCAGTTCCCTATCCTGCAACTGGTCCATCCATCAAAACCATTTTTCTCCACTTTGGTGACCAGGATGTCATGCAGGATGGGATCAAATGCTCTGCACAAGTCCAAGTAGATGACGTCAGTTGCTCTCCCATTATCCACTGATGCTGTTACTCCATCATGAAAGGCCACCAAGTTTGTCAGGCATGGCTTGACCTTGATGAAGCCATATTGGTTACCACCAATCACCTCATCTTTATTTTCCAAACTATGCCAAGGAGAACTAGACAGAACTCTACAATGTCGTGTCACTACAAACCTGTCTGAACCATTGGCTTCTCTGCATGCTCATCACTAGTCTCTCCTTAGCTTGTGTGCCCACAATGTATGGGGAATGTCAGCCACAAATCTTACCTAGGGGACATCTTTGCTTCAAAATCCCTTGAACATCACACAATCCCTTTTAACTCTCCAGGTCTGCATTTATTTATGTCAGAATCAGACCATATTTCTGTGCTGCCATTTCCCTTTCCTTCTGAAGGGCCTGGATATAAATGGATTAACCTCAGGAGCAGAGTTCCTGCATAAAACAGCCAGTACTGAAACAGCAACCCAACCTGGTTGCAGACTGAGAGAGAAAATGAGAGTTCACCACTTGTGAATAATGAGACTTCTCTTATTTCCCTGGGAAGTAATGCCCACTTTTTTACTTTGACGGAGCTCCTTCCCATCCTAGAAGGGAAAATGTCAAGTCAGATCTCCATTAGTCCTTCCATCTCTGCACTGAGCAAATGCAGCCTTCAGATCTATGCTTAATTCACCCACTCCCCTAGAATTAATGGAACTGTGCTTACTGGAACATATGCTGAAGCTTAAGCACATTGCAGTGTTTTCAACATGTAGGAATGGCTATAGAACATGCAGAAATTCTGGCTGACCTATGACAGCTTAAAGCACTGCGGAGGACTGTTAACAAGCCTGTTTGGACATCACCTTGAATAAATGATGTTATCCCCAAGTAAGGGAAGGAACAGCTGAGCACTGGGGAGGTACAGAAAGTGCCAGAGCAAATTCTCACAGTGTCACATGCAAAGAAAACTCAGATTTCACCCTAAGACCCAGTTCACAACAAGGCTACAAAATCCTGGCTGAGAATTTCTGTGTTAGAGTTGAAGCTCAAGACTGTACTCCAACCAACAATATTTTGTGCAGCAAGACCTCAGGAGTTCACATGAAACCCAAAACAAACTTCCATTTCAACTTGATAAATGAACTCAGGACATAATAACAAAGAGTGCTGATCTGGGCAAGTAAAAGAGCATAAAGAAAAGAGAGCAGTGCAAAAGCTATCAAGCAAAAGCTCAGACTCGCATCCCTTGGAAGTGAAATTAAAGGCTCTCATTCATTTCCAGAGAAGTCAGAAAGAAAAATACCATTACATGCCATACCTTGAACCACTTGATGTCCACCTTGGGCCTGGACAGCTCACACTCAAATGTGACCTTGTCCTTCTTAGTGACGCTAATTTTGATTGCAATTTTCATTCTTGGATCACTTAGGGCTTCAGCCACTTAATGGAACTAACTCAGTTAAAAGTCAGGGGTAAAATAAAAACTCTCTTGTACTAGCAGAGAGATTTGCAACAGAGTAACTGAAGTAAGGATGGAAGACTGAAGGTGTTGGGGAAGACATCCAGGCTTTAGCTACAGGGCATGCATGCAGAATCACAAAACAAAGGCCAGTCAGAAAAATAAGAGCTTCATGAGAATTAATGGGGTTGTTTCTACATGCCCACCCTATCTGCCAGTGTAAATCCTTCCAGTGAAAAAAAGGAAAGCTACATATAGGTGGGGAGAATTGTTTGCGAAATTATTTGTGATATTTTTTGCTAATAATATGCTCAAAATCCTGGAGCAAGACTTCAAGTTAAGCAACTCAGTCTGTGTACGTAGACTTACAGAAGGGAACCATAAAGCTTATGGAAGGAACTGTAAAGTTAATCCACAGCTAAAACAGAGTAGAGACGAATTGCAGGAGCTTGTTTACTTTGCACAAGTGTGAGCTTTAACCACTGCTGAGCTCCTAGTACAAAAGTCTGAGCCACAAATTTCACCACCCTGGGAGATGATGGACAAGAAGAAACCACTTAGGAGCACATAAAAGATGTGTCCCTAAGTGTATGAGCTCCTTTATGTATGAGCACTTTCAAAGAGCCAACAGAGTCAATGATTTTATTGGAAGCATCAGATTTTATGACTCGCAGTAAGTGATCACCATAACTCACACTCATATCTCCTGCCTGTAGAGGAGATCCTCCTTGCATCTACAAAGAAGCAAGAAGAAAAGAGACAAAGAAGGAATAAAAAAATTCCCATCTCACATTTGGGATGCTTAATTCCAGCCTTGAAGGCTGATTTGCCCACTTAACAGCTGTGCTCTTCAGAAGCAGTTGTTCCACAGCTATTTAGAGAGAAAGACAAGTTTTGTACTCGGTTGTTAACACAGAGAACAGCATAAACACACAAATGAACTCAACTTTGCAGTGTTGTAATGGCTGATGAGGGAAGCCAAGGATCCTTCCTCACTGTCAGCCTTCATTTCCAGAGACATACCTTTGGGGGTGATGGTAATGCTGCTCTTGTCATCTCTGGACTCACAGAAGTACTCTCCCTCATCCTCAGCCCGGATCCCTGTTATTGTCAGGGTTCTTCTGACCCCTTCCTCATCAATCTGGAAACGTTTGCTGGGTTTGATCTCAACTGCATTCCTGCACCACACCACCTTCCCTTCGGCATGGCTCACTTCCTCTTCCTCTAAGCTACGTAAACAGCTGCTTAGTGCTCCCAAAGCGAATGCTCACCAGTTGATTCCAACTTGAAGGTCATCTTCTGGCCAGCAGCCTCGCAGATGTATTCTCCAGCACCTTTCTTCTCCAGCTGCTCCACAACCAGACGCCGTGTTTTGCCCACAGATTCCATTCTGAACTTTCTGGAGGAGGCAAGCAGTCTTCCATCCTTGTACCATTTTACTTCGCTTGGATCCTGTGCTACTTCACAGCTGAGGGAGGCACTTGCTGCCAGGGCAGCACTCACCTCTTTCTGCACCTTCTCCTGGTTTATAAACACAGGTTTTGGCTCTGAGGGAAAAAAAGAAAAAGTATTGACTGAGGGACTGAAATGAGACCATCTTGCAGGTTTGTATGTACAGCTTGGAACCGGTTTAGGTTACCACTTGTGCCCAAACTAATAGCCTTCACTAGAGAATATCAGCTCTTCTGTTAAAACAAAGTGTCAAATCTAGGCAAGAAAGAACCTAGGAACTGAAGGAACCAAGAGGGTCCTTGAACACCAGTCCCATGGTTGCAAGTCACTATACAAACAACTTAGTCAAATCTTTCGGTGAACAAGAATTACAGTTTGGGATCTCAGGCACAGGAGAGATTTGAATAATATCTTGAATATTGCTTCCATTGTACATCTATCAGTAATTATTCTACAGACAGACTGAAACAGGTCTTTGTGCCATACTAAAACCAAATACTTTCTACAAACCCAGGCAATCAAGTATAGGGAAAAAACCTCAGCACAGACTACTGCAACTGGATCATTGTACAATAGAAACTAGATTTTACTTTACTGTTCTCTGCTGTATTTCAGACAACACCTGTCTCACCTGTGACATGAATCCTGAAGGTGAGTTTCTGGCCAGCAGCCTCGCAGCTGTACTCCCCTGCATCTTTCTTCTCCACCTGGCTCACCACCAGCCGACGCTGTTTGCCCTCTGACTCAGCCTTGAACTTCTTGCTCCAGGTGATCAGTTTCCCCTCCTTGTCCCACTTCACCTCCGTCTTCTCCTTGGCCACCTCGCAGCTCAACGTGGCATTTTCTGTTGGTGCAGCCTTCACCTCCTTCTGCACCTTCTGCTTGTTGATGAAAGCATCTTCTGCTTCTGCAGATTGGGAGAGCATTTAGGATGCACAGCTACATTCACGCTGTCCAATGTGTTCAAAACCAAACACAAAATGCTGCTTGTGACAACTTCATGTATGTTTGTAATTTTGGAATGGTCTCATTCATACTAAACATGATCCAGATTAAATACGTTCTCTCTATTAATTACCAGTGACCCAACACTTCATCGTCCATTACTATGCTAAATATATTCTTCATATCTTTAAATATCCTTCACATTCATATCATTAAATATTCTTCTTACATTCAATAGTTTGAAAAAATTAAGGTTTGTGAGGAAATATTTTCCTTATTTAAACCCAGAGCTGTTTCTAAAACAGCTCCTTGCAAGCTCCCCCCATAAGCAGATGGGAATCTACTAATGCAGCAGAGAAGGATGCATTATATGCACCACTTGAGATCAATTTTAACATAATTTCTCTGTGGTTCTTGGAGCTTTGCTTAAATTGTTCCTAAAAAAACTATTTTTAGAGGGGGGCAATATGATTACATTCATCAAAAATTGGAAGCCAAAGCAAACACCAAATATAAGCATGTCATGCTCAGTGACATACAGGTGTTACGAATTACACTCTAGAAAAGCAGTGCTGATTTACATATTTCTTATTCAAAACTGAAATGTCATTTACACAGAACAATGTACTCATGCAATATTGATATGACTCCTGATTAGGTGTTCATTTCTGTCCCTGTCAACAGGAGTACTTCTTTCACTGAATACCTACAAACCAATCTCAGTTCTTTACCAAATCCTCAATATTGTAAATAAGGTTTAGATACTGAAACTCAGAGGCCACAGCTAATTCTCAGTAGAAAACAATACGACATCATGAAACAAGTTAACTGCACTTAACTTCAGCCACCTGAGAGTTAGGGTTGATCTTGGTTCCCATAGGAAAACATTCAAGCTTCAGTTTCCCAATGAGACTGAGGGATTTGAAGCTGTGCTGTACTGAGTGGTGACCTTCAGTGGAAGGCAGTGGGTGACTCACCTCACCCTACAGCAGATGGTGGCAGCTCACTCCTCAGACTATACTGACTACAACTGACCATAATCCAGTTCCCCACATTCAGGCATCTTGGGCAATTCGACATGCTCTGTGCATCCAAGATGTCTTAATGAGGCTGGGAAATCTATACGGCACTCTCAGGAGAGACTTCCCTTTCTAACTCAGAAGCTGGACGCCAGCAGGGATCTTTAAAGAACTTCAGGTATAACTGGAAACCAAGTGGGACTCATGGGCCATTCTGTGATGAGAAACATCTCTCTCACCTGTGACATGAATCTTGAAGGTGAGTTTCTGGCCAGCAGCCTTGCAGCTGTACTCCCCTGCATCTTACTTCTCCACCTGGCTCACCACCAGCCGACGCTGTTTGCCCTCTGACTCCACCTTGAACTTCTTGCTCCAGGTGATCAGTTTCCCCTCCTTGTACCACTTCATATCCATCTTCTCCTGGACCACCTCGCAGCTCAGCGTGGCATTTTGAGTCAGTACAGCCTTCACATCCTTTTGTACCTTGTCCTTGTTTGTAAACACGTCTTCTTTCTCTGCAGGGACATCACAACAGTCACACCGTTTTGCTGTAGTCTGCTGCAGAGCTTACTCCAGTTCCCTGTTTTCACTACACTTCCCCTTCACAGGGAGCATCGTGATGCCTCATTAAGAAAGGAAAATACCTTCCCTTCTATTTTGCCTTGGGAAATGATAGGCATATCATATCATATCATATCATATCATATCATATCATATCATATCATATCATATCATATCATATCATTTCATATCATATTACATCATATCACAAAGCTAAACATTTCGCAGTCTGATAGCAGATTTGGACATGAGATTTAGAACACCTGCATGCACTGCTGAACCTCCTCCCTTCTCTTTTTTTCTTCTCATGTCTCTCTACATTTCCAGTAAATCAGAAGGGAACGGCCCTCTAGAACATGCTGCCCAAGGAGACTGTGGATGCTCCATCCCTGCAGGCATTCAAGGCCAGGCTGGATGTGGTTCTGGGCAGCCTGGGCTGCTGCTTGGCAACCCTGCACATGGGAAGAAGGGGGTTGGAACTGGATGAGCACTGTGGGCCTTTGCAACCCAGGTCATTTATCAGTCTGATTATTGGCATTTTCCACCTCATTGTGTCATTCAAATTTTGTAACCAGATCTCTTCAAACACCTCCCCTTTTCTCACTCCTTGCATGCCTGGTGTACTCTTGCACTGTAACCCTGCAGACACCAGCTGACTACAAGAGCTGCACAAGTTACCCTCCTTGCCTATGGTTTGTTGCAGTAATTCATTCCTGGATGGAAAAGCACATGTAGAAAAGTGTTGCTATGACACTAGATGACAAAGAAAGTCCTATAGCCAAAATGTTTTGCACCAGAGAGGCTGTCATTGATCCTCCAAATGCAAGACACACCAAATGAAGCGTTCCTTTATCTCTGAGATTCCAAGCATTTTCTCACCTCTGATTTTCACTTGGAATGTTGCTTTGTCATCTTTTGTTTCGCAGCTGTAGCTCCCTTGGTCTTTCAGGGTCACATTTTTGACCATGAGGTTGCGGTGCATCCCCTGGGAGATGATGGTTGTCCTCTGGTCCTGCTTCACCTCTGTTTGATCTTTCTTCCATACGACAGCTTCACTTGCAGCTGACACCTCACACACCAGCTCCAGGTCTTCAGAAGGACTGACTGATATTTCTGGAGTCGTTTTGGGCTTGCTGACAACATTAATGGCTTCATCTGAAGAAAAAAAGAGAAAGTGGTTTACATCCTGACTCAGGCTTATTCAGCACAGCATGAAGATACAGTTAGAACTGATTGTAATGTCTCTGCTCATTACATTTGGGTGATCGAGTTTCACCTCTGGAGGTACTCACATACAAACATGTGCTTGATTCTCCTGTGTAAGGAAAGAGTAAGTTCTATGCAGACAGTTCTTATTTCTTTTAATCAATTCTGTATTCTGCACATGTTCTTCTGAAGCTAAAATGAAGGCAGCTAAGTAACGTGTTTGCAATACATGAACAAACCTATTCAACACCTTGTCTCTAAGCTAACAAGCAGCGTTTGATGAGCACATCAGTATTTCATGCCCTTCATTCCATCCAGACAGAACCTGCCTGAGGAGCAAGCTGATGGCTGTCAGCTACAGGCAGACCCAGCTTAGTATTGCATTTCTTAGAGCAACAACTGTTGCTTTCAGTCACTGAATATACCAAGGCCAATTGCTATGCCAGGCACATTTATGGCAGCAGTGAACAAATAATGCATTAAAAATTGTAATAGACAGGAGCCATCTATTCTTTTAAAACTAGGTGACCAAAGAAGAACAGTCCCTCTAGAGTCAAGCTGTTAAGAACTAATAGCATCAATCAATAACACATAGATAGATAACTTCCGTGCCCTAAGACAGGTGCTGCCTGTGACCATTTGGTGCTCCTAATTAAGCCCTCTTGATGGCTTTTTTGTCTGAGCCACGTGACATTTTGTGATAGGAGTTACTGCTAGTGTTCCCTTAACCCTACACCAAAGTAGGAGGTATCCATTCTCAGGGAATCATGCAGGCTTCCTCTGTAATTGATGCTCAGAGACAGCCCCAGAACTTTTAAAATCTTAGCTTAGCTCTCATCCAATAATGTTCATCAAACAGTGCAACATGCCCCCTGGTAAAATCCATCAGGGCCACATCTCCACAGTTCCTGAACATCTTCAGGGATCCCACCACCTCCCTGGGCAGCCTGTGCCAGTTAATTCTGTGGGCAGACCTGCCAGTATGAAATATTATGCTAACATGACAAACAGAGAGAAGAAAAGCAAAATTAAGACTAGCTGACAAGCCTTGGCAGGATGTTCTGCTCTCCATCAATTTAGTCCCACTATTCAATTCTCTTTGGAGCTGTCTCCATGCCTCTCTGGAGTTTGTTCTTTGAGAAGAAGCAATTAAGTAAGCTCTCCAATGCCAAACTGCATACACTACTCTAGAGCTTTGTTGTTTCTCCATGGATCAACAAGGGTGACAAGCCAGAAGAATATGATGAAGAGCCTCATGCATACTCAGTGTAAAAAAGAACAAGGCAATTGTTGCTGGGAAGAAGGTGCATTTGCATTTGTGTCTTCTGCAGAGGGTACTGCAGAAATGGAAAGTCTTCCACTGGAGCAAACAAAGGGCTCTCATTTATTGCAATCAAGGCCCAGCGTGTGGATCTCAGAGATCAGACCTAAACCCTGCAGCAAAACAGAGACCTGCGTGGGAAAGTTCAGTTTCTCCCTACATCTGTGTAAGAAAAAGCCCACCATGGAATGACAGCTAAGTAAACATCCCTGTGACTCGTCACAGGTCTCTTCTACATGTCAGTGCTGAGCAATTCAAGATATTTAATTTGGTCTTCTTGCCAGATTTACTAAGTAAAAATCAATCAAACATCTCCTTCTACTGATTAAGAATGCTCTAAACATGCTTCTGCAGAGGTTTCCACCCAGTGACAAACAGCTCCTCCCATCACGAATGTTTATTTGTTCTATTTGGACATGCAACGCTGATTGATATTATTGGAATGATTGCTCCCCTACTTCTAAACTATTCCAGTGCAATCAGAAAGGCTGTCTGAACCTGGAGCTGAAAGTACTGCTCTATGGTGATGCAGTGGTAAACCTGGTGACTGAATGCACTGGCCAATAGCTGTGAACTGCAGACATTCATCAGCTGGCATGAAGCAATCTGGTTCAGATACCAAGCAGCTGGGTAGACTGGCTTACCCTACACTCAGTGCTATCATGTTTAGGGCAAAACCAGGACTCACGTCAGTCCATGGGATGCAATTTCAGGTATTTGGTACAGTCAGTGAATGCCTGCAGCCCCAGTTCTAATCATCAGATCACAGCAACTATGCCTTGACTGGAAGAGGAAAGGAGAACGATCAAAGCAAATACCTCTCACTCTCATCTTGGTGCTGACATCAACATTTTTGGTAACAAATTCCACTTCTGCTCCATCATCATTCTTGGTGACGTTCTTTATCATTAGGCTGTGAGTAGTTTGGGTTCTCTTGATGATGCAGGTCTCGCTTTCCTGTAAGACTTTACCATTGAGGTACCAAGTGCCACAACACGTTGTTGTAAGGTCAATAGTAAACATGGCATCCCCTCCAGGTACAGCTTCACCAGTTGTTAGGGGGGATTTCACAGCCAGGACTGGTTCTGAGGAACAACAACATGGATGTCTTTATGCTCTTGAGATGCAAGTCTGGTATCTCATCTAAAGATGGAAGATTAAATCATAGGTACATTTCTACTTCTCCCTTTGCATGAGTGCTGGAAGAAGCACTTCTATGCTTCAGATCTGTTACAGAAAGTTCTGCCTCTTGCACATGTGAGATATCAAGAGATAAGGATTTTCATGTCTCTGTCACAGAAACAGAACTTGTATCACTTTAGTGGTAGCTGGAAGTTGACAGGAGATAGGAGAACTAGGAATAAGGGAAAGCCTTTGGTGTGTTAATGCACTACTATCCTTAAAGTCAAAGAAAACAACTTTAGGGAACCAACACAGCTGCTCAGCACACACTGACCCATTTCCATTGGGGTTTTTGTGCTTACCAAGGTGCACGCTCCCTGGGAATTCCAGAGACAGGCTCTGTCCATGAGCATTGACTGCAGACACTCGGAACTGATCATCAGCCTCTTCAGACAGATTGCTCACCGTGAACTCTGGGATGGGGACATGAGACTCGTGGCACCTCACGCACGTGAAGCCAGTTAGTTTATTGCCTTCCACAATGTAGCCATCGATTGGAATGGGGCGGAGCATCTTCAGAGGGGACCATGCCAGCGTCACTGAGGTTTCTGTTTTATTTTTCACCACGGGGTCAGCTGGGGGCTGGGTGGGAGGTTTTCTGGGAGCTGAACAGAAATAAATACAGAAATATTAGCATAAGGTCATGTAGGTTGGAAAAGACCTTTAAGATCAGCAGACTCAACTTTCAGCATGACCTACTGAGTCCCACCATTAACTACTGTGGTACCTGAGGACATACATGACAAGCTTATTCCTGCAGGTATTTGCATAGTGAATATATTCACCCTCTGGTTGCTTTGGAACATTTTAGAGGTTAAAATCCCATCAGACTTTTTCACTGTGTGCAGCCACTGATACAGGCAGGAGGCTGGGAATTACCTGATGGGCTCTAGTTACAGACTACTGACACAGTAAAGGATTGATTTCATTTCATTTTGGCCATCAGAAAGTTTGGTGTCTGGTTTAAGTCACCCAATTATAATTTAAGACTCCAAGTATAATCCTATGGAGAGCAGCGCATTCAGGAGAACTCATCTCATCTTCATAAACCTGAATGAAATCACAGAATCATAGGATCACGGGAGGGCTTGGGTTGGAAGAAACCTTCAAGATCATCCAGTTCTAAACACCCTGCCATGGGCTGGCTGCCCACTAACCAGCTCAGGCTGCCCATCACCCATCCAACCTCGCCTTCAACACCAAGGACAGGCATCCACAGCTTCTCTGGGCAGCCTGAAATGGAAGCAATGAGCCACATGTTGAAGATACTCAAACATTCATGACTGTAGAGAGAGACAAATACTCCATACATATTGCCTGACTGGTAAATGGTATTAAAATGCCAACAACAGACTCATCCAGCTCATTGAAAATGGTGTGAACATGGCGAAAAACACCTTCCTAAGATCCAACCTAAACCTCCCCTGTCTCAGTTTAAAACCATTCCCCCTTCTCCTATCACTATCCACCCTCATACACAGCCATTCCCCCTCCTGTTTATACGCTCCCTTCAAGTACTGAAAGGCCACAATGAGGTCTCCCCGCAGCCTTCTCTTCTCCAGGCTAAACAAGCCCAGATCCCTCCACCTTTCCTCATAGGAGAGCTGCTCCAGCCCTCTGATCATCACAGTTTTCCTCCTCTGGACCCACCCCAACAGCTCCACATCCTTCCCAGGCCTGGACACAGTGCTGCAAATAGGGCCTCACAAGAGCTGAGCAGGAGGGGACAATCACCTCCCTCTCCTGCTGGCCACCCCTTTTTCAGTGCAGCCCAGAACACGCATGGATCTATCTTTTTCATACGGATATTCCCATAGATGTACATATATATACCACACCTACACACCCACAATCTGCTACAACTCCATAGAATTATCAAGGTTGGAAAAGACCTATAAGATCATCCAGTCCAACCATCACCAATACTTCCCAGTTAAATCATAGCCCTCAACACAACATCCAAACTTTTCTTGAACTTCCCAGGGTCGGTGACTCTACATGAGAGAAAAGGGCACACAGATAAGGGATTCTGCATTTGCTATTAGCAGGGGTGGGATGAGACCGAGCACTGCCCCAGCTCCTGGGATAACGCAGAAGGGCTGAGACCTTCCAGCTGCTTCCACCCAGGGTCACACAGCAAAGCCGACCCTGCAGGAGTCTGCATCATTCTTTGCATGGCATTGCTAAGAGGAAGATCCCCCCCTACCCTTGGCTCTACACTCCAGGTGCTGTCTGCCATCTGTAAAGCCACCACAGCTCTCCTACTGGAGTTCCCATCTGCACAGTGACAGCTTGGTTTCTTCTTACTGTCCAAACAACCACAGCCTCAGTGCTTCTCAAATCTCCCCTTTTCAGCTGATTTCCTCTTTCTAGTGGCTGGGCAATTCCTCCCTCTCACAGTCATCCCTCTGCCCCACTCTATGCCCACAGACCCACAGAGGGCACACAGAGCCAGCCCTGTCCCAGCAGCTGCTGCTTCACATCTGACAGTCTCAGGAGCTGAGATCCAGGCCAAGACAGCACTGCCCAGACATGGTTTGTAGGACGTTTGTGAGAGGAAATAGGGAGGTTTGTGATTGAACCTGCCCCCTAAGGAGGAAGGCAATGCTGCCTGCAGCCCCAGCAGGCATTACAAAACATTCCCTAGAGTCCCCCTCAGCTCCCTTTACAGCCCCTGCACAGCTCTATAGAACAGTCTTATAGAACTACCTCTAGTAGAAGCAATCTCCACACAGAGATCCTTTCCCAGTGGCACTCAGCCCTTCAGTGGGGTCTGAGAGCTGCAGCCAGACTCAAACACAACTGCTCACACAGCTCAGCTGCCTTCACCTGTGCTCCTGACGCTGACACATTGCAGCCCCACATCCCCCTCTGCCCCCCCACAGCCCCACACCCCCCTGTCCTCCCCGCACTCCCCATCAGCCCATCCCACCTCAGTGCTGCCTCTGTCTCTTCTCTCCTCTCCCCGTCCCAGCGCCGGCCTCCCCCGGCCTCCCATTGGGCAGCGGCAGCTCCGCCGGCTCCGATTGGCTGAGCCGCAGTGCGCGGGAGTGGCCGTTGTGGCAGTTGTGTTTGAGTCTGGCTGCAGCTCTCTTAGACCCCACTGAAGGGCTGAGTGCTTCTACTAGAGGTAGTTCTATCAGACTGTTCTATAGAGCTGTGCAGGGGCTGTAAAGGGAGCTGAGGGGGACTGTAGGGGGGATATGGGGCTGTGGTGGGCCATAGGAGGACTAGGGGCTCTAGGGGGCTCTGAGGGTGTGTAGGGGTTGTGGGGAGCTATTGGAGGATATGGGCAGGTATGGGGCTTTAAGGGGTGGTGTATGGAGAGATAGAGGGTTGTGGGGGCCTTAGGGTGATATGGGGCTACTGGGGGCTGTCGGGGACTGTGGGGAGGAATATGAAGTTGTAGCAGATTGTGGGGGTGTAGGTGTGGTATATATATGTACATCTATGGGAATATCCATATGAAAAAGATAGATCCATGTGTGTTCTGGGCTGCACTGAGAAAGGGGTGGCCAGCAGGAGAGGGAGGTGATTGTCCCCTCCTGCTCAGCTCTTGTGAGGCCCTATTTGCAGCACTGTGTCCAGGCCTGGGAAGGATGTGGAGCTGTTGGGGTGGGTCCAAAGGAGGGCCACTGTGATGATCAGACGGAAATTTGGGTGAAGCTGCCTGATTTTATGAAGCTATTCCTGTTATTTTCTTGGTGCTGTGTTTCCCAAATGAGTGGTTTCTGGCTGTGCTGCAGCACCAGTCTGCATGTGAACATCAACTCTATTCACCATCTGGGAAGATTAGGACTTCCCTTCTCCCACCAGCACCACTGAATTACAGTTACTCTAAGGAATCCTTAAAGAAGGGTTTACAGCTGTCATGTTATCTGAAGTGCTTGGGGCATTCTGATGCTATTAACCTCTATGTATTAACAAGTTCAAAAAGAAAAGGTAGGCATCTGATTGTTGTGCCAGTTTCTAAGTTATTTGGAAAGCTGTACCACCCAACCACTCCTTCTGTTTGATGGAGGTGACAAAGCTCAGTTTAATTTCTGACTGCTGTTTAAATTCTGGAGCTCAAGCTGATTCCTGGAGTAGAAAAAGCTCGGAAGCTGTCCCTCCTACAAGCAGGCACCTCTGAGCAAAATATGACATCTCAGTTTCAGATGGTAAGGTCAGGAGATCTGATTCCAGCGTCTAGCTTTTGGCTTCATGCTATGTTAGTGGGACCTTTGGCATCCAGCACTGACTAACAGCAACTGACAGGCTGGTAACAGTGCACATCAAAGCAGTTATGTGTCAGGATGGGTCAGGAAAATTGTATGGCATTGAGATTTCCTGTCTTTGCTCTTTGCAGATCTAACTAGCTGCTGGAAGAATCCTGTACGCCATGTTCACACCATTTTCAATGAGCTGGATGAGTCTGTTGTTGGCATTTTAATACCATTTCCCAGGCAGGCAATATGTATGGAGTATTTGGCTCTCTCTACAGTCATGAATGTTTGAGTATCTTCAACATGTGGCTCATTGCTTCCATTTCAGGCTGCCCAGAGAAGCTGTGGATGCCTGTCCTTGGTGTTGAAGGTGAGGTTGGATGGGTGATGGGCAGCCTGAGCTGGTTAGTGGGCAGCCAGCCCATGGCAGGGTGTTTAGAACTGGATGATCTTGAAGGTTTCTTCCAACCCAAGCCCTCCCGTGATCCTATGATTCTGTGATTTCATTCAGGTTTATTGAGATGAGATGAGTTCTCCTAAATGCGCTGTTCTCCATATGATTATAATTGGAGTCTTAAATTATAATTGGGTGACTTAAAGCAGACACCAAACTTTCTGATGGCCAAAATGAAATGAAATCAATCCTTTACTGTGTCAGTAGTCTGTAACTAGAGCCCATCAGGTAATTCCCAGCCTCCTGCCTGTATCAGTGGCTGCACACAGTGAAAAAGTCTGATGGGATTTTAACCTCTAAAATGTTCCAAAGCAACCAGAGGGTGAATATATTCACTATGCAAATACCTGCAGGAATAAGCTTGTCATGTATGTCCTCAGGTAGCACAGTAGTTAATGGTGGGACTCAGTAGGTCATGCTGAAAGTTGAGTCTGCTGATCGTGAAGGTCTTTTCCCGCCTACATGACCTTATGATAATATTTCTGTATTTATTTCTGCTCAGCTCCCAGAAAACCTCCCACCCAGCCCCCAGCTGACCCCGTGGTAAAAAATAAAACAGAAACCTCAGTGACGCTGGCATGGTCCCCTCCGAAGATGCAACCCCCATTCCAATCGATGGCTACATTATGGAACGCAAGAAACTAACTGGCTTCACCTGGGTGAGGTGCCACGAGTCTCATGTCCCCGTCCCAGAGTTCACGGTGAGCAATCTGTCTGAAGAGGCTGATGATCAGTTCCGAGTGTCTGCAGTCAATGCGCATGGACAGAGCCCGTCTCTGGAATTCCCAGGGAGCGTGCACCTTGGTAAGCACAAAAACCCCAATGGAAATGGGTCAGTGTGTGCTGAGCAGCTGTGTTGGTTCCCTAAAGTTGTTTTCTTTGATTTGAAGGATAGTAGTGCATTAACACACCAAAGGCTTTCCCTTATTCCTAGTTCTCCTATCTCCTATCAACCTCCAGCTACCACTAAAGTGATACAAGTTATGTTTCTGTGACAGAGACATGAATATTATTATCTTTTGATATCTCACATGTGCAAGAGGCAGAACTTTCTGTAACAGATTTGAAGCATAGAAGTGCTTCTTCCAGCACTCATGCAAAGGGAGAAGTAGAAATGTACCTATGATTTAATCTTCCATCTCTAAATGAGATACCAGACTTGCATCTAAAGAGCATTAAGACATCCATGTTGTTCTTCCTCAGAACCAGTCCTGGCTGTGAAATCCCCCCTAACAACTGGTGAAGCTGTACCTGGAAGGAATGCCATGTTTACTATTGACCTTATAACAACGTGTTGCGGCACTTGGTACATCAATGGTAAAGTCTTACAGGAAAGCGAGACCTGCATCATCAAGAGAACCCAAACTACTCACAGCCTAATCATAAAGAACGTCACCAAGAACGATGATGGAGCAGAAGTGAAATTTGTTGCCAAAAATGTTGATGTCAGCACCAAGATGAAAGTGAGAGGTATTTGCTTTGATCGTTCTCCTTTCCTCTTCCAGTCAAGGCATAGTTGCTGTGATCTGCTGATTAGAACTGGGGCTGCAGGCATTCACTGACTGTACCAAATACCTGAAATTGCATCCCATGGACTGATGTGAGTCCTGGTAATGACCTAAACATGATAGCACTGAGTGTAGGGTAAGCCAATCTACCCAGCTGCTTGGTATCTGAACCAGATTGCTTCATGCCAGCTGATGAATGTCTGCAGTTCACAGCTATTGGCCAGTGCATTCAGTCACCAGGTTTACCACTGCATCACCATAGAGCAGTACTTTCAGCTCCAGGTTCAGACAGCCTTTCTGATTGCACTGGAATAGTTTAGAAGTAGGGGAGCAATCATTCCAATAATATCAATCAGCGTTGCATGTCCAAATATAGCAAATAAACATTCGTGATGGGAGGAGCTGTTTGTCACTGGGTGGAAACCTCTGCAGAAGCATGTTTAGAGCATTCTTAATCAGTAGAAGGAGATGTTTGATTGATTTTTACTTAGTAAATCTGGCAAGAAGACCAAATTAAATATCTTGAATTGCTCAGCACTGACATGTAGAAGAGACCTGTGACGAGTCACAGGGATGTTTACTTAGCTGTCATTCCATGGTGGGCTTTTTCTTACACAGATGTAGGGAGAAACTGAACTTTCCCACGCAGGTCTCTGTTTTGCTGCAGGGTTTAGGTCTGATCTCTGAGATCCACACGCTGGGCCTTGATTGCAATAAATGAGAGCCCTTTGTTTGCTCCAGTGGAAGACTTTCCATTTCTGCAGTACCCTCTGCAGAAGACACAAATGCAAATGCACCTTCTTCCCAGCAACAATTGCCTTGTTCTTTTTTACACTGAGTATGCATGAGGCTCTTCATCATATTCTTCTGGCTTGTCACCCTTGTTGATCCATGGAGAAACAACAAAGCCCTAGAGTAGTGTATGCACTTTGGCATTGGAGAGCTTACTTAATTGCTTCTTCTCAATGAACAAACTCCAGAGAGGCATGGAGACAGCTCCAAACAGAATTGAATAACGGGACTAAACTTATGGAGAGCAGAACTTCCTGTCAAGGCTTGTCAGCTAGTCTTAATTTTGCTTTTCTTCTCCCTCTTTGTCACGTTAGCATAATATTTCATACTGGCAGGTCTGCCCTCAGAATTAACTGGCACAGGCTACCCACGGAGGTGGTGGGATCCCTGGAGGTGTTCAGGAACTGTGGAGATGTGGCCCTGATGGATGTTATCAGGGGGCATGTTGGGGTGGGTTGGGGTTGGAATCAAAGGAGGACCCCCATGTATTTCAGCAGGAATCACTACTGGTAATAAGACTTTTGGAGCAAATCCTGGTAGGGCCACGCTGAGCTGGTCCAGTCCGGAGGCTGTTCCTCCTTCCTGCAGTATCTGCAGTGAAAACCAGCAGCTGCTTTTGTGTGGCTGGGCTCACATCCAACAGTGGTGAGGTGACTACAATTATTCCACTGTGTGTTAATAGAGGCCAGTTTCATCATCTAACTTTTGCGCTCCAATTAACTTCCATAAAGGAATTCTGTTTTTCTTTTCAGTCCTAAGTGTTGTCTCCATCTTTTAGGCTCGATTTGTTTTCCAGGGGGTTACAATGCAGTAATAGAACACCCTCCATTTATTTCCTTCTAGTTTGCTTGTTCCAATTCTTTCCTCAGGTTTCCGAGTTTAGACATTTTCTTTAAGCCCTGGGCTTCTTCCTTTGGCTCTATCCCCTGTACAGTGTATGTCCTTCAACTTGTGGAGATAAGGTAATCTGGTACGTGGTTTATAAAAGCTGCCAATTTGCCAGCTTCTGAATTAGAATCTAGCAATTAGAACTAGGATTAAACGTGTATGTTTGGCCTTATGATAAATGAATGCCTCATGGTCAGCAATGTCCCTGCAGTTCTTTATCATCATACATATTTTGTGTGCCCATATTTTGTTTCAGCACTGGCAAACTTCATAAACAAAGAGACAACTGGAGTCACGACTTGAGCCCTGACATCTGGGCTTCATTCTTCTAGTTCATGAATTGCCTCAGCACTTACATCATCTTTAAACCTATGACTGAAACGGTCCTAAGTTCTTAGCATGGGAATCCAGTCTCCTCTTTTGACAAATTAAACTCCACATTTGGAGAGTTGAGTGTCTCCTGCTGTACCCGAAGGATGTTGTGATCTCTGAGGTGTCTCCCTGAGGTGCTGTAAGCACAGCCATTAGCTCATAGTGCAAGTAAAGCACTGTCAGGTCAAGCCTGGAGGAGTAATGCTTGTCACTGACATGTTCCTGTTCAGGGTGGAGCTGGAGGATAAAATAACACAAGAAATTGTCATTGAAAGTCAATATCTGTGAAATTCAACTGGCTGCATTCACAGAACCTGGCGTTAAGATCTGTTTTCTGGTTTCTATCTTGAACCTCTTTTCCATAACCCAGTCCTCATTTATGAACTGAACCTCTACTGAAAGCCTTTTGCTGTGTATGCTCATGCTGCAGTGCAGCGCTTGTGACCTTTAACAGCACATTCACATTCCTCTGATCACAGGCTCCTTAAGGTTGGTTAATACCCTCTAGTCCAACTGCTCACCCATCACCACCATTATGCTCACCATCAGCAGGCTAAAAACTCAGCAGAGATGATAGATCAAGCACAACACTGGATTTGGGATGGCTAGAGATTCCTAAGATATTGAAGGATTGCTTGCAGGTGGTGTTGGCTCAGGTATTCACCCTGCATCCCACCTCCCGTTCTGTTTGGTTGAGAATCATGCATTCTGCAATTTCACTTTGTAATTCAAAGACCCTGGCTTTATCTGTTAAAAAACTGATCTAAAACAAGCCGAGAAGACTCCGTTGGAACTGGTTGATGCAGAACAAAGGCATCCCCAAAGGACAAGTTGCACTGTTTGATGAACATTATTGGATGAGAGCTAAGCTAAGATTTAAAAAGTTCTGGGGCTGTCTCTGAGCATCAAATACAGAGGAAGCCTGCATGATTCCCTGAGAATGGATACCTCCTACTTTGGTGTAGGGTGAAGGGAACACTAGCAGTAACTCCTATCACAAAATGTCACGTGGCTCAGACAAAAATGCCATCAAGAGGGCTTAATTAGGAGCACCAAATGGTCACAAGATGGTCTTAGGGCAGGGAAGTAATCTATCTATGTGATATTGATTGATGCTATTAGTTCTTAACAGCTTGACTCTAGAGGGGCTGTTCTTCTTTGGTCACCTAGTTTTAAAAGAATAGATGGCTCCTGTCTATTACAATTTTTAACTCATTATTTGTTCACTGATGCCATAAATGTGCCTGGCATAGCAATTGGCCTTGGTATATCCAGTGACTGAAAGCAACAGTTGTTCTGTAAGAAATGCAATACTAAGCTTGGTCTGCCTGTAGCTGACAGCCATCAGCTTGCTCCTCAGGCAGGTTGTGTCTGGATGGAATGAAGGGCATGAAATACTGATGTGCTCATCAAACGCTGCTTGTTAGCTTAGAGACAAGGTGTTGAATAGGTTTGTTCATGCATTGAAAACACGTTACTTAGCTGCCTTCATTTTAGCTACAGAAGAACACGTGCAGAATACAGAATTGATTAAAAGAAATAAGAACTGTCTGCATAGAACTTACTCTTTCCTTACACAGGAGAATCAAGCACACGTTTGTATGTGAGTACCTCCAGAGGTGAAACTCGATCACCCAAATGTAATGAGCAGAGACATTACAATCAGTTCTAACTGTATCTTCATGCTGTGCTGAATAAGCCTGAGTCAGGATGTAAACCACTTTCTCTTTTTTTCTTCAGATGAAGCCATTAATGTTGTCAACAAGCCCAAAATGACTCCAGAAATATCAGTCAGTCCTTCTGAAGAACTGGAGCTGGTGTGTGAGGTGTCAGCTGCAAGCGGAGCTGTCGTATGGAAGAAAGATCAAACAGAGGTGAAGCAGGACCAGAAGACAACCATCATCTCCCAGGGGACGCACCGCAACCTCATGGTCAAAAATGTGACCCTGAAAGACCAAGGGAGCTACAGCTGTGAAACAAAAGATGACAAAGCAACATTCCAAGTGAAAGTCAGAGGTGAGAAAATGCTTGGAATCCCAGAGATAAAGGAACGCTTCATTTGGTGTGTCTTGCATTTGGAGGATCAACTGACAGCCTCTCTGGTGCAAAACATTTTGGCTCTAGGACTTTCTCTGTCATCTAGTCTCATAGCAACACTTTTCTACATGTGCTTTTCCATCCAGGGATGAATTACTGCAACAAACCATAGGCAAGGAGGGTAACTTGTGCAACTCTTGTAGTCAGCTGGTGTCTGCAGGGTTACAGTGCAAGAGCACACCAGGCATGCAAGGAGTGAGAAAAGGGGAGGTGTTTGAAGAGATCTGGTTACAAAATTTGAGTGACACAATTAGGTGGAAAATGCCAATAATCAGACTCATAAATGGCCTGGGTTGCAAAGGCCCACAGTGCTCATCCAGTTCCAACCCCCTTCTTCCTATGTGCAGGGTTGCCAAGCAGCAGCCCAGGCTGCCCAGAACCACATCCAGCCTGGCCTTGAATGCCTGCAGGGATGGAGCATCCACAGTCTCCTTGGGCAACCTGTTCTAGAGGGCCGTTCCCTTCTGATTTACTGGAAATGTAGAGAGACATGAGAAGAAAAAAAGAGAAGGGAGGAGGTTCAGCAGTGCATGCAGGTGTTCTAAATCTCATGTCCAAATCTGCTATCAGACTGCGAAATGTTTAGCTTTGTGATATGATGTGATATGATATGATATGATATGATATGATATGATATGATATGATGTGATATGATATGATATGATATGATATGATATGACATGAAATGATATGTCTATCATTTCCCAAGGCAAAATAGAGGGGAAAGTATTTTCCTGTCTTAGTGAGGCATCACGATGCTCCCTGTGAAGTGCAAGTATAATGAAAACGGGCAACTGGAGTAAGCTCTGCAGCAGACTACAGCAAAACTGTGTGACTCTTGTGATGTCCCTGCAGAGAAAGAAAACGTGTTTACAGAGAAGGACAAAATACAAAAGGAGATGAAGGCTGCACCAACAGAAAATGCCACGCTGAGCTGCGAGGTGGCCCAGGAGAAGACGGAGGTGAAGTGGTACAAGGAGGGGAAACTGATCACCTGGAGCAAGAAGTTCAAGGTGGAGTCAGAGGGCAAACAGCGTTGGCTGGTGGTGAGCCAGGTGGAGAAGAAAGATGCAGGGGAGTACAGCTGCGAGGCTGCTGGCCAGAAACTCACCTTCAAGACTCATGTCACAGGTGAAACAGGTGTTGTCTGAAATACAGCAGAGAACAGTAAAGTAAAATCTAGTTTCTATTATACAGTGATCCAGTTGCAGTAGTCTGTGCTGAGGATTTTTCCGTAGACATGATTGTCTGGGTTTGTAGAAAGTATTTGGTGTCTGGGTTTGTAGAAAGTATTTGGTTTCAGTATGGCACAAAGACCTGTTTCAGTCTGTCTGTAGCATAATAATTACTGATATATGTACAATGGAAGCAATATTCAAGATATTATTCAAATCTCTCCTGTGCCTGAGATCCCAAACTGTAATTCTTGTTCACGGAAACATTTGACTAAGATAAGTATGTGCAGTGAGGCTGGAGTGCATGTTGTACGTGCAGGCTTTCATGGTAGGAGAAGCAGGAACTTCTCCTAGTAGTACACTGCCTTTTTACTATGCCTTTATGTTGGAGGCTGCATCTGGATAGGTGAGTCTGCTACTCACAGTAAGAGACCTGGTAGAGCTGACTATTCCCAGAGCTCAAAGTAAAATAGATATCTGCAAATCACACACAAAGAACAAAGGACTGCGTTGGTGAGCATATTTCCTTTGTGTCTTTGACAGTCACAGTTGTGGCAATGGTAGATGCCATGAGGAGTCTGTTCAGGAAGCCAGGAGTACTGTTCTGGGTCATGAAAAGGCAGCCAGTGGTTTGACTATCACACGTTTATGTGTTTTGATGTTTCACAGTGGGTCTTAAGTAAAAGGAACTCAGGTTTTGGTTGCCTGCAGGACAGATGTTCTTTTGGGTTCAATATGTTTGCATAGTGACTTGCAACCATGGGACTGGTGTTCAAGGACCCTCTTGGTTCCTTCAGTTCCTAGGTTCTTTCTTGCCTAGATTTGACACTTAGTTTCAACAGAAGAGCTGATATTCTCTAGTGAAGGCTATTAGTTTGGGCACAAGTGGTAACCTAAACCTGTTCCAAGCTGTACATACAAACCTGCAAGATGGTCTCATTTCAGTCCCTCAGTCAATACTTTTTCTTTTCTTCCCTCAGAGCCAAAACCTGTGTTTATAAACCAGGAGAAGGTGCAGAAAGAGGTGAGTGCTGCCCTGGCAGCAAGTGCCTCCCTCAGCTGTGAAGTAGCACAGGATCCAATCTAAGTAAAATGATCCAAGGATGGAAGACTGCTTGCCTCCTCCAGAAAGTTCAGAATGGAATCTGTGGGCAAAACACGGCGTCTGGTTGTGGAGCAGCTGGAGAAGAAAGATGCTGGAGAATACATCTGCGAGGCTGCTGGCCAGAAGATGACCTTCAAGTTGGAAACAACTGGCGAGCATTTGCTTTGGGAGCACTAAGCAGCTTTGGTGGGATGTGGATGTGGGGGAATGGCTGGTTTCATTGACATGAGAGAACAGGCAGTGAAGCTGTGAAACCAGATGGATGATGCTCAGCCTGGCCATGTGCCTCAGAGCTGTTTGCTCAAGGAAGCCAAGTGTAGTTGTGGGTTTGCTCTCAAGAGTACAGTTTGGTAGGGATGAGTTGGTGGTTGGACTAGATGACCTTAGTGGTCTTTTCCAGCCTTAGTGACTCTGTGGTTCTCTGCTTCAGGAAAGACCTACTCGCTGACTTACACATGTGTCCAAGTCAAGGATGCAGCAGAAATAAAATCTGTAGCAGAAAAGGCAGAATCTTGTGCCCATCTTACAGTGAAAGGTAATTATGCTTCTGATGACGATTTTGCTTAAATTATCTTATGTTATAAACCAGCTAACATCCTTTGCTTTAATGTCAAGGAAGTTAAACACCACCATGACCTTTCACAGAAATAAAAGCTCCAACCTACCTGCCATTCTGCCCACAAAATATCCAGCTTGTCTTTTGGGATTTACTTTGCTAAGTAAAACAGGCGATTTTCTTAGGAAGTTGATTTTCTACCTTTAGACTTCAGATTTGTGTTTGAACGTTGAGGGATAAAAACATAGCTTGAATTTTTCTTCATCTTCTCTGTATGTTTGAAATGAGCACAGGTTGTGTTTATTTTTAATATATACAATGTTAGGGTATATATATGATGTTAAGTGTGGTAAAGAAAAGGGAGACATTTGAGTTAGCACAGTACTCAAGAGTTCAGTCCCCAGCTTTGCCACTGTTACAATTATAAGGGCAAGAACATCCTGGAAAATGAATTTCTCCTAAGTAGAGTCATTACATTTGAGCTACAGAGACCTTTACTAGGAGAAAACTTGTTGTTCAGAGCTACGTTGCTGTATTTAACCAAAGTAATTATCAATGTCTGTGTTTCACTGATCCTCTATTCCATTTCGTAATGCGAGGAGTTTGATATCGAGATGGGAAGGTAATGATTTGATTTGGATGTTGGACTGGGAATCAGAAGATCTGGGCTCTCTTCAGGTTGTCAGTCTTATTGTCTGACTTCTTAACAACTTTCCTTTCTTTCTACTACTTTTTTAATGATGTTTTAAGGCATTTTGAGCTGATAGGTGTAGTGTTCATGTGCAGTAATGCTGACATGAGTAAGTAGGGTGATAATGTATGGGTTTTTTATATTCCTTCTAAATCTCTGCTTTCTCTTGTTCCATCCTTCTTAAAGAGCAATCCATTAATCTAGTAAAGGAGCTGTGTGATGAGGATGTGACTGAGCCTGAAGAAGCCAAATTTGAATGCGAGATATCCATTCCTTCTATGAAACCTCCCAAGTGGTATCTACGTGGGGAAGTCTTACAGGCTGGAAGAAACTTGATTATGCAGCAAGAAGGCACCATCCACCGGCTGACCATACCGAAAACCACCACTGATATGACAGGCACCATTCAGTTCTCAATTGGCAAATCCAAATCCACAGCCAATCTGCTCATCAGAGGTAACGTATCCTGGCTTGATTTACATCATGAAGATGAAGAATTAATTAACGTACAGTCTTCCTTCACTGGAGTCTTTGAAATATTGTGTGTTTTCTGGAGGGTCTGCTCCATTTCCTTTTAAAAGTCGTTGGACACTAAATAAGACAGCTGCATCTCAGTAAAAGATGTGTTTGAATAGTTGTGATGTGCTTACTATTCAGATCTACAGAGCTGAGGTTTTTTCCTTGGCTATACCAAAGAAGTCAAATCAGGTGGAATTAATTGTATTTCTGAACTAGACAAGTTTAAGTTTGGTAGCACCTAAATTTGATGCAGTTTGTCATTGATTTCATCTGAAGGAAATTTCCAGGCTTCTTATCTGCTGTTGTCCCCAGCGTAAGAGTCTCCATTCACATCCTAAAGTACTTGTTATATTTTCAACTCACTCTTATTTGAAAAAAAGCCTCAACTGGGAGCAATTTAATAAGCACAGAACAAGAACTGGACCTTGCATTTAGTAGATAATATACAGTATTACTTTATAGAAATGTAGTCAATGGCATTCCCTATAGGCAATCGTTTGTTTTATCTTTAGATAAAGTGGTTCAAAGAACAATTGTGAACATGGAATTAATTGGAATGGAATACACGCAAGAGACTTTCCTCTTCTTCCAATTGTCCTCATCCTTTCTTCTCTTCCACCCCTGCTTTGCAGATTACCATTTACAAATCACCAGGAAGTTGGAGGACAAGACAGCTTTGGAACGTCATTCTGTCATCCTGTCCTGTGACTTCAGGCCTTCTCCAAAGGTTGTGAAATGGTTCAAGGGCCACCCACCCATCGAGCCCTCTGAGAAGTACAAGATCAAGAGGGATAAGCATTCAGCAGAGCTCAAGATTCTGAAGCTGAAGCCCGATGATGCTGGTGTGTACAAGTGCAAGGCAGAAATTGCAGAGACTGAGGCCACGCTGACAGCTGAAGGTATGAGCATGGAGGGTGGCCTCTTCCATGTCCTATTTCACCTCAGATTTCTCTTCTTAAGGTTCTTATTTTTGTAACAGTTCACCTTGTTTCCCCACAGCTCGCAATGTAGAAGTGACGAAGCATCAGCATGATGTGGAAACTGAAGAAGAGAGCTCTGCTGTCTTCTCCTGCGAGCTGTCCCATGATGACGAGGACGTGGAATGGTTCCTGAATGGCAACCTCCTTTACACCAACAATTACAATGACATCAAGAACGTTGGCAGTTGCTGCACACTGACAATGAGTCAGGTTAAGCCTGAAGATGCTGGCACAGTGACAGTGAAGTCAGACAAGGTGTCAGAAAGCGCGCGCCTGAAGGTGATAGGTGGGTCTGGTCACAACCCTCCTGGATGTAAGAGATGCTAAGGAGCTCCAGTTCATTCTATTGTGAAGCAATCCTGCTTCTAAAGCTCACCTCTCTGGGGTGACAAGTTATCAGGGGCTTTCTTCCAGTGGAAGGTTCCATTGCAGCAGATATCAACGAAGGAGGATGGTTTTGGTGTCCTGCCAAAGCATTCCATTGCTTTTTATCATCATTTTACTTAACACAAGAAGAGTTACAGGAGCAATTTTTTTACTGCTTCAGTGCCATGCAGTGTCAATGCTGTTGTCTCCAAGGATTTATGACTGCAGGGAGAGATCAGCTTATCCTCTTAATCCTGTGGCCTGCTGTATGAGCTCTGCTCCATGTGAGGGCAATGCCAGCTCTCCAGCTTTAGAAGAGCTGCATCCCAATAACTTCATATGATATCAGTCCCACCCACAGCAATGCAGGCTGTCCCTCCTGTTCCCTGTATTCTCCTACTGATTAGTTCAGAATTCCTTAAAGCGCATTCTGTCAAGAGACATGAAACCGCTTTAGGTTCTATATTGTGTTGTCAGTACTGGTAAAGATTTATTGATCTCTCCTTAAAAAGCTGAAAGCAACTGGAAATGTCTCAACTTCTGTATCACGTTGTTCTGTTTTGCCTGTTTAATTGCAGAGAAGCCTGCTGTCCTCATGAAGTCCTTGGATGATGTTTTTGGTGAGGAGCGGGGTGTGATTAAATTGGAATGTGAAGTCTCTAAAGAGAAGGTCAAACCAGTGAGGAAAAAGGACGGTGATGTGCTCACTTCTGGCAACAAGTATGAGCTGGTACAGTCTGGGAAGACCCTATGTCTCCTTCTCCATGACCTCGAGAAGCCAGATGCAGGTTTCTATACCTGTGATATTGGCACTGATGTTGCCAAGTCAAAGGTCGGCGTTCAGGGTAAGTACTGTGGAAAGTAAAGGAGTGCTAAAAGCACATTCAGTGTGGTCACTATGTCTTACACCTATTCCCCCACGAGCCTTAATAGTTTCTACAATAGAACTGTATTTCTGCAATTTAGCGCAGTGATGTCTGGAAAATTCCCATTGCTTTTGATGTAAATGTATCTCCTTTTGCCATGAAAATCACAAAAAACGTCAAGAATGTCCTGGAAATGTTTCCTTTCTAAACATCCCTAAAATGGAGAAATGGTTTGAACACCAGTAGGGGTAGGATGGTAACAAATTAGCTAATAGAAACATTTAATGTCTTGTCGTAGGCAAAACCCTTTTCCTCACGCAGCATCCTAGAGTTGTCCTCTCTGTTAGGTTTTTCCCTCTGTAGCTCATTGAATCTTCATTGTGCTCCATGGACTGAGCTGCTCTCCTTGTAGTTCTTCCAGAGCAAAGCCAAGAGATTCACGTCTCTTTTTTTTTATAGCTTTCTGGTAATTCTGAGTGGAGAATGTCTTAGAGAATACATCAGTGAGGAACGCAGCCATGATCTGCAAATCCTGAGTTCAAACACCAGTACTGCTACTCACATTGGTCACGAATGCCTTTTCTCCATCTAAACCTCATACTAACCTATCTCTTATCTTCCAGAGCTGAATATTGGCATTAGCAAACGGCTGAAAAACAATGAAATCCAGGAGGTAGATGCACTTTTGAATGCATTCTGTCCCATGAAAGCATTGATGAGTTCAAGTGGACACTGAATGGAAGCAGAGTGGAAAGTGGTGGGCGATTTAAAGCTTCTAACGTGGGTTGGTAAGAGACTCTCCTTATCAAAAGTGTGACTTTTACTGACTCTGGGGAAGTCGTTTTTATTGCCCGTGGTCTAACCTCCAAAGCCTCTCTGTCTGTGAAAGGTAATGAGATGGGAGAGATTCTGGGGTCTGATTCCTTCATCTGTCTTCTGATAAGATTGTCATGAGAGCTAACTCATAATATGGTTAAAGTGAATAGCAACCTTCTACTTGAACCTTGAAGCACTGAGAATTTCTCTTAAAAATAAGTAAAAGGAGGAACCATTTTACACAAATGTGAGAACTACCCAAAGCACTGGGGTAGTGTTGGAAATGGGCATCTCACTACAGCTTGTTCCATTAACAGTAAATCAGGAATGATCTGTTGAGGGAACTGTGGGAGCAAATATCCTCTAAGTATAAGCTGAAGGGATGGCCTTCACATCATCTAGCTGTACAACAAATTCCTATCTAGAACATGTGCATCTGAGAGCATCATCTGAGGCTCCCAGTGTGCTCAGTGGAGAAAAGGAAGAGGCAGTTTTCAGACATGGCTCATCATCCTCAATGGGGTAGATTTAAGAGAGAATTAATGGTGCCTGGAATTCTATTGTCTGTACTTTACAGATTACTGCTGGCTGTAGGATGGCCTCTGTTGCAAGTGCCTCTCTAACTTATGTCCAGCATGTAGATGCGTGTATTTTGAGAGAGGCATCCTACCCTAAGTGTATGTTACTCAAAAAGCATGTTTTCTTTCAGAAAAACCTACTGAGGTAACAAAACAGCTGGAGGATAAGACAGCAGCAGCAGGGCAGGACATCAGCCTGAGCCGTGAGCTGTCGAAACCAGATGTGAACATCAGGTGGTACAAGGATGGCAAAGCAATCAGAAAAAGCCAGAAGTACGACTTGCAGCAGGAGGGAACTGGGGCCATTCTGATCATCCATGACTCTACCGCCAAGGACAGCACGGAGTACCCCTGTGAGACAGAGGACTCTGAAACAAAAGCCAGGGTCACTGTGCAAGGTGAGTTGAAAAGCACACTGGGGATGGCATGTAGAGAAGTCGAGGTAAATATCTGCAGCCTGTGGGTGATGTTTTTCTCTTCTGTTTCCTTGAGCGGGATCAATTCTTAGTTTTCAGAAAATATGGTGGATTAAAATATTTTAGTTAAAATAATCTCTAAACTGAATGATAAATGGCATGAGAAAGCAAAGCTGAGAACTAAGCTCCAGAAGAGAAAACAAAGTCAAGTATGGCATATTTAGAGACAGATGAAGAACCCTTGAGCGCACTGAGGAGTACTAGCATACTCTGGAATGTCTCTTGGGCTCCCTACAGCACACATACTTGCTCTGGGGCATGTCTGGATGTCTGTAGAGCTAATTGCAGGGCCCTGAGAAACCTCTGGGGCACATTAGGGGTGTGCCTAATTAGTTTCCATGAGAGTGTTTCCAGGTTCCCAGAAGTCAACAGGGAAGCCTTTAGAGACCCCTTGGGAAGACTCAGTGGGGCCCTAGAGTGATGTAGCAGCTTGTGTTGGTTGCATCTGCTTGGCAGGGAAGCGAGTACCCTGGTGGGAGCTGACTGACTGGGAGGTGATTCCCTTGGTTTAATTAATTTAATTACCTGGATTATAATTAAATAACACTGTTCAGCGTTCAATCAAGATTATATTTTTCCAAAGTACTGCAGTCGTGCATCTGTAGCAGCTTTCCTAAAATATATCGAGTTTATTCAAAATTCCAGTGATGCTCCTAAAGCACTTGAAGTGCATTTGAGGTGGCGAGTGACAAAACAGCTCTGAGAGAATCATCATCAAATCAGAACATTGGAACGGTAACTAATAGCAGAGATTCTGATAAGAATATTTAAATTTTGAAATTACCTTTTTCTAAAGTTGTATTTCACCAAGTTTCATCAATGTGCACACTGAAGAGCTGACTTGCTATGTTTCTTTTTATAAAAAATCATGTGTTACAATTGAGAAAAGAAGGTATAGCATGGAACATTCTCCAAGTAAAGTGCAAAAAACATTTCTTCACAGTTCCAATTAATGTCTTATGTTTTGTTCACATCTGTCTTATGCTTTGTACCACATCTGACTGCTGTGGAACATAACAAGCACATATGGGACAGTACACAATTCACCATCAACTCAGCAATGACTGACATCACTCCCATAGAAATTCTGAAACAGAGCTGTGAAAACTGAAAAGTAAAACATTCAGCATTTTCATTGGCATTTTGGTAAAGTTGCTGTAATAATGTCATAATAATGTAATGTAATGTAATAATGTCATACCTTCCTCCATTTTAAAGCCAGAGAATACTGCCCTCTGAACAACGAGGAACAAGATTTGTGGTGCTCTGTTAAACTTTTTCCAGCTCTACAGCATCTTTCAAAAGGCAATGGGACCAGTAGGCTGCATTCCTATGTACCATCCCACCTGCCCCCGTGTTCTTGAGAACTCCACAACTCCAACAGAAGATATTATCATATTTAAATGCTTTTTCGCTTACCCCTAAAGTAACTTTCTCCATGATTTTTAGTGCAACTTTTTCACCAGTAAGAAGATGCCGCCCGAGTTTTACCTTTGCAAAACCACCTATAATTCAAAACACAGATGCTTAAAGTTGAGCGTGAATTCTTCTCTAATATAATACAACAAGTAAAGCAGAGTACCTAGCACTGGGTGTAATGTTTTAATTAGAGGAAGAGGTAATCAGCACCATCAATTTCCAACTGGTTTCAAAAATCCAATTTCAAGTTTATACTAATGAAACCTGACTTAGAGAACTGACAAGAGCTGTCAATCTATTCTCAGATTAATTCTAGAGTGGTGAGACAGACTGTTAGGCGTGCTGTTTCTGTACAAAGATGACACTTACCCGTTCCAACTGTTTCATGGAATTCCTAGTACTGGAGAATTTCCTCGTAGTCACTGACAGACATCCTGAAATGTGCAAGAACTGAAGATCCTCCAAGCACGTGCAATGAGGAAGTGCCAGCAGTGTTCACATCCTACTTAGGACATATTCTTAGAGGCAGAAGGGACACTCGTGGCAGATCCAGCAATGCTCATCTTCTCACCAATGTGCATCCCCCTCTCACCCAGCAACAACAAAACACAGTGCATGAAGCTGGCTTCACTTAGGTTAACAATATGGAACATCCCTCAGGGCTTTGTGCCACAGAGCAGTAGCAGGGCTGGACTACAGCTTTAGGAAGCAGTGGAAGCCTTTCCCTGTATGGTTACAGTGTCCGTGCACGCACCCCACAGCCAGAGCATTGCAAGCTGAGCTGCCTTGCTGTTTCCTGCACTCATCCCAATCTCTGCGAATGAAAACTCAGAATTCAGTCAAGGCGTTGATTGAGCACGAGCGTGCCTTTATTCAATGGGACAAAGGAGGGGGTGTGAGGTCTGGTGGAAAGAAGGGACTCATCCTCTTTTGTCATCATGAGAGTGGCTCAGTGCTTGTGATGTTGCCCGGATCCTCTGTCTCTTGGCCTGATTCTATGCCCCCCTCCGAGATCCTTGGCTTGTCCTCTGTTATGCTGACCTGAGCCTGCATGGTAGTGTCGCTTTCTGGGCACTCGGGCTGTGCTGGTGCTGGGCTGTCCTCGAAAAGCTCTGGATTACAATCCTGGATGGTGCCTGTGGTGTCTGGCAGGCTCAGGTCAGCAGCTTCAGGAGGGATGGGATGAATGAGAGCTTGGACGACGATGACGTTCTTCTCTCCATCGCTGTTTTCATATGGAAGGCTGTCAGTTGAACTGAAGCATCCTGTGCTTCCCGTGAGCTCTCCATTGAGGGAAGCACAGGATGCGGCATCATCAAATGCCCTGTGTCCTCGGGTAACAGAAGGGCTGGAGTCACCTAGGAAGGAGAAGATTCACAGCGGTTAATGTCGAACATTCGCAAGATGAATCATGAAAGAGGTTCTTGACATTTGGCTATGTAGTGGTGGTGGGCAGAAGCAAATCGGCTTCAAGCAACAGAGTCACTGTCTTGAAAGTGATCCTCGTGCAGGTCCAGCTCTTGTGTTGACAAGAGACTCATTTAGGAAAGACAGGGGTCAACTGAAAATGTCAGGCACGGGCCTGAACTCCACAAGGAGGTACAAGCCCACTGAAAGCATGAATTCTACCTGTTGCTGACAAGCAGTGTTTTGAAAGCTGGATTTGCACCCTTACCTTCCAGGACCAAGACTTCTACTTCGGAGGGCTCCCTGGCACTGCTCTGCAGTTGGTGTTTGGCCACAGGGGATGGTTTGCCCAGGCAGAAGCACGAACACCAACTGCCAGCTGGTGACTCTGCCCTCTTACTGGGAGAACTTGGTCTGCAGAGAGAAAACAGAGCATGCTGTCAGTCGTGGTGCAGGGTGAGTGAGGGAAGAGCTGCCCCGAGCCCTTGACAACAGTTGCCTATTCCTGGCACTCCCTGGTTTCTGCTGAAACACAGCTTATAAACGTGCTCTGTTTCAAACAGCAGAGGATTCTTCCATTCCTACAGCTCAGCCCTCAAGTCCTGCTGGCTACATTTCTCTCAACCATGTTAGTCAAGATTCAGAGCATGTGAGCAAAGGCTCCACAGCCGGACAGGACAGGAGCTGGCAGGCTCATATACATGTAACGAACAAATAATAAACCAATAATACCCACCAAACCAATGATGATAGGGGCTGGAAAAAGTATTCCTCTTTACCTTTCAGATAGAAAATCAATGACCGTATGGAATCTGCCCAGTACAGCTGCGGGGCCTTCCTCAAACACGATGTCGCTGCTCCGTGTCGCGGTGGGAGAGCTGCTCTGGCCACTTCTCTGAGCCTGTGCCTCCTGCACGGTGAGCAGCTTTGTGGCAGGAGGCACCCACACAGATTTGGGCCCGGCCAGAGAACAGTGCCCTGAAAGGGAAAACCACAGGTGAGACGGAGGATCAGAAAGCAGCAGCACAGCCATCACAGTTCTGCATTTCTCTAAGACTTGCTTATCCGAGCCACTGGAAGAAGAGGATCTCAAAATAACCATGTGCTCAGGGGTATGCTCGTGGCAAAGGACAGCCATAATTATGAGCATCTCTTGGTATCAAAACAGGCAAACAAAAACCCTATAAAAACTAGGGGACAGGGTTCTCAGAAAGCTTTGCTGCCACATTTCAATTAAGCTTCACCTGCTTGCAAAACATCTTAACGGCAGTGACAGTTTTCTCAATGTAAGGTTTGGGATTGGACACTTTGAGGAACCAGGAATGGGGCACCATATTCTAATCTAAGCCCAGAAGCCTGTTGTCTCCTCAACAGTTAGAGCATTTTCAAAGGTCTTGGAGAAGGCCTGGATTGGATCAAGGTGTCAGATCAACATCAAGCTAATGGAGGAAGGCACTCACCCTCTCCCACGGCTGTTGTGGATTTGGAGCAGAAGAGGACATCTGCGTGGCTGATGAGGAATTCCACCACAGCTGACTGGGTCTGCAGCTCCATGCAGGCAGCTTCTCCGCTTGTGCTCTGCTGGGATCTGAAGAAAAGGCAGATCTTACAAGTCATTTCCCCAAGATCATTTCCCCAAGTCTGAAATTCTGTAGCCAAAAACTGTCAAATTGGGCTCTAGAGGCTTCCACAGTGGGCAATCAGTGATGCCACTGACGAAATTCTCCTGCATGGGATCAGGGATGATGATCAGGGACACAGCAGTCCCAGCTAAATGAGTAGAAACTGTCATCTAGAAATTGTGCCCCTGGGGTTGGGGGAGAGCAGAACTAAGCAGCATGTTGAAATGGAAAAAGAAGTTTACCTTAAGAGGTTTGGAGCCCACACAATCGCCAAGTTCTTAGCGTCCATGTTGGTTACGGAGCAGTTCCCTGCCAGAGACGCCAAGTGTCTCATCAGGTATTCCAGGGTCCTGGAAAACAAGAGAGGCAGATGTTCAGCACCAAAAAACAAGCAGTGTTGCAGTGCACTTCAGAATAGCATCATCGCCCTCTGAAAGGCAGCAGGGCTGAGCTCAGCAGACCGAGCGCAGCACTGACCTGTAGTGAGGAGCGGGCAGCTGCTGGATGGCGTCCTTCATTCTGTTCACCTGCTCCTCCTCTGTGGCAGCGCAAACAGCGTCCTGGAAAAAGGCAGGAAGGGATTCAGACACCAGTCAGGCTGGAGAGCTGCCACAGGTTTGGGAACCATGGGGACAGCGCGCTGGTGGTCAGCACCGAGGCAGACTCGATGCCTTCCAAGAGGAATCAGGGGAACACAGCAGCACGCAGCCTGTGCCATCAAGGCCAAGCAGTGCAATCTCTGGGGGGCTTTACTGCCTGATTGCTCAGTGTAGCTCCTCGCAGCAGCCATTCAGCTCCAAGTCCACTTTGCTATTAACCCCATTCTACCAATAGTTGGGGAACAGCAAAGGAAAGGGAATTCTCACAACCATTGTGAATTGCTTAAATAAGCACCTCCTGGCACCACCACAAGTGCCATCAGTGAGAGGCAGGATGTGGCAAAGACATGCCTCATGGGGCTAACATTAAGAAAACCTCAGAGCTGGGGCACTGCTGCAACCACTAGCCAGGATGCCCAGGGAACAGGTACGTGTCATTTCCAAGACATTGCCCTGAGCTTACCAAGAACTTGTCATACAGCTGGTTGGTCAGGAGAGGGTTTGGGAGCTCCCTGAAGTACAACTTGCACAGGGAGCTCACGCTGTGAAGTTCTCGGATGCTGAGCTCAGGAACCTGCTCCGTACTGAATTCATGGCTGCAGAGAAGGACACAGAATTGGGCAGAGGGCTTTGAGAAAGAAGAAAACAAGTCCAAAGCCACACAAAATACAGTCAAGAAAAGAAATGGGTTCCTCTGAACGCCCTCAGCATGACACGGGCCCCTACTGACAGCTGTGTCAGTCGCAGCACTCTTACCGTAGTCGCTGGATCCTCGATGCCACGCCAGACAGGCGGTATATCCCCTGGACTACGCCATGCTGCTCTATGAATTCAGAGCAGCTCTGGAGGACCTGGGGGACTACAGAAAAAGTGCCAGCGGTTAGCTCAGCTTCTTACTCAAGTCCTGGTTCAGGCCGTGACCTTTGCACATCCCATCCACTAAGCCCAGCCGAGCTAATGCTTGCTTCCTCCTTAGAGGAGAAAGCTGGCAGAGACAGCTGTGAGGAAACTACACAGAGATGTGTACTTGGCTTTCCAGAAATGCCACGACCTATCAACAGCCTGGAGAAAGTAATTCTGGCAAAGCCACAGACACTGCAAGTCCCATCACAGCTCCCTCAAGAATGGAGGAACCCAATCTCACGTCCAGAAGAGCTAGGAAAAGGATGCAGGATGCTCTCTGTGTCCAGAAGGCTTCCTACGTTTTCAGGCTGAAACAATTGCTGGGTATGATCTCCCTTTCACCTTTAGACACCCAACAGAGGAAGATGTCAGGAATGGGCTGTTCCTTACCATCACGGCCAGAGCGGAGAAGGTGCTCCCCCAGGTCACAACCAAACACCCCTTCCTTCGTTGGCTCTGGCTGCGTCGCTCTACTGGGGCGGGCCTTCACCAAGGAACGAAGGAAGGTACTGAGCTTGCCCCGTTTCTTCGGCACTGTGCAACAAAACAAAGAAACCAGTTCATTTCAGGCTTGGATTGGCTGTACAGGGCCGAGCATAACGCGTTCGACCGAGCACGTAACAACATGAAGAACATTCCCAACAAGGACACGCAAGAACTGTTTTCCCCATCCCTGCAACTGCCCAAGGCCAGGTCAGAAGGGGCGCCAGACAGCCTGCTCTCAGCCCTGTTAAATGCGCAGGCTGGCGATCCAGACTGCCTGAGGATCCTTTAGGCCCCTTCCAATCCAAAGCCATTCAAGGAGGATTCTGTGACTTCCCCATGTCCAAGAATAAACACAGAGGGATTGGGCCAGATCTCTGCGTGTTCAGATGGAGCTTAATGCAGTCCTTTTGCTAAGCTTGTTCAACTCGGGTATTAACAAAACCCCTGAAAGCCACGTTCTGACCCCATTTTATTAATCCACATTGTCAAATATAAAATACGTACCAGGCTTTGGCAAGGAATTGACGAAGGACTCGGGAATTTTTCCGTTGATGAGTTCCACGCACTCACCAGGGAAAAACCCAACCTGTAACAAGATCAAAAAGCAGGTGGGCATTAGCTCGAGCCCAGAGACAAAGGGAAAGTCCTCTGACACCAACACAGGGCAACTGTTTGCATCCAGAAGCCATCCCGTGCAGAGTAGCTCCAACCTGAGATTCCCGACTCTACTGAACTTGTGCTCTCTAGTCAGAAACGTGTGCCTACCTCAAAGCCACGCTTGCCTCTCCACCAGGGGCTCAGCTCCTTTGGTGGCATTGCAATAATGCTCACCATGTCTCCAACCTGCAAGAGATTGAAACATCAATCCCAGCTTCAGCACAGCTGGCAGGAAATCACAGCTCAAATAGCTGCTTAATTCTGTGCCGCAGAATATCCTCAAGCTTGACAGCAAGGGAGAAGGAGTCTGAGAGTATTCCTGAGGCGTTCACACCCTACACTACTCTCCCGTGTATGACAACAAGGAACGCCTGGAACTGCTTACCTCCAGGGAGAGCTCATCCGGCCCCTGGGCGACGTGGCTCTTAATAACATGGGCCGCCGCAATTGCTGGAACGTTAAGAGATGACACCACACGCTCCAGCTGCGGCTTCCACATGTTATCAGCCTGAAAAACAGAGCACAGGCCGAGGTCAGAAGCTGAGGACAAACCAGGAGGATTTCAAGGTGAGGAGCACATCTGCAGAGAAAGCTGCAGCAAATGCACTCCGTCCTTATCAGGAGCCCTTCAGAAGGAGATGCACGTCTCATCACAGTTTTTTCCCTTCCTGGCGTGCATTGCCAGGCCATGCAAAGATGCATCTCTCTCTACCCAGACTAATCAGCAATGGCACTGGCGCAGACAGCTGGCCAGGCCCTTTTTGGCCCATTCTTTCCTGCAGGAGAGTACATCTGCAGCTCCTTCTAATGGCTCAACACAGGGAACAAAGACAAGCCAGAGCTTCATACTGTACCTCCGTCGCCGCCACCTCAGGCTCACGGCTGATCCCACTGCACGCGACGCCCATCACAGTAATGTGAAGACTCTGGAACAGAGCAGAAACACACTTCTGTTTTCTCTATTCACACAGCACAGTATGGGGACACTTCTTCACAACTACCCTCGCATACCCTGCAGCAAAACCATGCGGGGGGACAAAACATGGCACGTACCTGGCAGTGAGATCACCTCAAGCTATCTGCAGCAGTTCCTTGTCGCTTTGCTCAGATGGAATGAGAGCAAAAGCTGCACCAAGGCAGTGGGTGGAGGGCGAGGAGAGGAGAGAGAAAGAGCAGGTCAGTGAGCAGGGCTAAGACAGCCATGGAATAACACACACAGCACAACCGTCCCATCCACTTGCTGCAAGACATGCTGAGTCTCAGGCTACGTGATGCCTGTCCGCCCAGCAACTTTACAATGCTTCCACAACTGAGCAAAGACAATTTAAGAAGCACGGGACAGGTGCCAACTTTACTGATACCCCCTTTGGAACGTGTGTACCAGGGGAAAATTACGTCTGATTGTCAAGAGTAAGCAATACGGTGCTGTGAGCTCCGACAGCCAGCAGTTCTCAACACCTCACTGCCCACCCATCCATCCCACGCCAGCTCAGCTTACCTACAAGCTGCTGCACACGACGGTGTGATGAAAAAGGCACTAAAGGCACTAACTAAAATCACTAACTAACTAAAGGCACTAACTAACTAAAAGCACTAAATAACTAAAGGCACTAACTAACTAAAGGCACTAACTAACTAAAGGCACTAACTAACTAAAGACACTAACTAACTAAAGACACTAACTAACTAACAGCACTAACTAACTAACGGCACTAACGGCACTAAAGGCACAAGACCAACAAGACAACCAACCACTCCAACCACTAGCTCACCCACAAAGGAACACAGAACGCACCGCTCCTCCCCTCATTCCAGACGCTTATGACATCACCAACGGCCAACAGCCTGGTCCACCATGACCCCCCACAAGGCGGGGAGCCAAGACCACGTGGTCACATCTGATTCCAACACGGCACCACAACATTCCAGGACTCAGTGTGGGCTTGGAATTCTATCCTGGTGTGGCAGCGCAATGGGAGGTGTTAGGGCACAGCTGAAGAGCTGACAGACACCGGACGTTTCCAAAGGAGGGTGCCAGATTAACTCTCAGCATTCTCTTGCGGGGCTCTTAGGAATGCTTCAAACCCATTTTCACTGCCTAGCTCATTTCTAGAAAGTCCAGTTGAGAAATGCTCACTTTGTCTGGGGAACGCCTCTATGCATCATGAATGAAAAATAAAATAAAATGGGCACGCGACCCTATGAAACTTACCTCTCTGCTCTTGCTGTCAGCCAGACACCTCAGATGAGCATGACGTGTCCCTGCTCCTGAATGAAGATCCACCCAAGTCTGTGTTCCTCTCTGCTCCATCTCTGGGTCTAAAAGAAACACAGAGATGATTACAAGATCATTTGTGCACACGAAAGACAAGGGTGCACACGAATTCTGTTTAGCAAGAAATACTACAGTCCCAATGGACTGCGGTGGTAGTACTTGAATCCTCATTTGGGGCTGGAGCTCAACAGGTCAACACATCAGAAATAACACAAAGTGCATCTGGAAGACGTGTCTCAAAGCCCAGAAAATCCAACACGGGAGGGGGCTGGACAGTGGACCACAAGTGTCCATTTCCATTGCAGCTCCCTGTAGAGAACAGCACCAATCAGCAGGCGTGAATCAATTCATTCACAAGCTGCACAATGACTCTGTTCTTTACATGATAAAGAAACACACAGAGATTCCTGACCAAAAAGTTGGCAGTTAATAACGACCAAAGAGGTTCCTGTTCCTACGCCTCATCCTCTCACCCCAACTCCTGGGTGATGCCCACAGGCATCAAGTCAGCTCTCAAATCCATTGAACTCCAGTCACAGAACTCCATCAAAAAGGATGTCACACATGTGACACTTACATACATTTTGCATCAGAAACGGTGATGCCAGCAGGAGCAGAGAGGTGACTGTCCCCCTGTACTCAGCACTGGTGAGACCACAACTCGAATTCTGTTTCCAGTTTGTGGCCCCTCACTGCAAGAATGACACTGAGGCATTGGAACGTGTTCAAAGAAGGGCAACAAAGCTGGTGAGGGGTCTGGAGCACAATGGGGCCATATGAGGAGAGGCTGCAGGAGATGGGAATGTCCAGCCTGGAGAAGAGGTGGCTCAGGGGAGACCTCATTGCTCTCTATAACTTCCTGAAGGGAGGTTGCAGTGAGCTGGGGGTCGGCCTCTTCTCTCGTGTCATTACTGATAGAACTAGATGGAATGGTTTCAAGCTGTGGCAGGGGAGGTTCAGGCTGGACATTAGGAAATATTACTTCTCAGAAAGGGTGGCCAGGCACTGGAATGGACTGCCCAGGGAGGTGGTGGAGTCACCCACCCTGGGGGTGTTCAAGTAATGACTGGATGTTGTGTTGAGGGACGTGATTTAGTGGGAGCTAGTGGTAATAGGAGAACGGTTGGACTGGATAATCTTTTAGGACTTTCCCAACCCTGTTGATTCTATGATTCTGTGATTCATATGCTAAGAAGCAAGGAGAGGCTCTTTTGTTAAATCTTTCAGTAGAGAGAAGAGTTGATATTCGCTTCTCCTGACAACAGAAACACGGTACCAGCTTTCTAAGCCAACCCACCTACAGCAGGCAGACAACGCATATGTAAAGGAGCACGCACATCCCCTCCGGCATCACTTGAGATGACAACCCACCTTCAGATCTTTGTGCATTTCCCTTGTTTTACAAAGATGCAGCCTCGCTGCAGCTCCATGGGTGTCACACAAGGCCTGCAGGACCTTCCTCCACAAACCCCATTTGCAGGCCTTGCTCCGTGAGGATTGCCACCTGCCCTCCTGAGCAAAAACAAGCACTAAGAACGAGAGCAAAGCACACTGGATTCGCCCTGGCCTGGCCAAGGCCCAGTCCTACCAGACAGACCCTGGGATGAAAACTACTCCACAAACACCAGATGGACACCAGCAAACAAGAAGTTGATCAGATCCAACCCGAAGCAAGCACCAAGCCTCCCCATAAAGCTCTTTGCCATCTGCTTTGTCATCACCTTTCCTTTCCCTTTCCCTTTCCCTTTCCCTTTCCCTTTCCCTTTCCCTTTCCCTTTCCCTTTCCCTTTCCCTTTCCCTTTCCCTTTCCCTTTCCCTTTCCCTTTCCCTTTCCCTTTCCCTTTCCCTTTCCCTTTCCCTTTCCCTTCCCTTTCCCTTTCCCTTTCCCTTTCCCTTCCCTTCCATTCCCCTTCCATTCCCCTTCCATTCCCCTTCCATTTCCCTTCCATTCCCCTTCCCTTTCCTTTCCCTTTCCCTTCCCTTTCTTTCCCTTCCCTCCACACCTCAATCCCAAAGTTGTTTCCACACCTGCCAGCACGTGTTACCTCCCACCTGCTCATTGCACAGAGCTTCAACAGCACCAAATTTGCTTCCGGGGTCCTCCTTCAACTCACTGTGCTAACACTCATGATTCAAATTACACAGAAATCCTAGCAGAAGTTCTCAGTGAGAACTGCACCTAACACCCAACACGTGTTCATAACAATGCCTGCATAAAAAGAAGCAGAGATGGCACGGCAGGGCAGACGTACTTGGTGTGCACATCTGAAGCCATTTGAAAACCTAGTTGCTCTTGCTGCAGGACCCCTGTCTTCTGTTAAAAGCTGAATGGTCACAACAACACCTGTTTCCATCAGCTGCCACCATCCAAAGCAGCCAGCCTTCTTACAGTCACCTGGCCCAAACATCCCTTTTGCTCTACACTTGATTCCTGCAAGAGGAGGGAGGCTGGCACGCAAACCATCCTTCCAACACCCCATCCCTGCAGCAAGGGATCACAGCGCTGGCACAGCTGAAACAAAAAGGGTGTGCGAGTTTCCTGTTAGCACTCAGTGTGAACAAATCTACCACTGAGCAAAACCGTGAGCCCCCACTCACCTCAGCACAGGTCAACCTGTAACCCCAGCCTTCCCCTATCCATGTGCACACACACACCCATGTGCCACCCTGCCTGCTTTGCACACCCCCATGCACGCACCACATCGTGTGCCCTCCTTTGCATTCACAGACGTGCGCAAACCATCCCAGGGAACACCTACGTGCCTACACCTTCCACAAACATCCCTTTGTGTGCACCTGTGTGCAGCCCAACTCCTCAGCACACGCACACGTTTGTGCCACCCTGTCCACGCACTCACCATGTGCCCTCCAGCACCCAAGGACTGCAGAGATGCTCCAGATTGAGCCAGAGATGGAATATCACAGTGCTGGGACATGATTGATCACTAAGGAAAACACTTGGAAGCACATTCAATCTGCAGAAGCTGTAATTACTGGGCACAGTCAGCTTTCCTATGGCTCAGCTGGAGTAGGAGGGTGCTCTCACACATCTGCTCAGGGGCTTCAGCTGAGACACTTGCACAATGCTGGGATCATTCTGATGGAAACTATGTCTTCAGATACCATGGTTAAATCCATCCAAAATGATCAAGCGGAGCCTTAGCTCTTGAGCAGCACTTCTTCCCCACCCTTCACTACTCCAAGCAGCTCCAACAAACTTCTCAGAAGAAATCCAGGCCAGCACAGACCTGGCAGACCAGAACCAAGTGCAGCTGGTGGGACTGCAGTGCCCACTCCTTGCTTCCACCCTGCTCCAGGAGGTTAAGGAGTCTGAGCCTCACTGGCCTTTGACAGCTCAAGACTTTCAGCACCTCATGCCAACATTTCTCACTAAGATACACCTCAGGCATTGAATTCTCTTCTCACTACCTCCTCCCAGTCCTTCCCTAGGAACAGAAACCATTCAGATTCTACAGCAAACTACAGCATCTGCACTGCAAGAGCACACTGAACCACCTGCAACAGTGAAACATGGTTTTGGAGAGTGGGTTTGAAAACACACCTTTAGACAGCTGTCTCCCTGTAGCCAAAAGGAAACCAAGCAGCAAAAGAAGAGTCCAGCCTGAAACATGCCCATGCTACTAGCCCAGGTTTTTCACAGTGAATGCAGAATCCATCCTGCTCTTGAGGTGACAAATGACCAGTGGGTCTCCCCTTGCTCCACACCTTCTCCTTCAAAGCCAGAAAAAGAAAGAAAAAACAAGCAGAATAACCCAGACGTACCTTTCCACACATAGAGCAGAAAGTGGAACAGAAGTTGTCTCCTTCCTGAGACATGGTGGGGAGCATCCCAGGGGAAGCCCAATCATAGAATGGCCCGGGTTGGAAGGGACCTCAAGGATCATAAGATCAATCACCTCCCTGTCCCTGCTGGCCATCCCCTCTTCTGATGGAGACCAGGGGACCATTTGCTCTCTGAGCTGCAAGAGCACGCTGATGGCTCACGTTCTGGTTTTCATCCACCAGGACCCCCAGGTCCTTCTCTGCGGGGCTTCTCTTAAGGACTGCTCCTCCCAGTCTGTAGAAATGCCTGGGATTCCTCCAGCCCAAGTGCAAAACCTTGCACTTTGCCGTGTTCAACCTCATTAGACTCACCTAGGCCAAACTCTCGGCTGAGTTCCCTCTGAATGGCATCCCTTCCTTCCACTGCATCAGCCGCACCACTCAGCAAACAGCATCTCTTGGAGGTTGCTCCCCAGTTGAGACTGCCTCAGCTTTCCAGTCAAGGCATTGACATTGGTGACTTTCCCTTTGCTAATATCCTTTGACTATTTACCACCATCTTGGTTAACACCTTTATATTAGCCACCCTTACAGAGACCAAAAGGGTTTGGGCTTCCAAACTCTCAGCAAGCATTTGGATCAGACAGCTTCCTGCTGGGGAGCCCCCTGCATCACTGCTGCCTCCTCTGGTACTGTACCCACAGATGCTTCAGAGCTCATTAGCATGGACTTCCTTCCTCCCCTCAGCAGCTGCTCCTGCATTCACCTTCATTCCTACTCAGATACCGGCCGCTTCCAGCACCAGCTGACCTGCAAGACACAGAAAGGAAAGGTGGGAGTCATGCAAACGCACAAGCCCAAGGCTGCGACACCACCACGTATGGCAGCCTCGGGAAGTCAGCTGCAACTGCAGCCTTTGTCAGAATGGAAACAGGCACCGTCAATTAAGTGTGACCTCTGAACTCATTGCCACCATCAGAAATAGGCACTGAAATCGCTCACTTCACTGCAGCTGGTTACCTCCAAATACTTGCTGATGGTGTCATCTGCAAACTTGCTGAGGCTGCATTTGATTCCACTGTCCATGTAGCCTAGAAAAATGTTAAAGAACACTGGTCCCAACACCACCCTCCACCTGGACACTGAGCTATTGACTGCAACTCTCTGAGTGTGACTATCCAGACAGTTCCCTATCCTGCAACTGGTCCATCCATCAAAACCAGTTTTCTCCAGTTTGGTGACCAGGATTAACCTCAGGAACAGAGTTCCTGCATAGAATCATAGATTTACCCAGGTTGGAAAAGACCTTGAAGATCATCAAGTCCAACCGCAGCCTAACAAGTACCCTAACTCTAAAAACCCTTCACTAAATCATATCCCTGAGTACCACATCCAAACGGCTCTTAAACACAACCTGGGACGGCAATTCAACCACCTCTCTTGGGAGCCTATTCCAGTACCTAAAATCTCTAGTACCTAAATGTCTCTAAAAAGAGCACAGGTATTAATCTGACCAGAAAGGTTCCTGTTTGTTCATAAAATGAGCCTTTTTCCGCTCCATCTTGCATAGGCCACTGGGCACAGGGTAGCTGGGAGACCACAGAACAAGTGGTTCTGTGAGCAAAAGGGAAAGCACTGCCTAATCCAACTCCTCCAATCTCTGCGCTCTGCCAGGAGGGACATGTCCAAATAGGGTGGCAGATACACACAGGAGAGAAATATTTCCACTTCCCTCAGCCAACACTGCTCTGAATTTCTATGGGACACACAATTAGATGAAAAGGCATTTGACAAAGAAGGAAATGAAAGAGTTTAGTCTGCTGTGTCATTCTCTCGGTAGACAAAATAACTAACCCTCGCCAGTGTTAGTTCAAAGAATAGGCAGATTTTATCTCCTGACATGAGCAGTAATTCAAAGAAGCTGGTATATGATCCAGTATCCTGCATATTCACTGCAGGCAGGCAAAGACATTATGAGATAAGGGAGATCTACACATCACTTGTTATGAACACCTCATAAAGATAAAACCACACACAATGGGAGAGTTTATGAAGAGGACTACTCTTGGACTGCTTTCCAAGAGGCATCAATTAGTAACTCTCTTTGCTTATTTTTCACACTACTCTACAGTGTCCTCCTGAGCCCCCTTACTCCTGTTGCCAACTGCTGATGCAGGGAATCCTGAGGAACCAAGGATTCATAGTTGTTCCATCAGTAGTCCTTGGTCAGCTCTCCCTCCCTGCCCCTTCTGTTTTGATCCCACTAACCAAATTTCAGTTAGTCTGAAAAGAGGATGGAAACCTCAGCAGCAATTAGTTTCTAAATATCTTGCAATGGGCAGTTTGTAGGAGCCCCATCTCAATGCCCACAGCACAGGAGGCAGGACTGCTTAGCCCATGCACTAGTGCATTTACCAGCACAGATGTAAGCCCAGATCTATGCACACCAAATACAGGCTCTCAGTTTGCACAAGGAGGCATCCACGGAGCTGAAGTATTAGGCAGATATTGTGGTGGGGCAGCAGTTATTGAGACGCCAGACAGAAAGGACACAGATAAGGTGGCAACTCAGCTTTACCATTATGACTGCTGATGGAACATCTAATTTCACTGCTCAAAAGAGAACTTCCATATAACTGGAAAGGATGAAATTCACAGGGGAAACCACACACAGACACACACAAAAGCAATACAAAGGAGATGAAGGATGGTTCACATACTGGTGATTCACTCTGAGACGCAAGCAAATGAAAGAGTATCCCCAACCATTTGCCTCCCCAAATGCTAAATATATAAACTTATTGCAGTGATAGCTCCGCCAGACGTGAGTCATACACTGTAAAACCTTATGGGGTCAATCAGTTTAACTTCAGAAATTCATTACACCACCAAAAACAGACCGGTGTGACCAGGCTGGTTCATTTCAGCTCTTCAAAACTGTTGATAAAACTGCCTGAGAGCTGAAATGCTTACCAGCAAAAGCTAAAAACTGTAAATCAAATGTAATAAGCTGGCTTTGTCTACTGTATAGAAACGATGCCTGAAAAAAAGAAAAGAAAAAAAAAAAAAAAGAACCTAAACCAGAACAAATGGAATGGCTGCATAAAACAGCCAGTACTGAAACAGCAACCCAACCTGGCTGCAGACTGAGAGAGAAAATGAGAGTTCACCAAAGTCATGGGACAGGACAGATGTTCATGTTCATGCTAACACTGAACCCAAGTGGCCACATGAGGACAGCATCTAGTAGGAAATCAGAAAAAAGCATCCTTTCAGAAGTCCCTTTGGCAGGTGGCATCTACCAGGGCACAGCAGACCCGTGTGTTCAGTAACCAGTCTGATGCTTCAGAGCCCACTGATGAGCTACAAACTGGGGTTTAACCAGTGCAACACAAGGAGGGAAAATCTGTCTTGAACATAAAGAAGAAAGAGAAAGGTATCCAAAAGGACTAACGAAGAAATGCTCAAACTGCCCAGGAAGCATTTTTTCCTGTGGTGCAAAACACAGTTTATTTGCTCATTCAGGTAAACATACCATGAACCTTTCGGGTAGCTGATGTCTTGTCTTCAGCTGCTTGGCACGTGCATGTTCCCTGATCTTCATATAAACACTTGTGAAAAATGAGACTTCTCTTATTTCCCTGGGAAGTAATGCCCACTTTTTTACTTTGACGGAGCTCCTTCCCATCCTAGAAGGGAAAATATCAAGTCAGATCTCCATGAGTCCTTCCATCTCTGCACTGAGCAAAGGCAGCCTTCAGATCTATGCTTAATTCACCCACTTCCCTAGAATTAATGGAACTGTGCTTACTGGAACATATGCTGAAGCTTAAGCACAGTGCAGTGTTTTCAACATGCAGGAATGGCTATAGAACATGCAGAAATTCTGGCTGATCTATGACAGCTTAAAGCACTGCAGAGGACTGTTAACAAGCCCGTTTGGACATCACCTTGAATAAATGACATTATCCCCAAGTAAGGGAAGGAACAGCTGAGCACCGGGGAGGTACACAAAGTGCCAGAGCAAATTCTCACACTGTCAGGTGCAAAGAAAACTGAGATTTCACCCTAAAACCCAGTTCACAACAAGGCTACAAAATCCTGGCTGAGAATTTCTCTGTTAGAGTTGAAGCTCAAGACTGTGCTCCAACCAACAATATTTTGTGCAGCAAGACTTCAGGAGTTCACAAGAAACCCAAAACAAACTTCCATTTTAACTTGATAAATGAACTCAGGACATAAAACAAACAGTGCTGATCTGGGCAAGTAAAAGAGCATAAAGAAAAGAGAGAAGTACAAAAGCTATCAAGCAAAAGCTCAGACTCGCATCCCTTGGAAGTGAAATTAAAGGCTCTCATTCATTTCCAGAGAAGTCAGAAAGGAAAATACCATTACATGCCATACCTTGAACCACTTGACGTCCACCTTGGGCCTGGACAGCTCACACTCAAATGTGACCTTGTCCTTCTGAGTGACGCTAATGTCTGCCAATGGTTTGCTGATTTTCAGACACTTCTGAGAAGGAGAAAGAAGGATGTGGATTTAGTTGGGAATTAGGTCTCTAGGAGCATCTGGCATAAGGAGTAATGAAAGGCAGTGCCTACTCTCCATGCGTACTAGAACTTGTCATTAACAACAAAAAAACCTAGTGTTTTGAGCACATTATCATTACTTGTGCTAGGGGAGGAGAGGGGAAGGGAAAGGGGAAGTCCACGGTCCTCTAAATTCAGGCTTCTTATCCTAAAGCTCAACAGCAAATAGCAGTCCACTTCCCTACATTGCTAGACTCCGAGCATTTAAAGAACATCACCTGACCTCATTATGAGCTCTAACATAGCCAAAGGAATTAATATATTCAAATATTCTCTTGAGTGATGAGAAATATGGAGCATAAGTTCAGACTTCTGCTGTTAAACTCTCACTTCTCTCAGAAACCAGGGTAAGAGTTCAATGCTGTTTAAGATGAACGACTCATATTTTAAAAAACTCATCTCATTAAGGCTTGGATTCCCTACTACAATTAGCTAAATTCCACTTTGGATCATGCTTCACCATGGATCACTTAGGGCTTCAGCCACTTAATGGAACTAACTCAGTTAAAAGTCAGGGGTAAAATAAAAACTCTATTGTCCTAGCAGAGAGATTTGCAATGGAGTAACTTAAGTAAGGATGGGAGACTGAAGGTGCTGGGGAAGACATCCAGGTTTAGCTACAGGGCATGCATGCAGAATCACAATACAAAGGCCAGACAGAGAAATCAGAGCTTCCTGAGAATTAATGGGGTTGTTTCTACATACCCACCCTATCTGCCAGTGTAAACCCTTCCAGTGAAAAAAAGGAAAGCTACATATAGGTGGGGAGAATTGTTGGTGAAATTATTTGTGATATTTTTGCTAATAATACGCCCAAAATCCTGGAGCAAGACTTCAAGATAAGCAACTCAGTCTGTGTAAGTAGACTTACAGAAGAGAACCATAAAGCTTATGGAAGGGAAATGACAAGTTAATCCACAGCTAAAACAGAGTAGAGACGAATAGTAGGAGCTTGTTTACTTTGCAGAAGTGTGAGCTTTAACCACTGCTGAGCTCCTAGTACAAAAGTCTGAGCCAACAAATTTCACCACCCTGGGAGATGATGGAGAAGAAGAAACCACTTAGGAGCACATAAAAGATGTGTCCCTAAGTGTATGAGCTCCTTTCTGTATGAGCATCTTCAAAGAGCCAACAGAGTCAATGATTTTATTGGAAGCATCAGATTTTATGACTCGCAGGAAGTGATCACCATAACTCACACTCACATCTCCTGCCTGTAGAGGAGATCCTCCTTGCATCTAGAAAGACGCAAGAAGAAAAGAGGCAAAGAAGGGGTAAAAAAAAATCCCATCTTACATTTGGGATGCTTAATTCCAGCCTTGAAGGCTGATTAGCCCACTTAACAGCTGTGCTCTTCAGAAGCAGTTGTTCCACAGCTATTCAGAGAGAAAGACAAGTTTTGTACTTGGTTGTTAACACAGAGAACAGCATAAACACACAAATGAACTCAACTTTGCAGTGTTGTAATGGCCGATGAGGGAAGCCAAGGATCCTTCCACACTGTCAGCCTTCATTTCCAGAGACATACCTTTGGGGGTGATGGTAATGCTGCTCTTGTCATCTCTCGACTCACAGAAGTACTCTCCCTCATCCTCAGCCCGGATCCCTGTTATTGTCAGGGTTCTTCTGACCCCTTCCTCATCAATCTGGAAACATTTGCTGGGTTTGATCTCAACTGCATTCCTGCGCCACACCACCTTCCCTTTGACACGGCTCCCTTCCTCTTCCTCTAAGCCACATAAACAGCTGCTTAGTGCTCCCAAAGCGAATGCTCACTTGTTGTTTCCAACTTGAAGGTCACCTTCTGGCCAGCAGCCTCGCAGATGTATTCTCCAGCATCTTTCTTCTCCAGCTGCTCCACAACCAGACGCCGTGTTTTGCCCACAGATTCCATTCTGAACGTTCTGGAGGAGGCAAGCAGTCTTCCATCCTTGTACCATTTTACTTCGCTTGGATCCTGTGCTACTTCACAGCTGAGGGAGGCACTTGCTGCCAGGGCAGCACTCACCTCTTTCTGCACCTGCTCCTGGTTTATAAACACAGGTTTTGGCTCTGAGGGAAGAAAAGAAAAAGTATTGACTGAGGGACTGAAATGAGACCATCTTGCAGGTCTGTATGTACAGCTTGGAACAGGTTTAGGTTTCCACTTGTGCCCAAACTAATAACCTTCACTAGAGAATATCAGCTCTTCTGTTGAAACTAAGTGTTAAATCTAGGCAAGAAAGAACCTAGGAGCTGAAGAAACCAAGAGGGTCCAAATACGCCTAGTATTTGAAATGTAGGAGAACAGATAAACCCTAAATAAATGGGCTTCCACTTCTATTAAATGGTTTGCCCTACAAAAGGCTGTAGAAGTGCAGAATATTTCTGACGCACTTACATCATGGACTTCTCTAGTGCTAGCCAGCTTCTAACAGCAGCCCAATTTTGAAGAAGCTTCCTATGCTTGTTTGGGTCCCAGGAAAGATCCCAGGGTCCTGATGTTGATACCAAGACAGAGGCTCCAAGGATGAATGCAGGACTAGTAGGTGTGAGGGGGACTGACATTGCCTTTTATTTGCAGTGGAGACATGGAAGACCACTCATTCAGATCATCCGTGCAAGCATATTCAGGCATACCCAGCTCAGGTGACCGGGAAGGCTCCTGCTCCCCAGCAGTCATGGCAAACCCTTCCAGGACCTGTCCCCTATCTCCTTCCTCCTCGCTGTCACTCTGTGAAGCCTTCTGCTGCCATCCCTTTCCCTTCCTTCATGACTTTCTCCTCTGCATGCTCTCTGAATTCTGAGTGGCAGCAGCTGCCCAGGAGGGTAAGTTCAGCTCAAGTTGCTGTGCTGCTGACCGTTGCAGTACGTGCAATCCCAGGATTCACACCACAGCTCTACCACCAGCACTGCAGTCCACTGAAGGCCAGGGAGCAGGGCAGCAAGCCAATGCAAGAATGCAGTTGATACACTCTACATTTGATCTCCCTGCTTGTATTGACTGTAGAAGCATCATTCTCTCCACCCATCTCCAACAGCCCCTGTTTTGACTGATGGTTTTCAGGGGAGGTTCAAGTTGGATGTTAAGAAAAACTTCTTCTGAAGAGGAATGGTGATGTGGTGGCACAGCTTTGCAGGGAGCTGGTGGGGTCACCATCCCTGGAAGTGTTCAATAACCATGGAGATGTGGCACTGAGGGACGTGGGCAGTGTGCATGGTGGGATGGGTTGAGGCTGGATGTGGGGATCTTTGTGGTCTTTTCCAACTACAATGATTTGATGAAGATCAGAAGGCTTGATTATTAGCAAGACAACAAACATGGCCTAGACCAACCAGGTGATGCAAAACTTCTCACAAATGCAATGGAGCTTTGGCCCACTTCAAATAAGGATTTCAGCGTGCACCACAAATACTGAGATAATGAGATGGCAGAATCAGCCCTTTTTACTCTAGTTTTCTATAGGTTTCCAAGGTGTGCAGCACTTGTTTCTTTTAAGCAAGAAGGACTAATCTGCATCCCATAATGCTCAACACTGAGCACCTAACATTCACGATGTCCTTAAAATGGGATTGTTCTGTGCTACCAGTGGAACCCTGGGGTAGAGGAACCCTGAAAATCTTTCTGAGTGCAATGGGAAGAGGATTAATTAAGACTCAGAAAGCCAGTGCACTTTGGGAGAAGCTAGTAAGATGAGGATTTCTGTAGTGAAAGAGCCAACCACTCCAAGAGTACTCATAATCCCTCCTGACTTTCACACCACATCATTTTGCAGTGAGGGCTGGACTGGCACGTCATGTTACAGTGGTACACATGAGAAATACAGCAACGGTAGCTAGGCAAGCACTCTCCACGTATGGCAGAGGAGGAGGTATTACATTACCCTGTGCAGCCATGAGGTCATCCGGTCTGAAAGAGAACAGAAAACCTTTGGTTTCTGAGGCAAACAGCTAATAATAGCCCTCAGCTAGTAAAATTCAAGTGTAAAAGCACTACATTTCTGGGTTTTCCCCCTACACCTCTGCAATAAGACGTGGGCTGGCTTTGGCTGCTGAGGATTAACTTGGTTGATTCCAGTTGTTGCCATAATCTTTCTGTCATCATTTATATTTCATTTTCTCTGACAGATACCTCCCAAATCTATCCTTTCTGTAATCCACTCTTTGCTGAAACTGCCAATTTCCTGAGCCAAAAGCATGAGCTACACAACTTACGGAACAGATCCAAAGGCCACAGAATCACATCCACGTGGTGTGGGAACAGTGAGAGCTGATAGTTTAGAGTCTACACCACAGGCAGCAGCAAAACTGTCTATTATAGGAGCAGAGATATATTGCACACCAGGGACTGAAGGAGCAGAATGCCCCAAGACGGAGAGAGCAAAGACTGCAACTTTTACAAGGGAACAGAACGCAAGCTATGCCCTGCAAGGACACCAGGTCTGTGTGAGCAGAAAGGCAGTAGACTCCCAGTACAGTTGCTCCTCCACAGAGCTGATCAAATGCCAAACCTTGACCAGGATTAAGCTCCAATGTGTTCACTGCCATAAGAAAGAAGAGGAGAAAACAGATTCCCTGTCCTGATCAGCTCAGAATACAAGACGAGAACTGTAAAGTTAACAGAGAACAAGCTGACTTATGAGCAAAAACCAGTAGAGTGCAGCTACAAATAAAACAGAAGACAAACCCTCGTCATCAGCCAGCTCACTAATGGTCACTCAGAATGCAGCTGATGTGCCCATGGCTATCTGGAGTCTAAGTTAAAATTTAGCGGATCTTGTGCAAAATATAGTGACACCAGAGCAATCTCTACTGCAGTTGGAGTGAGAGATCTGCCTCCGTGCTAAACTCTCAGACTAATGAGATACGTACAATTAGAAAGGTATCAATGGATTCATGATTGGTCATTACATTTACAGAACATGGAACGAATGGTTGTCAACGTGGGATTCAACAAACCAAAGGCAAGTGCAATGCCTCTGACTAAAGGTTCTTAGGACACTGACAACCAAACCTTCTCAGTGCAGCCACAGTAGAGATCTGTAACTACTACTGCTGAAATATCAACTGGCAGAGCAGTGTTGCACATTGTACAAATCACAGTTGGACATCCATGGACAGCTGATGATAAAAGTAATTGTAGGGGAAGAGCTGGATGAAATATTGTTAAAAACAAAGAATCATTTTAGCTGCATGTTTGTAAGAATTTATTTTCATCCTCCCCAAAACAGTTTCATGGCAGAATCAAGAGGACACGTTCACACAGACGTTTCCACAGCCAGACTATGGAATAATCAAAGAATATCAACCAAAATGTGTTTCCTACCAGTTACATGAATCTTGAAGGTGAGTTTCTGGCCAGCAGCCTCGCAGCTGTACTCCCCTGCATCTTTCTTCTCCACCTGTCTCACCACCAGCCGACGCTGTTTGCCCTCTGACTCAGCCTTGAACTTCTTGCTCCAGGTGATCAGTTTCCCTCCTTGTTCCACTTCACCTCTGTCTTCTCCTGGGCCACCTCGCAGCTCAGCGTGGCATTTTGAGTCAGTACAGCCTTCACCTCCTTTTGTACCTTGTCCTTGTTTGTAAACACGTCTTCTTTCTCTGCAGGGACATCACAACAGTCACACCGTTTTGCTGTAGTCTGCTGCAGAGCTTACTCCAGCTCCCCGTTTTCACTATACTTGCCCTTCACATTGAGCATTCTGATGCCTCATTAAGACAGGAAAATACTTTCCCCTCTATTTTGCTTTGGGAAATATCACTTCATATCATATCATATCATTTCATATCATAACAGAAAGCTAAACATTTCGCAGTCTGATAGCAGATTTGGACATGAGATTTAGAACACCTGCATGCACTGCTGAACCTCCTCCCTTCTCTTTTTTCCTTCTGATGTCTTTCTACATTTCCAGTAAATCAGAAGGGAACGGCCCTCTAGAACAGGTTGCCCAAGGAGACTGTGGATGCTCCATCCCTGCAGGCATTCAAGGCCAGGCTGGATGTGGTTCTGGGCAGCCTGGGCTGCTGCTTGGCAACCCTACACATAGGAAGAAGGGGGTTGGAACTGGATGAGCACTGTGGGCCTTTGCAACCCAGGCCATTTATCAGTCTGATTATTGGCATTTTCCACCTCATTGTGTCCTTCAAATTTTGTAACCAGATCTCTTCAAACACCTCCCCTTTTCTCACTCCTTGCATGCCTGGTGTACAATGGGAAAACATGTTGATGACTTCAGTTCTTCATGGCATCAATTTCTGTTTTAGCATGAGACAAGTCATCCTTAAGAGACCATAAAAGTAAGCGATGAAATCGCTAACTACTGTGACATACCAGGTACCACATCTGATTGCTGTGGAACATAACAAGCACATATGGGACAGTACACAATTCAACATCAACTCAGCAATGACTGACATCACTCCCATAGAAATTCTGAAACAGAGCTGTGAAAACTGAAAAGTAAAACATTCAGCATTTTCATTGGCATTTTGGTAAAGTTGCTGTAATAAAGTAATAATAATGTAATGTAATGTAATAATGCAATAACTTCCTCCATTTTAAAGCCAGAGAATCCTGCCCTCTGAACAACGAGGAACAAGATTTGTGGTGCTCTGTTAAACTTTTTCCAGCTCTACAGCATCTTTCAAAAGGCAATGGGACCAGTAGGCTGCATTCCTATGTACCATCCCACCTGCCCCCGTGTTCTAGGGAACTCCACAACTCCAACAGAAGATATTATCATAGTTAAATGCCTTTTGGCTTACCCCTGAAGTAACCTTCTCCATGATTTTTATTGCAACTTTTTCACCAGTAAGAAGATGCCGCCCGAGTTTTACCTTTGCAAAACCACCTACAAGTCAAAACACAGATGCTTAAAGTTGAGTGTGAATTCTTCTCTAATATAATATTACAGGTAAAGCAGAGTACCTAGCATACACTGTGTGTAATGCTTCAATTAGAGGAAGAGGTAATCAGCACCATCAATTTCCAACTGGTTTCAAAAATCCAATTTCATGTTTATACAAATGAAACCTGACTTAGAGAACTGACAAGAGCTGTCAATCTATTCTCAGATTAATTCTAGAGTGGTGAGACAGACTGTTAGGCGTGCTGTTTCTGTACAAAGATGACACTTACCCGTTCCAACTGTTTCATGTAATTCCTAGTACTTGAGAATTTCCTCGTAGTCACTGACAGACATCCTGAAATGTGCAAGAACTGAAGATCCTCCAAGCACGTGCAATGAGGAAGTGCCAGCAGTGTTCACATCCTACTTAGGACATATTCTTAGAGGCAGAAGGGACACTCGTGGCAGATCCAGCAATGCTCATCTTCTCACCAACGTGCATCCCCCTCTCACCCAGCAACAACAAAACACAGTGCATGAAGCTGGCTTCACTTAGGTTAACAATATGGAACATCCCTCAGGGCTTTGTGCCACAGAGCAGTAGCAGGGCTGGACTACAGCTTTAGGAAGCAGTGGAATCCTTTCCCTGTATGGTTACAGTGTCCCTGCACACACCCCACAGCCAGAGCGTTGCAAGCTGAGCTGCCTTGATGTTTCTTGCATTCATCCCAATCTCTGCGAATGAAGACTCATAATTCAATCAAGGCGTTGATTGAGCACAATCGTGCCTTTATTCAATAGGAGAAAGGAGGGGGCGTGAGGTCTAAAGGAAAGATGGGACTCATCCTCTCTTGTCTCATGAGAGTGGCTCAGAGACCGTGCTGTTGCCTGGAGCCTGGGACTGGTGGTTTGATTCTATGCCCCCCTCCGAGATGCTCGGCTTCTCCTCTATGTCGCTGACCTGAGCCTGCATGGTGGTGTTGCTTTCTGGGCGCTCGGGCACTGCTTGGGCTGGGCTGTCCTCAAAAGGCTCTGGGTCACAGTCCCGGCTGGTGCCTGTGGTGTCTGGCAGGCTCAGGTCAGCAGCTTCAGGAGGGATGGGGTGAATGAGAGCTTGCACGATGATGATGTTCTTCTCTCCGTCACTGCTGTCATATTGAAGGCTGTCATTTGAACTGAAGCATCCTGTGCTTCCCATGAGCTCTCCATTGAGGGAAGCACAGGATGCGGCATCATCAAATGCCCTGTGTCCTCGGGTTACAGAAGGGCTGGAGTCACCTAGGAAGGAGTAGATGCACAGTGGTTAGTGTCGAACATTCGCAAGTTGAATCATGAAGCTGTGTTGCTGACAAGCAGTGTTTTGAAAGCTGGATTTGCACCCTTACCTTCCAGGACAAAGACTTCAACTTCGGAGGGCTCCCTGGCGCTGCTCTGCAGTTGGTGTTCGGCCACAGGGGATGGTGTGCCCAGGCAGAAACAGGAACACCAACTGCCAGCTGGTGACTCTGCCCTCTTACTGGGAGAACTTGGTCTGCAGAGAGAAAACAGAGCATGCTGTCAGTCGTGGTGCAGGGTGAGGGAAGAGCTGCAACGAGCCCTTGCCAACAGTTCCCTATTCCTGGCACTGCCTGCTTTCTTCTGAAACACAGCTTAGAAACGCGCTCTGTTTCGAACAGCAGAGGATGCTTCCATTCCTACAGCTCAGCCCTCAAGTACTGTTGGCTAAATTCCTCCCAACCATGTCAATCAAGATGCAGAGCATGTGAGCAAAGGCTCCACAGCCGGACAGGACAGGAGCTGGCAGGCTCATATATATATAACAAGCAAAAAATAAACCAATAAAACCCACCAAACCAATGATGATAGGGGCTGGAAAAAGAATTCCTCTTTACCTTTCAGATAGAAAATCAATGACGGTATGGAATCTGCCCAGTACAGCTGCGGGGCCTTCCTCAACCACGATGTCGCTGCTCCGTGTCGCGGTGGGAGAGCTGCTCTGGCCGCTTCTCTGGGCCTGTGCCTCCTGCACGGTGAGCAGCTTTGTGGCAGGAGGCACCCACACAGACTTCGGCCCGGCCAGAGAACAGTGCCCTGCAAGGGAAAACCACAGGTAAGACGGAGGATCAGAAAGCAGCAGCACTGCCATCACAGTTCTGCATTTCTCTCAGACTTGCTTATCCGAGACACTGGAAGAAGAGGATGTCAAAATAACCATGTGCTCAGGGGTATGCTCATGGCAAATGACAGCCATAATTAAGAGCAGCTCTTGGTATCAAAACAGGCAAACAAAAACCCTATAAAAACTAGGGGACAGGGTTCTCAGAAAGCTTTGCTGCCACATTTCAATTAAGCTTCACCTGCTTGCAAAACATCTTAACGGCAGTGACGGTTTTCTCAATGTAAGGTTTGGGATTGGACACTTTGAGGATCCAGCAACGGGGCACCATATTCTAATCTAAGCCCAGAAGCCTGTTGTCTCCTCAACAGTTAGAGCATTTTCAAAGGTCTTCGAGAAGACCTGGATTGGATCAAGGTGTCAGATCAACATCAAGGTAATGGAGGAAGGCGCTCACCCTCTCCCACGGCTGGTGTGGACTTGGAGCAGAAGATGACATCTGCGTGGGTGATGAGGAATTCCACCACAGCTGACTGGGTCTGCAGCTCCATGCAGGCAGCTTCTCCACTTGTGCAAGCAGATGGGCTCTGCTGGGATCTGAAGAAAAGGCAGATCTTACAAGTCATTTCCCAAAGTCTGAAATTCTGTAGCCAAAAACTGTCAAATTGGGCTCTAAAGGCTTCCACAGTGGGCAAACAGCGATGCCACTGACAAAATTCTCCTGGATGATCAGGGACACAGCAGTCCCAGTTAAACAAGTGAGTACAAACTGTCATCTAGAAATTGTGCCCCTGGGGCTGGGGGAGAGTAGAAGTAAGCAGCATGTTGAAAGGGAAAAAGAAGTTTACCTTAAGAGGTTTGGAGCCCACACTATCGCTAAGTTCTTAGCGTCCATGTTGGTGACGGAGCAGTTCGCAGCCAGAGATGTCAGATGTCTCATCAGGTATTCCAGCGTCCTGGAAAACAAGAGAGGCAGATGTTCAGCATCAGAAAGCAAGCCGTGCTGCAGTGCACTTCAGAATAGCATCATCGCCCTCTGAAAGGCAGCAGGGCTGAGCTCAGCAGACCGAGTGCAGCACTGACCTGTAGTGAGGAGCGGGCAGCTGCTGGATGGCGTCCTGCATTCTGTGCACCCGCTCCTCCTCTGTGGCAGCGCAAACAGCGTCCTGGAAAAAGGCAGGAAGGGATTCAGACACCAGTCAGGCTGGAGAGCTGCCACAGGTTTGGGAACCATGGGGACAGCGCGCTGATGGTCAGCACCGAGGCAGACTCGATGCCTTCCAAGAGGCATCAGGGGAACACAGCAGCACGCAGCCTGTGCCACCAAGGCCAAGCAGTGCAAGCTATGGGGGGCTTTACTGCCTGATTGTGCAGTGCAGCTCCTTGCAGCAGGCATTCATCTCCAAGTCCACTTTGCTATTAACCCCATTCTACCAATAGTTGGGGAACATGCCTCATGGGGCTAACAGAAAGAAGACCTCAGAGCTGGGGCACTGCTGCAACCACTAGCCAGGATGCCCAGGGAACAGGTACGTGTCATTTCCAAGACATTGCCCTGAGCTTACCGAGAACTTGTCATACAGCTGGTTGGTCAGGAGAGGGTTTGGGAGCTCCCTGAAGTACAACTTGCACAGGGAGCTCACGCTGTGAAGTTCTCGGACGCTGAGCTCGGGAACCTGCTCCGTATCGAATTCATGGCTGCAGAGAAGGACACAGAATTGGGCAGAGGGCTTTGAGAAAACAAGTCCAAAGCCACACAGAATACAGCTAAGAAAAGAAATGGGTTCCTCTGAACACCCTCAGCATGACATGTGCCCCTACTGACAGCTGTGTCAGTCACAGCACTCTTACCGTAGTCGCTGGATCCTCGACGCCACGCCGGACAGGCGGTATATCCCCTGGACTACGCCATGCTGCTCAATGAATTCTGAGCAGCTCTGGAGGACCTGGGGGACTACAGAACAAGAGCCAGCGGTTAGCTCAGCTTCTTACTCAAGTCCTGGTTCAGGCCGTGACCTTCGCATATCCCATCCACTAAGCCCCGCTGAGCTAACGCTTGCTTCCTCCTTAGAGGTGAAAGCTGGCAGAGACAGCTGTGAGGAAACTGCACAGAGACGTGTTCTTGGCTTTCCAGAAATGCTACGACCTATCAACAGCCTGGAGAAAGTAATTCTGGCAAAGCCACAGACACTGCAAGTTCCATCACAGCTCCCTCAAGAATTGAGGAACCCAATCTCACGACCAGAAGAGCTAGGAAAAGGATGCAGGATGCTCTCTTTGGCCAGAAGGCTTCCTACGTTTTCAGGCTGAAAAAATTGCTGGTTATGATCTCCCTTTCATCTTTAGATGCCCAATGGAGGAAGATCTCAGGACTGTTCCTTACCATCACGCCCAGAGCGCAGAAGGTGCTCCCCCAGGTCACACCCAAACACCCCTTCCTTCGTTGGCTCTGGCTCCGTCGCTCTCCTGGGGCGGGCCTTCACCAAGGAACGAAGGAAGGTACTGAGCTTGCCCCGTTTCTTCGGCACTGTGCAACAAAACAAAGAAACCAGTTCATTTCAGGCTTGGATCGGTTGGACGAGGCCTAGCATAATGCATTCGACCGAGTACGTAACAACGGGAAGAACATTAACAACAAGGACACGCAAGAATTGTTTTCCCCATCCCTGCAACTGCCCAAGGCCAGGTCAGAAGGGGCCCCGGACAGCCTGCTCTCATCTCCAGCTAAATGCACAGGCTGGCGATCCAGACTGAGGCACGGGACTTGGAGCCTGAGGATCCTTTAGACCCCTTCCAATCCCAAGCCATTCAAGGAGGATTCTGCGACTTCCCCATGCCCAAGAATAAACACAGTGGGATTGGGCCAGATCTCTGCGAGTTCCGATGGAGCTTAATGCAGTCCTCTTGCTAAGCTTGCTCAACTCAGGTATTAACAAAACCCCTGAAAGCCACGTTCTAACCCCATTTTATTAATCCGCATTGTCAAATATAAAATACGTACCAGACTTTGGCAAGGAATTGACGAGGGACTCAGGAATTTTTCCGCTGATGAGTTCCACGCACTCACCAGGGAAAAACCCAACCTGTAAAAAGAACAAAAAGACAGATGGGCATTAGCCCGAGCCCAGAGCCAAAGGGAAGGTCCTCTGACACAGACACAGGGCAACCGTTTGCATCCAGAAGCCATCCTGTGCAGGCAGAGCAGCTCCAACCTGAGATTCTTGACTCTACTCAAGTTGAGCTCTCTAGTCGGAAACATGTGCCTACCTCAAAGCCACGCTTGCCTCTCCACCAGGGGCTCAGCTCCTTTGGTGGCATTGCAATAATGCTCACCATGTCTCCAACCTGCAAGAGATTGAAACATCAATCCCAGCTTCAGCACAGCTGGCAGGAAAGCACATCTCAAATAACTGCCTGATTCTGTGCTGCAGAATATCCTCAAGCTTGACAGCAAGGGAGACATCCTGAAGGAGTCTGAGAGTATTCCTGAGGCGTTCACACCCTACACTACTCTCCCATGCATGACAACAAGGAACTCCTGGAACTGCTTACCTCCAGGGAGAGCTCATCCAGCCCCTGGGCAACGTGGCTCTTGATAACATGGGCTGCCGCAATCGCTGGAACATTAAGAGATGACACCACATGCTCCAGCTGCGGCTTCCGCATGTTATCAGCCTGCAAAACAAAGCACAGGCCGTGGTCAGGAGCTGAGGACAAACCAGGAGGATTTCAAGGTGAGGAGCACATCTGCAGAGAAAGCTGCAGCAAATGCGCTCCGTCCTTATCAGGAGCCCTTCAGAAGGAGCTGCATGTCTCATCACAGTTATTTCCCATCCTGGCGTGCATTGCCAGGCCATGCAAAGATGCATCTCTCTCAACCCAGACTAATCAGCAATGGCACTGGCGCAGACAGCTGGCCAGGCCCTTTTTGGCCCATTCTTTCCTGCAGGAGAGTACATCTGCAGCTCCTTCTAATGGCTCAACACAGGGAACAAAGACTGGCCAGAGCTTCATACTGTACCTCCGTCGCCGCCACCTCAGGCTCACGGCTGATCTCACTGCATGCAGCACCCATCACAGAAAGTGTGAACAGCTGGAACAGAGCAGAAACACACTTCTGTTTTCTCTATTCACACAGCACAGTATGGACAGAATTCTTCAGAGCTACCCGCGCATACCCTGCGGCAAAACCATGCGGGGGGACAAAACATGGCACGTACCTGGCAGTGAGATCACCTCAAGCTATCTGCAGCAGTTCCTTGTCGCTTTGCTCTGATGGAATGAGAGCTAAAGCTGCACCGAGGCAGTGGGCGGAGGGCAAGGAGAGGAGAGAGAAAAAGAGCAGGTCAGTGAGCAGGGCTAAGACAGTCATGGAATAAAGCACACAGCACAACCGTCCCATCCACTTGCTGCAAGACATGCTGAGTCTCAGGCTACGTGATGCCTGTCCGCCCAGCAACTTTACAATGCTTCCACTACTGAGCAAAGACAATTTAAGAAGCACGGGACAGGTGCCAACTTTACTGATACCCCCTTTGGAACGAGTGTACCAGGGGAAAATTACATCTGATGGTCAAGAGTAAGCAATACGGTACTGTGAGCTCAAACAGCCAGCAGTTCTCAACACCTCACTGCCCACCCATCCATCCCACACCAGCTCAGCTTACCTACAAGCTGCTGCACACGATGGTGTGAAGAAAAAAACACTAAAGGAACTAACTAACGGAACTAACTAACTAAATGCACTAACTAACTAACGGCACTAACTAAAAAACAGAACTAACTAACAAACAGAACTAACTAACAACACTAACTAACTAACGGCACTAAAGGCACACGAACAACAAGACAACCAACCACTCCGACCACTAGCTCACCCACAAAGGAACACAGAACGCACCGCTCCTCCCCTCATTCCAGACGCTTATGACATCACCAACGGCCAACAGCCTGGTCCACCATGACCCCCCACAAGGCGGGGAGCCAAGACCACGTGGTCACATCTGATTCCAACACGGCACCACAACATTCCAGGACTCAGTGTGGGCTTGGAATTCTATCCTGGTGTGGCAGCGCAATGGGAGGTGTTAGGGCACAGCTGAAGAGCTGACAGACAACGGACGTTTCCAAAGGAGGGTGCCAGATTAACTCTCAGCATTCTCTTGTGGGGCTCTTAGGAATGCTTCAAACCCATTTTCACTGCCTAGCTCATTTCTACAAAGTCCAGTTGAGAAATGCTCACTTTGTCTGGGGAACGCCTCTATGCATCATGAATTAAAAATAAAATAAAATGGGCACGCGACCCTATGAAACTTACCTCTCTGCTCTTGCTGTCAGCCAGACACCTCAGATGAGCATAACGTGTCCCTGCTCCTGAATGAAGATCCACCCAAGTCTGTGTTCCTCTCTGCTCCATCTCTGGGTCTAAAAGAAACACAGACAGAGATGATTACAAGATCCTTTGTGCAGACAAAAGACAAGGGTGCACACGAATTCTGTTTAGCAAGAAATACTACAGTCCCAATGGACTGCGGTGGTAGTACTTGAATCCTCATTTGGGGCTGGAGCTCAACAGGTCAACACATCAGAAATAACACAAAGTGCATCTGGAAGACGTGTCTCAAAGCCCAGAAAATCCAACACGGGAGGGGGCTGGACAGTGGACCACAAGTGTCCATTTCCATTGCAGCTCCCTGTAGAGAACAGCACCAATCAGCAGGCGTGAATCAATTCATTCACAAGCTGCACAATGACTCTGTTCTTTACATGATAAAGAAACACACAGAGATTCCTGACCAAAAAGTTGGGAGTTAATAACGACCAAAGAGGTTCCTGTTCCTACGCCTCATCCTCTCACCCCAACTCCTGGGTGATGCCCACAGGCTTCAAGTCAGCTCTCAAATCCATTGAACTCCAGTCACAGAACTCCATCAAAAAGGATGTCACACGTGTGACACTTACATACATTTTGCATCAGAAACAGTGATGCCAGCAGGAGCAGAGAGGTGACTGTCCCCCTGTACTCAGCACTGGTGAGGCCACAACTCGAATTCTGTGTCCAGTTTGTGGCCCCTCACTGCAAAAAAGACACTGAGGCTTTGGAACGTGTTCAAAGAATAGCAACAAAGCTGGTGAGGGGTCTGGAGCACAATGGGGCCATATGAGGAGAGGCTGCAGGAGATGGGAATGTCCAGCCTGGAGAAGAGGTGGCTCAGGGGAGACCTCATTGCTCTCTATAACTTCCTGAAGGGAGGTTGCAGTGAGCTGGGGGTCGGCCTCTTCTCTCATGTCATTACTGATAGAACTAGAGGGAATGGTTTCAAGCTGTGGCAGGGGAGGTTCAGGCTGGACATTAGGAAATATTACTTCTCAGAAAGGGTGGCCAGGCACTGGAATGGACTGCCCAGGGAGGTGGTGGAGTCACCCACCCTGGGGGTGTTCAAGGAACGTCTGCAGAAATCCCTGCTGAAATCCTGACCTCTGCCACAGGTGGCTGAGTGACACAAAAGCTGTGTCCTTGGTTCCCGGCCTTACCTTCCCATGCCGTTCATCTTGCTCTGCAGCTCCTGCTCTGAATAGTCTTCTTATATTCCCATGTGATGTACCCTGAAATACATCATTTAGTGAGTCTGAACAAAACATAAGACATTAATTGGAACTGTGAAGAAATGTTTTTTGCACTTTACTTGGAGAATGTTCCATGCTATACCTTCTTTTCTCAATTGTAACACATGATTTTTTATAAAAATAAACATAGCAAGTCAGCTTTTCAGTGTGCACATTGATGAAACTTGGTGAAATACAACTTCAGAAAAAGGTAATTTGAAAATTTAAATATTCTTATCAGAATCTCTGCTATTAGTTACCGTTCCCATGTTCTGATTTGATGATGATTCTCTCAGAGCTGTTTTGTCACTCCCCACCTCAAATGCACTTCAAGTGCTTTAGGAGCATCACTGGAATTTTGAATAAACTCGATATATTTTAGCAAAGCTGCTACAGATGCATGACTGAAGTACTTTGGAAAAATTTAATCTTGATTGAACGCTGAACAGTGTTATTTAATTATAATCCAGGTAATTAAATTAATTAAACCAAGGGAATCACCTCCCAGTCAGTCAGCTCCCACCAGGGAAATCGCTTCCCTGCCAAGCAGATGCAACCAACACAAGCTGCTACATCACTCTAGGGCCCCACTGAATCTTCCCAAGGGGTCTCCAAAGGCTTCCCTGCTGACTTCTGGGAACCTGGGAACACTCACATGAAAGCCAGTGCCCCCTAATGTGCCCCAGAGGTGACTCAGGGCCCTGCAATTAGCTCTACAGACATCCAGACATGCCCCAGAGCAAGTATGTGTGCTGTAGGGAGCCCAAGAGACATTCCAGAGCAACATAGTACTCCTCAGTGTGCTCAAGGGTTCTTCACCTGTCTCTAAATATGCCCTACTGGACTTCGTTTTCTCTTCTGGAGCCTTCCTTAGTTCTCAGCTTTGCTTTCTCATGCCATTTATCATTCAGTTTAGAGATTATTTTAACTAAAATATTTTAATCCACCATATTTTCTGAAAACTAAGAATTGATCCCGCTCAAGGAAACAGAAGAGAAAAACATCACCCACAGGCTGCAGATATTTACCTCGACTTCTCTACATGCCATCCCCAGTGTGCTTTTCAACTCACCTTGCACAGTGACCCTGGCTTTTGTTTTAGAGTCCTCTGTCTCACAGGTGTACTCCCCGCTGGCCTTGGCAGTAGAGTCATGGATGATCAGAATGGCCCTCGTTCCCTCCTGCTGCAAGTCGTACTTCTGGCTTTTTCTGATTGCTTTGCCATCCTTGTACCACCTGATGTTCACATCTGGTTTCGACAGCTCACGGCTCAGGCTGATGTCCTGCCCTGCTGCTGCTGTCTTATCCTCCAGCTGTTTTGTTACCTCAGTAGGTTTTTCTGAAAGAAAACATGCTTTTTGAGTAACATACACTTAGGGTAGGATGCCTCTCTCAAAATACACGCATCTACATGCTGGAGATAAGTTAGAGAGGCACTTGCAGCAGAGGCCATCCTACAGCCAGCAGTAATCTGCAAAGTACAGACAATAGAATTCCAGGCACCATTTATTCTCTCTTAAATCTACCCCATTGAGTATGATGAACCATGACTGAAAACTGCCTCTTCCTTCTCTCCACTGATCACACTGGGAGCCTTGGATGATGCTCTCAGATGCACATGTTCTAGATAGGAATTTGTTGTACAGCTAGATGATGTGAAGGCCATCCCTTCAGCTTATACTTAGATGATATTTGCCCCCACAGTTCCCTCAACAGATCATTCCTGATTTACTGGTAACGGAACAAGGTGTAGTGAGATGCCCATTGCCAACACTACCCCAGTGCTTTGGGTATTTCTCACATTTGTGTAAAATGGTTCCTCCTTTTACTTATTTTTAAGAGAAATTCTCAGTGCTTCAAGGTTCAAGTAGAAGGTTGCTATTCACTTTAACCATATTATGAGTTAGCTCTCATGACAATCTTATCAGAAGACAGCTGAAGGAATCAGACCCCAGAATCTCTCCCATCTCATTACCTTTCACAGACAGAGAGGCTCTGGAGGTAAGACCATGGGCAGTAAAAATGACTTCCCCAGCGTCAGTAGGAGTCACACTTTTGATAAGGAGAGTATATTTCCAACCCACGTTAGAAGCTTTAAATCGCCCACCACTTTTCACTCTGCTTCCATACAGTGTCGACTTGAACTCATCAATGCTTTCATGGGACAGAATGCATTCAAAAGTACAGTCTTCTCCCTCCTGGATTTCAGTGCTTTACAGCTGTTTGGTAATGCCAATATTCAGCTCTGGAAGATAAGAGAGAGGTTAGTATGAGGTTTATATGGAGAAAAGGCATTTGTGACTGACGTGAGTAGCAGTACTGGTAACTCAGGATTTGCAGAACATGGCTGCGTTCCTTACTGATGTATTCTCTAAGACATTCTCCACTCAGAATTACCAGAAAGCTATAAAAAAAAAGAGACATGAATCTCTTGGTTTGCTCTGGAAGAACTACAATTAGAGCAGCTCAGTCCATGGAGCAGAATGAAGATTCGATGAGGTACAGAGGGAAAAACCTAACAGAGAGGACAACTCTAGGATGCTGCGTGAGAAAAAGGGTTTTGCCTATGACAGGAAATTAAATGTTTCTATTAGCTAATTTGTTACCACCCTACCCCTACTGGTGTTCAAACCATTTCTCCATTTTAGGGATGTTCAGAAAGGAAACATTTCCAGGACATTCTTGATGTGTTTGGTGATTTTCATGGCAAAATGAGATACATTTACATCAAAAGCAATGGGAATTTTCCAGACATCACTGCCCTAAATTGCAGTAATACAGTATCCTTAGAATTGGAAGAGACCCTTAAAGGCCATCTAGCCCAGCTCCCCTGCAATAAACAGGGACATTCACAGCTAGATCGGGTTGCTCACAGCCTGATCATTAGTCATTCCAGAGGCAAAACACACATTGAATGATCTCTCCCTGCAGTCATAAATCCTTGGAGACAACAGCATTGACAATGCATGTTACTGAAGCAGTAAAAGAAATTGCTCTTGTAACTCTCCTTGTGTTAAGTAAAATGATGATAATAAGCAATGGAATGCTTTGGCAGGACACCAAAACCATCCTCCTTCGTTGATATCTGCTGCATTGGAACCTTCCACTGGAAGAAAGCCCCTGATGACTTGTCACCCCAGAGAGGTGAGCTTTAGAAGCAGGATTGCTGCACAATAGAATGAACTGCAGCTCCTTAGCATTTCTTACATCCAGGAGGTGTGTGATCAGACCCACCTATCACCTTCAGGCACGCGCTTTCTGACACCTTGTCTGACTTCACTGTCACTGTGCCAGCATCCTCAGCCTTAACCTGCTTCATTGTCAGTGTGCAGCAGTTGCCAACGTTCTTGATGTCATTGTAATTGTTGGTGTAAAGGAGGTTGCCATTCAGGAACCATTCCACGTTTTTGTCATCATGGGACAGCTCGCAGGAGAAGACAGCAGAGCTCTCTTCTTCAATTTCCACATCCTGCACATGCTTCGTCACTTCTACATTGCGGGCTGTGGGGAAACAAGGTGAACTGTTACCACTGTTACTATAAATCATGTTGGGAAGCAGTTGAGTGGTTGGACTAGATGATCTCTGTGTAATCTTCTCAGTGAAGATTATACATTCATAAAGTTAGCAGGAGAGAATGTCAGAAATCAACCTCAAGAAGAGAAATCTGAGGTGAAATAGGACATGGAAGAGGCCACCCTCCCTGCTCATACCTTCAGCTGTCAGCGTGGCCTCAGTTTCTGCAATTCCTGCCTTGCACTTGTACACACCAGCATCATCGGGCTTCAGCTTCAGAATCTGGAGCTCTGCTGAATGCTTATCCCTCTTGATCCTGTACTTCTCAGAGGGTTTGATGGGCGTGTGGCCCTTGAACTGTTTCACAACCTTTGGAGAAGGCCTGAAGTCACAGGACAGGATGACAGAATGACGTTCCAAAGCTGTCTTGTCCTCCAACTTCCTGGTGATTTGTATATGGTAATCTGCAAAGCAGGGGTGGAAGAGAAGAAAGGATGAGGACAATTGGAAGAAGAGGAAAGTCTCTTGCGTCTATTCCATTCCATTTCATTTCATGTTCACAATGGTTCTGTGAACCACTCCAAAGATAAAACAAACGACTGCCTATAGGGAATGCCATTGACTACATTTCTATAAAGTAATACTGTATATTATCTACCAAATGCAAGGTCTAGCTCTTGTTCTGTGCTTATTAAATTGAGGCTTTTATTCAAATAAGAGTGAGTTGAAAATATAACAAGTACTTTAGGATGCTAACGGAGACTCTTACGCTGGGGACAACAGCAGATAAAAAGCCTGGAAGTTTCTTTCAGATGAAATCAATGACAAACTGCATCAAATTTACGTGCTACCAAACTTCTACTTGTCTAGTTCAGAAATACAATTAATTCCACCTGATTTGACTTCTTTGCTATAGCCAAGGACAAAACCTCAGCTCTGTAGATCTGAATACTAAGCACATCACAACTATTCAAACACATCTTTTACTGAGAGACAGCTGTCTCATTTAGTGTCCAACGACTTTTAATTGGAAATGGAGCAGACCCTCCAGACACACACACAATATTTCCAAGTCCCCAAAGAAGGAAGACTGTACGTTAGTTAATTCTTCATCTTCATGATGCAAACCAAGCCAGGATATGTTACCTGTGACGAGCAGATTGGCTGTGGATTTGGATTTGCCAATTGAGAACTGAATGGTGCCTGTCATATCAGTGGTGGTTTTCGATATATTCATGCGGTGGATGGTGCCTTCATGCTGCAGAATCAAGTTTCTGCCAGCCTGTAAGACTTCCCCACGTAGATACTACTTGGGAGGTTTCACAGAAGGAATGGATATCTTTTCCTTACACATATTTGCACAGAAAATAAGTAGGATTATGTTTTATTCTAAACCATTATCCATTTCTGAGTCATTTCTCTCTTCAACACAGTCAATGCTTTATTGCCCTTGAACTTAAAGATAGACTTACTAGCTACAATGGAGCTCCCTGCAAACAGTTTTCATGGAAACCAGAATCTCATTTATTCTAAAACCTTTTAAGCAAAATTAAGGGTAGAAAAACAATAGAACTCAATGAATCTTTAAGGTCATTTAGTTCCAATCCCACTGCTATAGGCAGGGAAACCTCCCTCCAGACCAACTCTTCTCCTCAGGGTCAAGGCTACTCTCAAATCATTCTCCTCTAAGCCTGTGCCTGTGCTTGGGATTGCCCTGACCCAGGTGCAGGGCCTTGTAATTGGCCAAACTGAAGTTCATGAGGCTGCCAAGGGCCCACCTCTCCAGCCTGTCCAGGTCCCTCTGGGTAGCATCCCTTCCCTCTAGCACATCAACAGCACCGCTCAGCTTGGTGTCATCTGCAAACTTGCTGAGGCTGCATTTGATTCCACTGTCCATGTTGCCTACAAAAATGTTAAAGAACACTGGTCCCAACACCACCCTCCACCTGGACACTGAGCTATTGACTGCAACTCTCTGAGTGTGCCCATCCAGCCAGTTCCCTATCCTGCAACTGGTCCATCCATCAAAACCATTTTTCTCCACTTTGGTGACCAGGATGTCATGCAGGATGGGATCAAATGCTCTGCACAAGTCCAAGTAGATGATGTCAGTTGCTCTCCCATTATCCACTGATGCTGTTACTCCATCATGAAAGGCCACCCAGTTTGACAGGCATGGCTTGACCTTGATGAAGCCATATTGGTTACCACCAATCACCTCATCTTTATTTTCCAAACTATGCCAAGGAGAACTAGGCAGAACTCTACAATGTCGTGTCACTACAAACCTGTCTGAACCATTGGCTTCTCTGCATGCTCATCACTAGTCTCTCCTTAGCTTGTGTGCCCACAATGTATGGGGAATGTCAGCCACAAATCTTACCTAGGGGACATCTTTGCTTCAAAATCCCTTGAACATCACACAATCCCTTTTAACTCTCCAGGTCTGCATTTATTTCTGTCAGAATCAGACCATATTTCTGTGCTGCTATTTCCCTTTCCTTCTGAAGGGCCTGGATACAACTTGGATTAACCTCAGGAGCAGAGTTCCTGCATAAAACAGCCAGTACTGAAACAGCAACCCAACCTGGTTGCAGACTGAGAGAGAAAATGAGAGTTCACCACTTGTGAATAATGAGACTTCTCTTATTTCCCTGGGAAGTAATGCCCACTTTTTTACTTTGACGGAGCTCCTTCCCATCCTAGAAGGGAAAATGTCAAGTCAGATCTCCACGAGTCCTTCCATCTCTGCACTGAGCAAAGGGAGCCTTCAGATCTATGCTTAATTCACCCACTCCCCTAGAATTAATGGAACTGTGCTTACTGGAACATATGCTGAAGCTTAAGCACAGTGCAGTGTTTTCAACATGTAGGAACAGCTACAGAACATGCATAAATTCTGGCTGACCTATGACAGCTTAAAGCACTGCGGAGGACTGTTAACAAGCTCGTTTGGACATCACCTTGAATAAATGACGTTATCCCCAAGTAAGGGAAGGAACAGCTGAGCACCGGGGAGGTACACAAAGTGCCAGAGCAAATTCTCACACTGTCAGGTGCAAAGAAAACTGAGATTTCACCCTAAAACCCAGTTCACAACAAGGCTACAAAATCCAGGCTGAGAATTTCTCTGTTAGAGTTGAAGCTCAAGACTCTACACCAACCAACAATATTTTGTGCAGCAAGACCTCAGGAGTTCACAAGAAACCCAAAACAAACTTCCATTTCAACTTGATAAATGAACTCAGGACATAATAACAAAGACTGCTGATCTGGGCAAGTAAAAGAGCATAAAGAAAAGAGAGCAGTGCAAAAGCTATCAAGCAAAAGCTCAGACTCACATCCCTTGGAAGTGAAATTAAAGGCTCTCATTCATTTCCAGAGAAGTCAGAAAGGAAAATACCATTACATGCCATACCTTGAACCACTTGACGTCCACGTTGAGCTTGGACAGCTGAGACTCAATTCTTTCAGCACCTGCTCCTGGTTTATAAACACAGGTTTTGGCTCTGAGGGAAGAAAAGAGAAAGTATTGACTGAGGGACTGAAATGAGACCATCTTGCAGGTTTGTATCTACAGGTTCGAACAGGTTTAGGTTACCACTTGTGCCCAAACCAATAGCCTTCACTAGAGAATATCAGCTCTTCTGTTGAAACAAAGTGTCAAATCTAGGCAAGAAAGAACCGAGGAACTGAAGGAACCAAGAGGGTCCTTGAACACCAGTCCCATGGTTGCAAGTCACTATGCAAACACATTGAACCCAAAAGAACATCTGTCCTGCAGGCAACCAAAACCTGAGTTCCTTTTACTTAAGACCCACTGTGAAACATCAAAACACATAAACATGTGATAGTTACACCTGGGCAGCCTGTGCCAGTTAATTCTGGGGGCAGACCTGCCAGTATGAAATATTATGCTAACATGACAAAGAGAGAGAAGAAAAGCAAAATTAAGACTAGCTGACAAGTCTTGGCAGGAAGTTCTGCTCTCCATCAATTTAGTCCCATTATTCAATTCTCTTTGGAGCTGTCTCCATGCCTCTCTGGAGTTTGTTCTTTGAGAAGAAGCAATTAAGTAAGCTCTCCAGAGTCAAACATACACTGCTCAAGGGCTTTGTTGTTTCTCCATGGACCAACAAGTGTGACAAGCCAGCAGAATATGATGAAGAGCCTCATGCATACTCAATGTAAAAAAAAAAAAAAGGCAATTGTTGCTGGGAAGAAGGTGCATTTGCATTTGTGTCATCTGCAGAGGGTACTGCAGAAATGGAAAGTCTTCCACTGGAGCAAACAAAGGGCTCTCATTTATTGCAATCAAGGCCCAGCGTGTGGATCTCAGAGATCGGACCTAAACCCTGCAGCAAAACAGAGACCTGCGTGGGAAAGTTCAGTTTCTCTCTACATCTGTGTCAGAAAAAGCCCACCATGGAATGACAGCTAAGGAAACATCCCTGTGACTCTTCACAGGTCTCTTCTACATTTGGGATCACTGCTACAAAAAGAGCTGTTGACTTCATCTCTCGTGGCCACCCTGAGAGAAGAGCAGGAAGGCTGGGATGCTCTTTTTCCTATCTTTCCCTTGACTTCCTCTATATCTTAGGGACGAATCACAGGACAGAACACAGAAATCAAATGGCTCTACAAAGCAGATTGGCCAGTTCAAGTCAAAACAGCCACTGAAAACACCCCAGATGCTGTCTGACAACAGCTGGACTGTCGGGGAGTCAGGTGAATGCAGTCTGCTGGCCCTGGGCAGGAAGAGGACAGCCCAGACTGTCACATACCTTTCACTGAAAGCTGATAGAGCATTTTATCCCCCTTACAGATGCACTAACAACTTCCAGCATCATCCATTGAGACACTGTGAATTTTCAGGGTGTGTCTCTTCCCCACAATGTGCAGTTCATAATTTTCACTGGCCTTGAGCTCCTTCCCATCCTTCATCCACTCCACAGTAGCGCCTGTGTCTGAAAGCTCAGCCTGCAGTTTGGCTTCCTCACGCAGCCCAGCGGAGATCTTTTCTACATCTTTGCTCTTATTGGTAAATCTCACTGCAGCACCTGTCAGGAGCAAAGGCCTCGTTATTTCAATTGATATCAGGCTAACGTGGTCAATGTTTGCTGCAACATCTCTGAAAAAGTATCACCTTCTGTTCCTGCACTCATCATTGTGTCAGTGCTGAGCAATTCAAGATATTTCATTTGGTCTTCTTGCAGGATTTACTAAGTAAAACTCAACCAAACATCTCCTGCTACTGATTAAGAATGCTCTAAACATGCTTCTGCAGAGGTTTCCACCCAGTGACAAACAGTTCCTCCCATCATGAATGTTTATTTGTTCTATTTGGTCATGCAAAGCTGATTCATAGAGATATTATTGGAATGATTGCTCCCCTACTTCTAAACTATTCCAGTGCAATCAGAAAGGCTGTCTGAACCTGGAGCTGAAAGTACTGCTCTATGGTGATGCAGTGGTAAACCTGCTGACTGAATGCACTGGCCAATAGCTGTGAACTGCTGACATACATCAGCTGGCATGAAGCAATCTGGTTCAGATACCAAGCAGCTGGGTAGATTGGCTTACCCTACACTCAGTGCTATCATGTTTAGGTCATTACCAGGACTCACGTCAGTCCATGGGATGCAATTTCAGGTATTTGGTACAGTCAGTGAATGCCTGCAGCCCCAGTTCTAATCATCAGATCACAGCAACTATGCCTTGACTGTAAGAGGAAAGGAGAAGGATCAAAGCAAATATCTCTCACTCTCATCTTGGTGATGACACCAACATTTTTGGCAACAAATTTCACTTCTGCTCCACCATCATTCTTGGTGATGTTCTTTATGATTAGGCTGTGAGTAGTTTGGGTTCTCTTGATGATGCAGGTCTCGCTTTCCTGTAAGACTTTACCACTGAGGTACCAAGTGCCACAACATTTTGTAAGGTCAATAGTAAACATGGCATCCCCTCCAGGTACAGCTTCACCAGTTGTTAGGGGGGATTTCACAGCCAGGACTGGTTCTGAGGAAGAACAACATGGATGTCTTAATGCTCTTTAGATGCAAGTCTGGTATCTCATTTAGAGTTGGAAGATTAAATCATTTTTAAAAGGTACATTTCTACTTCTCCCTTTGCATGAGTGCTGGAAGAAGCACTTCTATGCTTCAGATCTATTACAGAAAGTTCTGCCTCTTGCACATGTGAGATATCAAAAGATAAGGATATTCATGTCTCTGTCACAAAAACAGAACTTTTATCATTTTAGTGGTAGCTGGAGGTTGATAGGAGATAGGAGAACTAGGAATAAAGGAAAGCCTTTGGTGTGTTAATGCTCTACTATCTTTACAGTCAAAGGAAACATCTTAAGGGAACCAACACAGCTGCTCAGCTCACACTGACCCATTTCCATTGGGGTTTTTGTGCTTACCAAGGTGCACGCTCCCTGGGAATTCCAGAGACGGGCTCTGTCCATGCGCATTGACTGCAGACACTCGGAACTGATCATCAGCCTCTTCAGACAGATTGCTCACCGTGAACTCTGGGACGGGGACATGAGACTCGTGGCACCTCACCCACGTGAAGCCAGTTAGTTCCTTACATTCCACAATGTAGCCATCGATTGGAATGGGGCGGAGCATCTTCAGAGGGGACCATGCCAGCGTCACTGAGGTTTCTGTTCTATTTTTCACCACGGGGTCAGCTGGGGGCTGGGTGGGAGGTTTTCTGGAAGCTGAGCAGAAATAAATACAGAAATATTAGAATAAGGTCATGTAGGCTGGAAAAGACCTTCAAGATCAGCAGACTCAACTTTCAGCATGACCTACTGAGTCCCACCATTAACTACTGTGCTACCTGAGGACATACATGACAAGCTTATTCCTGCAGGTATTTGCATAGAGAATATATTCACCCTCTGGTTGCTTTGGAACATTTTAGAGGTTAAAATCCCATCAGACTTTTTCACTGTGTGCAGCCACTGATACAGGCAGGAGGCTGGGAATTACCTGACGGGCTCTAGTTACAGACTACTGACAAAGTAAAGGATTGAGTTCATTTCATTTTGGCCATCAGAAAGTTTGGTGTCTGGTTTAAGTCACACATCTAGAATCCAATTATAATCATATGGAGAACAGCGCATTCAGGAGAACTCATCTCATCCTAATAAACCTGAATGAAATCACAGAATCATAGGATCACAGGAGGGCTTGGGTTGGAAGAAACCTTCAAGATCATTAAGTGCTAGATGCCAAAGGTCCCACTAACATAGCATGAAGCCGAAAGCTAGACACTGGAATCAGATCTCCTGACCTTACCATCAGAAACTGAGATGTCATATTTTGCTCAGAGGTGCCTGCTTGTAGGAGGGACAGCTTCCGAGCTTTTTCTGCTCCAGGAACCAGCTCCAGCTTCAGAATTTAAACAGCAGTCAGAAATTAAACTGAGCTTTGTCACCTATATCAAATAGAAGGAGTGGTTGGGTGGTACAGCTTTCCAAATAACTTAGAAACTGTCACAACAATCAGATGCCGACCTTTTCTTTTTGAACTTGTTAATACATAGAGCTTAATAGCATCAGAATGCCCCAAGCACTTCAGATAACATGACAGCTGTAAACCCTTCTTTCAGGATTCCTTTGTTTAACCACTGAGTAACTGTAATTCAGTGGTGCTGGTGGGAGAAGGGAAGTCCTAATCTTCCCAGATGGTGAATAGAGTTGATGTTCACATGCAGACTGGTGCTGCAGCAGAGCCAGAAACCACTCATTTGGGAAACACAGCACCAAGAAAATAATGGGAATAGCTTCATAAAATCAGGCAGCTTCACCCAAATTTCATGTCAGGTCCATTATTCTTCATATTTTCAGGAAGAGAGGTATTCCCTTTTTCTTGTAGTTTTATTTTCTTTTCCTTTCATGCAAGCAACTTTGTAGCTTACAAACTGTTTTCTAATCACCTCCTGGTGTGGACAAATCACACAGGTTTGACTCCATGTTTTACATAGCTAGCATTTTATATTTGTTCCAGTATGGAACTGTACAGTCATAGAATGGCCTGGGTTGAAAAGGATCTCAAAGATCATCCAGTTCCAACCCCCTGCTATGTGCAGGGTCGCCAACCACCAGACCAGGCTGCCCAGAGCCACAATCCAGCCTTTCCTCATAGGAGAGCTGCTCCAACCCTCTGATCATCACAGTGGCCCCTCCTCTGGACCCACCCCAACAGCACCACAAACTTATTGTCCACAGAAAGCATATAACCCTCATTCAATTGCCCTTCCACTCAGCTTAGAGCACTACTAAAACCAGCATCTTCACCTTAGCTCATCACACTGCTGCAGTTCCTTTTACAAGGATTTCACTGGCAAAAATGAAATCAAAGCCGTCACAAGGGATTTAGCACAGTTACGTGTTACTGGCTACGAGAGCTGTCAGCACAGTCACCTGTCAGGCTTTGCTGCTGTTCTCTTTATGTAGAAGCACAACAAGGTTCAGACACCTCACAGTGCAATTCTCACTTGGACTGTAAAGAAAAAGGAGGCTTGAAAAGCAGCGTGTGGAAAACAAAGAAACAAGAATTAGAACAACAGTGGGGCCATGGCACTTGTAGGAATTGCTCCGCCTTTAACAGCAGAGCGATTCAAGAAGGATGAGGGCATTCCAAACCAGACCAGCTTGGACAGATTAACAACTGCAAGTAGTGGGTTCCAAAATTCCAGACATGAAATCAAAGCTGGAAAAACTCTTCACATTTTCATCTCTCAGTTTTTAGTACATTGTGCATTACAGTGCAAACAAGTCTTCACATACAACTTGGAAGCTAAAGACAAGTCTGACAAAACAGACTGCACAAAAATGATGGATAATGAACAGAGCAAATTGCTCTTTCTAAAACTTAGTAATAGAAAGAGATCTCTGAAGCTGCTGTTCTGTAGAGCCCCAAAGCAGTCGCTTGAGGCAGTTCAGGATTAGCCAGAGACAAACCAGCCAGCTGTGTGAACTGAGACCAATTGCACTTTTCTAGTCTGTGGCCACTGACAGCTTCTGAGAGCTACCAAGCAATGCAACCTAGCAGAATTCAGAAGGGAAACCAAGAGAGCCTACCTGAGCTCCACTGCCTTGAAATGCTCTGTGCAGAGGGAAGGGAAAGAGGGGAAAACAAACACCGCTCTACATCCCTCTGAGCCAATAGACGCTTTGCCCTGGATTAGCTCTGGTGCTGCATAAGCTGGGCTTCCACAGCATGTGTTCAGGCGGTAATCAAGGCCTCCCTGGAAGAACACAAAAAAGAGAGAGAAACGTTTGCTTTAACAGAGTTTATGTCTTCTGGTCATAACACTTCAGGAGCCTCAGAGGCTTCTTCTCCTGTGTATGTTTTCATTCATTAGATATTTTTTTCATTCAGTGTGACCTCACTAAGCAAATATTGTCTAAGACCATGAGTATCACATAAATGTGCAGATCTCAAGCTGCTCACTTATCTAGTACCCTTGGCATGATGCTTTATTTTCCTCAGCTGATCATCTAGATTGTGCCTGTTGAAGGTGCAACAACAGCCTGTTGGTCTCGATTACCTGTGAGAGGCTCTAACTTTGGCCAGGAAAAATCATTTGAGGACAAGTAATTCTCTTGGAATCAGTAAGGCAGTCTTCCCATTCTTTCTTACCAGCACCCATCTTACATGTTAATAAAGGCTTCTGGAAATCAGTTTTAAGATCAAGAAACAATTCAGTTCAAGCATATGCAATCACAGGATCCATATTTCACCTGCAAAAGTCATTTTATTCTATCCACAATCTCATCCTACAGACAGTTCCTTAGAAGGTCTCTTAGGCACACCAACCCCATGCTCCTATTACAGAGCCTTCCATAGGACAGGTGATAAACCTACAAGATTATCTACAGCTTAGACTACGAAAACAGGGAGTCTAGCTAGAGAAAATTATCTAACTGTGCATCTGATCAATCTGTTAACCACTCTCACACAGTTCAGGCCATTCCAAACAAGATGCAATAACATGTCAGCCACAGAAACAGCTTGATTTTAAGGAGTTTGTTTGGACAAGCCCCTGTTGCATACGGTGCTCAAACATGCATTACTTGGGGGCACATTGTATTTGATTTAACAGATACTCTTACCTTTGGCTTTGCACAGAGTCCAAAGTCTATCAGCTTCAAATTGTCAATCAGCAGATTTTCCCGGTGGATGAGAAAGCAGTCAGGAATGATTTCCACCCAAGTGCCCAAGGAAACATCTTTTCTCTTCTCTTCTTTCCTGCTGTGGACAGTGGTTCCCAGTCTACTCAAAGCTCGCTCGCTCTCGCTGTCTCAGAGATCTTCACTGACTGCTGGCAAGTTCCCATCTTCCAATATCCCAGGTGGGAAATACTAGCTTGTATCTGTTGGAAAGGACCTGGGGACTAGGAGGACAAGTGGTGAGAGACCACAGGCTGAATGCAAGCCAGCAGTGTGCTCTGACAGAAAAGAAGTACAACAAGATCATCAGCTGCATTAAAAAGCAGCACAACCAGACCAGGACAAGTCAGTCCTGCTTCAACACTCACTGGACCACATCTACAATACTGTATCTGGTTTTTGGCCAGGAAGGATAACAACCTGAAACAAACTCTGTGGATGACATCCAGCCTGTGCAGGGGGCTGAAGCTCCCACTCAGAGAAGAGAAGCTGGGGAGAATGATTTTTCTTCAGAGTGCCTTCCAGTAGCCTTAGATAGAGGGATTTCATAAGATGCCTAGGAAAATGCTCGTGCTGTAATGATTTGCTTTACTGAGAGATGCAAAGCTCTAACCTATTGGTGAGGAAATATTCAAGCCTTCCAGTACCTAACCTGTGCTTCAAGTCTTCAGTGACAGAATTGACAGAGTGACAGAGTAATGCATCTCACCCCACACCCTCTGTATAGCCACCATTTGTTTAAAGGATACTCTTCCTTGAGGCACAAAAAAATAAAAACACATTCATTATTATTTATGGAAGACTGACTGCAGTTCAGGCTCACTGGTTTGAGGTCTCTGGGCATAACCCTGACTGTGAACAGAAGCAATTGCTGAAAGAATCTGTCAAAAAAAGACTGGAGCTTCCTCTTCCAAAAGGTGGTCCTTAGAAACAATGTCATCAAACAGCTCCCATCCAGGACAATACTGTCATAAGAAAGCTAAGGTTATCTGAAAATGCATTTAGAGAATATGAGAGAGAGAAGTAACAATGACAGCACAGAAAGCACAGAAAAGCACCGACAGGGCTCTCTCCTGTTCCCCATGCTCAATAAGAGAATATGTATCAGAATATATAAAATTTTCTACTTAATTCTCAAACCAATGAATCTTGAACCCAGTCTCCACTGAGATATATAGGAATCATTTCTTTTCAGCCTTATTGTTATATTATTGTCTACTGCTAAAGATAAAAACAGTCAACTGAAGTGTGGCAGAAATTATTTCTTACCTCTAAGACTATAAATATTTCTTTGATGTCTCTCTTACATGATCCAATGGGCAAACACGTTGATGACTTCAGTTCTTCATGGCATCAATTTCTGTTTTAGCATGAGGCAAGTCATCCTTAAGAGACCATAAAAGTAAGCGACGAAATCGCTAACTACTGTGACATACCAGGTACCACATCTGACTGCTGTGGAACAGAACAAGCACATATGGGACAGTACACAATTCGACATCAACTCAGCAATGACTGACATCACTCCCATAGAAATTCTGAAACAGAGCTGTGAAAAATGAAAAGTAAAACATTCAGCATTTTCATTGGCATTTTGGTAAAGTTGCTGTAATAATGGAATAATGTAGCAATAATGTAATGTAATGATGTAATAACTTTTTCCATTTTAAAGCCAGAGAATACTGCCCTCTGAACAACGAGGAACAAGATTTGTGGTGCTCTGTTAAACTTTTTCCAGCTCTACAGCATCTTTCAAAAGGCAATGGGACCAGTAGGCTGCATTCCTATGTACCATCCCACCTGCCACTGTGTTCTAGAGAAGTCCACAATTCCAACAGAAGATATTATCATATTTAAATGCCTTTTGGCTTACCCCTAAAGTAACTTTCTACATGATTTTTACTGCAACATTTTCACCAGTAAGAAGATGCCGCCCGAGTTTTACCTTTGCAAAACCACCTATAATTCAAAACACAGATGCTTAAAGTTGAGCGTGAATTCTTCTCTAATATAATACAACAAGTAAAGCAGAGTACCTAGCATTGGGTGTAATGTTTTAATTAGAGGAAGAGGTAATCAGCACCATCAATTTCCAACTGGTTTCAAAAATCCAATTTCAAGTTTATACTAATGAAACCTGACTTAGAGAACTGACAAAATGCTTTCATCAAACAGAAGCAGAGATGGCACGGCAGGACAGACATAATCGCTGTGCACGTTTGAAGCCATTTGAGAACCTAGTCATTCTTGCTGCAGGACCCCTGACTTCTGTTAAAAGCTGAACGGTCCCCAGAGCACCTGTTTCCATCAGCTGCCACCATCCAAAGCAGCCAGCCTTCTTGCGGTCACCTGGCCCAAACATCCCTTTTGCTCTACACTTGATTCACAGAATCACAGAATTGTAGGGCTTGGAAGGGACCTCTAGAGATCATCAAGTCCAACCCCCCTGCCAAAGCAGGCTCCCTACACCATGTCACACAGGTAGGCGTCCAGGCAGGTCTTGAATATCTCCAGAGAAGGAGACTCCACCACCTCCCTGAGCAGCCTGTTCCAGTGCTCCGTCACCCTCACTGTAAAGAAGTTCTTTACGAATGTGCGGAACTTCCTATGCTGTACTTTCATCCCATTACCCCTAGTCCTATCCCCACACACTACTGAAAAGAGACCAGACTCACCACTATGGCTCCCACACCTCAGGTATTTATAAACCTGGATCAAGTCCCCTCTCAGTCTTCTTTTCTCAAGGCTAAACAGACCCAGTTCCCTAAGTCTCTCCTCATAGGGGAGATGCTCCAGACCCTTCACCATCTTAGTGGCCCTCCGCTGGACTTTTTCCAAGAGATCCCTGTCTTTTTTGTACTGGGGAGCCCAGAACTGGAAACAATATTCCAGATGAGGCCTCACCAGGGCAGAGTAGAGGGGGAGGATCACCTCCTTCGACCTGCTGGACACGTTCTTCTTAATGCACCCCAGTATGCCATTGGCTTTTTTGGCTACAAGGGCACACTGCTGGCTCAAGGTCAATCTGTCGTTCACCAGGACGCCCAGGTCCCTCTCAGCAGAGCTCCTCTCCAGCAGCTCTTCCCCCAGCCTGTACTGGTGCATGCAATTATTTCTACCCAGGTGCAAGACTCTACACTTGCTTTTGTTAAACCTCATCTGGTTTCTTACTGCCCAGCTCTCCAGCCTGTCCAGGTCTCGCTGAATGGCAGCACAGCCTTCAGGCGTGTCAGTAAATCCTCCCAACTTCGTATCATCAGCAAACTTGCTGAGGGTGGTCACTATTCCCTCATCAAGGTCGTTGATGACGACGTTGAACAAGACCGGACCCAGCACAGACCCCTGGGGGACGCCGCTAGTTACAGGCCTCCAGCCAGACACCGCACCGCCAACAACAACCCTCTGCACTCTGCCAGTCAGCCAATTCTCAACCCACTTCACCGTCCACTCATCTATCCCATACTTCCTCAGCTTTGTTATAAGGATGTCATGGGGGACATTCCTACAAGTGATGGGAGCTCGGCATGCACACCATCCTTCCAACAGCACATCCCTGCAGCAAGGGATCACAGCGCTGGCACAGCTGAAACAAAAAGGGTGTGCGAGTTTCCTGTTAGCACTCAGTGTGAACAAATCTACCACTGAGCAACACTGTGAGCCCCCACTCACCTCAGCACAGGTCAACCTGTAACCCCAGCCTTCCCCTATCCATGTGCACATGCACACCCGTGTGCCTCCCTGCCTGCTTTGCACACCCCCATGCATGTACTGCATCTTCTGCCCTCCTTTGCATTCACAGACGTGTGCCAACCATCCCTGGGAACACCTACGTGCCTACACCTTCCACAAACACCCCTTTGTGTGCACCTGTGTGCAACCCAACTCCTCAGCACACACACGCGTTTGTGCCACCATATCCACTCACTCACCACGTGCCCTCCAGCATCACTGCTGCCTCCTCTGGTACCGGACCCGCAGATACTTCAGAGCTCATTAGCATGGACTTCCTTCCTCCCCTCAGCAGCTGCTCCTGCACTCACCTTCATTCCTACTCAGATACCGGCCGCTTCCAGCACCAGCTGACCTGCAAGACACAGAAAGGAAAGGTGGGAGTCATGCAAACGCACAAGCCCAAGGCTGCGTCACAACCACGTATGGCAGCCTCGGGAAGTCAGCTGCAACTACAGCCTTTGTCAGAACGGAAGCAAGCACCATCAATTAAGTGTGACCTCTGAACTCACTGCCACCACCTGAAGTAGGCACTGAAATCGCTCACTTCACTGCAGCTGGTTACCTCTAAATTCTTTCGCTTTTGGGAAATGATGTACATGGAATTAAAGGACTCCAAAAAAATGACATCTACTTCATTGTAGGTGGCACAGGTGGGTGAGTGACACAAAAGATGTGTCCTTGGTTCCTAGCCCCTCTATTGGTTACCTCGGTGGCTTGCAGCAACTAGAACTTTCCCCCTTTTGGAAGAGTTCACCTTGGTGGTTGTTTTGCATTGCTTTTTGAGTAACATACACTTAGGGTAGGATGCCTCTCTCAAAATACACGCATCTACATGCTGGAGATAAGTTAGAGAGGCACTTGCAGCAGAGGCCATCCTACAGCCAGCAGTAATCTGTAAAGTACAGGCAATAGAAATCAGGGCACCATTTATTCTGTCTTAAATCTACCCCATTGAGGATGATGAACCATGTCTGAAAACTGCCTCTTCTTATCTCCACTGATCACACTGGGAGCCTCAGATGATGCTCTCAGATGCACATGTTCTAGATAGGAATTTGTTGTACAGCTAGATGATGTGAAGGCCATCCCTTCAGCTTATACTTAGAGGATATTTGCTCCCACAGTTCCCTCAACAGATCATTCCTGATTTACTGTTAATGGAACAAGCTGGAGTGAGATGCCCATTTCCAACACTACCCCAGTGCTTTGGGTAGTTCTCACATTTGTGTAAAATGGTTCCTCCTTTCACTTATTTTTAAGAGAAATTCTCAGTGCTTCAAGGTTCAAGTAGAAGGTTGCTATTCACTTTAACCATATTATGAGTTAGCTCTCATGACAATCTTATCAGAAGACAGCTGAAGGAATCAGACCCCAGAATCTCTCCCATCTCATTACCTTTCACAGACAGAGAGGCTGTGGAGGTTAGACCACGGGCAATAAAAACGACTTCCCCAGCGTCAGTAGGAGTCACACTTTTGATAAGGAGAGTCTCTTACCAACCCACGTTAGAAGCTTTAAATCGCCCACCACTTTCCACTCTGCTTCCATTCAGTGTCCACTTGAACTCATCAATGCTTTCATGGGACAGAATGCATTCAAAAGTGCAATCTTCTACCTCCTGGATTTCAGTGTTTTCAGCCTTTTGGTAATGCCAATATTCAGCTCTGGAAGATAAGAGATAGGTTAGTATGAGGTTTATGTGGAGAAAAGGCATTTGTGACCGATGTGAGTAGCAGTACTGGTGTTTGAACTCAGGATTTGCAGATCATGGATGCGTTCCTCACTGATGTATTCTCTAAGACATTCTCCTCTCAGAATCACCAGAAAGCTATAAAAAAAAAGAGACATGATTCTCTTGGCTTTGCTCTGGAAGAACTACAAGGCGAGCAGCTCAGTCCATGAGGCACAATGAAGATTCAATGAGCTGCAGAGGGAAAAACCTAACAGAGAGGACAACTCTAGGATGCTGCGTGAGAAAAAGGGTTTTGCCTATGACAAGAAATTAAATGTTTCTATTAGCTCATTTGTTACCATCCTACCTCTACTGGTGTTCAAACCATTTCTCCATTTTAGGGATGTTTAGAAAGGAAACATTTCCAGGACATTCTTGATGTGTTTGGTGATTTTCATGGCAAAATGAGATACATTTACATCAAAAGCAATGGGAATTTTCCAGACATCACTGTGTTAAATTGCAGTAATACAGTTCTATTGTAGAAACTATTAAGGCTCGTGGGGGAATAGGTGTAAGACATAGTGACCACACTGAATGTGCTTTCAGCACTCCTTTACTTTCCACAGTACTTACCCTGAACGCCGACATTTGACTTGGCAACATCAGTGCCAATATCACAGGTATAGAAACCTGCATCTGACTTCTCGATGTCATGGAGAAGGAGACATAGGGTCTTCCCAGACTGTAGCAGCTCATACTTGTTGCCAGAAGTGAGCACAACACCGTCCTTTTTCCACACTGGTTTGACCTTCTCTTTAGAGACTTTGCATTCCAATTTAATCACACCCCGCTCCTCATCAAAAACATCATCCAAGGACTTAATGAAGACAGCAGGCTTCTCTGCTATTAAACAGGCAAAATACAAAAATGTGATACAGAAGTTGAGACATTTCCAGTTGCTTTCATATTTTAAAGAGGAATCAATAAATCTTTACCAGTACTGACGACACCAATATAGAACCTAAAGCGGTTTCATGTCTGTTGACTGAATGCACTTTATGGAATTCTGAACTAATCAGTAGGAGACTACAGGGAACAGGAGGGACAGCCTGCATTGCCATGGGTGGGACTGATAGCATATGAAGTAATTGGGATGCAGCTCTTCTGAAGCTGGAGAGCTGGCATTGCCCTCACATGGAGCAGAGCTCATACAGCAGGCCACAGTATTAAGAGGATAAGCTGCTGAACACTTTTGATTTTCCCCTTTTATTGACTCATTTTATCTCTATTATATTTCACACATCAGATGTTTATACTGGGGAAAAAACATCCACCAAATGCAGAAGAAAGGAGAAAGAGGAAATCCTTCAAACTCTGAGCGCATAGAGTAAAAGAGCTTAATTGCCGGGGAGAGCAGATTAGAATCACAGTATCCTTAGAATTGGAAGAGACCCTCAAAGGCCATCTAGCCCAGCTCCCCTGCAATAAACAGGAACATTCACAGCTAGATCGGGTTGCTCACAGCCTGGTCATTAGTCATTCCAAAGGCAAAACACACACTGAATGATCTCTCCCTGCAGTCATAAATCCTTGGAGACAACAGCATTGACACTGCATGTTACTGAAGCAGTAAAAGAAATTGCTCTTGTAACTCTCCTTGTGTTAAGTAAAATGATGATAAAAAGCAATGGAATGCTTTGGCAGGACACCAAAACCATCCTCCTTCGTTGATATCTGCTGCAATGGAACCTTCCACTGGAAGAAAGCCCCTGATGACTTGTCACCCCAGAGAGGTGAGCTTTAGAAGCAGGATTGCTGCACAATGGAATGAACTGGAGCTCCTTAGCATCTCTTACATGCAGGAGGGCTGTGACCAGACCCACCTATCACCTTCAGGCACGCGCTTTCTGACACCTTGTCTGACTTCACTGCCACTGTGCCAGCATCCTCAGGCTTAACCTGCTTCACTGTCAGTGTGCAGCAATTGCCAACGTTCTTGATGTCATTGTAATTGTTGGTGTAAAGCAGGTTGCCATTCAGGAACCATTCCACGTTTTTGTCATCATGGGACAGCTCGCAGGAGAAGACAGCAGAGCTCTCTTCTTCAATTTCCACATCCTGCAGCTGCTTCGTCACTTCTACATTGCGGGCTGTGGGGAAACAAGGTGAACTGTTCCCACTGTTACTATAAATCATGTTGGGAAGCAGTTGAGTGGTTGGACTAGATGATCTTTGTGTAATCTTCTCAGTGAAGATTATACATTTATAAAGTTAGCAGGAGAGAATGTCAGAAATCAAGCTCAAGAAGAGAAATCTGAGGTGAAATAGGACATGGAAGAGGCCACCCTCCCTGCTCATACCTTCAGCTGTCAGCGTGGCCTCAGTTTCTGCAATTCCTGCCTTGCACTTGTACACACCAGCATCATTGGGCTTCAGCTTCAGAATCTGGAGCTCTGCTGAATGCTTATCCCTCTTGATCTTGTACTTCTCAGAGGGCTCGATGGGTGTGTGGCCCTTGAACTGATTCACAACCTTTGGAGAAGGCCTGAAGTCACAGGACAGGATGACAGAATGACGTTCCAAAGCTGTCTTGTCCTCCAACTTCCTGGTGATTTGTATATGGTAATCTGCAAAGCAGGGGTGGAAGAGAAGAAAGGATGAGGACAATTGGAAGAAGAGGAAAGTCTCTTGCGTCTATTCCATTCCATTTCATTTCATGTTCACAATGGTTCTGTGAACCACTCCAAAGATAAAACAAACGACTGCCTATAGGGAATGCCATTGACTACATTTCTATAAAGTAATACTGTATATTATCTACCAAATGCAAGGTCTAGCTCTTGTTCTGTGCTTATTAAATTGAGGCTTTTATTCAAATAAGAGTGAGTTGAAAATATAACAAGTACTTTAGGATGCTAACGGAGACTCTTACACTGGGGACAACAGCAGATAAAAAGCCTGGAAGTTTCTTTCAGATGAAATCAATGACAAACTGCATCAAATTTAGGTGGTACCAAACTTAAACTTGTCTACTTCACAAATACAATTAATTTCACCTGATTAGACTTCTTGGGTATAGCCAAGGACAAAACCTCACCTCTGTAGATCTGTATAGTAAGCACATCACAACTATTCAAACAGATCTTTTACTGAGATGCAGCTGTCTCATTTAGTGTCCAACGACTTTGAACTGGAAATGGAGCAGACCCTCCAGATACACACACAATATTTCAAAGACCCCAGTGAAGGAAGACTGTACATTAATTAATTCTTCATCTTCATGATGTAAACCAAGCCAGGATATGTTACCTCTGACGAGCAGATTGACTGTGGATTTGGATTTGCCAATTGAGAACTGAATGGTGCCTGTCATATCAGTGGTGGTTTTCGGTATGCTCAGCCGGTGGATGGTGCCTTCATGCTGCAGAATCAAGTTTCTGCCAGCCTGTAAGACTTCCCCACGTAGATACCACTTGGGAGGTTTCACAGAAGGAATGGATATCTTTTCCTTACACATATTTGCACAGAAAATAAGTAGAATTATGTTTTATTCTAAACCATTATCCATTTCTGAGTCATTTCTCTCTTCAACACAGTCAATGCTTTATTGCCCTTGAACTTAAAGATAGACTTACTAGCTACAATGGAGCTCCCTGCAAACAGTTTTCATGGAAACCAGAATCTCATTTATTCTAAAACCTTTTAAGCAAAATTAAGGGTAGAAAAACAATAGAACTCAATGAATCTTTAAGGTCATTTAGTTCCAATCCCACTGCTATAGGCAGGGACACCTCCCTCCAGACCAACTCTTCTCCTCAGGGTCAAGGCTTCTCTCAAATCATTCTCCTCTAAACCTGTACCTGTGCTTGGGATTGCCCTGACCCAGGTGCAGGGCCTTATAATTGGCCAAACTGAAGTTCATGAGGCTGCCAAGGGCCCACCTCTCCAGCCTGCCCAGGTCCCTCAGGGTAGCATCCCTTCCCTCTAGCACATCAACAGCACCGCTCAGCTTGGTGTCATCTGCAAACTTGCTGAGGCTGCATTTCATTCCACTGGCCATGTTGCCTACAAAAATGTTAAAGAACACTGGTCCCAACACCACCCTCCACCTGGACACTGAGCTATTGACTTCAACTCTCTGAGTGTGACCATCCAGCCAGTTCCCTATCCTGCAACTGGTCCATCCATCAAAACCATTTTTCTCCACTTTGGTGACCAGGATGTCATGCAGGATGGGATCAAATGCTCTGCACAAGTCCAAGTAGATGACGTCAGTTGCTCTCCCATTATCCACTGATGCTGTTACTCCATCATGAAAGGCCACCAAGTTTGTCAGGCATGGCTTGACCTTGATGAAGCCATATTGGTTACCACCAATCACCTCATCTTTATTTTCCAAACTATGCCAAGGAGAACTAGACAGAACTCTACAATGTCGTGTCACTACAAACCTGTCTGAACCATTGGCTTCTCTGCATGCTCATCACTAGTCTCTCCTTAGCTTGTGTGCCCACAATGTATGGGGAATGTCAGCCACAAATCTTACCTAGGGGACATCTTTGCTTCAAAATCCCTTGAACATCACACAATCCCTTTTAACTCTCCAGGTCTGCATTTATTTATGTCAGAATCAGACCATATTTCTGTGCTGCCATTTCCCTTTCCTTCTGAAGGGCCTGGATATAAATGGATTAACCTCAGGAGCAGAGTTCCTGCATAAAACAGCCAGTACTGAAACAGCAACCCAACCTGGTTGCAGACTGAGAGAGAAAATGAGAGTTCACCACTTGTGAATAATGAGACTTCTCTTATTTCCCTGGGAAGTAATGCCCACTTTTTTACTTTGACGGAGCTCCTTCCCATCCTAGAAGGGAAAATGTCAAGTCAGATCTCCATTAGTCCTTCCATCTCTGCACTGAGCAAATGCAGCCTTCAGATCTATGCTTAATTCACCCACTCCCCTAGAATTAATGGAACTGTGCTTACTGGAACATATGCTGAAGCTTAAGCACATTGCAGTGTTTTCAACATGTAGGAATGGCTATAGAACATGCAGAAATTCTGGCTGACCTATGACAGCTTAAAGCACTGCGGAGGACTGTTAACAAGCCTGTTTGGACATCACCTTGAATAAATGATGTTATCCCCAAGTAAGGGAAGGAACAGCTGAGCACTGGGGAGGTACAGAAAGTGCCAGAGCAAATTCTCACAGTGTCACATGCAAAGAAAACTCAGATTTCACCCTAAGACCCAGTTCACAACAAGGCTACAAAATCCTGGCTGAGAATTTCTGTGTTAGAGTTGAAGCTCAAGACTGTACTCCAACCAACAATATTTTGTGCAGCAAGACCTCAGGAGTTCACATGAAACCCAAAACAAACTTCCATTTCAACTTGATAAATGAACTCAGGACATAATAACAAAGAGTGCTGATCTGGGCAAGTAAAAGAGCATAAAGAAAAGAGAGCAGTGCAAAAGCTATCAAGCAAAAGCTCAGACTCGCATCCCTTGGAAGTGAAATTAAAGGCTCTCATTCATTTCCAGAGAAGTCAGAAAGAAAAATACCATTACATGCCATACCTTGAACCACTTGATGTCCACCTTGGGCCTGGACAGCTCACACTCAAATGTGACCTTGTCCTTCTTAGTGACGCTAATTTTGATTGCAATTTTCATTCTTGGATCACTTAGGGCTTCAGCCACTTAATGGAACTAACTCAGTTAAAAGTCAGGGGTAAAATAAAAACTCTCTTGTACTAGCAGAGAGATTTGCAACAGAGTAACTGAAGTAAGGATGGAAGACTGAAGGTGTTGGGGAAGACATCCAGGCTTTAGCTACAGGGCATGCATGCAGAATCACAAAACAAAGGCCAGTCAGAAAAATAAGAGCTTCATGAGAATTAATGGGGTTGTTTCTACATGCCCACCCTATCTGCCAGTGTAAATCCTTCCAGTGAAAAAAAGGAAAGCTACATATAGGTGGGGAGAATTGTTTGCGAAATTATTTGTGATATTTTTTGCTAATAATATGCTCAAAATCCTGGAGCAAGACTTCAAGTTAAGCAACTCAGTCTGTGTACGTAGACTTACAGAAGGGAACCATAAAGCTTATGGAAGGAACTGTAAAGTTAATCCACAGCTAAAACAGAGTAGAGACGAATTGCAGGAGCTTGTTTACTTTGCACAAGTGTGAGCTTTAACCACTGCTGAGCTCCTAGTACAAAAGTCTGAGCCACAAATTTCACCACCCTGGGAGATGATGGACAAGAAGAAACCACTTAGGAGCACATAAAAGATGTGTCCCTAAGTGTATGAGCTCCTTTATGTATGAGCACTTTCAAAGAGCCAACAGAGTCAATGATTTTATTGGAAGCATCAGATTTTATGACTCGCAGTAAGTGATCACCATAACTCACACTCATATCTCCTGCCTGTAGAGGAGATCCTCCTTGCATCTACAAAGAAGCAAGAAGAAAAGAGACAAAGAAGGAATAAAAAAATTCCCATCTCACATTTGGGATGCTTAATTCCAGCCTTGAAGGCTGATTTGCCCACTTAACAGCTGTGCTCTTCAGAAGCAGTTGTTCCACAGCTATTTAGAGAGAAAGACAAGTTTTGTACTCGGTTGTTAACACAGAGAACAGCATAAACACACAAATGAACTCAACTTTGCAGTGTTGTAATGGCTGATGAGGGAAGCCAAGGATCCTTCCTCACTGTCAGCCTTCATTTCCAGAGACATACCTTTGGGGGTGATGGTAATGCTGCTCTTGTCATCTCTGGACTCACAGAAGTACTCTCCCTCATCCTCAGCCCGGATCCCTGTTATTGTCAGGGTTCTTCTGACCCCTTCCTCATCAATCTGGAAACGTTTGCTGGGTTTGATCTCAACTGCATTCCTGCACCACACCACCTTCCCTTCGGCATGGCTCACTTCCTCTTCCTCTAAGCTACGTAAACAGCTGCTTAGTGCTCCCAAAGCGAATGCTCACCAGTTGATTCCAACTTGAAGGTCATCTTCTGGCCAGCAGCCTCGCAGATGTATTCTCCAGCACCTTTCTTCTCCAGCTGCTCCACAACCAGACGCCGTGTTTTGCCCACAGATTCCATTCTGAACTTTCTGGAGGAGGCAAGCAGTCTTCCATCCTTGTACCATTTTACTTCGCTTGGATCCTGTGCTACTTCACAGCTGAGGGAGGCACTTGCTGCCAGGGCAGCACTCACCTCTTTCTGCACCTTCTCCTGGTTTATAAACACAGGTTTTGGCTCTGAGGGAAAAAAAGAAAAAGTATTGACTGAGGGACTGAAATGAGACCATCTTGCAGGTTTGTATGTACAGCTTGGAACCGGTTTAGGTTACCACTTGTGCCCAAACTAATAGCCTTCACTAGAGAATATCAGCTCTTCTGTTAAAACAAAGTGTCAAATCTAGGCAAGAAAGAACCTAGGAACTGAAGGAACCAAGAGGGTCCTTGAACACCAGTCCCATGGTTGCAAGTCACTATACAAACAACTTAGTCAAATCTTTCGGTGAACAAGAATTACAGTTTGGGATCTCAGGCACAGGAGAGATTTGAATAATATCTTGAATATTGCTTCCATTGTACATCTATCAGTAATTATTCTACAGACAGACTGAAACAGGTCTTTGTGCCATACTAAAACCAAATACTTTCTACAAACCCAGGCAATCAAGTATAGGGAAAAAACCTCAGCACAGACTACTGCAACTGGATCATTGTACAATAGAAACTAGATTTTACTTTACTGTTCTCTGCTGTATTTCAGACAACACCTGTCTCACCTGTGACATGAATCCTGAAGGTGAGTTTCTGGCCAGCAGCCTCGCAGCTGTACTCCCCTGCATCTTTCTTCTCCACCTGGCTCACCACCAGCCGACGCTGTTTGCCCTCTGACTCAGCCTTGAACTTCTTGCTCCAGGTGATCAGTTTCCCCTCCTTGTCCCACTTCACCTCCGTCTTCTCCTTGGCCACCTCGCAGCTCAACGTGGCATTTTCTGTTGGTGCAGCCTTCACCTCCTTCTGCACCTTCTGCTTGTTGATGAAAGCATCTTCTGCTTCTGCAGATTGGGAGAGCATTTAGGATGCACAGCTACATTCACGCTGTCCAATGTGTTCAAAACCAAACACAAAATGCTGCTTGTGACAACTTCATGTATGTTTGTAATTTTGGAATGGTCTCATTCATACTAAACATGATCCAGATTAAATACGTTCTCTCTATTAATTACCAGTGACCCAACACTTCATCGTCCATTACTATGCTAAATATATTCTTCATATCTTTAAATATCCTTCACATTCATATCATTAAATATTCTTCTTACATTCAATAGTTTGAAAAAATTAAGGTTTGTGAGGAAATATTTTCCTTATTTAAACCCAGAGCTGTTTCTAAAACAGCTCCTTGCAAGCTCCCCCCATAAGCAGATGGGAATCTACTAATGCAGCAGAGAAGGATGCATTATATGCACCACTTGAGATCAATTTTAACATAATTTCTCTGTGGTTCTTGGAGCTTTGCTTAAATTGTTCCTAAAAAAACTATTTTTAGAGGGGGGCAATATGATTACATTCATCAAAAATTGGAAGCCAAAGCAAACACCAAATATAAGCATGTCATGCTCAGTGACATACAGGTGTTACGAATTACACTCTAGAAAAGCAGTGCTGATTTACATATTTCTTATTCAAAACTGAAATGTCATTTACACAGAACAATGTACTCATGCAATATTGATATGACTCCTGATTAGGTGTTCATTTCTGTCCCTGTCAACAGGAGTACTTCTTTCACTGAATACCTACAAACCAATCTCAGTTCTTTACCAAATCCTCAATATTGTAAATAAGGTTTAGATACTGAAACTCAGAGGCCACAGCTAATTCTCAGTAGAAAACAATACGACATCATGAAACAAGTTAACTGCACTTAACTTCAGCCACCTGAGAGTTAGGGTTGATCTTGGTTCCCATAGGAAAACATTCAAGCTTCAGTTTCCCAATGAGACTGAGGGATTTGAAGCTGTGCTGTACTGAGTGGTGACCTTCAGTGGAAGGCAGTGGGTGACTCACCTCACCCTACAGCAGATGGTGGCAGCTCACTCCTCAGACTATACTGACTACAACTGACCATAATCCAGTTCCCCACATTCAGGCATCTTGGGCAATTCGACATGCTCTGTGCATCCAAGATGTCTTAATGAGGCTGGGAAATCTATACGGCACTCTCAGGAGAGACTTCCCTTTCTAACTCAGAAGCTGGACGCCAGCAGGGATCTTTAAAGAACTTCAGGTATAACTGGAAACCAAGTGGGACTCATGGGCCATTCTGTGATGAGAAACATCTCTCTCACCTGTGACATGAATCTTGAAGGTGAGTTTCTGGCCAGCAGCCTTGCAGCTGTACTCCCCTGCATCTTACTTCTCCACCTGGCTCACCACCAGCCGACGCTGTTTGCCCTCTGACTCCACCTTGAACTTCTTGCTCCAGGTGATCAGTTTCCCCTCCTTGTACCACTTCATATCCATCTTCTCCTGGACCACCTCGCAGCTCAGCGTGGCATTTTGAGTCAGTACAGCCTTCACATCCTTTTGTACCTTGTCCTTGTTTGTAAACACGTCTTCTTTCTCTGCAGGGACATCACAACAGTCACACCGTTTTGCTGTAGTCTGCTGCAGAGCTTACTCCAGTTCCCTGTTTTCACTACACTTCCCCTTCACAGGGAGCATCGTGATGCCTCATTAAGAAAGGAAAATACCTTCCCTTCTATTTTGCCTTGGGAAATGATAGGCATATCATATCATATCATATCATATCATATCATATCATATCATATCATATCATATCATATCATATCATTTCATATCATATTACATCATATCACAAAGCTAAACATTTCGCAGTCTGATAGCAGATTTGGACATGAGATTTAGAACACCTGCATGCACTGCTGAACCTCCTCCCTTCTCTTTTTTTCTTCTCATGTCTCTCTACATTTCCAGTAAATCAGAAGGGAACGGCCCTCTAGAACATGCTGCCCAAGGAGACTGTGGATGCTCCATCCCTGCAGGCATTCAAGGCCAGGCTGGATGTGGTTCTGGGCAGCCTGGGCTGCTGCTTGGCAACCCTGCACATGGGAAGAAGGGGGTTGGAACTGGATGAGCACTGTGGGCCTTTGCAACCCAGGTCATTTATCAGTCTGATTATTGGCATTTTCCACCTCATTGTGTCATTCAAATTTTGTAACCAGATCTCTTCAAACACCTCCCCTTTTCTCACTCCTTGCATGCCTGGTGTACTCTTGCACTGTAACCCTGCAGACACCAGCTGACTACAAGAGCTGCACAAGTTACCCTCCTTGCCTATGGTTTGTTGCAGTAATTCATTCCTGGATGGAAAAGCACATGTAGAAAAGTGTTGCTATGACACTAGATGACAAAGAAAGTCCTATAGCCAAAATGTTTTGCACCAGAGAGGCTGTCATTGATCCTCCAAATGCAAGACACACCAAATGAAGCGTTCCTTTATCTCTGAGATTCCAAGCATTTTCTCACCTCTGATTTTCACTTGGAATGTTGCTTTGTCATCTTTTGTTTCGCAGCTGTAGCTCCCTTGGTCTTTCAGGGTCACATTTTTGACCATGAGGTTGCGGTGCATCCCCTGGGAGATGATGGTTGTCCTCTGGTCCTGCTTCACCTCTGTTTGATCTTTCTTCCATACGACAGCTTCACTTGCAGCTGACACCTCACACACCAGCTCCAGGTCTTCAGAAGGACTGACTGATATTTCTGGAGTCGTTTTGGGCTTGCTGACAACATTAATGGCTTCATCTGAAGAAAAAAAGAGAAAGTGGTTTACATCCTGACTCAGGCTTATTCAGCACAGCATGAAGATACAGTTAGAACTGATTGTAATGTCTCTGCTCATTACATTTGGGTGATCGAGTTTCACCTCTGGAGGTACTCACATACAAACATGTGCTTGATTCTCCTGTGTAAGGAAAGAGTAAGTTCTATGCAGACAGTTCTTATTTCTTTTAATCAATTCTGTATTCTGCACATGTTCTTCTGAAGCTAAAATGAAGGCAGCTAAGTAACGTGTTTGCAATACATGAACAAACCTATTCAACACCTTGTCTCTAAGCTAACAAGCAGCGTTTGATGAGCACATCAGTATTTCATGCCCTTCATTCCATCCAGACAGAACCTGCCTGAGGAGCAAGCTGATGGCTGTCAGCTACAGGCAGACCCAGCTTAGTATTGCATTTCTTAGAGCAACAACTGTTGCTTTCAGTCACTGAATATACCAAGGCCAATTGCTATGCCAGGCACATTTATGGCAGCAGTGAACAAATAATGCATTAAAAATTGTAATAGACAGGAGCCATCTATTCTTTTAAAACTAGGTGACCAAAGAAGAACAGTCCCTCTAGAGTCAAGCTGTTAAGAACTAATAGCATCAATCAATAACACATAGATAGATAACTTCCGTGCCCTAAGACAGGTGCTGCCTGTGACCATTTGGTGCTCCTAATTAAGCCCTCTTGATGGCTTTTTTGTCTGAGCCACGTGACATTTTGTGATAGGAGTTACTGCTAGTGTTCCCTTAACCCTACACCAAAGTAGGAGGTATCCATTCTCAGGGAATCATGCAGGCTTCCTCTGTAATTGATGCTCAGAGACAGCCCCAGAACTTTTAAAATCTTAGCTTAGCTCTCATCCAATAATGTTCATCAAACAGTGCAACATGCCCCCTGGTAAAATCCATCAGGGCCACATCTCCACAGTTCCTGAACATCTTCAGGGATCCCACCACCTCCCTGGGCAGCCTGTGCCAGTTAATTCTGTGGGCAGACCTGCCAGTATGAAATATTATGCTAACATGACAAACAGAGAGAAGAAAAGCAAAATTAAGACTAGCTGACAAGCCTTGGCAGGATGTTCTGCTCTCCATCAATTTAGTCCCACTATTCAATTCTCTTTGGAGCTGTCTCCATGCCTCTCTGGAGTTTGTTCTTTGAGAAGAAGCAATTAAGTAAGCTCTCCAATGCCAAACTGCATACACTACTCTAGAGCTTTGTTGTTTCTCCATGGATCAACAAGGGTGACAAGCCAGAAGAATATGATGAAGAGCCTCATGCATACTCAGTGTAAAAAAGAACAAGGCAATTGTTGCTGGGAAGAAGGTGCATTTGCATTTGTGTCTTCTGCAGAGGGTACTGCAGAAATGGAAAGTCTTCCACTGGAGCAAACAAAGGGCTCTCATTTATTGCAATCAAGGCCCAGCGTGTGGATCTCAGAGATCAGACCTAAACCCTGCAGCAAAACAGAGACCTGCGTGGGAAAGTTCAGTTTCTCCCTACATCTGTGTAAGAAAAAGCCCACCATGGAATGACAGCTAAGTAAACATCCCTGTGACTCGTCACAGGTCTCTTCTACATGTCAGTGCTGAGCAATTCAAGATATTTAATTTGGTCTTCTTGCCAGATTTACTAAGTAAAAATCAATCAAACATCTCCTTCTACTGATTAAGAATGCTCTAAACATGCTTCTGCAGAGGTTTCCACCCAGTGACAAACAGCTCCTCCCATCACGAATGTTTATTTGTTCTATTTGGACATGCAACGCTGATTGATATTATTGGAATGATTGCTCCCCTACTTCTAAACTATTCCAGTGCAATCAGAAAGGCTGTCTGAACCTGGAGCTGAAAGTACTGCTCTATGGTGATGCAGTGGTAAACCTGGTGACTGAATGCACTGGCCAATAGCTGTGAACTGCAGACATTCATCAGCTGGCATGAAGCAATCTGGTTCAGATACCAAGCAGCTGGGTAGACTGGCTTACCCTACACTCAGTGCTATCATGTTTAGGGCAAAACCAGGACTCACGTCAGTCCATGGGATGCAATTTCAGGTATTTGGTACAGTCAGTGAATGCCTGCAGCCCCAGTTCTAATCATCAGATCACAGCAACTATGCCTTGACTGGAAGAGGAAAGGAGAACGATCAAAGCAAATACCTCTCACTCTCATCTTGGTGCTGACATCAACATTTTTGGTAACAAATTCCACTTCTGCTCCATCATCATTCTTGGTGACGTTCTTTATCATTAGGCTGTGAGTAGTTTGGGTTCTCTTGATGATGCAGGTCTCGCTTTCCTGTAAGACTTTACCATTGAGGTACCAAGTGCCACAACACGTTGTTGTAAGGTCAATAGTAAACATGGCATCCCCTCCAGGTACAGCTTCACCAGTTGTTAGGGGGGATTTCACAGCCAGGACTGGTTCTGAGGAACAACAACATGGATGTCTTTATGCTCTTGAGATGCAAGTCTGGTATCTCATCTAAAGATGGAAGATTAAATCATAGGTACATTTCTACTTCTCCCTTTGCATGAGTGCTGGAAGAAGCACTTCTATGCTTCAGATCTGTTACAGAAAGTTCTGCCTCTTGCACATGTGAGATATCAAGAGATAAGGATTTTCATGTCTCTGTCACAGAAACAGAACTTGTATCACTTTAGTGGTAGCTGGAAGTTGACAGGAGATAGGAGAACTAGGAATAAGGGAAAGCCTTTGGTGTGTTAATGCACTACTATCCTTAAAGTCAAAGAAAACAACTTTAGGGAACCAACACAGCTGCTCAGCACACACTGACCCATTTCCATTGGGGTTTTTGTGCTTACCAAGGTGCACGCTCCCTGGGAATTCCAGAGACAGGCTCTGTCCATGAGCATTGACTGCAGACACTCGGAACTGATCATCAGCCTCTTCAGACAGATTGCTCACCGTGAACTCTGGGATGGGGACATGAGACTCGTGGCACCTCACGCACGTGAAGCCAGTTAGTTTATTGCCTTCCACAATGTAGCCATCGATTGGAATGGGGCGGAGCATCTTCAGAGGGGACCATGCCAGCGTCACTGAGGTTTCTGTTTTATTTTTCACCACGGGGTCAGCTGGGGGCTGGGTGGGAGGTTTTCTGGGAGCTGAACAGAAATAAATACAGAAATATTAGCATAAGGTCATGTAGGTTGGAAAAGACCTTTAAGATCAGCAGACTCAACTTTCAGCATGACCTACTGAGTCCCACCATTAACTACTGTGGTACCTGAGGACATACATGACAAGCTTATTCCTGCAGGTATTTGCATAGTGAATATATTCACCCTCTGGTTGCTTTGGAACATTTTAGAGGTTAAAATCCCATCAGACTTTTTCACTGTGTGCAGCCACTGATACAGGCAGGAGGCTGGGAATTACCTGATGGGCTCTAGTTACAGACTACTGACACAGTAAAGGATTGATTTCATTTCATTTTGGCCATCAGAAAGTTTGGTGTCTGGTTTAAGTCACCCAATTATAATTTAAGACTCCAAGTATAATCCTATGGAGAGCAGCGCATTCAGGAGAACTCATCTCATCTTCATAAACCTGAATGAAATCACAGAATCATAGGATCACGGGAGGGCTTGGGTTGGAAGAAACCTTCAAGATCATCCAGTTCTAAACACCCTGCCATGGGCTGGCTGCCCACTAACCAGCTCAGGCTGCCCATCACCCATCCAACCTCGCCTTCAACACCAAGGACAGGCATCCACAGCTTCTCTGGGCAGCCTGAAATGGAAGCAATGAGCCACATGTTGAAGATACTCAAACATTCATGACTGTAGAGAGAGACAAATACTCCATACATATTGCCTGACTGGTAAATGGTATTAAAATGCCAACAACAGACTCATCCAGCTCATTGAAAATGGTGTGAACATGGCGAAAAACACCTTCCTAAGATCCAACCTAAACCTCCCCTGTCTCAGTTTAAAACCATTCCCCCTTCTCCTATCACTATCCACCCTCATACACAGCCATTCCCCCTCCTGTTTATACGCTCCCTTCAAGTACTGAAAGGCCACAATGAGGTCTCCCCGCAGCCTTCTCTTCTCCAGGCTAAACAAGCCCAGATCCCTCCACCTTTCCTCATAGGAGAGCTGCTCCAGCCCTCTGATCATCACAGTTTTCCTCCTCTGGACCCACCCCAACAGCTCCACATCCTTCCCAGGCCTGGACACAGTGCTGCAAATAGGGCCTCACAAGAGCTGAGCAGGAGGGGACAATCACCTCCCTCTCCTGCTGGCCACCCCTTTTTCAGTGCAGCCCAGAACACGCATGGATCTATCTTTTTCATACGGATATTCCCATAGATGTACATATATATACCACACCTACACACCCACAATCTGCTACAACTCCATAGAATTATCAAGGTTGGAAAAGACCTATAAGATCATCCAGTCCAACCATCACCAATACTTCCCAGTTAAATCATAGCCCTCAACACAACATCCAAACTTTTCTTGAACTTCCCAGGGTCGGTGACTCTACATGAGAGAAAAGGGCACACAGATAAGGGATTCTGCATTTGCTATTAGCAGGGGTGGGATGAGACCGAGCACTGCCCCAGCTCCTGGGATAACGCAGAAGGGCTGAGACCTTCCAGCTGCTTCCACCCAGGGTCACACAGCAAAGCCGACCCTGCAGGAGTCTGCATCATTCTTTGCATGGCATTGCTAAGAGGAAGATCCCCCCCTACCCTTGGCTCTACACTCCAGGTGCTGTCTGCCATCTGTAAAGCCACCACAGCTCTCCTACTGGAGTTCCCATCTGCACAGTGACAGCTTGGTTTCTTCTTACTGTCCAAACAACCACAGCCTCAGTGCTTCTCAAATCTCCCCTTTTCAGCTGATTTCCTCTTTCTAGTGGCTGGGCAATTCCTCCCTCTCACAGTCATCCCTCTGCCCCACTCTATGCCCACAGACCCACAGAGGGCACACAGAGCCAGCCCTGTCCCAGCAGCTGCTGCTTCACATCTGACAGTCTCAGGAGCTGAGATCCAGGCCAAGACAGCACTGCCCAGACATGGTTTGTAGGACGTTTGTGAGAGGAAATAGGGAGGTTTGTGATTGAACCTGCCCCCTAAGGAGGAAGGCAATGCTGCCTGCAGCCCCAGCAGGCATTACAAAACATTCCCTAGAGTCCCCCTCAGCTCCCTTTACAGCCCCTGCACAGCTCTATAGAACAGTCTTATAGAACTACCTCTAGTAGAAGCAATCTCCACACAGAGATCCTTTCCCAGTGGCACTCAGCCCTTCAGTGGGGTCTGAGAGCTGCAGCCAGACTCAAACACAACTGCTCACACAGCTCAGCTGCCTTCACCTGTGCTCCTGACGCTGACACATTGCAGCCCCACATCCCCCTCTGCCCCCCCACAGCCCCACACCCCCCTGTCCTCCCCGCACTCCCCATCAGCCCATCCCACCTCAGTGCTGCCTCTGTCTCTTCTCTCCTCTCCCCGTCCCAGCGCCGGCCTCCCCCGGCCTCCCATTGGGCAGCGGCAGCTCCGCCGGCTCCGATTGGCTGAGCCGCAGTGCGCGGGAGTGGCCGTTGTGGCAGTTGTGTTTGAGTCTGGCTGCAGCTCTCTTAGACCCCACTGAAGGGCTGAGTGCTTCTACTAGAGGTAGTTCTATCAGACTGTTCTATAGAGCTGTGCAGGGGCTGTAAAGGGAGCTGAGGGGGACTGTAGGGGGGATATGGGGCTGTGGTGGGCCATAGGAGGACTAGGGGCTCTAGGGGGCTCTGAGGGTGTGTAGGGGTTGTGGGGAGCTATTGGAGGATATGGGCAGGTATGGGGCTTTAAGGGGTGGTGTATGGAGAGATAGAGGGTTGTGGGGGCCTTAGGGTGATATGGGGCTACTGGGGGCTGTCGGGGACTGTGGGGAGGAATATGAAGTTGTAGCAGATTGTGGGGGTGTAGGTGTGGTATATATATGTACATCTATGGGAATATCCATATGAAAAAGATAGATCCATGTGTGTTCTGGGCTGCACTGAGAAAGGGGTGGCCAGCAGGAGAGGGAGGTGATTGTCCCCTCCTGCTCAGCTCTTGTGAGGCCCTATTTGCAGCACTGTGTCCAGGCCTGGGAAGGATGTGGAGCTGTTGGGGTGGGTCCAAAGGAGGGCCACTGTGATGATCAGACGGAAATTTGGGTGAAGCTGCCTGATTTTATGAAGCTATTCCTGTTATTTTCTTGGTGCTGTGTTTCCCAAATGAGTGGTTTCTGGCTGTGCTGCAGCACCAGTCTGCATGTGAACATCAACTCTATTCACCATCTGGGAAGATTAGGACTTCCCTTCTCCCACCAGCACCACTGAATTACAGTTACTCTAAGGAATCCTTAAAGAAGGGTTTACAGCTGTCATGTTATCTGAAGTGCTTGGGGCATTCTGATGCTATTAACCTCTATGTATTAACAAGTTCAAAAAGAAAAGGTAGGCATCTGATTGTTGTGCCAGTTTCTAAGTTATTTGGAAAGCTGTACCACCCAACCACTCCTTCTGTTTGATGGAGGTGACAAAGCTCAGTTTAATTTCTGACTGCTGTTTAAATTCTGGAGCTCAAGCTGATTCCTGGAGTAGAAAAAGCTCGGAAGCTGTCCCTCCTACAAGCAGGCACCTCTGAGCAAAATATGACATCTCAGTTTCAGATGGTAAGGTCAGGAGATCTGATTCCAGCGTCTAGCTTTTGGCTTCATGCTATGTTAGTGGGACCTTTGGCATCCAGCACTGACTAACAGCAACTGACAGGCTGGTAACAGTGCACATCAAAGCAGTTATGTGTCAGGATGGGTCAGGAAAATTGTATGGCATTGAGATTTCCTGTCTTTGCTCTTTGCAGATCTAACTAGCTGCTGGAAGAATCCTGTACGCCATGTTCACACCATTTTCAATGAGCTGGATGAGTCTGTTGTTGGCATTTTAATACCATTTCCCAGGCAGGCAATATGTATGGAGTATTTGGCTCTCTCTACAGTCATGAATGTTTGAGTATCTTCAACATGTGGCTCATTGCTTCCATTTCAGGCTGCCCAGAGAAGCTGTGGATGCCTGTCCTTGGTGTTGAAGGTGAGGTTGGATGGGTGATGGGCAGCCTGAGCTGGTTAGTGGGCAGCCAGCCCATGGCAGGGTGTTTAGAACTGGATGATCTTGAAGGTTTCTTCCAACCCAAGCCCTCCCGTGATCCTATGATTCTGTGATTTCATTCAGGTTTATTGAGATGAGATGAGTTCTCCTAAATGCGCTGTTCTCCATATGATTATAATTGGAGTCTTAAATTATAATTGGGTGACTTAAAGCAGACACCAAACTTTCTGATGGCCAAAATGAAATGAAATCAATCCTTTACTGTGTCAGTAGTCTGTAACTAGAGCCCATCAGGTAATTCCCAGCCTCCTGCCTGTATCAGTGGCTGCACACAGTGAAAAAGTCTGATGGGATTTTAACCTCTAAAATGTTCCAAAGCAACCAGAGGGTGAATATATTCACTATGCAAATACCTGCAGGAATAAGCTTGTCATGTATGTCCTCAGGTAGCACAGTAGTTAATGGTGGGACTCAGTAGGTCATGCTGAAAGTTGAGTCTGCTGATCGTGAAGGTCTTTTCCCGCCTACATGACCTTATGATAATATTTCTGTATTTATTTCTGCTCAGCTCCCAGAAAACCTCCCACCCAGCCCCCAGCTGACCCCGTGGTAAAAAATAAAACAGAAACCTCAGTGACGCTGGCATGGTCCCCTCCGAAGATGCAACCCCCATTCCAATCGATGGCTACATTATGGAACGCAAGAAACTAACTGGCTTCACCTGGGTGAGGTGCCACGAGTCTCATGTCCCCGTCCCAGAGTTCACGGTGAGCAATCTGTCTGAAGAGGCTGATGATCAGTTCCGAGTGTCTGCAGTCAATGCGCATGGACAGAGCCCGTCTCTGGAATTCCCAGGGAGCGTGCACCTTGGTAAGCACAAAAACCCCAATGGAAATGGGTCAGTGTGTGCTGAGCAGCTGTGTTGGTTCCCTAAAGTTGTTTTCTTTGATTTGAAGGATAGTAGTGCATTAACACACCAAAGGCTTTCCCTTATTCCTAGTTCTCCTATCTCCTATCAACCTCCAGCTACCACTAAAGTGATACAAGTTATGTTTCTGTGACAGAGACATGAATATTATTATCTTTTGATATCTCACATGTGCAAGAGGCAGAACTTTCTGTAACAGATTTGAAGCATAGAAGTGCTTCTTCCAGCACTCATGCAAAGGGAGAAGTAGAAATGTACCTATGATTTAATCTTCCATCTCTAAATGAGATACCAGACTTGCATCTAAAGAGCATTAAGACATCCATGTTGTTCTTCCTCAGAACCAGTCCTGGCTGTGAAATCCCCCCTAACAACTGGTGAAGCTGTACCTGGAAGGAATGCCATGTTTACTATTGACCTTATAACAACGTGTTGCGGCACTTGGTACATCAATGGTAAAGTCTTACAGGAAAGCGAGACCTGCATCATCAAGAGAACCCAAACTACTCACAGCCTAATCATAAAGAACGTCACCAAGAACGATGATGGAGCAGAAGTGAAATTTGTTGCCAAAAATGTTGATGTCAGCACCAAGATGAAAGTGAGAGGTATTTGCTTTGATCGTTCTCCTTTCCTCTTCCAGTCAAGGCATAGTTGCTGTGATCTGCTGATTAGAACTGGGGCTGCAGGCATTCACTGACTGTACCAAATACCTGAAATTGCATCCCATGGACTGATGTGAGTCCTGGTAATGACCTAAACATGATAGCACTGAGTGTAGGGTAAGCCAATCTACCCAGCTGCTTGGTATCTGAACCAGATTGCTTCATGCCAGCTGATGAATGTCTGCAGTTCACAGCTATTGGCCAGTGCATTCAGTCACCAGGTTTACCACTGCATCACCATAGAGCAGTACTTTCAGCTCCAGGTTCAGACAGCCTTTCTGATTGCACTGGAATAGTTTAGAAGTAGGGGAGCAATCATTCCAATAATATCAATCAGCGTTGCATGTCCAAATATAGCAAATAAACATTCGTGATGGGAGGAGCTGTTTGTCACTGGGTGGAAACCTCTGCAGAAGCATGTTTAGAGCATTCTTAATCAGTAGAAGGAGATGTTTGATTGATTTTTACTTAGTAAATCTGGCAAGAAGACCAAATTAAATATCTTGAATTGCTCAGCACTGACATGTAGAAGAGACCTGTGACGAGTCACAGGGATGTTTACTTAGCTGTCATTCCATGGTGGGCTTTTTCTTACACAGATGTAGGGAGAAACTGAACTTTCCCACGCAGGTCTCTGTTTTGCTGCAGGGTTTAGGTCTGATCTCTGAGATCCACACGCTGGGCCTTGATTGCAATAAATGAGAGCCCTTTGTTTGCTCCAGTGGAAGACTTTCCATTTCTGCAGTACCCTCTGCAGAAGACACAAATGCAAATGCACCTTCTTCCCAGCAACAATTGCCTTGTTCTTTTTTACACTGAGTATGCATGAGGCTCTTCATCATATTCTTCTGGCTTGTCACCCTTGTTGATCCATGGAGAAACAACAAAGCCCTAGAGTAGTGTATGCACTTTGGCATTGGAGAGCTTACTTAATTGCTTCTTCTCAATGAACAAACTCCAGAGAGGCATGGAGACAGCTCCAAACAGAATTGAATAACGGGACTAAACTTATGGAGAGCAGAACTTCCTGTCAAGGCTTGTCAGCTAGTCTTAATTTTGCTTTTCTTCTCCCTCTTTGTCACGTTAGCATAATATTTCATACTGGCAGGTCTGCCCTCAGAATTAACTGGCACAGGCTACCCACGGAGGTGGTGGGATCCCTGGAGGTGTTCAGGAACTGTGGAGATGTGGCCCTGATGGATGTTATCAGGGGGCATGTTGGGGTGGGTTGGGGTTGGAATCAAAGGAGGACCCCCATGTATTTCAGCAGGAATCACTACTGGTAATAAGACTTTTGGAGCAAATCCTGGTAGGGCCACGCTGAGCTGGTCCAGTCCGGAGGCTGTTCCTCCTTCCTGCAGTATCTGCAGTGAAAACCAGCAGCTGCTTTTGTGTGGCTGGGCTCACATCCAACAGTGGTGAGGTGACTACAATTATTCCACTGTGTGTTAATAGAGGCCAGTTTCATCATCTAACTTTTGCGCTCCAATTAACTTCCATAAAGGAATTCTGTTTTTCTTTTCAGTCCTAAGTGTTGTCTCCATCTTTTAGGCTCGATTTGTTTTCCAGGGGGTTACAATGCAGTAATAGAACACCCTCCATTTATTTCCTTCTAGTTTGCTTGTTCCAATTCTTTCCTCAGGTTTCCGAGTTTAGACATTTTCTTTAAGCCCTGGGCTTCTTCCTTTGGCTCTATCCCCTGTACAGTGTATGTCCTTCAACTTGTGGAGATAAGGTAATCTGGTACGTGGTTTATAAAAGCTGCCAATTTGCCAGCTTCTGAATTAGAATCTAGCAATTAGAACTAGGATTAAACGTGTATGTTTGGCCTTATGATAAATGAATGCCTCATGGTCAGCAATGTCCCTGCAGTTCTTTATCATCATACATATTTTGTGTGCCCATATTTTGTTTCAGCACTGGCAAACTTCATAAACAAAGAGACAACTGGAGTCACGACTTGAGCCCTGACATCTGGGCTTCATTCTTCTAGTTCATGAATTGCCTCAGCACTTACATCATCTTTAAACCTATGACTGAAACGGTCCTAAGTTCTTAGCATGGGAATCCAGTCTCCTCTTTTGACAAATTAAACTCCACATTTGGAGAGTTGAGTGTCTCCTGCTGTACCCGAAGGATGTTGTGATCTCTGAGGTGTCTCCCTGAGGTGCTGTAAGCACAGCCATTAGCTCATAGTGCAAGTAAAGCACTGTCAGGTCAAGCCTGGAGGAGTAATGCTTGTCACTGACATGTTCCTGTTCAGGGTGGAGCTGGAGGATAAAATAACACAAGAAATTGTCATTGAAAGTCAATATCTGTGAAATTCAACTGGCTGCATTCACAGAACCTGGCGTTAAGATCTGTTTTCTGGTTTCTATCTTGAACCTCTTTTCCATAACCCAGTCCTCATTTATGAACTGAACCTCTACTGAAAGCCTTTTGCTGTGTATGCTCATGCTGCAGTGCAGCGCTTGTGACCTTTAACAGCACATTCACATTCCTCTGATCACAGGCTCCTTAAGGTTGGTTAATACCCTCTAGTCCAACTGCTCACCCATCACCACCATTATGCTCACCATCAGCAGGCTAAAAACTCAGCAGAGATGATAGATCAAGCACAACACTGGATTTGGGATGGCTAGAGATTCCTAAGATATTGAAGGATTGCTTGCAGGTGGTGTTGGCTCAGGTATTCACCCTGCATCCCACCTCCCGTTCTGTTTGGTTGAGAATCATGCATTCTGCAATTTCACTTTGTAATTCAAAGACCCTGGCTTTATCTGTTAAAAAACTGATCTAAAACAAGCCGAGAAGACTCCGTTGGAACTGGTTGATGCAGAACAAAGGCATCCCCAAAGGACAAGTTGCACTGTTTGATGAACATTATTGGATGAGAGCTAAGCTAAGATTTAAAAAGTTCTGGGGCTGTCTCTGAGCATCAAATACAGAGGAAGCCTGCATGATTCCCTGAGAATGGATACCTCCTACTTTGGTGTAGGGTGAAGGGAACACTAGCAGTAACTCCTATCACAAAATGTCACGTGGCTCAGACAAAAATGCCATCAAGAGGGCTTAATTAGGAGCACCAAATGGTCACAAGATGGTCTTAGGGCAGGGAAGTAATCTATCTATGTGATATTGATTGATGCTATTAGTTCTTAACAGCTTGACTCTAGAGGGGCTGTTCTTCTTTGGTCACCTAGTTTTAAAAGAATAGATGGCTCCTGTCTATTACAATTTTTAACTCATTATTTGTTCACTGATGCCATAAATGTGCCTGGCATAGCAATTGGCCTTGGTATATCCAGTGACTGAAAGCAACAGTTGTTCTGTAAGAAATGCAATACTAAGCTTGGTCTGCCTGTAGCTGACAGCCATCAGCTTGCTCCTCAGGCAGGTTGTGTCTGGATGGAATGAAGGGCATGAAATACTGATGTGCTCATCAAACGCTGCTTGTTAGCTTAGAGACAAGGTGTTGAATAGGTTTGTTCATGCATTGAAAACACGTTACTTAGCTGCCTTCATTTTAGCTACAGAAGAACACGTGCAGAATACAGAATTGATTAAAAGAAATAAGAACTGTCTGCATAGAACTTACTCTTTCCTTACACAGGAGAATCAAGCACACGTTTGTATGTGAGTACCTCCAGAGGTGAAACTCGATCACCCAAATGTAATGAGCAGAGACATTACAATCAGTTCTAACTGTATCTTCATGCTGTGCTGAATAAGCCTGAGTCAGGATGTAAACCACTTTCTCTTTTTTTCTTCAGATGAAGCCATTAATGTTGTCAACAAGCCCAAAATGACTCCAGAAATATCAGTCAGTCCTTCTGAAGAACTGGAGCTGGTGTGTGAGGTGTCAGCTGCAAGCGGAGCTGTCGTATGGAAGAAAGATCAAACAGAGGTGAAGCAGGACCAGAAGACAACCATCATCTCCCAGGGGACGCACCGCAACCTCATGGTCAAAAATGTGACCCTGAAAGACCAAGGGAGCTACAGCTGTGAAACAAAAGATGACAAAGCAACATTCCAAGTGAAAGTCAGAGGTGAGAAAATGCTTGGAATCCCAGAGATAAAGGAACGCTTCATTTGGTGTGTCTTGCATTTGGAGGATCAACTGACAGCCTCTCTGGTGCAAAACATTTTGGCTCTAGGACTTTCTCTGTCATCTAGTCTCATAGCAACACTTTTCTACATGTGCTTTTCCATCCAGGGATGAATTACTGCAACAAACCATAGGCAAGGAGGGTAACTTGTGCAACTCTTGTAGTCAGCTGGTGTCTGCAGGGTTACAGTGCAAGAGCACACCAGGCATGCAAGGAGTGAGAAAAGGGGAGGTGTTTGAAGAGATCTGGTTACAAAATTTGAGTGACACAATTAGGTGGAAAATGCCAATAATCAGACTCATAAATGGCCTGGGTTGCAAAGGCCCACAGTGCTCATCCAGTTCCAACCCCCTTCTTCCTATGTGCAGGGTTGCCAAGCAGCAGCCCAGGCTGCCCAGAACCACATCCAGCCTGGCCTTGAATGCCTGCAGGGATGGAGCATCCACAGTCTCCTTGGGCAACCTGTTCTAGAGGGCCGTTCCCTTCTGATTTACTGGAAATGTAGAGAGACATGAGAAGAAAAAAAGAGAAGGGAGGAGGTTCAGCAGTGCATGCAGGTGTTCTAAATCTCATGTCCAAATCTGCTATCAGACTGCGAAATGTTTAGCTTTGTGATATGATGTGATATGATATGATATGATATGATATGATATGATATGATATGATGTGATATGATATGATATGATATGATATGATATGACATGAAATGATATGTCTATCATTTCCCAAGGCAAAATAGAGGGGAAAGTATTTTCCTGTCTTAGTGAGGCATCACGATGCTCCCTGTGAAGTGCAAGTATAATGAAAACGGGCAACTGGAGTAAGCTCTGCAGCAGACTACAGCAAAACTGTGTGACTCTTGTGATGTCCCTGCAGAGAAAGAAAACGTGTTTACAGAGAAGGACAAAATACAAAAGGAGATGAAGGCTGCACCAACAGAAAATGCCACGCTGAGCTGCGAGGTGGCCCAGGAGAAGACGGAGGTGAAGTGGTACAAGGAGGGGAAACTGATCACCTGGAGCAAGAAGTTCAAGGTGGAGTCAGAGGGCAAACAGCGTTGGCTGGTGGTGAGCCAGGTGGAGAAGAAAGATGCAGGGGAGTACAGCTGCGAGGCTGCTGGCCAGAAACTCACCTTCAAGACTCATGTCACAGGTGAAACAGGTGTTGTCTGAAATACAGCAGAGAACAGTAAAGTAAAATCTAGTTTCTATTATACAGTGATCCAGTTGCAGTAGTCTGTGCTGAGGATTTTTCCGTAGACATGATTGTCTGGGTTTGTAGAAAGTATTTGGTGTCTGGGTTTGTAGAAAGTATTTGGTTTCAGTATGGCACAAAGACCTGTTTCAGTCTGTCTGTAGCATAATAATTACTGATATATGTACAATGGAAGCAATATTCAAGATATTATTCAAATCTCTCCTGTGCCTGAGATCCCAAACTGTAATTCTTGTTCACGGAAACATTTGACTAAGATAAGTATGTGCAGTGAGGCTGGAGTGCATGTTGTACGTGCAGGCTTTCATGGTAGGAGAAGCAGGAACTTCTCCTAGTAGTACACTGCCTTTTTACTATGCCTTTATGTTGGAGGCTGCATCTGGATAGGTGAGTCTGCTACTCACAGTAAGAGACCTGGTAGAGCTGACTATTCCCAGAGCTCAAAGTAAAATAGATATCTGCAAATCACACACAAAGAACAAAGGACTGCGTTGGTGAGCATATTTCCTTTGTGTCTTTGACAGTCACAGTTGTGGCAATGGTAGATGCCATGAGGAGTCTGTTCAGGAAGCCAGGAGTACTGTTCTGGGTCATGAAAAGGCAGCCAGTGGTTTGACTATCACACGTTTATGTGTTTTGATGTTTCACAGTGGGTCTTAAGTAAAAGGAACTCAGGTTTTGGTTGCCTGCAGGACAGATGTTCTTTTGGGTTCAATATGTTTGCATAGTGACTTGCAACCATGGGACTGGTGTTCAAGGACCCTCTTGGTTCCTTCAGTTCCTAGGTTCTTTCTTGCCTAGATTTGACACTTAGTTTCAACAGAAGAGCTGATATTCTCTAGTGAAGGCTATTAGTTTGGGCACAAGTGGTAACCTAAACCTGTTCCAAGCTGTACATACAAACCTGCAAGATGGTCTCATTTCAGTCCCTCAGTCAATACTTTTTCTTTTCTTCCCTCAGAGCCAAAACCTGTGTTTATAAACCAGGAGAAGGTGCAGAAAGAGGTGAGTGCTGCCCTGGCAGCAAGTGCCTCCCTCAGCTGTGAAGTAGCACAGGATCCAATCTAAGTAAAATGATCCAAGGATGGAAGACTGCTTGCCTCCTCCAGAAAGTTCAGAATGGAATCTGTGGGCAAAACACGGCGTCTGGTTGTGGAGCAGCTGGAGAAGAAAGATGCTGGAGAATACATCTGCGAGGCTGCTGGCCAGAAGATGACCTTCAAGTTGGAAACAACTGGCGAGCATTTGCTTTGGGAGCACTAAGCAGCTTTGGTGGGATGTGGATGTGGGGGAATGGCTGGTTTCATTGACATGAGAGAACAGGCAGTGAAGCTGTGAAACCAGATGGATGATGCTCAGCCTGGCCATGTGCCTCAGAGCTGTTTGCTCAAGGAAGCCAAGTGTAGTTGTGGGTTTGCTCTCAAGAGTACAGTTTGGTAGGGATGAGTTGGTGGTTGGACTAGATGACCTTAGTGGTCTTTTCCAGCCTTAGTGACTCTGTGGTTCTCTGCTTCAGGAAAGACCTACTCGCTGACTTACACATGTGTCCAAGTCAAGGATGCAGCAGAAATAAAATCTGTAGCAGAAAAGGCAGAATCTTGTGCCCATCTTACAGTGAAAGGTAATTATGCTTCTGATGACGATTTTGCTTAAATTATCTTATGTTATAAACCAGCTAACATCCTTTGCTTTAATGTCAAGGAAGTTAAACACCACCATGACCTTTCACAGAAATAAAAGCTCCAACCTACCTGCCATTCTGCCCACAAAATATCCAGCTTGTCTTTTGGGATTTACTTTGCTAAGTAAAACAGGCGATTTTCTTAGGAAGTTGATTTTCTACCTTTAGACTTCAGATTTGTGTTTGAACGTTGAGGGATAAAAACATAGCTTGAATTTTTCTTCATCTTCTCTGTATGTTTGAAATGAGCACAGGTTGTGTTTATTTTTAATATATACAATGTTAGGGTATATATATGATGTTAAGTGTGGTAAAGAAAAGGGAGACATTTGAGTTAGCACAGTACTCAAGAGTTCAGTCCCCAGCTTTGCCACTGTTACAATTATAAGGGCAAGAACATCCTGGAAAATGAATTTCTCCTAAGTAGAGTCATTACATTTGAGCTACAGAGACCTTTACTAGGAGAAAACTTGTTGTTCAGAGCTACGTTGCTGTATTTAACCAAAGTAATTATCAATGTCTGTGTTTCACTGATCCTCTATTCCATTTCGTAATGCGAGGAGTTTGATATCGAGATGGGAAGGTAATGATTTGATTTGGATGTTGGACTGGGAATCAGAAGATCTGGGCTCTCTTCAGGTTGTCAGTCTTATTGTCTGACTTCTTAACAACTTTCCTTTCTTTCTACTACTTTTTTAATGATGTTTTAAGGCATTTTGAGCTGATAGGTGTAGTGTTCATGTGCAGTAATGCTGACATGAGTAAGTAGGGTGATAATGTATGGGTTTTTTATATTCCTTCTAAATCTCTGCTTTCTCTTGTTCCATCCTTCTTAAAGAGCAATCCATTAATCTAGTAAAGGAGCTGTGTGATGAGGATGTGACTGAGCCTGAAGAAGCCAAATTTGAATGCGAGATATCCATTCCTTCTATGAAACCTCCCAAGTGGTATCTACGTGGGGAAGTCTTACAGGCTGGAAGAAACTTGATTATGCAGCAAGAAGGCACCATCCACCGGCTGACCATACCGAAAACCACCACTGATATGACAGGCACCATTCAGTTCTCAATTGGCAAATCCAAATCCACAGCCAATCTGCTCATCAGAGGTAACGTATCCTGGCTTGATTTACATCATGAAGATGAAGAATTAATTAACGTACAGTCTTCCTTCACTGGAGTCTTTGAAATATTGTGTGTTTTCTGGAGGGTCTGCTCCATTTCCTTTTAAAAGTCGTTGGACACTAAATAAGACAGCTGCATCTCAGTAAAAGATGTGTTTGAATAGTTGTGATGTGCTTACTATTCAGATCTACAGAGCTGAGGTTTTTTCCTTGGCTATACCAAAGAAGTCAAATCAGGTGGAATTAATTGTATTTCTGAACTAGACAAGTTTAAGTTTGGTAGCACCTAAATTTGATGCAGTTTGTCATTGATTTCATCTGAAGGAAATTTCCAGGCTTCTTATCTGCTGTTGTCCCCAGCGTAAGAGTCTCCATTCACATCCTAAAGTACTTGTTATATTTTCAACTCACTCTTATTTGAAAAAAAGCCTCAACTGGGAGCAATTTAATAAGCACAGAACAAGAACTGGACCTTGCATTTAGTAGATAATATACAGTATTACTTTATAGAAATGTAGTCAATGGCATTCCCTATAGGCAATCGTTTGTTTTATCTTTAGATAAAGTGGTTCAAAGAACAATTGTGAACATGGAATTAATTGGAATGGAATACACGCAAGAGACTTTCCTCTTCTTCCAATTGTCCTCATCCTTTCTTCTCTTCCACCCCTGCTTTGCAGATTACCATTTACAAATCACCAGGAAGTTGGAGGACAAGACAGCTTTGGAACGTCATTCTGTCATCCTGTCCTGTGACTTCAGGCCTTCTCCAAAGGTTGTGAAATGGTTCAAGGGCCACCCACCCATCGAGCCCTCTGAGAAGTACAAGATCAAGAGGGATAAGCATTCAGCAGAGCTCAAGATTCTGAAGCTGAAGCCCGATGATGCTGGTGTGTACAAGTGCAAGGCAGAAATTGCAGAGACTGAGGCCACGCTGACAGCTGAAGGTATGAGCATGGAGGGTGGCCTCTTCCATGTCCTATTTCACCTCAGATTTCTCTTCTTAAGGTTCTTATTTTTGTAACAGTTCACCTTGTTTCCCCACAGCTCGCAATGTAGAAGTGACGAAGCATCAGCATGATGTGGAAACTGAAGAAGAGAGCTCTGCTGTCTTCTCCTGCGAGCTGTCCCATGATGACGAGGACGTGGAATGGTTCCTGAATGGCAACCTCCTTTACACCAACAATTACAATGACATCAAGAACGTTGGCAGTTGCTGCACACTGACAATGAGTCAGGTTAAGCCTGAAGATGCTGGCACAGTGACAGTGAAGTCAGACAAGGTGTCAGAAAGCGCGCGCCTGAAGGTGATAGGTGGGTCTGGTCACAACCCTCCTGGATGTAAGAGATGCTAAGGAGCTCCAGTTCATTCTATTGTGAAGCAATCCTGCTTCTAAAGCTCACCTCTCTGGGGTGACAAGTTATCAGGGGCTTTCTTCCAGTGGAAGGTTCCATTGCAGCAGATATCAACGAAGGAGGATGGTTTTGGTGTCCTGCCAAAGCATTCCATTGCTTTTTATCATCATTTTACTTAACACAAGAAGAGTTACAGGAGCAATTTTTTTACTGCTTCAGTGCCATGCAGTGTCAATGCTGTTGTCTCCAAGGATTTATGACTGCAGGGAGAGATCAGCTTATCCTCTTAATCCTGTGGCCTGCTGTATGAGCTCTGCTCCATGTGAGGGCAATGCCAGCTCTCCAGCTTTAGAAGAGCTGCATCCCAATAACTTCATATGATATCAGTCCCACCCACAGCAATGCAGGCTGTCCCTCCTGTTCCCTGTATTCTCCTACTGATTAGTTCAGAATTCCTTAAAGCGCATTCTGTCAAGAGACATGAAACCGCTTTAGGTTCTATATTGTGTTGTCAGTACTGGTAAAGATTTATTGATCTCTCCTTAAAAAGCTGAAAGCAACTGGAAATGTCTCAACTTCTGTATCACGTTGTTCTGTTTTGCCTGTTTAATTGCAGAGAAGCCTGCTGTCCTCATGAAGTCCTTGGATGATGTTTTTGGTGAGGAGCGGGGTGTGATTAAATTGGAATGTGAAGTCTCTAAAGAGAAGGTCAAACCAGTGAGGAAAAAGGACGGTGATGTGCTCACTTCTGGCAACAAGTATGAGCTGGTACAGTCTGGGAAGACCCTATGTCTCCTTCTCCATGACCTCGAGAAGCCAGATGCAGGTTTCTATACCTGTGATATTGGCACTGATGTTGCCAAGTCAAAGGTCGGCGTTCAGGGTAAGTACTGTGGAAAGTAAAGGAGTGCTAAAAGCACATTCAGTGTGGTCACTATGTCTTACACCTATTCCCCCACGAGCCTTAATAGTTTCTACAATAGAACTGTATTTCTGCAATTTAGCGCAGTGATGTCTGGAAAATTCCCATTGCTTTTGATGTAAATGTATCTCCTTTTGCCATGAAAATCACAAAAAACGTCAAGAATGTCCTGGAAATGTTTCCTTTCTAAACATCCCTAAAATGGAGAAATGGTTTGAACACCAGTAGGGGTAGGATGGTAACAAATTAGCTAATAGAAACATTTAATGTCTTGTCGTAGGCAAAACCCTTTTCCTCACGCAGCATCCTAGAGTTGTCCTCTCTGTTAGGTTTTTCCCTCTGTAGCTCATTGAATCTTCATTGTGCTCCATGGACTGAGCTGCTCTCCTTGTAGTTCTTCCAGAGCAAAGCCAAGAGATTCACGTCTCTTTTTTTTTATAGCTTTCTGGTAATTCTGAGTGGAGAATGTCTTAGAGAATACATCAGTGAGGAACGCAGCCATGATCTGCAAATCCTGAGTTCAAACACCAGTACTGCTACTCACATTGGTCACGAATGCCTTTTCTCCATCTAAACCTCATACTAACCTATCTCTTATCTTCCAGAGCTGAATATTGGCATTAGCAAACGGCTGAAAAACAATGAAATCCAGGAGGTAGATGCACTTTTGAATGCATTCTGTCCCATGAAAGCATTGATGAGTTCAAGTGGACACTGAATGGAAGCAGAGTGGAAAGTGGTGGGCGATTTAAAGCTTCTAACGTGGGTTGGTAAGAGACTCTCCTTATCAAAAGTGTGACTTTTACTGACTCTGGGGAAGTCGTTTTTATTGCCCGTGGTCTAACCTCCAAAGCCTCTCTGTCTGTGAAAGGTAATGAGATGGGAGAGATTCTGGGGTCTGATTCCTTCATCTGTCTTCTGATAAGATTGTCATGAGAGCTAACTCATAATATGGTTAAAGTGAATAGCAACCTTCTACTTGAACCTTGAAGCACTGAGAATTTCTCTTAAAAATAAGTAAAAGGAGGAACCATTTTACACAAATGTGAGAACTACCCAAAGCACTGGGGTAGTGTTGGAAATGGGCATCTCACTACAGCTTGTTCCATTAACAGTAAATCAGGAATGATCTGTTGAGGGAACTGTGGGAGCAAATATCCTCTAAGTATAAGCTGAAGGGATGGCCTTCACATCATCTAGCTGTACAACAAATTCCTATCTAGAACATGTGCATCTGAGAGCATCATCTGAGGCTCCCAGTGTGCTCAGTGGAGAAAAGGAAGAGGCAGTTTTCAGACATGGCTCATCATCCTCAATGGGGTAGATTTAAGAGAGAATTAATGGTGCCTGGAATTCTATTGTCTGTACTTTACAGATTACTGCTGGCTGTAGGATGGCCTCTGTTGCAAGTGCCTCTCTAACTTATGTCCAGCATGTAGATGCGTGTATTTTGAGAGAGGCATCCTACCCTAAGTGTATGTTACTCAAAAAGCATGTTTTCTTTCAGAAAAACCTACTGAGGTAACAAAACAGCTGGAGGATAAGACAGCAGCAGCAGGGCAGGACATCAGCCTGAGCCGTGAGCTGTCGAAACCAGATGTGAACATCAGGTGGTACAAGGATGGCAAAGCAATCAGAAAAAGCCAGAAGTACGACTTGCAGCAGGAGGGAACTGGGGCCATTCTGATCATCCATGACTCTACCGCCAAGGACAGCACGGAGTACCCCTGTGAGACAGAGGACTCTGAAACAAAAGCCAGGGTCACTGTGCAAGGTGAGTTGAAAAGCACACTGGGGATGGCATGTAGAGAAGTCGAGGTAAATATCTGCAGCCTGTGGGTGATGTTTTTCTCTTCTGTTTCCTTGAGCGGGATCAATTCTTAGTTTTCAGAAAATATGGTGGATTAAAATATTTTAGTTAAAATAATCTCTAAACTGAATGATAAATGGCATGAGAAAGCAAAGCTGAGAACTAAGCTCCAGAAGAGAAAACAAAGTCAAGTATGGCATATTTAGAGACAGATGAAGAACCCTTGAGCGCACTGAGGAGTACTAGCATACTCTGGAATGTCTCTTGGGCTCCCTACAGCACACATACTTGCTCTGGGGCATGTCTGGATGTCTGTAGAGCTAATTGCAGGGCCCTGAGAAACCTCTGGGGCACATTAGGGGTGTGCCTAATTAGTTTCCATGAGAGTGTTTCCAGGTTCCCAGAAGTCAACAGGGAAGCCTTTAGAGACCCCTTGGGAAGACTCAGTGGGGCCCTAGAGTGATGTAGCAGCTTGTGTTGGTTGCATCTGCTTGGCAGGGAAGCGAGTACCCTGGTGGGAGCTGACTGACTGGGAGGTGATTCCCTTGGTTTAATTAATTTAATTACCTGGATTATAATTAAATAACACTGTTCAGCGTTCAATCAAGATTATATTTTTCCAAAGTACTGCAGTCGTGCATCTGTAGCAGCTTTCCTAAAATATATCGAGTTTATTCAAAATTCCAGTGATGCTCCTAAAGCACTTGAAGTGCATTTGAGGTGGCGAGTGACAAAACAGCTCTGAGAGAATCATCATCAAATCAGAACATTGGAACGGTAACTAATAGCAGAGATTCTGATAAGAATATTTAAATTTTGAAATTACCTTTTTCTAAAGTTGTATTTCACCAAGTTTCATCAATGTGCACACTGAAGAGCTGACTTGCTATGTTTCTTTTTATAAAAAATCATGTGTTACAATTGAGAAAAGAAGGTATAGCATGGAACATTCTCCAAGTAAAGTGCAAAAAACATTTCTTCACAGTTCCAATTAATGTCTTATGTTTTGTTCACATCTGTCTTATGCTTTGTACCACATCTGACTGCTGTGGAACATAACAAGCACATATGGGACAGTACACAATTCACCATCAACTCAGCAATGACTGACATCACTCCCATAGAAATTCTGAAACAGAGCTGTGAAAACTGAAAAGTAAAACATTCAGCATTTTCATTGGCATTTTGGTAAAGTTGCTGTAATAATGTCATAATAATGTAATGTAATGTAATAATGTCATACCTTCCTCCATTTTAAAGCCAGAGAATACTGCCCTCTGAACAACGAGGAACAAGATTTGTGGTGCTCTGTTAAACTTTTTCCAGCTCTACAGCATCTTTCAAAAGGCAATGGGACCAGTAGGCTGCATTCCTATGTACCATCCCACCTGCCCCCGTGTTCTTGAGAACTCCACAACTCCAACAGAAGATATTATCATATTTAAATGCTTTTTCGCTTACCCCTAAAGTAACTTTCTCCATGATTTTTAGTGCAACTTTTTCACCAGTAAGAAGATGCCGCCCGAGTTTTACCTTTGCAAAACCACCTATAATTCAAAACACAGATGCTTAAAGTTGAGCGTGAATTCTTCTCTAATATAATACAACAAGTAAAGCAGAGTACCTAGCACTGGGTGTAATGTTTTAATTAGAGGAAGAGGTAATCAGCACCATCAATTTCCAACTGGTTTCAAAAATCCAATTTCAAGTTTATACTAATGAAACCTGACTTAGAGAACTGACAAGAGCTGTCAATCTATTCTCAGATTAATTCTAGAGTGGTGAGACAGACTGTTAGGCGTGCTGTTTCTGTACAAAGATGACACTTACCCGTTCCAACTGTTTCATGGAATTCCTAGTACTGGAGAATTTCCTCGTAGTCACTGACAGACATCCTGAAATGTGCAAGAACTGAAGATCCTCCAAGCACGTGCAATGAGGAAGTGCCAGCAGTGTTCACATCCTACTTAGGACATATTCTTAGAGGCAGAAGGGACACTCGTGGCAGATCCAGCAATGCTCATCTTCTCACCAATGTGCATCCCCCTCTCACCCAGCAACAACAAAACACAGTGCATGAAGCTGGCTTCACTTAGGTTAACAATATGGAACATCCCTCAGGGCTTTGTGCCACAGAGCAGTAGCAGGGCTGGACTACAGCTTTAGGAAGCAGTGGAAGCCTTTCCCTGTATGGTTACAGTGTCCGTGCACGCACCCCACAGCCAGAGCATTGCAAGCTGAGCTGCCTTGCTGTTTCCTGCACTCATCCCAATCTCTGCGAATGAAAACTCAGAATTCAGTCAAGGCGTTGATTGAGCACGAGCGTGCCTTTATTCAATGGGACAAAGGAGGGGGTGTGAGGTCTGGTGGAAAGAAGGGACTCATCCTCTTTTGTCATCATGAGAGTGGCTCAGTGCTTGTGATGTTGCCCGGATCCTCTGTCTCTTGGCCTGATTCTATGCCCCCCTCCGAGATCCTTGGCTTGTCCTCTGTTATGCTGACCTGAGCCTGCATGGTAGTGTCGCTTTCTGGGCACTCGGGCTGTGCTGGTGCTGGGCTGTCCTCGAAAAGCTCTGGATTACAATCCTGGATGGTGCCTGTGGTGTCTGGCAGGCTCAGGTCAGCAGCTTCAGGAGGGATGGGATGAATGAGAGCTTGGACGACGATGACGTTCTTCTCTCCATCGCTGTTTTCATATGGAAGGCTGTCAGTTGAACTGAAGCATCCTGTGCTTCCCGTGAGCTCTCCATTGAGGGAAGCACAGGATGCGGCATCATCAAATGCCCTGTGTCCTCGGGTAACAGAAGGGCTGGAGTCACCTAGGAAGGAGAAGATTCACAGCGGTTAATGTCGAACATTCGCAAGATGAATCATGAAAGAGGTTCTTGACATTTGGCTATGTAGTGGTGGTGGGCAGAAGCAAATCGGCTTCAAGCAACAGAGTCACTGTCTTGAAAGTGATCCTCGTGCAGGTCCAGCTCTTGTGTTGACAAGAGACTCATTTAGGAAAGACAGGGGTCAACTGAAAATGTCAGGCACGGGCCTGAACTCCACAAGGAGGTACAAGCCCACTGAAAGCATGAATTCTACCTGTTGCTGACAAGCAGTGTTTTGAAAGCTGGATTTGCACCCTTACCTTCCAGGACCAAGACTTCTACTTCGGAGGGCTCCCTGGCACTGCTCTGCAGTTGGTGTTTGGCCACAGGGGATGGTTTGCCCAGGCAGAAGCACGAACACCAACTGCCAGCTGGTGACTCTGCCCTCTTACTGGGAGAACTTGGTCTGCAGAGAGAAAACAGAGCATGCTGTCAGTCGTGGTGCAGGGTGAGTGAGGGAAGAGCTGCCCCGAGCCCTTGACAACAGTTGCCTATTCCTGGCACTCCCTGGTTTCTGCTGAAACACAGCTTATAAACGTGCTCTGTTTCAAACAGCAGAGGATTCTTCCATTCCTACAGCTCAGCCCTCAAGTCCTGCTGGCTACATTTCTCTCAACCATGTTAGTCAAGATTCAGAGCATGTGAGCAAAGGCTCCACAGCCGGACAGGACAGGAGCTGGCAGGCTCATATACATGTAACGAACAAATAATAAACCAATAATACCCACCAAACCAATGATGATAGGGGCTGGAAAAAGTATTCCTCTTTACCTTTCAGATAGAAAATCAATGACCGTATGGAATCTGCCCAGTACAGCTGCGGGGCCTTCCTCAAACACGATGTCGCTGCTCCGTGTCGCGGTGGGAGAGCTGCTCTGGCCACTTCTCTGAGCCTGTGCCTCCTGCACGGTGAGCAGCTTTGTGGCAGGAGGCACCCACACAGATTTGGGCCCGGCCAGAGAACAGTGCCCTGAAAGGGAAAACCACAGGTGAGACGGAGGATCAGAAAGCAGCAGCACAGCCATCACAGTTCTGCATTTCTCTAAGACTTGCTTATCCGAGCCACTGGAAGAAGAGGATCTCAAAATAACCATGTGCTCAGGGGTATGCTCGTGGCAAAGGACAGCCATAATTATGAGCATCTCTTGGTATCAAAACAGGCAAACAAAAACCCTATAAAAACTAGGGGACAGGGTTCTCAGAAAGCTTTGCTGCCACATTTCAATTAAGCTTCACCTGCTTGCAAAACATCTTAACGGCAGTGACAGTTTTCTCAATGTAAGGTTTGGGATTGGACACTTTGAGGAACCAGGAATGGGGCACCATATTCTAATCTAAGCCCAGAAGCCTGTTGTCTCCTCAACAGTTAGAGCATTTTCAAAGGTCTTGGAGAAGGCCTGGATTGGATCAAGGTGTCAGATCAACATCAAGCTAATGGAGGAAGGCACTCACCCTCTCCCACGGCTGTTGTGGATTTGGAGCAGAAGAGGACATCTGCGTGGCTGATGAGGAATTCCACCACAGCTGACTGGGTCTGCAGCTCCATGCAGGCAGCTTCTCCGCTTGTGCTCTGCTGGGATCTGAAGAAAAGGCAGATCTTACAAGTCATTTCCCCAAGATCATTTCCCCAAGTCTGAAATTCTGTAGCCAAAAACTGTCAAATTGGGCTCTAGAGGCTTCCACAGTGGGCAATCAGTGATGCCACTGACGAAATTCTCCTGCATGGGATCAGGGATGATGATCAGGGACACAGCAGTCCCAGCTAAATGAGTAGAAACTGTCATCTAGAAATTGTGCCCCTGGGGTTGGGGGAGAGCAGAACTAAGCAGCATGTTGAAATGGAAAAAGAAGTTTACCTTAAGAGGTTTGGAGCCCACACAATCGCCAAGTTCTTAGCGTCCATGTTGGTTACGGAGCAGTTCCCTGCCAGAGACGCCAAGTGTCTCATCAGGTATTCCAGGGTCCTGGAAAACAAGAGAGGCAGATGTTCAGCACCAAAAAACAAGCAGTGTTGCAGTGCACTTCAGAATAGCATCATCGCCCTCTGAAAGGCAGCAGGGCTGAGCTCAGCAGACCGAGCGCAGCACTGACCTGTAGTGAGGAGCGGGCAGCTGCTGGATGGCGTCCTTCATTCTGTTCACCTGCTCCTCCTCTGTGGCAGCGCAAACAGCGTCCTGGAAAAAGGCAGGAAGGGATTCAGACACCAGTCAGGCTGGAGAGCTGCCACAGGTTTGGGAACCATGGGGACAGCGCGCTGGTGGTCAGCACCGAGGCAGACTCGATGCCTTCCAAGAGGAATCAGGGGAACACAGCAGCACGCAGCCTGTGCCATCAAGGCCAAGCAGTGCAATCTCTGGGGGGCTTTACTGCCTGATTGCTCAGTGTAGCTCCTCGCAGCAGCCATTCAGCTCCAAGTCCACTTTGCTATTAACCCCATTCTACCAATAGTTGGGGAACAGCAAAGGAAAGGGAATTCTCACAACCATTGTGAATTGCTTAAATAAGCACCTCCTGGCACCACCACAAGTGCCATCAGTGAGAGGCAGGATGTGGCAAAGACATGCCTCATGGGGCTAACATTAAGAAAACCTCAGAGCTGGGGCACTGCTGCAACCACTAGCCAGGATGCCCAGGGAACAGGTACGTGTCATTTCCAAGACATTGCCCTGAGCTTACCAAGAACTTGTCATACAGCTGGTTGGTCAGGAGAGGGTTTGGGAGCTCCCTGAAGTACAACTTGCACAGGGAGCTCACGCTGTGAAGTTCTCGGATGCTGAGCTCAGGAACCTGCTCCGTACTGAATTCATGGCTGCAGAGAAGGACACAGAATTGGGCAGAGGGCTTTGAGAAAGAAGAAAACAAGTCCAAAGCCACACAAAATACAGTCAAGAAAAGAAATGGGTTCCTCTGAACGCCCTCAGCATGACACGGGCCCCTACTGACAGCTGTGTCAGTCGCAGCACTCTTACCGTAGTCGCTGGATCCTCGATGCCACGCCAGACAGGCGGTATATCCCCTGGACTACGCCATGCTGCTCTATGAATTCAGAGCAGCTCTGGAGGACCTGGGGGACTACAGAAAAAGTGCCAGCGGTTAGCTCAGCTTCTTACTCAAGTCCTGGTTCAGGCCGTGACCTTTGCACATCCCATCCACTAAGCCCAGCCGAGCTAATGCTTGCTTCCTCCTTAGAGGAGAAAGCTGGCAGAGACAGCTGTGAGGAAACTACACAGAGATGTGTACTTGGCTTTCCAGAAATGCCACGACCTATCAACAGCCTGGAGAAAGTAATTCTGGCAAAGCCACAGACACTGCAAGTCCCATCACAGCTCCCTCAAGAATGGAGGAACCCAATCTCACGTCCAGAAGAGCTAGGAAAAGGATGCAGGATGCTCTCTGTGTCCAGAAGGCTTCCTACGTTTTCAGGCTGAAACAATTGCTGGGTATGATCTCCCTTTCACCTTTAGACACCCAACAGAGGAAGATGTCAGGAATGGGCTGTTCCTTACCATCACGGCCAGAGCGGAGAAGGTGCTCCCCCAGGTCACAACCAAACACCCCTTCCTTCGTTGGCTCTGGCTGCGTCGCTCTACTGGGGCGGGCCTTCACCAAGGAACGAAGGAAGGTACTGAGCTTGCCCCGTTTCTTCGGCACTGTGCAACAAAACAAAGAAACCAGTTCATTTCAGGCTTGGATTGGCTGTACAGGGCCGAGCATAACGCGTTCGACCGAGCACGTAACAACATGAAGAACATTCCCAACAAGGACACGCAAGAACTGTTTTCCCCATCCCTGCAACTGCCCAAGGCCAGGTCAGAAGGGGCGCCAGACAGCCTGCTCTCAGCCCTGTTAAATGCGCAGGCTGGCGATCCAGACTGCCTGAGGATCCTTTAGGCCCCTTCCAATCCAAAGCCATTCAAGGAGGATTCTGTGACTTCCCCATGTCCAAGAATAAACACAGAGGGATTGGGCCAGATCTCTGCGTGTTCAGATGGAGCTTAATGCAGTCCTTTTGCTAAGCTTGTTCAACTCGGGTATTAACAAAACCCCTGAAAGCCACGTTCTGACCCCATTTTATTAATCCACATTGTCAAATATAAAATACGTACCAGGCTTTGGCAAGGAATTGACGAAGGACTCGGGAATTTTTCCGTTGATGAGTTCCACGCACTCACCAGGGAAAAACCCAACCTGTAACAAGATCAAAAAGCAGGTGGGCATTAGCTCGAGCCCAGAGACAAAGGGAAAGTCCTCTGACACCAACACAGGGCAACTGTTTGCATCCAGAAGCCATCCCGTGCAGAGTAGCTCCAACCTGAGATTCCCGACTCTACTGAACTTGTGCTCTCTAGTCAGAAACGTGTGCCTACCTCAAAGCCACGCTTGCCTCTCCACCAGGGGCTCAGCTCCTTTGGTGGCATTGCAATAATGCTCACCATGTCTCCAACCTGCAAGAGATTGAAACATCAATCCCAGCTTCAGCACAGCTGGCAGGAAATCACAGCTCAAATAGCTGCTTAATTCTGTGCCGCAGAATATCCTCAAGCTTGACAGCAAGGGAGAAGGAGTCTGAGAGTATTCCTGAGGCGTTCACACCCTACACTACTCTCCCGTGTATGACAACAAGGAACGCCTGGAACTGCTTACCTCCAGGGAGAGCTCATCCGGCCCCTGGGCGACGTGGCTCTTAATAACATGGGCCGCCGCAATTGCTGGAACGTTAAGAGATGACACCACACGCTCCAGCTGCGGCTTCCACATGTTATCAGCCTGAAAAACAGAGCACAGGCCGAGGTCAGAAGCTGAGGACAAACCAGGAGGATTTCAAGGTGAGGAGCACATCTGCAGAGAAAGCTGCAGCAAATGCACTCCGTCCTTATCAGGAGCCCTTCAGAAGGAGATGCACGTCTCATCACAGTTTTTTCCCTTCCTGGCGTGCATTGCCAGGCCATGCAAAGATGCATCTCTCTCTACCCAGACTAATCAGCAATGGCACTGGCGCAGACAGCTGGCCAGGCCCTTTTTGGCCCATTCTTTCCTGCAGGAGAGTACATCTGCAGCTCCTTCTAATGGCTCAACACAGGGAACAAAGACAAGCCAGAGCTTCATACTGTACCTCCGTCGCCGCCACCTCAGGCTCACGGCTGATCCCACTGCACGCGACGCCCATCACAGTAATGTGAAGACTCTGGAACAGAGCAGAAACACACTTCTGTTTTCTCTATTCACACAGCACAGTATGGGGACACTTCTTCACAACTACCCTCGCATACCCTGCAGCAAAACCATGCGGGGGGACAAAACATGGCACGTACCTGGCAGTGAGATCACCTCAAGCTATCTGCAGCAGTTCCTTGTCGCTTTGCTCAGATGGAATGAGAGCAAAAGCTGCACCAAGGCAGTGGGTGGAGGGCGAGGAGAGGAGAGAGAAAGAGCAGGTCAGTGAGCAGGGCTAAGACAGCCATGGAATAACACACACAGCACAACCGTCCCATCCACTTGCTGCAAGACATGCTGAGTCTCAGGCTACGTGATGCCTGTCCGCCCAGCAACTTTACAATGCTTCCACAACTGAGCAAAGACAATTTAAGAAGCACGGGACAGGTGCCAACTTTACTGATACCCCCTTTGGAACGTGTGTACCAGGGGAAAATTACGTCTGATTGTCAAGAGTAAGCAATACGGTGCTGTGAGCTCCGACAGCCAGCAGTTCTCAACACCTCACTGCCCACCCATCCATCCCACGCCAGCTCAGCTTACCTACAAGCTGCTGCACACGACGGTGTGATGAAAAAGGCACTAAAGGCACTAACTAAAATCACTAACTAACTAAAGGCACTAACTAACTAAAAGCACTAAATAACTAAAGGCACTAACTAACTAAAGGCACTAACTAACTAAAGGCACTAACTAACTAAAGACACTAACTAACTAAAGACACTAACTAACTAACAGCACTAACTAACTAACGGCACTAACGGCACTAAAGGCACAAGACCAACAAGACAACCAACCACTCCAACCACTAGCTCACCCACAAAGGAACACAGAACGCACCGCTCCTCCCCTCATTCCAGACGCTTATGACATCACCAACGGCCAACAGCCTGGTCCACCATGACCCCCCACAAGGCGGGGAGCCAAGACCACGTGGTCACATCTGATTCCAACACGGCACCACAACATTCCAGGACTCAGTGTGGGCTTGGAATTCTATCCTGGTGTGGCAGCGCAATGGGAGGTGTTAGGGCACAGCTGAAGAGCTGACAGACACCGGACGTTTCCAAAGGAGGGTGCCAGATTAACTCTCAGCATTCTCTTGCGGGGCTCTTAGGAATGCTTCAAACCCATTTTCACTGCCTAGCTCATTTCTAGAAAGTCCAGTTGAGAAATGCTCACTTTGTCTGGGGAACGCCTCTATGCATCATGAATGAAAAATAAAATAAAATGGGCACGCGACCCTATGAAACTTACCTCTCTGCTCTTGCTGTCAGCCAGACACCTCAGATGAGCATGACGTGTCCCTGCTCCTGAATGAAGATCCACCCAAGTCTGTGTTCCTCTCTGCTCCATCTCTGGGTCTAAAAGAAACACAGAGATGATTACAAGATCATTTGTGCACACGAAAGACAAGGGTGCACACGAATTCTGTTTAGCAAGAAATACTACAGTCCCAATGGACTGCGGTGGTAGTACTTGAATCCTCATTTGGGGCTGGAGCTCAACAGGTCAACACATCAGAAATAACACAAAGTGCATCTGGAAGACGTGTCTCAAAGCCCAGAAAATCCAACACGGGAGGGGGCTGGACAGTGGACCACAAGTGTCCATTTCCATTGCAGCTCCCTGTAGAGAACAGCACCAATCAGCAGGCGTGAATCAATTCATTCACAAGCTGCACAATGACTCTGTTCTTTACATGATAAAGAAACACACAGAGATTCCTGACCAAAAAGTTGGCAGTTAATAACGACCAAAGAGGTTCCTGTTCCTACGCCTCATCCTCTCACCCCAACTCCTGGGTGATGCCCACAGGCATCAAGTCAGCTCTCAAATCCATTGAACTCCAGTCACAGAACTCCATCAAAAAGGATGTCACACATGTGACACTTACATACATTTTGCATCAGAAACGGTGATGCCAGCAGGAGCAGAGAGGTGACTGTCCCCCTGTACTCAGCACTGGTGAGACCACAACTCGAATTCTGTTTCCAGTTTGTGGCCCCTCACTGCAAGAATGACACTGAGGCATTGGAACGTGTTCAAAGAAGGGCAACAAAGCTGGTGAGGGGTCTGGAGCACAATGGGGCCATATGAGGAGAGGCTGCAGGAGATGGGAATGTCCAGCCTGGAGAAGAGGTGGCTCAGGGGAGACCTCATTGCTCTCTATAACTTCCTGAAGGGAGGTTGCAGTGAGCTGGGGGTCGGCCTCTTCTCTCGTGTCATTACTGATAGAACTAGATGGAATGGTTTCAAGCTGTGGCAGGGGAGGTTCAGGCTGGACATTAGGAAATATTACTTCTCAGAAAGGGTGGCCAGGCACTGGAATGGACTGCCCAGGGAGGTGGTGGAGTCACCCACCCTGGGGGTGTTCAAGTAATGACTGGATGTTGTGTTGAGGGACGTGATTTAGTGGGAGCTAGTGGTAATAGGAGAACGGTTGGACTGGATAATCTTTTAGGACTTTCCCAACCCTGTTGATTCTATGATTCTGTGATTCATATGCTAAGAAGCAAGGAGAGGCTCTTTTGTTAAATCTTTCAGTAGAGAGAAGAGTTGATATTCGCTTCTCCTGACAACAGAAACACGGTACCAGCTTTCTAAGCCAACCCACCTACAGCAGGCAGACAACGCATATGTAAAGGAGCACGCACATCCCCTCCGGCATCACTTGAGATGACAACCCACCTTCAGATCTTTGTGCATTTCCCTTGTTTTACAAAGATGCAGCCTCGCTGCAGCTCCATGGGTGTCACACAAGGCCTGCAGGACCTTCCTCCACAAACCCCATTTGCAGGCCTTGCTCCGTGAGGATTGCCACCTGCCCTCCTGAGCAAAAACAAGCACTAAGAACGAGAGCAAAGCACACTGGATTCGCCCTGGCCTGGCCAAGGCCCAGTCCTACCAGACAGACCCTGGGATGAAAACTACTCCACAAACACCAGATGGACACCAGCAAACAAGAAGTTGATCAGATCCAACCCGAAGCAAGCACCAAGCCTCCCCATAAAGCTCTTTGCCATCTGCTTTGTCATCACCTTTCCTTTCCCTTTCCCTTTCCCTTTCCCTTTCCCTTTCCCTTTCCCTTTCCCTTTCCCTTTCCCTTTCCCTTTCCCTTTCCCTTTCCCTTTCCCTTTCCCTTTCCCTTTCCCTTTCCCTTTCCCTTTCCCTTTCCCTTTCCCTTCCCTTTCCCTTTCCCTTTCCCTTTCCCTTCCCTTCCATTCCCCTTCCATTCCCCTTCCATTCCCCTTCCATTTCCCTTCCATTCCCCTTCCCTTTCCTTTCCCTTTCCCTTCCCTTTCTTTCCCTTCCCTCCACACCTCAATCCCAAAGTTGTTTCCACACCTGCCAGCACGTGTTACCTCCCACCTGCTCATTGCACAGAGCTTCAACAGCACCAAATTTGCTTCCGGGGTCCTCCTTCAACTCACTGTGCTAACACTCATGATTCAAATTACACAGAAATCCTAGCAGAAGTTCTCAGTGAGAACTGCACCTAACACCCAACACGTGTTCATAACAATGCCTGCATAAAAAGAAGCAGAGATGGCACGGCAGGGCAGACGTACTTGGTGTGCACATCTGAAGCCATTTGAAAACCTAGTTGCTCTTGCTGCAGGACCCCTGTCTTCTGTTAAAAGCTGAATGGTCACAACAACACCTGTTTCCATCAGCTGCCACCATCCAAAGCAGCCAGCCTTCTTACAGTCACCTGGCCCAAACATCCCTTTTGCTCTACACTTGATTCCTGCAAGAGGAGGGAGGCTGGCACGCAAACCATCCTTCCAACACCCCATCCCTGCAGCAAGGGATCACAGCGCTGGCACAGCTGAAACAAAAAGGGTGTGCGAGTTTCCTGTTAGCACTCAGTGTGAACAAATCTACCACTGAGCAAAACCGTGAGCCCCCACTCACCTCAGCACAGGTCAACCTGTAACCCCAGCCTTCCCCTATCCATGTGCACACACACACCCATGTGCCACCCTGCCTGCTTTGCACACCCCCATGCACGCACCACATCGTGTGCCCTCCTTTGCATTCACAGACGTGCGCAAACCATCCCAGGGAACACCTACGTGCCTACACCTTCCACAAACATCCCTTTGTGTGCACCTGTGTGCAGCCCAACTCCTCAGCACACGCACACGTTTGTGCCACCCTGTCCACGCACTCACCATGTGCCCTCCAGCACCCAAGGACTGCAGAGATGCTCCAGATTGAGCCAGAGATGGAATATCACAGTGCTGGGACATGATTGATCACTAAGGAAAACACTTGGAAGCACATTCAATCTGCAGAAGCTGTAATTACTGGGCACAGTCAGCTTTCCTATGGCTCAGCTGGAGTAGGAGGGTGCTCTCACACATCTGCTCAGGGGCTTCAGCTGAGACACTTGCACAATGCTGGGATCATTCTGATGGAAACTATGTCTTCAGATACCATGGTTAAATCCATCCAAAATGATCAAGCGGAGCCTTAGCTCTTGAGCAGCACTTCTTCCCCACCCTTCACTACTCCAAGCAGCTCCAACAAACTTCTCAGAAGAAATCCAGGCCAGCACAGACCTGGCAGACCAGAACCAAGTGCAGCTGGTGGGACTGCAGTGCCCACTCCTTGCTTCCACCCTGCTCCAGGAGGTTAAGGAGTCTGAGCCTCACTGGCCTTTGACAGCTCAAGACTTTCAGCACCTCATGCCAACATTTCTCACTAAGATACACCTCAGGCATTGAATTCTCTTCTCACTACCTCCTCCCAGTCCTTCCCTAGGAACAGAAACCATTCAGATTCTACAGCAAACTACAGCATCTGCACTGCAAGAGCACACTGAACCACCTGCAACAGTGAAACATGGTTTTGGAGAGTGGGTTTGAAAACACACCTTTAGACAGCTGTCTCCCTGTAGCCAAAAGGAAACCAAGCAGCAAAAGAAGAGTCCAGCCTGAAACATGCCCATGCTACTAGCCCAGGTTTTTCACAGTGAATGCAGAATCCATCCTGCTCTTGAGGTGACAAATGACCAGTGGGTCTCCCCTTGCTCCACACCTTCTCCTTCAAAGCCAGAAAAAGAAAGAAAAAACAAGCAGAATAACCCAGACGTACCTTTCCACACATAGAGCAGAAAGTGGAACAGAAGTTGTCTCCTTCCTGAGACATGGTGGGGAGCATCCCAGGGGAAGCCCAATCATAGAATGGCCCGGGTTGGAAGGGACCTCAAGGATCATAAGATCAATCACCTCCCTGTCCCTGCTGGCCATCCCCTCTTCTGATGGAGACCAGGGGACCATTTGCTCTCTGAGCTGCAAGAGCACGCTGATGGCTCACGTTCTGGTTTTCATCCACCAGGACCCCCAGGTCCTTCTCTGCGGGGCTTCTCTTAAGGACTGCTCCTCCCAGTCTGTAGAAATGCCTGGGATTCCTCCAGCCCAAGTGCAAAACCTTGCACTTTGCCGTGTTCAACCTCATTAGACTCACCTAGGCCAAACTCTCGGCTGAGTTCCCTCTGAATGGCATCCCTTCCTTCCACTGCATCAGCCGCACCACTCAGCAAACAGCATCTCTTGGAGGTTGCTCCCCAGTTGAGACTGCCTCAGCTTTCCAGTCAAGGCATTGACATTGGTGACTTTCCCTTTGCTAATATCCTTTGACTATTTACCACCATCTTGGTTAACACCTTTATATTAGCCACCCTTACAGAGACCAAAAGGGTTTGGGCTTCCAAACTCTCAGCAAGCATTTGGATCAGACAGCTTCCTGCTGGGGAGCCCCCTGCATCACTGCTGCCTCCTCTGGTACTGTACCCACAGATGCTTCAGAGCTCATTAGCATGGACTTCCTTCCTCCCCTCAGCAGCTGCTCCTGCATTCACCTTCATTCCTACTCAGATACCGGCCGCTTCCAGCACCAGCTGACCTGCAAGACACAGAAAGGAAAGGTGGGAGTCATGCAAACGCACAAGCCCAAGGCTGCGACACCACCACGTATGGCAGCCTCGGGAAGTCAGCTGCAACTGCAGCCTTTGTCAGAATGGAAACAGGCACCGTCAATTAAGTGTGACCTCTGAACTCATTGCCACCATCAGAAATAGGCACTGAAATCGCTCACTTCACTGCAGCTGGTTACCTCCAAATACTTGCTGATGGTGTCATCTGCAAACTTGCTGAGGCTGCATTTGATTCCACTGTCCATGTAGCCTAGAAAAATGTTAAAGAACACTGGTCCCAACACCACCCTCCACCTGGACACTGAGCTATTGACTGCAACTCTCTGAGTGTGACTATCCAGACAGTTCCCTATCCTGCAACTGGTCCATCCATCAAAACCAGTTTTCTCCAGTTTGGTGACCAGGATTAACCTCAGGAACAGAGTTCCTGCATAGAATCATAGATTTACCCAGGTTGGAAAAGACCTTGAAGATCATCAAGTCCAACCGCAGCCTAACAAGTACCCTAACTCTAAAAACCCTTCACTAAATCATATCCCTGAGTACCACATCCAAACGGCTCTTAAACACAACCTGGGACGGCAATTCAACCACCTCTCTTGGGAGCCTATTCCAGTACCTAAAATCTCTAGTACCTAAATGTCTCTAAAAAGAGCACAGGTATTAATCTGACCAGAAAGGTTCCTGTTTGTTCATAAAATGAGCCTTTTTCCGCTCCATCTTGCATAGGCCACTGGGCACAGGGTAGCTGGGAGACCACAGAACAAGTGGTTCTGTGAGCAAAAGGGAAAGCACTGCCTAATCCAACTCCTCCAATCTCTGCGCTCTGCCAGGAGGGACATGTCCAAATAGGGTGGCAGATACACACAGGAGAGAAATATTTCCACTTCCCTCAGCCAACACTGCTCTGAATTTCTATGGGACACACAATTAGATGAAAAGGCATTTGACAAAGAAGGAAATGAAAGAGTTTAGTCTGCTGTGTCATTCTCTCGGTAGACAAAATAACTAACCCTCGCCAGTGTTAGTTCAAAGAATAGGCAGATTTTATCTCCTGACATGAGCAGTAATTCAAAGAAGCTGGTATATGATCCAGTATCCTGCATATTCACTGCAGGCAGGCAAAGACATTATGAGATAAGGGAGATCTACACATCACTTGTTATGAACACCTCATAAAGATAAAACCACACACAATGGGAGAGTTTATGAAGAGGACTACTCTTGGACTGCTTTCCAAGAGGCATCAATTAGTAACTCTCTTTGCTTATTTTTCACACTACTCTACAGTGTCCTCCTGAGCCCCCTTACTCCTGTTGCCAACTGCTGATGCAGGGAATCCTGAGGAACCAAGGATTCATAGTTGTTCCATCAGTAGTCCTTGGTCAGCTCTCCCTCCCTGCCCCTTCTGTTTTGATCCCACTAACCAAATTTCAGTTAGTCTGAAAAGAGGATGGAAACCTCAGCAGCAATTAGTTTCTAAATATCTTGCAATGGGCAGTTTGTAGGAGCCCCATCTCAATGCCCACAGCACAGGAGGCAGGACTGCTTAGCCCATGCACTAGTGCATTTACCAGCACAGATGTAAGCCCAGATCTATGCACACCAAATACAGGCTCTCAGTTTGCACAAGGAGGCATCCACGGAGCTGAAGTATTAGGCAGATATTGTGGTGGGGCAGCAGTTATTGAGACGCCAGACAGAAAGGACACAGATAAGGTGGCAACTCAGCTTTACCATTATGACTGCTGATGGAACATCTAATTTCACTGCTCAAAAGAGAACTTCCATATAACTGGAAAGGATGAAATTCACAGGGGAAACCACACACAGACACACACAAAAGCAATACAAAGGAGATGAAGGATGGTTCACATACTGGTGATTCACTCTGAGACGCAAGCAAATGAAAGAGTATCCCCAACCATTTGCCTCCCCAAATGCTAAATATATAAACTTATTGCAGTGATAGCTCCGCCAGACGTGAGTCATACACTGTAAAACCTTATGGGGTCAATCAGTTTAACTTCAGAAATTCATTACACCACCAAAAACAGACCGGTGTGACCAGGCTGGTTCATTTCAGCTCTTCAAAACTGTTGATAAAACTGCCTGAGAGCTGAAATGCTTACCAGCAAAAGCTAAAAACTGTAAATCAAATGTAATAAGCTGGCTTTGTCTACTGTATAGAAACGATGCCTGAAAAAAAGAAAAGAAAAAAAAAAAAAAAGAACCTAAACCAGAACAAATGGAATGGCTGCATAAAACAGCCAGTACTGAAACAGCAACCCAACCTGGCTGCAGACTGAGAGAGAAAATGAGAGTTCACCAAAGTCATGGGACAGGACAGATGTTCATGTTCATGCTAACACTGAACCCAAGTGGCCACATGAGGACAGCATCTAGTAGGAAATCAGAAAAAAGCATCCTTTCAGAAGTCCCTTTGGCAGGTGGCATCTACCAGGGCACAGCAGACCCGTGTGTTCAGTAACCAGTCTGATGCTTCAGAGCCCACTGATGAGCTACAAACTGGGGTTTAACCAGTGCAACACAAGGAGGGAAAATCTGTCTTGAACATAAAGAAGAAAGAGAAAGGTATCCAAAAGGACTAACGAAGAAATGCTCAAACTGCCCAGGAAGCATTTTTTCCTGTGGTGCAAAACACAGTTTATTTGCTCATTCAGGTAAACATACCATGAACCTTTCGGGTAGCTGATGTCTTGTCTTCAGCTGCTTGGCACGTGCATGTTCCCTGATCTTCATATAAACACTTGTGAAAAATGAGACTTCTCTTATTTCCCTGGGAAGTAATGCCCACTTTTTTACTTTGACGGAGCTCCTTCCCATCCTAGAAGGGAAAATATCAAGTCAGATCTCCATGAGTCCTTCCATCTCTGCACTGAGCAAAGGCAGCCTTCAGATCTATGCTTAATTCACCCACTTCCCTAGAATTAATGGAACTGTGCTTACTGGAACATATGCTGAAGCTTAAGCACAGTGCAGTGTTTTCAACATGCAGGAATGGCTATAGAACATGCAGAAATTCTGGCTGATCTATGACAGCTTAAAGCACTGCAGAGGACTGTTAACAAGCCCGTTTGGACATCACCTTGAATAAATGACATTATCCCCAAGTAAGGGAAGGAACAGCTGAGCACCGGGGAGGTACACAAAGTGCCAGAGCAAATTCTCACACTGTCAGGTGCAAAGAAAACTGAGATTTCACCCTAAAACCCAGTTCACAACAAGGCTACAAAATCCTGGCTGAGAATTTCTCTGTTAGAGTTGAAGCTCAAGACTGTGCTCCAACCAACAATATTTTGTGCAGCAAGACTTCAGGAGTTCACAAGAAACCCAAAACAAACTTCCATTTTAACTTGATAAATGAACTCAGGACATAAAACAAACAGTGCTGATCTGGGCAAGTAAAAGAGCATAAAGAAAAGAGAGAAGTACAAAAGCTATCAAGCAAAAGCTCAGACTCGCATCCCTTGGAAGTGAAATTAAAGGCTCTCATTCATTTCCAGAGAAGTCAGAAAGGAAAATACCATTACATGCCATACCTTGAACCACTTGACGTCCACCTTGGGCCTGGACAGCTCACACTCAAATGTGACCTTGTCCTTCTGAGTGACGCTAATGTCTGCCAATGGTTTGCTGATTTTCAGACACTTCTGAGAAGGAGAAAGAAGGATGTGGATTTAGTTGGGAATTAGGTCTCTAGGAGCATCTGGCATAAGGAGTAATGAAAGGCAGTGCCTACTCTCCATGCGTACTAGAACTTGTCATTAACAACAAAAAAACCTAGTGTTTTGAGCACATTATCATTACTTGTGCTAGGGGAGGAGAGGGGAAGGGAAAGGGGAAGTCCACGGTCCTCTAAATTCAGGCTTCTTATCCTAAAGCTCAACAGCAAATAGCAGTCCACTTCCCTACATTGCTAGACTCCGAGCATTTAAAGAACATCACCTGACCTCATTATGAGCTCTAACATAGCCAAAGGAATTAATATATTCAAATATTCTCTTGAGTGATGAGAAATATGGAGCATAAGTTCAGACTTCTGCTGTTAAACTCTCACTTCTCTCAGAAACCAGGGTAAGAGTTCAATGCTGTTTAAGATGAACGACTCATATTTTAAAAAACTCATCTCATTAAGGCTTGGATTCCCTACTACAATTAGCTAAATTCCACTTTGGATCATGCTTCACCATGGATCACTTAGGGCTTCAGCCACTTAATGGAACTAACTCAGTTAAAAGTCAGGGGTAAAATAAAAACTCTATTGTCCTAGCAGAGAGATTTGCAATGGAGTAACTTAAGTAAGGATGGGAGACTGAAGGTGCTGGGGAAGACATCCAGGTTTAGCTACAGGGCATGCATGCAGAATCACAATACAAAGGCCAGACAGAGAAATCAGAGCTTCCTGAGAATTAATGGGGTTGTTTCTACATACCCACCCTATCTGCCAGTGTAAACCCTTCCAGTGAAAAAAAGGAAAGCTACATATAGGTGGGGAGAATTGTTGGTGAAATTATTTGTGATATTTTTGCTAATAATACGCCCAAAATCCTGGAGCAAGACTTCAAGATAAGCAACTCAGTCTGTGTAAGTAGACTTACAGAAGAGAACCATAAAGCTTATGGAAGGGAAATGACAAGTTAATCCACAGCTAAAACAGAGTAGAGACGAATAGTAGGAGCTTGTTTACTTTGCAGAAGTGTGAGCTTTAACCACTGCTGAGCTCCTAGTACAAAAGTCTGAGCCAACAAATTTCACCACCCTGGGAGATGATGGAGAAGAAGAAACCACTTAGGAGCACATAAAAGATGTGTCCCTAAGTGTATGAGCTCCTTTCTGTATGAGCATCTTCAAAGAGCCAACAGAGTCAATGATTTTATTGGAAGCATCAGATTTTATGACTCGCAGGAAGTGATCACCATAACTCACACTCACATCTCCTGCCTGTAGAGGAGATCCTCCTTGCATCTAGAAAAACGCAAGAAGAAAAGAGGCAAAGAAGGGGTAAAAAAAAATCCCATCTTACATTTGGGATGCTTAATTCCAGCCTTGAAGGCTGATTAGCCCACTTAACAGCTGTGCTCTTCAGAAGCAGTTGTTCCACAGCTATTCAGAGAGAAAGACAAGTTTTGTACTTGGTTGTTAACACAGAGAACAGCATAAACACACAAATGAACTCAACTTTGCAGTGTTGTAATGGCCGATGAGGGAAGCCAAGGATCCTTCCACACTGTCAGCCTTCATTTCCAGAGACATACCTTTGGGGGTGATGGTAATGCTGCTCTTGTCATCTCTCGACTCACAGAAGTACTCTCCCTCATCCTCAGCCCGGATCCCTGTTATTGTCAGGGTTCTTCTGACCCCTTCCTCATCAATCTGGAAACGTTTGCTGGGTTTGATCTCAACTGCATTCCTGCGCCACACCACCTTCCCTTTGACACGGCTCCCTTCCTCTTCCTCTAAGCCACATAAACAGCTGCTTAGTGCTCCCAAAGCGAATGCTCACTTGTTGTTTCCAACTTGAAGGTCACCTTCTGGCCAGCAGCCTCGCAGATGTATTCTCCAGCATCTTTCTTCTCCAGCTGCTCCACAACCAGACGCCGTGTTTTGCCCACAGATTCCATTCTGAACGTTCTGGAGGAGGCAAGCAGTCTTCCATCCTTGTACCATTTTACTTCGCTTGGATCCTGTGCTACTTCACAGCTGAGGGAGGCACTTGCTGCCAGGGCAGCACTCACCTCTTTCTGCACCTGCTCCTGGTTTATAAACACAGGTTTTGGCTCTGAGGGAAGAAAAGAAAAAGTATTGACTGAGGGACTGAAATGAGACCATCTTGCAGGTCTGTATGTACAGCTTGGAACAGGTTTATGTTACCACTTGTGCCCAAACTAATAGCCTTCACTAGAGAATATCAGCTCTTCTGTTAAAACAAAGTATCAAATCTAGGCAAGAAAGAACCTAGGAGCTGAAGAAACCAAGAGGGTCCAAATACGCCTAGTATTTGAAATGTAGGAGAACAGATAAACCCTAAATAAATGGGCTTCCACTTCTATTAAATGGTTTGCCCTACAAAAGGCTGTAGAAGTGCAGAATATTTCTGACGCACTTACATCATGGACTTCTCTAGTGCTAGCCAGCTTCTAACAGCAGCCCAATTTTGAAGAAGCTTCCTATGCTTGTTTGGGTCCCAGGAAAGATCCCAGGGTCCTGATGTTGATACCAAGACAGAGGCTCCAAGGATGAATGCAGGACTAGTAGGTGTGAGGGGGACTGACATTGCCTTTTATTTGCAGTGGAGACATGGAAGACCACTCATTCAGATCATCCGTGCAAGCATATTCAGGCATACCCAGCTCAGGTGACCGGGAAGGCTCCTGCTCCCCAGCAGTCATGGCAAACCCTTCCAGGACCTGTCCCCTATCTCCTCCCTCCTCGCTGTCACTCTGTGAAGCCTTCTGCTGCCATCCCTTTCCCTTCCTTCATGACTTTCTCCTCTGCATGCTGTCTGAATTCTGAGTGGCAGCAGCTGCCCAGGAGGGTAAGTTCAGCTCAAGTTGCTGTGCTGCTGACCGTTGCAGTACGTGCAATCCCAGGATTCACACCACAGCTCTACCACCAGCACTGCAGTCCACTGAAGGCCAGGGAGCAGGGCAGCAAGCCAATGCAAGAATGCAGTTGATACACTCTACATTTGATCTCCCTGCTTGTATTGACTGTAGAAGCATCATTCTCTCCACCCATCTCCAACAGCCCCTGTTTTGACTGATGGTTTTCAGGGGAGGTTCAAGTTGGATGTTAAGAAAAACTTCTTCTGAAGAGGAATGGTGATGTGGTGGCACAGCTTTGCAGGGAGCTGGTGGGGTCACCATCCCTGGAAGTGTTCAATAACCATGGAGATGTGGCACTGAGGGACGTGGGCAGTGTGCATGGTGGGATGGGTTGAGGCTGGATGTGGGGATCTTGGTGGTCTTTTCCAACAGCAATGATTTGATGAAGATCAGAAGGCTTGATTATTAGCAAGACAACAAACATGGCCTAGACCAACCAGGTGATGCAAAACTTCTCACAAATGCAATGGAGCTTTGGCCCACTTCAAATAAGGATTTCAGCGTGCACCACAAATACTGAGATAATGAGATGGCAGAATCAGCCCTTTTTACTCTAGTTTTCTATAGGTTTCCAAGGTGTGCAGCACTTGTTTCTTTTAAGCAAGAAGGACTAATCTGCATCCCATAATGCTCAACACTGAGCACCTAACATTCACGATGTCCTTAAAATGGGATTGTTCTGTGCTACCAGTGGAACCCTGGGGTAGAGGAACCCTGAAAATCTTTCTGAGTGCAATGGGAAGAGGATTAATTAAGACTCAGAAAGCCAGTGCACTTTGGGAGTAGCTAGTAAGATGAGGATTTCTGTAGTGAAAGAGCCAACCACTCCAAGAGTACTCATAATCCCTCCTGACTTTCACACCACATCATTTTGCAGTGAGGGCTGGACTGGCACGTCATGTTACAGTGGTACACATGAGAAATACAGCAACGGTAGCTAGGCAAGCACTCTCCACGTATGGCAGAGGAGGAGGTATTACATTACCCTGTGCAGCCATGAGGTCATCCGGTCTGAAAGAGAACAGAAAACCTTTGGTTTCTGAGGCAAACAGCTAATAATAGCCCTCAGCTAGTAAAATTCAAGTGTAAAAGCACTACATTTCTGGGTTTTCCCCCTACACCTCTGCAATAAGACGTGGGCTGGCTTTGGCTGCTGAGGATTAACTTGGTTGATTCCAGTTGTTGCCATAATCTTTCTGTCATCATTTATATTTCATTTTCTCTGACAGATACCTCCCAAATCTATCCTTTCTGTAATCCACTCTTTGCTGAAACTGCCAATTTCCTGAGCCAAAAGCATGAGCTACACAACTTACGGAACAGATCCAAAGGCCACAGAATCACATCCACGTGGTGTGGGAACAGTGAGAGCTGATAGTTTAGAGTCTACACCACAGGCAGCAGCAAAACTGTCTATTATAGGAGCAGAGATATATTGCACACCAGGGACTGAAGGAGCAGAATGCCCCAAGACGGAGAGAGCAAAGACTGCAACTTTTACAAGGGAACAGAACGCAAGCTATGCCCTGCAAGGACACCAGGTCTGTGTGAGCAGAAAGGCAGTAGACTCCCAGTACAGTTGCTCCTCCACAGAGCTGATCAAATGCCAAACCTTGACCAGGATTAAGCTCCAATGTGTTCACTGCCATAAGAAAGAAGAGGAGAAAACAGATTCCCTGTCCTGATCAGCTCAGAATACAAGACGAGAACTGTAAAGTTAACAGAGAACAAGCTGACTTATGAGCAAAAACCAGTAGAGTGCAGCTACAAATAAAACAGAAGACAAACCCTCGTCATCAGCCAGCTCACTAATGGTCACTCAGAATGCAGCTGATGTGCCCATGGCTATCTGGAGTCTAAGTTAAAATTTAGCGGATCTTGTGCAAAATATAGTGACACCAGAGCAATCTCTACTGCAGTTGGAGTGAGAGATCTGCCTCCGTGCTAAACTCTCAGACTAATGAGATACGTACAATTAGAAAGGTATCAATGGATTCATGATTGGTCATTACATTTACAGAACATGGAACGAATGGTTGTCAACGTGGGATTCAACAAACCAAAGGCAAGTGCAATGCCTCTGACTAAAGGTTCTTAGGACACTGACAACCAAACCTTCTCAGTGCAGCCACAGTAGAGATCTGTAACTACTACTGCTGAAATATCAACTGGCAGAGCAGTGTTGCACATTGTACAAATCACAGTTGGACATCCATGGACAGCTGATGATAAAAGTAATTGTAGGGGAAGAGCTGGATGAAATATTGTTAAAAACAAAGAATCATTTTAGCTGCATGTTTGTAAGAATTTATTTTCATCCTCCCCAAAACAGTTTCATGGCAGAATCAAGAGGACACGTTCACACAGACGTTTCCACAGCCAGACTATGGAATAATCAAAGAATATCAACCAAAATGTGTTTCCTACCAGTTACATGAATCTTGAAGGTGAGTTTCTGGCCAGCAGCCTCGCAGCTGTACTCCCCTGCATCTTTCTTCTCCACCTGTCTCACCACCAGCCGACGCTGTTTGCCCTCTGACTCAGCCTTGAACTTCTTGCTCCAGGTGATCAGTTTCCCTCCTTGTTCCACTTCACCTCTGTCTTCTCCTGGGCCACCTCGCAGCTCAGCGTGGCATTTTGAGTCAGTACAGCCTTCACCTCCTTTTGTACCTTGTCCTTGTTTGTAAACACGTCTTCTTTCTCTGCAGGGACATCACAACAGTCACACCGTTTTGCTGTAGTCTGCTGCAGAGCTTACTCCAGCTCCCCGTTTTCACTATACTTGCCCTTCACATTGAGCATTCTGATGCCTCATTAAGACAGGAAAATACTTTCCCCTCTATTTTGCTTTGGGAAATATCACTTCATATCATATCATATCACATCATATCATAACAGAAAGCTAAACATTTCGCAGTCTGATAGCAGATTTGGACATGAGATTTAGAACACCTGCATGCACTGCTGAACCTCCTCCCTTCTCTTTTTTCCTTCTGATGTCTTTCTACATTTCCAGTAAATCAGAAGGGAACGGCCCTCTAGAACAGGTTGCCCAAGGAGACTGTGGATGCTCCATCCCTGCAGGCATTCAAGGCCAGGCTGGATGTGGTTCTGGGCAGCCTGGGCTGCTGCTTGGCAACCCTACACATAGGAAGAAGGGGGTTGGAAACTGGATGAGCACTGTGGGCCTTTGCAACCCAGGCCATTTATCAGTCTGATTATTGGCATTTTCCACCTCATTGTGTCATTCAAATTTTGTAACCAGATCTCTTCAAACACCTCCCCTTTTCTCACTCCTTGCATGCCTGGTGTACAATGGGAAAACATGTTGATGACTTCAGTTCTTCATGGCATCAATTTCTGTTTTAGCATGAGACAAGTCATCCTTAAGAGACCATAAAAGCAAGCGATGAAATCGCTAACTACTGTGACATACCAGGTACCACATCTGATTGCTGTGGAACATAACAAGCACATATGGGACAGTACACAATTCAACATCAACTCAGCAATGACTGACATCACTCCCATAGAAATTCTGAAACAGAGCTGTGAAAACTGAAAAGTAAAACATTCAGCATTTTCATTGGCATTTTGGTAAAGTTGCTGTAATAAAGTAATAATAATGTAATGTAATGTAATAATGCAATAACTTCCTCCATTTTAAAGCCAGAGAATCCTGCCCTCTGAACAACGAGGAACAAGATTTGTGGTGCTCTGTTAAACTTTTTCCAGCTCTACAGCATCTTTCAAAAGGCAATGGGACCAGTAGGCTGCATTCCTATGTACCATCCCACCTGCCCCCGTGTTCTAGGGAACTCCACAACTCCAACAGAAGATATTATCATAGTTAAATGCCTTTTGGCTTACCCCTGAAGTAACCTTCTCCATGATTTTTATTGCAACTTTTTCACCAGTAAGAAGATGCCGCCCGAGTTTTACCTTTGCAAAACCACCTACAAGTCAAAACACAGATGCTTAAAGTTGAGTGTGAATTCTTCTCTAATATAATATTACAGGTAAAGCAGAGTACCTAGCATACACTGTGTGTAATGCTTCAATTAGAGGAAGAGGTAATCAGCACCATCAATTTCCAACTGGTTTCAAAAATCCAATTTCATGTTTATACAAATGAAACCTGACTTAGAGAACTGACAAGAGCTGTCAGTCTATTCTCAGATTAATTCTAGAGTGGTGAGACAGACTGTTAGGCGTGCTGTTTCTGTACAAAGATGACACTTACCCGTTCCAACTGTTTCATGGAATTCCTAGTACTTGACAATTCCCTCGTAGTCACTGACAGACATCCTGAATGTGCAAGAACTGAAGATCCTCCAAGCACGTGCAATGAGGAAGTGCCAGCAGTGTTCACATCCTACTTAGGACATATTCTTAGAGGCAGAAGGGACACTCGTGGCAGATCCAGCAATGCTCATCTTCTCACCAACGTGCATCCCCCTCTCATCCAGCAACAACAAAACACAGTGCATGAAGCTGGCTTCACTTAGGTTAACAATATGGAACATCCCTCAGGGCTTTGTGCCACAGAGCAGTAGCAGGGCTGGACTACAGCTTTAGGAAGCAGTGGAATCCTTTCCCTGTATGGTTACAGTGTCCCTGCACACACCCCACAGCCAGAGCGTTGCAAGCTGAGCTGCCTTGATGTTTCTTGCATTCATCCCAATCTCTGCGAATGAAGACTCATAATTCAATCAAGGCGTTGATTGAGCACAATCGTGCCTTTATTCAATAGGAGAAAGGAGGGGGCGTGAGGTCTAAAGGAAAGATGGGACTCATCCTCTCTTGTCTCATGAGAGTGGCTCAGAGACCGTGCTGTTGCCTGGAGCCTGGGACTGGTGGTTTGATTCTATGCCCCCCTCCGAGATGCTCGGCTTCTCCTCTATGTCTCTGACCTGAGCCTGCATGGAGGTGTTGCTTTCTGGGCGCTCGGGCACTGCTTGGGCTGGGCTGTCCTCAAAAGGCTCTGGGTCACAGTCCCGGCTGGTGCCTGTGGTGTCTGGCAGGCTCAGGTCAGCAGCTTCAGGAGGGATGGGGTGAATGAGAGCTTGCACGATGATGATGTTCTTCTCTCCGTCACTGCTGTCATATTGAAGGCTGTCATTTGAACTGAAGCATCCTGTGCTTCCCATGAGCTCTCCATTGAGGGAAGCACAGGATGCGGCATCATCAAATGCCCTGTGTCCTCGGGTTACAGAAGGGCTGGAGTCACCTAGGAAGGAGTAGATGCACAGTGGTTAGTGTCGAACATTCGCAAGTTGAATCATGAAGCTGTGTTGCTGACAAGCAGTGTTTTGAAAGCTGGATTTGCACCCTTACCTTCCAGGACAAAGACTTCAACTTCGGAGGGCTCCCTGGCGCTGCTCTGCAGTTGGTGTTCGGCCACAGGGGATGGTGTGCCCAGGCAGAAACAGGAACACCAACTGCCAGCTGGTGACTCTGCCCTCTTACTGGGAGAACTTGGTCTGCAGAGAGAAAACAGAGCATGCTGTCAGTCGTGGTGCAGGGTGAGGGAAGAGCTGCAACGAGCCCTTGCCAACAGTTCCCTATTCCTGGCACTGCCTGCTTTCTTCTGAAACACAGCTTAGAAACGCGCTCTGTTTCGAACAGCAGAGGATGCTTCCATTCCTACAGCTCAGCCCTCAAGTACTGTTGGCTAAATTCCTCCCAACCATGTCAATCAAGATGCAGAGCATGTGAGCAAAGGCTCCACAGCCGGACAGGACAGGAGCTGGCAGGCTCATATATATATAACAAGCAAAAAATAAACCAATAAAACCCACCAAACCAATGATGATAGGGGCTGGAAAAAGAATTCCTCTTTACCTTTCAGATAGAAAATCAATGACGGTATGGAATCTGCCCAGTACAGCTGCGGGGCCTTCCTCAACCACGATGTCGCTGCTCCGTGTCGCGGTGGGAGAGCTGCTCTGGCCGCTTCTCTGGGCCTGTGCCTCCTGCACGGTGAGCAGCTTTGTGGCAGGAGGCACCCACACAGACTTCGGCCCGGCCAGAGAACAGTGCCCTGCAAGGGAAAACCACAGGTAAGACGGAGGATCAGAAAGCAGCAGCACTGCCATCACAGTTCTGCATTTCTCTCAGACTTGCTTATCCGAGACACTGGAAGAAGAGGATGTCAAAATAACCATGTGCTCAGGGGTATGCTCATGGCAAATGACAGCCATAATTAAGAGCAGCTCTTGGTATCAAAACAGGCAAACAAAAACCCTATAAAAACTAGGGGACAGGGTTCTCAGAAAGCTTTGCTGCCACATTTCAATTAAGCTTCACCTGCTTGCAAAACATCTTAACGGCAGTGACGGTTTTCTCAATGTAAGGTTTGGGATTGGACACTTTGAGGATCCAGCAACGGGGCACCATATTCTAATCTAAGCCCAGAAGCCTGTTGTCTCCTCAACAGTTAGAGCATTTTCAAAGGTCTTCGAGAAGACCTGGATTGGATCAAGGTGTCAGATCAACATCAAGGTAATGGAGGAAGGCGCTCACCCTCTCCCACGGCTGGTGTGGACTTGGAGCAGAAGATGACATCTGCGTGGGTGATGAGGAATTCCACCACAGCTGACTGGGTCTGCAGCTCCATGCAGGCAGCTTCTCCACTTGTGCAAGCAGATGGGCTCTGCTGGGATCTGAAGAAAAGGCAGATCTTACAAGTCATTTCCCAAAGTCTGAAATTCTGTAGCCAAAAACTGTCAAATTGGGCTCTAAAGGCTTCCACAGTGGGCAAACAGCGATGCCACTGACAAAATTCTCCTGGATGATCAGGGACACAGCAGTCCCAGTTAAACAAGTGAGTACAAACTGTCATCTAGAAATTGTGCCCCTGGGGCTGGGGGAGAGTAGAAGTAAGCAGCATGTTGAAATGGAAAAAGAAGTTTACCTTAAGAGGTTTGGAGCCCACACTATCGCTAAGTTCTTAGCGTCCATGTTGGTGACGGAGCAGTTCGCAGCCAGAGATGTCAGATGTCTCATCAGGTATTCCAGCGTCCTGGAAAACAAGAGAGGCAGATGTTCAGCATCAGAAAGCAAGCCGTGCTGCAGTGCACTTCAGAATAGCATCATCGCCCTCTGAAAGGCAGCAGGGCTGAGCTCAGCAGACCGAGTGCAGCACTGACCTGTAGTGAGGAGCGGGCAGCTGCTGGATGGCGTCCTGCATTCTCAGCACCCGCTCCTCCTCTGTGGCAGCGCAAACAGCGTCCTGGAAAAAGGCAGGAAGGGATTCAGACACCAGTCAGGCTGGAGAGCTGCCACAGGTTTGGGAACCATGGGGACAGCGCGCTGATGGTCAGCACCGAGGCAGACTCGATGCCTTCCAAGAGGCATCAGGGGAACACAGCAGCACGCAGCCTGTGCCACCAAGGCCAAGCAGTGCAAGCTATGGGGGGCTTTACTGCCTGATTGTGCAGTGCAGCTCCTTGCAGCAGGCATTCATCTCCAAGTCCACTTTGCTATTAACCCCATTCTACCAATAGTTGGGGAACATGCCTCATGGGGCTAACAGAAAGAAGACCTCAGAGCTGGGGCACTGCTGCAACCACTAGCCAGGATGCCCAGGGAACAGGTACGTGTCATTTCCAAGACATTGCCCTGAGCTTACCGAGAACTTGTCATACAGCTGGTTGGTCAGGAGAGGGTTTGGGAGCTCCCTGAAGTACAACTTGCACAGGGAGCTCACGCTGTGAAGTTCTCGGACGCTGAGCTCGGGAACCTGCTCCGTATCGAATTCATGGCTGCAGAGAAGGACACAGAATTGGGCAGAGGGCTTTGAGAAAACAAGTCCAAAGCCACACAGAATACAGCTAAGAAAAGAAATGGGTTCCTCTGAACACCCTCAGCATGACATGTGCCCCTACTGACAGCTGTGTCAGTCACAGCACTCTTACCGTAGTCGCTGGATCCTCGACGCCACGCCGGACAGGCGGTATATCCCCTGGACTACGCCATGCTGCTCAATGAATTCTGAGCAGCTCTGGAGGACCTGGGGGACTACAGAACAAGAGCCAGCGGTTAGCTCAGCTTCTTACTCAAGTCCTGGTTCAGGCCGTGACCTTCGCATATCCCATCCACTAAGCCCCGCTGAGCTAACGCTTGCTTCCTCCTTAGAGGTGAAAGCTGGCAGAGACAGCTGTGAGGAAACTGCACAGAGACGTGTTCTTGGCTTTCCAGAAATGCTACGACCTATCAACAGCCTGGAGAAAGTAATTCTGGCAAAGCCACAGACACTGCAAGTTCCATCACAGCTCCCTCAAGAATTGAGGAACCCAATCTCACGACCAGAAGAGCTAGGAAAAGGATGCAGGATGCTCTCTTTGGCCAGAAGGCTTCCTACGTTTTCAGGCTGAAAAAATTGCTGGCTATGATCTCCCTTTCATCTTTAGATGCCCAATGGAGGAAGATCTCAGGACTGTTCCTTACCATCACGCCCAGAGCGCAGAAGGTGCTCCCCCAGGTCACACCCAAACACCCCTTCCTTCGTTGGCTCTGGCTCCGTCGCTCTCCTGGGGCGGGCCTTCACCAAGGAACGAAGGAAGGTACTGAGCTTGCCCCGTTTCTTCGGCACTGTGCAACAAAACAAAGAAACCAGTTCATTTCAGGCTTGGATCGGTTGGACGAGGCCTAGCATAATGCATTCGACCGAGTACGTAACAACGGGAAGAACATTAACAACAAGGACACGCAAGAATTGTTTTCCCCATCCCTGCAACTGCCCAAGGCCAGGTCAGAAGGGGCCCCGGACAGCCTGCTCTCATCTCCAGCTAAATGCACAGGCTGGCGATCCAGACTGAGGCACGGGACTTGGAGCCTGAGGATCCTTTAGACCCCTTCCAATCCCAAGCCATTCAAGGAGGATTCTGCGACTTCCCCATGCCCAAGAATAAACACAGTGGGATTGGGCCAGATCTCTGCGAGTTCCGATGGAGCTTAATGCAGTCCTCTTGCTAAGCTTGCTCAACTCAGGTATTAACAAAACCCCTGAAAGCCACGTTCTAACCCCATTTTATTAATCCGCATTGTCAAATATAAAATACGTACCAGACTTTGGCAAGGAATTGACGAGGGACTCAGGAATTTTTCCGCTGATGAGTTCCACGCACTCACCAGGGAAAAACCCAACCTGTAAAAAGAACAAAAAGACAGATGGGCATTAGCCCGAGCCCAGAGCCAAAGGGAAGGTCCTCTGACACAGACACAGGGCAACCGTTTGCATCCAGAAGCCATCCTGTGCAGGCAGAGCAGCTCCAACCTGAGATTCTTGACTCTACTCAAGTTGAGCTCTCTAGTCGGAAACATGTGCCTACCTCAAAGCCACGCTTGCCTCTCCACCAGGGGCTCAGCTCCTTTGGTGGCATTGCAATAATGCTCACCATGTCTCCAACCTGCAAGAGATTGAAACATCAATCCCAGCTTCAGCACAGCTGGCAGGAAAGCACATCTCAAATAACTGCCTGATTCTGTGCTGCAGAATATCCTCAAGCTTGACAACAAGGGAGACATCCTGAAGGAGTCTGAGAGTATTCCTGAGGCGCTCACACCCTACACTACTCTCCCATGCATGACAACAAGGAACTCCTGGAACTGCTTACCTCCAGGGAGAGCTCATCCAGCCCCTGGGCAACGTGGCTCTTGATAACATGGGCTGCCGCAATCGCTGGAACATTAAGAGATGACACCACATGCTCCAGCTGCGGCTTCCACATGTTATCAGCCTGCAAAACAAAGCACAGGCCGTGGTCAGGAGCTGAGGACAAACCAGGAGGATTTCAAGGTGAGGAGCACATCTGCAGAGAAAGCTGCAGCAAATGCGCTCCGTCCTTATCAGGAGCACTTCAGAAGGAGCTGCATGTCTCATCACAGTTATTTCCCATCCTGGCGTGCATTGCCAGGCCATGCAAAGATGCATCTCTCTCAACCCAGACTAATCAGCAATGGCACTGGCGCAGACAGCTGGCCAGGCCCTTTTTGGCCCATTCTTTCCTGCAGGAGAGTACATCTGCAGCTCCTTCTAATGGCTCAACACAGGGAACAAAGACCGGCCAGAACTTCATACTGTACCTCCGTCGCCGCCACCTCAGGCTCACGGCTGATCTCACTGCATGCAGCACCCATCACAGAAAGTGTGAACAGCTGGAACAGAGCAGAAACACACTTCTGTTTTCTCTATTCACACAGCACAGTATGGACAGAATTCTTCAGAGCTACCCGCGCATACCCTGCGGCAAAACCATGCGGGGGGACAAAACATGGCACGTACCTGGCAGTGAGATCACCTCAAGCTATCTGCAGCAGTTCCTTGTCGCTTTGCTCTGATGGAATGAGAGCTAAAGCTGCACCAAGGCAGTGGGCGGAGGGCAAGGAGAGGAGAGAGAAAAAGAGCAGGTCAGTGAGCAGGGCTAAGACAGTCATGGAATAAAGCACACAGCACAACCGTCCCATCCACTTGCTGGAAGACATGCTGAGTCTCAGGCTACGTGATGCCTGTCCACCCAGCAACTTTACAATGCTTCCACTACTGAGCAAAGACAATTTAAGAAGCACGGGACAGGTGCCAACTTTACTGATACCCCCTTTGGAACGAGTGTACCAGGGGAAAATTACATCTGATGGTCAAGAGTAAGCAATACGGTACTGTGAGCTCAAACAGCCAGCAGTTCTCAACACCTCACTGCCCACCCATCCATCCCACACCAGCTCAGCTTACCTACAAGCTGCTGCACACGATGGTGTGAAGAAAAAAACACTAAAGGAACTAACTAACGGAACTAACTAACTAAATGCACTAACTAACTAACGGCACTAACTAAAAAACAGAACTAACTAACAAACAGAACTAACTAACAACACTAACTAACTAACGGCACTAAAGGCACACGAACAACAAGACAACCAACCACTCCGACCACTAGCTCACCCACAAAGGAACACAGAACGCACCGCTCCTCCCCTCATTCCAGACGCTTATGACATCACCAACGGCCAACAGCCTGGTCCACCATGACCCCCCACAAGGCGGGGAGCCAAGACCACGTGGTCACATCTGATTCCAACACGGCACCACAACATTCCAGGACTCAGTGTGGGCTTGGAATTCTATCCTGGTGTGGCAGCGCAATGGGAGGTGTTAGGGCACAGCTGAAGAGCTGACAGACACCGGACGTTTCCAAAGGAGGGTGCCAGATTAACTCTCAGCATTCTCTTGCGGGGCTCTTAGGAATGCTTCAAACCCATTTTCACTGCCTAGCTCATTTCTAGAAAGTCCAGTTGAGAAATGCTCACTTTGTCTGGGGAACGCCTCTATGCATCATGAATGAAAAATAAAATAAAATGGGCACGCGACCCTATGAAACTTACCTCTCTGCTCTTGCTGTCAGCCAGACACCTCAGATGAGCATGACGTGTCCCTGCTCCTGAATGAAGATTCACCCAAGTCTGTGTTCCTCTCTGCTCCATCTCTGGGTCTAAAAGAAACACAGAGATGATTACAAGATCATTTGTGCACACGAAAGACAAGGGTGCACACGAATTCTGTTTAGCAAGAAATACTACAGTCCCAATGGACTGCGGTGGTAGTACTTGAATCCTCATTTGGGGCTGGAGCTCAACAGGTCAACACATCAGAAATAACACAAAGTGCATCTGGAAGACGTGTCTCAAAGCCCAGAAAATCCAACACGGGAGGGGGCTGGACAGTGGACCACAAGTGTCCATTTCCATTGCAGCTCCCTGTAGAGAACAGCACCAATCAGCAGGCGTGAATCAATTCATTCACAAGCTGCACAATGACTCTGTTCTTTACATGATAAAGAAACACACAGAGATTCCTGACCAAAAAGTTGGCAGTTAATAACGACCAAAGAGGTTCCTGTTCCTACGCCTCATCCTCTCACCCCAACTCCTGGGTGATGCCCACAGGCTTCAAGTCAGCTCTCAAATCCATTGAACTCCAGTCACAGAACTCCATCAAAAAGGATGTCACACGTGTGACACTTACATACATTTTGCATCAGAAACAGTGATGCCAGCAGGAGCAGAGAGGTGACTGTCCCCCTGTACTCAGCACTGGTGAGGCCACAACTCGAATTCTGTGTCCAGTTTGTGGCCCCTCACTGCAAAAAAGACACTGAGGCTTTGGAACGTGTTCAAAGAATAGCAACAAAGCTGGTGAGGGGTCTGGAGCACAATGGGGCCATATGAGGAGAGGCTGCAGGAGATGGGAATGTCCAGCCTGGAGAAGAGGTGGCTCAGGGGAGACCTCATTGCTCTCTATAACTTCCTGAAGGGAGGTTGCAGTGAGCTGGGGGTCGGCCTCTTCTCTCATGTCATTACTGATAGAACTAGAGGGAATGGTTTCAAGCTGTGGCAGGGGAGGTTCAGGCTGGACATTAGGAAATATTACTTCTCAGAAAGGGTGGCCAGGCACTGGAATGGACTGCCCAGGGAGGTGGTGGAGTCACCCACCCTGGGGGTGTTCAAGGAACGTCTGCAGAAATCCCTGCTGAAATCCTGACCTCTGCCACAGGTGGCTGAGTGACACAAAAGCTGTGTCCTTGGTTCCCGGCCTTACCTTCCCATGCCGTTCATCTTGCTCTGCAGCTCCTGCTCTGAATAGTCTTCTTATATTCCCATGTGATGTACCCTGAAATACATCATTTAGTGAGTCTGAACAAAACATAAGACATTAATTGGAACTGTGAAGAAATGTTTTTTGCACTTTACTTGGAGAATGTTCCATGCTATACCTTCTTTTCTCAATTGTAACACATGATTTTTTATAAAAATAAACATAGCAAGTCAGCTTTTCAGTGTGCACATTGATGAAACTTGGTGAAATACAACTTCAGAAAAAGGTAATTTGAAAATTTAAATATTCTTATCAGAATCTCTGCTATTAGTTACCGTTCCCATGTTCTGATTTGATGATGATTCTCTCAGAGCTGTTTTGTCACTCCCCACCTCAAATGCACTTCAAGTGCTTTAGGAGCATCACTGGAATTTTGAATAAACTCGATATATTTTAGCAAAGCTGCTACAGATGCATGACTGAAGTACTTTGGAAAAATTTAATCTTGATTGAACGCTGAACAGTGTTATTTAATTATAATCCAGGTAATTAAATTAATTAAACCAAGGGAATCACCTCCCAGTCAGTCAGCTCCCACCAGGGAAATCGCTTCCCTGCCAAGCAGATGCAACCAACACAAGCTGCTACATCACTCTAGGGCCCCACTGAATCTTCCCAAGGGGTCTCCAAAGGCTTCCCTGCTGACTTCTGGGAACCTGGGAACACTCACATGAAAGCCAGTGCCCCCTAATGTGCCCCAGAGGTGACTCAGGGCCCCGCAATTAGCTCTACAGACATCCAGACATGTCCCAGAGCAAGTATGTGTGCTGTAGGGAGCCCAAGAGACATTCCAGAGCAACATAGTACTCCTCAGTGTGCTCAAGGGTTCTTCACCTGTCTCTAAATATGCCCTACTGGACTTCGTTTTCTCTTCTGGAGCCTTCCTTAGTTCTCAGCTTTGCTTTCTCATGCCATTTATCATTCAGTTTAGAGATTATTTTAACTAAAATATTTTAATCCACCATATTTTCTGAAAACTAAGAATTGATCCCGCTCAAGGAAACAGAAGAGAAAAACATCACCCACAGGCTGCAGATATTTACCTCGACTTCTCTACATGCCATCCCCAGTGTGCTTTTCAACTCACCTTGCACAGTGACCCTGGCTTTTGTTTTAGAGTCCTCTGTCTCACAGGTGTACTCCCCGCTGGCCTTGGCAGTAGAGTCATGGATGATCAGAATGGCCCTCGTTCCCTCCTGCTGCAAGTCGTACTTCTGGCTTTTTCTGATTGCTTTGCCATCCTTGTACCACCTGATGTTCACATCTGGTTTCGACAGCTCACGGCTCAGGCTGATGTCCTGCCCTGCTGCTGCTGTCTTATCCTCCAGCTGTTTTGTTACCTCAGTAGGTTTTTCTGAAAGAAAACATGCTTTTTGAGTAACATACACTTAGGGTAGGATGCCTCTCTCAAAATACACGCATCTACATGCTGGAGATAAGTTAGAGAGGCACTTGCAGCAGAGGCCATCCTACAGCCAGCAGTAATCTGCAAAGTACAGACAATAGAATTCCAGGCACCATTTATTCTCTCTTAAATCTACCCCATTGAGTATGATGAACCATGACTGAAAACTGCCTCTTCCTTCTCTCCACTGATCACACTGGGAGCCTTGGATGATGCTCTCAGATGCACATGTTATTGATAGGAATTTGTTGTACAGCTAGATGATGTGAAGGCCATCCCTTCAGCTTATACTTAGATGATATTTGCCCCCACAGTTCCCTCAACAGATCATTCCTGATTTACTGGTAACGGAACAAGGTGTAGTGAGATGCCCATTGCCAACACTACCCCAGTGCTTTGGGTATTTCTCACATTTGTGTAAAATGGTTCCTCCTTTTACTTATTTTTAAGAGAAATTCTCAGTGCTTCAAGGTTCAAGTAGAAGGTTGCTATTCACTTTAACCATATTATGAGTTAGCTCTCATGACAATCTTATCAGAAGACAGCTGAAGGAATCAGACCCCAGAATCTCTCCCATCTCATTACCTTTCACAGACAGAGAGGCTCTGGAGGTAAGACCATGGGCAGTAAAAATGACTTCCCCAGCGTCAGTAGGAGTCACACTTTTGATAAGGAGAGTATATTTCCAACCCACGTTAGAAGCTTTAAATCGCCCACCACTTTTCACTCTGCTTCCATACAGTGTCGACTTGAACTCATCAATGCTTTCATGGGACAGAATGCATTCAAAAGTACAGTCTTCTCCCTCCTGGATTTCAGTGCTTTACAGCTGTTTGGTAATGCCAATATTCAGCTCTGGAAGATAAGAGAGAGGTTAGTATGAGGTTTATATGGAGAAAAGGCATTTGTGACTGACGTGAGTAGCAGTACTGGTAACTCAGGATTTGCAGAACATGGCTGCGTTCCTTACTGATGTATTCTCTAAGACATTCTCCACTCAGAATTACCAGAAAGCTATAAAAAAAAAGAGACATGAATCTCTTGGTTTGCTCTGGAAGAACTACAATTAGAGCAGCTCAGTCCATGGAGCAGAATGAAGATTCGATGAGGTACAGAGGGAAAAACCTAACAGAGAGGACAACTCTAGGATGCTGCGTGAGAAAAAGGGTTTTGCCTATGACAGGAAATTAAATGTTTCTATTAGCTAATTTGTTACCACCCTACCCCTACTGGTGTTCAAACCATTTCTCCATTTTAGGGATGTTCAGAAAGGAAACATTTCCAGGACATTCTTGATGTGTTTGGTGATTTTCATGGCAAAATGAGATACATTTACATCAAAAGCAATGGGAATTTTCCAGACATCACTGCCCTAAATTGCAGTAATACAGTATCCTTAGAATTGGAAGAGACCCTTAAAGGCCATCTAGCCCAGCTCCCCTGCAATAAACAGGGACATTCACAGCTAGATCGGGTTGCTCACAGCCTGATCATTAGTCATTCCAGAGGCAAAACACACATTGAATGATCTCTCCCTGCAGTCATAAATCCTTGGAGACAACAGCATTGACAATGCATGTTACTGAAGCAGTAAAAGAAATTGCTCTTGTAACTCTCCTTGTGTTAAGTAAAATGATGATAATAAGCAATGGAATGCTTTGGCAGGACACCAAAACCATCCTCCTTCGTTGATATCTGCTGCATTGGAACCTTCCACTGGAAGAAAGCCCCTGATGACTTGTCACCCCAGAGAGGTGAGCTTTAGAAGCAGGATTGCTGCACAATAGAATGAACTGCAGCTCCTTAGCATTTCTTACATCCAGGAGGTCTGTGATCAGACCCACCTATCACCTTCAGGCACGCGCTTTCTGACACCTTGTCTGACTTCACTGTCACTGTGCCAGCATCCTCAGCCTTAACCTGCTTCATTGTCAGTGTGCAGCAGTTGCCAACGTTCTTGATGTCATTGTAATTGTTGGTGTAAAGGAGGTTGCCATTCAGGAACCATTCCACGTTTTTGTCATCATGGGACAGCTCGCAGGAGAAGACAGCAGAGCTCTCTTCTTCAATTTCCACATCCTGCACATGCTTCGTCACTTCTACATTGCGGGCTGTGGGGAAACAAGGTGAACTGTTACCACTGTTACTATAAATCATGTTGGGAAGCAGTTGAGTGGTTGGACTAGATGATCTCTGTGTAATCTTCTCAGTGAAGATTATACATTCATAAAGTTAGCAGGAGAGAATGTCAGAAATCAACCTCAAGAAGAGAAATCTGAGGTGAAATAGGACATGGAAGAGGCCACCCTCCCTGCTCATACCTTCAGCTGTCAGCGTGGCCTCAGTTTCTGCAATTCCTGCCTTGCACTTGTACACACCAGCATCATCGGGCTTCAGCTTCAGAATCTGGAGCTCTGCTGAATGCTTATCCCTCTTGATCCTGTACTTCTCAGAGGGTTTGATGGGCGTGTGGCCCTTGAACTGTTTCACAACCTTTGGAGAAGGCCTGAAGTCACAGGACAGGATGACAGAATGACGTTCCAAAGCTGTCTTGTCCTCCAACTTCCTGGTGATTTGTATATGGCAATCTGCAAAGCAGGGGTGGAAGAGAAGAAAGGATGAGGACAATTGGAAGAAGAGGAAAGTCTCTTGCGTCTATTCCATTCCATTTCATTTCATGTTCACAATGGTTCTGTGAACCACTCCAAAGATAAAACAAACGACTGCCTATAGGGAATGCCATTGACTACATTTCTATAAAGTAATATTGTATATTATCTACCAAATGCAAGGTCTAGCTCTTGTTCTGTGCTTATTAAATTGAGGCTTTTATTCAAATAAGAGTGAGTTGAAAATATAACAAGTACTTTAGGATGCTAACGGAGACTCTTACGCTGGGGACAACAGCAGATAAAAAGCCTGGAAGTTTCTTTCAGATGAAATCAATGACAAACTGCATCAAATTTACGTGCTACCAAACTTCTACTTGTCTAGTTCAGAAATACAATTAATTCCACCTGATTTGACTTCTTTGCTATAGCCAAGGACAAAACCTCAGCTCTGTAGATCTGAATACTAAGCACATCACAACTATTCAAACACATCTTTTACTGAGAGACAGCTGTCTCATTTAGTGTCCAACGACTTTTAATTGGAAATGGAGCAGACCCTCCAGACACACACACAATATTTCCAAGTCCCCAAAGAAGGAAGACTGTACGTTAGTTAATTCTTCATCTTCATGATGCAAACCAAGCCAGGATATGTTACCTGTGACGAGCAGATTGGCTGTGGATTTGGATTTGCCAATTGAGAACTGAATGGTGCCTGTCATATCAGTGGTGGTTTTCGATATATTCATGCGGTGGATGGTGCCTTCATGCTGCAGAATCAAGTTTCTGCCAGCCTGTAAGACTTCCCCACGTAGATACCACTTGGGAGGTTTCACAGAAGGAATGGATATCTTTTCCTTACACATATTTGCACAGAAAATAAGTAGGATTATGTTTTATTCTAAACCATTATCCATTTCTGAGTCATTTCTCACTTCAACACAGTCAATGCTTTATTGCCCTTGAACTTAAAGATAGACTTACTAGCTACAATGGAGCTCCCTGCAAACAGTTTTCATGGAAACCAGAATCTCATTTATTCTAAAACCTTTTAAGCAAAATTAAGGGTAGAAAAACAATAGAACTCAATGAATCTTTAAGGTCATTTAGTTCCAATCCCACTGCTATAGGCAGGGAAACCTCCCTCCAGACCAACTCTTCTCCTCAGGGTCAAGGCTACTCTCAAATCATTCTCCTCTAAGCCTGTGCCTGTGCTTGGGATTGCCCTGACCCAGGTGCAGGGCCTTGTAATTGGCCAAACTGAAGTTCATGAGGCTGCCAAGGGCCCACCTCTCCAGCCTGTCCAGGTCCCTCTGGGTAGCATCCCTTCCCTCTAGCACATCAACAGCACCGCTCAGCTTGGTGTCATCTGCAAACTTGCTGAGGCTGCATTTGATTCCACTGTCCATGTTGCCTACAAAAATGTTAAATAACACTGGTCCCAACACCACCCTCCACCTGGACACTGAGCTATTGACTGCAACTCTCTGAGTGTGCCCATCCAGCCAGTTCCCTATCCTGCAACTGGTCCATCCATCAAAACCATTTTTCTCCACTTTGGTGACCAGGATGTCATGCAGGATGGGATCAAATTCTCTGCACAAGTCCAAGTAGATGATGTCAGTTGCTCTCCCATTATCCACTGATGCTGTTACTCCATCATGAAAGGCCACCCAGTTTGACAGGCATGGCTTGACCTTGATGAAGCCATATTGGTTACCACCAATCACCTCATCTTTATTTTCCAAACTATGCCAAGGAGAACTAGACAGAACTCTACAATGTCGTGTCACTACAAACCTGTCTGAACCATTGGCTTCTCTGCATGCTCATCACTAGTCTCTCCTTAGCTTGTGTGCCCACAATGTATGGGGAATGTCAGCCACAAATCTTACCTAGGGGACATCTTTGCTTCAAAATCCCTTGAACATCACACAATCCCTTTTAACTCTCCAGGTCTGCATTTATTTATGTCAGACTCAGACCATATTTCTGTGCTGCTATTTCCCTTTCCTTCTGAAGGGCCTGGATACAACTTGGATTAACCTCAGGAGCAGAGTTCCTGCATAAAACAGCCAGTACTGAAACAGCAACCCAACCTGGCTGCAGACTGAGAGAGAAAATGAGAGTTCACCACTTGTGAATAATGAGACTTCTCTTATTTCCCTGGGAAGTAATGCCCACTTTTTTACTTTGACGGAGCTCCTTCCCATCCTAGAAGGGAAAATGTCAAGTCAGATCTCCACGAGTCCTTCCATCTCTGCACTGAGCAAAGGGAGCCTTCAGATCTATGCTTAATTCACCCACTCCCCTAGAATTAATGGAACTGTGCTTACTGGAACATATGCTGAAGCTTAAGCACAGTGCAGTGTTTTCAACATGTAGGAACAGCTATAGAACATGCATAAATTCTGGCTGACCTATGACAGCTTAAAGCACTGCGGAGGACTGTTAACAAGCTCGTTTGGACATCACCTTGAATAAATGACGTTATCCCCAAGTAAGGGAAGGAACAGCTGAGCACCGGGGAGGTACACAAAGTGCCAGAGCAAATTCTCACACTGTCAGGTGCAAAGAAAACTCAGATTTCACCCTAAAACCCAGTTCACAACAAGGCTACAAAATCCTGGCTGAGAATTTCTCTGTTAGAGTTGAAGCTCAAGACTCTACACCAACCAACAATATTTTGTGCAGCAAGACCTCAGGAGTTCACAAGAAACACAAAACAAACTTCCATTTCAACTTGATAAATGAACTCAGGACATAATAACAAAGAGTGCTGATCTGGGCAAGTAAAAGAGCATAAAGAAAAGAGAGCAGTGCAAAAGCTCAGACTCGCATCCCTTGGAAGTGAAATTAAAGGCTCTCATTCATTTCCAGAGAAGTCAGAAAGGAAAATACCATTACATGCCATACCTTGAACCACTTGACGTCCACGTTGAGCTTGGACAGCTGAGACTCAATTCTTTCAGCACCTGCTCCTGGTTTATAAACACAGGTTTTGGCTCTGAGGGAAGAAAAGAGAAAGTATTGACTGAGGGACTGAAATGAGACCATCTTGCAGGTTTGTATCTACAGGTTCGAACAGGTTTAGGTTACCACTTGTGCCCAAACCAATAGCCTTCACTAGAGAATATCAGCTCTTCTGTTGAAACAAAGTGTCAAATCTAGGCAAGAAAGAACCGAGGAACTGAAGGAACCAAGAGGGTCCTTGAACACCAGTCCCATGGTTGCAAGTCACTATGCAAACACATTGAACCCAAAAGAACATCTGTCCTGCAGGCAACCAAAACCTGAGTTCCTTTTACTTAAGACCCACTGTGAAACATCAAAACACATAAACATGTGATAGTTACCCCTGGGCAGCCTGTGCCAGTTAATTCTGGGGGCAGACCTGCCAGTATGAAATATTATGCTAACATGACAAAGAGAGAGAAGAAAAGCAAAATTAAGACTAGCTGACAAGTCTTGGCAGGAAGTTCTGCTCTCCATCAATTTAGTCCCATTATTCAATTCTCTTTGGAGCTGTCTCCATGCCTCTCTGGAGTTTGTTCTTTGAGAAGAAGCAATTAAGTAAGCTCTCCAGAGTCAAACATACACTGCTCAAGGGCTTTGTTGTTTCTCCATGGACCAACAAGTGTGACAAGCCAGCAGAATATGATGAAGAGCCTCATGCATACTCAATGTAAAAAAAAAAAAAAGGCAATTGTTGCTGGGAAGAAGGTGCATTTGCATTTGTGTCATCTGCAGAGGGTACTGCAGAAATGGAAAGTCTTCCACTGGAGCAAACTAAGGGCTCTCATTTATTGCAATCAAGGCCCAGCGTGTGGATCTCAGAGATCGGACCTACACCCTGCAGCAAAACAGAGACCTGCGTGGGAAAGTTCAGTTTCTCTCTACATCTGTGTCAGAAAAAGCCCACCATGGAATGACAGCTAAGGAAACATCCCTGTGACTCTTCACAGGTCTCTTCTACATTTGGGATCACTGCTACAAAAAGAGCTGTTGACTTCATCTCTCGTGGCCACCCTGAGAGAAGAGCAGGAAGGCTGGGATGCTCTTTTTCCTATCATTCCCTTGACTTCCTCTATATCTTAGGGACGAATCACAGGACAGAACACAGAAATCAAATGGCTCTACAAAGCAGATTGGCCAGTTCAAGTCAAAACAGCCACTGAAAACACCCCAGATGCTGTCTGACAACAGCTGGACTGTCGGGGAGTCAGGTGAATGCAGTCTGCTGGCCCTGGGCAGGAAGAGGACAGCCCAGACTGTCACATACCTTTCACTGAAAGCTGATAGAGCATTTTATCCCCCTCACAGATGCACTGACAACTTCCAGCATCATCCATTGAGACACTGTGAATTTTCAGGGTGTGTCTCTTCCCCACAATGTGCAGTTCATAATTTTCACTGGCCTTGAGCTCCTTCCCATCCTTCATCCACTCCACAGTAGCGCCTGTGTCTGAAAGCTCAGCCTGCAGTTTGGCTTCCTCACGCAGCCCAGCGGAGATCTTTTCTACATCTTTGCTCTTATTGGTAAATCTCACTGCAGCACCTGTCAGGAGCAAAGGCCTCGTTATTTCAATTGATATCAGGCTAACGTGGTCAATGTTTGCTGCAACATCTCTGAAAAAGTATCACCTTCTGTTCCTGCACTCATCATTGTGTCAGTGCTGAGCAATTCAAGATATTTCATTTGGTCTTCTTGCAGGATTTACTAAGTAAAACTCAACCAAACATCTCCTGCTACTGATTAAGAATGCTCTAAACATGCTTCTGCAGAGGTTTCCACCCAGTGACAAACAGTTCCTCCCATCATGAATGTTTATTTGTTCTATTTGGTCATGCAAAGCTGATTCATAGAGATATTATTGGAATGATTGCTCCCCTACTTCTAAACTATTCCAGTGCAATCAGAAAGGCTGTCTGAACCTGGAGCTGAAAGTACTGCTCTATGGTGATGCAGTGGTAAACCTGCTGACTGAATGCACTGGCCAATAGCTGTGAACTGCTGACATACATCAGCTGGCATGAAGCAATCTGGTTCAGATACCAAGCAGCTGGGTAGATTGGCTTACCCTACACTCAGTGCTATCATGTTTAGGTCATTACCAGGACTCACGTCAGTCCATGGGATGCAATTTCAGGTATTTGGTACAGTCAGTGAATGCCTGCAGCCCCAGTTCTAATCATCAGATCACAGCAACTATGCCTTGACTGGAAGAGGAAAGGAGAACGATCAAAGCAAATATCTCTCACTCTCATCTTGGTGATGACACCAACATTTTTGGCAACAAATTTCACTTCTGCTCCACCATCATTCTTGGTGATGTTCTTTATGATTAGGCTGTGAGTAGTTTGGGTTCTCTTGATGATGCAGGTCTCGCTTTCCTGTAAGACTTTACCACTGAGGTACCAAGTGCCACAACATTTTGTAAGGTCAATAGTAAACATGGCATCCCCTCCAGGTACAGCTTCACCAGTTGTTAGGGGGGATTTCACAGCCAGGACTGGTTCTGAGGAAGAACAACATGGATGTCTTCATGCTCTTTAGATGCAAGTCTGGTATCTCATTTAGAGTTGGAAGATTAAATCATTTTTAAAAGGTACATTTCTACTTCTCCCTTTGCATGAGTGCTGGAAGAAGCACTTCTATGCTTAAGATCTATTACAGAAAGTTCTGCCTCTTGCACATGTCAGATATCAAAAGATAAGGATATTCATGTCTCTGTCACAGAAACATAACTTGTATCACTTTAGTGGTAGCTGGAGGTTGATAGTAGATAGGAGAACTAGGAATAAAGGACAGCCTTTGGTGTGTTAATGCTCTACTATCTTTACAGTCAAAGGAAACATCTTAAGGGAACCAACACAGCTGCTCAGCTCACACTGACCCATTTCCATTGGGGTTTTTGTGCTTACCGAGGTGCACGCTCCCTGGGAATTCCAGAGACGGGCTCTGTCCATGCGCATTGACTGCAGACACTCGGAACTGATCATCAGCCTCTTCAGACAGATTGCTCACCGTGAACTCTGGGACGGGGACATGAGACTCGTGGCACCTCACCCACGTGAAGCCAGTTAGTTCCTTACATTCCACAATGTAGCCATCGATTGGAATGGGGCGGAGCATCTTCAGAGGGGACCATGCCAGCGTCACTGAGGTTTCTGTTCTATTTTTCACCACGGGGTCAGCTGGGGGCTGGGTGGGAGGTTTTCTGGAAGCTGAGCAGAAATAAATACAGAAATATTAGAATAAGGTCATGTAGGCTGGAAAAGACCTTCAAGATCAGCAGACTCAACTTTCAGCATGACCTACTGAGTCCCACCATTAACTACTGTGCTACCTGAGGACATACATGACAAGCTTATTCCTGCAGGTATTTGCATAGGGAATATATTCACCCTCTGGTTGCTTTGGAACATTTTAGAGGTTAAAATCCCATCAGACTTTTTCACTGTGTGCAGCCACTGATACAGGCAGGAGGCTGGGAATTACCTGACGGGCTCTAGTTACAGACTACTGACAAAGTAAAGGATTGAGTTCATTTCATTTTGGCCATCAGAAAGTTTGGTGTCTGGTTTAAGTCACACATCTAGAATCCAATTATAATCATATGGAGAACAGCGCATTCAGGAGAACTCATCTCATCCTAATAAACCTGAATGAAATCACAGAATCATAGGATCACAGGAGGGCTTGGGTTGGAAGAAACCTTCAAGATCATTAAGTGCTAGATGCCAAAGGTCCCACTAACATAGCATGAAGCCGAAAGCTAGACACTGGAATCAGATCTCCTGACCTTACCATCAGAAACTGAGATGTCATATTTTGCTCAGAGGTTCCTGCTTGTAGGAGGGACAGCTTCCGAGCTTTTTCTGCTCCAGGAACCAGCTCCAGCTTCAGAATTTAAACAGCAGTCAGAAATTAAACTGAGCTTTGTCACCTATATCAAATAGAAGGAGTGGTTGGGTGGTACAGCTTTCCAAATAACTTAGAAACTGTCACAACAATCAGATGCCGACCTTTTCTTTTTGAACTTGTTAATACATAGAGCTTAATAGCATCAGAATGCCCCAAGCACTTCAGATAACATGACAGCTGTAAACCCTTCTTTCAGGATTCCTTTGTTTAACCACTGAGTAACTGTAATTCAGTGGTGCTGGTGGGAGAAGGGAAGTCCTAATCTTCCCAGATGGTGAATAGAGTTGATGTTCACATGCAGACTGGTGCTGCAGCAGAGCCAGAAACCACTCATTTGGGAAACACAGCACCAAGAAAATAATGGGAATAGCTTCATAAAATCAGGCAGCTTCACCCAAATTTCATGTCAGGTCCATTATTCTTCATATTTTCAGGAAGAGAGGTATTCCCTTTTTCTTGTAGTTTTATTTTCTTTTCCTTTCATGCAAGCAACTTTGTAGCTTACAAACTGTTTTCTAATCACCTCCTGGTGTGGACAAATCACACAGGTTTGACTCCATGTTTTACATAGCTAGCATTTTATATTTGTTCCAGTATGGAACTGTACAGTCATAGAATGGCCTGGGTTGAAAAGGATCTCAAAGATCATCCAGTTCCAACCCCCTGCTATGTGCAGGGTCGCCAACCACCAGACCAGGCTGCCCAGAGCCACAATCCAGCCTTTCCTCATAGGAGAGCTGCTCCAACCCTCTGATCATCACAGTGGCCCCTCCTCTGGACCCACCCCAACAGCACCACAACCTTATTGTCCACAGAAAGCATATAACCCTCATTCAATTGCCCTTCCACTCAGCTTAGAGCACTACTAAAACCAGCATCTTCACCTTAGCTCATCACACTGCTGCAGTTCCTTTTACAAGGATTTCACTGGCAAAAATGAAATCAAAGCCGTCACAAGGGATTTAGCACAGTTACGTGTTACTGGCTACGAGAGCTGTCAGCACAGTCACCTGTCAGGCTTTGCTGCTGTTCTCTTTATGTAGAAGCACAACAAGGTTCAGACACCTCACAGTGCAATTCTCACTTGGACTGTAAAGAAAAAGGAGGCTTGAAAAGCAGCGTGTGGAAAACAAAGAAACAAGAATTAGAACAACAGTGGGGCCATGGCACTTGTAGGAATTGCTCCGCCTTTAACAGCAGAGCGATTCAAGAAGGATGAGGGCATTCCAAACCAGACCAGCTTGGACAGATTAACAACTGCAAGTAGTGGGTTCCAAAATTCCAGACATGAAATCAAAGCTGGAAAAACTCTTCACATTTTCATCTCTCAGTTTTTAGTACATTGTGCATTACAGTGCAAACAAGTCTTCACATACAACTTGGAAGCTAAAGACAAGTCTGACAAAACAGACTGCACAAAAATGATGGATAATGAACAGAGCAAATTGCTCTTTCTAAAACTTAGTAATAGAAAGAGATCTCTGAAGCTGCTGTTCTGTCGAGCCCCAAAGCAGTCGCTTGAGGCAGTTCAGGATTAGCCAGAGACAAACCAGCCAGCTGTGTGAACTGAGACCAATTGCACTTTTCTAGTCTGTGGCCACTGACAGCTTCTGAGAGCTACCAAGCAATGCAACCTAGCAGAATTCAGAAGGGAAACCAAGAGAGCCTACCTGAGCTCCACTGCCTTGAAATGCTCTGTGCAGAGGGAAGGGAAAGAGGGGAAAACAAACACCGCTCTACATCCCTCTGAGCCAATAGACGCTTTGCCCTGGATTAGCTCTGGTGCTGCATAAGCTGGGCTTCCACAGCATGTGTTCAGGCGGTAATCAAGGCCTCCCTGGAAGAACACAAAAAAGAGAGAGAAACGTTTGCTTTAACAGAGTTTATGTCTTCTGGTCATAACACTTCAGGAGCCTCAGAGGCTTCTTCTCCTGTGTATGTTTTCATTCATTAGATATTTTTTTCATTCAGTGTGACCTCACTAAGCAAATATTGTCTAAGACCATGAGTATCACATAAATGTGCAGATCTCAAGCTGCTCACTTATCTAGTACCCTTGGCATGATGCTTTATTTTCCTCAGCTGATCATCTAGATTGTGCCTGTTGAAGGTGCAACAACAGCCTGTTGGTCTCGATTACCTGTGAGAGGCTCTAACTTTGGCCAGGAAAAATCATTTGAGGACAAGTAATTCTCTTGGAATCAGTAAGGCAGTCTTCCCATTCTTTCTTACCAGCACCCATCTTACATGTTAATAAAGGCTTCTGGAAATCAGTTTTAAGATCAAGAAACAATTCAGTTCAAGCATATGCAATCACAGGATCCATATTTCACCTGCAAAAGTCATTTTATTCTATCCACAATCTCATCCTACAGACAGTTCCTTAGAAGGTCTCTTAGGCACACCAACCCCATGCTCCTATTACAGAGCCTTCCATAGGACAGGTGATAAACCTACAAGATTATCTACAGCTTAGACTACGAAAACAGGGAGTCTAGCTAGAGAAAATTATCTAACTGTGCATCTGATCAATCTGTTAACCACTCTCACACAGTTCAGGCCATTCCAAACAAGATGCAATAACATGTCAGCCACAGAAACAGCTTGATTTTAAGGAGTTTGTTTGGACAAGCCCCTGTTGCATACGGTGCTCAAACATGCATTACTTGGGGGCACATTGTATTTGATTTAACAGATACTCTTACCTTTGGCTTTGCACAGAGTCCAAAGTCTATCAGCTTCAAATTGTCAATCAGCAGATTTTCCCGGTGGATGAGAAAGCAGTCAGGAATGATTTCCACCCAAGTGCCCAAGGAAACATCTTTTCTCTTCTCTTCTTTCCTGCTGTGGACAGTGGTTCCCAGTCTACTCAAAGCTTGCTCGCTCTCGCTGTCTCAGAGATCTTCACTGACTGCTGGCAAGTTCCCATCTTCCAATATCCCAGGTGGGAAATACTAGCTTGTATCTGTTGGAAAGGACCTGGGGACTAGGAGGACAAGTGGTGAGAGACCACAGGCTGAATGCAAGCCAGCAGTGTGCTCTGACAGAAAAGAAGTACAACAAGATCATCAGCTGCATTAAAAAGCAGCACAACCAGACCAGGACAAGTCAGTCCTGCTTCAACACTCACTGGACCACATCTACAATACTGTATCTGGTTTTTGGCCAGGAAGGATAACAACCTGAAACAAACTCTGTGGATGACATCCAGCCTGTGCAGGGGGCTGAAGCTCCCACTCAGAGAAGAGAAGCTGGGGAGAATGATTTTTCTTCAGAGTGCCTTCCAGTAGCCTTAGATAGAGGGATTTCATAAGATGCCTAGGAAAATGCTCGTGCTGTAATGATTTGCTTTACTGAGAGATGCAAAGCTCTAACCTATTGGTGAGGAAATATTCAAGCCTTCCAGTACCTAACCTGTGCTTCAAGTCTTCAGTGACAGAATTGACAGAGTGACAGAGTAATGCATCTCACCCCATCCCCTCTGTATAGCCACCATTTGTTTAAAGGATACTCTTCCTTGAGGCACAAAAAAATAAAAACACATTCATTATTATTTATGGAAGACTGACTGCAGTTCAGGCTCACTGGTTTGAGGTCTCTGGGCATAACCCTGACTGTGAACAGAAGCAATTGCTGAAAGAATCTGTCAAAAAAAGACTGGAGCTTCCTCTTCCAAAAGGTGGTCCTTAGAAACAATGTCATCAAACAGCTCCCATCCAGGACAATACTGTCATAAGAAAGCTAAGGTTATCTGAAAATGCATTTAGAGAATATGAGAGAGAGAAGTAACAATGACAGCACAGAAAGCACGGAAAAGCACCGACAGGGCTCTCTCCTGTTCCCCATGCTCAATAAGAGAATATGTATCAGAATATATAAAATTTTCTACTTAATTCTCAAACCAATGAATCTTGAACCCAGTCTCCACTGAGATATATAGGAATCATTTCTTTTCAGCCTTATTGTTATATTATTGTCTACTGCTAAAGATAAAAACAGTCAACTGAAGTGTGGCAGAAATTATTTCTTACCTCTAAGACTATAAATATTTCTTTGATGTCTCTCTTACATGATCCAATGGGCAAACACGTTGATGACTTCAGTTCTTCATGGCATCAATTTCTGTTTTAGCATGAGGCAAGTCATCCTTAAGAGACCATAAAAGCAAGCGACGAAATCGCTAACTACTGTGACATACCAGGTACCACATCTGACTGCTGTGGAACAGAACAAGCACATATGGGACAGTACACAATTCGACATCAACTCAGCAATGACTGACATCACTCCCATAGAAATTCTGAAACAGAGCTGTGAAAAATGAAAAGTAAAACATTCAGCATTTTCATTGACATTTTGGTAAAGTTGCTGTAATAATGGAATAATGTTGTAATGACATAATGTAATGATGTAATAACTTCCTCCATTTTACAGCCAGAGAATACTGCCCTCTGAACAACGAGGAACAAGATTTGTGGTGCTCTGTTAAACTTTTTCCAGCTCTACAGCATCTTTCAAAAGGCAATGGGACCAGTAGGCTGCATTCCTATGTACCATCCCACCTGCCACTGTGTTCTAGAGAAGTCCACAATTCCAACAGAAGATATTATCATATTTAAATGCCTTTTGGCTTACCCCTAAAGTAACTTTCTACATGATTTTTACTGCAACATTTTCACCAGTAAGAAGATGCCGCCCGAGTTTTACCTTTGCAAAACCACCTATAATTCAAAACACAGATGCTTAAAGTTGAGCGTGAATTCTTCTCTAATATAATACAACAAGTAAAGCAGAGTACCTAGCATTGGGTGTAATGTTTTAATTAGAGGAAGAGGTAATCAGCACCATCAATTTCCAACTGGTTTCAAAAATCCAATTTCAAGATTATACAAATGAAACCTGACTTAGAGAACTGACAAGAGCTGTCAATCTATTCTCACATTAATTCTAGAGAGGTGAGACAGACTGTTAGGCGTGCTGTTTCTGTACAAAGATGACACTTACCCGTTCCAACTGTTTCACGGAATTCCTAGTACTTGAGAATTTCCTCGTAGTCACTGACAGACATCCTGAAATGTGCAAGAACTGAAGATCCTCCAAGCACGTGCAATGAGGAAGTGCCAGCAGTGTTCACATCCTACTTAGGACATATTCTTAGAGGCAGAAGGGACACTCGTGGCAGATCCAGCAATGCTCATCTTCTCACCAACGTGCATCCCCCTCTCACCCAGCAACAACAAAACACAGCGCATGAAGCTGGCTTCACTTAGGTTAACAATATGGAACATCCCTCAGGGCTTTGTGCCACAGAGCAGTAGCAGGGCTGGACTACAGCTTGAGGAAGCAGTGGAAGCCTTTCCCTGTATGGTTACAGTGTCCCTGCACGCACCCCACAGCCAGAGCGTTGCAAGCTGAGCTGCCTTGATGTTTCTTGCACTCATCCCAATCTCTGCGAATGAAGACTCGGAATGCAGCCAAAGTATTGATTGAGCACGAGCGTGCCTTTATTCAATGAGACAAAGGAGGACGTGAGAGGTCCCGGCTTTTAGATGGGACCAATCCTCTGTTGTTATGGAGAGTGTGGCTCAGAGACGATGCTGCTGCCTGTAGCCTGGGACTCGTGGCCTGATTCTACACCCTCCTCTGTCATGTTCGGCTTCTCCTCAGTGATGCTGACCTGAGCCTGTGTGGTGGTGCTGCTGTCAGGGCACTCGGGCTTTGCTTGGGCTGGGCTGTCCTGGAAAGCCACAGGGTCGCAATCCAGGCTGGTGCCTGAGGTGTCTGGCAGGCTCAGGTCAGCAGATTCAGCAGGGATTGCATGAATTAGAGCTTGAAGGTCGATGATATTCTTCTTTCCACCGCTGCACTCACATAAAATAATGTCGTTTGAACTGCAGCATCCTGTGCTTCCTAACAGCTCTATATTGATGGAAGCACAGGATGCCGCATCATCATCTGCCCTGCATCTTCCGTTAACACAAGGGCTGGAGTCACCTAGGAAGGAATAGATGTACAGTGGTTAGTATTGAGCATTTGCAAGATGAATCATGAAAGAGGTTCTTGCCATTTAGCTATGTAGTGGTGGTGGGCAGAAGCAAATAGGCTTCTAGCAACACTGTCACTGTCTTGAAAGTGATCCTCGTGCAGGACCAGCTCTTGTGTTGACAAGAGACTCATTTGGGAAAGACAGGGGTGAACGGTCAACCGAAAATGTCAGGCACAGGCTTGAAAGCTAGGAGGAGGTACAAGCCCACTGAAAGCATGAATTCTACCTGTGTTGCTGACAAGCAGTGTTTTGAAAGCTGGATTTACACCCTTACCTGCCAGGACCACGACTTCAGCTTCAGAGGGCTCCCTGGCACTGCTCTGCAGTTGGTGTTCGGCCACACTGGATCTTCTGTGCAGGCAGAAGCACGAACACCAACTGCCAGCTGCTGACTCTGCCCTCCTACTGGGAGAACGTGGTCTGGAGAGAGAAAACAGAGCATGCTGTCAGTCGTGGTGCAGGGTGAGGAAAGAGCTGCACCGAGCCCTTGCCAATTGTTACCCGTTCGTGGCAATGCCTGCTTTCTGCTGAAACACAGCTTAGAAACACGCTCTGTTTCAAACAGCAGAGGATGTTTCCATTCCTACAGCTCAGCCCTCAAGTCCTGCTGGCTACATTTCTCTCAAATATGTCAAGCAAGATGTGGAGCATGTGAGCAAAGGCTCCACAGCCGGACAGGACAGGAGCTGGCAGGCTCATATATATATAACGGACAAAAAATAAACCACTAAGACCCACCCGACCAATGATGATAGGGGCTGGAAAGGGAAGTCCTCTTTACCTTTCAGATGGAAAATCAATGACCGTGTGGAATCTCCCTTGTACAGCTGCGGGGCCCTCCTCCATGTCGATGTTGCTGCTTTGTGTCACTGCAGGAGAGCTGCTCTGGCCGCTTTTCTGAGCTTGGGCCTCCTGCAGTGTCAGCAGCTTTGCAGATGGAGGAGACACCCACACAGCCTTGGGCCCAGGCTGAGAACTGTGCCCTGCAAGGGAAAACCACAGGTAAGATCGATGATCAGAAAGCAGCAGCACAGCCATCCCAGTTCTGCAGTTCTCTCAGACTTTCTCATCCAAGCCACTCAAAGAAGAGGAGCTCAAAATAACTCTGTGCTCAGAGGTATGCTTGTGGCAAAGGACACAGCCATAATTAAGAGCAACTCTCTGTATCATAACAGGCAAACAAAAATCCTAGAAAAACTAGGGGGCAGGGATCTCAGAAAGCTTTGTTGCGACACTTCAATCAAGCTTCACCTGCTTGCAAAACATCTTAATGGCAGTGATGGTTTTACCCATGTAAGGTTTGGGTTTGGACACTCTCAGGATCAAGGAGTCGGGCGCCATATTCAAACCTAGGCTAAGAAGCCTGCTGTCTCCTTGACAGCAAAAGCATTTTCAAAGGTCTTTTAGAAGGCCTGGATTGGATCAATTTGTCAGATCAACATCAAGCTAAAGGAGGAAGAAGCTCACCCTCTCCCACGGCTGTTGTGGAGTTGGAGCAGAATAAAACATCTGCGTGGCTGATGAGCAGTTCTACCACAGCCGACTGCGCCTGCAGCTCCATGCAGGCAGCTTCATTGCTGGCGCAGGCAGACGGGCTCTGCTGGGATCTGAAGAAAAGGCAGATCTTATAAGTCATTTCCCCAAGATCATTTCCCAAAGTCTGAATTTCTGTAGCCAAAAACTGTAAAACTGGGCTCTGGAGACTTCCGCAGTGGGCAAACAGCGATGCCACTGACGAAATTCTCCTGGATTATCAGGGACACAGCAGTCCCAGCTAAACAAGTGAGTAGAAACTGTCATCTAGAAATTGTGCCCCTGGGGTTGAAGGAGAGCAGAATTAAGCATCGTGTTGAAAAAGAAGTTTACCTTAAGAGGTTTGGAGCCCACACAATCGCTAAGTTCCTAGCATCCATGCTGGTGACGGAGCAGTTCCCGGCCAGAGACGCAAGGTGCCTCATAAGGTACTGCAGAGTCCTGGAAAACAAGGGAGGCAGATGTTCAGAACCAAAAAGCAAGCCGTGCTGCAGTGCACAAAACAGACCTCCATTCATGCTGGTTGTTGTCATTGCTACCACCCTGAATATGAAGTAGATAAAATGTTCCCGGTGCCACCATGCTGCAGCACCAAGACCCACAAAGCACAGCCGCAGCCAACAGCTGCACCACCGTGCCACCGTGCAAGGAACTGACCCAATCAATTGACCCAATGCAGCCTTCAGCCGCTGCAGCGTGCACAGGCATGATGTTGCAGGTGTGAGACAACACCTGGAATCGCATCATTGACCTCTGAAAGGCAGCAGGGCTGAGCTCAGCAGACCGAGTGCAGCACTGACCTGTAGTGAGGAGCGGGCAGCTGCTGGATGGCATCCTTCATTCTCTGCACCCGCTCCTCCTCTGCAGCACCGGCAGCGTCCTGGAAAAAGGCAGGAAGGGATTCAGACACCAGTCAGGCTGGAGAGCTGCCACAGGTTTGGGAACCATGGGGACAGCGCGCTGGTGGTCAGCACCGAGGCAGACTCGATGCCTTCCAAGAGGAATCAGGGGAACACAGCAGCACGCAGCCTGTGCCATCAAGGCCAAGCAGTGCAAGCTCTAGGGGGGTTTACAGCCTGATTGCGCAGTGCAGCTCCTTGCAGCAGGCATTTGTCTCCAAGATGCTATTAACCCCATTCTACCAATAGCTGGGGAACAGCAAAGGAAAGGGAATTCTCACAAGCATTGTGAATAGCTTAAAAAAGCACCTCTTGGCAGCACCACAAGTGCCATCAGTGAGAGGCAGGATGTGGCAAAGACATGCTTCATGGGGTTAACAGAAAGAAGACCTCAGAGATGGGGCAATGCTGCAACCACTAGCCAGGACGCCCAGGGAACAGGTACGTGTCATTTCCAAGACATTGCCCTGTGCTTACCAAGAACTTGTCATACAGCTGCTCAGTCAGCAGAGGGTTTGGGAGCTCCCTGAAATACATTTTACACAGGGAGCTCACGCTGTGAATTTCCTGGACGCTGAGCTCGGGAACTTGCTCCGTATCGAATTCATGGCTGTAGAGAAGGACATAGAATTGGGCAGAGGGCTTTGAGAAAGATGAGAACAAGTTCACAGCCACACAAAATACAGTCAAGAAAAGGAAGGGGTTCCTCTGAACACCCGCAGCATGGCACGGGCCCCTACTGACAGCTGTGTCAGTTGCAGCACTCTTACCGTAGTCGCTGGATCTTTGATGCCACACCGGACAGGCGGTATATCCCTCGCACCACGCCATGCTCCTCAACGAACTCAGCGCAGCTCTGGAGGACCTGGGGAACTACAGAAAAAGAGCCAGCGGTTAGCGCAGCTTCTTACTCATGTCCTGGTTCAGGCTGTGACCTTCGCACATCCCATTCTCTAAGCAAAGCTGGGCTACTGCTTGCTTCCTCCTTAGGGGAGAAAGCTGGCAGAGACAGCTGTGAGGAAACTGCACAGAGATGTGTTCCTGGATTTCCAGAAATGCCACGACCTATCAACAGCCTGGAGAAAGTAATTCTGGCAAAGCCACAAACACTGCAAGTCCCACCACAGCTCCCTTGAGAATCTAAAGACTAGAAAAGCTAGGAAAAGAGTGCAGGATGCTCTCTGTTGCCACAAGGCTTCCTACATTTTCAGGCTGAAACAATTACTAAATATCATCTCCCTTTCACATTTAGATACACAACAGAGGAAGATCTCAGGAATGGGCTATTTCTTACCATCACGGCCAGAGCGCAGAAGGTGCTGCACCAGGTCACAGCCAAACACCCCTTCCTTCTTTGATTCAGGCTCTGTCGCTCTCCTGGGGCGGGCCTTCACCAGGGAGCGAAGGAAGGGGATGAGCTTGCCCCGTCTCCTTGGCACTGCACAACAAAACAAAGAAACCAGTTCATTTCAGGCTTCGCTCGGTTGGACGAGGCCAAACATAATGCATTCGACAAAGCATGTAACAACGGGAAGAGCATTACCAACAAGGACAAGCAAGAACAGATTTTCCCCATCCCTGGAGGTGCCCAAGCAGCTTAATGCAGTCCTCTTGCTAAGATTGCTGTACTTGGGCATTAATGAATCTCCTGACAGCAACATTCTGACCCCATTTTACTAACCCGCATTATCAAATGTAACATATGTACCTGGTTTTGGCAAGGAATTCAGGAGGGACTCGGGAACCTTTCCACTGATGAGTTCCACGCACTCACCAGGGAAAGATCCAACCTGTAATAAGAACAAAAAAACAGGCGGGCATTAGCCTGAGCCCAGAGCCAAAGGGAAGGTCCTCTGACACCAACACAGGGCAACCGTTTGCATCCAGAAGCCATCCTGTGCGGGCAGAACACCTGCAACCTGAGATTCCCAACTCTACTCAAGTTGTGCTCTCTAGTCGGAAACGTGTGCCTACCTCAAAGCCACGCTTGCCTCTCCAAAAGGGGCTCAGCTCCTTTGGTGGCATGTCAACAATGCTCACCAGATCTCCAACCTGGAAGAGATTGAAACGTCAATCCCACATTCAGAAAATCTTGTAGGAAAACAGCTCAAATGACTGCCTTCTTCTATGCATGACAACAAGGAACGCCTGGAACTGCTTACCTCAAGGGAGAGCTCACCCGGCCCCTGGGCGACGTGGCTCCTAATAACATGGGCTGCCGCAATTGCTGGAACGTTCAAAGATGACACAGCACGCTCCAGCTGCGGCTTCCGCATGTTATCAGCCTGAAAAACAGAGCACAGGCCGTGGTCAGGAGATGAGGACAAACCAGGAGGATTTCAAGGTGAGGAGCACATCTGCAGAGAAAGCTGCAGCAAATGTGCTCCGTCCTTATCAGGAGCACTTCAGAAGGAGCTGCACGTCTCATAACAGTTCTTTCCCTTCCTGGCGTGCATTGCCAGGCCATGCAAAGATGCATCTCTCTCAACCCAGACTAATCAGCAATGGCACTGGCGCAGACAGCTGGCCAGGCCCTTTTTGGCCCATTCTTTCCTGCAGGAGAGTACATCTGCAGCTCCTTCTAATGGCTCAACACAGGGAACAAAAACCAGCCAGAGCTTCATACTGTACCTCCGTCGCCGCCACCTCAGGCTCACGGCTGATCTCACTGCAAGCAGCACCCATCACAGCAAGTGTGAAGACTCTGGAACAGAGCAGAAACACACTTCTGTTTTCTCTATTCACACAGCACAGTATGGACAGACTTCTTCAGAGCTACCCGCACATACCCTGCGGCAAAACCATGCGGGGGGACAAAACATGGCACGTACCTGGCAGTGAGATCACCTCAAGCTATCTGCAGCAGTTCCTTGTCGCTTTGCTCTGATGGAATGAGAACAAAAGCTGCACCGAGGCAGTGGGCGGAGGGCGAGGAGAGGAGAGAGAAAGAGCAGGTCAGTGAGCAGGGCTAAGACAGTCATGGAATAACACACACAGCACAACCATCCCATCCACTTGCTGCAAGACATGCTGAGTCCCAGGCTACGTGATGCCTGTCCACCCACTGTGGTGGGTGCATTTACAATGCTTCCAGTACTGAGCAAAGACAATGGAAGAAGCACGGGAGAGGTGCAAACTTTACTGATACCCCCTTTGGAACGTGTGTACCAGGGGAAAATTACTTCTGATGGTCAAGAGTAAGCAATATGGTGGTGTGAGCTCAAACAGCCAGCAGTTCTCAACACCTCACTGCCCACCCATCCATCCCATGCTGGTTCAGCTTACCTACAAGCTGCTGCGCACGACGGTGTGAAGAAAAAGGCAATAAAGTCACTAACTAAAGTCACTAACTAACTAACGGCACTAACTAACTAACGACACTAACTAACTAACGACACTAACTAACTAACGACACTAACAAACAACACTACCTAACTAACAACACTAACTAACTAACAACACTAACTAACTAACAATACTAACTAACTAACGACACTAACTAATTAACGACACTAAAGGCACAAGAACAACAAGTCAACAACCACTCCGACCACTAGCTCACCCACAAAGGAACACAGAACGCACCGCTCCTCCCCTCATTCCAGATGCTTATGACATCACCAACGGCCAACAGCCTGGTCCACCATGACCCCCCACAAGGCAGGGAGCCAAGACCACGTGGTCACGTCTGATTCCAACACGGCACCACAACATTCCAGGACTCAGTGTGGGCTTGGAATTCTATCCTGGTGTGGCAGCGCAATGGGAGGTGTTAGGGCACAGCTGAAGAGCTGACGGACAACGGACGTTTCCAAAGGAGGGTGCCAGATTAACTCTCAGCATTCTCTTGCGGGGCTCTTAGGAATGCTTCAAACCCATTTTCACTGCCTAGCTCATTTCTAGAAAGTCCAGTTGAGAAATGCTCACTTTGTCTGGGGAACGCCTCTATGCATCATGAATGAAAAATAAAATAAAATGGGCACGCGACCCTATGAAACTTACCTCTCTGCTCTTGCTGTCAGCCAGACACCTCAGATGAGCATGACGTGTCCCTGCTCCTGAATGAAGATCCACCCAAGTCTGTGTTCCTCTCTGCTCCATCTCTGGGTCTAAAAGAAACACAGACACAGATGATTACAAGATCCTTTGTGCAGACGAAAGACAAGGGTGCACACGAATTCTGTTTAGCAAGAAATACTACAGTCCCAATGGACTGCGGTGGTAGTACTTGAATCCTCATTTGGGGCTGGAGCTCAACAGGTCAACACATCAGAAATAACACAAAGTGCATCTGGAAGACGTGTCTCAAAGCCCAGAAATTCCAACACGGGAGGGGGCTGGACAGTGGACCACAAGTGTCCATTTCCATTGCAGCTCCCTGTAGAGAACAGCACCAATCAGCAGGCGTGAATCAATTCATTCACAGGCTGCACAATGACTCTGTTCTTTACATGATAAAGAAACACACAGAGATTCCTGACCAAAAAGTTGGGAGTTAATAACGACCAAAGAGGTTCCTGTTCCTACGCCTCATCCTCTCACCCCAACTCCTGCGTGATGCCCACAGGCTTCAAGTCAGCTCTCAAATCCATTGAACTCCAGTCACAGAACTCTATCAAAAAGGATGTCACACATGTGACACTTACATACATTTTGCATCAGAAACAGTGACGCCAGCAGGAGCAGAGAGGTGACTGTCCCCCTGTACTAAGCACTGGTGAGGCCACAACTCGAATTCTGTTTCCAGTTTGTGGCCCCTCACTGCAAAAAAGACACTGAGGCATTGGAACGTGTTCAAAGAAGGGCAACAAAGCTGGTGAGGGGTCTGGAGCACAATGGGGCCATATGAGGAGAGGCTGCAGGAGATGGGAATGTCCAGCCTGGAGAAGAGGTGGCTCAGGGGAAACCTCATTGCTCTCTATAACTTCCTGAAGGGAGGTTGCAGTGAGCTGGGGGTCGACCTCTTCTCTCGTGTCATTATTGATAGAACTAGAGGGAATGGTTTCAAGCTGCAGCAGGAGAGGTTCAGGCTGGACATTAGGAAATATTACTTCTCAGAAAGGGTGGCCAGGCACTGGAATGGACTGCCCAGGGAGGTGGTGGAGTCACCCACCCTGGGGGTGTTCAAGGAATGACTGGATGTTGTGTTGAGGGACGTGATTTAGTGGGAGCTAGTGGTAATAGGAGAACGGTTGGACTGGATGATCTTTTAGGTCTTTCCCAACGCTGGTGATTCTATGATTCTGTGATTCATACGCTAAGAAGCAAGGAGAGGCTCTTTTGTTAAATCTTTCAGTAGAGAGAAGAGTTGATATTTGCTTCTCCCGACAACAGAAACACGGTACCAGCTTTCTAAGCCAACCCACCTACAGCAGGCAGACAACGCATATGTAAAGGAGCACGCACATCCCCTCCGGCATCACTTGAGACGACAACCCACCTTCAGATCTCTGTGCATTTCCCTTGTTTTACAAAGATGCAGCCTCACTGCAGCTCCATGGGTGTCACACAAGGCCTGCAGGACCTTCCTCCACAAACCCCATTTGCAGGCCTTGCTCTGTGAGGATTGCCACCTGCCCTCCTGAGCAAAAACAAGCACTAAGAACGAGAGCAAAGCACACTGGATTCGCCCTGGCCTGGCTCAAGCCCCAGTCCTACCAGACAGACCCTGGGATGAAAACTACTCCACAAACACCAGATGGACACCAGCAAACAAGAAGTTGATCAGATCCAACGCCAAGCAAGCACCAAGCCTCCTCAGGAAACTCTTTGCCATCAGCTCCTTCATCACCTTACCTTTCCTCCACACCTCAATCCCAAAGTTGTTTCCACACCTGCCAGCACGTGTTACCTCCCACCTGCTCATCGCACAGAGCTTCAACAGCACCAAATTTGCTTCCGGGGCCCTCCTTCACCTCACTGTGCTAACACTCATGATTCAAATTACACAGAAATCCTAGCAGAAGTTCTCAGTGAGAACTGCACCTAACATTCCTCCTTCTACAAGCAAACAGGCCCAACACGTGGTCATAACAATGCCTGCATAAAAACAAGCAGAGATGGCACGGCAGGACAGACGTACTCGGTGTGCACGTCTGAAGCCATTTGAGAACCTAGTCGCTCTTGCTGCATGACCCCTGACTTCTGTTAAAAGCTGAACGGTCCCCAGAGCACCTGTTTCCAACAGCTGCCACCATCCAAAGCAGCCAGCCTTCTTACAGTCACCTGGCCCAAACATCCCTTTTGCTCTACACTTGATTCCTGCAAGAGGAGGGAGCCTGGCACGCAGACCATCCTTCCAACACCCCATCCCAGCAGCAAGGGATCACAGCGCTGGCACAGCTGAAACAAAAAGGGTGTGTGAGTTTCCTGTTAGCACTCAGTGTGAACAAATCTACCACTGAGCAACACTGTGAGCCCCCACTCACCTCAGCACAGGTCAACCTGTAACCCCCGCATTCCCCTATCCACGTGCACATGCACACCCGTGTGCCACCCTGCCTGCTTTGCACACCTCCATGCACACTCTGCATCGTGTGCCCTCCTTTGCATTCACAGACATGTGCAAACCATCCCTGGGAACACCTACGTGCCTACACCTTCCACAAACATCCCTTTGTGTGCACCTGTGTGCAACCCAACTCCTCAGCACACCCATGTGCAAGCATACATTTGTGCCACCGCATCCATGCACTATCCATGTGCTCACACACACTCACACAACCACATCCCTTAGTGCAGCCCTGTGCACACACATACAGACACATGTGTAACCCCTTCCTTTCACTCCCAAAGTGCACGCACACACCGGTACCACAATGTCCTTGTGCAGCTCCAACACTCTGCACACCCCTGTGCACACACGTATATGTGCATGCTCGTCCTTGCACACATACCCACAGACCTACACACACCTGAGCAACCCCACTGGTTTATACACTCATGGACACAAATGTGTGTGCATCACCATCCATGCACAAATACACACACAAACACACACACACACACACGGATCCCCACTGCTTTGCACAATCCTGTGCACACTCACGTGTGTCATGCACTGATTTCCCAGCCAGTCCCCGTATGGTCACTTACTTAGGACAGGAGTGCAGGGGAGCAGCCAGAAGCTGTTTGCATTCCCTGCTGTCTGCTGGGCAGCTTTGCTGGAGATGCTTGGGTTGCTTTGCTTTTCCTTGGGAGGTGGGAAGGAGCTTTGAGTTTGAGGCACATACCACGCCAGAGCATCCTGATGGCACAAGGGGGATCAGGGCCCCTCTATTGGTTACCTCGGTGGCTTGCAGCAAATGGAACTTTCCCCCTTTTGGAAGGGTTCACCTTGGTGGTTGATTTGTGTTTTAATTCTTTCAGTCGTGCCTGATGTAGATGAATCCACGGTGGTACCAGATGATGGAGACCAGGATTCCCACGATCGCCTATTGAGAAAGCTAAACAATGTGAGTTCCTACTGACCCATATCAACAAAAATCTCAACCATAAAAAAGAGACGTCTTCGTATTCAAGCAAATGACAACAATAAGACCATGCATGTAGTTTTGCTGTATTTCCTCTGTAATCATGGGGAGGATATGAAGAAGTGGTATAATTCATCCACTTCTGCACTTCAGGCACGAGTTCCTTAGAATTGGAAGAGACCCTTAAAGGCCATCTAGCCCAGCTCCCCTGCAATAAACAGGGACATTCACAGCTAGATCAGGTTGTTCACAGCCTGGTCATTAGTCATTCCAAAGGCAAAACACACACTGAATGATCTCTCCTTCAGTCATAAATCCTTGGAGACAACAGCATTGGCACTGCATGTTACTGAAGCAGTAAAAGAAACTGCTCCTGTAACTCTCCTTGTGTTAAGTAAAATGATGATAAAAAGCAATGGAATGCTTTGGCAGGACACCAAAACCATCCTCCTTCCTTGGTATCTGCTGCAATGGAACCTTCCACTGGAAGAAAGCCCCTGATGACTTGTCACACCAGAGAGGTGAGCTTTAGAAGCAGGATTGCTGCACAATAGAATGAACTGTAGCTCCTTAGCATCTCTTACATCCAGGAGGGCTGTGATCAGACCCACCTCTCACCTTCAGGTGCGCGCTTTCTGACACCTTGTCTGACTTCACTGTCACTGTGCCAGCATCCTCAGGCTTAACCTGCTTCACTGTCAGTGTGCAGCAATTGCCAACGTTCTTGATGTCATTGTAATTGTTGGTGTAAAGGAGGTTGCCATTCAGAAACCATTCCACGTCCTCGTCATCATGGGACAGCTCGCAGGAGAAGACAGCAGAGCTCTCTTCTTCAATTTCCACATCCTGCAGCTGCTTCGTTACTTCTACATTGCGGGCTGTGGGGAAACAAGGTGAACTGTTACCACTGTTACTATAAATCATACTGGGCTGTGGTAGAATGGTTGGACTAGATGATCTTTGTGTAATCTTCTCAGTGAAGATTATACATTTATAAAGTTAGCAGGAGAGAATGTCAGAAATCAACCTCAAGAAGAGAAATCTGAGGTGAAATAGGACATGGAAGAGGCCACCCTCCTTGCTCATACCTTCAGCTGTCAGCGTGGCCTCAGTCTCTGCACACCAGCGTCATCGGGCTTCAGCTTCAGAATCTGGAGCTCTGCTGAATCCTTATCCCTCTTGATCTTGTACTTCTCAGAGGGCTCGATGGGTGGGTGGCACTTGAACCATTTCACAGCCTTTTGAAAAGGCCTGAAGTCACAGGACAGGATGACAGAATGACATTCCAAAGCTGTCTTGTCCTCCAACTTCCCGGTGATTTGTATATGGTAATCTGCAAAGCAGGGGTGGAAGAGAAGAAAGGATGAGGACAAGTGGAAGAAGAGGAAAGTCTCTTGCATCTATTCCATTCCAATTAATTTCATGTTCACAATGGTTCTTTGAACCACTCCAAAGATAAAACAAACAATTGTCTATAGGGAATGCCATTGACTACATTTCTATAAAGTAATACTGTATATTATCTACCAAATGCATGGTCCAGCTCTTGTCCTGTGCCTATTAAATTGCTCCCAGTTGAGGCTTTTATTCAAATAAGAGTGAGCTGAACATTTAACAAGTACTTTAGGATGTGAATGGAGACTCTTACACTGGGGACAACAGCAGATAAAAAGCCTGGAATTTTCTTTCAGATGAAATCAATGACACACTGCATCAAATTTAGGTGCTACCAAAATTAAACTTGTCTAGTTCAGAAATACAATTAATTTCACCTGATTTGACTTCTTTGCTATAGCCAGGGAGAAAACGTCAGCTCTGTAGATCTGAACAGTAAGCACATCACAACTATACAAACAGATCTTTTACTGAGATGCAGCTGTCTCATTTAGTGTCCAATGACTTTGAACTGCAAATGGAGCAGACACTCCAGACACACTCACAATATTTCAAAGACCCCAGTGAAGGAAGACTGTACGTTAATTAATTCTTCATCTTCATGATGTAAACCAAGCCACGATATGTTACCTCTGACGAGCAGATTGGTTGTGGATTTTGATTTGCCAATTGAGAACTGAATGGTGCCTGTCATATCAGTGGTGGTTTTCAGTATGGTCAGCCGGTGGATGGTGCCTTCTTGCTGCATAATCAAGTTTCTTCCAGCCTGTAAGACTTCCCACGTAGATACTACTTGGGAGGTTTCACAGAAGGAATGGATATCTCGCATTCAAATTTGGTTTCTTCAGGCTCAGTCACATCCTCGTCACATAGCTCCTTTACTAGATTAATGGATTGCTCTTTAAGAAGGAAGGAACAAAAGAAATCAGAGATTTATAAGGAATGTAAAAAACCCTTACATTATCACCTACTTACTCACATCAGCATTACTGCACATGAACACTACACCTATCAGCTCAAAATGCCTTAAAACATCATTGAAAAAATAACTGAAAGAAAGGAATGTTGAAAAGAAGTCCGACAATAAGACTGACAACCTGAAGAGAGCCCAGATCTTCTGATTCCCAGTCCAACATCCATATCAAACCATGACCTTCCCATCCCAATATCAAACTCCTCACATTACGAACTGGAAAAGAGGTTCAATGAAACACGGACATTGATAATTACTTTGGTAAAATATAGTAACTTAGCTCTGAGCAAACCCACACCTACACTTGGATTCCTCGAGCAAAGAGCTCTGAGGCACATGGCCAGGCTGAGCATCATCCATCTGGTTTCACAGCATCACTGCCTGTTCTCTCATGTCAATTAAACCATCCATTCCCCCATATCCACATCCCCACCAAAGCAGAATCTAAACATGGCTTCTACAAGGACTGACCGAATGCGGCCGCCGTCACCTTCAAAGTACCTGATACAGAAGGATCACACTCACTGTCAGACAAAACCTCTTTGGAGAGGTGAACTGACTGCCCTGTTCACCCCCACTTTGGAAAGAACTGCACTCATTTCCTACCTGCTCCTGGCAGTGTGGGATGGTGGGATAGCATCACACTTCCCACACTAAGCTTCCCACCTGTCACTTGTTCCACCCTAACCTCAGTCCCAAAACAAAAGGGGAACTCCCTTCTGAACCTTCTTCACTTCATTTCAGATGTCCTTTCTGCTTCATCTCCAACCCACCCCTCACTCAGGAGAAAGATCCCCCTCTTACACCCTACCATCTTGCCGCATTCTGATGTTGTCATCAGCCTTCAGCTTGTTGTCATCTTTGTACCACTGGCTCTGAACCTCATCGTGTGAAATCTCACAGACAAAAGATGCACTCCCATACTCATTCACTTCCACATCTTCCACTGGTTTAACAATCTTGATCTCTCCAGCTGTGAAACACTAGAGATATATTTGTCAGGGTATTTCCAGAACTGAGTGCAGCATCTTTTCCTTACACATATTTGCATAGAAAATAAGTAGGATTTTGTTTTATTCTAAACCATCATCCATTCCTCAGTCTTTTCTGTCTTCAACACAGTAAATGCATTATTGCCCTTGAACTTAAAGATAGACTTACTAGCTACAATGGAGCTCCCTGCAAACAGTTTTCATGGAAACCAGAATCTCATTTATTCTAAAACCTTTCAAGCAAAATTAAGGGTAGAAGAACAATAGAACTGAATGAATCTTTAAGGTCATTTAGTTCCAATCCCCCTGCTAAAGGCAGGGACACCTCCCTCCAGACCAACTCTTCTCCTCAGGGTCAAGGCTTCTCTCAAATCATTCTCCTCTAAGCCTGTGCCTGTGCTTGGCATTGCCCTGACCCAGGCGCAGGGCCTTGGACTTGGCCACACTCAAGTTCATGAGGCTGCCAAGGGCCCGCCTCTCCAGCCTGTCCAGGTCCCTCTGGGTAGCATCTCTTCCCTCTAGCACATACACAGCACCGCTCAGCTTGGTGTCATCTGCAAACTTGCTGAGGGTGCATTTGATTCCACTGGCCATGTTGCCTACAAAAATGTTAAAAAACACTGGTCCCAACACCACCCTCCACCTGGACACTGAGCTATTGACTGCAACTCTCTGAGTGTGACCATCCAGCCAGTCCCCTATCCTGCAACTGGTCCATCCATCAAAACCATTTTTCTCCACTTTGGTGACCAGGATGTCATGCAGGACGGGATCAAATGCTCTGCACAAGTCCAAGTAGATGATGTCAGTTGCTCTCCCATTATCCACTGATGCTGTTACTCCATCATGAAAGGCCACCAAGTTTGTCAGCCATGGCTTGACCCTGATGAAGCCATATTGGTTACCACCAATCACCTCATCTTTATTTTCCAAACTATGCCAAGGAGAACTAGACAGAACTCTACAATGTCGTGTCACTACAAACCTGTCTGAACCATTGGCTTCTCTGCATGCTCATCACTAGTCTCTCCTTAGCTTGTGTGCCCACAATGTATGGGGAATGTCAGCCACAAATCTTACCTAGGGGACATCTTTGCTTCAAAATCCCTTGAACATCACACAATCCCTTTTAACTCTCCAGGTCTGCACTTACTTATGTCAGAATCAGACCATATTTCTGTGCTACTGTTTCCCTTTCCTTCTGAAGGGCTTGGATATAACTTGGATTAACCTCAGGAGCAGAGTTCCTGCATAAAACAGCCAGTACTGAAACAGCAACCCAACCTGGCTGCAGTCTGAGAGAGAAAATGAGAGTTCACCAAACTCATGGGACAGGACAGATGTTCATGTTCATGCTAACACTGAACCCAAGTGGCCACATGAGGACAGCATCTAGTAGGAAATCAGATAAAAGCATCCTTTCAGACGTCCCTTTGGAAATTGGCATCTACCAGGGCACAGCAGACCCGTGTGTTCAGTAACCAGTCTGATACATCAGAGCCCAGTGATGAGCTACAAACTGGGGTTTAACTAGTGCAACACACGGAGGGAAAATCTGTCATAAGCATAAAGAAAAAAGAGAAAGGTATCCAAAATGACTAACCAAGAAATGCCCAAACTGCCCATGAAGCATTTCTTCCTGTGGTACAAAACACCACAAGAGGATTTATTTGCTCTTTCAGTTAAATATACCATGAACCTTTAGGGTAACTGACGTCTTGTCTTCGGCTGCTTTGCACGAGTATGTTCCCTGATCTTCATATTCACACTTGTGAAAAATGAGGCTTCTCTTATTTCCCTGGGAAGTAATGCCCACTTTTTTACTTTGACGCAGCTCCTTCCATTCCTAGAAGGGAAAACACCAAGTCAGATCTCCACGAGTACTTCCATCTCTGCACTGAGCATAGGCAGCCTTCAGATCTATGCTTAATTCACCCGCTTCCCTAGAATTAATGGAACTGTGCTTACTGGAACATATGCTGAAGCTTAAGCACAGTGCAGTGTTTTCAACATGGAGGAATGGCTACAGAACATGCATAAATTCTGGCTGACCTATGACAGCTTAAAGCACTGTGGAGGACTGTTAACAAGCCCGTTTGGACATCATCTTGAATAAATGATGTTATCCCCAAGTAAGGGAAGGAACAGCTGAGCACCGGGGAGGTACACAAAGTGCCAGAGCAAATTCTCACACTGTCAGGTGCAAAGAAAACTCAGATTTCACCCTAAAACCCAGTTCACAACAAGGCTACAAAATCCTGGCTGAGAATTTCTGTGTTAGAGTTGAAGCTCAAGACTCTACACCAACCAACAATATTTTGTGCAGCAAGACCTCAGGAGTTCACAAGAAACACAAAACAAACTTCCATTTCAACTTGATAGATGAACTCAGGACATAATAACAAAGAGTGCTGATCTGGGCAAGTAAAAGAGCATAAAGAAAAGAGAGCAGTGCAAAAGCTATCAGGCAAAAGCTCAAACTCTCATCCCTTGGAAGTGAAATTAAAGGCTCTCATTCATTTCCAGACAAGTCAGAAAGGAAAACACCATTACATGCCATACCTTGAACCACTTGACATCCACCTTGGGCCTGGACAGCTCACACTCAAATGTGACCTTGTCCTTCTGAGTGATGCTAATGTCTGCCAATGGTTTGCTGATTTACAAAGGCAATTCTGAGAAGGATAAAGAAGGATGTGGATTTAGTTGGGAATGAGGTCTCTAGGAGCATCTGGCATAAGGAATAATGAAAGGCAGTGCCTACTCTCTATGCTTACTAGAACTTGTCATTAACAACAAAAAAACCTATTGTTTTGAGCACATTATCATTACTTGTGCTAGGGACAATAATGTTACAACAATCCTCTTGATATATCAGGGATACCCTGGTGGCAATGGCCCAGTGCATAACATTCTTATATGCATTATTGACATAATTGCCAATAGAATATTGGCATAACTGCCAATACAAGTGACAAGTGCACATTCTGGGACACAGAGCAGAATTTTGTGACAACTCTCAGCCCGGAATATGTTGATGAAGAAGATGTCCTAACAGTGCATGCCAGTGATTTGACAAACCCTGCTCTGTGTGACACAGTTCGTCTTCAGTTTTTGGGATCTTTGATTCCCAGTTGGCTCTTAGGAAAAAAAAAAAAAAAAAAAAAAAAGCCACCCAAACAACCTAGTCCTCCCTCATCTCACCCTTCTCATCCAGCTGCTGCCTCACAGAAGGGGTAAAATAAAAACTCTCCTGTACTAGCAGAGAGATTTGCAACGGAGTAACTCAAGTAAGGATGGGAGACTGAAGGTGCTGGGGAAGACATCCAGGCTTTAGCTACAGGGCATGCATGCAGGATCACAATACAAAGGCCAGTCAGAGAAATCTGAACTTCATGAGAATTAATGGGGTTGTTTCTACATGCCCACCATATCTGCCAGTGTAAAACCTTCCAGTGAAAAAAAGGAAAGCTACATATAGGTGGGGAGAATTGTTGGTGAAATTATTTGTGATATTTCTGCTAAGAATATGCCCAAAATCCTGGAGCAAGACTTCAAGTTAAGCAACTCAGTCTGTGTAAGTAGACTTACAGAAAGGAACCATAAAGCATGTGGAAGGAACTGTAAAGTTAATCCACAGCTAAAACAGAGTAGAGACGAATTGCAGGAGCTTGTTTACTTTGCACAAGTGTGAGCTTTAACCACTGCTGAGCTCCTAGTACAAAAGTCTGAACCAATGCAACAAACCAACCCATCCATGCTGTACGAAAGAATGTACTGACACCACCAGAACACAAAATTCTATGGCTGAAAATACCCGCAAAAATCATCCAGCCCTTCTCCATTGCTCCAGGACATGCTCAGCTCTTTGTGCCCCAGATATTTCACTAACCTTTCCTGAAACCCACAGTGAAGGCTTCAAAGCCCCTCCAAATGACTAATCCAGTCATCCAACCATTAAATGCTTTTTTGTTGTATAACTCAAAACCAGCTATCATGTTATGTATGAGCACCTTCCAAGAGCCAACAGAGTCAATGATTTTATTGGAAGCTTCAGATTTTATGACTCGCAGGAAGTGATCACCATAACTCACACTCACATCCCCTGCCTGTAGAGGAGATCCTCCTTGCAGCTACAAAGATGCAAGAAGAAAAGAGGCAAAGAAGGGGTAAAAAAAATCCCATCTTACATTTGGGATGCTTAACTCCAGCCCTGAACGCTGATTTCCTCGCTTAACTGCTGTGCTCTTCAGAAGCAGTTGTTCCACAGTTATTTAGAGAGAAAGACAAGTTTTGTACTTGGTTGTTAACACAAAGAACAGCATAAACACACAAATGAACTCAGCTTTGCAGTGTTGTAATGGCTGATGAGGGAAGCCAAGGATCCTTCCACACTGTCAGCCTTCATTTCCAGAGACATACCTTTGGGGGTGATGGTAATGCTGCTCTTGTCATCTCTGGACTCGCAGAAGTACTCTCCCTCATCCTCAGCCCGGATCCCTGTTATTGTCAGGGTTCTTCTGACCCCTTCCTCATCAATCTGGAAACGTTTGCTGGGTTTGATCTCAACTGCATTCCTGCGCCACACCACCTTCCCTTTGGCACGGCTCACTTCCTCTTCCTCTAAGCCACATAAACAGCTGCTTAGTGCTCCCAAAGCGAATGCTCACCAGTTGATTCCAACTTGAAGGTCATCTTCTGGCCAGCAGCCTCGCAGATGTATTCTCCAGCATCTTTCTTCTCCAGCTGCTCCACAACCAGACGCCGTGTTTTGCCCACAGATTCCATTCTGAACGTTCTGGAGGAGGCAAGCAGTCTTCCATCCTTGTACCATTTTACTTCGCTTGGATCCTGTGCTACTTCACAGCTGAGGGAGGCACTTGCTGCCAGGGCAGCACTCACCTCTTTCTGCACCTTCTCCTGGTTTATAAACACAGGTTTTGGCTCTGAGGGAAGAAAAGAAAAACAGAAGGACTGAAATGAGACCATCTTGCAGGTTTGTATGTACAGTTTGGAACAGGTTTAGGTTACCACTTGTGCCCAAACTAATAGCCTTCACTACAGAATATCAGCTCTTCTGTTGAAACAAAGTGTCAAATCTAGGCAAGAAAGAACCCAGGAACTGAAGGAACCAAGAGGGTCCTTGAACACCTGTCCCATGGTTGCAAGTCACTATGCAAACATATTGAACCCAAAAGAACATCTGTCCTGCAGGCAACCAAAACCTGAGTTCCTTTTACTTAAGACCCACTGTGAAACATCAAAACATATAAACATGTGATAGTCAAACCACTGGCTGCCTTTTCAAGACCCAGAACAGTACTCCTGGCTTCCTGAACAGACTCCTCATGGCCTCTACCATTGCCACAACTGTGACTGTCAAAGGCACAAAGGAAATATGCTCACCAACGCAGTCCTTTGTTGTTTGTGTGTGATTTGCAGATATCTATTTTACTTGAAGCTCTGGGAATAGTCAGCTCTACCAGGTCTCTTACTGTGAGTAGCAGACTCACCTATCCAGATTTAGTCTGACTCAGCCTTGAACTTCTTGCTCCAGGTGATCAGTTTCCCCTCCTTGTACCACTTCACCTCCGTCTTCACCTGGGCCACCTCGCAGCTCAGCGTGGCATTTTGAATCATTACAGCCTTCACCTCCTTTTGTACCTTGTCCTTGATTGTAAACACGTCTTCTTTCTCTGCAGGGACATCACAACAGTCACACCGTTTTGCTGCAGTCTGCTGCAGAGCTTACTCCAGTTCCCCATTTTCACTATACTTGCACTTCACAGGGAGCATCGTGATGCCTCATTAAGACAGGAAAACACTTTCCCTCTATTTTGCCTTGGGAAATGATAGGCATATCAATTCATATCATATCATATCATATCACATCGTATCACAAAGCTAAACATTTTGCAGTCTGATAGCAGATTTGGACATATGATTTAGAACACCTGCATGCACTGCTGAACGTCCTCCCTTCTCTTTTTTTCTTCTCATGTCTCTACATTTCCAGTAAATCAGAAGGGAACGGCCCTCTAGAACAGGTTGCCCAAGGAGACTGTGGATGCTCCATCCCTGCAGGCATTCAAGGCCAGGCTGGATGTGGTTCTGGGCAGCCTGGGCTGCTGCTTGGCAACCCTGCACATAGAAAGAAGGGGGCTGGAACTGGATGAGCACTGTGGGCCTTTGCAACCCAGGCCATTTATCAGTCTGATTATTGGCATTTTCCACCTCATTGTGTCATTCAAATTTTCTAACCAGATCTCTTGAAACACCTCCCCTTTTCTCACTCCTTGCATGCCTGGTGTGCTCTTGCACTGTAACCCTGCAGACACCACCTGACTACAAGAGCTGCACAAGTTACCCTCTTTGCCTGTGGTTTGTGGCAGTAATTCATTCCTGGATGGAAAAGCACATGTAGAATAGTGTTGCTATGACACTAGATGACAAAGAAAGTCCTATAGCCAAAACGTTTTGCACCAGAGAGGCTGTCAGTTTATCCTCCAAATGCAAGACACACCAAATGAAGCGTTCCTTTATCTCTGGGATTCCAAGCATTTTCTCACCTCTGACTTTCACTTGGAATGTTGCTTTGTCATTTTCTGTTTCACAGCTGTAGCTCCCTTGGTCTTTCAGGGTCACATTTTTCACCATGAGCTTGCGGTGCGTCCCCTGGGAGATGATGGTTGTCCTCTGGTCCTGCTTCACCTCTGTTTCATCTTTCTTCCATACGACAGCTCCGCTTGCAGCTGACACCTCACACACCAGCTCCAGGTCTTCAGAAGGACTGACTGATATTTCTGGAGTCGTTTTGGGCTTGTTGACAGAATTAATGGCTTCATCCGATAAAAAAAAGAGAAAGTGGTTTACACCCTGACTCAGGCTTATTCAGCACAGCATTAATGTACAGTTAGAACTGATTGCAATGTCTCTGCTCATTACATTTGGGTGATCGAGTTTCACCTCTGGAGGTACTCACATACAAACGTCTGCTTGATTCTCCTGTGTAAAGGAAACAGTAAGTTCTATGCAGACAGTTCTTATTTCTTTTAATCAATTCTGTATTCTGCACATGTTCTTCTAAAGCTAAAATGAAGGCAGCTAAGTAACGTGTTTGCAATACATGAACAAACCTATTCAACACCTTGTCTCTAAGCTAACAAGCAGCGTTTGATGAGCACATCAGTATTTCATGCCCTTCATTCCATCCAGACAGAACCTGCCTGAAGAGCAAGCTGATGGCTGTCAGCTACAGGCAGACCTAGCTTAGCATTGCATTTCTTAGAGCAACAACTGTTGCTTTCAGTCACTGAATATACCAAGGCCAATTACTATGCCAGCCACATTTATGGCATCAGTGAACAAATAATTCATAAAACCAGGGTCTTTTAATTAGAAAGTGAAATTGCAGAATGCATGATTCTCAACCAAACAGAACGGGAGGTGGGATGCAGGGTGAATACCTGAGCCAACACCACCTGCAAGCAATCCTTCAATATCTTAGGAATCTCTAGCCATCCCAAATCCAGTGTTGTGCTTGATCTATCATCTCTGCTGAGTTTTTAGCTAGCTGATGGTGAGCATCATCGTGGTGATGGGTGAGCAGTCAGACTAGAGGGTCTTAATCAACCTTAAGGATCCTGTGATCAGAGGAACGTGAATGTGCTGTTAAAGGTCACAAGAGCTGCACTGCAGCATGAGCATACACAGCAAAAGGCTTTCAGTAGAGCTTCAGTTCATAAATAAGGACTGTGTTATGTCAAATAGGCTCAAGATAGAAACCAGAAAACAGATCTTAACGCCAGGTTCTGTGAATGCAGCCAGCTGAATTTCACAGATATTGAATTTCAATGACAATTTCTTGTGTTATTTTACCCTCCAGCTCCACCCTGAACAGACACATGTCAGTGACAAGCATTACTCCTCCAGGCTTGACCTGACAGTGCTTTACTTGTACTATGAGCTAATGCCAGGAAGAGCAGGAAAAGAGTTTCATCCACGTGCCTTCTCCTTCCTTAGTAAAACCAGTGTGAAACCGCAGCCACGTCAGGCTGAAGGAGACGTCTCAGATGTCCTGCCTGGATGCAGGAGCTCACGTGTCAGAGGATGTCTGGCACGTCAAGTCTCATGGCAGTGCAGTGCATGACAAACTGCAACAACACTTTCCTGTGGGCTCCTTTGGGCACGAGGCCCAGCGGGTGACACACCTCTGGCTGCAGCTCTTCAGAGCCTCCCAGCAGCCACGTGATGCCCATGGGAGAGACACAGCTGACCCGCACAGCAGATGATTTACCAGCTCGCTCTGATTTACAGCAAGAGAAGATACAAGAGGTGATGCTGAATGGTGAAACACTGAGAATGTGTGGCATGGGTATAAGATTGGTGAGCCTGAGGATGTTCAAAGTCAGGCAGGACAGGGCTCAGAGCACCTGATGGAGCTGTGGTGCCCCTGTTCATAGCAGGGGAGTCCAACTAGCTGACCCTTAAGGGTCTCTTCCCTATCTATGAGATACACGAAAACTGATTCTGCAGTAATCAAGCTATCAACAGCAGAATATGATGAAGAGCCTCATGCATACTCAGTGTAAAAAAAAAAAAAAATGGCAATTGTTGCTGGGAAGAAGGTGCATTTGAATTTGTGTCATCTGCAAAGGGTACTGCAGAAATAGAAAGTCTTCCACTGGAGCAAACAAAGGGCTCTCATTTATTGCAATCAAGGCCCAGCGTGTGGATCTCAGAGATCAGACCTACACCCTGCAGCAAAACAGACTTTCCCTGCGTGGGAAAGTTCAGTTTCTCTCTACATCTGTGTAAGAAAAAGCCCACCAGGGAATGACAGCTAAGTAAACATCCCTGTGACTCTTCACAGGTCTCTTCTACATTTGGGATCACTGCTACAAAAAGAGCTGTTGACTTCATCTCTCGTGGCCACCCTGAGAGAAGAGCAGGAAGGCTGGGATGCTCTTTTTCCTATCTTTCCCTTGATTTCCACTATATCTTAGGGACGAATCACAGGACAGAACACAGAAATCAAATGGCTCTACAAAGCAGATTGGCCAGTTCAAGTCAAAACAGCCACTGAAAACACCCCACATGCTGTCTGACAACAGCTGGACTGTCAGGGAGTCAGGTGAATGCAGTCTGCTGGCCCTGGGCAGGAAGAGGACAGCCCAGACTGTCACATACCTTTCACTGAAAGCTGATAGAGCATTTTATCCCCCTCACAGATGCACTGACAACTTCAAGCATCATCCATTGAGACGCTGTGAATTTTCAGGGTGTGTTTCTTCCCCACAATGTGCAGTTCATATTTTTCACTGGTCTTGAGCTCCTTCCCATCCTTCATCCACTCCACAGTAGCGCCTGTGTCTGAAAGCTCAGCCTGCAGTTTGGCTTCCTCACGCAGCCGAGCGGAGATCTTTTCTACATCTTTGCTCTTATTGGTAAATCTCACTGCAGCACCTGTCAGGAGCAAAGGCCTCGTTATTTCAATTTAGATCAGGCTAACGTGGTCAATGTTTGCTGCAACATCTCTGAAAAAGTATCACCTTCTGTTCCTGCACTCATCATTGTGTCAGTGCTGAGCAATTCAAGATATTTCATTTGGTCTTATTGCCGGATTTACTAAGTAAAAATCAAGCAAACATCTCCTTCTACTGATTAATAATGCTCTAAACATGCTTCTGCAGAGGTTGCCACCCAATGACAAACAGGTCCTCCCATAATGAATGTTTATTTGTTCTATTTGGTCATGCAAAGCTGATTGATAGAGATATTATTGTAATGAGTGCTCCCCTACTTCTAAACTATTCCAGTGCAATCAGAAAGGCTGTCTGAACCTGGAGCTGAAAGTACTGCTCTATGGTGATGCAGTGGTAAACCTGCTGACTGAATGCACTGGCCAATAGCTGTGAAGTGCAGACATTCATCAGCTGGCATGAAGCAATCTGGTTCAGATACCAAGCAGCTGGGTAGATTGGCTTACCCTACACTCAGTGCTATCATGTTTAGGTCATTACCAGGACTCACGTCAGTCCATGGGATGCAATTTCAGGTATTTGGTACAATCAGTGAATGCCTGCAGCCTCAGTTGTAATCATCAGATCACAGCATTGACTTGACTGTAAGAGGAAAGGAGAAGGATCAAAGCAAATACCTCTCACTCTCATCTTGGGGCTGACATCAACATTTTTGGCAACAAATTTCACTTCTGCTCCAACATCGTTCTTGGTGACGTACTTTATCATTAGGCTGTGAGTAGTTTGGGTTCTCTTGATGATGCAGGTCTCGCTTTCCTGTAAGACTTTACCACTGAGGTACCAAGTGCTGCAACACATTGTTGTAAGATCAGTAGTAAACATGGCATCCCCTCCAGGTACAGCTTCACCAGTTGTTAGTGGGGATTTCACAGCCAGGACTGGTTCTGAGGAAGAACAACATGGATGTCTTAATGCTCTTTAGATGCAAGTCTGGTATCTCATTTAGAGATGGAAGATTAAATCATAGGTACATTTCTACTTCTCCCTTTGCATGAATGCTGGAAGAAGCACTTCTATGCTTAAGATCTGTTACAGAAAGTTCTGCCTCTTGCACATGTGAGATATCAAAAGATAAGGATATTCACATCTGTGTCACAGAAACATAACTTGTATCACTTTAGTGGTAGCTGGAAGTTGATAGGAGATAGGAGAACTAGGAATAAAGGAAAGCCTTTGGTGTGTTAATGCACTACTATCCTTAAAGTCAAAGGAAACATCTTTAGGGAACCAACACAGCTGCTCAGCACACACTGACCCAATTTCCATTGGGGTTTTTGTGCTTACCAAGGTGCACGCTCCCTGGGAATTCCAGAGACGGGCTCTGTCCATGCGCATTGACTGCAGACACTCGGAACTGATCATCAGCCTCTTCAGACAGATTGCTCACCATGAACTCTGGGATGGGGACATGAGACTCGTGGCACCTCACCCAGGTGAAGCCAGTTAGTTTATTGGGTTCCACAATGTAGCCATGGATTGGAATGGGGCGGTGCATCTTCGGAGGGGACCATGCCAGCGTCACTGAGGTTTCTGTTTTATTTTTCACCACGGGGTCAGCTGGGGGCTGGGTGGGAGGTTTTCCGGGAGCTGAACAGAAATAAATACAGAAATATTAGCATAAGGATATTTAGGCTGGAAAAGACCTTCAAGATCAGCAGACTCAACTTGCAGCATGACCTACTGAGACCCACCATTAACTACTGTGGTACCTGAGGACATACATGACAAGCTTATTCCTGCAGGTATTTGCGTAGTGAATATATTCACCCTCTGGTTGCTTTGGAACATTTTAGGGGTTAAAATCCCATCAGACTTTTTCACTGTGTGCAGCCACTGATACAGGCAGGAGGCTGGGAATTACCTGATGGGCTCTAGTTACAGACTACAGACACAGTCAAGGATTGATTTCATTTCATTTTGGCCATCAGAAAGTTTGGTGTCTGGTTTAAGTCACCCATCTAGACTCCAATTATAATCATATGGAGAACAGCACATTTAGGAGAACTCATCTCATCTTAATAAACCTGAATGAAATCACAGAATCATAGGACCACGGGAGGGCTTGGGTTGGAAGAAACCTTCAAGATCATTAAGTGCTAGATGCCAAAGGTCCCACTAACATTGCATGAAGCCGAAAGCTAGACGCTGGAATCAGATCTCCTGACCTTACCATCAGAAATTGAGATGTCATATTTTGCTCAGAGGTGCCTGCTTGTAGGAGGGACAGCTTCCGAGCTGTTTCTGCTCAAGGAACCAGCTCCAGCTTCAGAATTTAAACAGCAGTCAGAAATTAAACTGAGCTTTGTCACCTCCATCAAATAGAAGGAGTGGTTGGGTGGTACAGCTTTCCAAATCACTTAGAAACTGTCACAACAATCAGATGCCTACCTTTTCTTTCTGAACGTGTTAATACACAGAGCTTAATAGCATCAGAATGCCCCAAGCACTTCAGATAACACGACAGCTGTAAACCCTACTTTAAGGATTCCTTTGTTTAACCACTGAGTAACTGTAATTCAGTGGTGCTGGTGGGAGAAGGGAAGTCCTAATCTTCCCAGATGGTGAATAGAGTTGATGTTCACATGCAGACTGGTGCTGCAGCACAGCCAGAAACCACTCATTTGGGAAACACAGCACCAAGAAAATAATGGGAATAGCTTCATAAAATCAGGCAGCTTCACCCAAATTTCATGTCAGGTCCATTATTCTTCCTATTTTCAGGAAGAAAGGCTTTCCCTTTTTCTTGTAGTTTTATTTTCTTTTCCATTCATGCAAGCAGCTTTGTAGCTTACAAATAGTTTTCTAATCACCTCCTGGTGTGGACAAATCACACAGGTTTGACTCCATGTTTTCCATAGTTAGCATTTTATATTTGTTCCAGTATGGAACTGTACAGTCATAGAATGGTCTGGGTTGAAAAGGATCTCAAAGATCATCCAGTTCCAACCCCCTGCTATGTGCAGGGTTGCCAACCACCAGACCAGGCTGCCCAGAGCCACATCCAGCCTGGCCTTGAATGCCTGCAGGGATGGGGCATCCACAGCCTCCTTGGGTAACATGTTCCAGTGCGTCACCACCCTCTGAGCAAAAAACATTTTCCTAAGATCCAACCTAAACCTCCCCTTTCTCAGTTTAAAACCATTCCCCCTTGTCCTATCACTGCCCACCCTCATAAACAGCCATTCCCCCTCCTGTTTATACGCTCCCTTCAAGTACTGAAAGGCCACAATGAGGTCTCCCCGCAGCCTTCTCTTCTCCAGGCTAAACAAGCCCAGATCCCTCCACCTTTCCTCATAGGAGAGCTGCTCCAGCCCTCTGATCATCACAGTGGCCCTCCTCTGGACCCACCCCAACAGCTCCACATGCTTCCCAGGCCTGGACACAGTGCTGCAATTAGGGCCTCACAAGAGCTGAGCAGGAGGGGACAATCACCTCCCTCTCCTGCTGGCCACCCCTTTTTCAGTGCAGCCCAGAACACGCATGAATCTATCTTTTCCATACGGATATTCCCATAGATGTACATATATATACCACACCTACACCCCCACAATCTGCTACAACTTCATATTCCTCCCCACAGTCCCCGACAGCCCCCAGTAGCCCCATATCACCCTAAGGCCCCCACAACCCTCTATCTCTCCATACACCACCCCTTCAAGCCCCATACCTGCCCATATCCTCCAATAGCTCCCCACAACCCCTACACACCCTCAGAGCCCCCTAGAGCCCCTAGTCCTCCTATGGCCCACCACAGCCCCATATCCCCCCTGGAGTCCCCCTCAGCTCCCTTTACAGCCCCTGCACAGCTCTATAGAACAGTCTGATAGAACTACCTCTAGTAGAAGCAATCTCCACACAGAGATCCTTTCCCAGTGGCACTCAGCCCCACAGTCGGAGCCGGCGGAGCTGCCGCTGCCCAATGGGAGGCCGGGGGAGGCCGGCGCTGGGACGGGGAGAGGAGAGAAGAGACAGAGGCAGCACTGAGGTGGGATGGGCTGATGGGGAGTGCGAGGAGGACAGGGGGGTGTGGGGCTGTGGGGGGGCAGAGGGGGATGTGGGGCTGCAATGTGTCAGCGTCAGGAGCACAGGTGAAGGCAGCTGAGCTGTGTGAGCAGTTGTGTTTGAGTCTGGCTGCAGCTCTCTTAGACCCCACTGAAGGGCTGAGTGCCACTGGGAAAGGATCTCTGTGTGGAGATTGCTTCTACTAGAGGTAGTTCTATCAGACTGTTCTATAGAGCTGTGCAGGGGCTGTAAAGGGAGTTTATGGGGACTCTAGGGAATGTTTTGTAATGCCTGCTGGGGCTGCAGGCAGCATTGCCTTCCTCTTTAGGGGGCAGGTTTAATCACAAACCTCCCTATTTCCTCTCACAAACGTCCTACAAACCATGTCTGGGCAGTGCTGTCTCGGCCTGGATCTCAGCTCCTGAGACTGTCAGATGTGAAGCAGAAGCTGCTGGGACAGGGCTGGCTCTGTGTGCCCTCTGTGGGTCTGTGGGCATAGAGTGGGGCAGAGGGATGACTGTGAGAGGGAGGAATTGCCCAGCCACTAGAAAGAGGAAATCAGCTGAAAAGGGGAGATTTGAGAAGCACTGAGGCTGTGGTTGTTTGGACAGTAAGAAGAAACCAAGCTGTCACTGTGCAGATGGGAACTCCAGTAGGAGAGCTGTGGTGGCTTTACAGATGGCAGACAGCACCTGGAGTGTAGAGCCAAGGGTAGGGGGGGATCTTCCTCTTAGCAATGCCATGCAAAGAATGATGCAGACTCCTGCAGGGTCGGCTTTGCTGTGTGACCCTGGGTGGAAGCAGCTGGAAGGTCTCAGCCCTTCTGCGTTATCCCAGGAGCTGGGGCAGTGCTCGGTCTCATCCCACCCCTGCTAATAGCAAATGCAGAATCCCTTATCTGTGTGCCCTTTTCTCTCATGTAGAGTCACCGACCCTGGGACATTCAAGAAACGTTTGGATGTTGTGTTGAGGGCTATGATTTAACTGGGAAGTATTGGTGATGGTTGGACTGGATGATCTTATAGGTCTTTTCCAACCTTGATAATTCTATGGAGTTGTAGCAGATTGTGGGTGTGTAGGTGTGGTATATATATGTACATCTATGGGAATATCCGTATGAAAAAGATAGATCCATGCGTGTTCTGGGCTGCACTGAAAAAGGGGTGGCCAGCAGGAGAGGGAGGTGATTGTCCCCTCCTGCTCAGCTCTTGTGAGGCCATATTTGCAGCACTGTGTCCAGGCCTGGGAAGGATGTGGAGCTGTTGGGGTGGGTCCAGAGGAGGAAAACTGTGATGATCAGAGGGCTGGAGCAGCTCTCCTATGAGGAAAGGTGGAGGGATCTGGGCTTGTTTAGCCTGGAGAAGAGAAGGCTGCGGGGAGACCTCATTGTGGCCTTTCAGTACTTGAAGGGAGCGTATAAACAGGAGGGGGAATGGCTGTGTATGAGGGTGGAGAGTGATAGGAGAAGGGGGAATGGTTTTAAACTGAGACAGGGGAAGTTTAGGTTGGATCTTAGGAAGGTGTTTTTCGCCATGTTCACACCATTTTCAGTGAGCTGGATGAGTCTGTTGTTGGCATTTTAATACCATTGACCAGGCAGGCAATATGTATGGAGTATTTGGCTCTCTCTACAGTCATGAATGTTTGAGTATCTTCAACATGTGGCTCATTGCTTCCATTTCAGGCTGCCCAGAGAAGCTGTGGATGCCTGTCCTTGGTGTTGAAGGCGAGGCTGGATGGGTGATGGGCAGCCTGAGCTGGTTAGTGGGCAGCCAGCCCATGGCAGGGTGTTTAGACCTGGATGATCTTGAAGGTTTCTTCAAACACAAGCCCTCCCGTGATCCTATGATTCTGTGATTTCATTCAGGTTTATGAAGATGAGATGAGTTCTCCTAAATGCGCTGCTCTCCATAGGATTATACTTGGAGTCTTAAATTATAATTGGGTGACTTAAACCAGACACCAAACTTTCTGATGGCCAAAATGAAATGAAATCAATCCTTTACTGTGTCAGTAGTCTGTAACCAGAGCCCATCAGGTAATTCCCAGCCTCCTGCCTGTATCAGTGGCTGCAAACAGTGAAAAAGTCTGATGGGATTTTAACCTCTAAAATGTTCCAAAGGAACCAGAGGGTGAATATATTCACTGTGCAAATACCTGCAGGAATAAGCTTCATGTATGTCCTCAGGTAGCACAGTAGTTAATGGTGGGACTCAGTAGGTCATGCTGAAAGTTGAGTCTGCTGATCTTGAAGGTCTCATCCAGCCTAAATCACCTTATGCTAATATTTCTGTATTTATTTCTGTTCAGCTCCCCGAAAACCTCCCACCCAGCCCCCAGCTGACCCCGTGGTGAATAATAAAACAGAAACCTCAGTGATGCTGGCATGGTCCCCTCCAAAGATGCACCGCCCCATTCCAATCGATGGCTACATTGTGGAACCCAATAAACTAACTGGCTTCACCTGGGTGAGGTGCCACGAGTCTCATGTCCCCGTCCCAGAGTTCACAGTGAGCAATCTGTCTGAAGAGGCTGATGATCAGTTCCGAGTGTCTGCAGTCAATGCGCATGGACAGAGCCCGTCTCTGGAATTCCCAGGGAGCGTGCACCTTGGTAAGCACAAAAACCCCAATGGAAATTGGGTCAGTGTGTGCTGAGCAGCTGTGTTGGTTCCCTAAAGATGTTTCCTTTGACTTTAAGGATAGTAGTGCATTAACACACCAAAGGCTTTCCCTTATTCCTAGTTCTATCTCCTATCAACTTCCAGCTACCACTAAAGTGATACAAGTTCTGTTTCTGTGACAGAGACATGAAAATCCTTATCTCTTGATATCTCACATGTGCAAGAGGCAGAACTTTCTGTAACAGATCTGAAGCACAGAAGTGCTTCTTCCAGCACTCATGCAAAGGGAGAAGTAGAAATGTACCTATGATTTAATCTTCCATCTTTAGATGAGATACCAGACTTGCATCTCAGGAGCATTAAGACATACATGTTGTTGTTCCTCAGAACCAGTCCTGGCTGTGAAATCCCCACTAACAACTGGTGAAGCTGTACCTGGAGGGGATGCCATGTTTACTATTGACCTTACAACAACGTGTTGCGGCAGTTGGTACCTCAATGGTAAAGTCTTACAGGAAAGCGAGACCTGCATCATCAAGAGAACCCAAACTACTCACAGCCTAATCATAAAGAACGTCACCAAGAACGATGATGGAGCAGAAGTGAAATTTGTTACCAAAAATGTTGATGTCATCACCAAGATGAGAGTGAGAGGTGTTTGCTTTGATCCTTCTCCTTTCCTCTTCCAGTCAAGGCATAGTTGCTGTGATCTGATGATTAGAACTGGGGCTGCAGGCATTCACTGACTGTACCAAATACCTGAAATTGCATCCCATGGACTGACGTGAGTCCTGGTAATGACCTAAACATGATAGCACTGAGTGTAGGGTAAGCCAGTCTACCCAGCTGCTTGGTATCTGAACCAGATTGCTTCATGCCAGCTGATGAATGTCTGCAGTTCACAGCTCTTGGCCAGTGCATTCAGTCACCAGGTTTACCACTGCATCACCATAGAGCAGTACTTTCAGCTCCAGGTTCAGACAGCCTTTCTGATTGCACTGGAATAGTTTAGAAGTAGGGGAGCAATCATTCCAATAATATCTGTATCAATCAGCTTTGCATGACCAAACAGAACAAATAAACATTCATTATGGAAGGACCTGTTTGTCATTGGGTGGAAACCTCTGCAGAAGCATGTTTAGAGCATTCTTAATCAGTAGAAGGAGATGTTTGGTTGATTTTTACTTAGTAAATCTGGCATGAAGACCAAATGAAATATCTTGAATTGCTCAGCACTGACACAATGATGAGTGCAGGAACAGAAGGTGATACTTTTTCAGAGATGTTGCAGCAAACATTGACCACGTTAGCCTGATGTCAATTGAAATAACGAGGCCTTTGCTCCTGACAGGTGCTGCAGTGAGATTTACCAATAAGAGCAAAGATGTAGAAAAGATCTCCGCTCGGCTGCATGAGGAAGCCAAATTGCAGGCTGAGCTTTCAGACACAGGCGCTACTGTGGAGTGGATGAAGGATGGGAAGGAGCTCAAGGCCAGTGAAAATTATGAACTGCAAATTATGGGGAAGAAACACACCCTGAAAATTCACAGCGTCTCAATGGATGATGCTGGAAGTTGTCAGTGCATCTGTGAGGGGGATAAAATGCTCTATCAGCTTTCAGTGAAAGGTATGTGACAGTCTGGACTGTCCTCTTCCTGCCCAGGGCCAGCAGACTGCATTCACCTGACTCCCCGACAGTCCAGCTGTTGTCAGACAGCATGTGGGGTGTTTTCAGTGGCTGTTTTGACTTGAACTGGCCAATCTGCTTTGTAGAGCCATTTGATTTCTGTGTTCTGTCCTGTGATTTGTCCCTAAGATCCAGAGGAAATCAAGGGAAAGATAGGAAAAAGAGCATCCCAGCCTTCCTGCTCTTCTCTCTGGGTGGCCACGAGAGATGATGTCAACAGCTCTTTTTGTAGCAGTGATCCCAAATGTAGAAGAGAACTGTGAAGAGTCACAGGGATGTTTCCTTAGCTGTCATTCCATGGTGGGCTTTTTCTTACACAGATGTAGAGAGAAACTGAACTTTCCCACGCAGGGAAAGTCTGTTTTGCTGCAGGGTGTAGGTCTGAACTCTGAGATCCACACGCTGGGCCTTGATTGCAATAAATGAGAGCCCTTTGTTTGCTCCAGTGGAAGACTTTCCATTTCTGCAGTACCCTCTGCAGATGACACAAATGCAAATGCACCTTCTTCCCAGCAACAATTGCCTTTTTTTTTTTTTTTTTACACTGAATATGAATGAGGCTCTTCATCATATTCTGCTGGCTTGTCACCCTTGTTGATCCATGGAGAAACAACAAAGCCCTAGAGTAGTGTATGCAGTTTGGCATTGGAGAGCTTACTTAATTGCTTCTTCTCAAAGAACAAACTCCAGAGAGGCATGGAGACAGCTCCAAAGAGAATTGAATAATGGGACTGAATTTATGGAGAGCAGAACTTCCTGCCAAGACTTGTCAGCTAGTCTTAATTTTGCTTTTCTTCTCTCTCTTTGTCATGTTAGCATAATATTTCATACTGGCAGGTCTGCCCACAGAATTAACTGGCACAGGCTGCCCAGGGAGGTGGTGGGATCCCTGGAGGTGTTCAGGAACTGTGGAGATGTGGCCCTGATGGATGTTATCAGGGGGCATGGTGGGGTGGGTTGGGGTTGGAATCAAAGGAGGACCCCTATGTATTTCAGCAGGAAGCACTACTGGTAATAAGAACTTTGGAGCAAATCCTGATAGGGCCACGCGCAGCTGGTCCAGTCCGGAGGCTGTTCCTCCTTCCTGCAGTATCTGCAGTGAAAACCAGCAGCTGCTTTTGTGTGGCTGGGCTCACATCCAGCAGTGGTGAGGGAACTACAATGATAAGAGACAGTTGCTGAAAAAATGAATGAAATCTGACTGTATGATAGGATGGAGTTAAATGCATTGACAGGATCTCAGGCATCCCAGTGTCCATCAGCTGGCTCTCGAGCTCCTAAAAGACAGGCGTTCTGTAGAATGTTGTTGAATTTGTATTATACATGCGTGTTCTTGGAACTGCAGAACAAATGCATGCATAATCCAGACTTTGATTTTAGCAGCTCTGACTGCGCTGTCTCAACAGACCCAACTCAGTTGTGTGCGCTGTTTTGAAATGATATGTTAACAAGAAGTTGGAAAACAAACTCCATTACCCGCAGTAAAATAGGACCGTGGCCTTAGGCTTAAACTTTTGGCTAAGAAAGTGGTGAGATTTTGAATCTTTGAAGTCAATTGTTCCACTGTGTGTTAATAGGGGCCAGTTTCATCATCTAACTTTTGAGCTCCAATTAATTTCCATAAAGGAATTCTGTTTTTCTTTTCGGTCCTGAATGATATCTCCATCTTTTAGGCTCAATTTGTTTGCAATGTCATGGTGAAGAGGTACAAAAATGGCAAAGAAATCATGACTAGTAACAAGTTCACAATGGAAGATAAAGGGAAACTGCATAATCTTCTGGCTTCACCTGTAACGAAAGAAGATGAGGAAACATACATCTTCAAAACTGGAGATGACACTCTGATTTTTGATTGGAAAGTCTCAGGTAAGTTTGTGAGGCAAACATGGGATCACAATCCATGTAAAGCACTTCAGACTTAATTCATTTGATTTGTCCAACCCTGTGGGTTTCCAGTATTTAGGACAAAGATTGCATAGCTCTATTGAAGCAGTTCTGACCTTCCTGTTGTCCCTATGCAAATCCACAGTATGAGCAAAGAATGTAACTGTGTTGTGATGAATTCAAGACAGCCTTAGCTCCAGCTGGGTCTTGAGTCACGACTTGAGCCCTCACATCTGGGCTTCATTCTTCTAGTTCATGAATTGCCTCAGCACTTACATCATCTTTAAACCTATGACTGAAATGGTCCTAGGTTCTTAGCATGGGAATCCTGTCTCCTCTTTTGACAAATTAAACTCCACATTTGGAGAGTTGAGTGTCTCCTGCTGTACCCGAAGGATGTTGTGATCTCTGAGGTGTCTCCCTGAGGTGCTGTAAGCACAGCCATTAGCTCATAGTGCAAGTAAAGCACTGTCAGGTCAAGCCTGGAGGAGTAATGCTTGTCACTGACATGTTCCTGTTCAGGGTGGAGCTGGAGGGTAAAATAACACAAAGAAATTGTCATTGAAATTCAATATCTGTGAAATTCAGCTGGCTGCATTCACAGAACCTGGCGTTAAGATCTGTTTTCTGGTTTCTATCTTGAGCCTATTTTCCATAACCCAGTTTTCATTTATGAACTGAAGCTCTACTGAAAGCCTTTTGCTGTAATTTATCTATGTGATATTGATTGATGCTATTAGTTCTTAACAGCTTGACTCTAGAGGGACTGTTCTTCTTTGGTCACCTAGTTTTAAAAGAATAGATGACTCCTGTCTATTACAGTTTTTAAAGCATTATTTGTTCACCGATGCCATAAATGTGCCTGGCATAGCAATTGGCCTTGGTATATTCAGTGACTGAAAGCAACAGTTGTTGCTCTAAGAAATGCAATACTAAGCTAGGTCTGCCTGTAGCTGACAGCCATCAGCTTGCTCCTCAGGCAGGTTCTGTCTGGATGGAATGAAGGGCATGAAATACTGATGTGCTCTTCAAACGCTGCTTGTTAGCTTAGAGACAAGGTGTTGAATAGGTTTGTTCATGTATTGCAAACACGTTACTTAGCTGCCTTCATTTTAGCTTCAGAAGAACATGTGCAGAATACAGAATTGATTAAAAGAAATAACAACTGTCTGCACAGAACTTACTCTTTCCTTACACAGGAGAATCAAGCACACGTTTGTATGTGAGTACCTCCAGAGGTGAAACTCAATCACCCAAATGTAATGAGCAGAGACATTACAATCAGTTCTAACTGTATCTTCATGCTGTGCTGAATAAGCCTGAGTCAGGATGTAAACCACTTTCTCTTTTTTTCTTCAGATGAAGCCATTAATTTTGTCAACAAGCCCAAAACGACTCCAGAAATATCAGTCAGTCCTTCTGAAGACCTGGAGCTGGTGTGTGAGGTGTCAGCTGCAAGCGGAGCTGTCGTATGGAAGAAAGATGAAACAGAGGTGAAGCAGGACCAGAGGACAACCATCATCTCCAAGGGGACGCACCGCAAGCTCATGGTCAAAAATGTGACCCTGAAAGACCAAGGGAGCTACAGCTGTGAAACAAAAGATGACAAAGCAACATTCCAAGTGAAAGTCAGAGGTGAGAAAATGCTTGGAATCCCAGAGATAAAGGAACGCTTCATTTTGTGTGTCTTGCATTTGGAGGATAAACTGACAGCCTCTCTGGTGCAAAACATTTTGGCTATAGGACTTTCTTTGTCATCTAGTGTCATAGCAACACTTTTCTACATGTGCTTTTCCATCCAGGAATGAATTACTGCAACAAACCACAGGCAAAGAGGGTAACTTGTGCAGCTCTTGTAGTCAGCTTGTGTCTGCAGGGTTACAGAGCAAGAGCACACCAGGCATGCAAGGAGTGAGAAAAGGGGAGGTGTTTGAAGAGATCTGGTTACAAAATTTGAATGACACAATGAGGTGGAAAATGCCAATAATCAGACTGATAAATGGCCGGGGTTGCAAAGGCCCACAGTGCTCATCCAGTTCCAGCCCCCTCCTTCCTATGTGCAGGGTTGCCAAGCAGCAGCCCGGGCTGCCCAGAACCACATCCAGCCTGGCCTTGAATGCCTGCAGGGATGGAGCATCCACAGTCTCCTTGGGTGCTTAAATTCTGTTTAATTCATGTACTTTTCTGTTTGCCTTCTGCAGGTATGAATGCAGAGGACTTGGGTAGCCTCAGCTTAAGACAGGCTGGAAATAATTGGGGAATTTCCCTGGGGATCTCAAGTAGATGCAATGATAGCAAAATGAGAAGTCAATAATTACAGGGGAAATTTAAGAATAATAAAGATATCTTCAGGGCAAGAGCACACCCCTGCAAATGCTTCTTCCTAAATAGTCTCAGTAACAGCATTTGGTCACAGTGCTTGAAGGCGGCATTGGTGGTTTCTATTAAATTAAAGACACCTACAACTAAAAAGGTTTTCCCGTATTTTCTTTTGTTTTCTTCTCTATAGCAGGTAAAAAAGAAATGCTTAAAAATAGAAAGGCTTCAAGCTGGTGCTTTTCTTTCCAGAAATGGAGGAAGACAGGCGTTCTATTTATTAGGAGAGTCTGATAAGAAAGTGGAAAAAGGCTTTTTACCAGGGTCTATAGCAACATAAGAAGGGGCAATGGTTTCAAAAGTTAAGAGGGTAGACTCAGTTTGGACATGAGAAAAGTTCTTTATGATGAGGGTGGTGATACACTGGAACAGATTGTCCAGTGAAGGTTGTGGGTGACTCATCATTGGGAGTGTCCAAGGCCAGGCTGGATGGGGACCCTGGGCAGCCTCATTTAGTGAATGATGTCCCTGACCGCGGCAAGAGGTTGGACTGGATGATCTTTAAAGCTTCCTTCTATACTCAAACCGTTCTATGATTCCATAGGGGAAACCATTTTATTACTGCCTCTGAAAACTCAGGCGATATTAGAACTGTTTTCAGAAATAAGTAGGTGAGAAAAATACATTTCCTCACTATGACTTAATCACAAACAGAATTTAACCTTGACCCTCACCTGGCTTTTGCTGGCAAAGCAACTTACAGCTGTCTGCTTGTTTGGACCATTTAATGCCTGTCCCCTTGTATGAAACAGACTTTTCAATGACTGCGTATGCTGCTGTGCTGCTAGACAGTGGGGAAAGGGGTGTTGTTTTCTTTTTGAAGATTTTGGAACATGATACTGGTGGAAATGAAAACAAGTTTAGGGCTATCTAAGCTGTTTTGGTCTGGCAGGGAGGAAGTTCTTCACTGGCAATTGATATAGTTCAGATGTTCTCATTCAGTTCATAGCACTGTCAGGAAATGTGAGTGGGAAAGCTGTCCTCAACAGTACAGTCCAAAGACTAATTTGGGCATTTGGGGAAGGCTGTGTAGAAAAGATTCATGTCTTAAATGTGCCCATTTGCCTTCAATTCCAGAAGCAGAAGATGCTTTTATCAACAAGCAGAAGGTGCAGAAGGAGGTGAAGGCTGCACCAACAGAAAATGCCACGCTGAGCTGCGAGGTGGCCCAGGAGAAGGTGGAGGTGAAGTGGTACAAGGAGGGGAAACTGATCACCTGGAGCAAGAAGTTCAAGGTGGAGTCAGAGGGCAAACAGCGTTGGCTGGTGGTGAGCCAGGTGGAGAAGAAAGATGCAGGGGAGTACAGCTGCGAGGCTGCTGGCCAGAAACTCACCATCAAGATTCATGTAACTGGTAGGAAACACGTTTTGCTTGATATTCTTTGATTATTCCATAGTCTGACTGTGGAAACATCTGTGTGAACGTGTCCTCTTGATTCTGCCATGAAACTTTTGGGGAGGATGAAAAGAATTGCTTACAAACGTGCAGGTAAAATGATTATTTGCTTTTAACAATGTTTCATCCAGCTCTTCCCCTACAACTACTTTTATCATCATCTGTCCATGGATGTCCAACTGTGATTTGTACAATGTGCAACACTGCTCTACCAGTTGATATTTCAACAGTAGTAGTTACAGATCTCTACTGTGGCTGCACTGAGAAGGTTTGGTTGTCGGTGTCCTAAGAACTTTTAGTCAGAGGCATTGCACTTGCCTTTGGCTTGTTGAATCCCACGTTGACGACCATTCGTTCCATGTTCTGTAAATGTAATGATCAGTCGTGAATCCATTGATACCTTTCTAATTGTACGTTTCTCATTAGTCTGAGAGTTTAGCACGGAGGTAGATCTCTCACTCCAGCTGCAGCAGAGATTGCTCTGGTGTCAGTATATTTTGCACAAGATCCGGTAAATTTTAACTTAGACTCCAGATAGCCGTGGGCACATCAGCTGCATTCTGAGTGACCATTAGTGAGCTGGCTGATGACAAGGGTTTGTCTTCTGTTTTATTTGTAGCTGCACTCTACTGGTTTTTGCTCATAAGTCAACTTGTTCTCTGTTAACTTTACAGTTCTCGTCTTGTATTCTGAGCTGATCAGGACAGGGAATCTGTTTTCTCCTGTTCTTTCTTATGGCAGTGAACACATTGGAGCTTAATCCTGGTCAAGGTTTGGCATTTGATCAGCTCTGTGGAGGAGCAACTGTACTGGGAGTCTACTGCCTTTCTGCTCACACAGACCTGGTGTCCTTGCAGGGCATAGCTTGCGTTCTGTTCCCTTGTAAAGGTTGCAGTCTTTGCTCTCTCCGTCTTGGGGCATTCTGCTCCTTCAGTCCCTGGTGTGCAATATATCTCTGCTCCTGTAGTAGACAGTTTTGCTGCTGCCTGTGGTGTAGACTCTAAAGTATCAGCTCTTACTGTTCCCACACCATGTGGATGTTATTCTGGGGCCTTTGGATCTGTTCCGTGAGTTGTGTAGCTCATGCTTTTGGCTCAGGAAATTGGCAGTTTCAGCAAAGAGTGGATTACAGACAGGGTAGATTTGGGAGGTATCTGTCAGAGCAAATGAAACATGAACGTTGACAGAAAGACTATGGCAACAGCTGGAATCAACCAAGTTAATCCTCAGCAGCCAAAGCCAGCCCACGTCTTATTGCAGAGGTGTAGGGAGAAAACCCAGAAATGTAGTGCTTTTCCACTTGAATTTTGCTAGCTGAGGGCTATTATTAGCTGTTTGCCTCAGAAACCAAAGGTTTTCTGTTCTCTTTCAGACCGGATGAGCTCATGGCTGCACAGGGTAATGTAATACCTCCTCCTCTGCCATACGTGGAGAGTGCTTGCCTAGCTACCATTGCTGTATTTCTCATGTGTACCACTGTAACATGACGTGCCAGTCCAGCCCTCACTGCAAAATGATGTGGTGTGAAAGTCAGGAGGGATTATGAGTACTCTTGGAGTGGTTGGCTCTTTCACTACAGGAATCCTCATCTTACTAGCTTCGCCCAAAGTGGAATGGAGTCCTGAGTCTTAATTGATCCTCTTCCCATTGCACTCAGAAAGCTTTTCAGGGTTCCTCTACCCCAGGGTTCCAATGGTAGCACAGAACAATCCTATTTTAAGGACATGTTGAATATTAGGTACTCAGTGTTGAGTGTTACGGAATGCAGATTAGACCTTCTTGCTTAAAAGAAACAAGTGCTGCACACCTTGGAAACCTATAGAAAACTAGAGTAAAAAGGGCTGATTCTGCCATCTCATTATCTCAGTATTTGTGGTGCACGCTGAAATCCTTACTTGAAGTGGGCCAAAGCTCCATTGCATTTGTGAGAAGTTTTGCATCACCTGGTTGGTCTAGGCCATGTTTGTTGTCTTGCTAATAAGCAAGCCTTCTGATCTTCATCAAATCATTGCGGTTGGAAAAGACCACAAAGATCCCCACATCCAGCCTCAACCCATCCCACCATGCACACTGCCCACGTCCCTCAGTGCCACATCTCCATGGTTATTGAACACTTCCAGGGATGGTGACCCCACCAGCTCCCTGCAAAGCTGTGCCACCACATCACCATTCCTCTTCAGAAGAAGGTTTTCTTAACATCCAACTTGAACCTCCCCTGAAAACCATCAGTCAAAACAGGGGCTGTTGAAGATGGGCGGAGAGAATGATGCTTCTACAGTCAATACAAGCAGGGAGATCAAATGTAGAGTGTGTCAACTGCATTCTTGCATTGGCTTGCTGCCCTGCTCCCTGGCCTTCAGTGGACTGCAGTGCTGGTGGTAGAGCTGTGGTGTGAATCCTGGGATTGCACGTACTGCAACGGTCAGCAGCACAGCAACTTGAGCTGAACTTACCCTCCTGGGCAGCTGCTGCCACTCAGAATTCAGACAGCATGCAGAGGAGAAAGTCATGAAGGAAGGGAAAGGGATGGCAGCAGAAGGCTTCACAGAGTGACAGCGAGGAGGGAGGAGATAGGGGACAGGTCCTGGAAGGGTTTGCCATGACTGCTGGGGAGCAGGAGCCTTCCCGGTCACCTGAGCTGGGTATGCCTGAATATGCTTGCACGAATGATCTGAATGAGTGGTCTTCCATGTCTCCACTGCAAATAAAAGGCAATGTCAGTCCCCCTCACACCTACTAGTCCTGCATTCATCCTTGGAGCCTCTGTCTTGGTATCAACATCAGGACCCTGGGATCTTTCCTGGGACCCAGACAAGCATAGGAAGCTTCTTCAGAATTGGGCTGCTGTTAGAAGCTGGCTAGCACTAGAGAAGTCCATGATGTAACTGCGTCAGAAATATTCTGCACTTCTATAGCCTTTTGTAGGGCAAACCATTTAATAGAAGTGGGAGCCCATTTATTTAGGGTTTATCTGTTCTCCTACATTTCAAATACTAGGCGTATTTGGACCCTCTTGGTTTCTTCAGCTCCTAGGTTCTTTCTTGCCTAGATTTGACACTTTGTTTTAACAGAAGAGCTGATATTCTCTAGTGAAGGCTATTAGTTTGGGCACAAGTGGTAACCTAAACCTGTTCCAACCTGTACATAAAACCTGCAAGATGGTCTCATTTCAGTCCCTCAGTCAATACTTTTTCTTTTCTTCCCTCAGAGCCAAAACCTGTGTTTATAAACCAGGAGAAGGTGCAGAAAGAGGTGAGTGCTGCCCTGGCATCAAGTGCCTCCCTCAGCTGTGAAGTAGCACAGGATCCAACTGAAGTACAAATGGTACAAGCAGATAAAATATCTATTTTAATTTCCATGCCTTTGCTTCTCTTCTAAGCAGAAGCTCTGGATTTCTTGTTGGATCATTTTCTTCCTTCCCGCTCAGCAAAAGATTCTATTAGCCATATTCTTTATGTTGTAACAGATGATGGATGAGCTGTTATAGAATTGTGAGGCATAGAAACTGAAAACTGCTGACTTTAAGGATTTGAGAAGTTACTAATTTTCCTGTTTCAATGTCTTTCTCAGAACCAGAGGCTAAATTTGAAAAGGAATTTGTCCAGAAGGAGACACTCGTTGTTCAAGAGCATGAAAGCATCACTCTGACTATCTCAGTAACACCTGAATCTGCTGCAGTGAAGTGGTACAAAGATGGAAAGGAAATCAAGACGAGCAAGAAGTATGAGATCAAGAGTGATGGGGCATCCAGGACTCTGACGGTGATCCTGGCAGAGAGCACAGACACTGCTGTGTATGCTTGCCATACGCATAAGACAAAGAATGACAAGCAGGAATTGGAAGTAGAAGTGAAAGGTGAGCAGATAGAAGCCTGCATGTTGTGTCCTTCTTTACAGCTGCTCTTTTCTTATGGGAGGATGAAGTGAAGAAGATTGGTCTCTCTTAACAGCTGTTCTTAAAAGCTTGACGCTTGAATTGCTGTTGCAGCTGCTGTAGCAACCCCAGCATAGACCAGAAAAGACCTTCTTGCCTCCAGAGATCCAAGTTTGTCCTCTGCTGCCCACTTGAGAGCTCAGGGACTATGGTGGGTTCTTTTCTAGTGTGTGCTCTTCACTGTCTTCACCCAGTTTCTATCTCTTCCTAAAGTAGTTGGTAGGGTGTGTTCAGAGCCTCAGCTCTTCCTGACTCTGCTAAGCATGTCAGAGCTGATGAGGAGGATGTAGAATGGGGTTTGTGTCCCTTCAGACACCTACACTGGAGAAATCTGCAGCTGGCATGCACCCCACCAGCTCCCTTTGGCTGTGACTGCATGGGAGTGGTTGCTAGCAGGTCATGTCAACAGGTTGAATGTGTCACGTTCCCAGATCTCTGATTCCATTGGCTGTGTCTCCAGTGACATGAAATACAAACGTGGCTGCTGGGGTTCTTCCATCTGTACAGATTTTTAATGGTAGTCAGGCAAATTAGACTCTGATGTTAAAAAACAGAACAATCAAAGCAGCAATAGGAGACAGTCCCAACCAACCGACAATAGCAGCAAAAAACCACCACACATCTCATTAGGTAGAAGATTAGAGACACTGGAAGGTAGTCTTTAAGCCTCTTTAAAGCACTGTTCTTACATTGCAGAAATAGAATGATAATATAATTCCATGCTGATAATATCTCCAGATTTCTCTCTTCTGGGTTTCTTTCAGCCTGCCATGATCCCCAAGTGTGTCTGTTCATGGGGTTTTTTATTTGGTTTTGTAGAACACGTTTGTTAACTTGTGCATTCTCATAGTTCTTTTCTTTCCTCTGCTTCTTAGAAATCCCAGTGAAGTTCACCAAGAAGCTCGAAGCTGTTAATGCTGAGATTGGAGGCAGTGTCACTTTAAGCTGTGAAGTGAGCCATGCCAAAGGGAAGGTGGTGTGGCGCAGGAATGCAGTTGAGATCAAACCCAGCAAACGTTTCCAGATTGATGAGGAAGGGGTCAGAAGAACCCTGACAATAACAGGGATCCGGGCTGAGGATGAGGGAGAGTACTTCTGTGAGTCCAGAGATGACAAGAGCAGCATTACCATCACCCCCAAAGGTATGTCTCTGGAAATGAAGGCTGACAGTGCGGAAGGATCCTTGGCTTCCCTCATCAGCCATTACAACACTGCAAAGCTGAGTTTATTTGTGTGTTTATGCTGTTCTCTGTGTTAACAACTAGTACAAAACTTGTCTTTCTCTCTAAATAGCTGTGGAACAACTGCTTCTGAAGAGCACAGCAGTTAAGTGGGCAAATCAGCCTTCAAGTCTGGAATTAAGCATCCCAAATGTAAGATGGGAATTTTTTTACCCCTTCTTTGCCTCTTTTCTTCTTGCATCTTTGTAGATGCAAAGAGGATATCCTCTACAGGCAGGAGATGTGAGTGTGAGTTATGGTGATCACTTCCTGCGGGTCATAAAATCTGATGCTTCCAATAAAATCATTGACTCTTTTGGCTCTTTGAAGGTGCTCATACATAAAGGAGCTCATACACTTAGGGACACATCTTTCATGTGCTCCTAAGTGGTTTCTTCTCCTCCATCAGCTCCCATGGTGGTGAAATTTGTTGGTTCAGACTTTTGTACTAGGAGCTCAGCAGTGGTTAAAGCTCACACTTGTGCAAAGTAAGTAAACAAGCTCCTGCAATTCGTCTCTACTCTGTTTTAGCTGTGGATTAGCTTGAAAGTTCCCTTCCATAAGCTTTATCGTTCCCTTCTGTAAGTCTACTTACACAGACTGAGTTGCTTAACTTGAAGTCTTGCTCCAGGATTTTGAGCATATTATTAGCAAAAAATATCACAAATAATTTCACCAACAATTCTCCCCACCTATATGTAGCTTTCCTTTTTTTCACTGGAAGGGTTTACACTGGCAGATAGGGTGGGCATGTAGAAACAACCCCATTAATTCTCACGAAGCTGTGATTTCTCTGACTGGCCTTTGTTTTGTGATTCTGCATGCATGCCCCGTAGCTAAAGCCTGGATGTCTTCCCCAACACCTTCAGTCTCCCATCCTTACTTAAGTTACTCCATAGCAAATCTCTCTGCTAGTACAAGAGAGTTTTTATTTTACCCCTTCTGTGAGGCAGCAACTGGATGGGAAGGGTGAGATGAGGGAGGACTAGGTTGTTTGGGTGCATTTTTATTTATTTATTTATTTTTGCCTAAGAGCCAACTGGGAATCAGAGATCCCAAAAATTGAAGACGAACTGTGTCATACTGAGCAGGGTTTGTCAAATCACTGGCATGCACTGTTAGGACATCTTCTTCATCAACATATTCCGGGCTGAGAGTTGTCACAAAATTCTGCTTCTGTGTCCCAAAATGTGCACTTATCAATTCTATTGGCAGTTATGCCAATATTCTATTTGCAATTATGTCAATAATGCATATAAGAATGTTATGCACTGGGCCATTGCCACCAGGGTATCCCTCCAATATCAAGAGGATTGTTGTAACATGATTGTCCCTAGTACAAGTAATGATAATGTGCTCAAAACAATAGGTTTTTTTGTTGTTAATGACAAGTTCTAGTGAGCATGGAGAGTAGGCACTGCCTTTCATTATTCCTTATGCCAGATGCTCCTAGAGACCTCATTCCCAACTAAATCCACATCCTTCTTTCTCCTTCTCAGAATTGCCTGTGAAAATCAGCAAACCATTGGCAGACATTAGCATCACTCAGAAGGACAAGGTCACATTTGAGTGTGAGCTGTCCAGGCCCAAGTGGACGTCAAGTTGTTCAAGGTATGGCATGTAGTGGTATTTTCATTTCTGACTTCTCTGGAAATGAATGAGAGCCTTTAATTTCACTTCCAAGGGATGCAAGTCTGAGCTTTTGCTTGATAGCTTTTGCACTGCTCTCTTTTCTTTATGCTCTTTTACTTGCCCAGATCAGCAATCTTTGTTATTCTGTCCTGAGTTCATTTATCAAGCTGTTTTGGGTTTCTTGTGAACTCCTGAGGTCTTGCTGCACAAAATATTGTTGGCTGGAGCACAGTCTTGACCTTCAAATCTAACATAGAAATTCTCAGCCAGGATTTTGCAGCCTTGTTGTGAACTGGGTTTTAGGGTGAAATCTCAGTTTTCTTTGCATGTGACAGTGTGAGAATTTGCTCTGGCACTTTGTGTACCTCCGCGGTGCTCAGCTGTTCCTTCTCCCTTACTTGGGGATAACGTCATTTATTCAAGGTGATGTCCAAACGGGCTTGTTAACAGTCCTCAGCAGTGCCTTAAGCTCTCATATGTCAGCCAGAATTTCTGCATGTTCTATAGCTGTTCCTACATGTTGAAAACACTGCACTGTGCTTAAGCTTCAGCATATGTTCCAGTAAGCACAGTTCCATTAATTCTGGGGGAGTGGATGAATTAAGCATAGATCTGAAGGCTGCCTTTGCTCAGTGCAGAGATGGAAGGACTCATGGAGATGTGACTTGATATTTTCCCTTCTAGGATGGGAAGGAGCTCCATCAAAGTAAAAAAGTGGGTGTTACTTCCCAGGGAAATAAGAGAAGCCTCATTTTTCACAAGTGTGAATATGAAGATCAGGGAACATCCACGTGCCAAGCAGCTGAAGAAAAGACATCAGCTACCCTAAAGGTACATGGTATGTTTAACTGAAAGAGCAAATAAATCCTCTTATGGTGTTTTGCACCACAGGAAGAAATGCTTCATGGCAGTTTGGGCATTTCTTGGTTAGTCACTGTGGATACCTTTCTCTTTCTTCTTTATGCTCAAGGCAGATTTTCCCTCCATGTGTTGCACTGGTTAAACCCCAGTTTGTAGCTCATCAGCAGGCTCTGAAGCATCAGACTGGTTACTGAACACACGGGTCTGCTGTGCCCTGGTAGATGCCACCTTCCCAAGGGACGTCTGAAAGGATTTCCTACTAGATGCTGTCCTCATGTGGCCACTTGGGTTCAGTGTTAGCATGAACATGAACATCTGTCCTGTCCCATGACTTTGGTGAACTCTCATTTTCTCTCTCAGTCTGCAACCAGTTTGGGTTGCTGTTTCAGTACTGGCTGTTTTATGCAGCCATTCCATTTGCTCTGGTTTAGGTTCTTTTTTTTTTTTTTTTTTTTTTTTTTCTCTTTTCTTTTTTTCAGGCATCATTTCTATACAGTAGGCAAAGCCAGCCTATTACATTTGATTTACAGTTTTTAGCTTTGGCTGGTAAGCATGTCAGCTCTCAGACATTTTCATCAACAGGTTTGAAGAGCTGAAATGAACCAGCCTGGTCACACTGGTCTGTTTTTGGTGGTGTAATGAATTTATGAATTTAAACTGATTGACCCCATAAGGTTTTACAATGTATTGCTCACGTCTGGTGGAGCTATCACAGCAACGAGTTTATATATTTAGCATTTGGGGAGGCAAATGGTTGGGGATACTCTTTCATTTGCTTGCATCTCAGAGTGAATCACCAGTATGTGAACCATCCTTCATCTCCTTTGTATTGCTTTTGTGTGTGTCTGTGTGTGGTTTCCCCTGTGAATTTCATCCTTTCCAGTTATATGGAAGTTCTCTTTTGAGCAGTGAAATTAGATGTTCCATCAGCAGTCATAATGGTAAAGCTGAGTTGCCACCTTATCTGTGTCCTTTTTGTCTGGCGTCTCAATAACTGCTGCCCCACCACAATATCTGCCTAATACTTCAGCTCCATGGATGCCTCCTTGTGCAAACTGAGAGCCTGTATTTGGTGTGCATTGATCTGGGCTTACATCTGTGCTGGTAAATGCACTAGTGCATGGACTAAGCAGTCCTGCCTCCTGTGCTGTGGGCATTGAGATGGGGCTCCTACAAACTGCCCATTGCAAGATATTTAGAAACTAATTGCTGCTGAGGTTTCCATCCTCTTTTCAGACTAACTGAAATTTGGTTAGTGGGATCAAAACAGAAGGGGCAGGGAGGGAGAGCTGACCAAGGACTACTGATGGAACAACTATGAATCCTTGGTTCCTCAGGATTCCCTGCAACAGCAGTTGGCAACAGGAGTAAGGGGGCTCAGGAGGACACTGTAGAGTAGTGTGAAAAATGAGCGAAGAGAGTTACTAATTGATCCCTCTTGGAAAGCAGTCCAAGAGTAGTCCTCTTCATAAACTCTCCCATTGTGTGTGGTTTTATCTTTATGAGGTGTTCATAACAAGTGATGTGTAGATCTCCCTTATCTCATAATGTCTTTGCCTGCCTGCAGTGAATATGCAGGATACTGGATCATATACCAGCTTCTTTGAATTACTGCTCATGTCAGGAGATAAAATCTGCCTATTCTTTGAACTAACACTGGCGAGGGTTAGTTATTCTGGCTACCGAGAGAATGACACAGCAGATTAAACTCATTCATTTCCTTCTTTGTCAAATGCCTTTTCATCCAACTGCATGTCCCATAGAAATTCAGAGCAGTGTTGGCTGAGGGAAGTGGAAATATTTATCTCCTGTGTGTATCTGCCACCCTATTTGTACATGTCCCTCCTGGCAGAGCGCAGAGATTGGAGGAGTTGGATTAGGCAGTGGTTTCGCTTTTGCTCACAGAACCACTTGTTCTGTGGTCTCCCAGCTACGGGAGTGTGCAGCTACGGGAGCTGCAGTTCGACTTGATGATCTTCAAGGTCTTTTCCAACATGGGTAATTCTATGATTCTATGATTCAATACAGGAACTCTGCTCCTGAGGTTAATCCAAGTTGTATCCAGACCCTTCAGAAGGAAAGGGAAATAGTAGCACAGAAAAACGGTCTGATTCTGACATAAATAAGTGCAGACCTGGAGAGTTAAAAGGGATTGTGTGATGTTCAAGGGATTTTGAAGCAATGATGTCCCCTAGGTAAGATTTGTGGCTGACATTCCCCATACATTGTGGGCACACAAGCTAAGGAGAGACTAGTGATGAGCATGCAGAGAAGCCAATGGTTCAGACAGGTTTGTAGTGACACGACACTGTAGAGTTCTGTCTAGTTCTCCTTGGCATAGTTTGGAAAATAAAGATGAGGTGATTGGTGGTAACCAATATGGCTTCATCAAGGTCAAGCCATGGCTGACAAACTTGGTGGTCTTTCATGGTGGAGTAACAGCATCAGTGGATAATGGGAGAGCTACTGACATCATCTACTTGGACTTGTGCAGAGCATTTGATCCCGTCCTGCATGACATCCTGGTCACCAAAGTGGAGAGAAATGGTTTTGATGGATGGACCAGTTGCAGGATAGGGAACTGGCTGGAGAAAACTTGTTGTTCAGAGCTAAGTTGCTGTATTTAACCAAAGTAATTATCAATGTCCGTGTTTCATTGAACCTCTATTCCATTTCGTAATGCGAGGAGTTTGATATCGGGATGGGAAGGTCATGGTTTGATTTGGATGTTGGAGTAAGAATCAAAAGATCTGGGCTCTCTTCGGGTTGTCAGTCTTATTGTCTGACTTCTTAACAACATTCCTTTCTTTCTATTATTTTTTAATGATGTTTTAAGGCATTTTGAGCTGATAGGTGTAGTGTTCATGTGCAGTAATGCTGACATGAGTAAGTAGGGTGATAATGTAAGGGTTTTTTACATTCCTTCTAAATCTCTGCTTTCTCTTGTTCCACCCTTCTTAAAGAGCAATCCATTAGTCTAGTATAGGAGTTGTGTGATGAGGATGTGACTGAGCCTGAAGAAGCCAAATTTGAATGCGAGATATCCATTCCTTCTGTGAAACCTCGCAGGTGGTATCTACGTGGGAAGTCTTACAGGCTGGTAGAAACTTTATTATGCAGCAAGAAGGTACCATCCACCGGCTGACCATACCGAAAACCACCACTGATATGACAGGCACCATTCAGTTCTCAATTGGCAAATCCAAATCCACAGCCAATCTGCTCGTCAGAGGTAACATATCCAGGCTTGGTTTACATCATGAAGATGAAGAATTAATTAACGTACAGGCTTCCTGTTACGTTTCAAAGACTGGAGTCTTTGAAATATTGTGTGTGTGTCTGGAGGGTCTGCTCCATTTCCAGTTCAAAGTCGTTGGACACCAAATGAGACAGCTGCATCTCAGTAAAAGATCTGTTTGAATAGTTGTTGAATAGTTACTATGTGCTTACTATTCAGATCTACAGAGCTGAGGTTTTGTCCTTGGCTATACCAAAGATGTCAAATCAGGTGAAATTAATTGTATTTCTGAACTAGACAAGTTTAAGTTTGGTAGCACCTAAATTTGATGCAGTTTGTCATTGATTTCATCTGAAAGAAACTTCCAGGCTTTTTATCTGCTGTTGTCCCCAGCGTAAGAGTCTCCATTCACATCCTAAAGTACTTGTTATATTTTCAACTCACTCTTAATTGAATAATAGCCTCAACTGGGAGTAATTTAAAAAGCACAGAACAAGAGCTGGACCTTGCATTTGGTAGATAATATACAGTATTACTTTATAGAAATGTAGTCAGTTGCATTCCCTATAGACAATCATTTGTTTTATCTTTAGTGTGGTTCAAAGAACCATTGTGAACATGACATTAATTGCAATGGAACAGACGCAAGAGACTTTCCTATTCTTCCAATTGTCCTCATCCTTTCTTCTCTTCCACCCCTGCTTTGCAGATTCCCATATACAAATCACCAGGAAGTTGGAGGACAAGACAGCTTTGGAATGTCATTCTGTCATCCTGTCCTGTGACTTCAAGCCTTCTCCAAAGGTTATGAAATGGTTCAAGGGCCACACACCCATCGAGCCCTCTGAGAAGTACAAGATCAAGAGGGATAAGCATTCAGCAGAGCTCAAGATTCTGAAGTTGAAGCTGAGCTGGTGTGTACAAGTGCAAGGCAGGAATTGCAGGGACTGAGGCCACGCTGACAGCTGAAGGTATGAGCAGGGAGGGTGGCCTCTTCCATGTCCTATTTCACCTCCGATTTCTCTTCTTGAGGTTGATTTCTGACATTCTCTCCTGCTAACTTTATTAATGTATAATCTTCACATAGATGATTACACAAAGATCATCTAGTCCAACCATTCTACCACATCCCAGTATGATTTATAATAACAGTGGTAACAGTTCACCTTGTTTCCCCACAGCCCACAATGTAGAAGTAACGAAGCAGCTGCAGGATGTGGAAATTGAAGAAGAGAGCTCTGCTGTCTTCTCCTGCGAGCTGTCCCATGATGTCGAGGACGTGGAATGGTTCCTGAATGGCAACCTCCTTTACACCAACAATTACAATGACATCAAGAATGTTGGCAATTGCTGCACACTGACAATGAAGCAGGTTAAGCCTGAGGATGCTGGCACAGTGACAGTGAAGTCAGACAAGGTGTCAGAAAGCGCGCGCCTGAAGGTGATAGGTGGGTCTGATCACAGCCCTCCTGGATGTAAGAGATGCTAAGGAGCTCCAGTTCATTCTATTGTGCAGCAGTCCTGCTTCTAAAGCTCACCTCTCTGGGGTGACAAGTCATCAGGGGCTTTCTTCCAGTGGAAGGTTCCATTGCAGCAGATATCAACGAAGGAGGATGGTTTTGGTGTCCTGCCAAAGCATTCCATTGCTTTTTACCATCATTTTACTTAACACAAGGAGACTTACAAGAGCAATTTCTTTTACTGCTTCAGTAGCATGCAGTGTCAATGCTGTTGTCTGCAAGGATTTATGACTGCAGGGAGAGATCATTCAGAGTGTGTGTTTTGCCTCTGGAATGACTAATGGCCAGGCTGTGAACAACCTGATCTAGCTGTGAATGTCCCTGTTTATTGCAGGGGATCTGGGCTAGATGGCCTTTAAGGGTCTCTTCCAGTTCTAAGGATACTGTGATTCTAATCTGCTCTCCCCAGCAGTTAAACTCTTTTACTCAGTGCGCTCAGAGTTTGAAGGATTTCCTCTTTCTCCTTTCTTTTGCATTTGGTGGATGTTTTTTCCCCAGTATAAACATCTGATGTGTGAAATAGAAGATAGATAAAAGGAGTCAATAAAACAGGAAAATCAAAAGTGTTCAGCAGCTTATCCTCTTAATCCTGTGGCCTGCTGTATGAGCTCTGCTCCATGTGAGGGCAATGCCAGCTCTCCAGCTTTAGAAGAGCTGCATCCCAATTACTTCATATGATATCAGTCCCACCCATGGCAATGCAGGCTGTCCCTCCTGTTCCCTGTATTCTCCTACTGATTAGTTCAGAATTCCATAAAGCGCATTCAGTCAACAGACATGAAACCGCTTTAGGTTCTATATTGGTGTCGTCAGTAATGGTAAAGATTTATTGATCCCTCTTTAAAAATCTGAAAGCAACTGGAAATGTCTCAACTTCTGTATCACGTTGTTCTGTTTTGCCTGTTTAATAGCAGAGAAGCCTGCTGTCTTCATGAAGTCCTTGGATGATGTTTTTGATGAGGAGCGGGGTGTGATTAAATTGGAATGCAAAGTCTCTAAAGAGGAGGTCAAACCAGTGTGGAAAAAGGTCAGTGTTGTGCTCACTTCTGGCAACAAGTATGAGCTGCTACAGTCTGGGAAGACCCTATGTCCCCTTATCCATGACCTCGAGAAGTCAGATGCAGGTTTCTATACCTGTGATATTGGCACTGATGTTTCCAAGTCAGAGGTCGGCGTTCAGGGTAAGTACTGTGGAAAGTAAAGGAGTGCTGAAAGCACATTCAGTGTGGTCACTATGTCTTACACCTATTCCCCCACGAGCCTTAATAGTTTCTACAATAGAACTGTATTACTGCAATTTAGCGCAGTGATGTCTGGAAAATTCCCATTGCTATTGATGTAAATGTATCTCATTTTGCCATGAAAATCACCAAACACGTCAAGAATGACCTGGAAATGTTTGCTTTCTAAACATTCCTAAAATGGAGAAATGGTTTGAACACCAGTAGGGGTAGGATGGTAACTGTAGAGAGTGTTTTTTACAGCTAGCTGAGAAGGGTCGTAAACATGGTGCAGTTAATCAAGCAGCCATGCCACCTGCAAGGACAGTGAGATCAACAGGATGCCCTGGGATGGTGAGAAACTAACCATGGTTTTGTGAACTCGGCAAGGGAGTAACTTTCAGGATGATAACAACAAGCTGCAAAGATACTCGGGGATGGTATGTAATTGGGAACCAATGATGAGCTCCACTTTTGCAATATGTATGAGCTAATTATCCGTATTATAAAGGTACACGCAGCCAAGGAATAAACGAGATTAGCTGATCATATGTCAATGACAGGTGTGGTCGTCTGCTTTTCTCCCGCCGTTCTGCAACAATTGGTGACCCCGACATGGCCTACCAGGAAGGATCGCAGCGGCGAAGGTGTTCGGATCCTTAAGCAGTGGGGATAGCATGCGCCAGGAAAAGAAGGTGCAGGTGCTCTACGTGACCTTACAGAAGGGCCTAGCCGATACGGGCCGATGACGTCCTTTAAGGCTGCAACAGCGTGCTGACAAATAGGTATGGGAAGGCAAGCGGTTTGTGAATTATTTTCTTGCTTTTTTAAGAAAAGGTGTCAGGTATTTTCTTGCTTTTTGAAAAGAAAGTGTCAGGTTAAGGGGACAGACTTGCAAAAGGAACTCCCCGAGTTA